>NC_136065.1:60499940-61708508 GCF_964261635.1 Lissotriton helveticus | reverse complement strand
TCTCCATGCGCGAAGCTTTGCTTGCGCGAGACTTCCTCTGCAGACGCGCGCTGTGAGGCTTCTTCGTTACACGCGCTGCGTCATCATCACGCGCTGCGTGATCACGTGACGCGTTCTTCCTGCCTTCACGCTGCACGCCTCAGCGCCATCTTGGTTGCCATAACAACGGAATACACGGCAACGCATAAGAATCATTGTCGAGGCTTCCTAAACGTTTCTACTCGCCGGAAGGTAAAATAAAACTGTATATATACGCCGGATGGGAAAATAATAACAGATTTATCTTTATTATCGTTTTGATTTCAGTTTCAAGTACTTTTGCCGCATTTTCATTCAATTCAAAGGAAAGGATTTCTCTCTTCTCTTCGAACTGGTGACTGTACCACTTAAAGAACTATTGTTAAGCCCTATTTACGTTATTCGTTTTGTGTCTATTATTATTTGGTGAAAAATTTTTTTCATTAGTTAAAGATTGGAGGAAGTACCCTTACTTTCTCTAGCCACTATGCAATTTGACCCACCTTCAAAGTTTTTGCAAACCAAAGGAGATCCACCCATCCCCTGGACTAGGTGGAAAGAGGAATTCTTTACTTACCTTAAAGCCATGGATGGCGAAAGGATGTCAGCGGAAAGGAAAAAGAACATTTTCTTACATTGTCTTGGCTCAGAAGGACAACTTGTCTTTAGAACTTTACCTCCTGTGAGATCTAGTGGGGATTCTAATGTTTATGATGAGGCTGTACACAGAATAGAGGGAAGGTTTAAACCAGTAACCAGTGTAGCCTTAAACAGGTTCAAGTTTTATACCAGAGTACAAGATGAGAATGAGTGCTTTGATGATTTCTTAACTGCTTTACGTGCACTTTCTCTCCATTGCAATTTTGGTCTTATAACCGACGAAATGATTAGAGACCAAATAGTGGTGCATGTGAAAAGCAAAAAAGTACAGGAGCAGTTATGGATTTTAGGGGATCCTAGTTTAGAAACTGCCATTAGTACAGCTAAAGCATTAGAACAGTCCGACAAATGGATCAAATCTTTAGACAAAGCCTCTGTTCAATCTGCCCCGTCCACATCCACTGGTGAGGTTAACACTGTGAATGTTAAAACTCAAAGTTCTAACAAAAACGAGGGCAAAGGTAAACAATTTTATTGTTTTAGGTGTGGAAGTCCGGATCACATAGCTTCTTTTCCACAGTGTCCTGCTCTGAATAGACAATGTAATAAGTGTAATCGCACTGGACATTTTTCTAAATATTGTAAGACTTCGATTAAGCCAGTTAATGATTACAAGAAACCTTCCTATGCCACTCCCAGACGTGCTAATAGTAATGTGTCTTATGTTGCGGAGAGAGAGAGTGACGATCTGCTAGTCAGAGAGTCTGGTATTGTAATTTCCATACAATCTTCGTTCGACGTGACACTTGCAGATACTTTGCCTCCTCCTAAGAGTTCAGTGAACATACTAGGTAAAACTCTTGAACTTATGGTAGACTCCTGTTCACCGTGGACCATAATCACTCATGATTACTGTGTGGAGTCATTTGGTAACTTAATTGATGTGAATTCTTTGTGTGAACCTGATATCGATGCCTACAATTTTGATACTTCCAAGATCAGTTTTATTGGTTTTAAAGAAGTCCCCATTATTGTTAAAAATAATTCAGCTATCATCAAGATGTATGTAGCGTCCAAAGGTGTGAATGTTCTAGGTTGGCGGGACCAAGCTAAGTTGGGGATCTCGTTAAATCCTAGGTTAAAGGATCCTGTATGTGTTCTTGCTATAACTGATGGGGACTATGATCTAGCATCCATGTCTAAAGAGATATCTATCGCCTTTCCCAATGTCTTTTCCGAGAAACTTGGGAAATTGACTGGTTTTATGCATAAAATCAAAGTCAAACCTAATACTGTGCCTCTGAAGCAGAAGTTGAGGGGCGTTCCCATCAGTGTCAGAGAGGAACTCAGAGTCATGCTTGACAACATGGTTAAAGATGGTGTTATTGAAGAGGTAGAATCCTCCGAATGGGTTTCGCCTATTGTTTTGGCGATTAAACCCGACAAAACTATTAGGTTGTGTGTAGACCTGAGAGCGTTAAATAAATGTTTGGTTACAGATTGTCACCCGTTACCTAACATAAATGAAATGTTATGTATGCTTGATGGTGCCTGTGTGTTCTCCACTTTAGACCTTAGGTCTGCATACCACCAGATAGAGCTCACGGAAGACTCAAAACATTTCACCGCCTTCATCACTCCCCATGGTGTGTTTCAGTTTAGAAGAATGCCTTTCGGCTTAGCGTCAGCCGCTTCTGTTTTCCAGAGGGCAATGTATCACATTTTCAGGGATCTGAATGTCTACGTCAAATGCTTTCAAGATGATATTCTTGTCTTTTCTAAAAATATCTCTGAGCATGATGGTCACCTTAGGGAGGTTTGTTCCAGGTTGGAGAAGTTTGGTTTGACCATCAAAGCTAGTAAGTGCAAGTTTTTTTGTAAGACAGTAGACTATTTGGGCCATTCGCTTTCAGGGGATGGAGTTGTACCAAAAAAAAACCTTGTGGATGCTATTGTTAAGGCTCCTTCCCCAGACAACAAGGAAAAGTTACTTTCTTTTGCAGGACTTTGCGAGTATTATAGCAAATTTATCAAAAATTTTGCGAACAAAATGGAACCTCTCAGAGAACTTACTAGGAGTTCAGCTAAATTCATTTGGTCAGAGAAACAGGAACAAGCTTTTAAACAAATCAAAGAGGAAATTGTTAATGCTCCTACTTTAAAGTCCTTTTGTGTCAATAAAAAGTGCATTATTACTGTTGACGCCAGCCTTTATGGCATTGGTAGTGTGTTAAGTCAGTCATCAGGTAAGGATGAGTGGTGTGTTGCCTTCTCCTCGAGGACTTTGTCTCCCACGGAGAGAAGGTACTCCGTAATTGAAAAGGAACTTCTGGCCTGCATTTGGGCTGTTGAGCACTTCAGGAATTATGTTTGGGGAAATCGTTTTGTACTACGTACCGACCATAAACCCTTAGTTGGGATTTTATCTCCTGGAGGTGGATGGAACTCCACTGCGCGTATAGCTCGTTTGTCCTCACGCCTTCAAGAGTATGATTTCGAAATTGTGTATGTTCCTGGTAAATGTAATGTGACTGCTGATTTTCTTTCAAGGTTTCCTTGTGAGGAGTCTCCAAAGATGGATATTGACCTCGATGTGGTTGCCTCTGTTGGAGATTGTGTTTCCAAGGAGTTTATTTCATTGTCGGAAGATGAATGGTTTCTTGAACTTGGCAAGGATGTGGTTTGCCAACATCTGTTTGATTTTGTCAGGAATGGTTGGCCACCCCATAAGGGTATTTCTCCAGATATAGCTCCTTTTTGCCAGGTTTCTTCGGAAATTGAAGTGTTTTCTGGTTTACTCTTCAAGTCTGGTAAATTAATTCCACCTCAATCCTTACAAGAGAAGATTCTTCTTCTCGCTCACCAGAGTCACATCGGCATGTCATCGATGAAACGTCTAATTAGGGAGAGCTTTTGGTGGCCGGGAGTGGACAAAATGGTGGATAGGCTGGTGAGAGACTGTTCGCATTGCGTTAACAGTGATAAGATGCTTCATGTGACCTCTGCTCCTCTCAAGCCTGTGTCTTGGCCCACCTTTCCCTGGCAGAAAGTGGGTTTTGATATATCTGGTCCATTTAAACAGTTGCCTTTTAATGCTCGGTATGCTTTAGTTCTGGTGGACTACCACTCCAAGTGGCCCGAAGTCAAGTTTGTCAGTTCTGTTTCTTCTCAATCGGTCATTCTTTTCCTTAAGGAAGTCTTTGCCAGGGAAGGATTTCCTGAAACCTGTGTCACCGATAATGGTGTTCAACTTGTGTCAGATGATTTTGAGAAATTCCTCAGTGCTTGTGGTATCAAACATTACACCACCTCTCTCTATGAGCCTAGGGAAAACGGCCAAGTTGAACGCTTTAACCGTGTTCTTAAGGATTGTTTGAATGTTGTGCAGTCTTCGGATGATAACTGGGTGGATGTTGTGAGGAAAAGATTGTGGACATATCGTATCACCCCCCACTCTGTTACCGGTGTTAGTCCCTTCAAGCTCCTTAAGGGTAGGGAGCCTCCTTCTGATATATGTCCCTGGTGGATTAAAAAACTTGATGTAAAACTTGATGTAAATAACTCTGTTTGTGACCTTGCTGCTGTGGCCAAACGGGTTGAAAACAAACAACTACAAATGAAAACCTTGTTTGATTCCAAAATGAAAGCTAAAGATAATGACTTTGTGGTGGGGGATTGGGTACGAATTAGAAAGCCTGGCTTTCTCGTCAAGGGTCTTTCTAAGTTTTACCCTCCTATCAAAATAGTTAAAGTCTTTAAAAATAGCGTTGCCACGCAAGACGGTAGGGTATGGAACGTCCGCAGAGTAGCTAAGTTTTGCAATCCTGAAAATGTACGTTTCTCTCCTTCCTCCACTCAGGGTATTTGCCTGAGGAGACCTGATGTTTTTCCTCTTTTACCCTCTCCCAGTTCTGTTCATCTAGATTCCTCAGTTGCCTCTAGAGTTAAAGTTTCCAATAGGCAAAAGTGTGTTCCCAGCAGATATCTGGATTAATGTTTTTTTTTAGGGGTAAGATGTGTTGCATTCTGTAGTATTTTCTTTCTGCCTTGTTCTGTCCCATTGCCTTTCCCTGTCTGGATCTGCTGCCTGGAATGTATGATGCGTGCCTGCATCTTACATCCTGGGTTCCAGATTCCAGGCCAACTGATTTTATGATACCTGTACCTGAACCTGTTATGATGTGCTGTGCTTCAACTCTGATTCATGCATTAAACTCTTCATGAAAAGCTACTTTAAGTTTCCTTGGATCTTTTTACACAGGTGAGTCATCCATAGCGCCGCCCTGTCACCCAGCCCTCTAGGTACAGGTGAGTCGTCCATAGCGCCGCCCTGTCACCCAGCTCTCTAGGCGCAGGTGAGTCATCCATAGCGCCGCCCTGTCACCCAGCCCTCTAGGCGCAGGTGAGTCGTCCATAGCACCACCTGTCACCCAGCTCTCTAGGTGCAGGTGAGTCATCCATAGCGCCGCCCTGTCACCCAGCCCTCTAGGCGCAGGTGAGTCATCCGTAGCGCCGCCCTGTCACCCAGCCCTCTAGGCGCAGGTGAGTCGTCCATAGCGCCGTCCTGTCACCCAGCGCTCTAGGCGCAGGTGAGTCGTCCATAGCGCCGCCCTGTCACCCAGCCCTCTAGGCGCAGGTGAGTCGTCCATAGCGCCTCCTGTCACCCAGCCCTCTAGGCGCAGGTGAGTCATCCATAGCGCCTCCTGTCCCCCAGCCCTCTAGGCGCAGGTGAGTCATCCATAGCGCCTCCTGTCCCCCAGCCCTCTAGGCGCAGGTGAGTCGTCCATAGCGCCTCCTGTCACCCAGCCCTCTAGGCGCAGGTGAGTCATCCATAGCGCCTCCTGTCCCCCAGCCCTCTAGGCGCAGGTGAGTCGTCCATAGCGCCTCCTGTCATCCAGCCGCTCTCGCTATTATGCCACATCCTCTGCCCATACCATATACAGATTCAAAATCTTTATTCGGATACAGGAATATATCCATAAAAGTACAGTCAAATAACGACATATTACAATGAGAACAATCCGATTACAGAGGTAACAAAAATAAATAGAAAAACATCTTTAAAAAAGTTTCTTATTTAAACAATAATACAATACATATTAAAAAGATACCGATGCAAGGCAACATTCACCAAGATGTTGATGAGAGTTAAAATACAATTAAAAAGCCAAAGGGAAAGTAAATAGACGCTCCTGCACTTAACTTGATCCCTCTGGAAGCCCCGGCAGCCCCCGAGGCAATCTCTGGGGCGAAACGCAAAAGAAAGCCTGCGACAATCATTAGCGCCAAGAGGACGCAGCGCGACCCTTCTAGCGCATCTCGTGCTGCTTCCAGTTCATGGATACGCGCTCGGAGTCGTGTCGTGAGGGGGTACACCATGAGTTACCCGCACTGGGTGACACCAACCCTAGTGGCGCCACTGCGCGCTCCCAAGACTGTCGCGGCTTCTGTGCACCTCCAACCATTGGATCTTGTGGTTTTATAGCGCTCAGACTGAAGCCGCCTGGCTTCCTCTGAGAGTTGCAGTTACGGAGAAGTCACCATTACGCGTATTGTGGACATTGTCTTTGAGCGTGTAAAATATCTACACAACAGTCACCTTGCTACTTTGAGCGACTGGCCCATCCTGAGTCACTTGGCGCGAACATAAGCACCCAGGATAATTCTACCGAGCTTGTTATACCTGGGAGGACAGCCCCAAACGCGCCATTTCACAATGTGCATCACTCTACTGCTAACACCCAAACCCATCCCTTCTCCCGATTCTTGCGGTCTTTGGAATAAAGTTGAGGAGTGTTTCGCGCTTGAGTGTAGGAGTGCGGAAAGTAGCACCTTTAACAATGCTGGTGTAGAAAGTTTATTTGTTAAAAACGTGTCCCAGCCTATGATCCCTGCCAGTGCATCTCTTGTAGCCCAGACCAGTGTTATCCCAGGAGGCTGCGTATCATGTGAGGGTGGCACTGATACTACACGCATGTTAAGTCGTAACGGGAGTAGGGAGGTGTTAAATGTACCCCCGGCAGCCTGCCCTTACGTTGTGTTTTATTTTTTATATTTCAGCAATTTTTTTATTGAAAAGAAAGTTTATATATACAAGGTGCAGTATACAGGGGTACATTCAAAGGGAAAGCAAGAGTGCCCAAGGGTGGGGGGGGGGTGGCAGACATAGCTAGAGGTTGCCACGACAATCCGGGCCGGTGAGGTTAAATACTGTTCATATAGTGATTGTTCTTGTCCCGGCCCTGGCAGTCTCCCCCGCCTCTACTGGTCCGGTTGGGTTGCATATTGTTCGTATGGCCGGTGCTTGTTCATGTCTACGGCCCTTGTCCGTCTGTGTCCCCCGGTGGCGAGAAAGGAAGGAAGGAAAGTAGAGGAGGAGAAATGTGTGGCTGTGATGTTAGATGTAGCACAGTGCTTGTGTTCGCTTGAGACTGGTCAGGATCTTTACTCGAGCGGCTACGGTGGCTTGTGTGAGGACAGGTAGTTATCCAGGGAGAGCCACATTTCGCACTTTGTGTGGGTTTGGGGTGTATGGTTGGAAGTTATGGTGTCTGCTCCGCGCAGGAAGGTGACCCAGTTAAACCAGACCTTGAAGGACGTCTTCCCTGTGTCTTTCCAGTTGTTCAGGACCGTCTTGACTGCCGCTGTGAGTAGGAGGTCAATCAGGTCTCGGTCTTCTCTGGATTGGATTGTTGGGGCCATGAAGCCTGTGGCTAAGCTGTGGAATTCTAGCTGTAAGGGGGTGCCTAACATGTTATTTATGAATTCGCTTATCTTGTGCCAGAATTTTCTAACTTTGGGGCAGTGAAAGATTAGGTGTGCCAGATCGCCTTTCTGCCCGTCTCAGTTCCAGCATTTGTCGTTTTCACAGACACCAATGGCCGCCAGGCGGGCGGGGGTCCAGAATGCCTTGTGTATTAGCCAAAATTTGGTTTGGACTAGGGTGGTGGTCACTTTCTTGTTCGAGGTCGATGTCCAGACGTTGGACTTTTCTCTCTCGCTAAGTTCCCTGTCTAGGAGTGATTCCCAGTATGCTATGGCCTTGTTGTTCAGTTTGGAAGTTCCTGGGCTTAGTATTTTGTAAAGGTGCGATGTTTGGTGTCCTAGTTTGTTTAGATTCGTGGCATATTGTAGGATTGGGGGGGTTTGCTTGCTGAGGTCAGCCTTGGCGATCGCCACTTTTATCTTAAGGAAGTTATACAGCTTGATGTCTCCTAGCTTGTATTTATTTTTAAGTGAGTCAAAGGTTGTGTGTGTCGCTAGGGTATACAGTTGGTTCACGGTGGAGATGCTGTGCTTGTACCAGGAATGCATGTCTAGTGTTCTTTCTCGGTATTTGATCTTGGGGTTGAACCATATAGATTCCCACTCAGTGTTTTTAATGCCTGTGTCCATATGTTTGTCTATTTTAAGGAGGGCCATCCTGGTGTTCTTGAGTATGGGGTTGTTTGCGATCTCGGGGTGCTTGGTCGCCGTGAGGAGGGCGATGGGTTCCAGCCCCTTCAGCAGTCTCTTCTCTAGTGAGAGCCATGCTGGGGTGTATTCTTGTTCGGGGGTGAGCCAGTACAGTCCTTGTTTTGCTATGCAGGCTGTTTGGAAGGTTTTAAAGTTTGTTAAATTTAGGCCTCCCAGGCCTTTACTAAGCCTGAGTTTTTGTAGGCTAATTCAGGGTTTTTTGTCTTTCCACAAGAACTTGTTGATTAGTTTATCTAGTCTCTTGTGGAAATCAACTGTGTTGGTCAGCGGGAGCATATTGAGCATGTAGTTCACCATTGGGGTCAGCATCACTTTGATTGCCTCTACTCTGCCCCACCATGTGATGAATTTAGGTGACCATGCCTCTATTCTCTCTTTCAGTTTGTTGAGTAGAGTCGATTCATTCTGATCTAGTGTGGTCTTGAGGTCTCTCCCAAAGAGCAACCCTAGGTACTTAAGGGATTTTTTTTGCCATGCTAGCCCCGAGTTCCCCAGCACCACCTTCGTTGTGTGTACGTTCAGGGGTTTGCATTCTGATTTATCTCTGTTCAATTTGTAGCCTGATACTCGTGCATACTGCTCTATGGTGGCCATAAGTGCAGTTATTGACTGTTCTGGGTTCTCGGTTGTAATTAGGATGTCATCCGCGTACGCTGCCAGCTTGACCGTGTCGCCCCCTATTGGGATTCCTCTGATGTCATTGTTGACCCTAATCATAGTTAGGAGTGGTTCTAGGGCAAGTAGGAAGAGTGCCGGTGACAGCGGGCATCCTTGTCTGGTGCCTTGTTCTAAGGTGAATGGCTCTGATGCGCCTCCATTGACTACTACGCGTGCTTTAGGCTCGCTATAGAGTGCTAGCACCATCTTCCTATAGTTAGGTCCAAGGCCGAATTTTTGCACACAGCGGTCCAGGAATGGCCAGGACACTCTGGCAAATGCCCTTTCTGCGTCTAAGGCAATCATAACTGCCGCGTTATTGCTTTTGGAAGCATGATTGATTAGGTGGCAGAGCAGTCTGGTGTTGTCATGGGACATTCTGTTTTTGAGGTAGCCAACCTGCGAGCAGTGTATGAGTTTGGGTAGGAATGTGTTAAGTCTGGTCGCTAGTATCTTCGCATAGATTTTGCAGTCTACATTTATCAGGGAAATTGGCCTGTAGTTCTTGGGATATTGTGTGTCCTTCCCTTCTTTTGGGATTACTATGATGTTGGCTTCCGCCATTGTGGGTGTCATGCGGCCTTTTTGAAAGCAGCTTGTGTAGACTTCTGTCATTGTGGGTCTGAGTAGGGGTGGGAATTGCTTATAGAATCTCGCTGTGTACCCGTCCGGACCTGGGGCTTTGTTTTCTTTGAGGCTTCCCACTGCCTGTTCTATTTCGTCTCCTGTGATGTCTGATTCTAGCGTCTCCCTCTGTGTGTCTGTAAGTGTGGGCATTGTGATCTTATCTAGGAGAGCTGCTCCGCTGTCCTTGCTTAAGGTCTGGTCCTCCTTATAGAGCTGCTCGTAGAAGTCTTTGAACACTTTGAGGATTTCTTTGTTAGTGATCTGTGCTTTGTCTTTGGCGTCTGTCACTGCCGCTACTGCGTGTTGCCTTTGCTTGCTTTTGAGGTATGAGGAAAGCGCTTTCCCTGCTTTGTTGGTGGTGCATAGGTTTATGGCTTTGTATTTGTTTAGCCATGTTCCCGCTCTTTCGCTGAGAATCTTATTTAGCTCATACTTCTTTTTCGTTAGTGTTGGGTTGGCTATGTGGCCCGTCTCTAGGCCTTTTATTTCATTTTCCAGGTTGGAAATCTTATTGTTCCTCTCTATGTTTATTCGCCCTTTGATGTAGAGTATTTTACCCCTGATCGTTGCTTTTAGGGCATCCCATAGGGTACTTCTATCTGTTTCTGGGTTGTCATTGTGTTCCAGGTACTCTCTTATGGCTTCTTCCATTTCTGCCGTTGCGGTTATGTTCTTGAGGAGGTCATCATCAAACCTCAATCTGAGTGTTCTTCTTTCGTTATGTCTGCCTGATAGGGTCAGACTGATGTGAAAGTGGTCTGAGATGGTCCTCTGGGCTATTTCCGTTTGGGCTATGAGGTGGGTGTGTGAGTCTGAGATTAGAATGTAGTCAATTCTGCTGTAGGAGTTATGGGGGTGTGAATAGAAAGTGTACTCTCTGCCGTCCGGATTTTGGAGTCTCCAGGGATCTTTGAGTTTAAGCCTAGCACACATGTTTTTCAGAGTGTTCCCTCTTTGTGTGCTTTGGCTCTGTCTTAGTGGGTGTCTGTCTATGGCCTGGTCAATGACCTGGTTTAGATCGCCCGCCACTATTAGAAGGTCATCCTGCGGCAGTGTGCTCAGTTGTACTTCTACCCTCTCCCAGAAGTGTTTGTCATCCGTGTTTGGCCCATATATATTGGCTACATGTATTGTCTCCTCTCCCCTGGATAGGCTGGTTATCAGGACCCTCCCTTTGTCGTCTGCGTATGAGTCTTTAAGTGCTAGCTTTGCCTTCTTGTTAATTATTGTAATGACTCCGCTTTTTTTGTTGTATGCTGGTGAGCCTATTACCTCCCCTATCCAGTTAGCTTTGAGACGGCCTATGTCGTCCGCAGAGAGTTTTGTCTCTTGAAGGATGTACACATCACTTTTAAGTTTGGCAAGGTACTCAAGGACCTTCCTTCTTTTTACCGGATGATTGAGACCCTTAACGTTGAGGGAAACCACCTTGATGTTGGCTGAGAGGTGGCATTGCTGGTTGTGTGTCATTCTATGTGATGTGGCCCTCGCCTTATGCTTGGTGGTCTGTTAGTGGTGTTGTTGGTTTGTCTCGTGTGGATAGCTCTATCTGTCCTGGTGTCTATGCCTCTGTTACAGTGTTGCCTGCCTGTGCTTGTCAGTAGTTGCTTGTGCATTCCCTAGGTGGAGAGTAGTGGTCAAAGAGTGAAGAAAATTTAAAGAAAGAGAAAGAGTAAAAAATATAAGGAACCACATATGACTGCACCCGACCTTCCCCCCAACCTCCCTGCCCCCCTCCCTCCCCACCCCCCTCCCCCGTCACTTGTTGAGTGGGTGTGCGACAGCAAAGTTCCCTTGCTCCATAGGAGTCCCCGAGGGTCAGTGTTAAGTTCTTCCCCCTTGTGTACCAGAGTGCCTCTTTAGTGATGGCGGGTGTAAACATAAAGGATATGGTAGGTGATTCTGGCTGCTTCCCGCGGCTGGTTACCTTCCGCTCCTTCATCGTTGTTCGTCATTTTAGGCAGCATGGTGTATTTGAGGTAGCTTGTTGTGATCAGAGATTCGCCTGTGCGCATAGATTAGTGTGTCTCGAGGAAGGAGACTGTAAACGATATTAGGATTGAGGTAGATAGTCACTGAGGTAGAAATGTTGTTCGGATGCTTGCTTCATAGCAAGCGTTTACCCAGTTCTAGTCTGACTTCTCTGCGCTGTCCGGCGAGGCGCTTCTCTTAGCTGCTCTTGGTTTCCATGTCCTCAGCCAGTGGTCCTCGTAGGTATCTTCTTAGGTCGTCCGGGTCGTCGAAAAACTGTGTCTTCCAGTTGTCTGTGACTTTGAAGCGTGCAGGGCCTGCGAAGCTGAAGGTGAGGTTCTTCCTGCGTAGAGCATCTCTTAGCAATAGAAAACCTTTCCTGGTTTCTACTGTTTGTTTCGAGAAGTCCTGTGTGAGGATTATTTTGTTGCTTTCCCACTTTACATTTTGGTTTCTCCGGGCGAAGGTGAAAATGGCGTCTGTGTTGTTTGATCTGAGCGGGCAGCAGATTATTGGTCTTGGACCCTTGCCTTGTTGTGGTTTTACGGCTGGCACTCGATAGGCCTTGTCGACCTCGAACTGCCTGTCAAAATTCAGGCCAGTCAGCTGTGGCAGCAATTCCTCTAGCATGGCCATGCATGTGCCAGCTTTGTCCTCAGCGCCCTCTGGGATCCCCAGTATTCGGATGTTTCCCCTTCTAGCCCGATCATCTTGTTCAGCCATCTGTTTTTGTAGGCTTCTTGTGATCCTGGAGTTTTCTGTTAGGGCTTTGTTGTTCTTGCTGGTTACATCTTCGATATCGCTTATTCTTGCCTCTGCTGCTTCTATTCTAGTGTTGGTGCTGTGTAGGTCTGCTCTTATTGCTGTTAGTTCCAGCTGCATATTGTCTATTGTTAATTTTGTTTGTTTGGCCACTGCGTTACCTTCATTTACCCTTTTTAGGATCGTCTCTAGGGTGGTTGTTTCATTTTTTTGCTTTAGTGGTGACTCCGGCGATTCTTTTCTATGTTTTTTCAGGTCGTTATTGGGTTTTCCTTCGTGGCCTGCCATTGTGCCGATACCTCTTCTGGATTGGAAGCTGCCTAGTCTGCCCTCTTTTTGGATGGATGCTAGGGCCTTGGCTGGCACCGTCTTTGGTGCGGGGACTGTGGGGTGCGTCCTGTATCTGCTGGGTTCTCTGATGTTCCTCGTCCTCGTTTTCGCTTTTGCTCCTGCAAGCGCTTTTATTGTGGTGCCCCTTTTTTCCCTTTTGTTGTGGTTACTGGCTCTGCTTCCGGTCGTTTGGTGTGGTCGCTGGCCTGCGTAGCACCGCCACTTCTGGCTTGTTTGCTTGCGGCCAGCGGGGTGCTGAGGTTGCAGATGTCCCGCTTCCTTGGCGCTTCCTCGTGTTGTTAGCCCTTTCCGTTTCGTGCGCTCCCGCTTGTTGCGTTGCCCCTCTGTTGCTTTTTATTTTTCCCCTTTACAGCTCCAATTATTCCACTTTCAAGCTGGCCGTGCTTGTTTTAATATTGGTTTCGTTTCTTAGCTTGTCGAGGCTCGTTTGCTCTCCGCTGGGTTCGCCTGCCTATTGTGCCGGCTGCCGTCGCTAGATGAGCGGTAGGGGGCTTTTACTCTCTGGGTTCGTGCAGTCTCTTAAATCTCTCTCACTCGCACTTGCCGTTCCTTGTTTGCTGGCAGCCCAATTCCACCCCTCGATCTTTTTGGCTCCAAAATGGCCGCGCCTAGCGTTAGGTTTCGGTTTCGTTTAGCTCCTGTACCCCGGTGTGGTCCGGCGGCTGCCGGAGCTAGTTTGAGCGCTCTCGCTGGGGTCTCGTGTAGGTCGCTGGCTTGTGTGGGCCTTTGCTGGAGGTTTAGGAGGGGTTGCGGGGCTCTTTTCGCCGGGGCTGCGCTCACCTCTTCGCTTCTCTACTCGCGCTTGCCGTCCGCCATCTTGTCTGGGCTTCCGACCTTTTTGCTTCTGGAGGGGAAGTTTCAGATTTTGCGTCTTTGGCTGCTTGTCCGGGAATTTTTCTGGGCTCGTTGCCTTCCCGTGATGTTCCGATTTCTTTTTCTGTGCTTCTTGTTCCAGGATGAACTCGTTTGGCTGTCTATATTCGCGGCTGAAAACCTCGGGGCTCTGGAGGCATCGGAGCTAGACGTCCGTCCGCATTGCCGTTCAAGCCACGCCCCCCCTTACGTTGTGGTTTTGACGGGTGTGCTCCCTCTTAAGGTAAATCAAGTCGAAACATGGGATCAACTATGTAACAAAAGTGTTGATTGGCTCTCCAAACACAAAGGGTTTAGGGCGTCACTCACCAATAACATCATCATGGTACACAGAGTTGGTCGGGCATTCCCCAAAGAGTATCAAGGGGGATTGTATAATCATTCATTTTCGTAATCCGTCAGTGGCTACATCGATGATAATGGCACAGGAGGCTCACTCCAATATTGCTACTAGCATATGGGCCTTACCTGTGGGCTATTTTTATAAGCCCTCTTTGGGAGCTAATTTTCCTGATGCTCCCTCTGCCACCCCCCCCTCTCACTACATAATAGGATCTTGACACTGTCTGGTTTGGATCGTCAGGACTGACTGCCCCCCCCACTAGCTCCATCAGTATCTGATGTATTCAGAAAGGAGATGGATACTTCAAGATAGATTGTTCAAGTTACTTTATTAAGTTAAGATGTTAAGATTTAATGTTAACCCCATCAGGAGCAGCTGTCCTGCTGGGGTTATCATTTATCTACTTAACTTAACATCTTAACTTAAATAAAGTAACATGAATAATCTATCCTGAAGTTTCCATCTCCTTTCTGAATACAGCAGTATCCCCTGAGCCGGCTCCCTTTCCAGCTGTGTTCCCACCTTGTGAACTTGGTACTCCGATTGTGCTTGACGCTGATCCCACTTTGAAAATATGAAGCTGGAATGTTGCGGGTCTGCCTTCTGCCCATCCCATATATGTGGCCTAGGTTCTTACTGTATATAGGTCAACACAGTGATTTACAAGCCCCTTGCGACACTTTTGTGTCACTTTTAACAGAGGAAAAGTGACGCAAAAGTGGCGCAAGGGGCTTGTAAATCTGCCGTAGTGTTTTTATACAGCACATCTCCTGAATTCATGTGTTTGGCAGAGCCTTCATATGTAATTTAAAAAGAAGCCTCATAGACTGACTCCCAACACTGAGGACATGAGCCTTCGACGTGCTAAAACCTTTCACTCGACCAAGATGCGGACGGGGTTGATCAGGTTTCACTTGCCCTCACTCGCTAGGTTCCTCCACACACTATGTTAGAGCCTACCACTCCTACCCTGGATCAGAGGTAAGAAGGTTAATTAACGGAGCAGATGCCCGGTGTGATCCTTCTCCATTTGCCGTGTGTGTTTGCCAAATCATTGCTGTCACCATGACGCTGCGCCCATGTGGAGGAGCCGTCCATGGAGAAGAAGTCGAATGTATTTCAATGTGACAGAAATGTAAAATTTGGGGCCAGATGTAGGTAATCCAGATTTACTGATTCTAAAATACCGAATTTTACCAATGTGGTATTTTAGAATTGGTAAATTGGATGTAGGTAATCATTCGGTATTTTTTACCGAATCGGTAAGATTCGGTAAATACGGAATCGGTATTTACTGATTCGGTAATTGCCATTCATTCCTATGGCTTGAAGGCCCATAGGAATAAATGGCAATTACCGAATTGGGAAATACCGATTCAGTAAAAGGGGGAAAACATGGAAGGGTGGCAGGGTGTCACTTTGATACCCTGTTGAACCCCTGAATCGTGCTTGTATGCAGATGTGGCACACATACATGCCCTAAGGGCATGTATGTCTGCACAGTTGAAAATGCACTGATTTTTATTTTCAAAGGTATTCCTTATTTACCACCAACTTGTAGTTGGTTGTAAACAACGAATCCTAAAATGGAAAAAGCACTCATTTGAGTGCTCCCTATATTGCAAATTCGGTATATTACCGATTACCGATTACCGATTCCTTAAAATACCGAATCGGTAAATTACCGAATACAGCAATTTAGGCCACCTACATCCCAAATGCCCAATACCGGTCGGTAACGGACAAAATTCGGTAATTTCGTCCGTTACCGACCGGTATTGGGCCACCTACACCTGGCCCCTTGGTACTTATTTTATTTGTGTTAATCTTTATGTTTATTGTTTTGCTGATATCCGCAGCGAGGAAGTTGCTTCTTGCAAAGCCGCTCAACAGTAGTCAATCGAGGGCTCTTTCTGTGAGTTCACGTTGTATGCAACTTTGAGGGGCGTCACGCAATCCATTCTGCCCGGGCCCCAGAAGTTCAAAACCCGCCCTGGTTCAAATGCCTCTGCTGCTTGGGATGCCATTGTGAGCTCTTCGTTATAATGCTCTGAAAGGAAGGAATTACTAAGACATTTTGAAGATTTTGCAATTTTTGGATGTTAAGCAAAATTACAATTTAAGGATTATTCTCAAGGGGTATTTTAGAGTTGTAAACACATTTAGGGCCTCATTATGATGGAGGATTTTCCGCCTCCTCCGGGCCGGCGGAAGCCACCTCCGGCCCGGAGGAGGCGGAAAATCCTCTGCGGAGTCACCAAAGACCCACCGCCGCATTACGATGGCTGGTGGGTCTTGGTTTCTGTCCGCTGCTTTTCCGCCGCGGTCGGATTACAACCGCAGCGGAAAAGCTCTCATTTGGCTGGCAGTGTCTATCAGACACCGCCAGACGAATTAGGATGCATTTCAAAACATGCTTTTCCGCGGCGTTTTTTCCGCCGTGGAAAAGCATGTGTACTTTTGATTTTGGGGGCCCGTTGCGGGCCCCCAGGGTGTAGGCGGGTGGGAGGTGCACATGGGGGGTACCTATGGTACCCCCCAGCATTTACATGCACAAAGCGGCAGGCACCGCGCGGTGCCTGCCGCTTTGTGCATGTAAATGTTAAACATGCACTTTTAACATTGCGGCGGGTGCTGCTTGAAGCAGCACCCGCCGCAATGTTAAATATCCAGGATGTGACCGCCAGGGTGGCGGTCACATCCTAATCGCACATGAGGGAACGCCGCAGCCCATGCGGACGTTCCCTCATCCTCTGGGGTCGCGGACGGACGCAGGTCCGTCCGCGATCCTAATGAGGCCCTTAATCTCTATTTGTGCGTTTGAACTTTACTTGATGAAAAGGTATGGGGAGTGTTCCCATGGGCATTTTTACCCACATTTACTGCAATGTTTATCACCCTCAGTATTTAGACAACAAAGGTCAGGTGTTCTAATAGCGCAGTCAGTGGGTTCGGACAGTTACCCCAAAGGCGCAGCATCTTTAAGAGACCCAGGTGACATGATTGATGTAGCAGAGACTGCAGCGCCGCCTGGCATGAGAGGCCAATGGAAACAGCTGCACCTTACACTCAGAAAAGAAATACCCAGGGCCACTGAAATGATGCAGCCGGGGTTCGCCACATTATCCTGCAGAATTCATTACATTATGGGAAAGAAAAGGCAAATTATGCAACATGACCTGCTCGTTTCGTGCAAGTATTACTTCTCAACTTTCCTTCTTGAACATGGTAAAACTGTCTGGGCAAACAAACATATCAGCTCGCTAGCACCAGCTAACATCGAATATAGGAATAAGAAGCTGAAAGGTAACCACTTACAGCTAGATTCATCAAAGACCCGTTTTGCGAGTCTTTAATAGCGATTCATAAGGAATCGCTATTAAGGACTTGCAAAACGGGATTCATGTAGAAATTGCAAAAAATATTGCGATTCCTACATCTTCCTTATTTGCGATTAGCAAATTGCTAATCGCAAATAAGGATGCGATTTCAAGGGTGCCAGGGGTGTCCAAAGGACACCCTCTAGCACCCCTGAAAAGCAAATGTAGCCAGATGTTGCGCACACACATGTCCAAAGGACATGTGTGTGTGTAACATACCACTTAGAAAAATGCACAAAAGTGCATTTTTCTGAGTTTTCGCTATTTACCACGAAGTTACAATTCGTGGTAAATAGCGGCCAGAAATAGCGAATTCGCTATTAGAAAATGGTTAATGAATTGCATTTAAGGAATCTCAAATAGAGATTCCTTAAATGCAATTCCTCGCAAATATGCGATTTCGCATTTAGCGATTTTTGCATTTGGGATGATGAATCCCAAATGCAAAAATTGCACTCGCAAAGGGGCAGATTCTCAGAATCTGGCCCTTTGCGAGCCAATTTCTCTTTCATCAATCTACCTGTATACCTTTGCGGGCGGAAAAGACTGGTGCTACAATCTCAGTAACTTTTAATCCTTTTCAAACAGAAACGAAATTTTTTTTCTCGAATTGTTTAGATTCTTCGGTAGCTAATGGATTGTGGAGCAAATTTATTTAATCCATAATTGTGCAGAAAATCCTACAGAAGAACATAATTCCAGTGCCCCGGCCTATTTACGCCAGTTTTCAGAATTTCACTTCACTGACTTCAAGCCTTGCTGTGTGATTAAGAGCAGCTTACCCCTGGTTAGGCTCGTGCTCCCAAAACTGGGGGTTTCTATTTTTTGCTTCCAGCTCTTGTCAATGTATTGTTGTTTGCTGTAATGCTTTACTGCTTTGGAAATTAATAAATCCATATCCATACTAACATAATAAAGAGAGAGCCCAAACCTTTGAGGCGGGTAATCTCAGGAACCACAGCACCAATCACAACACCCAATACAGCGTTGGAAAGGGCAGTTGCAGCAGAAGGACATAAGCTATGCAGACGCCCACCATATACATTTAAAAGGTAAAAGAACCGTGCCAGCAAAGTAGTCCCTTGTGGGCGTGTCTGCGTTGTGCTGTGGGCGTGTGCTGGGGGCGTGACAAATGCTGGGGGCGTGTGGTACGTTCTGCCCTTCATGCCATGTTTCATATCGTGTGCTGGGGGTGTGGGCGTGTGCGAGGCGCGGGATTACGGGAAAAAAAGCGAGCGTTGTGCCCAATATTTCATTGTTTTTTCTTCCCAGGTTCTGTACATTCCAGCTCCGGGTGTCCACCCTGCTCCCTTTAAATACCCCTGCACCCCATAATCATAACCCACCCTTACTCCATAAAATACCCCAACACCCTTAAACACTAACCCATCTTAACCCTATAAATACCCCTGTACCCCAAAACCCAACCTACCCCTGAACCCTAAAAATGCCCCTGTACCTCAAAACCCAAACCTAGCCCTGAACCCTACAAATAACCCTGTACCCCAAAACCCAAACCTACCCTTGAACCCTAAAAATACCCCTGTTCCCCAAAACCCAAACCTAGCCCTGAACCATAAAAATAACCCTGTACCCCAAAACCCAAACCTAACCCTGAACCCTAAAATACCCCTGTACCCCAAAACCCAAACCTAGCCCTGAACCCTAAAAATACCCCAGTACCCCAAACCCCAAACCTAGCCCTGAACCCTTAAAATACTCCTGTACTCAAAACCCAAACCTAGCCCTGAACCCTAGAAATACCCCTATACCCCAAAACCCACCTAGCCCTGAACCCTAAAAATACCCCATGTATCCCAAATCCCATACCTATTCCTAAACCCTAAAACTACCCCTATACCCCATAACCCAAAACTATATCTGAACCCTTAAAATATCCAAACACCCCAAAACATATACCTCAGTACCCCAAAACATATACCCCTATACCCATACTTACCTTATCCAAATTTTAAAAAAAATACATGCTTTTACCATTCATGCATTTACAACGAATTTCGTTGTAAATGTATGCGTGGTAAAAGCATATAAAATGTAATTCCATGCATTAAAATGGCATTAGGAGTCATGGTACTTTCGTAATGAAAGTATGCGGAGTGATGGTATGCGGAAAGAAAGTTGCGGAATAATGGGTGTTTACCCTCCCCGGTAAGTCCATTGGTGGCACGGCGGCCCACATCTCCAGCAACATACTCATATTTTTTCACCACCGATTTGAAAAATGCACAGGTCTCTCTCATTGATGGCCAGCACCGACATACACTTTTAGACACACCTCCCGCCACAAGTTCTAGAATTGAGAACTTTAGAGCTGGGGAGCTACGTTCGAATCTCGGCATCAGCTCAACATCCTGTGATTCCAGGCAAATCGCTTTGTCTCCTCATGCCTACCACAAATGAATGTGTTCTTTTGTAATGTAAATTGTGCTCATGTGTGAGAAGTTGGCCTGATGTGCAGTGCTCACTATTCTAGTGATCACTATATATCAGTCCAAACAACCCTTATTGATGATTGGTTGTAAGTCAACCTTATAGACCAGCTATCCTAGTAGCATGGATACGAGCAGTCTAAGGCTAAGACTCTAGAGGGCGTGTTAAGCCAGCTGTTTTACCATCACATTACCCCTTGAACACCCAGTGAAAGGACACCACACAAGTGTTATGAAAATAAACAGTGTATTTATTAGAATCACAACAACCCTGTATTCTTTATGAGGACAGGGTGCTAAGCACACAACAAAACTCTTACGAAAATACTTAAGTTAGCACAGTATACACAAATGCCCGAGGGGCACGAAAAACCATATACTCTAAAAGTGGAATGCGAAATTACTAGCAGGTAAGTACAGTACTAATAGGCTTTGGAATCGCTAGGACTTGACTATGGAATCGTTAGATTACTTCTAGGAGGCCTAGGGGACTCGGTGCAGAGTGTGCACTCTCACGCGGGATGCGGGACAAAGTCTATGGAAGCTAGTAAAGTTAAAGTTAGTGTTCACGGGCGAACCCGACCTGGTAGGGAGAAAACGACAGTGGATCCTGACCCTAGGATAGTGAGGCTATGCTGGGACACTGAAGTGCCGAAGTTACCTAGCCCAGGGGCTGCAGCTGCATAGGTCTGAAAAGACGTCGGGAATCCTCGTTGCCGGACCAGGAGCCTGGAAGAAAGGAGTTGCTGGCAGGCGACCAGTGAAGATTGTTCGGGTGATCCAAGCCTGGATCGAAGAGGGATGACACCTGAAAGCAGAGGGGACCAAGTTCGTGACTACTAGCCAGTAGTAAGTGGGCACCAGGAGGGCACCGGATGGTAGTCACCTCGAATAGGTGAGTGGGCGACGCTGTGCTCTGCAGATCTCACGGACCAGGAGGCGTTGTCGGCGACCAGGATGGAGAGGCGAGCTGTCCCACGATGGATGAAGCTGTCGGCGTCGAAGTACCCAGGATTGGGCAACAAGCCTTGGCTAATTCAAGCCCACGCGGTGGACTCAAAATGGCGTCTTGAGTGGACCAGGAGGGTCCGGGGTGCTCCTCTTCTGGAAGGGAGCAAGGGCCAGTCTGGAGCAACCGGACCAGCAGCAGTAATGTCGTCGGGCGTCGTTCAGAAGGCCACAAGCCAGCGGGCTAGTAGCCAAACAACGCGGTGAGCAGCAAAAAGCAGAAGGGCCCCACTCAGATCGTGGAGATGCTGGGAGGCTGCACTTCGGTGCTGGAGCTGCTCAGGGTCGGGGCTTCTCGGACCCCAAAGCACTCACCAGGAAATTACTCGGCGGGCTTGCTGTGCAGAAGTCGTGCAGTCTTGCAGATGGCCGGTCCCTCGAGGTCTCGTCGCACCCACTGTTCTCAGCTGGGCTGTAGAGGTGGGTAGAGGTCAGAGGTGCCAGGGAAGCCGGTTCTCGTCGAGCTGGGCAGTCGGATACCGGAGGAAGGACTTGCAGCAGACCGCAGTGTTCTTAAGATGGTGCCTGCGGATGCAGGGTGACTACTCCTTAGTCACAAGGGAGAATCTTGAAGAAGAAATCTTGATGTCCTTTCGTAGAAAGTCGTGTCTTGATTCCAAAGATGATCTGATTTGGAAGGGGGCCAGTCTCTACCTTTATCTGGGAAAAGGGGGCTGGCACGCGACTAGGTCCTGCCCTATGGGTGGGACCAGGAGGGGGGTGGTTACACCCACTTCCTTGGCGGGCTTTTCCCCAGCACAGGGGCTGGAGTGCCCCTGGAACTGGTTTCAGGCGGCCTATGCACAGTGAGCACCGGGGCGCCACGTGCAGTCACCTTCCTCTGAAGCCCTGCCTACCTACAATACACAAAATCCTGTCTGGGACGGTGCTGGCACCGCCCCTGGCAGGAAACCCTTTGTCCTTATCTCCTGCTCTGGGAGGACTCCCAGCAGCAGGAGGGCAGACTTGTGTCTCGGTGGCAGCATCCATTTTGTGGAGCTGAGGCTCTGTTTGACTTTAACCGGGGTTACAGGCTACATGCATGTCGTGTCCCTCTAGAAGGGTGGAATGCTAACCCCGTCGCCAGAATTGGCGAGGGGTTAGTATTCCAATTCGTATGACACCTTACTCGACATGTTTTGATAAAGCGATACCAGAGTTGGCATATAACCGCGAGGATTATAATGCACTTAAGAGTATATGGTATGCGATATCATGGAAACGGCTAAGGGATGGATCCCGAAAGCCGCAGACAGGCTCAGCTCATGCCAGAGCACCATCTCACACGATTCCAAGCACTCTGCCTCCAGGATTGTTAAGGCCTGCCATAGGAGTGACTGATAGGAGATCTGTGTGTCCATTTTAGGGTTAGATATAGGTATACTATATCTAAAGCAAAGGGTGAGTACACCACCTTGCCCCAGCTGTCGTGCAGCCAGTTGTGTCAGTTTAGTTAGTCAGTCCAGGGGTGGCACAATACATGCTTCAGCCCCTGGGAGACTTCTGGGTGCGCCTCAGCCCTGGGTACAGGGACTTGGAGAGGGCCCAGTGCCAATTCAGTACCTGAGTACAATTTGGATAGAGAGAACAGCTAGGCTGTGGGTCTGATTTGCAGGCCCACTGCCAGGGAAAGTCGTAAACCAGTGCAGCAAAAAGCAAAAATCTGGGTGATCATAGGATTGCAGACCCTACTCTCCTACATGACCCCCCCCCAAACTTTGGGACAATAAACTAACCTTGACCAGGTGAGTCTTCTTGCTCTAAGTGGAAATATCTGGAGAGCCCATCAGCATTGCTGTGATCAGTACCAGGTCTATGCTCCACTGTAAAATCCATCCCCTGTAGGGAAATGGACCACCTAAGCAGTTTGGGGTTTTCACCCTTCATCTGATTTAGCCACAAGAGGGGCTTATGGTCTGTCTTAATGGTGAAGTGAGTGCCAAACAAGTAGGCCCTCAGCTTCTTCAGGGCCCAGACCACAGCAAAGGCCTCCCTCTCAATAGCTGACCAATTTTTCTCTCTGGGGGTAGCCTCCTGCTAATAAAAGCAATAGGCTGATCATTACCATCAAAATTCAGTTGAGACAGAACAGCTCCCACACCCAACTCAGAAGCATCTGTTTGGACAATGAATGGCTTGGAGTAATCTGGACTCTTTAGGATAGGTGCTGTGCACATGGCCTGCTTTAGGTCATTGAATGCTTTCTGACAGCTTGCTGTCCACTGAACTTTCTTTGGCATCTTTTTGCTTGTCAGGTCATTAAGAGGGGTCACTATGGACCCATAATTTCTGACAAACTTCCTATAGTACCCAGTCAGGCCCAAGAAAGCTCGAACCTGAGTCTGGGTGATTGGAGGAGTCCAGTCCTTGATGGCCTGTATCTTACTCTCCAGTGGCTGAACCTGGCCTCCACCTACAAGGTGGCCCAGGTATACAACCTGTGTCTGCCCTATCTGGCACTTAGTGGCCTTGATAGTGAGGCCTGCCTTTTGCAGAGCCTCTAACACTTTCCTCAGGTGGACCAGGTGATCCTCCCAGGTGGAGCTAAAGACAGCAATATCGTCAAGATAAGCTGCACAGAAGTCATCCAGCCCAGTGAGGACTTGATTCACCAACCTTTGGAAGGTGGCAGGTGCATTTTTCAAACCAAAGGGCATTACCACAAATTGATAATGCCCACCAGGGGTAGAAAATGCTGTCTTGGGTTTGTCTTCCTCAGCTAACCTGATTTGCCAATACCCAGCTGTCAAATCAAATGTACTTAAGAAGTTGGCAGAAGCCAATTTATCTATAAGTTCATCTGCTCTTGGTATTGGGTGGGCATCAGTCTTAGTGACTGCATTGAGGCCTCTGTAGTCTACGCAAAACCTCATCTCTCTCTTACCACCCTGGGTGTGAGGCTTTGGCACTAGAACTACTGGGCTAGCACAAGGGCTATCTGAGGGCTCAATGACTCCCAGTTCCAACATTTTCTGCACTTCAGTTTTGATGCAGTCTCTAACATGATCAGGCTGCCTGTAGATTTTACTCTTGACAGGCAGACTGTCTCCAGTGTCAACATCATGGGTACACCAATCAGTTTGGCTGGGTGTCAGAGAGAACATATGTCTGAAGGATTGCAGAACTTGCCTGCAATCCTGTTGCTGATGTTCAGTGAGGCTGCCACAAAAGACAACACCATCTACTGATCCATCATCAGGATTCTGAGTGAGCAGGTCTGGGAGAGGGTCACTCTCTTCCTCCTGTCCCTCATCTGTGGCCATGAGCAAGCTCATGTCCTTCCTGTCGACATATGCCTTGAGCCTGTTCACATGGAGCACTCTGAGAGGGCTCCTGGGAGTTCCAAGGTCCACCAAGTAGGTAACCTCTGCCTTTTGCTCAATGATGGTGTGGGGCCCAGACCATTTGTCTTTCAGAGCTGCTGGGGCCACTGGCTCCAGCACCCACACCTTCTGTCCTGGCTGGTACACAGTCAGAACAGCCTTTTGGTCATGCCAAGCTTTTTGAAGTTCTTGGCTGGCCTCCAGGTTTTTAGATGCCTTCTCCATATACTCAGCCATCCTGGAGCGGAGACCAAGTACATAGTCCACTATGTTGGTTGCAGGCTTTTTGAGAGGTCTTTCCCATCCTTCCTTCACCAAACACAGGGGTCCTCTTACAGGATGCCCATACAGAAGCTCAAAGGGGCTGTAGCCAACCCCCTTCTGTGGGACCTCTCTGTAAGCAAACTAGAGGCAGGGGATCAGGACATCCCATCTTCTCCTAAGAGTTTCAGGTAGCCCATGAATCATCCCTTTGAGGGTCCTGTTGAATCTCTCAACAAGCCCATTGCATTGTGGGTGGTAGGGTGTGGTGAACTTGTAGTTCACACCACACTCTTTCCACATTGCAGTCAGATATCCTGACATGAAGTTTGTACCTCTGTCAGAAACGACCTCCTTTGGAAAACCCACTCTGGAGAACACTCCAACTAGGGATCTTGCCACCACAGGAGCTGTGGTGGTCCTCAGGGGAATAGCTTCAGGATACCTGGTGGCATGGTCCACCACCACCAGTATAAACTTGTGCCCTGATGCTGTCTGGGGCTCCATTGGACCAACAATGTCAATCCCCACTCTTTCAAAGGGAACCCCCACCACAGGTAGTGGTATGAGGGGGGCCTTTGTTGTGCCACCTGACTTACCACTGGCTTGGCAAGTGACACAGGAGCGACAAAACTCCTTGGTATTCTCATTCATATGGGGCCAGTGAAAGTGTGAGACAAGCCTGTCCCAAGTCTTTGTCTGACCTAAATGACCTGCAAGGGGAATCTCATGGGCCAAGGTGAGAAGGAAACCTCTCAGAGACAAGGGGATGACCAGCCTCCTGGTTGCACCAGGCTTGGGGTCTCTTGACTCAGAGTACAGGAGTCCATCTTCCCAGTATACCCTGTGGGCACCTGTGGCATTCCCTGCAGCCTCAGCAGCAGCCTGCTGTCTGAGGGGTTCAAGGGAAGGGCTGTCTAACTGTGCCTTCCCCAGGTCTGCTCTGGAGGGTCCCCCATAGCCCAGAAACTCAACTTGATCAAGTTCAAGCTCTTTAGGCTCAGTTTCCCTCAGTTCTCTCAGATCAGCCTCCTCAGAGACTTGATCCTCAACCTGGGGCAAGGGGGAAGGCAAAGCCTTAACCCTACTGCTCTTCTTCTTGGAAGGTGTCTGGTCCATACTTTCAGGATCCAGCACCTGTTCAGTGGGGCATCTTCTGGCCTGTGACCTAGTCACAGCAAGCACATGTGCTGGCAAGCCTAACATTTCCATGTGAGTCCTCTGCTCCACTTCTGACCATAGTGACGTCTCCAAATCATTGCCCAACAAACAATCAACTGGGAGGTCTGAACTGACTACAACTTTCTTTTGTCCCTTCACTCCACCCCAGGAGAAAGCCACAATCGCCACACTATGACTAGTAGTGACGTTGCTGGCATTGGTCACCAGGAAATCAGTACCTGGCATGATCTGTCCAGGGTCCACAAAGTTAGGTGTCACCATGGTGACACTGGCACAAGTGTCCCTATAGGCCTGAGCCATCTTGCCATTAATCAAAGGTGTCTGCCTGTATTTGCCCAAAGTATTGGGGCTTATATCAGGGGATATATCCATATCCCCTGTACAGACAAGGACAGCCTGAGTGAGCGTGCCAACTAAGTTGTCAGACCCCTCAGTTCCCAAGGTTAACCCAACTAATGCCTTGGGAGGTACACTACCACTACTGACTGTACTAGGGGGTGCAGTTGCCTTAGGGGCTGTAGTGGCAGGAGTTTGTCCTCTTCTTTTAGTGCACTCACTAAACCAGTGAGACTTACTTTTACAGTACTGGCACCACCTCTTTGACTGGCCTTCTTGAGTCTTCTTCTTCTGGGAAGCCTGACCCCCACCCTCTTTGGTTTGTTGGGGACCTGGTGAAGACTTCTGGTCATTTTGTTCACTCTTAACATTACCCTTCTGGTCTGCTTTCTTCTGACCACCCTGGTTCTGGTTCTGGTTCTGCTTGATCCTTGTCCTGACCCATTTGTCTGCCTTCTTTCCCAATTCTTGGGGAGAGGTCAGATCTGAATCAACAAGGTGCTGGTGCAACAACTGGTTCTGACAATTGTTTAAAATTTGTTCTCTCATCATCAGATTATACAATCCTGTGTAATCTGTAACCTTGCTACCCAGCAACCAGCCCTCCAAAGCCTTAGTGGCACAATCCACAAAGTCAGACCAGTCCTGAGACTGAGTTTTCTGGGTGTCTCTGAACAGCAACCTGTACTGCTCAGTGGTTAAACCAAACCCATCAACCAGTGTATTCTTCAGGACCTGGTAATTGTTAGCATCCTCCACTCTTGTAGTGAGGAGCTTATCTCTACCTTTACCATCAAAGGAGAGCCACAGTATAGCTGCCCACTGACTCTGGGGAATGCACTGCACAGTGCAGGCCCTCTCCAGAGCAGCCATCCATTTCTGGATGTCATCCCCTTGCTTAAAGGGGGGCACTATCTTAGTCAGGTGTTTAGTATCTAAACCCATCTCTCTATCTCTTGGGAGATTGCTGCCACCAGTGGGAGCTAGCCCACTCATCTGCTGCTCTCTAGCAAAGGCAAGCTTCTCTTTGGCCAGGGCAAGTTCTTCCCTTTCAATCCTCAGTTCAGCTTGCCTCATCCTAGCCTCATGCTCCATTCTCTGAGGGGAAGTAAATCTCCTCTGTGGAGGATTCCTTCTCCTCTGGGAAGAGGCATTAGAGTGCAGAGATCTATTGGAGTCCCTAGAAAGAGATCTATCTCTCCTAACTCCAAGGTTAGGCCCACTTAGGGTTAGTACTGGGGGTCCCCCAGATCCTAGCCCAAGTAAGTCTAAGTTGGCCCTGGTTAGCCTTCTGACTACCTCAAGACCTTTGTCTACCTCATCCCCAGAGAGTTCCTCTTGATCCTCCTCCTCAACTGCAGTAGCAGTGTTGGGGAGGTCTGGATCCCCAGAGGTTCCCTCTAAAGCTGGCATATTCTCATCTAACTGAGAAAGCTTTCTGGCATCATATGTCTCTAAGAGACCTATCAGAAAGGGAGTGGTGGGGTTAGACCCCTGCTTCAGTTTCCTGGAGACACAGATCTGTCTCATCTCCTGGAAACTGAGAGCTGCATATCTTGAAGTGACCTGTGGAGGGTCAACACTGACCAGGGGAGTCTCAGTAGATTCTCCCAGGGTAGACATGCTTTTCTAGTGAGGTGTAAGTGGTGCACTTACCTACACTATGTGTTTGCCTACTGATCCCTTGCTAGAGTTGTAGTTTAGGGTGTGCTAGGCCCTAGGAGCTACAACAGCTGGTTCAGTAGAACTCAGAGTATTCTAAGCTAAGTTATATGTACCTTTAGTACTTATGTGATCTTTCACAAGATATTCTTAGGATATGTGTGGTAAAACAACAGCAAGCTCAAATCCCAACCGCTGCTCACCAATGTGAGAAGTTGGCCTGATGTGCAGTGCTCACTATTCTAGTGATCACTATATATCAGTCCAAACAACCCTTATTGATGATTGGTTGTAAGTCAACCTTATAGACCAGCTATCCTAGTAGCATGGATACGAGCAGTCTAAGGCTAAGACTCTAGAGGGCGTGTTAAGCCAGCTGTTTTACCATCACATTACCCCTTGAACACCCAGTGAAAGGACACCACACAAGTGTTATGAAAATAAACAGTGTATTTATTAGAATCACAACAACCGTGTACTCTTTATGAGGACAGGGTGCTAAGCACACAACAAAACTCTTACGAAAATACTTAAGTTAGCACAGTATACACAAATGCCCGAGGGGCACGAAACACTATATACTCTAAAAGTGGAATGCGAAATTACTAGCAGGTAAGTACAGTACTAATAGGCTTTGGAATCGCTAGGACTTGACTATGGAATCGTTAGATTACTTCTAGGAGGCCTAGGGGACTCGGGTGCAGAGTGTGCACTCTCACGCGGGATGCGGGACAAAGTCTATGGAAGCTAGTAAAGTTAAAGTTAGTGTTCACGGGCGAACCCGACCTGGTAGGGAGAAAACGACAGTGGATCCTGACCCTTGGATAGTGAGGCTATGCTGAGATACCGAAGTGCCGAAGTTACCTAGCCCAGGGGCTGCAGCTGCATAGGTCTCAAAAGACGTCGGGAATCCTCGTTGCCGGACCAGGAGCCTGGAAGAAAGGAGTTGCTGGCAGGCGACCAGTGAAGATTGTTCGGGTGATCCAAGCCTGGATCGAAGAGGGATGACACCTGAAAGCAGAGGGGACCAAGTTCGTGACTACTAGCCAGTAGTCAGTGGGCACCAGGAGGGCACCGGATGGTAGTCACCTCGACTAGGTGAGTGGGCGACGCTGTGCTCTGCAGATATCACGGACCAGGAGGCGTTGTCGGCGACCAGGATGGAGAGGCGAGCTGTCCCACGATGGATGAAGCTGTCGGCGTCGAAGTACCCAGGATTGGGCAACAAGCCTTGGCTAATTCAAGCCCACGCGGTGGACTCAAAATGGCGTCTTGAGTGGACCAGGAGGGTCCGGGGTGCTCCTCTTCTGGAAGGGAGCAAGGGCCAGTCTGGCGCAACCAGACCAGCAGCAGTAATGTCGTCGGGCGTTGTTCAGAAGGCCACAAGCCAGCGGGCTAGTAGCCAAACAACGCGGTGAGCAGCAAAAAGCAGAAGGGCCCCACGCAGATCGTGGAGATGCTGGGAGGCTGCACTTCGGTGCTGGAGCTGCTCAGGGTCGGGGCTTCTCGGACCCCAAAGCACTCACCAGGAAATTACTCGGCGGGCTTGCTGTGCAGAAGTCGTGCAGTCTTGCAGATGGCCGGTCACTCGAGGTCTCGTCGCACCCACGGTTCTCAGCTGGGCTGTAGAGGTGGGTAGAGGTCAGAGGTGCCAGGGAAGCCGGTTCTCGTCGAGCTGGGCAGTCGGATTCCGGAGGAAGGACTTGCAGCAGACCGCAGTGTTCTTGCGATGGTGCCTGCGGATGCAGGGTGACTACTCCTTAGTCACAAGGGAGAATCTTGAAGAAGAAATCTTGATGTCCTTTCGTAGAAAGTCGTGTCTTGATTCCAAAGATGATCTGATTTGGAAGGGGGCCAGTCTCTACCTTTATCTGGGAAAAGGGGGCTGGCAAGCGACTAGGTCCTGCCCTATGGGTGGGACCAGGAGGGGGGTGGTTACACCCACTTCCTTGGCGTCTTTTCCCCAGCACAGGGTCTGGAGTGTCCCTGGAACTGGTTCAAGCCAGCCTATGCACAGTGAGCACCGGGGTGCCACGTGCAGTCACCTTCCTCTGAAGCCCTGCCTACCTACAATACACAAAATCCTGTCTGGGACGGTGCTGGCACCGCCCCTGGCAGGAAACCCTTTGTCCTTATCTCCTGCTCTGGGAGGACTCCCAGCAGCAGGAGGGCAGACTTGTGTCTCGGTGGCAGCATCCATTTTGTGGAGCTGAGGCTCTGTTTGACTTTAACCGGGGTTACAGGCTACATGCATGTCGTGTCCCTCTAGAAGGGTGGAATGCTAACCCCGTCGCCAGAATTGGCGAGGGGTTAGTATTCCAATTCGTATGACACCTTACTCGACATGTTTTGATAAAGCGATACCAGAGTTGGCATATAACCGCGAGGATTATAATGCACTTAAGAGTATATGGTATGCGATATCATGGAAACGGCTAAGGGATGGATCCCGAAAGCCGCAGACAGGCTCAGCTCATGCCAGAGCACCATCTCACACGATTCCAAGCACTCTGCCTCCAGGATTGTTAAGGCCTGCCATAGGAGTGACTGATAGGAGATCTGTGTGTCCATTTTAGGGTTAGATATAGGTATACTATATCTAAAGCAAAGGGTGAGTACACCACCTTGCCCCAGCTGTCGTGCAGCCAGTTGTGTCAGTTTAGTTAGTCAGTCCAGGGGTGGCACAATACATGCTTCAGCCCCTGGGAGACTTCTGGGTGCGCCTCAGCCCTGGGTACAGGGACTTGGAGAGGGCCCAGTGCCAGTTCAGTACCTGAGTACAATTTGGATAGAGAGAACAGCTAGGCTGTGGGTCTGATTAGCAGGCCCACAGCCAGGGAAAGTCGTAAACCAGTGCAGCAAAAAGCAAAAATCTGGGTGATCATAGGATTGCAGACCCTACTCTCCTACATCATGCCATGTTGTCGAGTTCGCGCTATATAATATTGCAAGGAAAAATAAAATAGGGAAACTCGAGTTCACACACTACAGAACGCGCACTCTTAAGTGCATCAGCAGTGCACTGTGAATCGGAGCGTTTCACAGGCCTGTCACAGATAAGAAATGCTATCAAACCGAAATCCTACAAAACAATATACTACTGGGCGTCAGCAATTCATACCCGGACAACGTCGGGACGGGCTGCTAGTCAGCAGATAAAATAGCTGTGTGTGGCTCCATAATTTTGATAAATAGTTTATAATCAGTGTTGAGGAGACCTGATAGGACGATACGAATTGGGGTCGAGTCCTGGCTTTTCCTTTTAAAAACTAACAAAAATAGATTCAGAAAACAAGCTAAGGACACTACCCTCTGTATGATTTGATTAATAAGCAAACTAAAAAAGGTGATAATGGGAAAATGTTTTATAAAATTCAGCCGGCAAGCCATCTATGCCTTAAGCCTTGCTGTTAGGAAGAGATTTAATAGCTGTACCTCAGCTAGCGAAATGACTGCATTGATTGATTCTACCTGGGATTATGAAAGAGTCAAGACTGTTATATCCGTCAGCCATTGCTCTATTTTAAATTTTGAATTAAGTTTAGATCTCCTCCCATTATAATATTGGCTGCCTCATTTTGCAGAAGAGCATACAATTCCTGTAGGGCTCCCAGGGAATCCTCAACGGCACCTTAGTAACTGATCGTAAATGTCCCTTCCAATTCGTATTTTAACAAGGATCCACCAAGCAAATGAGTTATTAACTACTTTTAACACTTCTTCTTGAACTGAATGCATTATCAGTATAGCCACCCTTCTGATAGCAGCCTGTGCTGAAGCAAAAAATGCATATTGAATCTGTGGAGGGAGCCGAGGCTGTATACCCTGATCCTTTAAATGAGTTTCGTTACATAGTGATATCCAAGTTTAACGATCTGATCCAGACTAACAATCCTTGGGTCTTTAATCTATTATTTAGTCCTTTCACATTACTCGAACTAATTTTCAACCTAGTACGGTACATTATCTTTCCTCCTTTTTATTAACTTATGCTTTTTTTCCATTTTTACCCTTCATCTTACTCCACACCCATTTGCCGTCAGCCTCCCTACCACCCAACTCTCCCTCCTCACTCCCCGGAGCCCAACCCGCCTTAAGCTCCTTCCTATCCCACCCCTCTCCTCCCTCCCAACCTTCCGTCCCCCTCCCAACTTCGACCCTGATGTGGTGCCTTGGCATGGCACCAGAAAAATGACTAGGGCAGCTCTAGACATCGAGAATATTAAATACATTCTGACACAACAGACATAGTCCTTTTTTAGGTCTCGTGACGTTAGCAGCGCTCGTCTTACGAGGCTTCTTGGAATCGATACGATTCCAGAAGCCTCGTCCCAGCTCTGCCTTCAGCTTTCATTCGTGTGCGTCGTTTGGCATCACAAATTATGCCAAAGGCAGTGCAATGATTGCAAAGAAGGCACGCCAATCATTCCTTGTTGCTACCCTGTCTCCTGTTAGGCACGCCCTCCGGGATTAGATCGTTTACGGGCGGATCTACACTCTTTCCTTTAAAGGACTCGAAGCACTATTTTTTTCTCATTTGCAGCACCGTCCACACACTTGTAATGGCCGCTGACAGCCTCTCCTGCTTCAGCCCCCCACCCTTGCAAAATGTGGAATCCTGCTGCATCATCAACGCACCTTATCTCTCTGGCGTTTAGCTTTTTAAAGCAATCTATTCATGCATTGATTTGCGCATTATGACGAGCTGACGAGTATATTTCGTGTGAGGCGGGGTTGGACTACAGAGGTATGTTTGAATGGTCCTAGTTAAGGATACAATGTATATTTGGAATACATGTTCTGGATGCGGACCTGAACCCAGTGGTCTTCGGGGTAGCTAGCCAGGCCTTGGAAGAAACGTGGGCTCTCCTCACACAGGGAGTGCAGCGTCATCTTAGATCTTGCACGGCAAGGATGCAACGAGCCCCAGTGGGACACTCACCGCTTAGAGGTGATGCAGACACACCACAGAATGAACACAAGTGCCTTTTGTGCACTCCGCATGTGCGTCTGTTGTGACTCTGCGCTTGTGCCCTGGTGCTGTGCACACGGAAGCAGGGCCACAGGAAGCAGGGCTGCGGGAACAGAGGCGCCTGGAGGGTACTCAGCCTTTGTGTACATTATCTTGACCCTCTGTCGAGCAGCAGCTCAGTGCTGTATTTAACGATTGGAGGAGATGAGACCCCCTGATGTACACACACTCGCTGTGCATCAAGAGGCAGAGAACCAGATCAGCAGAGCTGCTTTAGAGTCAGAGAAACAGGTCAGCAGAGCTGCTTTAGAGCCAGAGAAACAGGTCAGCTGAGCTGCTTTAGACCCAGAGAAACAGGTCAGCAGAGCTGCTTTAGAGCCATAGAACCGGGTCAGCAGAGCTGCTTTAGAGCCAGAGAACAATGTCAGCAGACCTGCTTTAGAGGGAGAGTACCAGGTCAGCAGAGCTGCTCTAGAGCCAGAGAACCAGGTCAGCAGAGCTGCTCTAGAGACTAAGAACCAGGTCAGCAAAGCTGCTCTAGAGCCAGAGAACCAGGTCAGCAGAGCTGCTTTAGAGCCAGAGAACCAGGTCAGCAGAGCTGCTTTAGAGCCAGAGAACCAGGTCAGCGGGGCTGCTTTAATGCCAGAGAACCAGGTCAGCAGAGCCGCTCTAGAGCCATAGAACCAGGTCCGCACAGCTGCTCTAGAGCCAGAGAAACCAGTTAAGTAGAGCTGCTTTAGAGGGAAAGAACCAGGTCAGCAGAGCTGCTTTAGGGGGAGAGAACCAGGTCAGCAAAGCTGCTCTAGAGCCAGAGAACCAGGTCAGCAGAGCTGCTTTAGAGCCAGAGAACCAGGTCAGCAGAGATGCCGTAGAGCCATAGAACCGGGTCAGCAGAGCTGCTTTAGAGCCAGAGAACCAGGTCAGCAGAGCTGCTTTAGAGCCAGAGAACCAGGTCAGCAGAACTGCTGTAGAGCCAGAGAACCAGGTCAGCAGAGCTGCTTTAATGCCAGAGAACCAGGTCAGCAGAGCTGCTCTAGAGCCAGAGAAACCAGTTAAGTAGAGCTGCTTTAAAGGGAAAGAACCAGGTCAGCAGAGCTGCTTTAGGGGGAGAACCAGGTCAGCAAAGCTGCTCTAGAGCCAGAGAACCAGGTCAGCAGAGCTGCTGTAGAGCCAGAGAACCAGGTCAGCAGAGCTGCTCTAGAGCCTAAGAACCAGGTCAGCAGAGCTGCTCTAGAGCCATAGAACCAGGTCCGCAGAGCTGCTCTAGAGCCAGAGAAACCAGTTAAGTAGAGCTGCTTTAAAGGGAAAGAACCAGGTCAGCAGAGCTGCTTTAGGGGGAGAGAACCAGGTCAGCAAAGCTGCTCTAGAGCCAGAGAACCAGGTCAGCAGAGCTGCTGTAGAGCCAGAGAACAAGGTCAGCAGAGCTGCTCTAGAGCCAGAGAACCAGGTCAGCAGAACTGCTTTAGAGCCAGAGAACCAGGTCAGCAAAGCTGCTCTAGAGCCAGAGAACCAGGTCAGCAGAGCTGCTGTAGAGCCAGAGAACCAGGTCAGCAGAGCTGCTCTAGAGCCAGAGTACCAGGTCAGCAGAGCTGCTTTAGAGCCAGTGAACCAGGTCAGCAGAGCTGCTCTAGAGCCAGAGAACCAGGTCAGCAGAGCTGTTGTAGAGCCAGAGAAACAAGGTCAGCAGAGATGCTTTAGAGCCATAGAACCAGGTCAGCAGAGCTATTGTAGAGCCAGAGAACCAGGTCAGCAGAGCTGCTTTAGAGCCAGAGAACCAGGTCAGCAGAGCTGCTTTAGAGCCAGAGAACCAGGTCAGCAGAACTGCTTTAGAGCCATAGAACCAGGTCAGCAGAGCTGCTTTAGAGCCTGCGAACCAGGTCAGCAGAGCTGCTCTAGAGCCAGAGAACCAGGTCAACAGAGCTGCTTTAGATGGAGAGAACCAGTTCAGCAGAGCTGCTCTAGAGCCAGAGAACCAGTTCAGCAGAGCTGCTCTAGAGCCAGAGAACCAGGTCAGCAGAGCTGCTGTGGAGCCAAAGAAACCAGGTCAGCAGAGCTGCTTTAGAGCCAGAGAAACCAGGTCAGTAGAGCTGCTCTAGAGCCAGAGAACCAGTTCAGCAGAGCTGCTCTAGAGCCAGAGAACCAGGTCAGCAGAGCTGCTTTAGAGCCAGAGAACCAGGTCAGCAGAGCTGCTTTAGAGCCATAGAACCTGGTCAGCAGAGCTGCTCTAGAGCCAGAGAACCAGGTCAGCAGAGCTGCTTTAGAGCCAGAGAACTAGGTCAGCAGAGCTGCTTTAGAGCCTGCGAACCAGGTCAGCAGAGCTGCTTTAGAGCCTGCGAACCAGGTCAGCAGAGCTGCTCTAGAGCCAGAGAACCAGGTCAGCAGAGCTGCTTTAGAGTCTAAGAACCAGGTCAGCAGAGCTGCTTTAAAGCCATAGAACCAGGTCAGCAGAGCTGCTTTAGAGCCTAAGAACCAGGTCAGCAGAGCTGCTGTAGAGCCAGAGAACCAGGTCAGCAGAGCTGCTTTAGAGCCTAAGAACCAGGTCAGCAGAGCTGCTCTAGAGCCAGAGTACCAGGTCAGCAGAGCTGCTCTAGAGCCAGAGAACCAGGTCAGCAGAGCTGCTTTAGAGCCAGTGAACCAGCTCAGCAGAGCTGCTCTAGAGCCAGAGAACCAGGTCAGCAGAGCTGTTGTAGAGCCAGAGAAACAAGGTCAGCAGAGATGCTTTAGAACCAGAGAACCAGGTCAGCAGAGCTGTTGTAGAGCCAGAGAACCAGGTCAGCAGAGCTGCTTTAGAGCCTAAGAACCACGTCAGCAGAGCTGCTTTACAGCCAGAGAACCAGGTCAGCAGAGCTGCTTTAGAGCCATAGAACCAGGTCAGCAGAGCTGCTTTAGAGCCTGCGAACCAGGTCAGCAGAGCTGCTCTAGAGCCAGAGAACCAGGTCAGCAGAGCTGCTTTAGATGGAGATAACCAGTTCAGCAGAGCTGCTCTAGAGCCAGAGAACCAGGTCAGCAGAGCTGCTGTGGAGCCAAAGAAACCAGGTCAGCAGAGCTGCTTTAGAGCCAGAGAAACCAGGTCAGTAGAGCTGCTCTAGAGCCAGAGAACCAGTTCAGCAGAGCTGCTCTAGAGCCAGAGAACCAGGTCAGCAGAGCTGCTTTAGAGCCAGAGAACCAGGTCAGCAGAGCTGCTTTAGAGCCATAGAACCAGGTCAGCAGAGCTGCTTTAGAGCCAGAGAACTAGGTCAGCAGAGCTGCTTTAGAGCCTGCGAACCAGGTCAGCAGAGCTGCTTTAGAGCCTGCGAACCAGGTCAGCAGAGCTGCTCTAGAGCCAGAGAACCAGGTCAGCAGAGCTGCTTTAGAGCCTAAGAACCAGGTCAGCAGAGCTGCTTTAGAGCCATAGAACCAGGTCAGCAGAGCTGCTTTAGAGCCAGAGAACCAGGTCAGCAGAGCTGCTTTAGAGCCAGAGAACCAGGTCAGCAGAGCTGCTTTAGAGCCATAGAACCAGGTCAGCAGAGCTGCTTTAGAGCCAGAGAACTAGGTCAGCAGAGCTGCTTTAAAGCCATAGAACCAGGTCAGCAGAACTGCTTTAGAGCCTGCAAACCAGGTCAGCAGAGCTGCTCTAGAGCCAGAGAACCAGGTCAGCAGAGCTGTGTAGAGCCAGTGAACCACGTCAGCAGAGCTGCTCTAGAGCCAGAGAACCAGGTCAGCAGAGCTGCTTTAGAGCCAGAGAACCAGGTCAGCAGAGCTGCTTTAGAGCCAGAGAACTAGGTCAGCAGAGCTGCTTTAGAGCCAGAGAACCAGGTCAGCAGAGCTGCTTTAGAGCCAGAGAACCAGGTCAGCAGAGCTGCTCTAGAGCCAGAGAACCAGGTCAGCAGAGCTGCTTTAGAGCCATAGAACCAGGTCAGCAGAGCTGCTTTAGAGCCAGAGAACTAGGTCAGCAGAGCTGCTTTAGAGCCTGCGAACCACGTCAGCAGAGCTGCTCTAGAGCCATAGAACCAGGTCAGCAGAGCTGCTCTAGAGACTAAGAACCAGGTCAGCAGAGCTGCTTTAGAGCCAGAGAACCAGGTCAGCAGAGCTGCTCTAGTTGACACTGACTGACTGACTGACACTACCTGACTGACACTGACTGACGGTCACTGACTGACTGCCACTGACTGGCTGCACTGACTGACACCGACTGACTTACTGACACTGACTGACTGACTATGACTGACTGACAATGACTGGCTGACACTGGCTGACTGACAATGACAGACTGACACTGACTGATTGACAATGACTGACTGACACTGACTGGCTGACTCTGACTGACTGACACTGGCTGTCACTGACTGACTGACACTGACTGATGACACTAACTGATTGACACTGACTAATACTGACTGTCTGACACTGACTGATTGACACTGACTGACAGACTGACACTGACTGACATTGGCTGAGTGACATTGACTGACTGACACTGACTGGCTAACACTCACTGAAACTGACTGAAACTGACTGACTGACACTAACTGACATGACTGACACTAACTAACATTAGGTCTCACCTTTCATTAAGTTAAGGCAATTTGCTTTGCTATACAATACCATTAGCAAAGCAAATGGCTTTAACTTAAACAAAGGCGAGACCTATTGCATTTTCAATGCTTGTCCTTTAGGGCTGTCCGGTAGCGACTCATTGTTACGACTGAGATATTGATTGAAAAAAAACAGGGACCTGTTCTACTGAATGAAAAATCTCAACATGACCCTTAAATAAAACCTTAAGTTTTTATTTTTGTATAATGCCAGCAGGGGCCGCAGCCTGCTGAAAATTGCTGATCACATTCTTAAACTCCCTTCTGCGATGGGCAGACAATGCAGACATATCCGAAAAGACTCAAAGTGAAGTCTCCTGGGACGTGGAAGGCTTTATTTTTAATAGCATTTAGAAATTAACAAAAGCACAGTGCTTTGTCACCAGATGTCATTGGCCTGCAGCTCTATCCAACCATACCTAGTGTGGTGCCTAGGTGGTTATGACAGATATGTCCTGACCAAGTTCAGGTTCGACTGTTTTCATCGCCTAGTATCATTTCCAGTAGCAAATGATTGGTCTAGGCAGCTCTGTCCATGTCCGTGCGATAATCTATCTCTTCAAACCACAATGCATGTGATTCTTTTTTGTAAATTTTATGTTAATGAACGTGCAAGATGGATTATCCCTTTTTTAAATCAAGGAGCATGGCGACAATGTCGTCCGGCCTTTCTATTTTTACAAATATTGGAGAATGTGTATGTTATTGGAATCATGGCTGGTTTTTTAAAAAGTGTACTAAGAAAAAGGAGAAACTTACATTTTTACCTGTTTTTAATAATTGTAATAATCTGTGCTTTATGGGAGTAGCTGTTATTGTAATGCATTTTTAAAAAGATATAATGTATTTATGAATAGTTTTGGGGTATTTTTGCTTTTATGATTTTATCTAGTACTTAAAATCGAATAAAGCATGTTCTGAATCTAATAGCATTTGTGAGTATCTGCTCCTTAACCCGGTAATCGCCGAAATTCACGATCACTGTCCGAGGATACTTGGCCCCTTCAGGTTGAACGGCCGGTACGCGATGGTCTCTTGTGCTGGTAAAGTCTAGATCACGTGGTGTATCTTCTGGGTACACATATTTTCTTATTAGTTCCAAAAGAAATCCGACCATAGTTTGATCATTTTCGCGACCCTCTGGAATCCCAGTGAATCTCAGGTTTGAGCGACGTGACCTGTTTTTGGCATCATCAATTTTCACTTGCAGATCTTCCAAATCAGTTTGGAGTTTAGAAACTAGGCATTCCTGTCCGGGTCTAGCATCTTCTATATCTGAAACCCGCTGTTCAACTCCAGACAATCTTGCAGTTAGATTCAACATATTCTGATTAATTGAATTTAACTGTAGTTCTGCCTTTCTGCTTGTTTCGACCTGGGAGACCTTCAGGAGTTTGAGTTTATTTAAGATTTGATGTAGCAGTAGTTCGGTTGTAGAAGGATGCTCTTTGCCGACGCTTAACAATTGAGGACCTGCAAATGACCGTGGCAAAACAGAATCAGACTCCAGGCATGTTGTATTTTCTCCCTCCTGCTGTAGCGCTTCTTCTTTGAGGGTTGATAAAAATGGGGTGAAACAGGTAGAGACTAAATTCAAAGCAACGGGACCAGTAGACGGCGGGTTCATGACTTCGCCCGATGCCCCAGCTATGTCATTATTTTTCCCTTATCCCAGCGCCTGTCCAGTGAAATACCGCCATCTACAGCCTTAACTGCAGAGTAGAGGATTGAGCTAAACAACTGAGAAGCCGATAATTGGGGTGTCATACCCTTGTCAGCATAATTTCCTTGTGGAGTACTTGAGCCCCTTCCCAGGGACTGTTCTGAGCTCATGGACATAAGGGGATCTATAATCAGAGAAAATGGCGAGGCGATTGCCATACTCTCTTGATCCTTACGCTGCTTGCATGTAGTTTTGGCTGACGTTTTGACAAAGCGTGGTTTAATTGTTGAATCCCTAGAAATAAGGTTCATTCTCCATACAGAGTGTTGCTCTGCCTCATGAATGGTTTCAATGGCCATAAGCCACAAGCCGCACCACAGCTATGTGGCCACTTCCGCAACCTCAGCTCCACAGTACCACAGCACTTACCCCACCTCAAAACAGCAAAAACTAAATAATAATCATTAAAAAAAGAGACAAGAAAGAAGAAAACAAATGTTTCTTTAAAGAGCCAGAGCTTTCCCCCAATCAATCAAACAGTTCTGCTGTGAACCTAGAGTACAAATATACTTGAATAGTAGTTTGCAGTTCACAGATCACAAGCTTGAAACATTTAGCCCCCTGGATGCTGCTCACTCACCGCTAACTGGCATGGGGGAATGACAAGCAAAAACAAAATCCTTATAGAGATAGTAAGCTAGCCATCGACCGGTCCCAGCAGCTCAGCTGTTCCTAAAAGCAAGTCTGCTGGGTAAATCAGTCCTCTGACCTGGCCATGAATCACCTCGACACCTCACTGGAGCAGCAGAGAAGGAGAGGGCATCTTAGCTTTTGCAAGTACAGCAGCGAAGAAGGAGCAGGTACTTCTGCTTATTAAATTGAAGTTATACTGGGATTTTCCCCATTTCTGACTCATTCAGATTAGTGGTCTCCCAGGCAAAAATCTCCCTGCAAACATCCGACGCCGCGGACAACAAAGCTTTCTCCACTCGAATGCCGCCGAGTGCAACCAGCCGTTTCAGCCACGGAGAATGATGGGATCTCCTGACGCGGCCGTTCTCCCTCACCAGGGCCCTCGAATTCTCCTGATTTGCATTGGTCACTTCTGTTTCGGTTTCGCCTGGCCGTAGCACTGCGCAGGCGAAATCTTTTGATCTACAGTATGGGGCTTTGTCCCGCCTCTCTCTTCCATTGGCTAGCTCCATAAATGGAGGCTAGCCATTGGAAGAGATGGTTGTCAATTACTCTTTCCCCCGTCACAACGCTATTCGGGGGCGGTTCCGTCTTTTTTTAAGTCCCGCCCCTTTTGTCGTCATGCCTTTCTGGGTGTTTTTTGTTGCCGGATTGATTTTTTCTGTTTGTTTCTTTTATGTAATCCTAAGTCCTTATGTATCGCAACTGGTTCTTTTGTAAAGCGCTCGGACACCTTCGGGTAATGTTCGCGCTATATAAAATCGCATTAAATAAATAAAATTAATAATTCCATGATTTATTGAAGTTGAGCTAGATTTGGTAGAAGTTTAGGGCTAGTTTGGGCTTCTTTCATAGAGGCAAGTGCTCGTTTTCGAATTCGAGTTTAGAAACACAATTGGGGGGACACCTGTCCGTTTGCGGATGGAAATTCCACATATCCTCGCTAACTTAACTATTACTGGTGAGTGCAATAGTTTCCGAGGCAAGTATGCCCTTTCCTCCGATCCAGATCCGCCTGGCAGCCAGTGTGGCTCTAGACACTGCACAGAGCCACCCGGGCTATACCATGGTCGGGACGACGTCACTTTCTGTGCCCAGCCTTCTGTTGCTTGCTGCTGCTGGCCTCGGCGTCTCCCCGCCAGGTCCTGTAGTCTCACCCCTCCCTAACGGTACCGGTAATGTGAGTGTTCTGTGCGGGGAGGGCGAACTCTGCCAGCCCCCGTTTCTTTGCCACAGGCCCCAAGTCACACTCCATCTTGTGCCCGCGCTGCTGAAAGTGCTCCAGTGTGCATGGCCATCTCCTAACCTGGCCAGACAATCACCACCTTTGGGCTGCCTGGAGCAGCGGTGAGTATTACTTTCGGTTATAGAATGGGTCTGCCCCTTCATCCCAGCATCTATCCCAGATAAGGGTGCGTGTGCCTGCTAGATGCATAGCATTGCTAAGGATCCAGGCGGCTATACCATGGTCGGGGCGACGTCACTTCCACGTGCATAGTGTTGTTTGCCTGTGGTTTCAATTGGGAACTAGTAGTTAAGCCTTGTTGCTGCTCCCTATAACTAGACATGGAAATGAGTTAGAAGGCATCATGCAGGTGTTAACAAAAACCTGGCCAAAAACGTCAGTGTCACTGTATACTTTATCATTACTAACCGTTATATACTATACCCTCTGGGGCCCGCTGCAATGACACTAAATAAAACCAAAAACAGGGAGAGGGAAAGAAATTGTTTTATTATTAAATGTTAATTTGTTCTTCTGTTTTCCTGGACAAGTTTTATACAATGTTATTTTAGCCTCCGCTTTGACGAGCATCTATCTGTCTGTCTATCCTTGCCTACTCACTTCTTTTCCTCACTGTTTACCTCTTACCAACTGACACCATTTATCCCTGCAACCATCCACCCACGCATCATCCATCCATTCATCCGCCCGTCCATGCAGTCATTCATTCATCCGCACATCCATCTCTCTTTTGGTCGTTCTTTCCTGCCTACCTTCCTCTTTCCCTACACCCCTCATTGCATCCACCTGTCCATCAATCAGTCCAATCACCCACCTATCATTATATTCGTCATAACTCCCACGCATGTTAAGCTACCATATTCATTCACTTTTAACTCACTTTTAATATCAGTATTCACTGAGGGCTCTATTCTTATCTACATTAAAATAAACTTGAAAATAACTTGTGGCTTTCGAGAGGACTAATCTTCATAAGCATGCTCGCCCCTTCCGAGTGCTGGATGCTGACTTGTAAAAGAATTACACACCAGGTGCCCGCCAATAGTAATTTCTCTAACAGAGCCTAGTTATGATGTATGTTTTGAGATCTGGCCTTTCAGGCAGATTTAGCCGTATCACCAGTCTACTGGTTTTTTTTTTGTTCGGTCTGGCCTTTAAGACAATTGTTTTCTCTAAACATTTCCCTCATAATCTATCTACTTAGAGGGGCTTTGGTCAGAAAATCTTCTTCCGTAAATCTGTTAAAAAAAAAAAGCCATCAAGTCCAGACCTATTGGTTTTGCCAAAGCTTGTTTGCTGGTGTTTGTCTAGTTTCTGTCTAGTGTTTGTCTGTCGAGCAGTCTTTTCTCCTCCGCCTTTATTCCCTCTCTCCCCTTCAGTCTTCAGAGCTTGTTGCTTCCATTCCCTCTGGAAGCCGGCTTCTCTCCTTAACTCCTCGCTGCTGACATCAGCCATTCGTACCTCCGCTCTCGGCTCATGCTGTCTCTTCTCCTCTGCCCTTCTTCCCTCTCTCCCTTTCAGTCTTCAGAGCTTGTTGCTTCCATTTCCTCTTGAAGCCGGCTTCTCTCCTTTACCTCTTGCTGCTGTCATCAGCTTCTCATACCTTCACTCTCGTCTCATGCTGTCACTACAGCAGTCTCTACTCCTCCGCCCTTCTTACCTCTCTCCTCTTCAGTCTTCAGAGCTTGTTGCATCCATTCTCTCTTGAAGCCGGCTTCTCTCTTTAACTCCTTGCTGCTGACATCAGCCATTCGTACCTCTGCTCTCGTCTCATGCTATCACTCCAGCAGTCTCTTCTCCTCCGCCCTCCTTCCATCTCTCAAAGCTGCCAACTTTATAGCTGGAGAAGCAGGTTCAAGTCTTGTTATTATAGTCCAATTTTCATTTTTTTGAAGAATGCAGTTCTACCGCTTATATTTGTCCATCGGCCTCCCATTTAGTTGTTCCCCAAATCCTTTTTGTCTCGAGAAAGTGAGGTCATGTCGTCGTGGTTAGAGACGTAGTAAAGTGACAACTTGAAACCTGCGTTGAATGTGTGTGGGGTTCTGTCTGTGTGTGTGGGGTTCTGTCTGTGTGTGTGAGGTTCTGTCTGTCTGTGTGTGGGGTTATGTCTGTGTGTGGGGGGGGTTCTGTCTGTGTGTGTGGGGGGGTTCTGTCTGTGTGTGGGGTTCTGTGTGTGTGTGTGGTTCTGTCTGTGTGTATGGTTCTGTCTGTGTGTGTGGGGTTCTGTGTGTGTGTGGTTCTGTCTGTGTGTATGGTTCTGGCTGTGTGTGTGTGGTTCTGTCTGTGTGTGTGGTTCTGTCTGTGTGTGTGTGTGTGGTTCTGTCTGTGTGTGGGTGCATGTGGCTCTGTGTGTTGCTCTGTGTGGGTGCAAATGCAATAGGTCTCGCATTTGCGAGAGATTAAGCTATTGGCATTGTAAATGACAATGACATTTATTTATCTATTCTCAAAATCAACACATAAATAAAAATGTTGTCAATTACAATGCCAATAGCTCTAACTTTTGCAAAGGCGAAACCGTTGCATTGTAAATGTTTGTTTTTTTATCAGGAACCTCCTTCCGCTCACTACAGTAAACGAGAAAGTGGGCTGGTTCTCCTGTTCCTTTTCAAAAGAATATCATTATGTTCTTTTTGAAATCGATTGTAGAATAGGGAGACCCACTTCTCTTCGAGCTGCCGAGTCTTGGCTACTAATCTACCTAAGTAAATCACATATGACAACAGTAGTAGTAGTAGCGTTGACGGGGTGTGGAAGACTTGTCTGAGTCTCCTCTCTGTTCGCCATAAGTGTGGCAGGATATGCTCAGACGTGAGTCCCTTGCTCACTTTGCCACTGGATTCAAGCAAGCCGGGCTGAAGACGGCTGAAATGCCAGAAACCAGTCCTAGGAAGCTTGTTTCCGGTCCAGGGAAGGCATGGCTTGGCAGTTCGGGCTGGACTGTTCCCACGAGGCACAGGGTCAGACTGATTTGCATATGGCCATGTCTGAACTGGGGTGGCAGAGTAGGCTAAAGAACGGTGATGGATTAAACCCAGATCTTTTGACTGGGTGTGAGTGTTTGATTGGTTCAGATGCTCCATCCATCACCACCCCCTTTTGTACCGCTTTGTTCGCCATAAGTTGGCAGGGTATGCTCAGACGTGAGTCCCTTGCTCACTTTGCCACTGGATTCAAGCAAGCCGGGTTGAAGACGACTGAAATGCCAGAAACCGGTCCTAGGAAGCTTGTTTCCGGTCCAGGGAAGGCATGGCTTGGCAGTTCGGGCTGGACTGTTCCCACGAGGCACAGGGTCAGACTGATTTGCATATGGCCATGTCTGAACTGGGGTGGCAGAGTGGGCTAAATAACGGTGATGGATTAAACCCAAATCTTTTGACTGGGTGTGAGTGTTTGATTGATTCACATGCTCCGTCCATCACCACACCCTTTTGTACCGCTTCCTTCCACCGGGAGCAAGCAATATCTATTCTGTTTTGGCAGGAAAACAGAAGCCTGCTCCCTCCAGGTGGGAAGATTTTTAAATCTCTTGCCACCTGGGAGCAGTCATGCCTTCCCTGCCTGCGCTGCTGCAGGCAGGGAAGGCATGTTTGTTCCTACCTGGCAGGTAATTTAGAAATGCTCCAACTAGGCCAGTGCAAACATATGTTTCCTTACATGTGCAAGTGCGGACAGGGAAAGTGTTCTATCCTGGGGCTGGGCTCCCTGGGAAGCAGAAATGGAGTCGGCCTTGGAGAATAGGTTCCCCAGGGCCCAGAATAAGCTCAGTAATTGGGGCCCTACTCATGCTTTCCTCTCCAAATATTTTTTTTTAAAAGGTCAGGCCGCCGAATTAATCTTTTGCCACAATCGCGTGGGAGTCCTGCATGGATTGCAGCAAAAACTGCTGTATTTTAAAAATATATATTGGCTCCAGGGTCGGTCCCCACCCACCAAGGGTCTATGGGAGGTAGGGTTTTACCTCCCCTACCTATTAATATTATTTTTATTTTTAAACTTCTGTCCTGTTACGGCTGCCAGCAACATTTTTCTACATGTTGCTGTCAGTCAATCATAGCTCTCGCGGGAATATGTCTCGCGTGGGAGCAAATTGGCCCCAAGAGAAACAAGCATTTGCAATGCAATAGGTCTCGCACTTTCTCGAGTTTGAGCTATTGACATTATAAATGACAATGCCTTTTATTTTTTTAATTTTTAAAACATACATAAAAGGCATTGTCATTTACAATGCCAATAGGTTAAACTTGCATAAATGGGAGACCTATTGCATTGAAAATCCTTCCCCTAGATAGCTCACCTGCCATGCCATAACTTCTCCACTAGTGAGAAGTGAGCAGTGTGAGCACGTGTACAATAATGTGCCTGCTGTCACTGCAGTCCAGAAACAAAGGGATCGCCTATGCCAGGGCACAAAACAGAGCCCGATGGAGACCCGTTTCGAGGCCTCCTTTAAAAAACTGCCGGTGCTCAGCACCGGTGAGACCCGGCCCACTTAAAGCCCTGCCGATTGGTATTGTTGTGGTGTTAGTAGCATTATTACTGGATTGGTGATAGAACTATGGGTGGCAGACATAATTGCAGTATTGGTTGTAGTAGTACTGCTGATGATACTGGTGGTACTGAAGGTGGTATTGCTGATTGTAGTAGTACTAGTAGTGATGGCACTGGTGTAGGTGAAAGTAATAATAGTGCTATGTGGTGGATGCGGTGTTGGCAGTGGTCGTTTGGTATGGCATTTGTGTCCTCTAGTGGTGGTATTGGTATTAGCAGTGGTGGTATTGATGGTGGTGAAACGGTTTGTGATGGATGATGTTATGAAGGTGATATTGGTGATGGTTGTGGTGGTGTTAGTGATGGTGTGGCACAGATGGTAGTTTGGGTATTGTCATGGTGAAAAATGATGTGTTATTGCTAGCAGTGGTACTTTGGTATTGAAGATTGAGGTACTGGCTGTTTGATTGTAATCTGGTCTGACACTAACAAATTAACAAAAGTACAAATGCTACACTCAATTGCTTTTCATTCACCACGGTGGAGCAGTCCTAACCCAAAGTCTTACTTGTTCAACAACAAGTAATTACAAGCTAGGGGCGCACTCGAGTCAAGACTTTTATGAGTTGTCGTTAACCCACCCGCCACCACCACTATACCATATGGGGCTAATCCAGCATTTAAAAGTTTGGGAGTACTCCTTAATGTAGTCTTACACTGCACACCTTTGTGAATCGGCACTGAAACGTGCAAGTAGTAAGGGTGCACAATCCCTTCGATTTGCACTAACCGCCCATGAATATTCCATCAGTATTCACATTCTATATGCTTTAAGGTCATTTCACAACGGCATGAAGAAGTAATTAAGAGTATTACAGGAGTACGACTTCCAAAATGCCTTTGTGAGCAGGCCCCAACGTACATTATGGATTATTTCTAGCCTCATTAAACAAGTTGTAGCAGACAAACAAAGCAGTCTTTAAGTCGGCCCTAAAAAGGGAATTGCACACTTGCAAGTCACAGAGTCATCCTTAGAAATGTAAAACGGTGACACTGGTATTCTGAGTCAGCAATGAGGTTTGACACGTTTCACCTTTCTGTAGTTGCTCATTCAGATTCCACGTCTGAGGTGCGACCGCCCTGATCATCACTGGGTCTCCTCGGCGTCGCTGCTCATGCAAGTACATTCACGGCGGTGGCGAAAACTGATAATGTCGAAAGCACAAATAAACACAAGGCTCTGCTGTCGTCTTTAAAAGCATTTAGGTTGCTTCTTGCAGGCATACATTTTGCAAAGATCTATCCTTTGGTCTGAGATTCCATTTCGCTCCTTTGCCCCCCGGTTCCAGGAAAACAAACAAACACTATCATCTAGCACCGATAGCAGCGCTGACAACATCCTATGCTATAACAGCAGAGCTCTGCCCTCCGAGCACACTCTCTAAAGAAATATGTACGGCCCACTCGTCGTTGATTGACAGCCTCTGGGCTGAAGGTTAGGTCAGAAGCAGACTACTTCCGGGGTCAGTGGCGCAGTGGGCAGCGGCACCTGACATTGCTGCCAACACTCTTTCATACCCTTCCGAGTGTGCACAACATTATGAGACGTTCATTTCACTCTGAGAAAACACTCCATCATCGCACAAGACACCTAATATTAGGTCCCACTTTACTGCTGAAAAGAAAACAAACTAATACAGTGAACCAAGAGGGGAGCATTTAACATGTCGCCGCTATAGCAAGATACTCACATTAATTAATGATTTTTGGAAACGACACCAGAAGAAAACTACAAAAACAAGCTCGCGCGGCAGCATGGGGGAGGAAGGGGGCCTGCGAGATTCACTTGCGGGAGCGATAATTGCTGCCACATGGCGGCGCGCGCTCCCACAAGTGGATCGCCACACGTGCACGTGTTGCCATTGATGGCAATGGAACGCGTGCACGTTCTTAGCTGAAAAGCCAAAGCGATCGGAAAAGGTCTTTTTGCCTATGCAGCGCATGCATGAGACCTACAAAGCTCCATAGTCCAATCAGAAAGCTCTATTTTCTAAAATTGGGTTGGACGGACTCTTGTGAAAGTCCCTCAAACCCAACCATCCAGATTTACAATTTTTTACGGTGCTTAAGATCTCAAAAACTACAGAATGGATTTACATCGTCACACAATGCACGCTTTCTAGGCCAAGATCTAGTTTCTTTCCAAATTTGGCGTAATTCTATTCAGCAGTTCTTGCACTAGCACTTTTTGAAAAGTCCATGGAAACTGCATGGGGAATTTGTATTTTGGGCTCTCCACTTGACGGATAGGGAAACCAGGCATCCCAGATTTCCCAGTACAGTCCCGGTTTTCAGAGAACTGTCCTCATGTCCATGTCCAAACACATTTACAAAACAAATTACATACATGTCCTGGTTTTTGGGACAAAGCTCAAGTCATCCGGCACAGCATAATTGAAAGGCATACTCTAGTTAAATATGTTATGTGTTTATTTCAGGTAGTGCAGGAGGAGGTCGACTTCTTTCTCCCAGCAGAGGGGAGACCAAGTGGGAAGAAGGGCAGGGGACTCTGCAGAGGTCTTCAGTAACAAAATGTTATGTCAACGTAGCCTTGTATTTGTGTAATATATAAATAAATATATAAGGTTAAACAAAATCATACAAATTCCCTGAAAATACAAAGGTTACAGGGATGTTATAGTTAGGCTCACGTTTCACCCACACAAAACCATAGAAACTGAGAAGTTATAGTTATACTTATAGTTATACTTATGTTAAGAATATATAACGTGTGGCCTAAAGTTACTTAATGGCACGAGTTATAGGGCCATATGTATCAAGCAAAATTGCGATCGAAAATGCCGAAATTCGCTTAGTGGTATGTATGAGGCAAATCTGCAAATCGCAAAATTTGCGATTCTTTATTTTGCAATTGCATTTAAGGAATCTCAAATTTTGCGATTCCTTAAATGCAATGTAAGAAGCACTAAAAAAGTGCAATTTGGCCTTAAGGAGTCGCAAATTGCCACCAACTTCAAGTTGGTGGTAATTTGCAATTTCTTTGAAAAATTCACTTTTTTGCATTTTTCAAAGTGCAATGTGAAGCACATACATGCACCCATGCTTATTTCAGGGGTGCAACAGGGTGTCCTTTTGACACCCTTGCACCCTTGAAATTGCATTCTCAATTTGCGATTCTCTAATTGCTAATCGCAAATTGAGAATGTCTTCCCCTTCATTCCTATGGGCCTCGATGTATTCCTTAATTGCGAATCGCGATTTGAGATTCGCAATTAAGGAATATGTAGGATTCGCAAAATGTATTGCAAATCCTACATACATGTCATTTTGCGATTCTCAAATAGTGATTCGCAAAAAATCGCTATTTGAGAATCGCAAATGAGGATTTTGATACATATGGACCATAGTTTCTACAAATAAGTATAGGTGTAAGTATAACTATAACTGCTATATTTCTACGGTTTCGTGTGGATAAAACGTGAGCCTGACTATAACATCTCTGGAACCTTTTGTTTTTTCAGTGAATTTGTGTGTGTTTTTTTATCATAAACTAATATATAATTACTACTGTTAATACAATCACTGCAGAGCATGTCCTTCGGCTGTGCGCAGCAGACGTTGGTCCCTCAACAGACCCATTCATCAGTCCCATGGGGGTCAGGTTACCTCTATCCTGACCCCTTAAATCCTATTTAATCTATTCTCCCTGGGGGCCAACTAGCCCACCAGGTACCTCCAGTAAGCCCACATAGCTGGATTGCTGAGAGTGGTCCGAGGCCACGCCCCTTTGTACACCACTCTCCAAAAGCGACTCTTGGCGCTCTGCTGGTGGGGTGATGAGGTCCCCTTGTGTCCTGAGGACTTCAGGATTAAAGTGGTCTTCATCCCCCAAGCAGCAGTGTGATAGGAGGCGTGCATGTGTCTCTTTTCTACCTTCTTAACTCCCTTTTATGTTGCTAATGTCCCCATTAGCCCCAGCCCCATTTCAAAGCCGCTCATGTCTCTGCCCTTTCCCCTAGTTAACTCTCCCCTCCAGATGCCTCTCCTCTCTGCGTTGTGTCCTGCCTATCCTCTCTGCCCCTGCGTTGTCACCTGCCTCTCCTCTCAGTCCCTGCGTTGTCCTGCCTCTCCTCTCTGCCCCTGCGTTGTGTCCTGCCTCTCCTCTCTGCCCCTGTGTTGTCCTGCCTCTTCTCTCTGCCCCTGCGTTGTCCTGCCTCTCCTCTCCTCTCTGCCCCTGCGTTGTAGAAGACCTGGCACATGTTACTTGAGGCACACTGGTGTGGTGGTGTTAAAGGCAGGGGCACTGCTTTCAGGGTCTTTGCCCTCTAAGGGGGACCCCAATCACCTGCCAGCTCTTTCACAGGAGCGCAACATTTCCATGCTCCCCCATCTGACCAAAGCTTCCATTGCAGACGACAGACCGCGGTGTCTCACAGAGGATCACACAACACCACACAGACACACACCACACAGACACACACCACACACACCACACCACACACGCAACACAACACCACACACACACACACACACACAACACCACACACACACTCATTACCACACACTCACCACCACACACTCACCACCACACACTCACCAGGCACACACACACACCACCAGCCGTCGGTGTACACTTTCAACAGGCACACACAACACCAGCCGTCACTGCACGCTTTCACCAGGAACACACACACACCACCAGCCGTCAGTGCATGCTTTCACCAAGCACATACAACACCAGCCTTCATTGCACGCTTTCACCAGGCACACACACCACCAGCCGTCTGTGAGTGAGAGTGACAGCAGAGTGAGAGTGACGGCAGAGTGAGAGTGACAGCAGAGTGAGAGTGACGGCAGAGTGAGAGTGACTGCAGAGTGAGAGTGACAGCAGAGTGAGAGTGACGGCAGAGTGAGAGTGACGGCAGAGTGAGAGTGACTGCAGAGTGAGAGTGACTGCAGAGTGAGAGTGACTCTGCAGAGTGAGTGTTCCAGAGAGAGCAGGGTATGCATGTGCGCTTACATGGTGCACTGACAAACAGGAGCTAAAACAAAGAACAGGTGAACACGTGTCTTGGGAGCTTCATAAAGGCAGCCGGCCCTCTGTGAGGGCAGCAGCAAGGAGGGTGTTGGAAATGGGATCCCCGGCTGGCCAGGGCTTTCGCCAAAGTCAGTCAGAGACCACCACACCCAAGTCAGGGCAAGGGAGTTACACGCCAAGATAACCCCTACTCGCCCTCTAGGTAACGTGGCGCGAGCAGCAAGGCTAAACTTGGAGGCGATGTAGGCTAAGTATTTGCGCACGCACCCCAGCAACAACAACCAAAGGCCCACCACAAAGGAAACTCCACACAAGGTTATATAAAAATAGCCTTTGTATTACACCAAAACACATTAGATAAAACACACACTTTACAATGTGCCAGGGGCACGGGCAGAATTTACAAGGGGATATTTACAAGACAGGGCCACCTGGACCACTGTCAGGAATCAGAAGTAACACTTTCAGAAATAATACTTTTGCATGTAAAATCACTGTAGCACAAAATAGCACACAACCAGTCACTACTGGTAACAGGACCTCACTAGCACCACCTGTACTAGGGAGAAAACAACCACCTATGTATTACAATACCTGTAGGGGTGTAAGAGGAAAACACATGATGCAATGCATAACATTCATTCAGAGGTGTGAAGGCACATGACGCATAAACAATACATTCAGAGGTGCATAGAAAGTACAATTGCGCCAAACTCACGTAAGTCACCACCTGTGACTGTCCCTAGGCCCTCTGGCCTTTCTAGGGCTAGGACGCCCTGTGTCCAATGTCCAGGGTCCTAAACGTGGCAGCTGCCCACGAAGTGCTGGGCAGCTGGGTGGCAATTGATGGGGCCAACGTGGGAGCCTCTCTAGGCTCTGCCCAACTGACTGTCTCCTGAGCCTCTCCGGGCTCGTGAAACAAATGGCCCCTGAGCCTCTCTGGCTCGCAAACCAATCTGGCGCCTCGAGCCTTCTCTCCGGGCTCACAACCAGGTGGGGGCAAGGTGGGGCCTTCTGGGGCCACTCCCCCACAGACACCAAATGCCCTCTGAGCCTCTGGGGCTCGTGAATACAACTTGCCCCTGAGCCTCGCAGGCTCTTCGAAACAACTGATGCCCCCGGGGCACCTCGTGGCTCCAAGGAAAATGCCCCTGAGCCTCGCAGGCTCCAACCAACAAATGCCGCCTTTTCGAGCCTCTCTGGGCTCTGGGACACTGGGGGCGCTGTAAGCAGGAGTCCCCCTCCCGGGGACTCCCAAGGCAATGGTGCGCCCTGAGCCTCTCGGGGCTCAAGACACAAAGCGCGAGGTCGCGCTACCGAGGGGGGGGGGGGCGGACACCGACAGTGTGTCCCGGCGCCCCTCCCGTGTCTGGTGCACTCACCGGCTTCCGGTGCAGGTCCGGGGCTCCTCTCCAGCTCGGGGAGCCTCGGGCGGCCCCCGCAGGCAGCGCCTTCCTCTGGTCTGCCAATCAGAACACAGGTCACCCGGCGAGCCTCCCGCAGCCACAGCCAATGGCAGCGCGGCTCCCGGGTGACGCCAGCAGCTGCTCCTTGACTTCTCCTCGGCTCGGGCAGAGGCAGGGCTGCTTCCTCCGGGCTGCGGCGGTGCTTTTCACCCGGGGTAAAGGCGGTGTGGGCAGCCGCTCGAATGTTCCAAACCAGCGAGGTGGGCACTCGCTTTACAAGGTCGATAAGGCGCTCCCAAGCGCCAGGGGGCAATCACAGTGCTCCCAAGCGCTACAATTCAAAATAAAGCGCTCTCAGCGCTGGGGTGAAGGCACAGCGCTCCCAAGCGCTACAAGCCAAATAAAGCGCTCTTAAGCACTATAAGTAAAATAAAGTGCTCCCAGGTGCCCTCAGTAAGCAGGGCAGAGTCCCAGCAGTCCTTGGGCAGGCAGGGGGGACAAGGCTGGGCCCAGAGCCAGCACACTGGGTCTCCAGGCAGGGAGACACCCCAAGTGGCGGTCCTCTGGCCCAGCGACAGCAGCAACAGCCCCCTCAGGATCCTGGAAGAGAACAACTTCAGTGGGGACACAGCCCCATTTTTATACAGTGCATTCCTTTGTTTGAGGGTGCAGAGTGGGGGCGGAACCAGTCGCAGCTGGTTCTTGAGTACTCTGTTTACCTCAACCACCCTCTCTATTCACTGGCAGGGCTTGGGTCATTAGACACACCACAGGGGGGCGGAGCCAGCATTGTGTGGGGAAAACCCAGCCCATCCAGGACACAGGTACACTCCTCCCACACATCACTCATGCTAATCTCCCACTCACCACCGGGCAGACCCATCCAGACTTCCTGGAGCCTGGCATGCCAGCCAGCTCCAGCCAATCACACGCCAGCACCCTCACAGCACACGTACAGCCATGTCTAGAAATGGCGCTTCGCTACTAGACACATACATGCTGCATACACCATCTCGCAGCATTCACTCTCACGAGTTCACACATACCGGACTCAAGCCTGTACACCCCACGCATCAGGAACTACCAGGGACACATACATTCCCCATGCATTCCTATGGGCGGGCAGGCCTAGCTCAGCACATGCACTCAGAGTGCGCACGCACTTTCCACTGGGACACAGTGAAAGTGCGCAGAATCCAAAAATCACCATCTCCAGGTCACCATTTCAAGCAAAAAGTCTAGGGGTGAACCTGCCCTAAGGGCCAAAGTCCAACATAACCCCCTTCCAGCCAAAACGCAGGGGAGACCAATCACCACCGTGATGGACTTCCCTGCTTGGGGCGATAGAACACGGACGCAGGCCCGCAACTGCAGGGACACCCTCCTGTTCTACGCCACGGTGAACCCATGGGATTCCCTCTAAACACACTGTCTGGACCAACTGGGCTACCCCACTGGTACTCCCAAGTTGTCCGCGGCCAGGACCAGGCCCTGGGCCACCCAGGTGCCACTGGTCCATGCCAATTCGCAGAGCGGGGGGTAGTAACCCCTGGCACATAGCGGCCATTTTCCACTCTTCCTGTCTGCAAGACAGGACTAGACTGCCACTGGTTCTCCAGCCTAGGGTCTACACCCTCAGGCGGACCAGGAGTCTCAGGGAAGGCTCTCCTCCCCCTACCTCTTCTTCTAGGGTTCCTCCTCCCTCTGCGAGGGGTACCCTTACAACGCCACTCCAACCCAGGGTTTAACCCCTCAGGTTGCACCGGGGTCAGAGGTGGGCTCTCCCACCCTCTGCACCCCCTTCCAGAGGTCTGCCCTCTCCCACCTGGAGAAGTTCCTCTGGAAGAAGAACCGGTCAGGACACTGGTTACAGTCGTCTTACCCTTCAGGTCAGGCTGATCCTGAACCTGGCCTTCCAACCTCTGGTCTAAAACCTTCGGTGGAACAATTGCCTGGCACTCCAGGACTTCTGGGGATTCACACACAATCCCCCTGAGGCTAACAAATGACACATCTGTTGTGTGACTGTCTGTCTGGCGCAGATCTCCCGCCCTCTGTCCACCTGATAGTGCGTGACGATCCCCCAGACCAGAAGTGGTGTTACCATGGTCACTACACAGGAACCTAGCCCAACTGGGTAGTCCCTGACCCACTGGTCCTTCCACTGGGGAACTCCCCCAATCACTCCTCACTCTGGACTCCTGTACCCTCCCTACCGGAGCGGTACTGCCAGACTCTAGAACCACAGGAGCTCTGGTTACAGACGCTCCAGGTCCTCTAGACACTAGGAGATCTTCCTCAAATGGACTAACAGGACAGCCTAGGTCCCCAACTTGGTGTTCCCTCAAGAAACCATCCAAGTCCTGAGGCAGGGCTTCGGGCGTCTGGGGAACCTCGGTCTCCCCCTCACTCCTGCTCCACTGAGCCAGGCAGTGAGCCCCTACACCCTCCTCGCTATCCTGGGACCTAGCTGGGCTACACTGAGCCTCTTCCACCACGCTGGGCTGGAAGATACCTGAACCACTACTTTTGGAGTCACTCACTAGGGACTCTAGAGAACCTCTGGCCCTCTCCCAGCGGTCTGCTTCCGCGGCAAGCTGCTCTGAACAAGGAGACCCATAATCCAACAGGTGTTGGCGCAACTCTGGACAACAACCACTGAGCACCTGCTCTTTGACAATCATATCAAACAGTTTCCCAAAATCAGAGTCAGTTTGAACCTCTACCCAAGCCCACAGTGCTCCATGACATTCATCCTCAAACTTCTCCCACGACTGGTGAGGCAGCTTCCTACTGCTCCTGAATCTCAACCTATACTCCTCCTCTGGGGAAACAGGTACCAGACTGGGGGAACTGGGACTGGGATTCCCTATACTGGAATCTAAATAGCTGCCACCACTGGACTCAACCCTCCCTGGGGGATCCAGACACTCAACACTGCGCGCAGGGGATAGTCTACCCTCCAGAGCTACTTTGCCTCTGGTGGAGGCCCTCTCAGCCTCCTCTATCCTTTCCTGCGCTAAGACCCTCTCGGTCTCTAGCTGTTGCTTCTTAACCTCCAGCTGTTGCTTTCTAATGCCCAGCTGTGCCATAGCCTGGGCATGCTCCAACCTGAGCTTCTCTAAAGCCAGCTGGTGCTCCCTTTCTCTCCTCCTATCTTCCAGCTCCTCTGGGGACAGGGAAAGGGATGAGGCTCTGCCTCCTACACTGGACCCAGCAAGGGACTCCCTATCTATGGGGTCCTCACTATCTGCTGGCGTCCCTGTGCTATCATCTTCTTCCTCCTCAGACTCTTCAGGGCTCCCCTCAGACCCACCACCCTCATGGTGTGAGACCCGGGCCCTCTCCTCACTGTGCTCACGCTCCCAGTCATCCTTCTGCCATTGGATCAGGTTACCCCTAAGTTGGGACTGGGTGTCTGACTCATTCACTGCAATGTCTCTCTCTTCGCAAAACTCTCTCAGTTCATGCAAAAACAGACCCCAGACATTAAAAGCAGACTCCATCTTGGCAGGATGATCACAGACACGTGCGACACAGGGGACTTGACTGTCAGAGCTGAAGCAGGAGTACAAATTACAAAGGTATTCAGCAAGCTCTCTACCCCAGAGAACTCACACCCACTTGCCTAGTGCCACACACCATTCATCCACACACAACCCCCCCCTCGGACTAGTAAGGCAGTTTCTACCACCCCTGACTTCTCAACCTGACCACAAGTGACACAGGTACCAGACTCTGGGAGCGGGGCGGGGGACAAATGCACTGGACACAATTGCACAATGAAACCTTCAGGAGAAGAAAATATGAAACTTCAAAAAAACAATCCCCTAAAATGTGGTCATCTAAAATGCAGAGTTTTGTGGTATGGCCCGCCGCTACTGTGGTACAACGCAAACACAAATCCTTATCCTCACCGCTTGCCGCCAATGTTGGAAATGGGATCCCCGGCTGGCCAGGGCTTTCGCCAAAGTCAGTCAGAGACCACCACACCCAAGTCAGGGCAAGGGAGTTACACGCCAAGATAACCCCTACTCGCCCTCTAGGTAACGTGGCGCGAGCAGCAAGGCTAAACTTGGAGGCGATGTAGGCTAAGTATTTGCGCACGCACCCCAGCAACAACAACCAAAGGCCCACCACAAAGGAAATTCCACACAAGGTTATATAAAAATAGCCTTTGTATTACACCAAAACACATTAGATAAAACACACACTTTACAATGTGCCAGGGGCACGGGCAGAATTTACAAGGGGATATTTACAAGACAGGGCCACCTGGACCACTGTCAGGAATCAGAAGTAACACTTTCAGAAATAATACTTTTGCATGTAAAATCACTGTAGCACAAAATAGCACACAACCAGTCACTACTGGTAACAGGACCTCACTAGCACCACCTGTACTAGGGAGAAAACAACCACCTATGTATTACAATACCTGTAGGGGTGTAAGAGGAAAACACATGATGCAATGCATAACATTCATTCAGAGGTGTAAAGGCACATGACGCATAAACAATACATTCAGAGGTGCATAGAAAGTACAATTGCGCCAAACTCACGTAAGTCACCACCTGTGACTGTCCCTAGGCCCTCTGGCCTTTCTAGGGCTAGGACGCCCTGTGTCCAATGTCCAGGGTCCTAAACGTGGCTGCTGCCCACGAAGTGCTGGGCAGCTGGGTGGCAATTGATGGGGCCAACGTGGGAGCCTCTCTAGGCTCTGCCCAACTGACTGTCTCCTGAGCCTCTCTGGGCTCGTGAAACAAATGGCCCCTGAGCCTCTCTGGCTCGCAAACCAATCTGGCGCCTCGAGCCTTCTCTCCGGGCTCACAACCAGGTGGGGGCAAGGTGGGGCCTTCTGGGGCCACTCCCCCACAGACACCAAATGCCCTCTGAGCCTCTGGGGCTCGTGAATACAACTTGCCCCTGAGCCTCGCAGGCTCTTCGAAACAACTGATGCCCCCGGGGCACCTCGTGGCTCCAAGGAAAATGCCCCTGAGCCTCGCAGGCTCCAACCAACAAATGCCGTCTTTTCGAGCCTCTCTGGGCTCTGGGACACTGGGGGCGCTGTAAGCGGGAGTCCCCCTCCCGGGGACTCCCAAGGCAATGGTGCGCCCTGAGCCTCTCGGGGCTCAAGACACAAAGCGCGAGGTCGCGCTACCGAGGGGGGGCGGACACCGACAGTGTGTCCCGGCGCCCCTCCCGTGTCTGGTGCACTCACCGGCTTCCGGTGCAGGTCCGGGGCTCCTCTCCAGCTCGGGGAGCCTCGGGCGGCCCCCGCAGGCAGCGCCTTCCTCTGGTCTGCCAATCAGAACACAGGTCACCCGGCGAGCCTCCCGCAGCCACAGCCAATGGCAGCGCGGCTCCCGGGTGACGCCAGCAGCTGCTCCTTGGCTTCTCCTCGGCTCGGGCAGAGGCGGGGCTGCTTCCTCCGGGCTGCGGCGGTGCTTTTCACCCGGGGTAAAGGCGGTGTGGGCAGCCGCTCGAATGTTCCAAACCAGCGAGGTGGGCACTCGCTTTACAAGGTCGATAAGGCGCTCCCAAGCGCCAGGGGGCAATCACAGCACTCCCAAGCGCTACAATTCAAAACAAAGCGCTCTCAGCGCTGGGGTGAAGGCACAGCGCTCCCAAGCGCTACAAGCCAAATAAAGCGCTCTTAAGCGCTATAAGTAAAATAAAGCGCTCCCAGGTGCCCTCAGTAAGCAGGGCAGAGTCCCAGCAGTCCTTGGGCAGGCAGGGGGGACAAGGCTGGGCCCAGAGCCAGCACACTGGGTCTCCAGGCAGGGAGACACCCCAAGTGGCGGTCCTCTGGCCCAGCGACAGCAGCAACAGCCCCCTCAGGATCCTGGAAGAGAACAACTTCAGTGGGGACACAGCCCCATTTTTATACAGTGCATTCCTTTGTTTGAGGGTGCAGAGTGGGGGCGGAACCAGTCGCAGCTGGTTCTTGAGTACTCTGTTTACCTCAACCACCCTCTCTATTCACTGGCAGGGCTTGGGTCATTAGACACACCACAGGGGGGCGGAGCCAGCATTGTGTGGGGAAAACCCAGCCCATCCAGGACACAGGTACACTCCTCCCACACATCACTCATGCTAATCTCCCACTCACCACCGGGCAGACCCATCCAGACTTCCTGGAGCCTGGCATGCCAGCCAGCTCCAGCCAATCACACGCCAGCACCCTCACAGCACACGTACAGCCATGTCTAGAAATGGCGCTTCGTTACTAGACACATACATGCTGCATACACCATCTCGCAGCATTCACTCTCACGAGTTCACACATACCGGACTCAAGCCTGTACACCCCACGCATCAGGAACTACCAGGGACACATACATTCCCCATGCATTCCTATGGGCGGGCAGGCCTAGCTCAGCACATGCACTCAGAGTGCGCACGCACTTTCCACTGGGACACAGTGAAAGTGCGCAGAATCCAAAAATCACCATCTCCAGGTCACCATTTCAAGCAAAAAGTCTAGGGGTGAACCTGCCCTAAGGGCCAAAGTCCAACAGAGGGAATGCCCCAACTTATAAAGTCCAACTACTCACAACCTACTGTACGATTACAACACAGGCCAAAAGGCAGAGCTAGGTCTTTTCGCCTTACGTAGGGTGAGCAGTGTGTGAGTGTGTAGGGTGAGCAGTGTGTGAGTGTGCAGGGGGAGCAGTGTGTGAGAGTGCAGGGTGAGCAGTGTGTGAGTATGCAGGGTTAACATTGTGTGAGCGTGCAGGGTGAACATTGTGTGAGTGTGTAGGGTGAGCAGTGTGTGAGTGTGTAGGGGCAGTGTGTGAGTGTGCAGGGTACAAAAACTGGAACTAAGTCCACCACACACACATAAAACCATACACATAAGACCACAGACACCACCACACACACACTCGGACACCACATTCTCACCACCACACACTCACCACCACACACACAACCAAACACACACACCACCAGCCGTCAGTGCACGCTTCCACCAGGCACACACACCACCAGCCATCAGTGCATACATCAATTGTTAACGCATCCACAATTAACTATTGTAGGAATCGCAGTATTGCGCACTTTACTTTTAAACATATTCATCTAAAGCGCAGCATGCCACCATTGCTACAATTCCAATCCAACCCACACAATTCCACTACACACCACATGCATACACTCCATAACACATGGCTAAAAGACATTGCCATTTACAATGCCATTAGCTCTAACTCAAATAAATCCGAGACCTATTGCATTTCCAATGCTTGTTAAATGTTAGCTGTATCTGGGTCCGTGTTGTAATTGTGTGTGCTGTGTGCAAAACAAGTATTGACAAAACTAACAGTAGTGGCATAATTAAAAATGCCAACCTGGTCACGCAGAGTGGGTCTTGGAAAACCTTCACAGATTACAGCCAGATGTATTGGCATTGGCTTTTAGCAACGCTGGTTTTTAAGGTGCACAAAAGGATCCGTGATGCTGGCCAGACACAGTCACGTTAGGGCCTGGATACAGCTAAAGGCTTGCCTTAGCCAAGGCAACAACTCTATGCCACCATATGACCTCTAGGGGTTCGTAGCCATAAAAGGCGCCCAAAAAGCTGCCTTTAAAGCTACTAAGGGTTTGTTTCCTTATTAATTTAAGAATAAAATGGGGTCCACCTGTTGGACGCAATGGTGACAGGTATTGCCTTTACACCCCAGTGGCACGCGATCACCTCAGACTGAAGACCACCAGATATGTGGAGGCGGTGACCTCCAAGTAGCACACAGATGTCTGCAGAGGGTTTAACCCCTACGTCGACCACCCTCCGCATTTCATCATCCCACATTAGGCGAAAACCAGTTCAATTCACCTGCAGCCACATACGTGCCCTTTCTATGCAATAGGGGCCGCTGCCTGAGGCGCCACCAAACCAAACACTAGATTTCTCCTGCAACCAGAAAATCGTGCATCTGACATATGTGCCAACATTTGAGAAGAGGAAAGTTTTGTAGAAAATATGGGGGCGTTTATTTTTTCCACTGACTTCCATTGTAGTGAAGGCAATTCCAGGTGCGAAGAAGCAAAAAGCTTCTTATTTCCTACTGTAAAAATCGGGAGTCTCCCGTCCGACTCGGGCGCGTTATCACGAATAAGACATTTGAGGGGAGAGAGTGGTGTCCAAACGTCACTACACCTGTGGCTGCAAGAAGTCCCATCCTGGGACCTGTCATCACCTAGGAATCTGTACTATCGAAGGGACGGCGGCCTCTGGGCTGGGAGGGGCCTGTCTGATGTGGAGAGCCGCCACTTTCAGACTTCATCAGAGCCACGAGATGCACACGCGGCCCTTTTTTGGACAAACTCGATGTGTAAGCGGTGTTAGACCGACCGCATGTGAGGATCAGACGATTCTACGGAATCCTGTCAGGACCATAAATGTAAAGAGCAATGCAGAAAAGAGCCCTGCAGCCCCCCCCACCCCAAAGTCCTAGTCATCCTGATTTTCAGTTGTTGAAACAAGAGAGCAGCATCGTAGCTGCCACCTTCAGCCATGTCTTTATGGCCCTGAGTTACTTGCTTTACACTCTCACTGCAGTTCACCTCTGCTGAGCTTGGCCATTGTTCACTTAATCAGGGCCTTAAGTGGGGTGAAAAAACTGGGGGATCTCTCAAGGGGGCGTGGCCAATGTAATTAAGGGCGTGGCTTAAAACACGTAAGCAAAAAGTTTGCGCATAACATAGTGTGCCGCCCGACTGGTATTTTGCTGTTTCTGTCTTTGCATCCAGATGTATGATACAACAAGCAACCTCATATTTACAACAAGACAAGTCAGGGCTATTGGCTTTGTCAGTGGTTATTAGTTGAATAAGATAAATAAGTAGCAACTATGGATTGTATAAAATATATAAAAAGCTTCCACATAAAGTCCTGGTGACTCCACGACAATGTCACTGCTCCTGAGTTCCGTAAAGAGAAGAGAAATCCAGAGAGAAAATGACTCTTTAAAGGATTTCCCTTCCCCTAGTACGCTCGGAAAAAAAAAAAAATGGACCTCCTGTGCCAGGGCACAAAACAGAGCCCGACAGAGTCCCGTTTGGAGCCCTCCAAAAAAAACTGCCAGTGCTCAGACCCGGTGAGAACCGGCCCACTTAAAGCCCTGCACTTAATGATGACAACCCCTGCTTGCAAGGCTATGCTCCGAATTGCAGTCTTCATGTGACAACCATGTTACACAGTTATTATTTCCCAACAATGCTTTTATTTGACAATAGCTCAAGATCTTGGAGGAAATTAAAATGACTGTGCTTCTTGTCCTGATTTTTGGGCAAGCGGTGACGTAATTTCCACAGGAAGATGTCCTCGCAAAGTTCAATTGTTAATTATAAAAACATTGAGACAGTTTAGTCCTCAAGGTTAGCAAGCAAACGTCATTTCCGTGATATGAAAGTATAGTTTGTGGCAGGCGGTTTTGTCCACAGCCCCCCCTGCAAGCTGCCCACGTCTCTGCCACCCTCTCACCCTGTTCCTCGGCCCTTCATCCCCCCCAGCCCCAGGGCTCCTGCAGCCCCCGCCCCCCTCACAGGATGCAGCAGCCCCTCTCCTCTCTTCTCTGTGCCCGACGCCTGGGCTTCAATGACCCACCGCACCCCCAGCTGAACTCCTAAGATGAAATGCATGAGTCAGCCCCACACTGGGGTCTGCTGCTCCAGCTCCATCCCTGCCTCCATTCCCTGCCCCCCCCCTTCGGGTCGAGTTCGCGCTCTAAACTGCAAAAAATAAAATGTTTCTTAACACTGCGTGGGCGCCATCTTGGAGTGGAGTGATAATGAACCAGAGTCCATGGAGGTACCGAGACCCGTGCAAAGACCCCGCTACTGACTCAAAGCAGACAAGTGTGAGAGGTTCAGAATCAACTCAGAGTAGCTGATGTGTAATACTAAACATTCAAAGATGCCGCCGTAACGCGTCCGCATATTAAGAAAACCTTTATTTCAATATTAGGCTGAGGCGCTCCCTGAACTAAAGGTCATATGGAGGAGCTAGAACTCACTACAAAATACGACCTGAATACGTCTTCAACACCAAACACTCAGGAAATGTACACCACTTATTTCCCCCTGTATACGGTGCTATGTCTTGCTCTAATAGAAACCAATATGAGATACAAAGGCTTCCAAGGTAATACACCTACTTTCAAAAACACAATAAACCTAAAATACTGTCAAAATGGAACAAACAAATACTGTCGCAATGTATCATGGGAGGGAGAGAGTGCGCAGACGCCGACGAGCTTACATCATCACGTCGCGGCTAAACACCGCAGCAATATCCGCTTCCGTAATCAGAAAGAACCTGTTTGTGTACAGAGAAGCTGTGTGCACGAGGCCCGGGCACCCAAGAGGAAACAAAGGGGAAAAGGTAAAAGACGCAAAGAATTCGCCATAGACGTGGTGAGCCAACAGATGGAAAGGGAAAGAGGAGTTAGAGCCGAGGGTGGGCCCTGAGACAAAGAGATCAAGCCGAGCTTTCAAAATATTTGGCATGTGAGCCACAATCACAACACACATTCATACCCACACCCTGTTGACAATGAGGGGAGTAAACTAACAGGCAAATCAGGTTTTTTTTTCTTCCAGTTTTATATAGCACAAACTTGACCCGACGATGTCAGAGCGCTTTACATGAGCACTAGTTGCATTCCAGAGCGACACATTCATCTTTAGGCACATGGAGATTTAGGGCCAGATGTAGGAGAGAAAATACTGGTCGGTAACGGCCGATTTCGGCCGTTACCGACCGGTATTTAGGGTTTGGCATGTAGGGGCCATCATTTTACAGAATCGGTAAATTTACCGATTCGGTAAATTTACCAATTCTGTAAAATACCGAATCGGTAATTTTACCGATTCGGTAAATCCACATGTAGGTGACACTCCTAAGAGTGTCACAGGTCCTTAAGAATCGGTATTTTACCACCCAATCCAATTGGGTGGTAAAATACCGAATTCAGGTGTGCATGCACATCTGTGCATGCACACCTGTGCAATGTGACACACAGACATGCCCTTAGGGCATGTCTGTGTGCACACAAGTCCGGAATTGGGGTGCTAGAGGGTGTCAAAGTGACACCCCCTGCACCCTTGCAGGATTCGGTATTTACCGATTCGGTAAATATCAAATCGGTATTGCCCATTGATTCCTATGGGCTTCATGGCCCATAGGAATCAATGGGCAATACCGATTCGGTAATTCTTAAATTCAAATTACCTACATCTCCCCCCTTCATATTTACCGACTCTTAAATACCGAATCGGTAACATTCGGTATTTAAGAGTCGGTAAATATGAATTACCTACATCTGGCCCTATGTGATTTGATTCATGAAAAGGGTGACAAAGTGCACACCAGTTGCTTCCTTTCGTCAATTTTGTATCCTGTGTTGAGCTTGTTCGCATGCAGAGCCCTGACAAGACAGGCAGGCAAGCCAGGCCTAGGCAGGCCAGCATACAGGGCCCTCCAACAGGGAGGCAGACCACGTGGCGATTCCTCCTGGAGCCCAGCAGCAGCAACAGCCCCCCCCCCCCATGTCAGAGGAACAGCACAACTTTCATGGGGTCACAGCCCCAATATTTATACTAACATTTTTCTTTGTCTGCAAGCAAAGAGCTTGAGGGAACCAGTTCCAACTGGTTCTAGAGCTCTCTGATTACAGTGCTCACACCCTTCTTTGGGAGTTGGGGGCTCTGCCATTGGACACACCACAGGGGGCGGAGTCACCATTAACCTAGGCATGCACAATGTTATTCAGGGCCAGGGGACTACTCCTCCCACAACTCCAAATGCAGATGTCCTATTCAGCCTCGCGCTGACTCACCCTGCCCCTCCTGGAGCCACACACAGCTATTTTATCTGCTGATAATCTACCTTGTTATTCTGCAAGCATATCTGAGGACCTCAGAGGACAGTATTTTGTTTAGGAGTCCTGTAAGGTGAGTCTATACTGTATTTTCTGCCAGATATAGAACCTGCAGAGGGCAAGGATCTGATAGAACACCTGATTTAGAACTTTCAATTAATTTGGCCATCGTATTATCTGTAACAGGGGAAAAAGTGGTAAGCAGTAGCGACCCTTGCTCAATGTTTGGGGTAATTGTTTTATCTAATAGCCCGTATCTGCATGAGTTTTTATTGATGAGTTTGTACAGGGTTTTAACTATATTAAAATATTCTTCTGATTATTTTTTTTACAGTATAATGTTTATCTTTAAAACATTTGGTCTTAGCTGTCCTTATTTGTCTTTTATTATCTTTGATCAGGATTTTGTATTTTATTTTTTCATCAGGACTGTAGTTTGATCCCCACAGTTGTTCCTGGCATTTGCATTTCTGTCTATACGTCCCAAATGCTTGGTAATACCCTGGAGCAGACATCAGTGGTCTGTGATTTGTCCTCATTTTTGAGAGAGCCAGTCATGTGACGGCTGTATCAATACAGCCGGCAAATTTAACTGCTGCTAGATTGATGCCACTTTCAGATGTGGGTTGGGATTCTAACAGCAAGTTATTTAATTCTGTATTGTCAATTTTATTCCACTGTCTGTATTTTAGTACTGTTGGTGGTTTGGAACTTGGAGGATGATTTATTGAAATTTTTAGATTGAAAATGATAGCCCAGTGCTTGGTCCAGGCCAGAGGTACGATCTTATTGACCAGCAGGTTTGGGTCATTGGTAAAAATACCATCCAACGTGTCATTTGCTTCATGTGTAGGTGATTTAACCAGTTGTGTCATATCAAAATTCAGCATAGTGTCCATTAAATATTGTGTATCCTTTTCTTCTGATTGTTCTAAGTTATAATTAAAGTCCCCATGATCACGAGCTCAGGGAGGACTAAGTATGATTTGATGAGATTCAGTAGTGATTGAGTGAAATGTTCCCTTGGGCGAGGTGGGCGGTAAACCAGGAGGCCGTTAAAGTTGTAAGAATTACTGATCTTTAAATTGAACATAAGAGCTTCACAGCTTGATAGTGGGAGGGGCTTAAAAGTGGCCTTAAGGTGATTCTGGTAAACAATTGCTGTCCCCCCTCCTCCCTTATTTTGTGTATCGACTCTGGTCACATCATGGCCCTCTGGGATGGCTAGATTGAAATCAGGGCCTGGGGCATCGCGTACCAGTTTCTGTGAGAAAGGAGATATCTGGGGCCAGATGTAGAAAGCCTAATACCGGTCGGTAACGGCCGAAATTACCGAATTTCGACCGCTACCGACCGGTATTAGGCATTTGAGATGTAGGGGTCTAATTTAAGGATTCGGTAATTTAAGGAATCGGTAAATTACCGAATTCTTATATACCGATTCAGTAAATTACCAAAACCTTAATGTAGGAAGCACTCAAGTGAGTGCTTTTCACTTTTAAGGGTTTGTTATTTACCACCAACTAATAGTTGGTGGTAAATATCGAAAACCTAAGAAAAAGCTATTGTGTGCTTTTTTCAACTGTGCCATGTGGCAGACATACATGCAGGGCATGTATGTGTGTGCCACATGTGCACCCATTCACTATTCAGGGGTGCAACAGGGAGTCAATGTGACACCCTGCCACCCTTGTAGGTCTACCCCCTATTACGGAATTGGTAGGCCCATAGGAATGAATGGGGAATACCAAATCAGTAAATACCGAATCGGTATTTACCGAATTTTACCGATTTGGTAAAATTTACCGAATCATTAGGTACATATCATTTAACGATTCTAAAATACCAAATCGGTAAAATTTGGCATTTTAGAATCGGTAAATGATATTTACCTACATCTGGCCCCTGGTCTCTCAAGATCTTGAAGGTCTGTACATTCCTGAATAAGTTTTATTAAGGACCTCATATTTAAGAGCAGGCAGGAAAGTGAGTTGTCAGTGAGCCGAATTTGCAGTTGGGCGTGCTGAACTAATAGCGGCATCGTTCTAGTGTCGGTGGTTTGGGCTGGGCTGGCGTTGACTGCAAAATTACAGTTGTGGCAAGCATACCTTTGGGCAGGTCGCTGAAAATGATCCAAAGTGCATAGCAATGACTTACCTCTACCTACAAATGAAATGAATTCAGACCTGCGGTAGGTTTGGAGGGTGCGGGGACCAGTGATTCTGGCACCCAGCGCAGTCCAGCTGTGGACGTGTGCAGATGGGCTTGCCATTGGTGCACCTGTTGCGCGTGCCCGCTGCGTGGATGCGCTTCTCGGTCCCTTAAGAGAGCCGTGTTGAGGGAGCGTGGCCAGATGTGGGACCAGCGAGAGAAGTGTGCTGTGGGACTTGAATTTAAAAAGATAGTAATGTGCAAAAGAACAAGAATAAAAACTGGGGTCCAGCAATCCCCTTCGTGCAGCACAGGCTCCCCTGAGCTGCAGGAATACTGGTAAAACATAATAAAGGAACTAAGGTTGCAAAACAAAAAGCAAGAGTGGCTTACAACTTACCTTCAATCATGAACTCACCACTTATCTCACCAGCCGCGTTAAGAACACCAGTGCAAGCAGGGTGGGGCATGGTCCCCTTGAGGTACTGGGTTTTTAGGAACCGGTAACGAACCGGTAACCCAGCGGTGCCAGGGGATCAACACACCAAAGACCTCGGGTTCTCCTGAGTCAGACCCACAGAAACTTCAGAGTCTTCTAGGTGAAGTCAAAGATTAGTTTATTGGCTGCAACCAAGGTGACAGGGTCCTAGAAGTACAATGCCAGTATATTCAGGAGACTGCACACTTTCACAAAGTTAGGCTTCTCTTCTTATACATAACATTTGCCCTTTGGCGAAACATTCCTTGGGTGCGCGGTATTTCATTTATGGTTACTGATTACAAAAGAAAGCAGAGTCATGATGACATGTACATATTTCACGTTGTGATGCCCATAACAAATCATCCGGCAAGGCCCAACATTTCATCAGATATCGCTGGACCCCTAATAAAAATGGTCACCTCCCCACCATAAAATAAATGAGGAAAAGGAAAGAAGAAAGATGTGAGCGAGATATGGCAGGTGTGCGTGCTGAAATGGCTTTATGGCCGGTTGGGCCTAGATACTATCTTGCTTGGCCACTGGGAGGGAACTGACCTAACGAGCTCGGCCTGGGGCAATGGTTCTAACTTGTACTGGGGTCAGGAAGAAGTCGATTAAGGAGTACGTGTCCTTGTGGAATCAAATTCGACTGGATTAAGGCCTATGAAAAGGGCAACATGCAATTAAGGGTTCAGAAGGTAAATGACGATTTCGAGGTGAAATTGTCACTCGAATATACTGAAAATACATGTGCTTGATGTACTCGTCATTTCCGGTCTTTTGATACCAAATTCGTCCTATTTCGACGAAGTTTTTATTCTCGAGTCCGGTACTGTTACGGATCCATATTTTTCAGAACCACAGACCCTCCTTTTGCCCTTACATAGGCAATTAATCTATCCTTATGTTAATCTGAGTCCAGATCTATATTCCTAAAGTCATTGAGGTGTTGCTGCAACATCATTCTAGTGCTGAGTTCGTGTCTTGACACAGGCTTCCTTACACATGATGTAGCACAGAGGCCACATATTGCAGGAGCACACTGTATGCATAGACAGAACAGGAAAAGAATGGCTAAGACCATCCCAATGACCATCAGAATTTTCCATCCCCAGGCAGATATCAGTCCCCAGAGCCATCCCATTAATGACCAATCTCCGTTATCCACATGAATAGATTCGGAAATCTTATGTAGTTTGGAGATGGCCCCGTACACTGTTGGAGCATTATCTGGAATGAAAATGCAACAACTGGACTGGATCAATTTGCATACTCCACCCCGGTCCGCAAGTATTACGTCTAAAGCGACCCGGTTCTGAAGGGTCATCAGTCGATCCGACTGGAGCTCAGCAGTCAGGTTACTAAGGGCACCGGCAGTCTCGATCACAGTGGATTCAACTACCCTTGTCAATTGCCTTATGTTTCTGCTGTTAACCATGGCTCCCCAGAACGGCAGAATACCCAGTGCAAAGTCACCAAATTCTTGACCCGCAGTGTCTTCTTTACTCAAAACACCTCGGACTATCCTTGTCCGATGGTAATCCGCCGCTGCTGTGTAGGTGGGAGGTAACAGGAATGAGACAAAACATGAGCCCGAGAAGTCAGGGGGCAACCATGTATAGGCTCTATCGTGACAGATGAAATAAGTACCCTTTGCGGCTAAAAAGGCGGGGGAAGTCTGAGATCCAAAAACATACGTTTCTGTGCAGACACTCTTCCCTAGCTGAGCTCTGGGATTCCTACCAATACCTTGCAGACACAGGTGACCTTGATGGGGCACGATCCAGATAGGGGACGATCTCTTAGCTTGCTGTTTCTCACTTAGTGTAGTGCCATATCCGGTCACATTCCAACCTACATATGCAAGTATCTCATCGTCTGGGGTATCTTCGTAAGAAGTCACTTCCTTGATCATGTCAACTATACCCTTCACTAGGGCGCTAGTCTTGAGGTTGTCTTTTACAGAACGTAGGGGTTGGATTTCTCGTGCATATATGAACATTGTCCTATATGCCCATACTGACCCATTGTGACTAAATGGCAGGACCAAATAGGGGATACCTCTATCCGTGGTGTGGGGCATGAGACCACACACCCAACAGTTGGTTGTGTTCATTACAAGTTGGTGTTGGTGTAATAGCTGAACGAAGGAGTTATTAATGAACTCTAATCTCCTATTTGATTCGTGGTCAGGCAAAGAGTGGAAAGAATGAGAGGAAACAGTAGGGGGAGGTATGGGTGATGTAGTAGGCGTGAATGTCATATGAGAAGAGAATAAAACATAGCTTATCAAAAACACCATTACGCTAAATATCATAAAAATACACATCATTATAAAAATTTACTTTCTCATTGCTTTCAAAAGTCTCTGCTTAAAGCTCATTTGTCTGGCAGTTCTCTCCACATCAGGAAACTCCATCCTCTCTAAGGTGCTGCCCGCGGCGGTAGGTTGTTTCTGCTAAGGGATGCTTCCGTCAGTCTAGGGTGGCTCCCTTCGACCAACTGGAACCAGCAACCTATTGTTGTCAGCTGCACCCAAAAGTCTTTAGTCAACCGCGACCCTAGCAGCGGAACCCGGATGGCGGTTCAAAAAAAACAAAAATAAGCAAGTTACCTAGATGGGAGAATCTGCATTTTCAAAATAGCATTTTGGAAGGAAAAAATTCATTATTTTATTAGTCCACAGGTTTTTCTCTCGGATCAAAAATAAATCACTTTTCCTTTAGTCTGTTTTTCTCGGTCGGAAATTATAGCGTCTTTTCCCGGGTGCTGTCTGGTCCGGAAATAGTAGCTCAGGTTCCACAGAGTTCAATTGTTCTGATGGCGGCGTAGTTTCTTGAAAAATGTTCTTACTGTCACAATCACGTTTAGCTTCTTTTACGCGTTCATCAATTGTGCGCTTTGAGTCAGTGCCTCCTGTCCGGACCCATTGGTCATGTGGCAGAGGGAAAGGTATTTTCTTACAATGGATCCCGTGGACCCAATTGGCCTTCCCCTCCACCTTAACAGTTGTCCTTGTAGACAGGAGGACGAGGTGAGGTCCGGTCCATCTGGGCTGGTCGTTTCTTGTTCTCTGGAAATTCTTGACCAGAACCCAGGTGCCAGGGTCAATGGAGTGACCCGGTGTCTCGGAAACCGGAGGCAAGGTGTTGTGGACCTGTTGATATAAAACACGCAATTTAGCCGTCAATTCATACAAATAGTCAAGCAAAATTGGGTGTTGCAGCTCGCTAAACTTCGTGGGCCTAGGCACTCCCCATATGTTGGCTGGCCGACCAAAGATTATCTCATAGGGGCTGAGTTTCATTCGCGAATGCACAGTCATTCTGGTGGATAGGAGTGCTAAGGGTAGAGCGTCGGGCCATTTAAGACCCGTGCTCGCTTGGATTTTGGCCAATTTAAGTTTAAGCGTGCCATTGTAACATTCCACTAATCCAGCTGATTGGGGGTGATTTGCAGCGTGGAACTTCTGACTAATGCCTAGCCCTTCACACACTCGTTTCATCACACAACCCACAAATTCACTTCCGTTGTCCGACCAGACCATTCTAGGCATTCCGAACCTGGGGAAGAACTCTTTCACAAGGGCTTTCGCTGTGGACAAGGCAGTATTGTCCCTTAGGGGATAGGCTTCTACCCATCTTGAGAAGGCGCAAACAACCACGAGCACATATTTTAAGTTGTTGCACCTCTCCATGTGTATGAAATCTAGCTGCAAAACCTCGAACGGATACGTTGGAGGTGCGAAATGACCAGCTGGAGTTGGGGTTCCCCTACCAGGATTGTGTTTCAGACATACCATGCAATTCTTGACAACATTCTCTGCACACTTGGGGATCCCTGAATTCTTCCACACTGGGGCCAATAACTCGCAAATCCCTTTCGCGCTGATATGGGCCATCCCATGAGCCATTGTAACCACTGCAGGCACATACGCATCGGGTAACAACCATCTTTGTTGCTCTGTCGATTCGATCCAACAACCATTTACATCCATTCTCCCTGTACTTTCTTTCCACATGCTTAACTCTTTCTCCGTGGCCTCAGCTTGGATGGACTTCACACTCTCTATTGTGTCTTCACATATTCCAACATCGCCAGTCCATCTTTCTGGGCTCGCAACATACATTCGGCTCATCACATTCTTTGCCGTTTCTTTAGCAGTTTCATCAGCAAATGCATTTCCACGACCAACATCATCGATCACTTTCTTGTGTGCACTACATTTCACAACTGCTACTCCACTGTCTACAGTACGATGTAATGCCCAAGAAAGCGCGTACTTCTCTCTGTGTTCTTGGCACATTCAATTTAGCTATTGCCTGAATTCTTTCTGGGGTCAGTTTCCTTCCCTCCTTCGATAAGAGATGACCTAAGTAGGTCACTTCTTGTCGGCAATATTGGAGCTTGGAAAGTGACACCTTGTGATGTAGATCACATAGATGACGCAGTAGTGCCAATGTGGCCAGTTTACATATTTTCTCAGTATCCGCGGCTATGAGCAAATCGTCCACATACTGTACGAGAGTGGAACCTTTGGGCAAAACCATTGCGTCAAGCTGACTTTTCAGAGCTTGACTGTATATTGAGGGGCTCTCACAGTAGCCTTGAGGAGCGCGTTTAAAGCGGAAACTGCGACCACCTAAACTAAAGGAAAAAATATCCCTGCTCTCCTCAGCAATCGGGATACTGAAGAAAGCATTCTTCAGGTCAATCACCGAAAACCATGATGCGGAGGCTGGAATCATAGTCAATAATGTTGTAATGTCGGGGACAACTGGGAATTGTGGCACCACTATCTTATTTACTTCCCTAAGATCAATCACGAATCTATACACAGGTGGCTGAGAAGGGTCAGTTCGTTTTAAAACAGGCAGAACAGGACTATTGCAAACATTGCCTCGTGTTTCTTCAATTACGTCTTTCTCAATCAACTCGTAAACAATCGCTAGCAAAGCTTTTTCGGCCTCATTGGATATTCTGTATTGGGGAATTCGTGGCATTTTGACATTCGACTTCAATGTTACAACGTATGGTGGAATTTCTAAAAGACCCACATCATTCGGACCAGTAGCCCAAAGAATATCTGGAAGAAGTGTCAATTCTGTTGGAAGCGTATTTCTCGACAAATACATGGGAGAAACCACTTTCTTACCTAAAGTCAGTTGTACTCCTGAGGGAGAACAGTACAAAGTCGCATACAATCTTTTTAGCAAATCTAATCCTAGCAAATTTTCACCACAACCTGTTGTCAAAATAAGGGGTGCTTCGAATTCACAAGGACCAACAGAAAGAGATAAAGGGTCAGAAATCGGATTTCTAACCGGGGCGCCAGAAAAACCTACGGAAACGTTCATTTCGCCAGACAAAGGTGCGCCAGGGAGTTTGGAGTGCATAATAGAACTCTTTGTAGCACCAGTATCCAACAGAAAAGGTTCTGACACACCCGATGTAATCACCTCAACGTAAGGTCCACTCTGATCTACTGGAACTGAAACAACTCCCTCTCTTCGTCTAAGGCTGTCCTAGCAATCGTTATTCTCCCACTGCTCATTTTCTGTGTAATACTCATCGACGTAGTATTGAGCTGTCCTGTCAGATACGTTATTTTGCTGGTCAAACCTGTTCATAGAGTTTTGTGGTGGAGGGGGACGTGCGTCCTGAGGGGTGTTTCCACGCCCTCTACCTCTAGGCGCTTGCTGACTACCACGGCCTCGTACACCAGAAAACTCGTTCGTACGTTGCGGCAGGGCAGGACAGTCATATTTGTAATGACCTTCTTGTTTGCAGTATAAACACTGATTGGGACCTACGCGGTTTTGATTGTAATCGAATCTCTGCAAGTTTCTCTGCGGTTGCTGAAAAGTGGTCCGGTAGTGATTCGGACCATTATTATTTTTATTACCACCACCACGTGGAGGATATGCTTGCTGTAGCAAAACCTTCGTTTTGAGTTCTCTAGTTTTCTTCTCTACTTTATCTTTCTCATCCTTGTCTCTATTCTCATAGTATTGTGCGGTAGCTAATATCTGGGCTGAAGATGAGACTGCCCAAGAGCTTTCTGAATCTTTCAATTTTCTACACAAGTCTGGAAGCAGATTGTGCACAAATTTATCGACGAACAATCTCTGACCACCTTCTGTAGTCATATCTTGACCGCTGTGGTCAATGAATGTTTCTTCAAATCTGGTGAAGAAATCTGACACAGTTTCTTCTTTCTTTTGCTTGCATGCAGATAACTTATCCCAATTTACACGTATCGCAGGCATTATTGTCTTCATGTAATCTATTATCCTACCAGGTAATTCCGCTATCAGGGGCTCAGGCTTGGCACCACCAACTTGTCGTGCATCTGCAACAGTAATATTAGCCCACGTGTCACCTAATTCCTGGTCATGATCTTCATGACGAATTTTTCCCCATAAAGGCTGTGGAACGACGTTCCCGAATAACATATCGATATCGGCTAAATTCATAATGCATGATCCAGCAGTTTGCGACAATTCTTTATAGTACCCTGCAGGATTTTTACGCGGATCTGGTAGTGTTTGTTTGAGTGCTAAAACTTCTGCTCGCTTCCATGGAACATGTACCCATACTCGGTGAAAGTGGGGCAGGACAGGTGGGACAGCTGTCGCGTCACCCTCTCTCCATTGTGGGGGTACTTCTCTCATAGGGTATTGTCGTGCCTTTTTCCTACTAGATGCACTAGATTCTGGTGGTGACCCAGAACTACTCCCCTTACTTCGATGTGATAATAGCATTTCAACTGCTTCTTCCACATCGGGACCTACAATCATACCCAGACTAAAATGAAACCTTATACGACACATCTCTTGTGGGAGGCAATCCTGATCATTGTCTTCTAAATCTTCGCAAAGAAAAACACACATCTGTTCGAACACATATCTCTGTGTCGCTGTTTCCCATTGATTGAAAACTGCCATGACAGACTGTAAATCATATTTTGCAGTGTCCATGACCCATTTCCGAGCTAAATTATTCAGGGAATCTCTCTCTTGATAATCGGGCAGTTGACTTCGCAACTGTCTTTTTCCTATGTTAGGGGTCGTAGCAGGCGACCCGAAAAGTGGTAAAAGAAGATTAGTAACAGTACTGGCCATTTTCTGCCGAAAGGAAGAACAAACAGATGAAAGAACGGGGTGAGGTAAAGCGGATGCAGAGATGACAGAAGAGGTATGAGGAATAATCATAGAAGGGGCATTTGTAGAAAGTACAGTAGGCAAGGTCGTAGAAAACACAGGAGCAACAGAATTGGTCGGTGGGCCTAGAGGAGGCTGCACCGAAGAAGTAGGAGCCAGTTGAAGAACAGCTGGTGGGTGCTGTGGAAAAGCCAGAGGCGCAGCTTGTGCAACTAAAGGTTGCGGGGGTGCGGTAGCATTCTGCGCATAGGGCGGTGGCGAGGTTAACAATTGCGACATTAATTGGTCTTTTTCACGCTCTTTTACTGTCCCTTGCTGAAGAGACGGCAAAACTGGATAACATTTATCTATTGCCATTTTACGTTGCCTGTGCAATTGTTCATTTATCTGCTCTTCCTCATTATCTTTAAACTGCACGGCAGCTTGTATTACTGAAAGTCCCTCTTCTCTCTTATTTTTCTTAGCTAATTTAATCTCTTTTTGTTTGGCTTCTTTGCGCCATATGCGGAAAGAGTCAAACATCGCCGGCCGGGCTTTCTTTTTGAAGAGTTTAACTTCAAGGTTGTCTAAGATTTCAGAGTCAAAGCTACCGTATTGGGGCCATTTTAAAACACCGTCTTTCCTAGTGTATTTAATCCATACCTCGTTGTAAACGATGGGGCCTACCCCATGTTTAACGTATAGCTCGTAAGTCGGAGTTCCAACTGGAGGAACCGGACATGAGTCCTCCAATCGGGAGTCCCTATTATTATTACCAAGACAAAACAAATTCCCGAGTCTAAGACTAGGCATCCTTTCTCTCTAGTCTAGTTCCAAAACTTCAAAGGAGTTATCGATTACGATATTGCTCGTGAAAACACGAATCCTTCGGTTATGGTACTTGCAAGAACCAATAAAAACCTTTATGTATCTCTAAGATATACAAAGTAAGTCCAACTAAGGACTAGGAGACGCTCCACTTATACTTAACTGAAAATTATCGATGGCTTCACCAGAAGACTCGTCTCAGCGTTTCGCTCTACCGAAAATGTCAAGGGTCCAACATCAGTGCGATAGCCAGGGCAGCAGTCCTTGTAGCCGTCGGGAAGCGGGGAACCTCGCAGTAAAGACCTTCGGACCACGTCGACATGCAGGGGTCGATGAGGTGGTGGGCCCTCCTCCGGAATTTTCACACGAAGCTCCTCACGATCTTCAGGCTGATTGGTACCACTGGAATCGCTCCAACGCTGGGCGCCAAATGAGGTACTGGGTTTTTAGGAACCGGTAACGAACCGGTAACCCAGCGGTGCCAGGGGATCAACACACCAAAGACCTCGGGTTCTCCTGAGTCAGACCCACAGAAACTTCAGAGTCTTCTAGGTGAAGTCAAAGATTAGTTTATTGGCTGCAACCAAGGTGACAGGGTCCTAGAAGTACAATGCCAGTATATTCAGGAGACTGCACACTTTCACAAAGTTAGGCTTCTCTTCTTATACATAACATTTGCCCTTTGGCGAAACATTCCTTGGGTGCGCGGTATTTCATTTATGGTTACTGATTACAAAAGAAAGCAGAGTCATGATGACATGTACATATTTCACGTTGTGATGCCCATAACAAATCATCCGGCAAGGCCCAACATTTCATCAGATATCGCTGGACCCCTAATAAAAATGGTCACCTCCCCACCATAAAATAAATGAGGAAAAGGAAAGAAGAAAGATGTGAGCGAGATATGGCAGGTGTGCGTGCTGAAATGGCTTTATGGCCGGTTGGGCCTAGATACTATCTTGCTTGGCCACTGGGAGGGAACTGACCTAACGAGCTCGGCCTGGGGCAATGGTTCTAACTTGTACTGGGGTCAGGAAGAAGTCGATTAAGGAGTACGTGTCCTTGTGGAATCAAATTCGACTGGATTAAGGCCTATGAAAAGGGCAACATGCAATTAAGGGTTCAGAAGGTAAATGACGATTTCGAGGTGAAATTGTCACTCGAATATACTGAAAATACATGTACTTGATGTACTCGTCATTTCCGGTCTTTTGATACCAAATTCGTCCTATTTCGACGAAGTTTTTATTCTAGAGTCCGGTACTGTTACGGATCCATATTTTTCAGAACCACACCCTGTCTAAGGCTCCCCACCCTCCGTTCATGTTAGGGGATATTATACTCATTTGTAAAGTGCACGGGGAGCGTATCCCGGTGCTGAGCCCAGTCAAACTCAGGGCCTGGTTTATTATACTCATTGTAAAGTGCACAGGGAGGGTGTCCTGGTGCTGAGCCCAGTCAAACTTAGGGCCTGGTATATTATACTCATTTGTAAAGTGCACGGGGAGCGTATCCCGGTGCTGAGCCCAGTCAAACTCAGGGCCTGGTATATTATACTCATTGTAAAGTGCACAGGGAGGGTGTCCTGGTGCTGAGCCCAGTCATACTTAGGGCCTGGTATATTATACTCATTTGTAAAGTGCACGGGGGGGGTCCTGGCGCTGAGCCCAGTCAAACTCAGGGCCTGGTATATTATACTCATTTGCAAAGTGCACGGGGAGGGTGTCCTGGCGCTGAGCCTAGCCAAACTTAGGGCCAGGTATATTATACTCATTTGTAAAGTGCACGGGGAGGGGGTGCTGGTGCTGAGCCCAGTGAAACTTAGGGCCTGGTATATCAAACTCATTTGTAAAGTGCACGGGGAGGGTGTCCTGGTGCTGAGCCTAGCCAAACTTAGGGCCAGGTGGGACTACTCGAAAAGCCAGGCCTTCAGCTTCTTGCGGAATCCAAGAAGTGAGGAGGGCGTTCTTAGCTGCTGTGGCAGTTTGATCCACTCTTTAGGAGTGATGAAGGAGAAGGCTTGACTGCCGTATCTGGTTTTCTGTGAGTGTGCGATATGTGAAAGTGGGATCCCTTATGAGTGGCAGTGTCTGGAAGAGTTGTGAAATCAGATGTTTTTTTTGGGCCAGATTCACGAAAGGACTCCTCACTCGTGGCCAGGTCTCTGTCCTGCAGTTATACATTGCAGAGTGTATGGAACGACTGCAGGGGTATACAGCCTTTACAACAAAACTTTTACAACGAACTACCATTACAACGCAACTTTTACAACGCAAACCATTACAACGCATAGCGCTGGGGGGCGCGCTAGGATAGGGAATAGGTTTAATGTACTATCCAACACCTTCCCTAGTGTCCACGTGGACTGGAGTTGGAATAGTAAATTAAACTATTCACTATCCAGCGCCCAAAAGCATTATGCATTGTAATGGTATGCGTTCTAAAACGTATGTTGTAAAGGTAGGCGTTGTAAAAGTATGCGTTGTAACGTCATACATCCGACTGCAGGACCCCGCTATGACAGCGGGCCCCCGCCATGACTGCGGGGCCCCGCCACAAACACAGGCCCCCTGCCCCACCATGACTGCAGTGGCCCTTTCTGAATTGGCCCCATTGTGTTTGTTTCTTACTACCTCTGCTGAACAACCTCAAACTTCTATATTTCTCCAGGTGGTGCCGCAGCAGTCGCCCTCAGTCACCAGTGCCAGCTGCAGGCGGTGCCATGACTCTCGCCTGGTCCTGGTTCTACCTCCTGCCGCTCTTGTTGTTCCCTGTCCTGTGGGCGGAGCCGAGCAGTCTTTCAGGTAAGTCACCTCAAAGTGCTATGACAATGTCTGCACAGAACCACACTTCATGGAGTCAACCTGGCCCCAGCGCAAGGTAGCTTGGCTGTGTGAGGAGGAGCAGGTGAGGGACCTCCATACCTACAGTACCAGCCTCCCCCTACCTTGAGCACTGAGCCTGAGGTCTGTCATTGTCAGTCCAGCCTGCAGTGCACACCCCGCTTCTAGGTCTGGCTAGGCAGGGTAGCTATGATCAACCTCATGTAACAACAAGCAGTGCAAAGCCTATGGGTGGGCCTTCAATCTTCCATCCAATCTAAAACCCAAAAGCAGGAACTTGATCACTGATTCCCCCAGTAATTCTTTGTTTCTAAGGGGACCCTCAGGATCCCACCTGTGATCATTGTTAATTCCGTTGTCCCCCCCGCCCCCTCTTCCAGCAGTTATAAATCCCTTAGTGGTGTCGAGCAAATCAGATAAGCGCTGAATAGGGATACTAATTTTACGTCCGGGGGACCTCTTGCAGCCCCCCTCCTCTTTACATGTGGCCCCCTGGTGAACAGCAGCTGTGGGCTCCTGTTTAATTGATTTAATACTAACATGTAGGAACATGTTAAACAAACAAGAACATTAACTCAGGTAAAGGAAAAGAGGCACAGAAGGTGTCATGCAATGCCTGCAACCCACCCCAAATGGGACAAACCAGAGTGCAGCACCACACCACTTTCTTTTGCTCCGTCTGCAAAATCCCTGGTGTCAGGTGGACTTTGTTCGACCACCCCGGGGGTCATATTTGGCACTACTTTCCCCAGGGGGGCAGAAAAACGCTGTTGTACCACCTGGAGGGGCGGTGAGTTATTGCCCAATGCCAGGGTAACTGCCCATTTTTTGTTTCTGTTGGCTCGGTTTTTATATCCCTGGTGTTCAGTGGGCTTTCTGCCCACCCCCACCCCCACCCCCAGGGGGGCACATTGGGGGTGAATTCCCTTATTCACCTTTGTGGGGGGCAGCAGAAAGTATTGGGCCATGATGTGGGGGGCTCACTGTGTAGTGTAGTAATCTTATTGCCCTCACTCACATATCTCACACTAAAATGCAATTTGAGGCAAACTACACTCAAAAAATTCAGAAGCAGAAGTCTGGTAGAACAAATCCTGAGCAACCGGAAACCGGATACACCAAGATAGTTTTGGCATCTTTATCTCGCCCTTTGAAGTGCGCAGCACATGTGGAATGTAAAACCTCAGTAAACCTGTCAAACAGTTCTTGACAGTCCAGCAGCATCGGCACAGTGATGTCAACAAGAGGCCCATTGTGATTGGGCCGGTCTGGGACAGAAGAGGGGTGCAGGCAAGCTGTATATGATTCTGATGGGGTAGGCCTTGTCAGAGTTTTCCGCAGATTACATACTTTTGTTCAACAAGTTTAACTTTGATTTATGTATTTTTGCACGAGAATTGGTCGAAATTATATTTGTCGTGAAAAATAAGATGCTTGAAATATACTAGTAATATGATAGAATATGGCCGCAAATGAGACAATAATGCTTATATTAAAAGTGAGATCTGTATGTATTGTAGAAATTATTTTATCTCATGTTGTGCAAAAGCCACATTTTGCACATTTGTTAACATGGCCTACGTAATTGCTCTTGATGCCCACCCCTCCCATCAGGGAGACCTTATTTATTTCCTCATTTTTCTGTGGTGCTTACTTTAGGCTTTGCAACCTCTGTAGAAATTGTAATTGTATTTATATAGTAATTACTACCCCTGATGAGGCGTAGACGCACTTTTTGGTGAGAAGCATGCTACTCTGGAACCTAAAAAGGATTAGTGAAGAGTTAGGGAGATATGAAATTAATTTCAGCGATGGACATGTGAATTTGTTATTTGGATTGAAAAGGATAGTGGATGGATAGAAGAGGGAAGGTTTTGCCTTTATATAGCGCTTGCTACCCCTGATCAATCAATCAATCAATCAAGGCATTTATATAGCGCGCTACTCACCCGGAGGGTCTCAAGGCGCTTGGGAGGTCCTCTACTGCTCGAATAGCCAGGTCTTGAGTTGCTTCCTGAAGGAGAGGTGGTTCTGGGTCAGTCGGAGGTGGATGGGGAGGGAGTTCCATGTCTTGGCTGCCAGGTAGGAGAAGGATCTTCCTCCCGTTGTGGCTCTTCGGATGCGAGGAACGGCGGCGAGGGCGTGGGTGGTCGATCGGAGTTGGCGGGCGGGAGTGTAGAAAGTCAGGCGGTCGTCGAGGTAGCTGGGGCCATGGTTGTGGAGGGCTTTGTGAGCGTGGGTGAGGAGTCGGAACGTGATTCTCTTGCTGACGGGAAGCCAGTGCAGGTCTCTCAGGTGTCCGGAGATGTGGCTGTGTCGGGGAATGTCCAAGATGAGTCGTGCTGAGGTGTTCTGAATGCGCTGGAGTCTTTTCTGGAGTTTGGCTGTGGTTCCGGCGTAAAGGGTGTTCCCGTACTCCAGTCGGCTGGTGACGAGGGCCTGGGTGACCATCTTCCTGGTTTCGGTGGGGATCCACCGGAAGATCTTCCGGAGCATGCGTAGGATGTTGAAGCATGAGGAGGAGACGGCGTTGACTTGTCTGGTCATCGAGAGGGAGGAGTCCAGGATGAAGCCCAGGTTTCGTGCGTGGTCCGTTGGTTTGGGTGCGCTGCCGAGGGCAGGGGGCCACCAGGAGTCGTCCCAGACAGAGGGTGATGATCCCAGGATGAGGACTTCCGTCTTATCTGAGTTCAGTTTCAGGCGGCTGTTCGTCATCCACTCGGCTACGTCTTTCATCCCTTCGTGTAGGTTGGTTCTGGCTGTGTCGGGGTCGTTGGTGAGGGAGAGGATCAGCTGGGTGTCATCAGTGTAGGAGATGATGTTGAGGTTGTGTTGGCGTGCGATGGCCGTGAGGGGGCTCATGTAGATGTTGAACAGCGTGGGGCTGAGTGAAGATCCTTGTGGTACGCCGCAGATGACTTCGGTGGCCTCTGATCTGAACGGGGGGAGGCGGACTCTCTGGGTTCTTCCGGCGAGGAAGGAGATGATCCACTCCAGAGCCTTCTCCTGGATTCCGATGTTGTGCAGGCCCTGAGCTAGGGTGCGGTGGCAGACCGTGTCGAACGCCGCAGAGAGGTCCAGGAGTATGAGGGCCACCGTTTCCCCGTTGTCGTTGGTAGCTGCGATGAGGGCGGTCTCGGTGCTGTGGTTGGCCCGGAATCCGGACTGTGAGTGGTCGAAGGATCCATTTGACTCGAGGAAGGCGGCCAGCTGTCTGTTTACTGTCTTCTCAATGACTTTGGCAGGAAAAGGAAGGAGCGAGATGTGGCAGTAGTTCTTGAGGTCGGTGGGATACACTGATGGTTTCTTCAGTAGGGCACTGAGTTCGGTGTGCTTCCAACTCTCTTGGGAAGGTGGCGGTGTTGAAGGAGGCGTTGATGGTGTCCCGGAGATGGGGTGCGATGATTGAGTCGGCCTTGTTGAAGACGTGGTGCGGGCAGGGGTCGGTTGGTGATCCGGAGTGGATGGAGTTCATCGTGCGGATGATGTCTTCGGTGTTGACCGGTGTCCAGGTGCGGAGGGTGGTGGTGGGGGGCGTTGGTGCGTTCGTGGGGTGCGTCGGCTGTGTGCTGAAACTGTTATGTATGTCTGTGATCTTGCTGTGGAAGAACGAGGCGAGCGAGTTGCAGAGTTCTTGCGATGGGGTGATGTCGTTGTTTCCGGCGCTGGGGTTCGAGAGCTCTTTGACGATGTTGAAGAGTTCTTTGCTGTTGTGGGCGTTGTTTTCTAGTCGTTCCTTGAATGCGGTTTTCTTGGTGGTGTGGATCAGCTGGTGGAGTTTTCGCGTGGCGAGCTTGAGGGTGGTCATGTTGTCTGGTGTCGGATCTCTGCGCCACGCTTTCTCGAGGGCTCGGCAGTTCCTCTTAGAGCTCTTGAGTTCGTCGGTGAACCAGGATGCTTTCTTGTTGCCGGGTCTGATGGGGGGGTCTTCAGTGGAGCGAGGTCATCTGCGCAGTTGATGATCCATCTTGTGAGGTTGTTGGCAGCTTGGTTGGGGTTTGCTGAGCTGGCGGGAGGGTTCTGGCTCAGGGATGTGGCGAGCTGGTCGGCTGTGATCTTGTTCCAGCTTCTGCGGGGGACCTGTTGCGGGTGGTGGTGGAGCGTGGTCCTTCTGAAGCTGAAGTGAACGCAGCTGTGGTCTGTCCAGGTGGGGTCGGTGGCATGGCTGAAGGAGATGTCCTTGCTGGAGGAGAAGACGGGGTCAAGCGTGTGGCTGGCGCGGTGGGTGGGGGTGGTCACCAGTTGCTTGAATCCGAGGTTGGCGAGGTTGTCCAGCAAGGTGGTGGTGTTGCGGTCGTTGTTGTTCTCCAGGTGGAAGTTCAGGTCCCCTAGGAGGATGTAGTCAGCAGAGGGGAGCACGTGCGGACTGATGAAGTCGGCGATGTCTTTGCTGAATTGTGTGCGAGGTCCCGGGGGTCTGTAGATGAGGGTGCCTCTGAGGGTGGTCTTGGGGTTGGTGTGTATCTGGAAGTGCAGGTGTTCGGCGGTTGTGAAGGTGTCGTCGGAGTTGGTCGTGATGCGGATGGTGTTCTTGTGGACGATGGCGATGCCTCCACCTGTCTGGTTGATGCGGTCCCTCCGGGTGATCTTGTAACCGTCCGGGATGGCGATGGCGATGTCGGGCGCTGAAGAGGCATTCATCCATGCTTCTGTGAGGAAGGCGACGTCTGGGGATGTGGAGGCGAGGAGGTTCCAGAGTTCCACGGCGTGTCTGTGGACGGAGCGAGTGTTGAGCAGGATGCACTTCAGGTGGTTGTTGCTGGTGCGTGGCGTGGCGGGTGCGGTGCAGGTCCGGATGCAGGAGAACTTGCAGGATTGGCAGGTGAAGGGTCTGTGGGTGCCTTTCGGGGTGGCTCGGTAGCAGGCGGGGTTCTGGCCGGCATTGAGTGCGTGGAGGGTGGCGGTGTCGTAAGTCCGTCGGGTGGGCTGGCATCATCGAGGGTCAGGGGTCCTGGCGCTGGGCGCGGTCCAGGCTCGAACGGGCATAGACGGGCTTGCCTTTGGCGCGCCTTCGGCACACCATCGGCGCGCCCGCTGCACGTGACCGCTGCGCGTACGCATGCACTCTGCCATAAATGGAGAGTGGGGGGGGGGGGGGGCGAGGGAGGAGCAGCTGGGAGGCGGGAGCGGGGTGGCGGGAGGGGGGGGCAGCAGTGCGGTGATGCTGGAGGGAGCGTGGGTGGGGCCGCGGGGGAGCAGCGGCAGGGAGTGGGGTGGGGCCGGGGACAAGCGGAGACACGGGGCACAAATTAGCAGACAAATAATCAAGTACAATCCAACAAGAAAAACGGGGCACAAATTAGCGAACAAATAATCAAGTACAATCCAACAAGGAAAACTTCACAACAAACTCACAACAAGTACAATACCACAGCTTCACAAGACGGCGGAACGAGTAACGAAAAGCGGAAAAAGGGCGGCGATCCAGGTACAGAGGGCAGGCAGGGTCCAGGGGCAGAGCTCAGAGGCAGCAGGAGGAGGCCGGGCGCACTCGGGGCGGGCCACGCGGCGGGAGGAGGGAGGGACCGGGTCTGACCTGGTCAGATCAGGTCACAGCTCCTCGCCCGTGAGCCGCGCCTTATCTACCCTAGTGGGAGGGAGGATCAGTTGGGAGGCGGGAGCGGGGTGGCGGGAGGGGGGGGCAGCGGTGCGGTGATGCTGGAGGGAGCGAGGGTGGGGCCACGGGGGAGCAGCGGCAGGGAGCGGGGTGGGGCCGGAGACACGGGGCACAAATTAGCGGACAAATAATCAAGTACAATCCAACAAGAAAAACGGGGCACAAATTAGCGAACAAATAATCAAATACAATCCAACAAGGAAAACTTCACAACAAGTACAATACCACAGCTTCACAAAGACGGTGGAACGAGTAACGAAAAGTGGAAAAAGGGCGGCGATCCAGGTACAGAGGCAGGGTCCAGAGGCAGGGGCAGAACTCAGAGGCAGCAGGAAGAGGCCGGGCGCACTCGGGGCAGGCCACGCGGTGGGAGGAGGGAGCGACTGGGTCTGACCAGGTCAGATCAGGTCACAGCTCCTCCCCCGTGAGCCGCGCCTTATCTATGAGGTGTCAAGGTGTTTTTCGGAGGGTAGCATGCTACTCCGGAACCCAAACAGAATTAGTATAGTGGAGAAGTGTGGCTCACTGGTTAGAGCGGCAGACCCTGATGCAGAGATCCGACCCGGGACCAGGGACCAGGGACCAGGGTTCAATTCCCGTCGCGGCAGGGTCTTGGGCTCAATGTCCGCGGACCCGATAATTCTCGCCTCGGTGCCTACTCTAATCATGGGTCCCACTCTGCAACTCTGGGCAATAGCTTGCTTAATCTCCACACTGGCCCTAATCGCTAAGGATGCCTGGCTTCACCTTGGGGTGCCCAGGAGTGGGCGCCTCACAGGAACAGGCCAGGATGGGTTCCACAGCGGTACAGCGCGGTGACACACTGTTAAGTGTAACCAGGCGCTTTACAAGCTCAGTTACATACATACATACATATAGGGAAATATAAAGTTAATTTGAGTGGTACACATGTTAGTCTGTTAATTGGTTTGAAAGGATAGTGGAGGGATAGAAGAGGGAAGGTCTAGAAAATGTTTCTTTTATTTAAGCTCATAGCAGTAGGGTGATGTTTGGGATGAGTAAAGGGGAAAGAGTAAGTGGGAAGGGTTTAGAAAGGCTTGTTCTGGAGATATGTATAGTAAAAGAAGTATGAGATGATGCAAGGAGAGATACAGGAGGGAAGGAGTCTAGAAAGGTTTTTTGGGGGGATCATACAAGTAGAATGAGGTTTGAGATGAGTCAGAGATTGGAGCTAGAGGATCTATTGAGAGAGGTATAGGGTGAGATAGAGGTTAGTGCATTGGAAATGCAGAATTAGATACCTTCCAGGTACTTCTGTATCTTTATATTTAATACTTTACTTCTAAGTATAAGTAAGGTAATATACATAGATTTAAGTTGTATTTGATAAACTCAGACTTTTAAGTGTTGCTGTACTTTAAGTTAATTTATTTGCTTATATATGTATATATATATATTGTAATGCAATAGTGAAGCAATTATAGATAAATAGTTAGGATAAAGATTTACTTATGTAATTGGTCACCTATATACATGTTAAACTTAACATAATATAACTATAAGTAATATGTACATTTGTTAAGCAGAACTAACAAATATCTATATATTTATAAACATAATTATCAATTATACATGTTTATACAAAGCAATACAGATATATAGGTACAGCTACAGTCCAAATAAGTGTTTATAAACAGAGGGATTTGCTGTATATTTTTATTTGAATATGGTGGTCACGTGAGGAAGAGCCTAGTCTTAAGTAGTCTTCTGAAGATCATGCACTTATCCATGGTTCTTATGTTGGGGGTAAAGAGTTCCATAGTCTGTCTGCTTGAACAGAGAAGGATGTGCCACCTGTGTTTTTTTTACTTGTATGGCCAGATTTTGAGGCGAGTTGTCACTATAGAGCAGAGATTCCGATGACAAATGTGTTTGGTAATTTTGATCCTGATGCAGAGCGGTCCAGTTCCTTGTATCGCTTTGTTAGTGATACAAAGTAGCTTGAATGTGGATCTTCTGGCAACCGGTAACCAATGCAGGGCTTTCAAGACAGGGTAGATGTTGGCTTGTGGCTTTATATGCAAGAGTAGTCGGGCAGCCGAGTTCTGAATCTGTTGTGGTCTTTTCATTGTCGTTAATTGTGATCCGTGGTAGAGGCTATTGGAGTAATCGAGTTTAGACAGAACCAGAGAGATAGTTGCCTGGACCTTGTGTGGAAATCCCAGGCTGGGGAAGAAGCATTGTAGAGTTTTTACAGTAACAAAGCTGAATCTTGGCATTGATTGATAGCTTGGATTCCATGGTAATTTCAAAGTTTCTTACTTCCTTTGATATTTTAGGCAATGTTCTCAGATCATCAGGTGGCGAGCGGGTCATCATGTTTCCAATCGCCAGACCTGAGCATTTCTGTTTTTGGAAATATTCAGTTTGAGATGGCTCCAAGTCATCCACTGATCCATGGAAATGCAAGACATAGAAATGTATCAACTGTTTGCTTTTCCTCAAGCAGCAGTGTGCTTTGGTTTACATTTTTATATTGAAATGTCCTCAAGTAGAAACAAATATGGATACTTTTAGGAAGCCTCCATAGGTTTCTAGCTAAATGTTTTGAAATACACTGTGACTGGTCTATTGTGTAATTTAAGCTAATGTGTTGAAAAACATGACTTTGTAGTTGCTAACAAAAGGCAAAATAGGCTAGCGCTTTGAGACTTACAATGCGACACTGCATCCTCTAGTTGGTCCAGTGTGTGCTCAGACCACTGTTAGTTGTTATTTTGCTTATTAACTAAGCAAACTTGTTTATAAAAGTCTCTGCTTTTGGAGGTGAACCCTGGTCTTACCTGAGATCCTTCAGAAATGCTGTCAGTTTGCCTGGACTTTACCATGACTAGGATTGTGGTTGCAGGTTGACCAGGGCTCATGTCCCAGCCATCCTGTAACCCATTTTTTAACATTTGTGAGCAGCAGTGAGGACAAGAGGTGTGTTTGTTCAGTGCCATACAGTGACTTAGGGCCTGATAATACATTTGGCGGTCTTCCGGTGCAGGGCCGGACTGGCCATAGCAAGCACCGGGCATACCCCCGGTGCGCCGCACGGGTGGGGGCCGATTTTGGGCCCCTGGGGGCGTTTCTGTTACAGGGCTGTTTTTGCAGCATAGCTGCAAAATCGGCCCGGTAACAAAATCGGCCTAAAACCGGCCCCGGCAAAGAGCTCGGCGGCACCTCCAACCCCGCCCCCCCTACCCCCAGTGGGGAGGGGAGGGGGGGGGCGAGCACTTTGCCAGGGCCGGTTGTGGTTTCCAGTCCGGCCCTGTTCCGGAGGGGCGTCACTCTAGCGCCCTGCTACGTGGCTGCCAAACCCCTTGTCAGATACCAATTGTGGTACCTGCACACCCTTGGCGTAGTTTGCAGTTCAACAATTGACTCTCTGTTTTGCGTGCGACCGAGGTGTCGCTGTCTGATCAGTCAGTGTAATGGTACAATGACGGAGAAGCATTGTCCTGCTGGGTAACGTCCCCCGGTGGCACAGCTAGTCTCCAACGAGGAAGTTAATCTACTTCTATGTGATAATTAATACACAACAGCTCAACATGGAAGTATAAAATGTACTTCCATGTTGAACTGTTGCGTATTAATTATCACATAGAAGTGGATTAACCTTCTCGGAAAACCCCTAGTCAGGCCACCTGCCGGATTATGAGTTGTAATCCTGGTGGGCGGTCCTGCGGCTGTGGTCCCACCGCAGTGCCTTTCTAAGGCTCTTCGGAGACCTTTAGAAACGCAGCGCTGTGGGAGCGTCAAAACACCTTCCTGCATGTCATGGACTGAGCACACCATGTGCCCCCCTACATGCCCCCCAAGGCCCGGAGGCAACAGGGGACCCTGTAGGGCCCCTTTAGTTTCCTCACCGCCACCCTTTTCATGGCAGGCTCACTGTCATGAAAAGGAGAGCAGTGAGGAAACTCATAACATGCTTGGCAGTGCAGCAACTTCAACACCAGCATATTGCTGCCTCTGACCGCTGGACCACTGACATGGAATAAAGAATCCCGGCGGTAGCAGCAGTCCTCTGGTGGTCCCACCACTGTAGTCATAAAACGGTGGGTGGACAGCCACCACATGTTCGGCTGTCCCATGGACAGGAACATTCGTAATTAGATCCTCAGTGTACACAACCATTCCACATCCAAGACCGATTTGAATTTTAAATTCTCCCGTTTGGCATTTGGGATTCTTCTCCTAAACCGTCTCTGGGTGCGGGATCTACAACCACAAGCATGGAATTTGAGCTGGTCAGGATTGAGGAATACACAGTGGCCCAGCTCAGAGACTTCTGGAAGGAGTTTGGACTTCCTGTCAAGAGCACCTCCAGGAAGGTGGAGTTGCAGAAGGTGCTGAGGGCCTAGGAAGAAGTTCACTCCTTACTGGGTGAGACCACCGGAGAGGATGGAGGGGCTTGAGAATAGCCCCCAGAGGAACCATCTGGAGTAGATGATGGAGAATGTGACCCTGGAAAGTGCCCCCTGCCAAAGCAGGAAGAAGTGTCCCATCCCATGACCTATACCCAGAGGAACTGGAGGAGAGAAGGAAGAAGAGGGAATTCAAGCTGCAGATGGCTACATTTAAGAAACAGAGTAGAAGAGAGCTGAAAGGGCCTTGGAAGAGAAAAATATGTAAATGGCTCATGAGAGGAGCTTAAGGGAGCTAGACATCAAAGCCAGACTGGCAGATTCCAGCAGTAATGATGGTAGCAGACCAGCAGTACTTGAAGGAGAGAAGCGGGGTTGCATACCCAAGGATTTGGTACCCAGTTAATGCTGGTGGGAAAGACATAGACAAATAGTTTTCTGCCTACGAGGTAGCACTCAGGATTCACAAGTTACCTGACAAACACTTGGGGGTGGAGGGGGGTGATCTGTGGAAATAAATGCCTACTGTTGGGTGAGACTAGCCTCTGACACTAGATAATGGGGAATAAACCAAGTACACCTCTATGACGGCCATTCTAATTGCTAAATTTGTGCTGACCCCTAGGAAGTACTGCCCGAGGTTCAGGAACAGCCAGAAGCTACTCAACCAATCCTGGGTAGATTTTGTGGACGACTCCAGCAAGGCACTGAATGGTTTGGTGCGGGCCAGCAGAAAGAGGAGGGAGAAAAACTTAAAAGTAAGGAGTTCTCTAAAGGCCCTCAAAATAATTATCAAGGGAGTAGTGGTAACCAGTCTCAGTCTGATCCTAGGAAAAAGGGGTCTTTGATCATAACACAGGGAGGTTTGTACATCAGTGTTCTGAGTGCTACAAGTACGGGCACTCCAAGGGCAACTCCAAATGTTCCAAGAGGGCTCAACCCCCACCGGCGGGCAGACACTTGAGTTTGCAAGTGTAGCTCTCGTAGAGGAGACAGTCCCAGTTAGCTTTGGGAAAGAGCTAGAGGTCACCCTACTTTCTGTGGGCGAAAAGGAGATGGTGCTGAAAGCCCATATACCTGCCAATACTTCCAAGTATAGGTCTCCATAGATGGGCAATGGGTGGAGGTTGTGCAAGAAACAGGAGCCAGCATAACTACTGTAAATTGTCAGCTGGTGTCTTCTGAGAAGGTACTTCTGACCACATTCCACCAAATCGTAGTCGATAATTATGAGAGCCATCTGCCGGTGGCCCTGGTTCCCTTTGAACGGGGGAGGTCTCTTGTTCTCTGAAAGCAGCTGTAAGCCCTGGCGTGCCTATAGATTGGCAGCAACCGGGAGCGCATGACCTGGAGGGAGATAGATCTCAGGTCTCACTTAGAGATGTAGGGATTGCTTGAGTGGGTCCTTATGACTACACAGTCCGTGGATGCCCACGTAGGGAGTCAAGTGCGCCTGAAGCTTGGAACAGTGGCCCAGACAACTGCCAAGAAAGAGAGAGAGCGCCCGGACAAGGGAAACTGGACCCTGACGTTCCCAAGTTTGAAATTGATTGGGCTCTTGAGGAGGAGGGCCCGAGCCAAATAGGGAGGAAATTGTCGCCCTAGGTGACCTGCTTGAACTTGCCTCGGTATCGGAGACGCTCCCTCACATGATACGAGGTCACAGGAACCCTGGTCTCCCTCGGAATCCGAGACGCTCCCTCGCATGATACGAGGTCACAGGAACTCTGAACTTGGTGTGATTTTGCTGCCTGGCTAGAACTATAGATTTATCACCAAAGGAGACCAAAGTGCAAAGTGAAGTGTAATATAAATGCCTCTGAGTGTGATATCATTGGAGTCCTCACCGTCTTCCAGGGAGATAGATGCAGAGCTCCTCTATAGAGCCTGTTCCGAATGGACATATCTAGGAGATCGGAGCTCTAGCTAGCTCAAAGAATGGTACAGGCCGATTTGCCCTATACTGCTGACTCCCAGTTTACATGTCTAGGCACTAGTCTGAGATCAGTGCAGCCATTGCCATCTCCCAGGAGTATAAAGCTGAGGAGACGAGCTGCTCTATAAGGCCAACTCCAACGCAGCTATCCAGGCACTACGGTGATATGAGTGGAGCCCTCAGCTACAGTTAGAAGGATAGAGGCCGAGCTGCTTTCTAGCGCCAACTCCAACGCAGCTATCCAGGCACTAAGGTGATATGAGTGGAGCCCTCAGCTACAGTTAGAAGGATAGAGGCCGAGCTGCTTTCTAGTGCCAACTCCAACGCAGCTATCCAGGCACTACGGTGATATGAGTGGAGCCCTCAGCTACAGTGAGAAGGATAGAGGCCGAGCTGCTTTCTAGCGCCTACTCCAATGCAGCTATCCAGGCACTAGTGTGATATGAGTGGAGCCCTCAGCTACAGTGAGAAGGATAGAGGCCGAGCTGCTTTCTAGCGCTTACTCCAACGCAGCTATCCAGGCACTAGTGTGATATGAGTGGAGCCCTCAGCTACAGTGAGAAGGATAGAGGCCGAGCTGCTTTCTAGCGCCTACTCCAATGCAGCTATCCAGGCACTGCGGTGATATGAGTGGAGCCCTCAGCTACAGTTAGAAGGATAGAGGCCGAGCTGCTTTCTAGCGCCTACTCCAATGCAGCTATCCAGGCACTACGGTGATATGAGTGGAGCCCTCAGCTACAGTTAGAAGGATAGAGGCCGAGCTGCTTTCTAGCGCCAACTCCAACGCAGCTATCCAGGCACTACGGTGATATGAGTGGAGCCCTCAGCTACAGTTAGAAGGATAGAGGCCGAGCTGCTTTCTAGTGCCAACTCCAACGCAGCTATCCAGGCACTAGTGTGATATGAGTGGAGCCCTCAGCTACAGTTAGAAGGATAGAGGCCGAGCTGCTTTCTAGCGCCTACTCCAATGCAGCTATCCAGGCACTGCGGTGATATGAGTGGAGCCCTCAGCTACAGTTAGAAGGATAGAGGCCGAGCTGCTTTCTAGCGCCTACTCCAATGCAGCTATCCAGGCACTAGTGTGATATGAGTGGAGCCCTCAGCTACAGTTAGAAGGATAGAGGCCGAGCTGCTTTCTAGCGCCTACTCCAATGCAGCTATCCAGGCACTAGTGTGATATGAGTGGAGCCCTCAGCTACAGTGAGAAGGATAGAGGCCGAGCTGCTTTCTAGCGCCTACTCCAATGCAGCTATCCAGGCACTGCGGTGATATGAGTGGAGCCCTCAGCTACAGTGAGAAGGATAGAGGCCGAGCTGCTTTCTAGCGCCTACTCCAATGCAGCTATCCAGGCACTGCGGTGATATGAGTGGAGCCCTCAGCTACACTTAGAAGGATAGAGGCCGAGCTGCTTTCTAGCGCCTATTCCCAAGGCAGATATCTAGGCACTAGTGTGAGATGAGTGGACCCTTCACCTACCACTAGGATGATAAAGGCCGAGCTGCTTTATAGTGCCTATTCCCAAAGCAGGTATCTAGGCACTAGTGTGAGAAGAGTGGATCCCTCAAGTCTAGGAGGATAGAGGCAGAACTGCTTTATAGCGCCTACTCCACCGTAGAATTCTCGGCACTAGTGATAGGAGAGCACCTGAAGGCAGCCCTTCTGAATACTAGGTCCATAAAAAACATGAGCTACAGCTCTTCGATCTACTCAGTGAGTCCGAACCTGACATAATGTTTGTCACTGAAACTTGGCTCAACGAGGGCTCAAACCCGACCATCGCTACTGCCACCCCCGGGGTATATATTAATGAGGAAGGATTGACCCCGCGGGAGGGGTGGTGGTGTGGCGATCATTCAAAAAACGACCTCCCTTGCTGACCATTACCCATTGAGCTTGAGGGGTGCGAGAGCCTTGGCTTCCATCTGATGATTTCTGCTCACCAGTCTGTTGCTGGGGCAGTAATATACCGCCCACCTCGGCTGGCAGGGTGCTTTTTGAGTCCCTAGGCCATGCTCTTTCTCTGCTAGTGGCCAAGTACAGTCGGTGCCTGGTCCTGGGGGGTTTTAACATCTGGATCAACCTGCAGACTCAGAATCTATGAAGTTATGTGAATCTCTTAGCACCTACGACTTTACTCCCATGTCTCGTCCCCCACCCATGAAAAGGGCCACATCCTGGACCAGATTTTCTCAACAGTTAAGATTGAGACAGCTGTGCCCCTCCCTATTATCTGGTCTGATAGTTTTCTGGTCACTTTTAAGATACGCAAAGCACCGGGAAGGTCTCATTCCTACTGTAAGCAGCGGGCCAGTACTTTTCGATCTTTCGAGCAGGTAACACCGGTGGCCTTGGCAGCTACACTCAGTCTGGACCCCATCCCCACAAATGGCACCCTAGAGCATGATGTGCTCTCAGTGGAAGGGTGGCTCCAGGAGTGGACCATGCAACTTGCCCCATCCAAAACTCGAGTAGCCAAGCAAGGCAGAGCCTCGGTTACGTGGTTCACCGAGCTGCTCAGAAAAAGAAAAAGCGCCTGCAAAAACTTTGAACGCATTTGGAGGAAAAAGTACATTCCTCTGAGTAAAACCATCTGCAAACTGGCACTAAAAGTTCACTATGTCTGAGTCCGTGAGGGAAAAAAATTATTTCTGGCCTCCAAAATTGAGCTAGCCGGAAATAGTAGTAGGGAACAGTTTAAGATAGTTAAAAACTTTTCTTCCCCCAATGCCATAAAAAGCCCTTTCACCCCCTCCTATGAATGGACAAATCATATTGCGCAGTACTTTTACAGTAAAATAAAAACTATCCAGCATTCATTTGGCTCTGTGGTCCTTGACAGCATGGGTATAAGTATGGGCGAAATTTGCGAATTCGCGTTTCGCGAATTCGCGCGAAAACAAATTCGCAATCCGCAAAATCCGCGAATTAATGCGAATTTGCGGATTTTTGTTTTTTGCGCGTTCGCGGGTTTTTTGCGTGTTCGCGGGGCTTTTTGCGTGTTCGCGGGGCTTTTTGTGTGTTCGCGGGCCACTTGCATAGCGAAGTTACCCATGCAGTTGTGTATGGGCACAGCACCCTCTGGTTCACCACTGCCACCCTCTGGTTCATCACTGCCACCCTCTGGTTCACCACTGCCACCCTCTGGTTCACCACTGCCACCCTCTGGTTCAGCACTGCCACTCTCTGGTTCACCCCTGCCAACCTCTGGTTCAACACTGTCACCCTCTGGTTCACCACTGCCACCCTCTGGTTCACGACTGCCACCCTCTGGTTCATCACAGCACCTCTGGTTCACCACTGCCACTCTTTGGTTAACCACTGTCACCCTAAGGTTCAGCACTGCCACCCTCTGGTCCACCACTGCCACCCTCTGGTTCATCACAGCACCCTCTGGTTCAGCACTGTCACCCTCTGGTTCACCACTGCCACCCTCTGGTTCACGACTGCCACCCTCTGGTTCATCACAGCACCTCTGGTTCACCACTGCCACCCTCTGGTTAACCACTGTCGCCCTCTGGTTCAGCACTGCCACCCTCTGGTTCACCACTGCCATTCTCTGGTTCACCACTGCCACACTCTGGTTCACCCATGCCACCCTCTGGTTCACCACTGCCACCCTCTGATTCACCCCTGCCACCCTCTGGTGCACCCCTGCCACCCTCTGGTTCACCCCTGCCACCCTCTGGTTCAGCACTGTCACCCTCTGGTTAACCACTGCCACCCTCTGGTTCACGACTGCCACCCTCTGGTTCATCACAGCACCTCTGGTTCACCACTGCCACCCTCTGGTTAACCACTGTCACCCTCTGGTTTAGCACTGCCACCCTCTGGTTTACCACTGCCACCCTCTGGTTCACCCCTGCCACCCTCTGGTTCACCACTGCCACCCTCTGGTTCATCACAGCACCCTCTGGTTCACCCCTGCCACCCTCTGGTTCAGCACTGTCGCCCTCTGGTTCACCACTGCCACCCTCTGGTTCACAACTGCCACCCTCTGGTTCATCACAGCACCTCTGGTTCACCACTGCCACCCTCTGGTTAACCACTGTCACCCTCTGGTTCAGCACTGCCACCCTCTGGTTCACCACTGCCACTCTCTGGTTCACCACTGCCACCCCCTGGTTCACCGATGCCACCCTCTGGTTCCCCACTGCCACCCTCTGGTTCACCCCTGCCACCATCTGGTTCATCACTGCCACCCTCTGGTTCACCCCTGCCACCCTCTGGTTCACCCCTGCCACCCTCTGGTTCACCACTGCCACCCTCTGGTTCAGCACTGCCACTCTCTGGTTCACCCCGGCCACCCTCTGGTTCATCACAGCACCTCTGGTTCACCACTGCCACCCTCTGGTTAACCACTGTCGCCCTCTGGTTCAGCACTGCCACCCTCTGGTTCACCACTGCCATTCTCTGGTTCACCACTGCCACACTCTGGTTTACCCATGCCACCCTCTGGTTCACCACTGCCACCCTCTGATTCACCCCTGCCACCCTCTGGTTCACCACTGCCACCCTCTGGTTCAGCACTGCCACTCTCTGGTTCACCCTTGCCACCCTCTGGTTCAGCACTGCCACCCTCTGGTTCACCACTGCCACCCTCTGGTTCACGACTGCCACCCTCTGGTTCATCACAGCACCTATGGTTCACCACTGCCACCCTCTGGTTAACCACTGTCACCCTCTGGTTCAACACTGCCACCCTCTGGTTCACCACTGCCACCCTCTGGTTCACCCCTGCCACCCTCTAGTTCGCCACTGCCACCCTCTGGTTCATCACAGCACCCTCTGGTTCACCCCTGCCACCCTCTGGTTCAGCACTGTCGCCCTCTGGTTCACCACTGCCACCCTCTGGTTCACAACTGCCACCCTCTGGTTCATCACAGCACCTCTGGTTCACCACTGCCACCCTCTGGTTAACCACTGTCACCCTCTGGTTCAGCACTGTCACCCTCTGGTTCACCACTGCCACCCTCTGGTTCACGACTACCACCCTCTGGTTCATCACAGCACCTCTGGTTCACCACTGCCACCCTCTGGTTAACCACTGTCACCCTCTGGTTCAACACTGCCACCCTCTGGTTCACCACTGCCACCCTCTGGTTCACCCCTGCCACCCTCTGGTTCGCCACTGCCACCCTCTGGTTCATCACAGCACCCTCTGGTTCACCCCTGCCACCCTCTGGTTCAGCACTGTCGCCCTCTGGTTCACCACTGCCACCCTCTGGTTCACAACTGCCACCCTCTGGTTCATCACAGCACCTCTGGTTCACCACTGCCACCCTCTGGTTAACCACTGTCACCCTCTGGTTCAGCACTGCCACCCTCTGGTTCACCACTGCCACTCTCTGGTTCACCACTGCCACCCCCTGGTTCACCCATGCCACCCTCTGGTTCCCCACTGCCACCCTCTGGTTCACCCCTGCCACCATCTGGTTCATCACTGCCACCCTCTGGTTCACCCCTGCCACCCTCTGGTTCACCCCTGCCACCCTCTGGTTCAGCACTGCCACCCTCTGGTTCAGCACTGTCACCCTCCGATTCACCCCTGCCACCCTCTGGTTTACCCCTGCCACCCTCTGGTTCAGCGCTGCCACCCTCTGGTTCAGCACTGTCACCCTCTGGTTTACCCCTGCCACCCTCTGGTTCATCACTGCCACCCTCTGGTTCACCACTGCCACCCTCTACCGAGACCTTTTGTGACGCAGCGGCAGCACAAAAGATGCGCCATGGTGCTGGGTATTAACAACGTGACGCATCTCTCTGTGAGATGCGTCACGTTGTAAAGCCCTGCGTCATCAGGAGGCGTTCCGACTCAACCTCCTAAAAGTGGCTGAGTGAAATCTACAAGATTTCACTCAGTCACTTTTAGGCCAATGCTGCGTCAAAACCCTGCGCCTGCTTGAAGCAGGCGCAAGGCTTGATGCAGCATTGGGGAGATAGGGCGACGCAGCTCCAGCAATGCGCTGCTTTTACGGCACAGATGCGTGACGCATCTGTGCCGTTTTTGCCACATGGTGCGCCAGTTATTGTAAATCTGCCCCTATACATTTAGCCAATGAGGGAGCACTTACTGATTAGACAGTAGAGAGTACTCCAGTTGAGTAGAGGTATTGCACAAAAAGGTGGCATCTTCGTGGACAAACATGCAGGGCGGGATTCATTCTGCCCCCTGTTAGACTCGTTTTTCGTGCCCTTCTGCCCTCTGTTAGACTCGTTTTTGTGCCTTTCTGCCCCATTAGACTCGTTTTTTGTGCCCTTCTGCCCTCTGTTAGACTTGTTTTTCCCTTGTTTTTGTGCCCTTCTGTCCTCTGTTAGACTGGTTTTTTCTGCCCTTCTGCCCTCTGTTAGACTCGTTTTTCCCTTGTTTTTCTGCCCTTTTGCCCTTTGTTAGACTGCTTTTTGTGCCTTTCTGACCTCTGCATCACCACATCATCAGTCAGCGCTACCCCAGCAACACTCAGCACCACCACATTAACACTCAGCACCACCACAGCACCACTCAGCACCACCACAGCATCACTTAGCACCACCACAGCATCACTCAGCACCACCACAGCACCACTCAGCACCACCATAGTATCAGTCAGCACCACCACATCATCACTCAGCACCACCTCAGCATCACTCAGCACCACCACAGCATCACTCAGCACCACCACAGCACCAATCAGCACCATCACAGCACCACTCAGTGCCACCACAGCATCACTCAGCACCACCACAGCATCACTCAGCATCACCGCATTATCACTCAGCACCACCACAGCACCGCTCAGCACCACCACAGCATCACTCAGCACCACCACAGCATCACTCAACACCACCACAGCACCACTCAGCACCACCCCAGCACCACTCAGCACCATCCCAGTATCACTCAGCACCACCACAGAACCACTCAGCATCACCACAGCACCACTCAGCACCACCACAGCACCACTCAGCACCACCCCAGCATCAATCTGTGCAACCATTTAACAACAACTGGTTCAAATATGTTCTCTCAATGTTTCAAACTTTATTACAAATGTCACAAAAATATGTTAATATTTCACTTCTGTTCTTGGATTTTCGTCACAATAAAATACACTGAACATAATCTTCCCAAAAGTTATTTACAAAAGTTTAAGCTATTGCCATTATAAATTAAAATCACTTTTATTTAAGTATTAATTATTTAAAAATTAAAAGCCATTGTAATTTGTAATATCGATACAGCTAAGTCACGTAAATACAAAACATGCGAGACCTATTGCATTGCAAATGCTTGTTTGTACTTTGTCATCTACGAGATCTTTGCAATGTTTCAAAAAAGAGAAAGAGAGAGAGATAGAGAGAGAGAGGGAGGAGAGAGAGAGAGAGAAAGAAAGAAAGAAAGAAAGAAAGAAAGAAAGAAAGAAAGAAAGAAAGAAAGTAAGAAAGAAAGAAAGAAAGAAAAAAGAAAGAAAAGAGAGAGAAAGAAAGAAAGAGAGAGACAGACAGAGAAAGAGCAAGAAAGTGAAAGTGAAAGGGAGAGAGGGAAAGAGAGGGAGAGAAAGAGAAAGAGAGAGCAAGAGAGAGAGGGGAGACAAAGAAAGCAAGAAAGAAAGAAAGCAAGAAAGAAAGAAAGAAAGAAAGAAAGAAAGAAAGAAAGAAAGAAAGAAAGAAACAGGGAGAGAGAGAATGAGAGAGAAAGAAAGAGACAGCGAAAGAGCAAGAAAGTGAAAGAGAGAGAGAAAGAGAGAGAGAGACATGGAATGAGATAGAGAAAGAGAGCAAGACACACAGAGAGGGAGAGAGAGAGGGTGAGAGAGAGAAAGAGAAAGAGAGAGAGAAAGAGGGAGAGTGAGAGAGAAAGAAAGAGAGAGAAAGAGAGAGCGAGAAAGAGAGGATGTGAGAGAGAGAAAGGGAGAGAAAGAGAGGGAGAGAGAAGAGGAGAGAGGGATCGAGAGAGAGAAAGAGAGGAAGAGAGAAAGAGAGAACGAGAGAGAAAGAAAGAAAGAGACAGAGAAAGAGCAAGAAAGTAAAAGAGAGAGAGAAAGAGAGAGAGAGACATGGGAAGAGAGAGAGAAAGAGAGGAAGACACACAGAGAGGGAGAGAGAGGATGAGAGGGAGAAAGAGAAAGAGAGAGAGAAAGAGGGAGAGTGAGAGAGAAAGAAAGAGAGAGAAAGAGAGAGCGAGAAAGAGAAAGAGAGGATGTGAGAGAGAGAAAGAAAGAGAGGGAGATAGAGAAAAAGAGAGAGAGAACAACGGAGAAAGAAAGAGATAAGCAGAGAAAGAGGAAGAACTTGAAAATCCGCAAATTCGCGCACGAAACGGATTTTACGCCCACCCTTACATGGGTACTTCCGACTTGCCCTCCCCCACTGACTCAGTTGCTGATGCAACTCTTCTGGAGTTTCCTTCTATTCATACAGCCACTTCACTCAAAATTATGAAGTCATTGAAGTCCGACTCTCCTTCCGACCCCTGTCCTGCTAAAATTCTGGCATTAGTCTTAAACTTATCTTTCTCTGAGGGTTCGATGCCGGACAGCTGGAAGCACGGAAAGATCCTCCCGCTCCTGAAAGAACCCTCAGTGGATCCTGCGGTAGCCAGCAACTATAGACCGATATCTCTGCTGCCTTACTTCTCCAAGGCTTTGGAGAAGTATGTCAATGCTGTCATCACTGATTTTGTTGAGACTACCCATTTTCTGCGCTCAAGCCAGTCGGGTTTTAGAGCCAACTTCAGTACGGAGACGGCTCTACTAGAAGCCTCTGAGACGATCAAAACTACTCTTGACAGAGGAGGGAAAGCTGTATTGATACTATTGGACCTATTAGCAGCTTTCGATACTGTGCCATCCAATCTACTTCTGCACAGACTTCAGGACTGTGGCATTGGGGGCACAGTTCTTAGGTGGTTCTCCTCCTTTCTAGAAAGTCGCCAGCAAACTGTTTGATCCCCCTTTCTCAGCCACCATTACTCCGTTGAATGTAGCAGTGCCACAGGGTTCGGTTCTAAGCCCAACCTTGTTTTACATTTATATGGCCCCCCTCGCACTCATAGCAGAACAGCATGGCGCAAAAGTTATATCTTACGCCGAAGACACTCAGCTGTTGTTTACTTGTGATAAAGATGCGGCGTTAAGAGGAACCAAAATCAGCACGTGCTTGGCCAAGGTGTTTGCCTGGTTCAAACACAACCAACTGCTATGTAATTCAGATAAGTCTGAAATTATCTTTTTTGGACACACTCCGGATGATGAACGGCGCCAATGGTGGCCCCAGAAATTGTCCCCCCCTGCCTGTCCAGTGACCACTGTAAATCTTGAAGTGAAACTGGACGCAGACATGTCTATAAAGTCCCAGGTCCAAGCGGTGGCCGGCACCTGTTTTGGCTGTTAAAAATTATGAGAAATGTTCTCCCTCTGCTCCCTATCTCATATAGGAAAGCCTTGATCACTCACACAAGCAAATCCTAATAGGAATTGTCCCCCTACGCACAGCGTTGTGAATACCCAAATAGGATATAAAAAGTTGATAGGAACAAAGAGGCTCTTTAGTCCATCATTAATTTTATTTCATTAATGGTTGTAAATTTCAAAAGTTCATTTATATATCCAAGAAATCGATGCAAAAGATATATCCAAAATGCTTAATTAAGTGTCCCTATGCATTTCGGGCTATCCATAAGCCCTTCTTCAGGGGAAGAATCTAAAGAAAGAAACAAATACGCGGATTGAGTAAGGGGAGCGAATCTCCACAGATTGCATCATGTCAATGGTGCTCGTTAGTATTGTGTATATAGGGCGTTGATGGTGATCGTGAAAATTCGGAATGGTGTCTATCTAAAATGTGTATAAAAGAACAGGTATGCAAGAAAACGTATATATCATGCAAGTTACAAGAAGCAGGGTGAAGGTATAATAGCAGCGTGCATTTAAACAGAACGAATTACGTGACTCGTAAGGGCAAAGTGAAAAGATCGTGTTGCAATTACTGCAGTTATAACAAGGTTGTCATGAGTTGAGACAAAGGGAGGTTATTCTTCAAGCTGGGTCGGTGGAAACTAGAGTAATGCAGGGTACTGTTGCGATCAGTTTTCTTCCGATAAAGGGTGGTTCTGAATTTGTTGTCCATGAGTAAAACTTGTACATCAACTCATGAGGGTAAAAAGAATCATATCCGACTCTACAAACTGTAACACTCACATGGTAACCATGTGCCAAAGGTTTCAAAACCGAGGTTTTCCAGAGGAAGTCCTCAACACGGCTAAAAACAAATGTGATAATTTGAACAGAGAACAACTGCTTTCACCCAAAACCAAAACTGAGAGCAAACGCATGATTGTGGTTTCTAAATACTCTACACTCCGTACCAAATATCGTAAAATTATCATGAAACATTGGCAACTTCTTAGCAGAGAACCGGATTTCCAAGGCTTATTCGAACAATCGCCAATCTTTTCTTACACTCGTGGACCCAACCTCAAAGAACTATTAACTCACCCCAAAAGTGATAAATTTTCAGGCACATACAAAGGATTACAACCTTGTTATAACTGCAGTAATTGCAACAATACTATTAAAGGAAACATCTTGCACCATCCCATGAAGGGCAATCCAATCAAATTGAGAGTCAATGCCACATGCAACACCAACAATGTCATTTATCTACTGAAGTGCCCTTGCGGCCTGTGTTATGTTGGCCACACAGAACGCAAAATCAGGACAAGAATTCTTGAGCACAAAAGCAATATTCGGACCAGCAACATGAAATCCACCATAGCTGCACATTTCTCAGAAAATAGACACAATGTTGCACAACTGAAATTTACCGTGCTTGAAAATGTACAACCAACAGAAACCATGAACATGAAAGACAAACTGCTCCAAAGAGAGAACTTTTGGAGCAGATACTTATGCACGATGCAACCCACAGGGTTAAATGACAGGATGGAATTTCTTTGCTATTTGCAATCTGTATATCAAACAGTACTTGTCTGAATGAATTTTTTTGTTATCTGTAATCTACATATCTAACACCATTTTTGCTCATCAACCGTCACGTTTTTCTTTACACCTTGTACACTTTATTTCTTCACACATGTTTTATGTCATTGTTACTGACTTTTCATCAACCATTGCATCACACTGTTCTATTTATGTTCTCTCCTTCGATCAAGCATTCATTTAAACTTTTTGCTCATTTTCACCACTGCAAGATGGCCGCCACCCTTTCTGCACGTTCAGTCCTTTGTTTATTTTCACCGCCTGGTAAAGTCACACGCTTACTTGAGCTTAACACTCACATCGATGCACGCTTCCCAGCACGCGAACTGCGGCTCGTGATTAACCTTTGAAAATGCTCTCTGTAAGTACGAATTCTGTTTACCCGCCGATACCCTCTTTTGACCAACATTTGGTTTCTGGACTTGGTTTATCGGCACGTTTAGGGATCAGTTTAGTGTAACGTTTTCACGTTCTTCATTTGCTGTATGTCACAATCTTTTCACTTTGCCCTTACGAGTCACGTAATTCGTTCTGTTTAAATGCACGCTGCTATTATACCTTCACCCTGCTTCTTGTAACTTGCATGATATATACGTTTTCTTGCATACCTGTTCTTTTATACACATTTTAGATAGACACCATTCCGAATTTTCACGATCACCATCAACGCCCTATATACACAATACTAACGAGCACCATTGACATGATGCAATCTGTGGAGATTCGCTCCCCTTACTCAATCCGTGTATTTGTTTCTTTCTTTAGATTCTTCCCCTGAAGAAGGGCTTATGGATAGCCCGAAATGCATAGGGACACTTAATTAAGCATTTTGGATATATCTTTTGCATCGATTTCTTGGATATATAAATGAACTTTTGAAATTTACAACCATTAATGAAATAAAATTAATGATGGACTAAAGAGACTCTTTGTTCCTATCAACTTTTTATATCCTATTTGGGTATTCACAACGCTGTGCGTAGGGGGACAATTCCTATTAGGATTTGCTTGTGTGATTTTTCGTCCAAACGCTCTCTGGTTCAGAGAGCGAAGCCCCAACAGCACGCGACAACTTTACAGACATTTAACCTCTGTTGGTGCGTGTCTTACTCCTTCTTTCTTAAAGCCTTGATCACGTCCAGGCTGGACTATGTCAATGTGCTGTACTAGGGCCTCCCTGAATACCTACTGGCCTCTTACAGGTGGTACAAAATGCGATGGCGAGGGCCATACTGAGGGTCGGCTCCAGGACTCACATGACCCCTTGTTTGAAGTCCCTGCACTGGCTCTCAATGAAAAAGAGGGTTAACTTTAAAGCTCTGGTGCTAGCTTTTAAGGATCTCCACAACATTGGAGCTCCCTACCTCATTAACAAAATCCAGCCCTATACCCCATCCAGAACCCTGCGGTCATCGTCGCAGCATCTGACAACCGTGCCCTGGTTCTTTCGGTTTCGAAAGGGGGGCACTCCTTCCAGATAGCAGCAGCAAAGCTATGGAATAGCCTGCGTCCCTCTCTGAGACAGATGCAGGATCTCCTTGTTTCAGGCGGCATTTGAAAACCTGGCTGTTCCAACAGTAGAGGAGACGCGTATTGATTCCTGTGCACACTGCTCTGTCGTTGTTTTTTTGAGACAGCGTCGGGACACTCCTCGGAGTAGCCGTGCGTTCAACAAATACCGTATAACGTAACGTAACGTAACTAGTGTGAGATTAGTGGATCCCTCACCCACAGTTAGAAGGATGGAGGCCGAGCAGTTTTATTACACCTATTCCCTAAGCAGATACCTAGACACTAGTGTGAGAAGAGTGGACCCCTCACCTACCAGAAGGAGGATAGAAGATGGGTGCTTTATAGCACCTGTTCCCAAAGCGGATATCTAGGCACTAGTGTTCGATGAATGGCATCAGTTCCCAGGGGATCTGGGACTGAGGAGGCCTACCTACTCTATAGCGCCTACTCCCAATGCAGAGATCTGGGCAGTACTGCTGGATTGGAGCTTTTGCCAACTCTCGGCACGGGTGTCGAGCTGCTATACTGCGCCCACTACCGATGCAGATACTCAAAGACTAGGCCATGTTTATGAACAACAAGCACAGAGGTGAGGTATCGTGAAGCTAAGCAGGGTATCTTCAATGTTATTGAGCTGATGATGCTAATAAATCTCAAAAATCACATGACGTTTATACATTTCCTTTAATGTGCAGCAGAAGTAGTTACATGAGAGAAAGTGAACTGCTGATGACAGGAGCTAAAAACAAGTGACCTTTGTTCTCATCAGAAAAGGTGCATGGTGGGAGAAAATGTGCAAAGACCTTGAAGAAGAGATGCATGGTGGGAGAAAAGGTGCAAAGACCTTGAAGAAGGGATGCATGGTGGGAGAAAACATGCAAAGACTTTGAAGAAGATATACATGGATGGAGAAAACATGCAATGACCTTGAAGAAGAGAAGAGATGCATGGTGGGAGAAAAGGTGCAAAGACCTTGAAGAAGAGATGCCTGGTGGGAGAAAAGGTGCAAAGACCTTGAAGAAGAGAAGAAATGCATGGTGGGAGAAAAGGTGCAAAGACCTTGAAGAAGAGATGCATGGTGGGAGAAAAGGTGCAAAGACCTTGAAGAAGAGAAGAAATGCATGGTGGGAGAAAAGGTGCAAAGACCTTGAAGAAGAGATGCATGGTGGGAGAAAAGGTGCAAAGACCTTGAAGAAGAGAAGAAATGCATGGTGGGAGAAAAGGTGCAAAGACCTTGAAGAAGAGATGCATGGTGGGAGAAAAGGTGCAAAGACCTTGAAGAAGACAAGAAATGCATGGTGGAAGAAAAGGTGCAAAGACCTTGAAGAAGAGATGCATGGTGGGAGAAAAGGTGCAAAGACCTTAAAGAAGAGATGCATGGCGGGAGAAAAGTTGCAAAGACCTTGTGAGAAGTTGGCCTGATAGGTGATGTTTCCAATTCTGGAACCACCTGATATCAGACCAAACAATCCCTTATGGTGTCTGGTTGTAAGTCAACCTTATTAGACAAGCTATCCTAGGGGTAGCATGGACTAAGCAGCCTAAAGGCTTAACTTAAGAGGTCGTGTTAAGCGAGCTGTTTTACCACATACAATCCTGTAATATCAAATGAAAGGACACCACACAAGTATATATTAGAAAAATATATGTATTTATTACTAAAAACAATCCCCAGTATTCTTTATGAATAAAGGGGCACAAGCGTTAAGTCAAAAGCACAGTTTAAACATACAAAGTTGCACAATTATGGATGAGGGCGGGGGCCACTCAAACCATATACTAAACAAGTGGTATAAGAGATACCAATCTAACAGTGGTTAGGCCTAGGGCCTAGGGAATCGCTGGGAGCAGTCAGGACAAGCAGTGCTGAAGTCGGGAAAAGCCCGCGGGATTCGGGTGCAGTGCAGAAAGCGCACGCATGCACCAATGTTAACCAATGGTGCGTAAAAGTTGTAAAGTTAAAGTTTAAGGACACTTCCGCTGAACCTAGAGGAACAAAACTTAAGACACAGACCCTAGAGATGTGTACCAGTGTGGGAACACCGGCGGAGCAAAGTTGCCTCACCCACAGGAAGCGGGTGCACAGGGTCGAAGTTGAGTCGGGTTTCGTCACGCAGGCTCTTGGTGCTTGAAGCTGAAAGGGCTGCAGGCGGGGTGAAAGAGAAGTGTCCGGTGGAGTCCAAGGGTGGACTCAAGTCGAAAAGTACCTGAAAGCAGAGGGGACAGAGTCTGGGTCACTCAGCAGTGACCAGGGTGGAACCAGGACCGAACCAGGCAATGTCGGGCGCAATCAGGTGGTCGTCGAGGAGCTTCTCTCCGCTGTCACGTGGGCTCTGGGGCATCTGCGATGTCCAGGAGCGGGTCACGATCTGTCCCATGAGGGCTCGCACCGTCGGCGCAGTCGGCTTCAAGTTTGGAGCAAACAACACTTGGCAAGAGCAATCCACGCGGAACCGGGAGATTGCTTCTCACTCGAACCAGGAGGGTCAGAGTGGGGGCTCCTTTTCAGGGGAGCTGGCGCAGATCTGGAGCAACCAGATTCGCAGGTTGAACTTCAAAGTTCGTCGGCACAGGGGCCACTAGCCGGCTGGCAAGTGACCGGGCCAATGCGTTGAGCCAAAAAGAAGCAGAAGGGCCCCACGCAGCACTCGTCGAGTGTGGAGGGCTGAACTTCGGTGCAAGTGTGGCTCAGGGTTGGGGCTTCTCAAACCCCGGTGTACAGCTTCAAGGGTCACTCGTGGGCTGCACCGTCAGCGTCTCGTGGTCTTTTCAAGATGGCGTGCCCCACGCTTCCGGTCGCCTCCACGGGCCTCAGCTCTGCAGGGACTGTGGATCGGGCTGTTGGAAGGCAGGCAAGCTTGATCTCGTCGATCTCAGTCGCTCGAGTTCCGGCGGGAACTGCGACAAAGCAGACGTCGAGGGCTGGATGGTGCCTGTTTACACAGGGTGGTCACTCCTTGACCACAAGGGAGATTCTTCGGGCTTCTACGTCGAGTAGGATGTCGAAGGGTCCAGAGTTTCGTTTCTTATGTTTCATCAGGATAATCTGAAGTGTCTTGGCACTGCTCCCGCTCTTATTCGAATCTGGGGGGCTGGATTACCTGCTAGGTCCCCTCCTATGGGTGGGACCCAGGAAGGGGGTGGATACACCCCTTTCCTTTGATCCAGGCCGCCCTGGCACGAGGGCTGGAGTGCCCCAGAACCGGTTTGGCCGGATTCTGCAAGGGGCAGCCTTGTGCGCCCCAAGCAGTGTCTGGTTTCTTTCAAACCTCCCTGCTACAATCCACTATCTCCTGTCTGGAGGGTGGTAAAACCCCCCTGCGACAGGAAACCCTTTGTCCAGGCCCCATTTGGCTGAGCTTCGGTCAGCTGCAGGGGGTCAGACTCGTGTCTGTGGCAGAGGCATCCATTTTGTGGATCTAAGGTCCTTCTAGAAATTAACCGCATTTAAGGAAAGTAACATGTCTTACCCCTCTAGAGGGGTGGAATGCTATCCCCGTCGCCAGAACTGGCGAGGGGATAGTATTCCAAATCGTATGACACCTTACACGACATGTTTTGATAAAGCCAAACCAAAGTTGCTATATAACCGCGAGGATTATAAGGCACTTAAGAGTATATGGTATGGCAGTATCCTGAAACAGCTTAGGGAGTTGTTCCCGACAGCTGCAGACAGGCTCAGCTCATGCTAGAGCTCCATCTCACATTAAACCACGCACTCTGCCTCTAGGATTGATGAGGCCTTCCATAGGAGTGGCTCACAGGTTTATATGTGTCCAGATATAGGTTTAGATATAGGTATACTATATCTAAGCAAGGGGTGATTACACCACCTTACCCCAGCTGAGCGATCAGCCAGTTGTGTCAATTTAAGAACCAGCCAGGGGTGGCAAAAGATATGCTGCAGCCCCTGGTAGGCCTTGGTGGCCCCTATGCCCTGGGCACCTATAGTGCATTATACAGGGGCTGACAAGGAGTCCATTTCCAATTGGGGTATGTGCCTATAGCACATGTATCATTAATTTAGTGAGAGAACAGCAGGCTGGGGGTCTGATCAGCAGGCCCACAGCCTCAGTAGTCGAAAACCAGTGTAGCAAAAAGCAAAAATTTGGGGTGACCATAGGATAGCAGACCCTACTCTCCTACACAACCCCCCCCCCAAACGCAGGGACATTAAACTAACCTTGACCAGATAAGTCTTCATGTTCTAAGTGGAAGTACCTGGAGAGACCATCTGCATTACCATGGTCAGTCCCTGGGCGGTGCTCCACTGTAAAGTCCATCCCCTGTAGGGAAATGGACCACCTGAGTAGTTTGGGGTTTTCACCCTTCATCTGATTTAGCCACAAGAGGGGCTTATGGTCTGTCTGAACTAGGAAGTGAGTTCCAAACAAGTAGGACCTCAACTTCTTCAGGGCCCAAACCACAGCAAAGGCCTCCCTCTCAATAGCTTACCAACGTTTCTCTCTGGGGGTCAGCCTTCTGCTAATAAAAGCAATGGGCTGGTCTTGACCATCTTGATTAAGTTGTGAAAGCACAGCTCCCACCCCCAACTCAGAAGCATCTGTCTGTACAATGAACTGTTTGGAGTAGTCAGGACTCTTTAGGATAGGTGCAGAGCACATGGCCTTCTTCAGGTCTTCAAATGCCTTTTGACAGCTAGCTGTCCACGGAACCTTTTTTGGCATCTTCTTGGATGTCAAGTCATTTAATGGTGTCACTATAGACCCATAGTTTTTCACAAACTTTCTGTAATACCCAGTCAGGCCCAAAAAGGCTCTGACTTGTGTCTGGGTAACTGGAGGAGCCCAGTCCTGTATGGTCGGGATTTTGCTCTCCAGTGGTTGAACCTGACCCCCACCTACTAGGTGGCCCAGGTACACAACCTTACTCTGCCCTATCTGGCACTTAGTAGCCTTGATAGTTAGGCCTGCCTTTTGCAGGGCCTCCAAAACCTTCTTCAGGTGGATCAGGTGATCCTCCCAGGTGGAGATAAAGACAGCAATATCATCTAGATATGCTGCACAAAAGTCATCCAACCCAGCAAGGACTTGGTTCACCAACCTTTGGAAAGTGGCAGGTGCATTCTTCAAACCAAAGGGCATTACCACAAACTGATAATGTCCACTAGGGGTAGAGAATGCTGTTTTGGCTTTTGACTCCTCAGCTAGTCTGATTTGCCAGTAGCCAGCTGTCAAATCAAATGTGCTCAGAAACTTGGCAGAAGCCAATCTGTCAATGAGCTCATCTGCTCTTGGAATGGGGTGAGCATCTGTCCTAGTGACAGCATTGAGACCCCTGTAGTCCACGCAAAATCTCATTTCTCTCTTTCCATCTTGGGTATGAGGTTTTGGCACCAGGACTACTGGGCTGGCCCATGGGCTCTCTGATGGCTCAATCACTCCAAGCTCCAACATCTTTTGCACCTCAGCCTTGATGCAATCCCTGACATGGTCAAGTTGCCTGTAGATCTTATTCTTCACAGGCAGACTGTCACCAGTGTCCACCACATGGGTACACCAGTTAGTCTAGCTGGGTGTGAGTGAAAACAATTGCCTGTGGGCTTGCAAAACATGTCTGCAGTCCATCTGTTGCTGGTCAGTGAGGCTGCCTGCCAAGGCTACTCCATCAACTGAACCATCATCAGGGTTCTGAGAAAGCAGGTCTGGGAGAGGGTCACTCTCTTCCTCCTGATCCCCATCTGTGGCCATGAGCAAGCTCATGTCCTCCCTGTCCACAAATGCTTTCAAACGGTTCACATGGATCACCCTGTGAGGGCTCCTAGGGGTTCCAAAGTCAACCAAGTAGGTGACGTCTCCCTTTTTCTCAATGATAGGATAGGGTCCACTCCATTTGTCCTGGAGTGCTGCTGGGGCCACTGGCTCCAGTACCCACACCTTCTGTCCTGGTTGGAACTCCACCAGTACAGCCTTTTGGTCATGCCAAGCTTTTTGTAATTCTTGGCTGGCCTCCAGGTTTTTGGATGCTCTCTCCATGTATTCAGCCATCCTGGAGCGGAGACCAAGTACATAGTCCACTATGTCTAGTTTAGGCTTTTTGAGAGGTAACTCCCATCCTTCCTTCACCAAACACAATGGACCCCTCACAGGGTGGCCAAACAGAAGTTCAAAAGGGCTGTAGCCAACCCCCTTCTGTGGGACCTCTCTGTAAGCAAAGAGCAGGCAAGGTAAAAGAATGTCCCATTTCCGCCTGAGCTTCTCTGGTAATCCTTTTATCATGCCTTTTAGGGTCTTGTTAAATCTCTCCGCAAGCCCATTGCACTGTGGATGGTAGGGGGTGGTAAACTTGTAGTTTACTCCACACTCCTTCCACATTACTTTCAGATAGCTGGACATAAAGTTCGTGCCCCTATCTGACAGTACCTCCTTTGGGAAGCCCACTCTTGAGAAAACTGCAATGAGGTCTTTTGCCACCACAGGTGCTGTGGTGGTCATCAGGGGAATAGCCTCTGGATACCTGGTGGCATGATCCACTACCACCAGTATAAATCTGTTCCCAGATGCTGTTTGGGGGTCCATTGGACCCACAATATCAATTCCAACTCTTTCAAAGGGGACCCCCACCTCAGGTAGTGGTATTAGGGGGGCCTTTGTTGTGCCACCTGACTTACCACTGGCTTGGCAAGTGACACAGGAGCGACAAAACTCCTTGACATTTTCTGACATGTGAGGCCAGTGAAAGTGTGAAACAAGCCTGTCCCACGTCTTGTTCTGGCCTAAGTGTCCTGCAAGGGGAATATCATGGGCCAAGGTAAGAAGGAACCCCCTAAACTGCAGAGGTATAACCAACCTCCTGGTCATGCCAGGCTTGGGGTCTCTAGCCTCTGAGTAAAGGAGTCCATCATCCCAATACACAGTATGGGTACCTTGGGCATCCCCAGCAGCCTCAGCAGCAGCCTGCTGTCTGAGGGGTTCAAGGGAAGGGCAATCTAATTGAGCCTGCCTCAGGTCTGCCCTTGAGGGTCCCCCTGTCCCCAGAAACTCAACCTGGTCAGGTTCAAGTTCCTCAGAGACAGTCTCCTCTTGGACTGCAGAATCAGTTTCCTCTGAAACTTGATCCTCAACCTGGGGCAAGGTGGAAGGCTCAGCCTTTCCTCTCTTGCTCCTTCTCTTGGGTTGTGGTTGGTCTATTGTTTCAAGATCCACCACTGGTTCAGGAAGGCACTTCTTAGCCTGAGACCTTGTCACTGCAAGGACATGAGCTGAAATCCCTAGCATTTCTGCATGAGTCCTGTACTCCACTTCTGACCAAACTGAGCTTTCAAGGTCATTGCCTAACAGACAGTCTACTGGGAGGTCTGCACTCACAACAACTTTCTTTAGGCCATCTACCCCTCCCCAGGAGAAGTTCACAACTGCCACACTATGGGAAGTAGTGGAGTTGCTTGCATTGGTCACTAGGTAACTTTCACCTAGTACAATTTGTCCAGGGTCCACAAAGTCAGGTGTCACCATTGTGACACTGGCACATGTGTCCCTGTAGGCCTGAGCCAGTTTCTCATTAATTAAAGGCGTCTGCCTATATTTGCCCAGGTTACTGGGGCTGACTGTAGTGGACAAAGTCAAGTCCACATCATTTAGGAGAACTGCCTGAGTAGGGGTTCTGACTAGGCCAGATCCTACTTCAATACCCAGGGTCAACCCTGCTACACCCTTGGACTGTGTTCCACCACTGCTTACTGGACTAGGGGTTGCAGTTGCTTTAGGAGCTGCAGTGGTGGGGACTGGATTTGTCTTAGTGTATTCACTGCCCCAGTGTGAAACTGATTTGCAGGTATTACACCAAGGTTTCTTTGGGCCATTATTCTTCTTCTTCTTGTTTCCATTTTGGGAACCACCCTCCTTACTATTAGTTTGGGGGCCTGAAGACTTCTGGTCTTTTTCTTTATCTTTCTGATTCCCACCCTTCTGGTCTGTTTTCTTCTGGTCACCACCTTGGTTCTGGGGTTTCTGCTTAATCCTTGTTCTGACCCATTTGTCTGCCTTCTTTCCCAATTCTTGGGGAGAGGTCAGATCCGAGTCAATAAGGTATTGATGCAACAGCTGGTTTGTACAGTTATTAAGGATCTGTTCTCTCATGATAAGATTGTACAATCCTGTATAGTCTGAAACTTTACTTCCCTGCAACCAACCCTCCAGAGCCTTAGTGGCACACTCAACGAAATCAGTCCAGTCTTGAGTCTGTGCTTTTTGGGTGTCTCTGAACAACAACCTGTATTGCTCAGTGGTTAGGCCAAATCCCTCAATAAGAGCACTCTTCAAGACAGAGTAGTTTTTGGCATCCTCAGGTCTAACTGTGAGGAGCCTGTCCCTCCCTTTCTCAGAAAAGGAGTACCATAAAATTGCAGCCAACTGATCCTGAGGAACATGCTGTACCATGCAGGCTCTCTCCAGAGCAGTCATCCATTTGTGGATGTCATCCCCTTCCTTGTAGGGGGGCACAATTTTTGTCAGGTTTCTATTATCATAGCTCCTGTCTTTTTCTCTAGGAATATTGCTGCCACCAGTGGCATCTAAGCCACACCATTTTTGCTCTCTTGCCAAGGCAAGTCTAGCTTGAGCCAGGGCTACCTCCTCCCTCTCTATTTGGAGTTTGACAGCCCTCATTCTGGCCCTATGCTCTATCCTCTGAGAGGCAGTCATACCTCTCTGAGATTCTCTTGAGGCACTAGAAATATGAGAGTCCCCTGAGGGAGATCTCACTCTTCTGTTGCCTGGGAGAATGATATGGTGGGATCTGGGGAGGTGCTGGCCCTCTCCATTCCCCAGTAGGTCTAAGGTGGCCTGGTTAAGCCTGGCAACTTGGACCTGGCTACCCCTCTGATCTTGATCTTCTGGGTCCTCTACATCTGAGTCCTCCTCCTCCTCCTCTTCCTCCTCTTCTTTCTCCTCTGGAGTGGTATCAGTTACAGGGGGGTTCACTCCATCTCCTGACTCTAAGGGAACTTCATTCGCCTTCTCTAAGTCATCCTGTTCTAGAATGGCTATCAGGATAGGACAGGTGGGACTTCTGCCCCTTTTTAACCCTCTTGAGATGCACAAGGCAATCAAGTCCTTTCGGGTTAATTTGTCATAGCTGGAAGTTGCCTTGGTAAGGTCAACTGTCGCAGGAGCAGACCCTGAGGCTATTCCTGTGTCAGACATGACTCTAGTGTGGTGTAAGTGATGCACCTACCTACACTAAGTGTTTTCCTACTGTACCTTGCTAGTGAGTTGTAGTCAGGGTGTGCTAATCCCTTTAATCTACAACTACTAAGTTCAGTAGAACTTAATATGCTAAGCTTTTGATTTATATGTACCTAGAGGTACTTGATGTGGTCTTTCAATTTGATAAAAAGATTGCAATGGTAAAACAACAGCAAGCTTAAATCCGCACCGCTGCTCACCAATGTGAGAAGTTGGCCTGATAGGTGATGTTTCCAATTCTGGAACCACCTGATATCAGACCAAACAATCCCTTATGGTGTCTGGTTGTAAGTCAACCTTATTAGACAAGCTATCCTAGGGGTAGCATGGACTAAGCAGCCTAAAGGCTTAACTTAAGAGGTCGTGTTAAGCGAGCTGTTTTACCACATACAATCCTGTAATATCAAATGAAAGGACACCACACAAGTATATATTATAAAAATATATGTGTTTATTACTAAAAAACAATCCCCAGTACTCTTTATGAATAAAGGGGCACAAGCGTTAAATCAAAAGCACAGTTTAAACATACAAAGTTGCACAATTATGGATGAGGGCGGGGGCCACTCAAACCATATACTAAACAAGTGGTATAAGAGATACCAATCGAACAGTGGTTAGGCCTAGGGCCTAGGGAATCGCTGGGAGCAGTCGGGACAAGCAATGCTGAAGTCGGGAGAGGCCCACGGGATTCGGGTGCAGTGCGGAAAGCGCACGCATGCACCAATGTTAACCAATGGTGCGTAAAAGTTGTAAAGTTAAAGTTTAAGGACACTTCCGCTGAACCTAGAGGAACAAAACTTAAGACACAGACCCTAGAGAGGTGTACCAGTGTGGGAACACCGGCAGAGCAAAGTTACCTCACCCACAGGAAGCGGGTGCACAGGGTCGAAGTTGAGTCGGGTTTCGTCACGCAGGCTCTTGGTGCTTGAAGCTGAAAGGGCTGCAGGCGGGGTGAAAGAGAAGTGTCCGGTGGAGTCCAAGGGTGGACTCAAGTCGAAAAGTACCTGAAAGCAGAGGGGACAGAGTCTGGGTCACTCAGCAGTGACCAGGGTGGAACCAGGACGGAACCAGGCAATGTCGGGCGCAATCAGGTGGTCGTCGAGGAGCTTCTCTCCGCTGTCACGTGGGCTCTGGGGCATCTGCGACGTCCAGGAGCGGGTCACGATCTGTCCCACGAGGGCTCTCACCGTCGGCGCAGTCGGCTTCAAGTTTGGAGCAAACAACACTTGGCAAGAGCAATCCACGCGGAACCGGGAGATTGCTTCTCACTCGAACCAGGAGGGTCAGAGTGGGGGCTCCTTTTCAGGGGAGCTGGTGCAGATCTGGAGCAACCAGATTCGCAGGTCGAACTTCAAAGTTCGTCGGCACAGGGGCGACTAGCCGGCTGGCAAGTGACCGGGCCAATGCGTTGAGCCAAAAAGAAGCAGAAGGGCCCCACGCAGCACTCGTCGAGTGTGGAGGGCTGAACTTCGGTGCAAGTGTGGCTCAGGGTTGGGGCTTCTCAAACCCCGGTGTACAGCTTCGAGGGTCACTCGTGGGCTGCACGGTCAGCGTCTCGTGGTCTTTTCAAGATGGCGTGCCCCACGCTTCCGGTCGCCTCCACGGGCCTCAGCTCTGCAGGGACTGTGGATCGGGCTGTTGGAAGGCAGGCAAGCTTAATCTCGTCGATCTCAGTCGCTCGAGTTCCGGCGGGAACTGCGACAAAGCAGACATCGAGGGCTGGATGGTGCCTGTTTACACAGGGTGGTCACTCCTTGACCACAAGGGAGATTCTTCGGGCTTCTACGTCGAGTAGGATGTCGAAGGGTCCAGAGTTTCATTTCTTATGTTTCATCAGGATAATCTGAAGTGTCTTGGCACTGCTCCCGCTCTTATTCGGATCTGGGGGGCTGGATTACCTGCTAGGTCCCCTCCTATGGGTGGGACCCAGGAAGGGGGTGGATACACCCCTTTCCTTTGATCCAGGCCGCCCTGGCACGAGGGCTGGAGTGCCCCAGAACCGGTTTGGCCGGATTCTGCAAGGGGCAGCCTTGTGCGCCCCAAGCAGTGTCTGGTTTCTTTCAAACCTCCCTGCTACAATCCACTATCTCCTGTCTGGAGGGTGGTAAAACCCCCCTGCGACAGGAAACCCTTTGTCCAGGCCCCATTTGGCTGAGTTTCGGTCAGCTGCAGGGGGTCAGACTCATGTCTGTGGCAGAGGCATCCATTTTGTGGATCTAAGGTCCTTTTAGAAATTAGCCGCATTTAAGTAAAGTAACATGTCTTACCCCTCTAGAGGGGTGGAATGCTATCCCCGTCGCCAGAACTGGCGAGGGGATAGTATTCCAAATCGTATGACACCTTACACAACATGTTTTGATAAAGCCAAACCAAAGTTGCTATATAACCGCGAGGATTATAAGGCACTTAAGAGTATATGGTATGGCAGTATCCTGAAACAGCTTAGGGAGTTGTTCCCGACAGCTGCAGACAGGCTCAGCTCATGCTAGAGCTCCATCTCACATTAAACCACGCACTCTGCCTCTAGGATTGATGAGGCCTTCCATAGGAGTGGCTCACAGGTTTATATGTGTCCAGATATAGGTTTAGATATAGGTATACTATATCTAAGCAAGGGGTGATTACACCACCTTACCCCAGCTGAGCGATCAGCCAGTTGTGTCAATTTAAGAACCAGCCAGGGGTGGCAAAAGATATGCTGCAGCCCCTGGTAGGCCTTGGTGGCCCCTATGCCCTGGGCACCTATAGTGCATTATACAGGGGCTGACAAGGAGTCCATTTCCAATTGGGGTATGTGCCTATAGCACATGTATAATTAATTTAGTGAGAGAACAGCAGGCTGGGGGTCTGATCAGCAGGCCCACAGCCTCAGTAGTCGAAAACCAGTGAAGCAAAAAGCAAAACTTTGGGGTGACCATAGGATAGCAGACCCTACTCTCCTACAGACCTTGAAGAAGAGATGCATGGTGGGAGAAAAGGTGCAAAGACCTTGAAGAAGAGATGGATGGTGGGAGAAAAGGTGCAAAGACCTTAAAGAAGAGATGCATGGTGGGAGAAAAGGTGCAAATACCTTGAAGAAGAGATGCATGGTGGGAGAAAAGGTGCAAAGACTTTGAAGAAGAGATGCATGGTGGGAAAAAGGTGCAAAGACCTTGAAGAAGAGAAGAAATGCATGGTGGGAGAAAAGGTGCAAAGTCCTTAAAGAAGAGATGTATGGTGGGAGAAAAGGTGCAAAGACTTTGAAGAAGAGAAAAGATGCATGGTGGGAGAAAAGGTGCAAAGACCTTGAAGAAGAGATGGATGGTGGGAGAAAAGGTGCAAAGACCTTAAAGAAGAGATGCATGGTGGGAGAAAAGGTGCAAAGACCTTGAAGAAGAGATGCATGGTGGGAGAAAAGATGCAAAGACCTTGAAGAAGAGATGCATGGTGGGAGAAAAGGTGCAAAGACCTTGAAGAAGAGATGCATGGTGGGAGAAAAGGTGCAAAGACCTTGAAGAAGAGATGCATGGTGGGAAAAAAGGTGCAAAGACCTTGAAGAAGAGATGCATGGTGAGAGAAAAGGTGCAAAGACCTTGAAGAAGAGATGCATGATGGGAGAAAAGGTGCAAAGACCTTAAAGAAGAGATGCATGGTGGGAGAAAAGGTGCAAAGACCTTGAAGAAGAGAAGAGACGCATGGTGGGAAAAAAGGTGCAAAGACCTTGAAGAAGAGATGCATGGTGGGAGAAAAGGTGCAAAGACCTTAAAGAAGAGATGCATGGTGGGAGAAAAGGTGCAAACACCTTGAAGAAGAGATGCATGGTGGGAGAAAAGGTGCAAAGATCTTGAAGAAGAGATGCATGGTGGGATAAAAGGTGGAAAGACCTTAAAGAAGAGATGCATGTTGGGAGAAAAGGTGCAAAGACCTTGAAGAAGAGATGCATGGTGGAAGAACAGGTGCAAAGACCTTAAAGAAGATATGCATGGTGGGAGAAAAGGTGCAAAGACCTTGAAGAAGAGCTGCATGGTGGGAGAAAAGGTGCAAAGACCTTGAAGAAGAGATGCATGGTGGGAGAAAAGGTGCAAAGACCTTGAAGAAGAGATGCATGGTGGGAGAAAAGGTGCAAAGACCTTGAAGAAGAGATGTATGGTGGGAGAAAAGGTGAAAAGACTGTTAGAAGGGGCGATCCCAGGGGGCACAGAATACGCTTCTGACCACCCCGTGACCCACCTCTCCCAGGAACACTGCGGAGCCCTTGCGAAAGACCCTCCAGAGGAGGAGTCTTGTATCTAGGATCGCACGCGCTGAGCTCGCACTGAGCTCGCACCACTCGACAGAGGGACACCACACAGTAGGTTCTGAAGAACGTGTTCTTTTATCTATCAGAGTATCTGGATCTTTATGATCCGCAGGTCACGTATTTACAAGCAGAACAAGTGTTCATAAAGTCTCGGTAAGGATAGGGGTAGCGGGACAGTCTTAAGGTTCATGATCAATGCAAAAGCGTATCCCGAGCACAGCTCTCAATCCTCGAGCCGGGGGATACGGTAAGATCTTGGGTCCAGCTGGACCGGAATATTCTCCGAGCCGCAAACAAGTCAGCAGGGCTCGAGCAGGAATTCACAGGAGTTCTTGCGATCCTCGGGGAGCCGCGATCCAATCAGCAGGGCTCAGGTGTTCTCAGGGTTTCAAGGGAGCTGCGACCACGTCAGCAGGGCTCGGATGGTTCAGGCAGATGTTCGTCTCTGCCAAGCTTGAGCCGCGACGATGTCAGCAGGGCTCGCCAAGATTCCAAAGTTCTTCTTCGATGTTCCGTCGAGCCGCGACCACGTTAGTAGGGATCTCTTCGTCCAGGATTCCACTGCCTGATAGTTCCAGAGCACCCCTTGTTATACTTCTGTTCCCCTTTCAAGTCCGGAGCCCTCGCAGGCAGGGGTCTCAGAGCCTGGGGGATGCTTGTCAGGGTTTCCTGCCACCCGGCCCTTTTATCCTTTGAAGTTGGGTCTGGAGGGATCCCAGACACCCAGCATGCGTGGAGCCAGCCCTCAGGGAGGCCGGAGGGGCGATCGAAACCCATCTCCCGAGAGGAGGTCAGAGGTGTGACTGAAACTACTCCTCCCTATCTTGTTCACGGGGAGCCTTCTAACCCTCAGCCGGGCATGGCGCGTCTAGGGCCTAGGTTTCGCTGGGGCCGGGGTCGGCCATTTTAGGTACAGGGGAATGGTTACCGGAGACCTTCGGGGGTGATGGGGTGTGGGGGCGTCCGGCACCGGGAGGATAGATGGCGGGTACGGGGAAGTCTCGTCCTTTCTGTGGGGTCATGAAGGGAGTGGGTCGGACAGGGCAGTGACAACCAGGGATCTTGTGCTGTGCATGGGTCAGGGTTGGGGCGCTAAAGGTCAGGGAGGCCCACGGCACGAGGCCGGGTCTAACACGCGTCCCCCCCAGCTGAAAGTCAGGGAGAACTACCCATCCCCTTGGGGGTTCTCTTCGCTGAGGCGGAAGAATATGGAGAGGCCGTCAGCGTTGGCGTAGTCAGTTCCAGGGCGATGCTCTACGGTGAAATTGATCCCCTGGAGGGAGATTGACCATCGCAGCAGTTTGGGGTTCTCTCCTCTCATCTGCGTCAGCCACCGTAAGGGTCGATGATCTGTTTGGACTCGGAAGTGGGTTCCGAACAAGTAAGGCCGCAGCTTCTTTAGCGCCCAGACTACTGTGAAGGCCTCTTGTTAATGGGGTAGTAATCTCCGGCTAATGAAGGCTACGGGCTGATCTAGGCCTTTCTCAATGAGCTGGGATAGGACAGCCCCAATGCCATGCTCGGAAGCGTCAGTTTGGACTACAAATTCTTTTGAGTAGTCAGGGGCGTGGAGCACGGGGCGGTGCACATGGCGGTTTTTAAGGCGTCAAACGCCTCTTGGCAGGAGGGGGTCCAATATACTTTCTTCGGCTATTTCTTAGAGGTTAGTTCTGTGAGGGGACCCACTAGGCTGCCATAACTCTTGATGAACCTTCGGTAGTAACCGGTGAGTCCCAAAAAGGCCCTGACTTCTGTTTGGGTCGTGGGGGGTTCCCAGGCCAAGATGGCGTCGATCTTAGGTTGGAGGGGGGCGACCTGCCCGCTTCCGACCTGGTGTCCCAGGTAAACCACTGAGCCTTGCCCAATTAGGCACTTGCTGGCTTTGACTGTTAGGCCGGCCTGGTGCAGGGCCATCCATACTTTCCTGAGGTGCCGGAGGTGCTCGGTCCATTGGGAGCTGAACACCGCAATATCGTACAGGTACGCGGCGCTGAACTCTTCCAGCCCGGCCAGGACCCAGTTAACCAGTCTTTGGAAGGTGGCCGGGGCATTTTTCATTCCAAAGGGCATCACCCGGAAGCGATAGTGCCCATCCGGGGTGGAGAAGGCAGAACGCTCCTTGGCTCCCTCTGTGAGCGCAATTTGCCAGTAACCACAGGTCAGGTCGAAGGTGCTGAGGTAGTGAGCAGACCCGAGGCGGTCAATGAGCTCATCTGCGCGGGGAATAGGGTGAGCACCTACTCGGGTGACCGCATTGAGCCCCTGGTAGTCCACACAGAACCATAGTTCGGGGGCGACACCAGGGGCAGCTGCTTGTGGGACCAATACCACAGGGCTGGCCCAAGGACTGTCAGAGGGTTCGACCACCCCCAGAGCTAGCATCTTAGAGACCTCGGCCTGGATGCAGGTCCGGACTCTGTCAGGGATGCGGTAGGCTCTGTGCCGTACCGGCGGGCTGTCCCCCGTGTCCACGTCATGGACGCACCAGTCGGTGACCTTGGGGACGAGGGAGAGGAGGTCTGAAAACGGCCCCAACAGTTGGCGACAGTCTTCGCGTTGCTGCGGAGTGAGGGAGGAGGAGAGGCTGACTCCCTCTACGGAGCCATCTTTCTCCTTATCACACAGGATGTCAGGGAGAGGCTCCGTTTCCTCTTCTGCCCCATCGTCTGTGGCTAGGAGCAAACTCAACTCCGTCCGCACGAAGTGAGGCTTGAGGCGGTTCACGTGGAGGACCCGGAGAGGGTTCCGAGGGGACTGGATGTCCACTAAATAAGTTACTTGACTCTTCCGCTCCACAACTTTAAAGGGCCCAGTCCATTTGTCTTGGAGGGCGCAAGGTTTCACCGGGGTCATCACCCAGACCTGCTGGCCCGGTTGGAACTTGACCAGAGTGGCATTCTGGTCATACCAGCGTTTCATTTCCTCCTGGCTTGCCTCGAGGTTTGCCTCTGCAAGCACCCGGATCTTCCGAGTTTGGTTTCGGAGTGCCAAGATATATAGAAACACATCTTGGGGCGGGTCTCGGGGCACTGTCTCCCAACCCTCCTTGACCAGGCTAAGGGGTGCCCAGACGGGGTGTCCGTAGAGCAACTCGAATGGGCTGAACCCCAAGGATTTTTGGGGGACTTCCCGGTAGGCGAACAGGAGGCAGGGAAGGAGGACGTCCCACTTGCGCTGAAGGGGCTCTTCAAGACCCATGATCATCCTCTTTAGAGTCCGGTTAAACCGCTCTACTAGGCCGTTTCCTTGGGATTGGTACGGGGTGGTGAATTTGTACGACACCCCACATTGTTGCCACAAGGACATCATGTACTTCGAGATGAAGTTCGTGCCGCGGTCGCTCACGACCTCTCGGGGAAAACATACGCGGGAAAATATCCCAATCAAGGCCCGGCCCACCACGGGGGCCATCACCGTCCGGAGGGGAATGGCCTCGGGGTACCTGGTGGCATGGTCCACCAGGACTAGGATGAATCGGTGACCCTGAGCGGTCCTAGGGTCCAGAGGTCCCACAATGTCGATCCCCACTCGCTCAAAGGGGTTACTGATGACGGGGAAGGGTTGGAGGGGGGCCTTGCATTTCCCTCCACTCTTCCCGCTAGCCTGGAACGTGGGGCAGGACTTACAGTGGGCATCTACGTTGGCCCGCATCTTTGGCCAATAGAAGTGGGTGACCAAGCGGTGATAGGTTTTATCCTGGCCCAAGTGTCCCGTCGGAGGTACGTCATGGGCCAGACCCAGGAGGAAGTCTCGGAATCGTAGGGGTACCACCAGCATACGGGCTGACCCTAGTTCGGCAGACTTCTGCTCACTGTACAGGAGGTCATTCTCCCAGTAAACCCAATGGGTTCCGGACTGGTCGCCCGCAGCTTGGGCGTCGGCCTGTTGCCGGGGTCCGACTAGGGAAGGGCAGGCAGCTTCTTCCCGGCAGAACTCCTCCCGGGAGGGCCCCCCTCGTGGCGCCATTGTGCCAACTCGGGCAGGTCACCTTACTCGGTGACCTGTGTGGGATCAGAATATAAGGGTCCGTCGTCGGGGACGTGTTCTCCTCTCATGGGGAGATCGCCGGGCTCGGGCAGCCCGCCCCTGTCCTCGTCGACCGGGGTATGGCTTGGGTTTCGGGCTCGTCTCCCCCAAGGGGGGGCAGTCGGGCAGACATGGATTGAGTGGTGGTGCACACCCATTCGGGTAGGCCCATCATTCCTAGGTGGGCCTTTCGTTCTACCTGCCCCCACAGGGAGCTTTCTAGATCGTTGCCCAGTAGACAGTCCACAGGTTGGGAGGTTCGGACGGCCACTCGCAACTTGCCGGTCACTCCCCCCCCCCACTCGAAGGGTACTAGGGCCATTTTGCAGAGGCTCTCTAAATTGTCAGAGGAAATAAGGGGGCAAAAGACGTTGGGTAGGATCTGGTCCTCTGTGACCAGGTGACAGCGGACAGCTGTGACGCTCGCCCCGGTGTCGCGAAGGGCCCCCACTCTGTGCCCATTGACCGTCACCCACTGCCGGTATTTCTTTGTGTTGGCGGGCAGGGGGCTCCAGGGATCATTTCTCGGTCTCCTAGGGAGACCAGGGCCATTGCTGCAGGCTCCCACTCGTCCGTGTCTTCCATCTCCTCTCCTAGGGCCACTGTGGCCATTAGTCGGGCTGGGGGAGCTGTTGTTGCGGGTCGTTGCTACATGGAACACTGGGGGTCACTGGCGTAATGACCGGACTGTTGGCATCGGTAGCAGGTGATATTGACTCGGGCCCTTGTCTACCTGGTGGGCCTGTGCTGGCTGGCGGAGGGGATGGAAAGTTCGGGGTTGGTTTCTTGGGGGACTACGCTGGGGACCTGACTGGAATTCCCTCTGTCTTCCTTGGTTTCCCCCCCCTCTCTGGCGGGGAGGTCCCTGACTGTTGCGGGCGTAGTCTCCCATGGGGCCCCGGGGGACCCGGGTGTTCACCCAGCGATCAGCTTCGACAGCCAGATTCCGAGGGTCTGTGAGCTTGCTGTCGAGGAGATGCTGGCGTAACTCTACAAAGCAATTAGTGGACAGGAGTTCCCAAGCGATGAGGTCGAACAGTTCTTCGAAGGTGGTGACCTTGCTGCCCTTGATCCACCCTTCCAAGGCCCTGCTGTAAAAGTTCAAGTACTCCACCCACGTGGTGCCAGGAATCTTTTTGCAGTCTCGGAATCGTTGCCGCTACATCTCGGGGGTGAGCCCATATCTGGCTAATAGGGCCTCTTTCATGTGGCTGTAGGAGTTCAGCACTGCGGATGGCAGGTCGAGCAGGGTGTCTCTCCCCTCGCTCAGGAACCGACCCCACAACCCAGCCCCCCAATCCTTCTGTGGGACTCGGTGGGAGGTCATGGCTACCTCATAGGCCTTAAACCATTGCTGGATGTCGTCGTTTTTGTAATACTTCTTCACCACATCCTTGGGGATGTGAACTTTCGGTTCCACCAGGGAAGAGGTCTCTCGGTTCCCCGGGGGCCTGGTTTCCTCACTCCTCGCCTTGAGCTCGATCTCCTTTAGGCTGCGCTCATGCTCCAGCTGAAGTTTCTTCCCTTCGTGTTCTCGTTGGAGTTTCTTTTCTTCCAGCTCACCTTGCACGCGTAACTGTTCCACGGCTAACTTTTTCTCCGCCAATTTCAGTTCTCCTTCTATCTTCAGTTTGGCTAGCTCTAGTTCGTGGCTGCGGCTTCTCTCACGGTCCGCTAGTTCTTCCGGGGACAGGCCCCCATCCGGTGCGTTGCTTCATACCAGGGTGCCGCTGCTTCCACCGGGAAGATTCTGGGTTCATTCGGCTGCTCCACCTCTCCGCCGTCTCCTTCTGTATGGGGAAGGGGGCTCCGGACTCCACCCAGGCCTTCAAGGCTTTCTGAAAATCTTCTTTGGTGCTTAACCCAGTGGTAGCGATTTTAAAGTCTTTACAAAACTGCTTCAAGTCTCTGTGCGTGTACTCTTCCAACTGGTCCTCTTGGAACGTAGGACTCACGTTGGTTCCAGTGGGACTCATGGTGGTTCTTCCTTCCGTCTTTGTTCGGCAGTGCGTCAGCCGCTTACTGTACGATCTCTAGATGTCGGCTCGGATCCCGTCGCTTGCCACCAATGTTAGCAGGGGCGATCCCAGGGGGCACAGAATACGCTTCTGACCACCCCGTGACCCACCTCTCTCAGGAACACTGCCGAGCCCTGGCGAAAAATCCTCCAGGGGAGGAGTCTCGTATCTAGGATCGCACACGCTGAGCTCGCACCACTCGACAGAGGGACACCACACAGTAGGTTCTGAAGAACGTGTTCTTTTATCTATCAGAGTATCTGGACCTTTATGATCCGCAGGTCACGTATTTACAAGCAGAACAAGTGTTCATAAAGTCTCGGTAAGGATAGGGGTAGCGGGACAGTCTTAAGGTTCAGGGTCAATGCAAAAGCGTATCTGGCGCACAGCTCTCAATCCTCAAGCCGGCGGATAAGGTAAGATCTTGGGTCCAGCCAGACCAGAATATTCTCCGAGACGCGACCAAGTCAGCAGGGCTCGAGCAGGAATGCACAGGAGTTCTTACGATCTTCGGGAGCCGCGATCCAATCAGCAGGGCTCAGATCTTCTCAGGGTTTCAAAGGAGACTTCACCACGTCAGCAGGGCTCGGATGGTTCAGGCAGATGTTCGTCTCTGCCAAGCTTGAGCCGCAACGATGTCAGCAGGGCTCGCCAAGATTCCAAAGTTCAGGTAGCGTTCTTCTTCGATGTTCCGTCGAGCCGCGACCACGTTAGCAGGGCTCTCTCGTCCAGGATTCCACTGCCTGATAGTTCCAGAGCACCCCTTGTTATACTCCTGTTCCCCTTTGAAGTCCGGAGCCCTTGCAGGCAGGGGTCTCAGAGCCTGGGGGATGCTTGTCGGGGTTTCCTGCCACCCGGCCCTTATATCCTTTGAAGTTTGGTCTGGAGGGATCCCAGACACCCAGCATGTGTGGAGCCAGCTCTCAGGGAGGCCGGAGGGGCGATCGAAACCCATCTCCCGAGAGGAGGTCAGAGGTGTGACTGAAACTAATCCTCCCTATGTTGTTCACGGGGAGCCTTCTACCCCCCAGCCGGGCATGGCGCATCTAGGGCCTAGGTTTCACTGGGGCCGGGGTCTGCCATTTTTGGTACAGGGAAATGATTACCTGAGGCCTTCGGGGGTAATGGGGTGTGGGGGCGTCCGGCACCGGGAGGATAGATGGCGGGTACGGGGAAGTCTCGTCCTTTCTGTGGGGTCATGGAGGGAGTGGGTCGGACAGGGCAGTGACAACCAGGGATCTTGTGCGGTGCACGGGTCAGGGTTGGGGCGCTATAGGTCAGGGAGGCCCACGCCACGAGGCCGGGTCTAACAAAGACCTTAAAGAAGAGATGCATGGTGGGAGAAAAGGTGCAAAGACCTTGAAGAAGAGATGCACGGTGGGAGAAAAGGTGCAAAGATCTTGAAGAAGAGATGCATGGTGGGAGAAAAGGTGCAAAGACCTTGAAGAAGAGAAGAGATGCATGGTGGGAAAAAAGGTGCAAAGACCTTGAAGAAGAGATGCATGGTGGGAGAAAAGGTGCAAAGACCTTTAAGAAGAGATGCATGGTGGGAGAAAAGGTGCAAAGACCTTGAAGAAGAGATGCATGGTAGGAGAAAAGGTGCAAAGATCTTGAAGAAGAGATGCATGGTGGGAGAAAAGGTGCAAAGACCTTGAAGAAGAAATGCATGGTGGGAGAAAAGGGGCAAAGACCTTGAAGAAGAGAAGAGATGCATGGTGGGAACAAAGGTGCAAAGACCTTAAAGAAGAGATGCATGGTGGGAGAAAAGGTGCAAAGACCTTGAAGAAGAGATGCATGGCAGGAGAAAAGGTGCAAAGACCTTGAAGAAGAGATGCATGGTGGGAGAAAAGGTGCAAAGACCTTGAAGAAGCGATGCATGGTGGGAGAAAAGGTTCAAAGACCTTGAAGAAGAGATGCATGGCAGCAGAAAATGTGCAAAGACCTTGAAGAGATGCATGGTGGGAGAAAAGGTGCAACGACCTTGAAGAAGAGATGCATGGTGGGAGAAAAGGTGCAAAGACCTTGAAGAAGAGATGCAGGGTGGGAGAAAAGGTGCAAAGACCTTGAAGAAGAGATGCATGGTGGGAGAAAAGGTGCAAAGACCTTGAAGAAGAGATGCATGGTGGGAGAAAAGGTGCAAAGACCTTAAAGAAGAGATTCATGGTGGGAGAAAAGGTGCAAAGACCTTGAAGAAGAGATGCATGGTGGGAGAAAAGGTGCAAAGACCTTGAAGAAGAGATGCATGGTGGGAAAAAAAGTGCAAAGACCTTGAAGAAGAGATGCATGGTGGGAGAAAAGGTGCAAAGACCTTGAAGAAGAGATCCATGGTGGGAGAAAAGGTGCAAAGACCTTGAAGAAGAAATGCATGGCGGCAGAAAACGTGCAAAGACCTTGAAGAAGAGATGCATGGTGGGAGAAAAGGTGCAAAGACCTTGAAGAAGAGATGCATGGTGGGAGAAAAGGTGCAAAGACCTTGAAGAAGAGATGCATGGTGGGAGAAAAGGTGCAAAGACCTTGAAGAAGAGATGCATGGTGGGAGAAAAGGTGCAAAGACCTTGAAGAAGAGATGCATGGCAGGAGAAAAGGTGCAAAGACCTTGAAGAAGAGAAGAGATGCATGGTGGGAGAAACGGTGCAAAGACTTTGAAGGAGAGATGCATGGCGGAAGAAAAGGTGCAAAGACCTTGAAGAAGAGATGCATGGTGGGAGAAAAGGTGCAAAGACCTTAAAGAAGAGATGCATGGTGGGAGAAAAGGTGCAAAGACCTTGAAGAAGAGAAGAGATGCATGGTTGGAGAAAAGGTGCAAAGAGCTTGAAGAAGAGCTGCATGGTGGGAGAAAAGGTGCAAAGACCTTGAAGAAGAGATACATGGTGGGAGAAAAGGTGCAAAGACCTTGAAGAAGAGAAGAGATGCATGGTGGGAAAAAAGGTGCAAAGACCTTGAAGAAGAGATGCATGGTGGGAGAAAAGGTGCAAAGACCTTAAAGAAAAGAACCATGGTGGGAGAAAAGGTGCAAAGACCTTGAAGAAGAGATGCATGGTGGGAGAAAAGGCGCAAAGACCTTAAAGAAGAGATGCATGGTGGGAGAAAACGTGCAAAGACCTTGAAGAAGAGATGCATGGTGGGAGAAAAGGTGCAAAGACCTTGAAGAAGAGATGCATGGTGGGAGAAAAGGTGCAAAGACCTTGAAGAAGAGAAGAGATGCATGGTGGGAGAAAAGGTGCAAAGACCTTGAAGAAGAGATGCATGGCGGGAGAAAAGGTGCAAAGACCTTGAAGAAGAGCTGCATGGTGGGAGAAAAGGTGCAAAGACCTTGAAGAAGAGATGCATGGTGGGAGAAAAGGTGCAAAGACCTTGAAGAAGAGAAGAGATGCATGGTGGGAGAAAAGGTGCAAAGACCTTGAAGAAGAGATGCATGGCGGGAGCTTCTCTACTGAGCTAACAAGAATCTTGACTTTAAAAAAAAAATTAGGATTGAGCTCTCGCAGGCAAGAAGAGCTGCAGATCGTGGCATAACATGGGACTACATTGTAAATGGGGTTTAAAAAATGTTTTGAAAAGAAGAATTCTACTTAATGTAGTACTATTAATATCTCCATACTTATATCTACACTTCTAGTGTGGGAATTGAGCCCTGACCATTCTCCCAGGATTAAACTGGAGCTGCTCCATAGTGCTTACTCTCAGTGCAGATGTCTAGGCACTATTGTGAGATCAGTGTCTGCCCAAAACTCAAGTCTATTTGAAGACTGGATATTAAAGCGCCTTCGAAGCCAGGACCCCCAGCACCGATGCATAGAATGGTGCACGCAGGGTTCAGGCTGCAGAGTTCTCAGAGTGAGGTCTCTGAGCCGGGGACATGATCCCACCTCACGCAGTGGCACCTGCAATTCACGCGGACTTGTCTTTGGGGCTTTATAGGCGCTACAAGGGCTTCTAAGAGAAGGCGGGGCAGAGGGATGAGTTTTAAGCTAGGATTAATATGTATTCCTATAGTACATCATACCGTCCTAATTCTTCTGATGCCTGGTGACTTGGGAATTTTCACCAATCGATTGCAGTGGTCAGGTGGCAACCTTGTTGAATTTGAACTGATTAGTTTGTGTAAATGACGGTAAAAATTAGCTTTGGCAAAGGTACAATCCTTCTTGATCCATAGTAAACAAATCCTCCAGCCTACTCACAAAGCAGAGATCTAGGCACTGGTGGGAGATTAATGCATGCACAAAGACTGAACTCTTTTTGTAGGATGGACATTAACCCATTTTCTGTGCTAGCTCTCCACTGCCCCCAGCATTTAATTGAAGACTGTGGCTGCCAACAGGGAGCACTGGCACTCAGTAGCGGCTGGCAATTTTGGCAGGGAGGGGGGCACTGGGACCACACATGCACACATAAACACTCGCACCCGTACATTCATACACGAGCACACACATTCACACAAATTCATACATTTATACATACACACATTCACTCACACATGCATAAAACGTTCAAAAACATAAAACTAACCTGGCCTGCAGCACCCAGAGAGGAAAGCTTCGGAGGTCCTAGGAGTGTTGGGACTGCTGCCTTCTATCATTCAGCCAATGAGGGATGGCAGCAGTTCCTTACTCGTTACAGAATGGGATGGGGTCAGTGAAACTGCTGACTCCACCCCACTCTATGACAAGTGTCGCTGATTGACACTCGGCTCCGGGCACTTCAGGACTTAAAAACTGAAGCACCCAGCTCCGAGGCTATCAGTGACGCTCTACCTAGTCATGAGGGGGAGAGGCTCAATGTGACATTGGATACCTGAGTAGCATGTTTAGTTTATTTGTAAGTCCCTCATAGAGTGGTGTACCATATGCCCAGGGGATGATACTAGTGCGCCTGCAGCACTGATTGTGCCACACACACAAGTAACGTTTCAAACCTGCCTCAGGCCTGCCATTGCAAGGCCTGTGTGTGCAGTTTACTGTCACTTCAACTTGGCATTTAAAACTACTTGCCAAGCCTTAAGCTCCCCTTTTATTACATGCATTTCACCTCTAAGGCAGGCCATAGGTAGCTCTAAGGACAGGGTGCTGGGTACCAAAAAGGTAGGATGTGTACTTTTACGTTTTACATGTCCTGGTAGTGACAAACAACTAAATTCGTTTTTCACTACTGTGAGACTTACTACTCTCATAGCATAGCATTGGGAATTCTTTAAAACACCATCGAGCTGTGATTCCTGATTAGAAAGGAGTAGCCGCTTCATGTTTCACATCTTAGGAATGGTAATGATAAATCCTCTTTCACGGTAAAGTTGGATTTTACATTACTATTTTAGAAATGCCGCTTTTAACTTTGCTCTGTGTGCTTGAAGCCTGTCTCAATTACACGTCTGGGCTGGGTGACAGCTACACTTTGTGCATTTTCTTAAGCCAGCCACAAACACAGGAAGGGTGGGTATGACAGACGACTTATCTGCATTCATCTGCATTCTGATAGCCTTCGTGAGCAGGAAGGGGGAGAAGGAGCTCACACTTACATCTGGATGGGCTGTATCATATCACTATACAAATGACTGTTTACCCCCCACAGATAGCATGGGCGACAGGGCTGTGATGAAAGGGTTCCTGTGCACTTCAAGGAACTGCTTTGAAGTCACCCTCCCCCCCCCACTTCAAAGGCACATTTAGGTATAAGTACTGAGGCTCTGAGTCTACCAAGACATTAAATTACTGGGCCTTTTTGCCACTCTGCATGACTGATTGTTCAAAGGAACTCTTTCAATGCTGTGTGGCACTGCCCTGGTGCCTGGTAATCTCCGCCTTGCTGAGGACTGGACCCTTCTCACTTGAACCCAGAGTGACTTCAAGGGCTTGCTTTCTTGCCTCCTGTTTCCTGAGGTCTCGTGGTCAAAAAAGACTTCTTTCAACTCTGCTGGTGCAGCTGTACTCTCCGAGTCCTACCCTTGCCTGAGGTGCCCATCCAGTCCTGGGCGTCAGACGTGGATTCTGCAGCTGTTTTGATGCAAAATCGCTGCATCGTCACCATTGCGCCGATTGAAACCAGCGCAGTGCCGATCTAAATACATACCTACGTGGCTTGATGACAACTTGGGACCCGACTGCAAGTTTCTGCGATGACACAAGGCTGATCCGAGGTTCCGACTGTATGGCTTGTCTTCGACGCAGTGACCCAACTGTGTGAAGCAGAACCGATGCATCGTATCCTCGCTGATGATGCTTTGCTCCAGCTATGGTACTTTGTCAGAGGGACCTGTCTGAGTCCTGTAGTCTGCCTGCCCTCCATCGCTGTAGGTCTGAACTTTGGATTTACCCAGGTCTACTGTGCCCTCAAGTAACCTTTTAGCTTGGTTGACTTCTAAGCACTGTTTTGGTTTATTCATAACTCCGGTTGTACTTATCCCTGCCACTCAGCCTGCCTGCCATCGACTGCCACTCCACACACCAGCCAGGCACCCAAGATTCTATGATGACATCAGGCATTCCAAGACCCACACCAGCTGAGCAGCAGGGAAGTCACCCAAGCTAAATATAACAATATATATATCAAACACAAATGCCTTAAAGTGATTCAGAGGTCTGGAAGCTAAAACAACCACTTCTGGATAGAATACATTTCCAAAATTTGTTTTGGCTTTCGGATACAAATTTGTGTGACTTGTCATAGAGCATCTTTCAGTGTGCTCCTGGTGTCCATTGGAGGGCGCCAGAGCACTGCAGGTGGAGCAGGGATGGCTCTCATTCTTCAGATGGCGCCTGGTGTCTGCTGGTGGGCGCTAGACCACTGCAGGTGAAGCAGGAACCGCTCATCAATGTGTGCCTTGTGTGTCCGCTGGAGGGCGCCCGAGCACAGGGATGGATGTGTGGGGAGTGTTACTCTGTATGTGTTTGGTTCAGAGGATTCGTACCCGCGGCTTAAACAAGTGGTAAGGTCGTTTCCTATCTCCTGGCCCAAGCAGCAGCTTCTCCGTCAGTGTGTTCAATTTGCAACCATTACCTGGGGCGCAGCGCCCTCTAGTGGCCCCATCACAGAGCCTGCAGTTGATGCTCCCTGGCTCGGTTCCTAGGTTCAGCCCTGGACCAAGTCTGTGTGGAGCCCGGGGGTGTGGTGAACCCCCCAACTGAGCAGCTTCAGCGGGGGCTGCCACTGGGCTGGTGATCTAGGTTTAAAACACGACTCATTCATTGGCCTCCTCTGTCTGCAGGGAAAATGCCCAAAAATAACAGTGGCTGAATGGGTTAATAGATGAGAAGATGAGAGAATGAACTGATGGGTGAAAGGCCAGAGGAGGAAAGAGTGGAAGGATGGATGAACATATGGATGAATGTTTGATGGATGTAAGGGGGAGGCGTGGACAGATGGGTGCATGGAGAGATGCAAGAGTGAGAGGATGGATGAACATATGGATGAATGCACGATGGACGGAAAGGGGAGGCGTGGACGGATGGGTGCATGGAGAGATGGAAGAGTGAAAGGATGGATGAACATATGGATGAATGCACGATGGACGGAAAGGGGAGGCATGCACGGATGGGTGGTGCATGGAGAGATGCACGAGTGAAAGGATGGATGAACATATGGATGAATGCACGATGGACAGAAAGGGGAGGCTTGGACAGATGGGTGCATGGAGAGATGGAAGAGGGAAAGGATGGATGAACATATGGATGAATGCACGATGGACAGAAAGGTGAAGGCGTGGACAGATGGGTGCATGGAGAGATGGAAGAGTGAACGGATGGATGAACATATGGATGAAGGTATGCACGATCGACAGAAAGGGGAGGCATGGACGGATGGGTGCATGGAGAGATTGAAGAGTGAACGGATGGATGAACATATGGATGAATGTACGATGGACGGAAAGGTGAAGGTATGGACGGATGGGTGCATGGAGAGATGCATGAGTGAAAGGATGGATGAACATATGGATGAATGTTTGATGGATGTAAGGGGGAGGCGTGGACAGATGGGTGCATGGAGAGATGGAAGAGTGAACGGATGGATGAACATATGGATGAATGCTTGATGGACGGAAAGGTGAAGACATGGACAGATGGGTGCATGGAGAGATGCAAGAGTGAGAGGATGGATGAACATATGGATGAATGCACGATGGACGGAAAGGTGAAGGCATGGACAGATGGGTGCATGGAGAGATGGAAGAGTGAACGGATGGATGAACATATGGATGAATGCACGATGGACGGAAAGGGGAGGCATGGACGGATGGGTGCATGGAGAGATTGAAGAGTGAAAGGATGGATGAACATATGGATGAATGCACGATGGACGGAAAGGTGAAGGCGTGGACGGATGGGTGCATGGAGAGATTGAAGAGTGAAAGGATGGATGAACATATGGATGAATGCACGATGGACGGAAAGGTGAAGGCGTGGACAGATGGGTGCATGGAGAGATGCAAGAGTGAGAGGATGGATGAACATATGGATGAATGCACGATGGACGGAAAGGGGAGGCATGGACGGATGGGTGCATGGAGAGATGGAAGAGTGAAAGGATGGATGAACATATGGATGAATGCACGATCGACAGAAAGGTGAAGGCATGGACAGATGGGTGTACGGATAGATGGAAGAGTGAAAGGATGGATGAACATATGGATGAATGCACGATCGACAGAAAGGGGAGGCTTGGACAGATGGGTGCATGGAGAGATGGAAGAGTGAAAGGATGGATGAACATATGGATGAATGCACGATGGACGGAAAGGTGAAGGTATGGACGGATGGGTGCATGGAGAGATGCACGAGTGAAAGGATGGATGAACATATGGATGAATGTTTGATGGATGTAAGGGGGAGGCGTGGACAGATGGGTGCATGGAGAGATGGAAGAGTGAGAGGATGGATGAACATATGGATGAATGCACGATGGAGGGAAAGGTGAAGGCGTGGACAGATGGGTTTATGGAGAGATGGAAGAGTGAACGGATGGATGAACATATGGATGAATGCACGATGGACGGAAAAGTGAAGGCGTGGACAGATGGGTGCATGGAGAGATGGAAGAGTGAGAGGATGGATGAACATATGGATGAATGCACGATGGACGGAAAGGTGAAGGCGTGGACAGATGGGTGCATGGAGAGATGCACGAGTGAAAGGATGGATGAACATATGGATGAATGCACGATGGACGGAAAGGGGAGGCATGGACGGATGGGTGCATGGAGAGATGGAAGAGTGAAAGGATGGATGAACATATGGATGAATGCACGATGGACGGAAAGGTGAAGGCGTGGACAAATGGGTGCATGGAGAGATGGAAGAGTGAACGGATAGATGAACATATGGATGAATGCACGATGGACGGAAAGGTGAAAGTATGGACGGATGGGTGCATGGAGAGATGCAAGAGTGAGAGGATGGATGAACATATGGATGAATGCACGATGGACGGAAAGGGGAGGCATGGACGGATGGGTGCATGGAGAGATGGAAGAGTGAAAGGATGGATGAACATATGGATGAATGCACGATGGACGGAAAGGTGAAGGCGTGGACAAATGGGTGCATGGAGAGATGGAAGAGTGAACGGATAGATGAACATATGGATGAATGCACGATGGACGGAAAGGTGAAAGTATGGACGGATGGGTGCATGGAGAGATGGAAGAGTGAAAGGATGGATGAACATATGGATGAATGCACGATGGACGGAAAGGGGAGGCGTGGACAGATGGGTGCATGGAGAGATGGAAGAGTGAAAGGATGGATGAACATATGGATGTGTGATGTATTCCTATAGGTTCTGTATCGATCCCCCTATTCCTGACCCTATTCTGGTTAACAAGTTAACTAGCAGCCAGCCCATGAGGCAGAAAACCCCCATGATGCAGAAACCGTTATCTGATTAAGCCACACTACGGCACAGGAACGTGTTATCTGATTAGGTCATAACGCTTGCAATCTAATTAGACAAGCGATATTCCTCCAGCCCCTGATAAGGCATACGGAGTTCTCAAAACAAATCAAACCTATGACAACCTGGGAAAAACCCTGCGGCCATTGTTTTGATTTCATCGAGAACTTCAGCAAAAGAATGTGCTAACGACCAAGTCGCGGCATTCGACACTGTCAGCCACCAGGTCCTAACCCAGCGCCTGGATAACATCGGCGTGAAAGACAGCGCGTTGAAATGGCTCACATCCTTTCTCTACCGACGCTCCTTCCAAGTCTGGGAAGGAGATAGCCGCTCCCCTTCTATCCCCCTCCGGTGTGGAGTGCCTCAGGGCTCTTCACTGAGCCCCACGCTTTTCAACGTGTATATGGCCCCACTGGAGGAGCTGGTCTCACCATTCGGAGTCACTATCGTCAGCTATGCTGACGACACTCAGCTGGTGGTGACACTCTCCCACCCCAAGCTAGAGCCCTCCAATCTTCGAGATTGCCTCTCCAACGTCCATCAATGGATGAGTGACTCAGACCTCAAATTAAACGGGTCAAAAACAGAGATCCTGCTCCTAGGTCACAAAACTATGAGCCTTCCCTCCAACTTCTGGCCCGCCTGTATGGGTGAACCCCCTACTCCCAAGACAGAGGTTAAGAGTCTGGGAGTATGGCTGGAGACAGATCTCACCTTCAGGACACAGGCTAGGAAAACAGCCGGCATTTGCTATGGCCTACTCAGATCATGCAGAAAGGTGCTCCCCTTACTACCATCTCAGTCCCGTCTTCTGCTGATCCAAGGCTTAGTTCTATCCAGGCTGGACTATAGCAATGCCATTTACCTCGGAGCACCGGAAGCCACTCTCCAAATACTGCAAAAGACCCAGAATGCCGCAGCTCGCCTCCTCACGAACACCCCAGCCAGAACATCAGCCAAACCAGCTCTGAGGAAACTTCACTGGCTCCCCGTGAGGGAAAGAGTCGTTTTCAAAGCCCTCTGCCTGGCCCACAAGGTTCTGCACAACGCCGGCCCCCCTATTCTGAGTAATTGGATCACTCCATACAGACCGACGAGAGCGCTCCGGTCAGAACAGGGAAACCTTATCATTGTCCCCAGGGTGAAGAAGGCCCGCATAGGTGGCCGCCGCTTCTCAGTCAACACAGCAAAAAAATGGAACGCGCTCCCCCCGAGTCTCAGAGCTGAACCAAACCTCCTACGATTCAGGAAGTCCCTCAAAACCCTACTTTTCCCCTGATTCATCAGCAGCTTCTCTTTGCCCCCTCCTTAGGAGTCCGAGGTTTCAGCGCTGGGATACTCGAGGGTGACTACGCGCTCTATAAAAACCTAAAATAAATAAATAAATAAATAAAAAATGACATCCTTATTGACGTATCTATGTCCATCCTTACGTCAATCTCGGCACCTTAAAGGTATAAATATTACCGACATTGCCCTATGCAAACACACGCGGTGGTGACGAGATTGGAGCAGCCAGACTTGCCGAAGCCCAGAGCAGAGCAGACCCCGCTGGCGCAGCCCCGCCTTCCTGACGCGCTGAGAACGACACGCTGTTTTCTCCTGCCGAGAAATCCAGCACCGGCGCTTCCGGGTAGCCCTCGCAGGCAGCCTGGAATATCGAGACCACAGACGAGAGATACCATCCCTCATCCATCCTAGATTCCAGGTACAGAACTGAATAACCCCTCGCAGAGAATTCTTTAGTCAGTCACTTGGCAAAAACAAACTTAACTTAAACTGTAACTTTCTATTCCTGCCCACATATTAGGCTTAGGTCAGGTACACTGGGGTAGGCGTAGCTAGAAACACCAGTTGAGTACGTTTAGTCAAATGTATATGTGTATATATCTATTTTATTCATTTTAAACCTTCATATGGCTTAGAAACCATATCAATGTTTTTACAGTATTATTTTATACTTCTGCTTTTAATGTATGCACTTTACTTAACCATAAGTATTGCAATAATATCGATCCATTTCTCTTGTATGAGAAAAGAGACTGATCAATAAATAACATCTTTTATTGAACACGCCCGTCTCTTCCTTTTCTCTACAATCTGGTGAGACTAAGAATGCACGTACTGACTGAGTAAAATAAATTGCCTTTTGTTTTCACACGACTCTAGAGATACACTCTTGATTAGGGGAGAGCAAAGTTGTCATGTTCTATGGTTGTCAGAAACTAAATCCCTTCTTGTCTATCCAGGGAGGTTCAACTCCTCCTTGCCTATTCGAGAAAGTTTCTAGTGAACTCTGAGCTAGCTGGCAAACACAAAACTTTAAGTCTAATATCGTCAGTAGAAGACCTAGTTAACCTCGGCCCTAGGTCTATACTATTGAAGGTATTATTCCAATGCGCAGAGCCTATTGGGATAATAGGAACTACACTACATGGCGCCCAACTCGTTTGGATAAGGCGATAAAACTAACGTAAGACATTTAGAGTAACTCAGTCGTGCTTTTTCACTCAGACCCCTTTTTTCCCATAATACTCCAAAGACGTCTGGAGTGGGTGAAAGGTCATATCCGCCAGACCTCGCAGGAGGGAACTCCTATGTATGGTTCTTGGTTTAGTCAACATTGAAGGATACACTGTTCCAAAATATTGTGCATCTAATCTTTGTTTCCATAAGAAACCTGATCTGCAAACAAACAGAATAAGCTTCCTGTCGGTAAAATGGTAGACAGTGATGATGAAAGAGAGGCAGTTAGACTAGCAACTGAACTAGCAGCAGCTGATACTGCACTGCAAGAAGCAGACCAGGATATAATACTCATCCCGGTCATCAAAAGGAAATCTATAACCTTAAAACGTATAGAAAATGGACTGACACCTAGAGGTGGCACAGTCATATGCGTAATAGAGGCACACGAATATCGGCAGACAGAGGTATACTATTCATGGATACATTTTCCAGCAGCAAATGCTGTAACAAAGTACTTCCACTATTACAAAACAGAGGAACCTCCTGAAACATACACTCCTTTCGAGGAGGTGGAAGTACCACTTAAATTTCAAGAGCATTTGCTCTTATTTAATGGCGCCCTAAAACATAATAATCACATCACCAGGCTCGGTCCCTTAGGTAGACCAGGAGCAACGTGGCCGGTCCTAGCCGGATACACACCACATCCAGACATCGACGGGATGTCTGCAGCAGAACTTTTAACACAGCTAAAACAATTAATAAAATTACATAGACAATTAGTCCAATATGTGATGCGGACTTCAACAATCCAACCAGCAATTAAAATTCCACAGCTGACCCCTTACCAGGGGAACACAAATAAAACTTACACCACAGAACATACAGTCCTGCCTAGGTAAAGTACCGGCTAAACGGGAACAAATACCATTCTGGCTAGCGCAAAAAATCACCCAAATAGAGGCGGTGTTTCCTGACACCACCCCGCTAGAAAAACACAGGATTCTGACTATCTGTCTTCCAATGGGAATCGCACCACACGTGGAGGACTGTGACACTTGGGGTACAGTCTTTGCTTCCATTTACACAAAAACGCATGGTGTTCCATCCATTTCGGTAATACCAGATGTGCTAAAACAAATTCAAGATGAATACGGTCCAGAACCCGCTTTAACTCTTGGTATGAAATTACTGAAAGACTTCAAGCAGGTCTCGGCTATATTATTAGCCAATATAAAGGGAGAAGCAGCAAACGGGGCAATCCGCCAGAGGTTAAAAGAGACAGATATAGCAGACCAACCAGCTGAAATTGCCAGAATCATAGAAAAATCCTATGAGGAACTAGGTAGAGATAGTTTGGGTGGAATACCAGTAAAACCACAACTGATTGAAAGTCCTGAAAAACTATTTTTTAATAATAATTCAACATCACAAAAAAAGAACTGGGATGGAAACAAACAATCCAGTCCTAAAGAAAAGAAATTCCAGTCCAGAGGAAGGTCTCCTCGGCGGAGAGAAAAATCTCCGAACCAAAGACACAGGTCACCCCAAAGTGACCCCTCTGGGAAAAGATATAACCTTAGAAATAGGGATAATATAAAAAAGCCTGATAGATATCAAGACATTGATACACGTCCCTCTCAATCTTTTCAGACTTCCTCGCAGAAATCGGAAAGAAGAGGACGATCAGAACAAAGAGAAGAGCACGTCAAGTCCAAAGACAAGGAACCTGCTCATCTAAAAAAGAAATTACAATTTCCAAAAAAGAAGGTAGCCAGCATTAAAATAGTTAACAATGCCGAGAATACTGAGGACACAACTGAAAAACGGAGAATGGGCTCAGACAATGCTAGACAGCGCAGCAGAAGTGAGCATAGCTCGCAAAGTCCTTATGAATCATCTGGAGACAGTGGACACGAATGAATACCTTCAAGTGGAAACTGCAGACACCAGAGTTAGCAAACCTCATAAAATATATGAAATAACATTACGTATAGAGGGGGATAAGACTAGAAAAATAAGGGGACTATTTTGGGATAATCTCTCCAAGGGCTATGACATCCTTCTAGCTGAAAAAGACTGGCCACCAGAGTTTGTCAGGGATTGCCCTCATGGCGAAGAAATAATTATGCCTGCCTTCTCAAATCATATCCCCATTCATAAAAAATACACACTTGCTAGAAAGTGGGCAGTAGCTCTAGCTCCTGCTTTATATAAAAATCACGTAGGATGGGATGAGGACTCTCCTCCTCACAAAATCCAGTTAAAATCACAACCTACTGCACAAAGGCAGTACCCAATTAAGCAAGAAGCTAAAAAACAGGTAAAAGAAATTCTAGATCAACTAGAATACCAGGGGGTGATTGAAACTTGCACCTCACAAATGAACAACCCTTTGTTTCCGGTCTCCAAACCAGACAATTCATATCGTCTAGTTTTGGATTACCGACACCTTAACTCATGTTGCAAAACCTTTGCAGTGCAAAACTCGCATAGTGCTGCACTAATGAATAACATAGTGCGCAAAAAATACAAAACAACATTAGACATCTCTAATGGATTCTTTTGTCAAAACATAGCACCAGAGAGCAGATACTTGTCTGCGTTCTCAATAAATGGCACTCAAAAACAATTCTGTCGGTTAGCCCAGGGGTACAAGAACAGCCCAGGGGTATTCTCAGCGAGAGTAACTGAATTACTACAAACATATGATGACGAAGCATTATCTTATGTCGACGACATATACTTAACAGATGATGACTTGGATACTCACTTGAAGAGAGTGAACACCATAATACTTGGGTTCGCAGCAGAGGGTTACAAATTCAACTTTAAAAAATCCAGAATTGCCCATCTGACAGTCCTGTTCTTAGGATATGAATTATCAAGTGAAGGCAAAAGCCTGGCTGACAATTTCCTAGAGAAATGTGCCGTACTCCAAGCACCTAGAACACTAAAAAACCTACAGTCAATTCTAGGCTTCCTAAATTTCGGAAGAACATACATTGCAAATTACGCAGAAAGGGTCAAACCCCTTTATGATCTAATAAAACCAGATTTTAAAAGAACCAATCGGACTCAAATACACACAGAAATTCTGAGATCCTTACAAACAGACATGCTAATAAAAACAAAATTAGAAACACGTGATAACACACGCAATCTTGTGATTCGAGTCATCCCAGGAAGATGCGGATTCACATACCTGACCTCTAATGAGGGAGAAAAGGTACCAATTGCATTCAAATCACACTTGTACACTAAGGCTGAAATGAAATTTAGCCCAACGGAAAAAATTCTAACTGCAACACAGACAGCTATAGCAAAAGAACGAGCCCTGGCACAAGGTAAACGAATAATAATCGTGACACCGATACCAGCCCTAGAGGCTGTAACAAAAGCAAGCATTCCGAATGCTAAAGCGCTCCATCCGAGATGGATACAATGGGCTAATTCTCTTGCTGCAACAGACGTGGCATACGAATTTGATCCTAACTTAAAAACACAAGAATTTCTCCAATATGAATTTGAATGTCCTCCGCCGACCGAAATTCTGCCTCTAGAACATTACGGCTGTATAATTTATACAGACGGATCAGCACAACCCGCAGTGGGGGGTAAACAAGCTTACAGTGCTGCGTGCGTGATTGTTAAAGGTCGCTGGCACAAAGGGAAATTTAAACCAGCCGTCACTAAAACACAATCTCTAGGAGATTGTACAGCTCAGCGAGCTGAACTACTGGCATTCAAGATGGCGCTTGAAAATACCGATCGAGAATTCCCCACACTCATAGTGTGCGATTCGTATTATTGCGTTCAGTCTTACAATGAATACTTGCAGATCTGGCTTCAGAATGGCTTCAAGGATGCAAAAGGAGGCACAATCAAGCATAAAATGCTCTGGGAACAAGTAGTTCTTTTACAAAAAGAACTACCAAAGACTCACGTGATACATACACTGAGTCATCAGCGTGATGGCGTTCACGTTGCAGGGAATTCATTGGCTGATGAGGCCGCGAAGGCAGCTGTGCAAACTGCTTCCGTAGCTGCCATCACACGGTCAAAAACAAAAATAGACAGCGAAATATTACAGGCTGTCAGCGCTACAGAAAAGGATTCGATAGAACCACTCCCGAAAGGCTTTCCAGTAAAATACTCATACATAACTGATGCAAACAATGTTCCGTTTGCTCGAATCCCTGGAGTGGGGGATAGGGCAATTCCAAACATGGAACATAGGTTAGGACTGATAATAGCGGCACACGAAGGGCTTGCTTCTATACATGCTGGCGTCTCAGCCACAGTATCATTATTAAAGCAGAGATACTGGTGGCCACAAATGAGAAGACAAACAAGGAACTATGTTTTAGAATGTGAAATATGTCAAAGAATGAAAGTATCAACGGTGAGACGTCCAGCGCAGACGCCCCTTCTAATCTCGGATAAACCATTAGCCTGTGTTTACCTAGACCACTGTGGTCCCTTACAAAGGGATGGTAACTATAAATATATCTTGGTTGCAGTGGACTCATGCACGAGATTCATATGGATGTGGCCCCAGCGAACGGCTGATGCCAGAACTGTTATAAAAGATTTGCGAGTCTTTATCAGCACATACGCAATTGGCATGCTGCATTCAGACCACGGTCCTGCTTTTAGCTCTAGAGCTTATAAGGAGGCCATGGTCAGCATGGGCGTTACATTGTGGTACTCTTGTCCATTTCACCCTGAGGGGAACGGAATTGTTGAATGAAAAAACCGTGACATAAAGCAATCTATAACGGCAAAGGTATTAGGTTCGGGAGCTGGGTGGGTCAAACATCTAATAAGTGTCCAACGTAGTCTAAATAACCTGCCAAGAAATTCTCTGAAGGGATTCAGTCCGTACGAATTATTATTTGGAACTAGGATGTTAATCTCTGACCTTGACAGTCAGACTTCAGTGGTAAAGGAAAAAAGCTTTGATATCAAAGATCGTTTGGCTATTTTGCAGGACTTAAACAAAACAAGAAAAGACCTGAGCAACATAAAGTTGAAACAACAGCCAACAACCACTGAAGAACCACCACCTGTCCCAGCAAGACCTGTCTGGATTCCAAAAGTCGGGGATCTAGTCAGAGAAAAGATCGTGGTAAAGAAGGAATTTGGGCCTTCTTACAGAAAAGCAGTTCCTGTCTTGTCTATCAACGGGACAAGATCAGTTGTACTACCGCCGCTTGCTGGTAAAAAGGAGAACCGAGTTGTATCCATCGACCTGGTAAAACCACAATCATGTGGCCGATAACAAATAGTAGGCCAAGTGGACTCCCAATAAGTAGCAGAACACCAAGGTTTGCTACCAGTACAGAGGTCCTAACAAAAAGGCTAATCACATTCGAAACTCCTACAGAAGAACAACAAGGACTATGCAACAATGCAATGGAACTTAGACCTCTGAAAACCCAAATAAAAACATTTAGCAGAGACACACCAATCTATAATGAAGTACCAAATGAATATGCAAGAAACAGTAATCCTGAAGCAATTGGAACAATTGACAGAACTGCATCCGGCTACTTCATAAACTTCGATGATTCCTCTGAAGGCTTCAGTGAATCAAAGACACAGCCATCAACAAAAACCTTTAAAGATAAAGCTAAAGAACTTTTGAAACAACTGAAAGAAACATATCTGATTTCTCCATGGATCGAATTTTGGGTGGGTTTTGGTGCATTTATCCTCATACTTTGGCTCATCATGGTACTAACTTTGGGACGCTTCATTGAGGGAAAATATGCTAAAATGGACACAGCAAGTCAGAAAATCAACTTGATCCTCAAACCACACACATCTTCGCACGTCGAGAAAAGAGAACTTTCTTCAGTCAACTTCACAGCCAATCCTATACCGGGTGGGGTAGCATGGGACAACACTGACTACGAAATCTATGGTCCGGTTGAAATCCTGAAATATCCACACCAAATTAAGATCTCATTGAGTGACTTTGTAAAACCAAGCTCATTTGCTGATGATTGGGACTTCAAAAGTATAAATAATATGATGTCTGACCTAGTGATGTCTGCTAAATTTACCAAACATGATTATTTGCAGGGTTCTACAAATTATGATAGTATGTACTGTTATAACCACTATGGTAACCATTTCATACATAGATCTGCACAACCTAGAAATGTTTTAAATTATAATCAATGGGAACATTGTGCAACCCCTCCAAAAGGAAGCTCAAGAACCTTTTATGACAAATATTCATACTTTTCAGGTTTTAACACAAGTAATGCCGAAACATTTTATTTTAAATTGTCAAATAAGACAGGGACAAAGACCATGATAACAAACACGAAATTTATATATTCAGACTCATTCTTTGAACAAATGAATACTTTTGGTTTTGATTATTGGGACAAAAATGTTGAAGTAAAAAGTGTTTGGGGTACAAAAGAATGGCAAGTACAAGGTATAGAATCTTTGTTTAGAGCCTGCATGATCCCAGAACAAAGTATATTTTTAAATGACACTGTTCAACAAACTACCTGTCTTGGCCTAGCCAAAATCAAAGATTTAAATAAACCGTCTATTCCAAAGCCAACAATAAACAGCAATAGCTCTAAAGATGAAGAGATAGACGTAAACTATGTATTAAACCAAAACAGAACACATCCTGATTGGAAACAGTGGTTGATCTGGCCCACAGATACTAATAACTGTCAAGACAGATTCCTGAACAAAACACAGGGGTTCAAAATGACCAGGCCAGACCCTAGATATCCCCAAAGACATCACCCAGGGATAATAACCACCTACAGTGTGGGCAAATTATGCCTTCAATGGCTACAAACTTCCACACTGGCAGAAATTAAGCAACACCTATCTTTACTTACTGATGGTTCTGACTTGCGTGATTTCATTATGGGACCGCGCAAACAGCGTCAAAAACGCTTCATAGCAGCCTCCGTATATGCAGCATACAACGAGGCCTGGAAGGTGACTCAAATTGAAACAGCAGAGAGTATACGGGAAATTGACCGTATTAATTTGGAAAAATCACTTTCTGTAGTGGACAATGGGTTAATGACTCTGTCCTCCAGAATTTTTTCTTTGGACAGCATTGTGTCTTCAGCAATCGACATATTATCGCAGGACTTACTGTTGTTACAACACGGTCAGTCTCAATTGCGTTCTATTGTACAGCTTGGCTGGACATTACAAAATCTGCGTTCAGGCTATGTGCCTTGGCGTTTAATCAACACAACGTCACTATTCCATATCTTTACCTTACTGATAGACAAATCAGTATGGCACAAAAGGGTGCTGATTATACAATCCTGAGCATTGAGAAACTCGAAAGATTACCAGTGACAATGTCAGAACGACCTGTCAGTGAATGGATAATACACGGGATAATTAATATTCCAATTTCAACCTTCAGGTTTCAATACTGCCAAAAATATATACAGGCTGGCATGTACGAAAAATTGGGAAAAGGGTACATTAAAACAACATGGAACTTGCCCTATTCACATGCATGTGTCAGTAATAAAGGACAGAAAGTGTTTCTTAGTGGCAATAATTGTGCGATGTCACTAAGCGGTACACTTCTGTGTAACGGAATTAGTTTGCATGGAGCCTGTGAAGGGAATTCGTATAACCTTTCATGTCACCAGCAAGGCACACTTGCAACAGAAATAGAACCATTCTTTCAAAGACTCTATAATGGGAGTTACATTCTAATTGTAGATCGCAGATGTTGTAGTCTTATGCCCGGGACTCCTTATCTCGTAACTACGACTGCGAAGGTCAAGTGCTGTGGACGCTCATTGTTCCCCAGCTCCTTTCCAGACAGGGAGGCAAGGGCATGGCCCAACTTGAAAATTACTTCTATTCGAATAGATACTTTAAGCAGAATGAAAACAGTGCTTCTTCAGACGCCGACCAGGCTCACGTCATCAAAAGAAACGTATGATCTCCAAGTCGCAAGGACGACTGCAGAGATTCACTCTTTGTTATCAACTAATTCCCCCAGACATTTCGCAGAAATCCTGAATGAAATCTTAAATATTTCTGATACCAGTGGAGTCTCAAAAGTATTTAAGACAGTATTTTCGATGGCATTAAAACCATTCAAAGCCATACTGGGTATTTTTCCAGATTTCGTCCATTCGATTTTTGGCGGACTTCCCCTCATTTTGGGACTAATTGCAGGAATCCTATTCTTGGTCCTAATATTTCGTTATGGCAAACCATGTCACAGACAAAACACCTGCGACAAGGGAAGAAACAATCCTAGCCATTGGATACCGGGACCGGATATCAAAAATCCTGGGACTATCCCGGCTTAGAGACCTGAACATGACTTGGTTTCTATCATTTCGACCAATGTGGCAACAATGTTTTTTACCTGTATTAAGGTGCCTGCTATGCGGAGAAGAATGCGTGTTAGACACCTGTCTGACGCTACAATCGGATGCGCCAATGGATGCAGAAACATTGTTGAGTCCAATCAAGGCTCATGCTTTGTGCTGCCCTCAACGGCTACCAATCCTGATGACGGCATTCGTGGAAGCTTCACCACTACGATTAAGGGGTAGTGAAGTTCAAGATGAAAGCAGCATCGATCAGGTACGACCTTCTGTCAGCAATCCCAATCAGAACGTCAATGGAGACAATCATGCGCACGAATGCATGGTTACACCTTTTTCCGAGTTAGTGGAACTTTCCCAGGAAGCTGTTGACAGCTTTTTCGAAAGCCTAAATGATATGATGTTCTCACCAGAGCAGAAATAGAGACTTTTGAGCAAGCTCGCACACGGCATTCCCTGAATTTGGCCTTCAACTTTAATAATAAAGTTACATGAACAATTTTCCCTCCAGTCCATGGACAGCAATTTTTTCAGCAGTCCCAAATTATTTTTGCATATTTTTCGGGACACTTATCTTCTGCTTAAAGTAAGAAACTATTCTTAGAGAACTAAAATTTCTATTTTTAGATACTTTATAGACATTAGCTGCCCGCTGGGATGTTCATTATTATTATATTCTGTGATGAAATGGTCTCGAACCTTTTTTCTGTATTAAGAGCCATTTCATGTGTAAATTCTCATATACCTAATAGCAATAATGTATACATATGCGTGATTACTTTAGCATTATTCTACAGCTTGAGTGCATACAATACATATGACTGCCTTTTTTCCGTATATTTGATAATTTCAAAATGCATTTATGTATTTTGGGGTGGTAAGGTATACACAATACTCTATAGTATGTTGTACTATGTTTTACTATGCCTAGATTAGTAAATATGTCCATAGTTAGCGTGGAGTGGGTGTGATGTATTCCTATAGGTTCTGTATCGATCCCCCTATTCCTGACCCTATTTTGGTTAACAAGTTAACTAGCAGCCAGCCCATGAGGCAGAAAACCCCCATGATGCAGAAACCGTTATCTGATTAAGCCACACTACGGCACAGGAACGTGTTATCTGATTAGGTCATAACGCTTGCAATCTAATTAGACAAGCGATATTCCTCCAGCCCCTGATAAGGCATACGGAGTTCTCAAAACAAATCAAACCTATGACAACCTGGGAAAAACCCTGCGGCCATTGTTTTGATTTCATCGAGAACTTCAGCAAAAGAATGTGCTAACGACCAAGTCGTATGACATCCTTATTGACGTATCTATGTCCATCCTTACGTCAATCTCGGCACCTTAAAGGTATCAATATTACCGACATTGCCCTATGCAAACACACGCGGTGGTGACGAGATTGGAGCAGCCAGTCTTGCCGAAGCCCAGAGCAGAGCAGACCCCGCTGGCGCAGCCCCGCCTTCCTGACGCGCTGAGAACGACACGCTGTTTTCTCCTGCCGAGAAATCCAGCACCGGCGCTTCCGGGTAGCCCTCGCAGGCAGCCTGGAATATCGAGACCAGAGACGAGAGATACCATCCCTCATCCATCCTAGATTCCAGGTACAGAACTGAATAACCCCTCACAGAGAATTCTTTAGTCAGTCACTTGGCAAAAACAAACTTAACTTAAACTGTAACTTTCTATTCCCGCCCACGTATTAGGCTTAGGTCAGGTACACGGGGTAGGCGTAGCTAGAAACACCAGTTGAGTACGTTTAGTCAAATGTATATGTGTATATATCTATTTTATTCATTTTAAACCTTCATATGGCTTAGAAACCATATCAATGTTTTTACAGTATTATTTTATACTTCTGCTTTTAATGTATGCACTTTACTTAACCATAAGTATTGCAATAATATCGATCCATTTCTCTTGTATGAGAAAAGAGACTGATCAATAAATAACATCTTTTATTGAACACGCCCGTCTCTTCCTTTTCTCTACAATCTGGTGAGACTAAGAATGCACGTACTGACTGAGTAAAATAAGTCGTCTTTTGTTTTCACACGACTCTAGAGATACACTCTTGATTAGGGGGGAGCAAAGTTGTCATGTTCTATGGTTGTCAGAAACTAAATCCCTTCTTGTCTATCCAGGGAGGTTCAACTCCTCCTTGCCTATTCGAGAAAGTTTCTAGTGAACTCTGAGCTAGCTGGCAAACCCAAAACTTTAAGTCTAATATCGACAGTAGTAGACCTAGTTAACGTCTGGTCTAGGCCTATACTATTGAAGGTATTATTCCAATGCCCAGAGCCTATTGGGATAATAGGAACTACACTACAGATGAATGCACGATGGACGGAAAGGGGAGGCGTGGACAGATGGGTGCATGGAGAGATGGAAGAGTGAAAGGATGGATGAACATATGGATGAATGCACGATGGACGGAAAGGGGAGGCGTGGACGGATGGGTGCATGGAGAGATTGAAGAGTGAAAGGATGGATGAACATATGGATGAATGCACGATGGACAGAAAGGTGAAGGCGTGGACAGATGGGTGCATGGAGAGATGGAAGAGTGAACGGATGGATGAACATATGGATGAATGTATGCACGATCGACAGAAAGGGGAGGCATGGACGGATGGGTGGATGGAGAGATGGAAGAGTGAACGGATGGATGAACATATGGATGAATGCACGATGGACGGAAAGGGGAGGCTTGGACAGATGGGTGCATGGAGAGATGGAAGAGTGAAAGGATGGATGAACATATGGATGAATGCACGATGGACGGAAAGGTGAAGGTGTGGACGGATGGGTGCATGGAGAGATGCACGAGTGAAAGGATGGATGAACATATGGATGAATGTTTGATGGATGTAAGGGGGAGGCGTGGACAGATGGGTGCATGGAGAGATGGAAGAGTGAACGGATGGATGAACATATGGATGAATGCACGATGGACGGAAAGGTGAAGGCATGGACAGATGGGTGCATGGAGAGATGCAAGAGTGAGAGGATGGATGAACATATGGATGAATGCACGATGGACGGAAAGGTGAAGGCATGGACAGATGGGTGCATGGAGAGATGGAAGAGTGAACGGATGGATGAACATATGGATGAATGCACGATGGACGGAAAGGTGAAGGCGTGGACAGATGGGTGCATGGAGAGATGCACGAGTGAGAGGATGGATGAACATATGGATGAATGCAGGATGGACGGAAAGGGGAGGCATGGACGGATGGTTGCATGGAGAGATGGAAGAGTGAAAGGATGGATGAACATATGGATGAATGCAGGATGGACGGAAAGGGGAGGCATGGACGGATGGGTGCATGGAGAGATGGAAGAGTGAAAGGATGGATGAACATATGGATGAATGCACGATGGACGGAAAGGGGAGGCATGGACGGATGGGTGCATGGAGAGATGGAAGAGGGAAAGGATGGATGAACATATGGATGAATGCACGATGGACGGAAAGGTGAAGGCGTGGACAGATGGGTGCATGGAGAGATGCACGAGTGAAAGGATGGATGAACATATGGATGAATGCACGATGGACGGAAAGGTGAAGGTATGGACGGATGGGTGCATGGAGAGATGCACGAGTGAAAGGATGGATGAACATATGGATGAATGCACGATGGACGGAAAGGGGAGGCGTGGACAGATGGGTGCATGGAGAGATGGAAGAGTGAAAGGATGGATGAACATATGGATGAATGCACGATGGACGGAAAGGTGAAGGCGTGGACGGATGGGTGCATGGAGAGATTGAAGAGTGAAAGGATGGATGAACATATGGATGAATGCACAATGGACAGAAAGGTGAAGGCATGGACAGATGGGTGCATGGAGAGATGGAAGAGTGAACGGATGGATGAACCTATGGATGAATGTATGCACGATCAACAGAAAGGGGAGGCATGGACGGATGGGTGCATGGAGAGATGGAAGAGTGAACGGATGGATGAACATATGGATGAATGCACGATGGACGGAAAGGTGAAGGTATGGACGGATGGGTGCATGGAGAGATGGAAGAGTGAAAGGATGGATGAACATATGGATGAATGCACGATGGAGGGAAAGGTGAAGGCGTGGACAGATGGGTTTATGGAGAGATGGAAGAGTGAACGGATGGATGAACATATGGATGAATGCACGATGGACGGAAAAGTGAAGGCGTGGACAGATGGGTGCATGGAGAGATGGAAGAGTGAGAGGATGGATGAACATATGGATGAATGCACGATGGACGGAAAGGTGAAGGCGTGGACGGATGGGTGCATGGAGAGATGCAAGAGTGAAAGGATGGATGAACATATGGATGAATGCACGATAGACGGAAAGGGGAGGCGTGGACGGATGGGTGCATGGAGAGATTGAAGAGTGAAAGGATGGATGAACATATGGATGAATGCACGATGGACAGAAAGGTGAAGGCGTGGACAGATGGGTGCATGGAGAGATGGAAGAGTGAACGGATGGATGAACATATGGATGATTGTATGCACGATCGACAAAAAGGGGAGGCATGGACGGATGGGTGCATGGAGAGATGGAAGAGTGAACGGATGGATGAACATATGGATGAATGCACGATGGACGGAAAGGGGAGGCTTGAACAGATGGGTGCATGGAGAGATGGAAGAGTGAAAGGATGGATGAACATATGGATGAATGCACGATGGACGGAAAGGTGAAGGTGTGGACGGATGGGTGCATGGAGAGATGCACGAGTGAAAGGATGGATGAACATATGGATGAATGTTTGATGGATGTAAGGGGGAGGCGTGGACAGATGGGTGCATGGAGAGATGGAAGAGTGAACGGATGGATGAACATATGGATGAATGCACGATGGACGGAAAGGTGAAGGCATGGACAGATGGGTGCATGGAGAGATGCAAGAGTGAGAGGATGGATGAACATATGGATGAATGCACGATGGACGGAAAGGTGAAGGCATGGACAGATGGGTGCATGGAGAGATGGAAGAGTGAACGGATGGATGAACATATGGATGAATGCACGATGGACGGAAAGGTGAAGGCGTGGACAGATGGGTGCATGGAGAGATGCACGAGTGAGAGGATGGATGAACATATGGATGAATGCAGGATGGACGGAAAGGGGAGGCATGGACGGATGGTTGCATGGAGAGATGGAAGAGTGAAAGGATGGATGAACATATGGATGAATGCAGGATGGACGGAAAGGGGAGGCATGGACGGATGGGTGCATGGAGAGATGGAAGAGTGAAAGGATGGATGAACATATGGATGAATGCACGATGGACGGAAAGGGGAGGCATGGACGGATGGGTGCATGGAGAGATGGAAGAGGGAAAGGATGGATGAACATATGGATGAATGCACGATGGACGGAAAGGTGAAGGCGTGGACAGATGGGTGCATGGAGAGATGCACGAGTGAAAGGATGGATGAACATATGGATGAATGCACGATGGACGGAAAGGTGAAGGTATGGACGGATGGGTGCATGGAGAGATGCACGAGTGAAAGGATGGATGAACATATGGATGAATGCACGATGGACGGAAAGGGGAGGCGTGGACAGATGGGTGCATGGAGAGATGGAAGAGTGAAAGGATGGATGAACATATGGATGAATGCACGATGGACGGAAAGGTGAAGGCGTGGACGGATGGGTGCATGGAGAGATTGAAGAGTGAAAGGATGGATGAACATATGGATGAATGCACAATGGACAGAAAGGTGAAGGCATGGACAGATGGGTGCATGGAGAGATGGAAGAGTGAACGGATGGATGAACCTATGGATGAATGTATGCACGATCAACAGAAAGGGGAGGCATGGACAGATGGGTGCATGGAGAGATGGAAGAGTGAACGGATGGATGAACATATGGATGAATGCACGATGGACGGAAAGGTGAAGGTATGGACGGATGGGTGCATGGAGAGATGGAAGAGTGAAAGGATGGATGAACATATGGATGAATGCACGATGGAGGGAAAGGTGAAGGCGTGGACAGATGGGTTTATGGAGAGATGGAAGAGTGAACGGATGGATGAACATATGGATGAATGCACGATGGACGGAAAAGTGAAGGCGTGGACAGATGGGTGCATGGAGAGATGCAAGAGTGAGAGGATGGATGAACATATGGATGAATGCACGATGGACGGAGAGGGGAGGCATGGACGGATGGGTGCATGGAGAGATGGAAGAGTGAAAGGATGGATGAACATATGGACGAATGCACGATGGACAGAAAGGTGAAGGCGTGGACAAATGGGTGCATGGAGAGATGGAAGAGTGAGAGGATGGATGAACATATTGATGAATGCACGATGGACGGAAAGGGGAGGCGTGGACAGATGGGTGCATGGAGAGATGGAAGAGTGAAAGGATGGATGAACATATGGATGAATGCACGATGGACGGAAAGGGGAGGCATGCACGGATGGGTGCATGGAGAGATGGAAGAGTGAGAGGATGGATGAACATATGGATGAATGTACGATGGACGGAAAGGGGAGGCATGGACGGATGGGTGCATGGAGAGATGGAAGAGTGAAAGGATGGATGAACATATGGATGAATGCACGATGGACGGAAAGGGGAGGCATGCACGGATGGGTGGTGCATGGAGAGATGCACGAGTGAAAGGATGGATGAACATATGGATGAATGCACGATGGACGGAAAGGGAAGGCATGGACGGATGGGTGCATGGAGAGATGGAAGAGTGAAAGGATGGATGAACATATGGATGAATGCACGATGGACGGAAAGGGGAGGCATGGACGGATGGGTGCATGGAGAGATGGAAGAGGGAAAGGATGGATGAACATATGGATGAATGCACGATGGACGGAAAGGTGAAGGCGTGGACAAATGGGTGCATGGAGAGATGGAAGAGTGAAAGGATGGATGAACATATGGATGAATGCACGATCGACAGAAAGGTGAAGGCATGGACAGATGGGTGCATGGAGAGATGGAAGAGTGAGAGGATGGATGAACATATGGATGAATGCACGAAGGACGGAAAGGTGAAGGCGTGGACGGATGGGTGCATGGAGAGATGCAAGAGTGAGAGGATGGATGAACATATGGATGAATGCACGAAGGACGGAAAGGTGAAGGCGTGGACAGATGGGTGCATGGAGAGATGGAAGAGTGAAAGGATGGATGAACATATGGATGAATGCACGAAGGACGGAAAGGTGAAGGCGTGGACAAATGGGTGCACGGAGAGATGGAAGAGTGAGAGGATGGATGAACATATGGATGAATGCACGATGGACGGAAAGGGGAGGCGTGGACAGATGGGTGCATGGAGAGATGGAAGAGTGAAAGGATGGATGAACATATGGATGAATGCACGATGGACGGAAAGGGGAGGCATGCACGGATGGGTGCATGGAGAGATGGAAGAGTGAGAGGATGGATGAACATATGGATGAATGTACGATGGACGGAAAGGGGAGGCATGGACGGATGGGTGCATGGAGAGATGGAAGAGTGAAAGGATGGATGAACATATGGATGAATGCACGATGGACGAAAAGGGGAGGCATGCACGGATGGGTGGTGCATGGAGAGATGCACGAGTGAAAGGATGGATGAACATATGGATGAATGCACGATGGACGGAAAGGTGAAGGCATGGACAGATGGGTGCATGGAGAGATGCAAGAGTGAGAGGATGGATGAACATATGGATGAATGCACGATGGACGGAAAGGTGAAGGCATGGACAGATGGGTGCATGGAGAGATGGAAGAGTGAACGGATGGATGAACATATGGGTGAATGCACGATGGACGGAAAGGTGAAGGCGTGGACAGATGGGTGCATGGAGAGATGCACGAGTGAGAGGAGGGATGAACATATGGATGAATGCACGATGGACGGAAAGGGGAGGCATGGACGGATGGTTGCATGGAGAGATGGAAGAGTGAAAGGATGGATGAACATATGGATGAATGCAGGATGGACGGAAAGGGGAGGCATGGACGGATGGGTGCATGGAGAGATGGAAGAGTGAAAGGATGGATGAACATATGGATGAATGCACGATGGACGGAAAGGGGAGGCATGGACGGATGGGTGCATGGAGAGATGGAAGAGGGAAAGGATGGATGAACATATGGATGAATGCACGATGGACGGAAAGGTGAAGGCATGGACAGATGGGTGCATGGAGAGATGCACGAGTGAAAGGATGGATGAACATATGGATGAATGCACGATGGACGGAAAGGTGAAGGTATGGACGGATGGGTGCATGGAGAGATGCACGAGTGAAAGGATGGATGAACATATGGATGAATGCACGATGGACGGAAAGGGGAGGCGTGGACAGATGGGTGCATGGAGAGATGGAAGAGTGAAAGGATGGATGAACATATGGATGAATGCACGATGGACGGAAAGGTGAAGGCGTGGACGGATGGGTGCATGGAGAGATTGAAGAGTGAAAGGATGGATGAACATATGGATGAATGCACAATGGACAGAAAGGTGAAGGCATGGACAGATGGGTGCATGGAGAGATGGAAGAGTGAACGGATGGATGAACATATGGATGAATGTATGCACGATCAACAGAAAGGGGAGGCATGGACGGATGGGTGCATGGAGAGATGGAAGAGTGAACGGATGGATGAACATATGGATGAATGCACGATGGACGGAAAGGTGAAGGTATGGACGGATGGGTGCATGGAGAGATGGAAGAGTGAAAGGATGGATGAACATATGGATGAATGCACGATGGAGGGAAAGGTGAAGGCGTGGACAGATGGGTTTATGGAGAGATGGAAGAGTGAACGGATGGATGAACATATGGATGAATGCACGATGGACGGAAAGGTGAAGGCGTGGACAGATGGGTGCATGGAGAGATGCAAGAGTGAGAGGATGGATGAACATATGGATGAATGCACGATGGACGGAAAGGGGAGGCATGGACGGATGGGTGCATGGAGAGATGGAAGAGTGAAAGGATGGATGAACATATGGATGAATGCACGATGGACAGAAAGGTGAAGGCGTGGACGGATGGGTGCATGGAGAGATGCAAGAGTGAGAGGATGGATGAACATATGGATGAATGCACGATGGACGGAAAGGGGAGGCATGCACGGATGGGTGGTGCATGGAGAGATGCACGAGTGAAAGGATGGATGAACATATGGATGAATGCAGGATGGACGGAAAGGTGAAGGCGTGGACAAATGGGTGCATGGAGAGATGGAAGAGTGGAAGGATGGATGAACATATGGATGAATGCACGATGGACGGAAAGGTGAAGGCGTGGACAAATGGGTGCATGGAGAGATGGAAGAGTGAGAGGATGGATGAACATATGGATGAATGTATGATGGATGGAAAGGGGAGGCATGGACGGATGGGTGCATGGAGAGATGCAAGAGTGAAAGGATGGATGAACATATGGATGAATGCAGGATGGACGGAAAGGGAAGGCATGGACGGATGGGTGCATGGAGAGATGCAAGAGTGAGAGGATGGATGAACATATGGATGAATGCACGATGGACGGAAAGGGGAGGCATGGACGGATGGGTGCATGGAGAGATGGAAGAGTGAAAGCATGGATGAACATATGGATGAATGCACGATGGACGGAAAGGTGAAGGCGTGGACGAATGGGTGCATGGAGAGATGGAAGAGTGAACGGATGGATGAACATATGGATGAATGCACGATGGACGGAAAGGGAAGGCATGGACGGATGGGTGCATGGAGAGATGGAAGAGTGAGAGGATGGATGAACATATGGATGAATGCACGATGGACGGAAAGGGGAGGCATGGACGGATGGGTGCATGGAGAGATGGAAGAGTGAGAGGATGGATGAACATATGGATGAATGCACGATGGACGGAAAGGGGAGGCATGGACGGATGGGTGCATGGAGAGATGGAAGAGTGAAAGGATGGAATAATAAATAGATGGAAGAGGATGGAAGGGTGAAGGCATCTATTCTCAGGATGGTCCGGTTTGCTCGCTTCACTGCCCCTGTCATTAGAGCTCTGGCTCAAGGAGGCATTTCCATTTCCTGGCTGCCCCCTTTCTAGATCCTTCCATAGTCTGGGGCTTGGAGTCAGAGCAGGGGTCTCCAAATAAAACAGGGGTTTGTGAGTTGCAGAGGTCTGCGTCGCTCGCGGTTTAGATGTTTAAAGCTTTTCATTTGCAGTGCAACAGGTCTCGCCTCGCTGTAAGTTGGAGCTATTGGCGTTGCAAATATTAATACAACGCCAATAGCGCAAACCTTCAGTAATGCGAGACCTATTGCATTGCAAATGCTTGTTTTAATATTGGAAACAGCAGCAGCATTAGGGGGATGATGTGGCTTTACGGTCAGAGCTACTAACCTCGGAACTGGGGAGCCGGTTTGAATCTCAGCAACAGCTCAACGTCCTCTGATTCTAGGTAAATGACATAATGTCCCAATTCCTAAAAAATAAAATGTGTAATGTTTTGGGCTTCAATGCTGTGAAGGTTGTGCGATATAGCACAGGTATTATAAACAGGATACTTGAACAACCGCTCTCAGGCAGGTGAACCCTTTTTTAGGGTCTCGGCTGGCGAAAGCAGCGCGCAGTGAAACAAACGCACAGACACTCATTTGTGGCAAATACAGAGTTTATGGAGCCACCGGAAGGCGTCACAGCATCATTCCTTCGCATGCACCGGACTCAAGGTGTGGCCGGGAATAGAGGTTTTGTCAAGTCCGGTTTGACCCGGGGCTTTGAACTCAGCTCGCCCTCCTCGCCTCTGTGCGCCCAGGGCTCTGAGAAGTGTTGTCGTCTCAGGTCAGCCTTTGGCCATGTTTGTGAGCCTCTTGTGTCTGTCCCTGTGCAGCACTGCGTGGGACGGTGCAGTATGCACTGTATGGCAAGCTGTATCGAATGAGAGGCAATGGCATCGGTTTGCATGGCATGAGATGGCAGAGTGTGACATGATATGGCATCACATAGCAGGGCACCGTACAGTACGGTATTGTGTGGCATACGTCATTTATCATCTGGATAGTATGGTACGGTACGCTGTGCTATCACGCAGAAAACAAAGCACGGCATGATGTAGCATGGAGCTTTATTGTGTGTCATGCCAAGGCATTGTATGGCTGGAAGGGAATGATAGCATGTCCTTTCATGTGGTATGATAAGGTCTGTCATGGTATAGCGCTGTGAACAGGGATATGGTAGGGCATCAGTAATGTATCTAGAGTGCCTGAGGCCCTAATGATGTGTAGATGCAGGCAAGCCCTGCAGGGCAACTCAGCCTATCTACCATCTAAGAGAAATGAAATGCGGCCGTTCTGTGGGTTCATAATGCTGCGACGAAACAAGCACCTGCTGGAGTTTAAAGAGCCACCCCACGCAGCTAATTTGTTACTGTACTAAAATACTTACTCACTGGCTTCATATGACGAGGAAAAGCACACATGCCTCTCTCGGCCTTTATGGCCTTTAGTTACACTGCCCTAACACTGCACAAAAATAACAAGTGAGAAGAGAAGGCGTGTGTTAAATTGCGTGTCCCCCTGTTGGACTATATAGTACAGTCGCTTGCGAAACAAATGGTCCATGTGATAAAATGAACCAGTTCCCTTTACCCTGATCTACAAGATACCAGCTTGGTATGCGGAAGCGGTCCAACTGGCTAAGATTGAGCGATGGCTGGGCCTAAACACCCCCTAGCACTCTTTAACGCAGATGCTTTTCATGTGCGTGAGATCCTGCCCGGCTCCCTCTGCTGGTGGTGGCAGCGTGAGAAGACAAGCACACGCCTCGCGCGGCAGCAGGCGGAGGGGGCCTGCGTGATTCCCTTGCAGGAGTGTGTGACCATATGGCGCCACCATATGGTGCCACGCGCTCCCGCAAGGAAATCGCCAGAGGTGCACGTGCTGCCATTGCAAGCAAGGCAACGCGTGCACATTTTTGACCCGAAAGTTGTGCCGATGGCATTAGGTCTCTTTCCTACGCAGCGCATGCACGCTGCGTAGGCGAGACCCAATGATGTACACAAACTCAGGTAGACAAGGGGAAATGGCTTTGTAAAGATACATCGGAGCTGTTTGTTCTCCAGAAACATCACCATCACCAACAAGCATTGAAAATGCAATAGGTCTCGCCTTTTATTAAGTTAAAGACATTTGCTTTGCTATACAATACCATCAGCAAAGCAAATGGATTTAATTTAATCAAAGGCGAGACCTATTGCATTTTTACTGCTTGTTTTAAAGGTCGTTGAGGATGGCTGAGCCATATTCAGCTCGGCCCTTGGCCTCGTGTGCTCATTTCATATCTAGAGGAGGAAGAATATCTTAAAAAGGGAGTTTATGACGATGGAATCTGACAGGTTTAGCCAGAGCTTGGATGGGCCCTTTGAGGTTCAGGGTTTCATCAAGAAGGAAAAACAGAATAGTGCCCTCGGGCAGGCAATGGGACAGGGGTGTGCAAGAGAGTGGATTAAAACATCTGGAAAGCACTGTGTGGTGGATCAGTGTTACGCACGGCTACAGGGGTGTGTTCAAGATCAGTGCCGCAAGCAGGGACAAGGGTGTGACAGAATCGTGTAACACATGATAAGAGGGGTGTGTGCAGGGGGACCCCTGGAGCACGGGGTGCAGAGACTGCCGCATCAGGTGATAACCACTCTCTAATTCTCTCTCCCCCCCAGACTCGCACTCTTTCCTCTATTCTTACTCCTTCCTGTCGAAGCCCCTCCCCGGGGTCCCCCAGTATTCCGTGGTCGGGTACGTGGATGAGGTCCCCATCATCGGTTACACCAGCGAGAGCGACAGGGCGGGGCCCCGGGCCCCCTGGATGGAGAACATCACGGACGAAGATCCCCACTACTGGGAAAACATCACACAAACCCTTCATGGCTCGAAGGAGGCGCTGAGCGACAATCTGAGGGAGCGGATGAAGGAAAAGAACCAGACCCAGGGTGAGTCACTGGGGAGGGGGTCAGTAATGAGCAGCTGAGGGGATGTGAGTGACAGGGGAGGAGGTTCAGGAGTGGCAGGTTTGCAGGGGCAGAGAGAGCTGCGAAAGGAGACAGAGCCTCCAAAGGGTAAATATGGGCCCATTCTTTTTATATGTAAATAATTGTTGTAACACATTTTCTTTACGTTTTCAATATTTCCGTAAGTTTCAAGGACATGTGCACATTTGTACTCAGCCTGGTTATCCATACAGCAATATGCAAAGCACGCAACGCCCAGTCCAAACTTGTGTGACCCTTGGCACGTGGCTGCTCTCCAGGTACCATGGAAGCACACACCTCATTAGCAGCATGACTCTCCTCCGCAGGCCAGGCCAGGAGATTGTTGTAGGACACTCCAAGACCTGGGATGCGCCTAGAAGGACATATAGACGCTTCCGTAGTCCTGCATCTGTCTGTGCCCGGTATTCACCCACGTGCTGAAGGTGCGCCCCTGGTCTACCACGTCTGAGAAATCCATCTTTGGGCAGTAAGTGTACACAAATCAAGAACATCCCTAGGTACATCTTCATTTCCAGGTGGTCCATTATACGTAGCCAGTTGAGAGTGAAGGGCAGTTCTTCTCACAATGCACCGAGACAACCCAAGGTAGCCCCACCCTGAATTTTGTGCTAAGTAGTCAGACCGCCTACATGTCCTTGCAGACTGTTTTATATATTTTTACACATAACAAAAAATATTGGCGGGTTCTGGAGATATACACCCTACGTACAAAGTATAGTAAATCAAAGCATTTTGCACAACTGCAAATAAGCATTGGCAAAGTCAATGAATGCGACACTTAGAAACTTTTTTGAGAACAACTTGGGCAAGTGTCAATGCGGTCAGTTACGGTTACTTGGGGTGACCGATTCTGGCAGAGAACTAGTCAGGCAGACCAGTATGACGCTCAGAAACAGTTACCTTCACAGAAGATTTAGGGCCCCATGCATCAAGCTAAAAAACGGTCGCAAACGGGCAGATTTGCAGAATGTGCCCCTTTGCGACCGGTATTTTTGCATTTGGGATGCATCATCCCAAATGCAAAAATCGCAATTTAAGGAATCTCTAAAATGAGATTCCTTAAATTGCGATTGCATTTAAGGAATCCCAAATTGAGATTCCTTAAATGCAATGCATCAAAGTAAAAAAATTAGCGATTTCGCTAATAGGAGTAGCAAATTACCATGATGATGAACTTCATGGTAATTTGCAAAAACTTTGAAAAACGCACTTTTGTGCATTTTTCAAAGTTTCATATTGCACACACACATGCCCTTAGGGCATGTGTGTGCGCAACATATGTGCACAGATCAATTTCAGGGGTGCAACAGGGTGTCCTTTTGACACCCTTGCACCCTTGAAATTGCATGAGCAATTTGAGAGTACCTACTGGTACTCGCAAATTGCTCATGCAATCTCCAATACATTCCTATGGGCCTGTAGGCGCATAGGAATGAATGGGACAGCATTCCTTAATTGCGAGTAGCAATCAAGGAATGTTTAGGAATCGCTATTTTAATAGCGATTCCTACATGCATAGGCTTTTGCGATTCCTAAATAGTGATTCCTTAAAAATCGCTATTTAGGAATCGCAATTCCTTCTGTTGATGCATCTGCCAGTTAGCCTCCAGACAGGTCCAGGCACTTTATCGTTCTTCGATGGATTCCTATATAGGGGTCCTGATGCAAGGGATGAAGGATGCTAAAGATGCTCCCAGTATGCTGTGGGTGGGATGTGGTCTATGGAGGTCTTCCAGTGGCTACTCCTTGGTCCTCGAGCTGGGTGAGGCCTTCTGGGCAACCAAGCGGTACTTTGACAACTCTCCCGGAGCCAGCAGACTCAGGAGTAGCTCTGAACATTAGGTCCTGGTCTCTGATGCTGCACAGTGGCTGTTAGCAGAATTGGGAACACTTTGGGCTACTGTTAGACTTGGCCTTTTCAGCGGATTTACCCCCCAGATTTATTGGCCCCCTGTTTTTACCCCATTTTTGTTGATTTTGGGACTCTGGGTACTTTACCACTGCTATTCAGTGCTAAACTGCATATGCTTTCCAGGTAAACTACGTTTATGGATTGGTTATCCATGATTGCCATATTTGATTTATTGAGAGTGCCAGGACCTGTAAATCAAATGCTGCTAGTTGGTCTGCAGCACTATTTGTCCCACAAACACGAGCAGCCTTTTAAAGGGTTCTCAGACCTTCCTCTGCAGTGCCTGCACCCAGTTTCTACTGCCATGTTGACTTGGCGAGTGCGCCCACTTGCCAGGCCCTAACCTTCCCTTTTTATTACATGTGAGTCACTCCTAAGGTAGGCCTAATGTACCCCTGTGGGCAGGGTGCAGTGTATATGAAAGATAGTACATGTACTGATGTGTGTGATATGTACCGATAGTGAAATACAGTGTATTTCGTTATTCACTATGGAAAGGCTATCTGTCCCATAGGACAGAATGGTATATACTTTGTAACATCTTACAAGTATAACTTCCCATTGGGGCATGATAGAGAAATGGAGTTTAGTATGCCTGACCTAAGAATGTGAAAATGCATCTTTTAGTAAAGATTATTTTTATGTTGTGTTTGAAAATACCACTTTTAGAAAGTGGGTATTGTCTTGCTTATACACTGCAGAGGTGAGTGAAAGGAAAAAGGTGGAAGGGATGACTGGGTGATGGGATTGTTTCTTTGATGTAGGGATGCACACCTTTTCTTATTCACATGTTTTAGTTCCTCATATTGGTATCCCGCTTTCATCAGATTGCGTGCAGATCGGTATAGGCATGCCCAACTGCCATAAGTTAAGAAAACTATATGTGAGAAGGGACTACATAGCCCCAAGAACCTTTTGCACAGCTTCATGCCGTAATTCACGTGCATGTTTATTCGCGATCATTTTTATCAATATTTTTTCATTTTTCTTTCTTCAACCATATTTAAACTCTTCGTTTAACCATCTTTTGTCATGTTTACTCCATAGGACCACAACTAGTTTGCAATGCCATTTTCCAAATTTCTGCTATTCAAATTGAGCGTATACAGGCCTCTTGCAAAGAATAGGAATGATGCAGAAGTTCATCACAAGCAGTCTTTATTTTGCGTAAGAGACCCAATGCATTTCGGGCTTTTGAGGTCCTTCTTCGGGGGTCACTACAATTGAAATTAACACAAGCAGTTAGTACTAATAATCTTCAGTAAATATATCATAGCAACATGATGTAAATTTGCATTCCTTATACTTTATATACATGTTAACAAGCCCATTTCAATACATGCATAGCGTAATCCTGTCTTTTACCTGATATTCTAACCTAATCCCTCCTGTTCGAAACTTCGTGAGCACTAAGCATGGGCGGATTTTGCGGATCCACGATTCACGAATTTGCGGATTCACGGATCGTGGATCCGCAAAATCCGCGGATTATGCGGATCGGCGGATTTGGGGGCGGGGCTTCCTCGAGTGTGTGGGCGGGGCCAAACGGACGGGCTTCCATGCGAGCGCACATGCCTCTTGTGTGTATAAAAGGTCAGAGACCGATCAGAGCAGCAGATTTAGAGACAGAAGCTCCTGGTCACAGGAACAGCACGGGGATTGCGCTCGTGAAAGTCAAAGATGCAAATGCCTCTGGCCAGCATCACAGCGGATTTTCGATGGTATATTTGGGAAGAAGGCACATTGCTAGTAACACTTTTTAAAACAGTACAAAGAAAAGATTTTAGTAGATTATCTGTAGTCTGAATCTGACAAGCCTACTACGATTGTGTATCAAAATGAACCAATGTGAAGAGGTAGCGGGCAACAAAGGTTAATTGCTCAAAACGAGTGGCAACTAGATGAGCTGAGACAAGATACATAATGATTTTTATTGCAATTGTAATTAATGTGGCTAATAGAGGACACTGGAGATTAGTTCAATCAGTTCGTTTGCTAAGGTCTTCATGGGCACTTAGCCATTTAAAAACAAATCTTCTGTATTACAGTTAAAAAGCAAAAAAAATCACCAATGCGGGTGCTTAAGAAAACTTGTTTAAGTACTAGCCATTTAACTTTCGAAGGCAGATCGCCGTTCTCCTTGAGAGCTGTAACCAGAGAAACATTTCTTGTCTGGTCCTACTGCAATGCTCAGCAATTATTTTTCTCTTTTTGTTGCTTGCAAACAAAAAATAGCCACCTGGGGGAGTGTGCAGCTCTGTCTTCTAGGCTCTAGGCTTTTCCCCATCGTAAACAATTTACGATGGCGCCGGCAAGCTGCCAGCGCCATCCTGCAAAAGTTACTTAATTAGCTTCAACAGGAAGCTCCAACTGATAAAATAAAGCAGGCGCTCGAGCCCCTGCTTTATCTTATCTATTAGAGCTTCCTGTTGAAGCTAATTAAGTAACTATTTGAGGATGGCGCTGGCAGCTTGCCGGCGCCATCGTTAATCAGGCTTGAACTTTTGACCGCAAAATCCGCTCCGATCGCGGATTGCGGATTTTCGGTAAATTCGCGAGAGTTCGCGGACCGCGAATTCACCGAAAATCCGCAAAATCCGCGATCGGAGCGGATTTTGCGCTCATGCTTAGTGAGCACCCCCCCTCGCATTCCCGTTTAATCCGCAGCTACTTCCTGTTAATCCCCTTATATCTCGCACCATCCTCATGTTGAAACCCCCAATCTGTGTTACAGACACTCCATTTAAACATCGTTTTTACTCTACACTTGTTTGTCTGTGAAACGACTCCGCCTACTTCAAAAGCGCATCTGCTGCTTTTATAGACTCACAATGTTATGCTAACAGCTGTGTCTGCATTTATCTCAGATTTCCCCATGCTTAAATGAACCAAATAACAGCGTGCCAGGTTAACGTACCTGCTCTGTTTATAATTAAAAGCCCTGGTGATACGCCATCCTCCCGAGTACGAAAACAGCTTCAGTTCCCCACCCGCGCTCTTAAATTACTCCACCTGTGTTCCCAGAATCGGTGGCGAGTGTTGAGATCAGCATGTGTGATGTGAGGGAGGGGTGCACCTGGGACCTGAATAGGGCTGGGCTTTCCCCACACAATGCTGGCTCCGCACCCGTGGTGCGACTGATGACCCTAGCCTGCCTGGTGAATGGAAAGGGTGGCTGGGGAAAACAAAGTACTAAGCATGGGCTGAAAATTCGTTCCGCTCGCGGAATTTGCGGATTTTCCGCGATTTCGCAATCCGCGAATCTCGCGAAATCGCAGTAAAATCGGCGAATCAGAGGGGACGAATTTTCAGCTAAGCACTTACAGGGTTACAGCAGCAGATGCAAAAGTTGAAGCTAATTTTTTGTAACATTTTACAAAAGGGTTACAAAGAAATTAACTTCAACTTGGGCACCTGCTGCTGTAAGCCTGTAAGTGCTTCCTGGTGCCTCGTTGCCTACTTGCAACTATTCTCTGACCCTGCTCTGACCCTTGAAGCAGGGTGAGAGAATAGTTACAAGTAGGCAATGAGCCGCCTGTCACGAAAATTAAACCTCAAAAGGAAGCACTGACCGATATAAAAACAAGCATTTGCAATGCAATAGGTCTCGCATTAGGAAAGTTTGAGCTATTGGTCTTGTAAATGACAATTTTTTTTATTTATGTGTTGGTTTTGAAAATAGCTAAATTAATAGCTTTGTCATTTACAACGCCAATAGTTATAACTTTCGCAAATGTGACACCTATAGCATTTGTAATGCAACATGTTTTGTATTTACGTGACTTAGCTGTATTGATATTACAAATTACAATGGCTTTTCATTTTTTTAAATAATTAATACTTAAATAAAAATGATTTAAATTTATAATGGCAATAGCTTAAACTTTTGTAAATAACTTTTGTGAAGATAATGTTCAGTGTATTTTATTGCGACGAAAATCCAAGAACAGAAGTGAAATATTAACATCTTTTTGTGACATTTGTAATAAAGTTTGAAACATTGAGAGAACATATTTGAACCAGTTTTTGTTGAATGGTTGCGGAGATTGATGCTGGGGTGGCTCTGAGTGGTGCTGTGGTGGTGCTGAGTGGTGCTGTGGTGATGCTAAGTGGTGCTGTGGTGGTGCTGAGTGATACTGGGATGGTGCTGAGTGAGGCTGGGGTGGTGTTAGTGGTGCTGTGGTGGTGCTGAGTGATGCTGTGGTGGTGCTGAGTGATGCTGTGGTGGCGCTGAGTGGTGCTGTGGTGGAGCTGATTGGTGCTGTGGTGGTGCTGAGTGATGCTGTGGTGGTGCTGAGTGATGCTGTGGTGATGCTGAGTGGTGCTGTGGTGGTGCTGAGTGATAATGTGGTGGCGCTGAGTGATGCTGTGGTGGCGCTGAGTGGTGCTGTGGTGGTGCTGAGTGGTGCAGTGGTGGTGCTGAGTGATGCTGTGGTGGTGCTGAGTGGTGCTGTGGTTGTGCTGAGTGATGCTGTGGTGGTGCTGAGTGGTGCTCTGGTGGTGCTGAGTGATAATGTGGTAGTGCTGAGTGATGCTGTGGTGGTGCTGAGTGATGCTGTGGTGGCACTGAGTGGTGCTGTGGTGGTGATGAGTGGTGCTGTGGTGGTGCTGAGTGATGCTTTGGTGGTGCTGAGTGATGCTGTGGTGGTGCAGAGTGGTGCTGTGGTGGTGTGGTAGTGCTGAGTGATAATGTGGTGGTGCTGAGTGATAATGTGGTGGTGCTGAGTGATGCTGGGGTAGCGCTGAGTGATGATGTGGTGATACAGAGGGCAGAAAGGCACAAAAAGCAGTCTAACAAAGGGCAGAAGGGCAGAAAAACAAGGGAAAAACGAGTCTAACAGAGGGCAGAAGGGCACAAAAAAACAGTCTAACAGAGGACAGAAGGACAGAAAAACAAGGGAAAAACGAGTCTAACAGAGGGCAGAAGGGCACAAAAACCGAGTCTAACGGGGCAGAAAGGCACAAAAACGAGTATAACAGAGGGAAGAAGGGCACAAAAAACGAGTCTAAGAGAGGGCAGAAGGGCACAAAAACAAGGGAATAACAGAGGGCAGAAGGGCACAAAAATGAGTCTAACAGAGGGCAGAAGGGCAGAAAAACAAGGGAAAAATGAGTCTAATAGAGGGCATAAGGGCATAAAAAATGAGTCTAACAGGGGGCAGAAGGGCAGAAAAACAAGGGAAAAACGAGTCTAACAGAGGGCAGAAGTGCAGAAAAACAAGGGAAAAACGAGTCTAACAGAGGGCAGAAGGGCACAAAAAACGAGTCTAACAGGGGGCAGAATGAATCCCGCCCTTCGCGTTTGTCCACGAAGATGCCACCTTTTTGTGCAATACCTCTACTCAACTGGAGTACTTTCTACTGTCTAATCAGTAAGTGCTCCCTCATCGGCTAAATGTATAGGGGCAGATTTACAATTTCTGGCGCATCCCAAGGGATGCGCCAGTTATTGTGCGCCGCAACTCCGCCACCCATGGTGCGCCGCATTTACAATGCTGCATCAAGCCTTGCGCCTGCTTAAAGCAGGCGCAGGGTTTTGACGGAGCATTGGCCTAAAAGTGACTGAGTGAAATCTTGTAGATTTCACTCAGCCACTTTTAGGAGGCGTTCCTGCGCAGGAACGCCCTCCCCTGCGCCGGAACGCCTCCTGATGGCGCAGGGCTTTACAACGTGACGAATCTCTCAGATGCGTCACGTTGTTAATACCCAGCACCATGGCACATCTTTTGCGCTGCCGCTGCGTCACAAAAGGTCTCAGTAGAGGGTGGCAGTGGTGAACCAGAGGGTGGCAGTGATGAACCAGAGGGTGGCAGGGGTGAACCAGAGGGTGACTGTGATGAACCAGAGGGTGGCAGTGCTGAACCAGAGGGTGGCAGGGTTGAACCAGAGGGTGGCAGGGGTGAACCAGAGGGTGGCAGTGATGAACCAGCTGGTGGCAGGGGTGAACCAGAGGGTGGCAGTGGTGAACCTGAGGGTGGTATGGGTGAACCAGAGGGTGCTGTGCCCATACACGACCGCATGGGTAACTTCGCCATGTAAGCGGCCCGCGAACACGCAAAAAGCCACGCGAACACGCAAAAAACCCCACGAACACGCAAAAAAACAAAAATCCACAAATTCGCGGATTTTGCGGATTGCGAATTCGATTTCACGCGAATTCGCGGAACGTGAATTCGCAAATTTCACCCATACTTACAAAGTACTCCAAAACCAGCTGCGACTGGTTTCTCCCCCACCCTGCACCCTGAGACAAAGGGATTTGATGTATATAAAGGGGCTGTGTCCCCTTGCAATTTGTTCTCTTCCAGGATCCTATCTGAGGGGGGCTGCTGCTGCTGCTGGGCACCAGGAGGACTGCCACTTGGACTGCCTCCCTGCCTGGAGGCCAAGTGAGCTGGCTCTGGGCCCAGCCTTGCCCCCCTGCCTGCCTAAAAAAACTTTTCTGGAGCTTTACTTCCCCCCCTAGCGCCTGGGAGCGCTTTATTTTCCTCTAAGCGCCTTGGAGCGCTGTTGATTGCCTTTAGCGCTTGGGAGCGCTTTGTTTATGTTCCTTATAGTGCTTGGGAGCGCGTTCGTAGTGTTTCAGAGCAGTTGCCCACCCTGCTTATCTGCCGCCATTTGTGGCCGTTTTGTTTTATTAATTAATAACTGGTGCCACCCCGTTTTATTATCTATTTTGAGGGAGCCCACCCTTCTTCAGCCCCGCATCACCGCCGCCGGCCCGATCCTTTGTGAGGCGCTGTCCCGCCTCCCAACCCCAGGGCTGCGCTGCTATTGACCGAAGCTGCGACCCCGGAAGCCAGGCAAACTGTGGTGTGACGTGGACCGGCCGACAAGTAACCGGAAGGAGAGCGAAGCCTGCCCTCTGGCAAGAGAAGCCGGAGGAGCCGGGACCAGCTGGGGTGCGGCCGCCAGCGAGGCCCCGAGTAAGAGGAACCCCGCCCGCAGCCCCAGCGAGACTGCCCCAAGCAACAGGGAAGCTGCCGCTGCAAGGAGACCCGGTGAGTGGGGCCCGGTGTGCAGTATCGGGGAGGAGGGCGTCGGGGCACATTGCCGGTGCCCGCCCCTCCCCTCCAGTGTAAGGGGGCATTCTTTTTCCGAGTCCCCAAGGGGGGGACTCCTACGATTTCCGGGTATCTGGGTCCCAGAGCCCCGAGGCTCCAATGAGGGCACCAGTTGTTACGAGCCCAGAGAGGCTCGGGAGTGCCGCATGGTGATTTCGAGCCCACGAGGGCTCTGGGGGCAGATTTGGTGGCGAGCCCCGAGAGGCTACAGAGCGCCACAAGTGTTTATTCCGAGCCCCGAGAGGCTCACGGTGCCGCATTTGTTCTCAGGGGCCCACGAGGCACAGGGGGCACCTTTCCTAGTTGGTAGAGTGGCCCTAGAAGGCAGCAGGCCGCTCCCACCTTGCCCTACATTGTTGTCTTGAGCCCAGCGAGGCTCCCCGGGGGGGGCAAGTTGTGCTCAGAGCCTGCGAGGCTCCAACGTGTTGGCCCCTTCATTATCTCACACAGCTGCCCAGCACTTAGTGGGCAGCTGCTCCGTTTAGGCCCCCCTGACTTTTGGACACAGGGCGTCCTAGCCCCAACAAGGCCAGGTGGCCTGGGTACAGTCACAGGTGGTGACTAATGTGATATCTGCGCAATTGTTCTTACACCGCTGAATGTATGTTTATGCATCATGTGTTTTCCTTCCCTACACCTCTGAATGTTGTGATTCATCATGTGTAATGTGTTCTTGCTTATGCCCCTACATGTATGGTGATACTCAGATGGTTGTTTTCTCCTAGTACAGGTGTTGCTAGGGAGTTTCTGGTTCCCTGCGTGACATTTACCTAAGGTGGTTAGGGTTGCGTAGGTGGTACTTACCGGTTACCAGTGGTTACTGGTTGTGTGCTTTATGTTCTAGTTTGTGCTACAGTGATTATTATTACATGTTCTATGTGCTAATTCCTATGATCTTTAACGTGCTATTTCTAACAGTATTTCTAGTTCTAAAAGTGCTGATTCCTGACAGTGGTCCAGGTGGCCAGCCAGGGATCCCATTTCTAACACAACCTTATCGACAAGCTATCCTAGTGGTAGCATGGACCAGCAGTCATAGGCTAAGACTTCAGAGAGCATATGAAGCAAGCTGTTTTACCAATTATAGTCCGTTGAATACCAAATGAAAGGACACCACAAAAGGTATATATCAAACATATATGTATTTATTCTAAACACTACCCCTCTGCACTCTTTATGAGGTCAGAGGTAAAGGTACAATACAAGTTACTTAATTAGCATACGTTAAGTTTCACAATATACAGTAATGCCCTAGGGCCCTCACGAACCATATACTAAGAAACAACCAAGGGTTAGGAAGTAGGAGGCCCACGGGAGACGCGTGCAGTGTCTAAACACAGACGCGTGTCCATTGACTTTTAATAGAGAACAAAGAAGTTACAAAGTTACTGTTTTAGGACACTTCCGGATGGACTACGTTAAACTAGGACACTTAGAGAGTCAAGACCCACGGGAGCACCGGAGTACTTGAGTTACCTCACCCAGGGAAGCAGGGTGCATAGGTGCCTTTTGGTGTCGGGTTTCGTCGTCGTTTTCTATGGAGAGCTGCAAAGAAGTGCTGCAGGTGACCAGTGAAAACGTGTCCGGGTGGTTCCAAGGGTGGATCGAGGATGTGAAGAACCTGAAAGCAGAGGGGACAGAGTGTGGGTCACTAGCCAGTGACCAGGAAGGTACCTAGGAAGGAACCAGGCGATGTCGGGGGCTTTAAGGTGAAGAAGGTGAGTTTGTCTCTTCAGCCACGATGTCCAGAAGGCATCAATGATGACCAGAAGCTGGAAGCGAGCTGTTTCATGACAAATCTGGCTGACTATGGTGTCGGTATCCGGATTGGACCCAACAAGCCTTGGTAACCGCAACCCTCGCAGGAAGTCGAGATGCACTCTGTTGCAGACCAGCAAGGTCTGTGGCGCTTTTCCTTTTCAGGGAAGCTGGAGCAAGCCCAGAGTAACTAGGCCAGCAAGTGGAATTCAAAAGAAAGTCTTCGGGGGACTCACTAGCCAATGGACAAGGAGCCGGGAAGATGCATTGAGCACAAAAACAAAAGCGGGGCCCACGGGACACTCGTGGAGTGTGGAGGCCTATGCTTCGGTGTGAAGGGTGCTCAGGCGGGGGTTTCTCTTTCCCCAATGTACAACTGCGAGGATGCCCCAGGAGTCGAGCAGGCAGCAAAACGCAGGATGTCCAAGATGTCCGGTCCCACGTTTCTCGTGACTGCCACGTGTCTCAGCTTTGCTGTGGATGTGGGTCAGGGTCGACGAAGTCTAGATGTCTATAGGCCGGCCGCGCTGGTGTGAGTAGCGCGAGCACTGCGCTGGTGGCGAGAGGCTTTTTAGTTAAAGAGAGTCTGGTTGAGTCAATAACCGCTCGATTTTAAGAATCCTTGTTGAAATGTTTTTATGATTAACTGTGTGTGCCTTTGCTGAACTTTGCACTGAACTTTACACATCCCCCTTTGACTTACCCTGATCTCCGTCGGTCCCCGGTCCATCACGGCTGTTGGTGCCGCTTGAACAGAGTGACGCGACTCAAAATCCCAACCTACATTTGGCCCCCCTGAGACAAAATTTAAGGCTGGCCTACTGAACTGCAGGTACCTCCCAAGGCATTCAGCTGACATTTGGCTACTGCTGACAGATTCAATGTGGGACGCCTTATTTCTTACAGAAACGTGGCTGAATGAAGACAACTTGGCCTCAATCACCCTGGCTAACCCTCTGGGCTTTAAAATGAGCTTTTCGAACAGGGAGGATGACAGAAGGGGTGGCGGGGTGGCTTTCATTTTCAAAGAAAAATATATGCTTACGTCCTCTCTACCCACCAATATCACAGGTATTGAGGGGCTACATTTCTGCCTGCAAGTCAACCCACAACTCTCACTAGCAGGGCTAATTATCTACAGACCCCCGGATTGCACTTCAGCCAGTTCATGTGAACTCATGGACATTATTGTCCAAAGGTCTTTGGTGCATCCTCACTATATAGTATTGGGTGATTTTAATGTCCATGCAGATAGGCCCAGTTGCCCCCTGGCTGCTCAGCTAATGTCAACTCTGGAAGCAGCCGACTTAAGACAAATTATCACTGGTCCGACGCACAGGGCAGGTCATATGCTTGATTTGATCTTTTCCAATATCCAGGATACGATAGCAGAGACCCCACAGCCACTGCTCTGGTCGGCTCATTAAGTGATTTCTTTTGTAATTACGCTGCCCCTCTGTAATCAGGCGAAGGGTAGACGTTCTTTTGTGCATAGGCAATGGAAAAATCTTTCACCAGACACCCTAGGCCTTGCCCTGGCAATTGATCCCCCAGCCCTGACCACAGACCCGAACACGGATGCGGTGGTGCTGAATCTTTGGATAGGCAACATGGTGGAGGCCGTTGCCCCAGCAAAACTCTCCCTGTCACGCAGGGAATCACCTTCTGCCCCATGGTTCTCAATAGGGTTGATGGCAGAAAAGAGCAATTGCAAGAGACTGGAGCGCGTGTGGCGGGCAAATTATTGCGAATCAGCTAAGATTTGCTATAAAAAAGCCCTCCGCAATCTACATCAATCTATAAAAAAGGCCAAGAAAATCTTTATTGCTACTTCTATCCAGCAAGCTGAGCAATCAAGTAAAGAAGTTTTTAAGATTGTTCAATCCTTTTTTAAGCCAGGAGTCATTGAGACAGAAGTCACTCCGTCTGAGAGACTCTGCGAGGACATCTCGAATTTCTTTGACAACAAAATTAAGAAAGTTTATGACACTTTCTCTTATCCTAGTCCCACGGTAATGTCGGACGCGGCTGATAGTAGTGTAGCCACCTCGACCTTAGGTCAATTCCACTCTATTTAATTTACTGAGGCACTGGAGGAAATAAAAAGATGTAAATCAGGGGCCCCGATGACCCCTGCCCTCCTAAGCTCTGGAATATGATGTCAGATTCAATTGCAATAACACTTTTACACAATTGGAACACGTCTATCGTGTTGGGGGTGTTTCCCGAGTGTTGGAAATACACCACACTTCTTCCCCTGAAGAAGAAACCAAATGGTGCCCCGGAGGACCTTAGTAATCTCCGACCGATCTCCATACTAGCTGCCCCAGGTATAATGCTTGAAAAATTAATACAGCGCCAATTGAGTAGCTTTATTGAGGAAAACAGTATCCTGCACGATACCCAGTCTGGTTTCCAGGCAGGTTTCAGCACTGAGACCGCCCTCATCGAGGTAGCTGAGTCGGTTAGGTGATCCTTAGAATGTCAGGTTTAATCTTATTCATTTTTAGTTGGGCAGTTTCAATACTTGGACAAAACCAGATCTAGCACCACCCTGTGCATGTGATAACTTTTCTGCACAAGACACCATGCACTTTATTATGTTTTGTGATTTTTTTCTGAACAGAGAAAAAAACATTTGTTACCTGTTTTAAGGGAAGCTGGCTTCTCCCAGGTGAGACCAGCCATGTTTTACCTACAATCATTGTAAAATATCCGCATTACATTTTGCATGGCAAATTTTTTAGTGGCGGCAGCTAGATCTACATCATGCAGGAATTTAGCAAATCTCCCTATATAAACTGTTTTTATAGATTTTTAATTTTTGTCTTTATTGTAACACCCTGTCATATGTATTCGATTGTAATGAAATTGTTTAATTGTATTTTACTTGTATATAATACATTGTTATGCTCTTTGTATGATTTTTAACTAAATCGAATAAAGATAATTTGACTGGCTGATCCTTAGAATCAGGAGCATCAGCTATGCTGGTGCTCCTGGATCTATCTGCCGCGTTCGATACTGTCGACCACGGCAGACTCCTGCAGCGGTTAGAGGATATCAGCCTGAAGGATAGACCACTGGGTTGGCTTAACTCCCATCTGACCGATCAGTCCCAGAAAGTAGCTCTGGGTTCCTTCTCGTCTAAACCGAAACGTCTCTGGTGTGGGGTCCCCTAGGGATCGGCACTTAGTCCTTTATTATTTAATGTTTATCTAGCTCCACTTTTCAGTCTGATTGCCAAATGGGGGGTCAAGGCTATTTTGTATGCAGACGATGCACAGCTTGTCCTCCCTTATTCAGAAGTGTCGGAGGCGGCTTTTGGTAAATTTAAGGGCTGCCTCCGTGATATAGCCAGCTGGATGAATTCCAATAAATTAAAATTGAACGCAGGCAAGACGGAGGTGGTCTTTTTTGGGAAAGGCATACGACCCTTTCCGGACCTGTGGTGGCCATCTGAAATGGGACCTCCGCCGCTCCCAAGTACTAATGCAAAAAATTTGGAGGTGAGATGGGATGACAGCCTTTCCTTCTCCTCCCACATCCAACAGGTCACAGCAGGGTGTCTATGTAAACTCAGGAATCTCCGCAAGTTTCTCTTGCTATTACCGGTAGACTGCCGGAAAACGGTAGTCCATGCGACTGTCACTCCAAGGCTGGACTACGCGAACAGCCTCTATCTAGGTCTACAAAAATATTTGATTCAACGACTGCAGACCGTGAAAAATGCGGCTGCGAGGCTAATAAAGCATATCCCCTTTAAACAGCATGTCTCTCCGCATCTGCACGAACTGCACTGGCTCCCAGTGGCAAGCAGAATCAAATTCAAGGCACTGACCCTGGCTTTCAGGGCTCTACCTGGCTCCTGCCCTAACTATCTAAAACGGAGACTCCCCCGCTATCAGCAGGCGGGATGCCTTAGCTCAAATACCTTAGTTCAACTACACGTCCCGCGAGTCAGAAAGGCTCGTCTTGGAGGCAGGACTTTTTCTGCTGGCACGTCGAAGCTGTGGAATGCTCTTCCGCCTTCCATTCAGGCTGCAACTTCAGAAGCAGGGTTTAGGAAGCAATTAAAGACCTGGCTCTTTTCTCAGAGAATCTAAACCACCTTTGTCACTTTCTCATCTCGCTGCTCACATAGCGCCGGGATGCCTCCAGGTGAGGTAGCTGTTCGCGCTTTACAAGCTTCAGTATTAATATTATATCTTGAGTTGCATAGTCATCAGGTTCCGGCGGGAGCCTTGAAACTGCAGACCGGCAAAGTTGCTGTTGGTGCCTGTTTGAACAGTGTGGCCACTCCTTGACCACAATTGAGATGTCTTTAGTCTTCCAGTCGGAATGGAACGTCGAAGGTCCAAGATATGTTTTCAAAAGATTCTTCCAGGACAATCTAAAGTCCTAGGGACACAGCTCCTATACTTATCTGATCTAAGGGGCTGGACTACCTGACTAGGTCCCTCCAATGGGGGGACCTGGGAACAGGGTGGTTACACCCCTTTCCCTTTGTCCACTTTCGCGCCAGAGCGGGGCTGGAGTGCCCCAGCAATGGGTTTGAACCGAGCTATGCATGGAGCATCTTGTGTGCCCCAGACAGTGCCTCGTTTTACAGCCCTCCCTGCCCCAATACACTAAAAGCCTGTCAGGGGAGGTGCTAGCACCTCCCAAGGCAGGAAACCTATTGTCCACGCCTCCCCTGCCGGAGTTTCGTCCAGTAGCAGGAGGTCAGACTTGTGTCTGTGGCAGCAGCATCCATTTTGTGATGCTTGAGCTCTGTTTAACTGTAACCGGGTTTACAGTTAGTAACATGTCTTCTCCCTCTAGAAGGATGGAATGCTACCGCCGCCGTCAGAATTGGGGGGGTGGGGTAGTATTCCAAAGTGTTTAACACCTTACACAACATGTTTTGATAAAGCCAAACCAAAGTTAGCATTAACCGCGAAGATTATAATGCACTTAAGAGTATATGGAATGGCTATATCATAGAACAGCTATAAGGAGATGGTTCCGAAAGCTGCAGAGGGGTTCCGCTCATGCTAGGGCACCCTCTCACATAAAACCAAGCACTCTGCCTCTAGGATTGTCGAGACCTACCATGGGAGTGGCTTTTAGGTGTCTATGTGTCTATATGTATAGGTAGATTTAGGAATACTATATCTAAGTGAGGGGTGATTACACCACCTTACCCAAGCTGAGTGATCAGCCTGTGGTGTCAGTTTGGAGGGCCAGCCAGGGGTGGCATAATACATGCTGCAGCCCCTGGTAGGCATTGGATGAACCTATGCCCTGGGCACCTATTGCACACTATACAGGGACTCACAAAGGTGACCCAATACCCAATCTGGTATGTACCTAAAGTACATGGTTACAATTTAGAGAGAGAACAGCTAGGCTGGGGTCCTGATTATCATGGCCATAGACAGTCTAAAGTCTAACTCTAGCCAGTCCTGATTCAGTCAGCCACTAGAGGGAGCCCGCGATCTTCTCGAGGACGCCAGAACTCCATCTTTCTCTGTTGCGGGGACGGCTGCGAACACCCGCGGCTCCGTGAGCGGACCGCGAAAAGGGTCAAGGTTCACGTAATTTTCACCGGACAGAGCCGTATTGTGTGCGAGGGAGAGGGCGAGGGCGCGGTGCCCGAAGTGCCCAAAGTGCCAAAGTGCCGAAAGTGCCAGAGAACCAGCCACCTCCTCTGCTACGTCCTTTTGCTCGCTCCCCTGCTCCTCGCCATGAGGCTCCCTGAGGCTGACCGGAATTGTGACCGTTCTCGCTGCCTGGCCAGGTCTCTACCACTCATTGAGCCTACCACACGGTGAGGGTGCGAAGCAGGGGGGGGGGCTGGGAAGCTGAGCGCGCATTTTGCATGCACTTTGTGGGACGGACTCAGGACTAGTGGTCATCTGGCATATAAATTCCGCAGTAAAACCTGTGCAAAACCTGTGCAAAACTTGTAAAAACCCTGTAAACCCCCCTTGGAGAACTTAATAAAGGGAAGAGGAAAAGGCACAGGGGTATGCACAGGGATACGTGTCCGTGATGATGCCCACGGTGGTTGGCAGGTGTGAGCGCTGTATTAAGCGCTGTGATAACAACGTCTGCTAGCAGGAGAGGACCCCTTTGGATTTTTGGCTCTTCATAAAAAAACCTTTGTGTCACCATATCTGCTATTTGTTGTTAAATGCTAGACCTAAAGAGGGGTTGGTAGGCGTGAGCGCTGTGTTGTGCTTCGAGCGCTGTGATAACAACACCGCCACTGATACTGTTTACGGGCCCCACACTCACTAAGAACAGCCTTGAACAGCCCGAATCATAGGGGGAATCGGCGCGTGTAAGGCCCTCGAAAATTACATATAGCAAGAGACTATAGGAGAAACGATGAGGACCAGAAACTCTTCTTTATTACAGGCCCAGTTACAGGCTAAGCCTCGTCCTCACAGATCGGCCCGAAGACGGAAGGCAAAACTCTTCTACCCCCCAGGAGTAGGGGAGCTTCACCCGGGGCAGTGCTTCTGGAGGGGAGCCTCGCGGATTCCCCTGGAGCTACCGGAGCCACACCAACTCTCCCAGGCTCATTTGTGGAGCCCCCAGCGCTGCCAGGGTCACCAAATACCGTACCTTCGCAAACAGGGGAAGAGGGGAAGTGTCTCCCCATAGTTAACTTGAACCTCCGCCCTGGCGCCTTTACAACCGCCGCTAGGCCCTCAGGGAACAGAGACATAGGATCCTTTTTGCTACCCTCGGTTACACACTCAGCAGCACCTCTCAGGCCTCTGAGCTGCTTACCAACTACCAAAGCTCCTGAACAGAGCCCGAGTACGACCGCGGGGCAGGGTCCAGGGCCTCCCTTATCACCATTAATAATCACTCTTCAGGGGGCAGATTTTCATAAGCTGGCATCGGCTGACAGGGCACATTTGAGGCCCGAGCACGACAGTCCAACATCTCTGCCCCAACAAGCATTAACATGCTCTCAACTTAATTCGGCGCCATACGAGTCCCTGAAGGCTGGCTTTGGCAACGGTCCCCGCTGTAGAGCACCAGCATTAGCAAACAGAGAGCACATACCAGAGGAACCTGGGAGCGGTAAGGCCCTTGACGAAGGAGGAGTGACCACTGCATTACCGGCTGGGCAGTTCCAATCACCGATCTTGTTGACCTGGAGCCCGCTGAATCAAGACGACACGTCCCAGCGTTCACCCCTGATACGTGGAAGGGAGGTCACCCCCCCAGCGTTTGTAAACCATCTTACAATGATAAATGAGACCCTAATTTCTATGACTGGAGGAGCAATTATGCATGCCGATAAGCTTAATGCCCAGATTAACATCCTACAAACAGTGGCAAATTTAATTTCAGGGGTCAACGCTAAATTGGATCACTTGAACTCCCTGATTCGCAGAGCCCAGGAGAGTACATATCTCATGTCCGAGCCTTGCAGTTGCGGTCCAGTTCTAAAAAACCTGGAAAAGCTCCCGCATATTATGACTTTTCTAATTGAAGATCTTAAAATAGAAGCTAGCAGGAACAAGGATTCAAACATCAAGGCACTAGCGTCTGATCCTTCCATAAAAGAAAGTTTAAAAAACTCTTTATTAAACGGCACAGTAACACATAATGAAAATCAATCTGCTAGGGTCGAGCCCATACCAACAAACAACGCAAACATCAGAGATGCCGTTCCAACTACATCTCAAAATTCCGAATGGCAGCAGACTTCCACATCGTCCGGTTCAGATCCTCTCAAGAAATTATCAAGGAAAAATAAGAAAAAATTAAAAAAACTGAACAAGTCGATTAAAAATAAATCCATACGGGAATGGCTGCAGCCCGGTCGCCAGTCGCAAGGTCATATAGAGCCACCGGAAACGACAGAGCTAGAAGCATTCCCCTTAATAACAGATTGCACGCTCCCGAAGCACGATGTCCTCAACTTATCTAACCCAATAACAAACCAAGGGCTGGCTGTCTCTCTGGTGGCGCCCCGACCAGCCCCATTAGTATCAACCACAAACCATGCAAACGACCCACAAAATACAAACGCCGTGGAAGCGACCCAACCTTGCAGCACCGAACACGAAGCGCGATCAAAGCATTCCTTAGCCGCCGTTTCATCAACGTCTATGCAGGTTGCGCTTCAAGTGTCACGGGCAGTCTTAGATACAAAGGGCATTAAAAACACTTGGATTAACAATGGGCTTACCAGCGTTTAATTCACGACGGCCCCTGATCGAGCTCCCGGTGCAATAAGGCACACAGATGCCTCCTTAGCTGGCCTCTAACAGCCAACAGAAGTTGCCGCTCAGGCTGCGGACCCCGTTGTTGACTTAAATCATCCCCAATCGCAGGACCGGGAAATATGGCTATACCCAGAATATGTCTCGCAGGGGAGGTGGGACATTCTTAATCGTAGCAACCTTCTGTTCCTTTGTGCGAACATTCCAGGGCTGGAGGGAATAAAAACTTCAGACATCGAAACCATCTCCTTCCTACCGCCAGACGAGGAGGAGTTAAACAAAACCATGGAGGTAACTTTCACGAGCCCGGCCATGGCAGAGGCCTTGAAAAGCCAGCACAAGCTACTGGAAAGCTGGGGCATAAGGATAAAACCCAAGATATCACAAAAATATCCTCTGATCTTAAAAACACACTCTGCATATATCTCGATGGGAAATATGGCCCAACCAGCTGGAGAGTTCCCACGCCTGTATGCGCTCTACAAGGACGCCCCAGAATTGGTGCCTACACTCCAGGGGCACAAAGGTGGCACAATCGCTGGTCACCCTATCAGAACACCAATTAAGATCACTAGGGACTTAATCCAGGGCCACGTAAATGAGCAAAACTGGGTCCCGCGAATAAAGACTGGTCCTGGCTCTCGCTTGCTTTAAACTCCAGGACCTAATGGTTCGCGCCTTAACGCCTGGGGCCACTTTCTGCGACGCATGAAAAACACAGACTTAAAACCTGCTGAGAAGGCATGGCCCCCGGTGAGACTGAAAGTCATGTCTTGGAATGTTGCCGGCCTTAGGCGGTTGCTTCTCAACCAAAACGCGCAGTCATTTATGGAGGAAGCAGATATAATCTGTATACAAGAGTCTTGGCAAATCCATCCGCTCTCCCTGAGAGGTTATGCTGAGTACCGAAAACCAGCAAAAAAGACTAACATCTTTGGTAGACCCTCAGGAGGGATATGCGTCTATATTAAACACGCACTACATTTGGAATTTGCAGAAATCTCTAACTTACCGGATTTCCTCCAGGCAGGCATTTTGAAAGGCTGTCGCCTGGCAAACAGTAACCTTTCAATATTGTTAATTAATCTTTACCACAATCCGCATGGGCCTTCATCAAACCTGGGCTAGTTGGTACATCACATAGAGTGTTTACTGTTCCAATTCGCGGCACTTGAATGTATAATTCTTGGCGATTTTACCACTCATAACATAGGGGTTCTGACCAAACGCAGCCATCAGGTAGGAACCACTGACGCCCTAAATGATCTATTAAAATCCTATAACCTGGCGACGGCCCACTCAGTTCTCTTAAAGAACAGACCGGGGCAGACGGTCGGCCCCACATTTAACAACCAAACCACGGTCGATTATATAATATTAAGTGGCAGGACCCAAATCATAGGGTCAGCCCTCTCTGATCCGATTCCAATGAATATGGAGCGAAAGGTTTGGACCAGAAGGGTGCGCTCCTGGAGACTCAAGATGGCTGCAGCTGTGGCCATGGGGGAGCTCCAGTAGGCGCGCTAGTCTTTCTGACCTCGAGCTCCGTGAAGACAATGTGAAGCGCGAGCTCCGGTGGAAATGCGCACTTCACCGAGAATATTATCCTGAGAGGTTCGTCTTGGTGTCCAGGATACTTTCGCCAGAAGAAAACGGAAGTCGCTATAGACTCTGAAATTCCCTCGAGTTTCTTAAAGTAATTAATTACTCTTCGGCACCCCGGCGTGTAAGTCAAACGCGGGTTTTCTGAGGAGTTTCAAGAGAGCGTCAGTGTGAGGATTCCCGTTAGCCTTGACACCCGGCGTGTAAGTCAAACGCGGGTTGCTGAGGCTTTTTCATGAGAGCGTCAGTGTGCGGAATCCCGTTAGCTTCGGCACCCGGCGTGTAAGCCAAACGCGGGTTGCTGAGGCGTTTTCAAGAGAGCGCCAGTGTGAGGAATCTTGTGAGCTTCGGTACCCGGCATAAGAGAAGGCACGGGTTGCCGACGCACCTTTCAGACAAAAGACAAGAGGAAGGAGGAGTATCGAGCGCTTGACTTCTGAAGAGTCCACAGAGCCAGAGTCAACTTCAAGACGCCAGCGCTGGAACACAGACCTAAAAAATGAGCTAAGTGAAAAAGAAAGATTAATGAAAGACTCCATATAAGTATAATCGCAGTATTCATTGTGTGAATTCTCAAGAGAGATAAGATACAGTTGTTGGTTAACCTTAATGAAAGAAAAGAGAGACAACAGCACTATTAAAGAAAAAATGACAATGCACCTGACATCCCAAGCAATGTAAATACAGTGTAAATATGTTCAGAGACTCACCTCGAGGTTCTGAGTGTGAATAACTCAGCTATCTTGGAAGGGAAAAATGCAAGATTAGCATCCACAGGAAGTAAGGAAACAAAAGACCACACAAAGAAATAGAAACCCCAATAGAAGGCATTCTCTTTATTTAGTGAAGTAAGTGTACCTACCTATATAAACCATACAAGTCAGGCAGGAATCTTTATATAGGTCTTACTTAAACCACCCTTGTTCTTTCTATCCAAATAGTGACAACTAATAGAGGAGAACAGAAAAATACCGCACACACATGAAGAGGAGCTAGAGTCCGGCAGTGCAGCGGTGGGTGAGAGAGAGAGATAATAGAATAGAATCCAATAGAGAGGATAGGAGGTTAGGTTTTTAACTATGTGTTATTGTTTTTAGGTTCCATCTACCAGACAGTACCGAGGGTAGCTGATTGAGGAACCAATACCGGACCAGTCTCTTCTTGTTTATTATTTTATCCAATTCCCCCGTCCCTTGAGATAATGGTGGAGGGTTCTCTGTAAAGACCCACCAGCATTGCCAAAAGGGTCGGTGGTTCTAGCATCTCTGTTCCTGTGCAGTAGCGGAGAAACAAGTAAGTTCTAGATCCTGACAGAGTGAAGTGCCCAAGTTGCATTCGCACCCGAACAGAGATGGCAGAAGGAATTGATGTCCAATCTTTAGGAACAATCCTAGACGCAATACAAAAAGAATTGGGAGCAGTTAGGGAGGAGAATCGAAACCTGAGACAAGAGGTAGTTAGTGCCAGAAAAGAAACAGCAGAATTGGCCCTAAGGTTATGTCAACCTAGTAGTCTGGAGAGGGAAGCCATGAATCCGGTATTAGAGACCGCTAATAGGGCAACCACACAAGTAATCCACTCCCTTTCCCCAGTTATACCATTAGCGGCTCCAGAGAGATTTAGCGGGGACCCACAGAAGGCGCAAATATTCCTCTCCCAATGCTCATTACATTTCATGTGCCGCCCTTCAATCTTCCCAGACGCGCAGTCTAGAGTGGCTTTCATGCTCTCTTATCTAAGTGGGGATGCTGCTTCGTGGTCCATGCCATTAGTCACAAGGGATGATCCTTTGTTAAGGAATTTTGAAGATTTCAAACGAGAATTCTTACGGATATTCGACCGACGGAGAATTTCTCAAGTGGTGGATAACGAATTGCTCGACTTGCGACAAGGAAATCGAGATTTGATCGCCTATCTGGCTCAGTTCAACAAGTTAGTGGTGGAGACAGATTGGCCAGAGAGCAAGAGAGCGGCGATATTCTACCGTGGATTGAGAGATGAGCTAAAAGACACCTTGGCGCAAATTCCTAATCGGCCCACTGAAGTATCGGCACTCATTGATTTGTTATTGGAGATAGATTTCCGCCAGGGGGAGAGACGAGGAGAAAAGAAAAAAGAATTCAAGGTAATGCCCCCGTGATTTGACTGGGCTCGGTCAGATGGAGCCAGAACCTCGGAGACTCACTCGGGAGCCGAACCAATGCAGATCGGAACGATACGAGGCCCATTGACCAAGGAAGAGAAGGAGAAAAGGAGAGCTAATAATCAATGCATGTACTGTGGGTCTGGGAATCATTTTGTTCGAGAGTGCCCAAAGAAGCCTAAGAGTACCTTCAAGCCGAAGGAAAACTAATGGCACCACCTGTGGAAGGAGTTGAACGGGTGGGTGCGATTCAAAAGATAACTCCGCATGAGTATCAAGTAGCAAACACACTGCAGTCAGCTGCTCCGCATTTAGTCATGACCATGGAAGTGAAGTTTGGGCAAACCACCCTAACGGAAGTATCGGTCATGATTGATTCGGGAGCTACGGGAAATTTCTGCGATGTGAGATTTGCCGCGAAGGTGGGAATACAGGCTATCCGAAAGTTGAAGAGCGAGCCTGTTCGGGCAGTGGATGGAACAAATCTTTCTTCGGGTCCAATCGTGAGTCACACAGAGGTAATCCAATTGACGGCCAACGATGGTCATCAGGAAAAGATCCAGTTTAATTTAATCGACGCCCCCCAGTTTCAGTTGATCCTTGGTCTTCCGTGGCTTACTGAGCACAATCCGACCATCAACTGGAGTTCCAGAACAGTAGTGATGGATTCGAGTTATTGTCAGGAGAATTGTTTTGATTCAAAAACCGAAGGAATGAGGAACAATCCAGCCTTGTCTTTGTGTTCCATCGAGCATACGATGTGTGTGATAAACATTCAGGAGATTCCCGAGGAGTATAAAGAGTTTGCGGATGTGTTTGACGAGGTGGAAGCAGAACAGTTACCTCCACATCGAGTTTACGATTGCAAGATAGAACCGGAGCCAGGATCCAACTTACCATGTAGTCGTGTCTATGCCTTGACTGAGCAGGAGCTCCAGCATCTTAGGGAGTATCTGGATAAATACCTTGCCAACGGTTTTATCCGACCGTCTCAGTCTCCAGTTTCTTCTCCTTTATTTTTCGTGCCGAAGAAGGAAGGAGAATTGCGGACGTGCATTGACTACAGAGCCATTAACAAGATAACTAAGAAGAACCCCCTACCATTGTTTTCGGCGCTCTTGGATCAAGTGAAGGGAGCGCAAATCTATACTAAGCTTGATTTAAGAGGGGCTTATCATCTAGTTCGTATGCGTGAAGGAGACGAGTGGAAGACGGCATTTCGGACTAGGTTTGGGCTTTTCGAATATCAAGTGATGCCCTATGGACTGTGTAACGCTCCTGCAGCCTTTCAGCACTTCATCAATGATGTCCTGAAGGAATTTTTAGACCAATGTGCGATAGTGTACATTGACGACATCCTCATTTATTCCTCGGACGTGAAGAAGCATCATGATCAGGTGAAGGAAGTTTTACGGAAACTGCAGGAAAACAAATTGTTTGTGAAACTAGAAAAATGCGCATTCGATGTATCACAGATGGAGTTCCTGGGATTCGTACTGTCACCTTCCGGAGTTCTGATGGATCAACGTAAGGTGGAGGCGGTTAGGAGCTGGGAATCACCGAGAAGTGTAAAAGAAGTCCAAAGTTTCATAGGGTTCGCCAATTTCTACCGAAGATTTATCAGCGAGTTCTCCAGAAAAATTCTTCCTCTCACAAAGTTGTTAAGGAAAGGCATCAAGTTTGAGTGGTCAACGGAGGCGGAGGAGGCCTTTCAATTCCTAAAAGAGAATTTCACCACAGCGCCCGTCTTGTTGCATGCCGACCCATCAGAGCCTTTCTATGTCGAGACAGATGCATCTGATTTCGCTGTGGGAGGAGTGTTATCGCAGCGACATAAGACCACAGGCCAGCTACACCCAGTGGCTTATCGATCAAGGAAGTTGACTCAGGCGGAGGTAAACTACACGATCACCGAGAAAGAGCTGTTGGCAATTAAGGATGCCTTTAAGGAGTGGAGACACTACTTGATGGGAGCCCGGCACCAAGTAACGGTGTTTACCGACCATCGTAATCTAAAATTCCTGAAAACAGCCAGAACTCTCACCCCACGACAACTAAGATGGTCCTTGTATTTCGCCGACTACGATTTCGTGATCACATTTCGTCCTGGAGCTCAAAATGGAAAGGCAGATGCCTTGTCTAGGATTGGCACTGAATCCCAGAAGGCTATTCCTGACATTCAACCAATCATTCCCAGTGATAAAATCGTAGGAGCCCTCACCTCCATCAAACTACAAGAATCAATTACCGACATCATGACCCCGGAGGCCATGGAAAATTGGGCAAAGGAAGATGCTAGCAGAAAAATCATTCAACAGATGCCGTACCATCAAGACGCCTTGTACTTTCCAACCACGGAGTTGCAACAGCAAGTTATGCGGGAATGCCATGATGATAAGTTGGCTGGCCACAAGGGAGAAGCTAAGACCGAAGAAATAATAAAAAGACATTACTGGTGGCCAAAAATGACAACAGATATAGAGAAGTATGTCAAGTCTTGTGAGATTTGCGCGCAGGGGAAGTCTGAACGGCAGGCTCCTAAGGGGCTATTGCAACCCCTACCCACACCTCCCCACCCATGGCACACAGTTACTCTAGACCTTATCACAGATCTACCAAGTAGTCAAGGGTACGACACCATCCTAGTGGTGGTGGATGCCTTTTCAAAAATGGCCCACTTTACAGCCTTAAAAGGGGTTCCTTCAGCTAAACAATTAGCCGCCCATTTTAGTTCCCAAATTGTCAAGCTACATGGGATTCCTAAGGTTATCATTTCCGATAGGGGTACCCAATTTGTGTCCCATTTCTGGAGAGCCTTCATGGAGGGTTTAGGGTCGGAAGTCAGATTCTCCACTAGTTATCATCCAGAAACGGATGGGCAGACTGAAAGGGTGAACCAAGAACTGGAACAGTATTTGCGACTGGTTCTTTTGAAAGAGGAAGGTAATTGGTCAGATTATTTGTGGACAGCGGAGTTCGCCCACAATAATGCGAAGAATAATTCGACTGGTTGCTCCCCTTTTTTCCTGAACTATGGAAGACACCCAAATGCTTCCATTCGACAAACAGAAACAGCAGTCCCAGCAGTCAAGGAGATTATGTCGCACATGCTTCAAGTTCAACAACGAGCTGTAGACAATCTACGAGTAGCCAAGGAAACGTACAAGAAATACGCGGATCGGAAAAGACGCAAGGGGCCATCATTGACTAAGGGAGACCAGGTTTGGCTGAGCACCAAGAATTTGAGATTGAAGGGAAACAGGAAGTTTCAACCTCGATTCATCGGCCCTTATCCTGTCGAGGAACAAATCAATCCAGTAACCTATCGACTGAAGTTGCCACCAAGGTTCAAGATACATCCAGTCTTCCATGTTTCTTTATTGAAGAAGGCCCCTGCAAGCCTGCGACACAATTCACCCCCGTTGCCAATTCAACTAGAAACAGGAAATGAGTACGAAGTGAAAGAAATCCTGGATTCTAAAAGATCCAGAGGAAGACTGTACTATTTAATAGACTGGAAGGGTTATGGTCCAGAGGAACGATCCTGGGAAAGAGTGGACGATGTACATGTACCAGGCTAATTAGATCCTTTCATCAACGATTTCCCTCCAAGCCAGGAGGGGAGGGATCTGCCTTGTTGGGGGGTACTGTCAGGACCCAAATCATAGGGTCAGCCCTCTCTGATCCGATTCCAATGAATATGGAGTGAAAGGTTTGGACCAGAAGGGTGCGCTCCTGGAGACTCAAGATGGCTGCCGCTGTGGCCATGGGGGAGCTCTAGTAGGCGCGCTAGTCTTTCTGACCTCGAGCTCCGTGAAGACAATGTGAAGCGCGAGCTCCGGTGGAAATGCGCAGTTCACCGAGAATATTATCCTGAGAGGTTCGTCTTGGTGTCCAGGATACTTTCGTCAGAAGAAAACAGAAGTCGCTATAGACTCTGAAATTCCCTCGAGTTTCTTAAAGTAATTAATTACTCTTCGGCACCCCGGCATGTAAGTCAAACGCGGGTTTTCTGAGGAGTTTCAAGAGAGCGTCAGTGTGAGGATTCCCGTTAGCCTTGACACCCGGCGTGTAAGTCAAACGCGGGTTGCTGAGGCTTTTTCATGAGAGCGTCAGTGTGCGGAATCCCGTTAGCTTCGGCACCCGGCGTGTAAGCCAAACGCGGGTTGCTGAGGCGTTTTCAAGAGAGCGCCAGTGTGAGGAATCTTGTGAGCTCGGTACCCGGCATAAGAGAAGGCACGGGTTGCCGACGCACCTTTCAGACAAAAGACAAGAGGAAGGAGGAGTATCGAGCGCTTGACTTCTGAAGAGTCCACAGAGCCAGAGTCAACTTCAAGACGCCAGCGCTGGAACACAGACCTAAAAAATGAGCTAAGTGAAAAAGAAAGATTAATGAAAGACTCCATATAAGTATAATCGCAGTATTCATCGTGTGAATTCTCAAGAGAGATAAGATACAGTTGTTGGTTAACCTTAATGAAAGAAAAGAGAGACAACAGCACTATTAAAGAAAAAATGACAATGCACCTGACATCCCAAGCAATGTAAATACAGTGTAAATATGTTCAGAGACTCACCTCGAGGTTCTGAGTGTGAATAACTCAGCTATCTTGGAAGGGAAAAATGCAAGATTAGCATCCACAGGAAGTAAGGAAGCAAAAGACCACACAAAGAAACAGAAACCCCAATAGAAGGCATTCTCTTTATTTAGTGAAGTAAGTGTACCTACCTATATAAACCATACAAGTCAGGCAGGAATCTTGATATAGGTCTTACTTAAACCACCCTTGTTCTTTCTATCCAAATAGTGACAACTAATAGAGGAGAACAGAAAAATACCGCACACACATGAAGAGGAGCTAGAGTCCGGCAGTACAGTGGTGGGTGAGAGAGAGAGATAATAGAATAGAATCCAATAGAGAGGATAGGAGGTTAGGTTTTTAACCATGTGTTATTGTTTTTAGGTTCCATCTACCAGACAGTACCGAGGGTAGCTGATTGAGGAACCAATACCGGACCAGTCTCTTCTTGTTTATTATTTTATCCAATTCCCCCGTCCCTCGAGATAATGGTGGAGGGTTCTCTGTAAAGACCCACCAGCATTGCCAAAAGGGTCGGTGGTTCTAGCATCTCTGTTCCTGTGCAGTAGCGGAGAAACAAGTAAGTTCTAGATCCTGACACAAAGCACTAAACAAGGAACGTAAACGGTTCCACAAAAGCAGGACTGAACAAAATAAGAAGTGTTGGACTTGGCCCTTCTGGCAGGTTCACCCCTAAACTTTTTGCTTTGTGAATGTGAATTGGTGGTAGTGATTTTTGGTTTCTGCGCACTTTCACTGTGTCCCAGTGGAAAGTGCTTGCGTGGAGTGAGGTTGGCCTGCCCTCCCATAGGAATGCATGGTGAAGGTCTGTGTCCCTGGTAGTTCCTGATGCGTGAAATGTGCATGCTCGAGTTTGGTATGTGCGTACTCGTGTGATTGAATGCTTCGCAATGATGTATGTGGCATGATTGTGTCTTGTGCGGAAGTGCCACTTCTAGACCATGATGTGTGTGTGCAGTGAGGGTGCTGGAGTGTGATTGGCTGGAGCTGGCTGGCAAGCCTGGCTCCAGGAAGTCTGTGTGGGTCTGCCCCGGTGGTGAATGGAGAGATTAGCATGCTGATGTGATGGAGGGGCTGCACCTGGTTCCTGAATGGGGCTGGGCTTTCCCTACACAATGCTGGCTCCGCCCCCTGTGGTGCGTCTAACGACCCTAGCCTCCCTAGTGAATGAAAGGGGTGGTTGAGCCATCAAGGGTGCTCCAAAACCAGCTGCGACTGGTTTCTCCCCCACCCTGCACCTACAGACAAAGGGGATTTACAGTATAAGAAGGGGCTGTGTCCCCTTACAATTGGTTCTCTTCCAGGATCCTGAGGGGACTGCTCCTGTTGCTGGGCAGGAGGACCGCCACTTGGATTGTCTCCCTGCCTGGAGACCCAGTGAGCTGGCTCTGGGCCCAGCTTTGCCCCCCTACCTGTCTCCAGACCTTTGCTGGAGCTATATTTTGCATGGAGCGCCTGGAAGCGCTTTAATTGTCTTTAGCGCTTGATAGCGCTTTATTTTTGGTCCTAGCGCTGGGGAGCGCTTTTGTGCACAGCCGGTGCCCACCCAGCATTTGCCCGCTTTAGTTGCCGATTTTAAAGCCCCCTGGCAGGTGCCCACCCCGCCAGGGACCTTGCCTCTATGTTTGGGGCCCGATCGAGTGCCCACCTCGATTCATTGTGTATTTTAAAGCAGCCGGTGCCCACCCGGCATCGCCCCTCGAAGATCACCGCCGCAGCCCAGGGGCATTGAAATCGTTGCCGGGCCGCTGCCTTGTGCGACCCGGAAGTGCCGCCTCCACGTCCCCCAGGGCTGCGCTGTTACTGGCTTCCCCCGCAGCGTGACCTGGAAGTACCCGCGGCTCGCCTGGTTGTAGGCGGGGCCTCAGGACAGAAGGAGAGCGGCGCCGGCCTTCACGGGGCTCTCGGGACTCAGGCAGAGCCCCGGAGTGCCACCAGGAGACCCGGGAGAAGAAGCCGAGCCGCCACCAGACCCGGTGAGTGGGGCAGAAGAGAAGGGAGGGGCGCCGGGACACATTGTCGGTGTCCGCTGCAGCCCAGGGGCATTGAAATCTTTGCCGGGCCGCTGCCTTGTGCGACCCGGAAGTGCCGCCTCCACGTCCCCCAGGGCCACGCTGTTACTGGCTGCCCTCAGCAGCGTGACCCGGAAGTACCCGCGGCTCGCCTGGTTGTAGGCGGGGCCTCAGGACAGAAGGAGAGCGGCGCCGGCCTTCACGGGCTCTCGGGACTCAGGGAGAGCCCCGGAGTGCCGCCAGGAGACCCGGGAGAAGAAGCCGAGCCGCCGCCAGACCCGGTGAGTGGGGCAGAAGAGAAGCGCCAGGACACATTGTCGTTGTCCGCCCCCCCCCCCGGTAGCGCGATCTCGCGCTCATTGTAATTGTGAAGCCACAAGGGCTTCAAGGGGCATTACCTGCATCTCGAGTCCCCTGAGGGGGGGACTCCAACATTTGTGCCACATTTGTCTTGAGTGCCCCCATTGTTGGTTAAGAGCCCAGCGAGGCTCACAGGGGCCATTCATTTGTTTAGAGCCCTGAGAAAGGCTCACAGCCCACATTGGTTACGAGCCCTGAAAGGCTCTTGGGTGACATTGTATTTGTTCTAGAGCCTGGGAGGCTCCAACGTTGTCCCCACCATTGTCTTCACAGCTGCCCAGCACTTCGTGGGCATCTGCCACGTTTAGGCCCCTGACACTGGGACACAGGGCGTCCTAGCCCTAGAGAGGCCAGTTGGCCTAGGGACTGCCACAGGCGGTGGCTTATGGGATTTTTGCGCAATTGTGTGCTCCTGCACCTCTGAATGTGTTTTGATGCATCACGTGTTTTTCCTTCCTCACACCGCTGAATGTATGTTTTTTTTTTTTTTTTTCCTCATTCTGCAATAAAGTGTATTCGGAGTTATCAGGGACCCGCTTCTCTGGTTTCTGTTCCGACATGGCCCCTGGATTTGTGGGATATTCATGCTTTTGTGGTTTCAGAGTGGGGTCCCCTTGTGTCCTTAACACTTTCAATATCAAACTGGGGGAGCTGGCCACCCTGGCCACTCACACAAACTTACTGTTTGTGTTTTTATTGCCATTGCATAATCATTGGAAATGTGCGGGCTTAGCATGGGATGATCTACATAACCTATTCATTTACATACTGGGATCCTTCCCAAAGCTCCCAATAGTTATACTTCTTACTTGGTTTCCCTTTTCTATCCCATTTATTTATTTTATTTATAGAAGACACCCATTCCCAATAAGTGGGGGCAACTGGTTTTATCCACTTGATACAAAGTTCCCTGCGAGCTAATAAGATCAGCATGAACAAAAGGTTCTGTTCTTTAAGTGTTAAGGAATTTACCCTCTCTTGTATGTTGACCCCAAAAATAACGAGATCTATACTTACAGTTATCGGTCTTCTTAATACTGCTTCTATAATTCTACTCACTTCCTGCCAGAAGCCATCGATCTGGGGGCACTGCCAAAACATGTGCACACATCAGGATCCTCATATACTTGAATTGGAAAGCCCTATAATATTCGAAAAAAGTCGGGACTGGCAATTCCACCTTCTGCTTTTCGTCTTCGTAGTTTGCTCCAGGCTATTCGTATACTTTTTGAAGCCCAGATAAAACTCGATAATTCTCCTTGTATCTTCTTCAAGGTTTGCCTCTTAAATTCTAAGGGTATTGTGCTGAATAGGATTGTGAATTTGGGTAAAATAGACATTTTGATCAAATTAGATCTACCAAGGAAGGTCAAAGGGAGACTTCCCCATGTTTTTAGTAGCTTTCTTACCTCCGCAATTATCCTATCCAGGTTTGTACTAGGTATCTTATCTATGTTTTTAACCAGTTCTATTCCCAGATATTTGATTTTCTCTCTGGAAAAGCTGCTATTTACTTGGGTATTCCAGCTCACGATTTCTGTTTTTGTTCGATTTATCTGGTAACCCAATACCCTCCCAAAGTCTTTTATGGAATCCTCAATAGCATTGAAGGATCCTGCATAATTATTAGTGAAGATCATCAAATCATCTGCATATAAAGCTATTTTTTTTTCCATGCATGATAAGTGAACGGAGTTATTTCTGAATGAGCTCTGAGTTTACTTGCCAGGGGTTCGATATATAAGTTGAATAAGATTGGGGATAATGGACACCCCTGTCGGGTCCCTCTGTGTATTAGTATATTCTCTGTTAGACTCCCGTTAACTAGGACATTAGCTTTTGGGGCTCAATACAGTTCTTTAATTACTCCCTGAAAGTTTTCAGTGTTGCGTTCGAAAAAAGCCCAATTCACTCTATGAAACGCCTTAGCCGCATCTAAGGTTATTATTGTGAGCGGAATTTTCTCGGTTGTTGCTAGATCTATTGACCTGATGAGTTCTTGTGTTAGGTCTTGCAGGTGCCTGCCCCTTATGAACCCTTTCTGATCTTCGTTTATCAGGTTACTTGCGATTTTCCCTAACCTTTTTGCCAGAATATTTGTGAAGATCTTATAATCACAGTTAAGTAGGCTTATGGGACGATAAGATTCACATTTTGCTGGGTTCTTGCCTGGTTTTAACAAGATGCTTATCGTTGCATCATTCCAGGAGTCAGGGAGTATCTCCTTCTCTATGTATATTTTGTTTAATAGGTTCGTGAGTGGGATGGCCAGGACCTCACATAATTTAATGTATAGTTCATTTGGAAGGTCGTCCGGCCCGGCTGCTTTCCCTCTCTTTAAACCTTTCAATGTTTCTATTACCTCCTCATTGGTGATCGGGGCATTCAGCTCCTCTTTTTCCAGATTTGATATTTCTGGAAGTTTCAGATTTTTTAAGTATTCGTTTAGATCCTCACTTGAGAGAGACGAATCTTCCGTATAGAGGGAAGCAAAGAAGTCAACAAACTCTCTCATTATTACAGATTCTTCTGAGCTTGCGCTAGAGCCATCTTGTGGGAGAATATTAAATATCTTATTTCTGCTAGCGTCGGTTTTTGTTTTCCACGCTAGAAGCTTGCTGCATCCCTCACCATATTCATAATTAGCAAGTCTGCTTGCTTCCCATCTCTCTCTTATTTTATTCTCTAATACCCCTGTTAACCTTTCCTCTTGGATTCCTTTATCTTCTACCCACTTTCTTTTTTTTTCAGGGTCTAGCTCGGCTTCTATTAGTAGCTCCATGTTTTTGATATTGGATTCCAGCGTTCCTATTTCTTGTCTTGTTATTTTTGTTTTGTATGCCACTAGACTGAGTATTCTCCCCTTTATTACTGCTTTATAGGCATCCCAGCTGACTTGCAGAGATGTTCCCTCTTTATTATTCTCAAAATAATCAGCCGAATCTTTTTTAAGTGTATCCATAATTTGCAAGTCATTAAAAATGGTGTGATCCACTGTCCATCTCCCTACCGCTTGTCCTTCACCCAGGTGAATTTTAAAAAGAACGGCTGAGTGATCCGACAGTAGGGCTGGTAAGTGCTCCACCTTGTGTATCTTATCGACTAACATTTTATCAATCAGAAAGAAGTCAATTCTGGATTGTATACCCAATCTTATATTTTTAAAAGTGAACGGGTATTTTTTGGCCCCCTTCTCCTTCCAAACATCCATCAATCCCAGATCTCTTTTATAGATTCCCAGCCACTCCCTCATTTTAGGTAAATTTACTTGTTTCATGGGTGGCAAGCGATCTAACTTAGGGTCTGGAATTAAATTAAAGTCTCCCCCTAATATTACTGGGGAAGCAAATGACAATAATTGCGTGAACAAATTCTTTAATGGGATAGGGTCGTCTAAGTTAGGCCCATAATAGCCTGCTATAGTATACGGTATATTATGGATTCTTACTCTGGTGATAGCCCATCTGCCTTTTTTATCCAACTCTATCTGTTCAATTTTAGCTTTTGCAGATTTCTTAAAAATTATAGCGATTCCCTTTACCACACATTCCTGATCTGTGCATACATAGCTATCCACCCAATGTAGTTTTCGTATAATTTCTTCCCATTCCTTCTTTAACAAGTGAGTTTCTTGTAAAATTATAATCTCACTGTCTGCCACTCTCAAATACTCCAGAATTCTTCGCCTTCTACTTGGTAGTCTAAGTCCGTTAACATTCCAGGTTAGTATATTAACATTTTTCCCCATCTTTTCCTCTTTCTCTCGCTTACCATGTATCCATATTTTCCCGTTGTTATATATAGCCTGCCCTGATATCTCCTTTTTTTTTTTTGCATTGTGAGGATATTTTTTCAATACTTTTTTCCCTAATTTGCTCCCCACCCCTGTGCATCTTTTTTTTTAAATGTATCTTTCTTGTGCAATAAAATAACCCTCCCTGGGGAAGCCTCCCTTCTTTCCTTTCGGGCTTCATTAAAGCCCCCTTTGAGCTCCGTGGGTGCCCACATCATACAAAATAGTACCCTTTTTCTCTTCTTTTCCCCTTCAGATTTGAGTTTAGCATTTGCCTTTAGTTAGTTTCTTATGTTTTGATTCATTTCGAATCTTTTCCATCCTTCCAGAGAGAAAACCCAATATATAATGGATAGGTGATCAAGAGTGCGCCCCAGCCCCAATTCTCACTTGGTCCCTCATTTGTTCCAGGAAATTGGCAACTTCGGCTGGCTCTCTTATGTTATACATTTTATTACGCCACATGATTCGGAGGGCTGCGGGGAATTTCATTTGTACTGTGGCTCCTAAGCTTTTTATTTTCTGCATATATTGGCCAAGTTCCCATTGTGTTTCCTGGGTGGCTTTTGAAATGTCCGAACGAATCCTGAAAGTCCAATTCTCTTTGGTGTGAGGCCCGTTTTTTAATGCATCGCCCAAGATCCTTTCTTTGATAGTGTATGTTTTAAAATTTATCAAGATTTTCCTAGGGTTCTTTCTTTCCTTTTTCTTACCAAAGGGGTCACGGTGCACTCTTTGAATATCGTCCTCTAGGCCTATATCCTTTGTCCAGGAGAAGTGTTCCTCGAGGAGTAGTACTACAAATTTTTTGACATCTGTCCCTTCTTTCCCTTCTGGCACATTCAATATTCTCAGGTTGTTTTTTCTGGCCTGATTTTCTAAGGACTCCAATTTCTCATTCATGCTCCTGCCACTCTCTTTTAGTAGTCTTATATCTTTTTCGTTTTTTTCCACCTTTTTAGATAGCCCCTCGACTGCAGACTCTACCTCAGTAACTCGGTCGTTCAGAGCAACCATCTTGGTGTCTAGGGCTTCACAGACCTCACGGATTTTACCTTGATTTAGCTCTGATACCGCAAATTTTGCCCTCATTTCTTCCAACATTTTTTCCAAAAACTGATTTGTTGAGTCCAACACTGGAGCTGAAAATTGAGCTTGAGCCCCTATAGAACTATTTTCTTCAGGAAGTGGATTTGATTGATTTGATTGATTTGCCTGATGGTAAGATTGCGGGGAAACTACCTCTTCTGGGATTGAAGTCTCCTGCATCTGCAAAGTAGAGGCCATGTCATTGGTTGGGGTGGGTTCCATGTTAGCCCCTTCTGCAATAGCAGAAACTGTTAAAGGTATGTACAGGAGAGGCTGAAAGGGTCTGAAATTATCTACTACAGGTCCACTTAAGATTGCTGGAGAAGAGGACGCTAAGAGTGTTACATCGGGGGCTGCTGTTTTTTTTGCTTGTCCCTCTCTGGGCAACGTCTCCCGATTTTGCTCCTGAACTTTAAAGAATGATCTGAGGGATGGGGTTACTCGTGTTGGAGGGTCTAATGAGCTACCGATCTTCCCTGTTTCCTTTGGGATTTTCCTCTTGCTGTAAAAGTTGTTTGAGTAGGACTTGGTTGTTTTCTTAGATTTCCTTTTGGTGCTGCGGGGGGCAATAGTTAGTTTAGTGTCCGTAGAGTTTGTAGTGGAGAGTTTGAGGAATTGTCTATTCCTTAGGCAATAGGCTGTGTTGGACACGGCATCGTGGCGTGGTCCGACCCCTTCCGCATGGCTGGCCCAGGACGACATCGGCCCTCCATTTACCTACTATCGACCCCCCTGACACGCACATTCACGAACCATCGGCGAGAGCAGCCTCCCCGGCAACCTACAACTCTCCCCCTTCCTGGTACCCCGGCGGACCCTACTCGCCAACGCTGCCAGCCTGGCAACCTTACCAGGCCACCCTTTCCGGCCCGACTCCATCTTGGGGCCATCACGACCCGAGCACGTGGCCGCAGCCATCCCTGGCCCCGGCCCCAGCGAAGCCCCGACATCGAGACACCAAGATCCTCCTAGGTGGTAAAGTGGCCACTCGACAAGATCCCGGAGGAGGAGAGTTTCGATGGGCCTCCAGCCGTCCCCGGACGCCTGGTATCGATCGCCCTCCAACCTCCTGGGCGCTGGCTCCGCCCCCCTGCTGGGTGTCTGGACACCTTCATCCCGGCCCCTCTGACCCCCAGGCGCGAGGGTCCGGACATCAAAGCCCTCCAGTCCTATATCTGGGCCAGCCCTGGATTAGGACGGCAGTTGTATCTTGGAGTCGAAGCCCTGCTGACCTTGTCGCGGCTGATCCTGATCCGAACTCTTGCACCTGGAACCTTCGAGGCCCTGCTGACGCTGTCGCGGCCTGACCAAGCTGAACCACCTTCGAGGCCCTGCTGACGCTGTCGCGGCCTGACCGAACTGAATCATCTTCGAGGCCCTGCTGACGCTGTCGCGGCCTGACCAAGCTGAACCATCTTCGAGGCCCTGCTGACGCTGTCGCGGCCTGAGCAAGCTGAACCACCTTCGAGGCCCTGCTGTCGTGGCCTGACCAAGCTGAACCATCTTCGAGGCCCTGCTGACGCTGTCGCGGCCTGACCAAGCTGAACCACCTTCGAGGCCCTGCTGACGCTGTCGCGGCCTGACCAAGCTGAACCACCTTCGAGGCCCTGCTGACGCTGTCGCAGCCTGACTGAACTGAATCATCTTCGAGGCCCTGCTGACGCTGTCGCGGCCTGACCCCTGGAACTATCCACGCACCAGCTGGTGCCAAGACTGTCCCGCTACCCCCTTCCACCTAGACCAAGACTTTACGGATCCCTTGATCCTTGCTTGTTATCCTGCCAAGAACATACCGTGATTACTTATATAAAGATTCTTGTGAATATTCTTCCGGTGTGGTGTCCGTCTGTAAGTAGTGTGGTTGCTCTGCTGGTACGATTGTAGGAGAAGAGCCTCGCCAAGGAGGCCTCCCTACGGCGCTCGGCCGATTCTCTACAAAGAGGGGCCTCTCGGGGTGGGCAGTCAGACATCTTCTGTCCCCCCTGGGGTCGCCTTTCCAACATTGGTGGCAAGCGACGGGATCCAAGCCCGCGCAAATCGTACAGCGAGTAACTCGCCATTACTAACAGAGACACACAGCAACCATGAGTACGAAGGAAGCCGGAACGACCGCAGAATTCCAGAAAGAGCGTTTGGAAGAGTACACCCATAAAGAACTTAAACAATTTTGCAAAGACTTGGGTATCGCTACCACCGGACTAAGCACGAAAGACGATTTCAAAGAAGCACTGCAAACCTGGGTAGAGACCGGAATGGCTCCCCCCCAAACGAACACTGACATTGCCCTAGAAGTACCCGTGAGTACCCTCATGGCCCCCATAGAAGAAAGAACCACCAACAGAAACCCGGGCCTCTCCCACGAAGACACCCGGGAGCGAGAGAGGAGTCGGCTCCATGAACTAGAGCTCGCCTGACTCCGGCTGGACGGAGAGCTTCAATTAGCAGAGAAGAAAATGGCCCTTGAACAACGGCGATTAGAGGGAGATCTGGAAGAAAGGCGAAGGCAAAGGGAATTGGAAGAAAAGAAGCTCGCGTACGAACACGAGCGTGGCCTCAAAGAGCTAGAGATCAAAGCCAAGATCGAAGAGGCGGGCGCCGCGGTAGCCCGGAACCCTCCGCCTCCTGCCGACCCGAAGGTTCACATCCCAAAGGATATCGTCAAGGAATACTACAAGAATGACGATATCCAGCAATGGTTCAAGGCGTACGAAGTTGCCATGACCGCGCACCGCATTCCGCGTAAAGACTGGGGTGCCGGCTTATGGGGGAGATTCGTCAGCGAAGGAAGAGACACCCTGCTCGAATTGGCCGAGGACGTGATGTCCTCCTATGACCACATGAAGGACGCCCTGCTCATCCGGTATGGCCTCACCCCCGAGATGTACCGGCAGAGGTTCAGAGACTGCAAGAAAATCCCCGGTACCACTTGGGTCGAGTACGTGAACTTTTATAGCAGGGCCCTGGAAGGATGGATAAAGGGCAGCAAAGTGACCACCTACGAACAGCTGTTCGACCTCATCGTTTGGGAGCACCTCTCCAACAACTGCTTTGTCGAGCTTAGACAGCATCTCCTCGACAGCAAGCTGACCGAGCCCCGAAAACTCGCCATCGAAGCTGATCGATGGGTGAACACCCGGGTCCCCCGGACCCCGATAGGAGAAACAGGACAGAGCCGCCGGGGGCACCCCCGCCAGCGTGGCGGCGGAGGAGGACAGAACCAGAGCCGAAGCTTCCCGCCGGCCCCGGGCCGGGGCCCACCTCAGGGGTCCCCCCAGAATAACACTTCGCCGTCCCTGATCAGAGGAGGGACCCCCCAAGCACGGCTGGGGCCCCACCCGAACATTACTTGCCACAGATGCCAGCGGCTAGGTCACTATGCCAGTGACCCCCTCTGCCCCATGAACCAGCGTCCCGGCACCACTGGGCCACCGACCCGCCAGTTCGCTGCTGCCGCCCTGGGAGAGGGGGGAGAAGAGGACGAAGAGGTCTACGAGGAAGATCCGACAGAATATGAACCCGCCGCCATGGCCCTAGCCTGCCTGGGCAACAGAGACATGGTCCCCCAGGCCCCGCTACCGAGCAACACTCGAAAATACCGCCAGTGGGTCCACATCAATGGACGGCGGACCGAAGCACTCCGGGACACGGGGGCCAGTGTGACGGCCGTCCGCTGCCACTTGGTGACCCCTGAACAGATCATCCCGAACGTACGATGCCCCGTAAGGGCTGCCGACAACTCCGAAACTCTATGTCAAATGGCCCGAATCCCCTTCGAATGGGGGGGAGTGTCGGGCACCCTCAAGGTGACCGTCCGGGACGACGCCCCCGTAGACTGCCTCCTCGGAAACGACCTCGAGAGCTCTCCCTGGGCACAAGTTGAGCGGAGAGAGCATCTCGGAATGATGGGACTACCAGAGTGGGTCTGCACGACGACCCGATCCATGGCGGCCCGAGCCCCGGCGGCGACCGAGGCCGCCCCGACCGAAGAGCCGGAGTCGCCCGAGCCACCACCCCCCGCAGTCAATGAAGAACCCGACTCCGAGCCCAGGCCCTCGGAGCCCGACCGCCGAAACAGCCACGAGCTCAGCGACATACCCGAACTCGGCTAATGGCGCCAAGAGGGTGGGCCCACCCGGGAACAGTTCCGACAGGAACAGAAGGCCTGCCCTTCCCTCGAGGGGACCCGACAGCAAGCCGCTGCCCAAGCTACCGGGGACACCTCAGGATCCCACTGGGTCTACTGGGACCACAACCTCCTATACAGTGAACAGAAAATTGCCGAGCTGGGGGCCAGCCGAGTGCTAGTGGTTCCCCTACGATTCAGAGACTTCCTTTTGAACCTGGCGCACGATGTGCCCCTCGCCGGGCACCTGGGGCAGGACAAAACTTACAGCCGCCTGGTGACCCATTTTTACTGGCCCAAAATGCGCAACGATGTGCATAACCACTGTCGCACCTGCCCGACATGCCAAGCCAGCGGAAAGAGCGGGGGGAAGGTGAAGGCCCCGCTCCAGCCTTTTCCAGTAGTGACCACCCCCTTCGAGCGAGTGGGAATTGACATTGTGGGGCCCCTGGACCCTCAAACCTCACAAGGGCATCGCTTCATACTTGTCCTGGTGGACCACGCCACCCGCTATCCTGAGGCCATCCCCCTCAGAACCATCACCGCTCCCGTGGTGGGGCTAGCCCTGATGGGGATCTTCTCCCGAGTAGGATTCCCCCGAGAGGTCGTGAGCGATCGGGGCACAAACTTTATATCGAAGTATATGCGGTCCCTGTGGCAACAGTGCGGGGTCACATATAAGTTCACCACCCCGTATCATCCCCAAGGGAATGGACTTGTGGAGCGGTTCAACCGGACACCCAAGGGGATGATCCAGGGCCTAGAAGAGCCACTACGACGCAAATGGGATGTCCTGCTGCCCTGCCTCCTGTTTGCCTATCGGGAGGTACCACAGAAATCCCTGGGGTTCAGCCCCTTTGAACTCTTGTACGGACACCCTGTTCGAGGTCCGCTCAGCCTGGTCAAAGAAGGCTGGGAAACTACAGTTCAAGACGCACCACCGGATGTCTACCGGTACCTCCTGACCCTCCGAAACCAGACTCGGAAGTTCCGGGCCCTTGCGGAGGCCAACCTGGAGGCCAGTCAGGAGGACATGAAACGCTGGCATGACCAGAACTCCTCCTCCATCGAGTTCGAGCCGGGCCAACAGGTCTGGGTCATGTCCCCGGTCGAACCATGTGCCCTCCAGGACAAATGGTCGGGGCCCTTCAAAGTGATCGAGCGCAAGAGCCCCGTCACTTACCTCGTGGACATGGAGTCTCCTCGGAACCCCCTCCGGGTTCTGCACGCCAACCGGCTCAAACCTCATTTCGCCCGCACAGAACTGAGCCTGCTGCTAGCTACCGACGATGGGACCAAAGACGACTCCGAGCCCTTGCCCGACCTCCTAAAGTGCACTGAGAAGGACGGCTCCGTCGAAGGGATCTCTCTCTCCCCCGACCTGACCCCCGCACAGCGCCGAGACTGCCAAGAACTGTTGGGACAATTCACAGATCTGTTCTCCCTCACCCCCGGGGTTACCCAGTGGTGTGTCCACGATGTCGACACCGGGGACAGTCAGCCAGTACGACACCGGGCCTACCGGGTCCCCGACCGAGTCCGGGCCTGCATCCAGACGGAAGTTACCAAGATGCTGGCCCTGGGGGTGGTCGAACCCTCCGACAGTCCCTGGGCCAGCCCAGTTGTCCTGGTCCCCAAGGCCGCCGCACCTGGCACCCCGCCAGAACTCCGGTTTTGCGTCGACTACCGGGGACTGAATGCTGTTACAAGAACCGACGCACATCCCATCCCCCGGGCCGATGAACTGATCGACCGTCTGGGGGCCGCCAAGTACCTCAGTACCTTCGACCTCACCGCCAGGTATTGGCAGATCGGCCTCACCCCTGGCGCCCAGGAGCGATCAGCCTTCTCCACACCCGATGGCCACTTCCAGTTCAAAGTGATGCCCTTCGGCATGAAAAACGCCCCGGCCACCTTCCAGAGACTAGTAAACAAAGTACTGGTGGGGCTAGAAGAATTCAGTGCTGCCTACCTAGACGACATTGCGGTCTACAGCCTCCACTGGGCCGAGCACCTGAAACACCTCTGGGAGGTCCTGACAGCCCTCCGCCGGGCCGGGCTAACTGTGAAGGCCAGCAAATGCCAGATAGGCCAAGGGTCCGTGACCTATCTGGGACACCAAGTGGGGAGCGGCCAAGTGGCTCCCCTCCAACCCAAGATTGACGCCATCATAGCCTGGGAGCCCCCGGTCAACCAGACCGCCGTCCGAGCCTTCCTGGGGCTCACTGGGTACTATCGGCGCTTTATCAAGAACTATGGGAGCATTGTGGGGCCCCTCACGGAACTGACCTCGAAGAACCTGCCACAGAAAGTGCAGTGGACACCCGCGTGTCAGGTGGCCTTCGAGACCTTGAAATCAGCCATGTGCACCGCCCCTGTGCTCCAGGCCCCCGACTACAGCCGAGAGTTTGTGGTCCAGACCGACGCCTCCGAACACGGCATCGGGGCGGTCCTGTCGCAAATTGACTCCGAGGGAACTGACCATCCTGTGGCCTTCATCAGCCAGCGGCTGCTGGCCCAAGAACAGCGATGGAGCACCATCGAGAGAGAGGCCTTCGCTGTCGTGTGGGCCCTCAAGAAACTCAGGCCCTACCTCTTCGGCACCCACTTCCGGGTGCAGACTGACCACCGGCCCCTAAGGTGGCTGATGCACATGCATGGCGAAAATCCGAAACTGTTGCGATGGTCCATCTCCCTCCAAGGCATGGATTTCACTGTGGAGCATCGCCCTGGCAGCGACCACGCCAACGCTGATGGCCTGTCCCGGTTTTTCCGCCTCGACGAAGAGAGCCCCCAGGAAGATGGGTGACTCTCCCCGCCTTCAGCTGGAGGGGACGTGTGTTGGACGGCCTCGTGGCGTGGTCCGACCCCTTCCGCATGGCGGGCCCAGGATGACATCGGCCCTCCATTTACCTACTATCGACCCCCCTGACACGCACATTCACGAACCATCGGCGAGAGCAGCCTCCCCGGCAACCTACAACTCTCCCCCTTCCTGGTACCCCGGCGGACCCTGCTCGCCAACGCTGCCAGCCTGGCAACCTTACCAGGCCACCCTTTCCGGCCCGACTCCATCTTGGGGCCATCACGACCGAGCACGTGGCCGCAGCCATCCCTGGCCCCGGCCCCAGCGAAGCCCCGACATCGAGGCACCAAGATCCTCCTAGGTGGTAAAGTGGCCACTCCACAAGATCCCGGAGGAGGAGAGTTTCGATGGGCCTCCAGCCGTCCCCGGACGCCTGGTATCGATCGCCCTCCAACCTCCCTGGGCGCTGGCTCCGCCCCCCTGCTGGGTGTCTGGACACCTTCATCCCGGCCCCTCTGACCCCCAGGCGCAAGGGTCCGGACATCAAAGCCCTCCAGTCCTATATCTGGGCCAGCCCTGGATTAGGACGGCAGTTGTATCTTGGAGTCGAAGCCCTGCTGACCTCGTCGCGGCTGATCCTGATCCGAACTCTTGCACCTGGAACCTTCGAGGCCCTGCTGACGCTGTCGCGGCCTGACTAAGCTGAACCACCTTCGAGGCCCTGCTGACGCTGTCGCGGCCTGACCGAACTGAATCATCTTCGAGGCCCTGCTGACGCTGTCGCGGCCTGACCAAGCTGAACCATCTTCGAGGCCCTGCTGACGCTGTCGCGGCCTGACCAAGCTGAACCACCTTCAAGGCCCTGCTGACGCTGTCGCGGCCTGACCAAGCTGAACCATCTTCGAGGCCCTGCTGACGCTGTCGCGGCCTGACCAAGCTGAACCACCTTCGAGGCACTGCTGACGCTGTCGCGGCCTGACCGAACTGAATCATCTTCGAGGCCCTGCTGAGGCTGTCGCGGCCTGACCCCTGGAACTATCCATGCACCAGCTGGTGCCAAGACTGTCCCGCTACCCCCTTCCACCTAGACCAGGACTTTACGGATCCCTTGATCCTTGCTTGTTAGCCTGCCAAGAACATACCGTGATTACTTATATAAAGATTCTTGTGAATATTCTTCCGGTGTGGTGTCCGTCTGTAAGTAGTGTGGTTGCTCTGCTGGTACGATTGTAGGAGAAGAGCCTCGCCAAGGAGGCCTCCCTACGGCGCTCGGCCGATTCTCTACAAAGAGGGGCCTCTCGGGGTGGGCAGTCAGACATCTTCTGTCCCCCCTGGGGTCGCCTTTCCAACAGGCTGATCTCCCTTTCTCCTGTTCTCTCTTTGTTAACAGTTCCTCACTTTGTGTGTCCTCAAGTTGTACTAGTGGTACTAGTGGTACCGCACCTCCGTCCTCTATTGTACCTTTTACCTCCCCATTCCCGATTTTCTTTTTTACCTCCTCAGTAATAGCAACACCGCTGGAGTTTGTCATCCGCAGTTCCCCTTTTGTTCGTTCAAACTGCTTTAACCCCCGTGAATTCCCTCTTCCATGCATACAGATCAATGCTGGGATCCTTTGTACTTTCTTTCCAGCTATTTTGGAGTAAAACTGGGAGCCTTCTGTTTTGCCTTCAATTTTACCTATGCCTTGCTCTCTCTGCGGGTTTCTGCTGCTCCCCACTCCCCCAGTCAGTGCCCTGAGACTCACCCTTACGCCTTCCTTTTTAGTCCCGACAAATTGTGTCCTGAAATCGCCGCCGCCACCTTTGCTGTTGCTGGTCCGGTAATCCCCACCTTCACCTTCTCCTCCAGTTACCGGCAGTACACCAACACTGCCTCCCTTGCCCCGGAAGAGGAAGGGGACTCTACTGGCGGCTCTCCTACAAGCCCTGCGAGCCTCCCGTGCCACGTCCCACAGCCCCGCACACGCTCCGACGAGAACCTCCCGCAGGAGGGGGGAGGGGGAGGTGGGAACCGGGACCGCAGCCCGTCGATCGTCCAAGGCTCCAAACTTGACTCTCACACGGCGAGGCTCCGCAATCAAGTCTGCCTCCTCTCATGGCGGCATGTAAGCACACCGTTCCTTCTTTTTCCTTTTTCTTATTGGGAAACGAAAAATCCTTCCCTCTAGGCAATGCGGAATCGGCTGGAACGTACTGTTTTGTTTAGATACAGAGTTATCTATAGGGCACTCTCCAATATCATTATTTAAACTTCATAGGGGCCACCACCGAGCTCCCGACCTAGCTTCCTATCTGGCCGCCATCTTCCCCCCTGTGTCAATGGATCCCGCTGAATGTATGTTTATGCATCATGTGTTATGTGCTTACACCCCTACAGGTATTGTGATACTTAGGTGGTTGTTTTTCTCCTAGTGCAGGTGGTGCTAGTGAGGTCCTGGTTACCAGTAGTTACTGGTTGTGTGCTACTGTGATTTTACATTCTGTGTGCTATGTTCTAAAAGTGCTGATTCCTGACAGTGGTCCAGGTGGCCCTGTCTTGTACATATCCCCTGTAAATTCTGCCCGTGCCTGTTGGCACATTGTAAAGTGTGTGTTTTGGTGTAATACAAAGGCTATTTTTATATAACCTTGTGTGGAGTTTCCTTTGTGGTGGGCCTTGGGTGTTGTTGCTAGGGGTGCGTGCGCAAACACTTAACTCATATCGCCTCAGAGTTTAGCCTTGCTGCTCGCGCCACGTTACCTAGAGGGTGAGCAGGGGTTATCTTGGCGTGTAACTCCCTTGCCCTGACTTAGGAGTGGTGGTCTCTGACTGACTTTGGCGCAAGCCCTGGCCAGCCGGGGATCACATTTCTAACAAGAAGGAATTACAAGAAGCCAAAAAAAAGTCACGCCAAAAAGGTGTGGGCCGCAAAGCGAGCCCATTGCGATTCACAATGGTTAATTATATTTGAGTTGCTGAGGCCGGGAAAATCACAGGAATTTTGGAACTACATATGCAACATGGGACGAGGCCCAAATCATAGAGAAAATGCCCTCGAAAGCCTCCATCTGGGTCACCCATGTTAAGGAATTATACACCAATGATGCTTCATCACACATGCAAAATGTAACAACTATTCCGGGAGACTACCTTGATTCTACTATCGAGATGATGGTCCCACCGGAAAAATCGTTGGTTTCTAAGATCTTAAAAAATATTAGACAAAATGCCGCAACGGGTCCCAACGGGCTTCCTGGGCATTTATTCAAGGCAAATATTGATTTTTGGACCAAAAACCTGACCCATCTGTACTCCGAATGTTGGCTCTGGGAGGAAGTTCCAGATTCGTGGAGAGGCTTGCTTTTACAGCCTATCCACAAAAAAGGCCCAAAATCGGAACCTGCCAATTACCGCATGATTGCCTTGTTGGATATTGAGGGACCTCGCTGACTGGTCAAGTGCAGCTGGCATCCTTCCATTCTGCCAAACCGGATTCAGAGCTGGGTCAGCCACAGGAGATAACATCATCGCTCTCTCCTATCTGGCGCATCGCGCACGGACAGGCAAAAGCCTTCCACTCTTCGCCTGCTTTATTGACTACTCGGCGGCATTTGATGGGGTCGACCGCGCAATCCTGTGGCATAAGCTGGTCCAATGGAACATCAATCCGGGGCTGCTAAGAGCGATACAGTCCCTGTATCAAAAAACTTGGGTGCGTATCAAACTCTCAAGGGACCATGCTTCTGCTAAGATCTACACAGACATAGGCCTAAAGCAAGGGTGCGTGCTAGCCCCATTACTATTCAACTTATACACGGCGGACATGGAGAGGGCCTTGACTAGCGCCGCCATGGCCACTCCAAAGATCGGCGGGCACAAAATATACTCTATGCAATATGCTGATGACCTGGTCCTTTTGGATCATACGAGAATGGGGCTGCAAAAGGCGTTGACGGCACTTGCCGCATACAACGACAAAAATAGGCTTGTAGCTAATCGATCTAAATCAAAGGTAATTATATTCGGGCATCATCCAAGGAAAAAATCTTTGAAATGGAGGCTAGGCAATCTTTTTCTGGAAAGCACACTGCTCTGCGGTTGCCCCACAGTCTTTATCTTAGGCCATTACTTAGACATTCTGGGTCAAGCTCTGCAAAGGATGGGATTTTTCACCTCTACACCCTGTCCAGAGTTATGCACAGGGCTGCCTTTGGGAAGTTTATCTTTAAAGCACGGGCAATGCTGATGACTGCCACTGGCCAGATCACAGAGCCTTCAGCCGGCCCATGAACCTTTTTCCGGCTTCTTTGCATTTTTGGATTAACTGTACAACTTGACTTTTGAAATTTCCTTGATTTGAATTTTTGTAACATGATGACTTTTGTATTTCTGGTTTTATGTAATGGTTTTTAGTAACCACCAATAAATATTCATTCAGTCTAAAGTCGAAAAACCAGAAAATCACAGCAAAAAGTGGGGGTGACCATAGGAAGCAGACCCTACTCTCCTACACAGCCCCCCCTCCCCAACCGCAGAGACATTAAACTACCCTTGACCAGTTGAGTCTTCATGTTCTAAGTGGAAATATCTGGAGAGTCCATCTGCATTGGCATGGTCAGTCCCAGGTCTATTTTCCACTGTAAAGTCCATCCCTGTAGGGAAATGGACCACCTAAGCAGTTTGGGATTTTCACCCGTCATCTGATTTAGCCACAAGAGGGGCTAATGGTCTGTCTGAATCTTGAAGTGAGTGCCAAACAAGTATGGTCTCAGCTTCTTCAGGGCCCAAACCACAGCAAAGGCCTCCCTCTCAATAGCTGACCAAGATTTCTCTTTAGGGGTTAGCCTTCTGCTAATAAAAGCTACTGGCTGGTCTTGACCATCTATATTCAGTTGTGAAAGAACAGCTCCTACCCCCAACTCAGAAGCATCTGTTTGAACAATGAATTCCTTGGAGTAGTCTGGACTTTGCAGAATAGGTGCAGTGCACATGGCCTGCTTCAGCTCATCAAATGCCTTTTGACAGCTTACTGTCCACTGAACCTTCCTTGGCATTTTCTTGGAAGTGAGGTCATTAAGACGAGTCACTATGGAACCATACCCCTTGACAAATTTCCTGTAATACCCAGTCAGGCCAAAGAAAGATCTGGCCTGAGTCTGGATGGTTGGAGCAGTCCATTCCATTATGGTCTGGATATTGCTCTGCAATGGTTGAACCTGGCCTCCACCTACAAGGTGGCCCAGGCATACAACCTGACTCTGCCCTATCTGGCACTTAGTAGCCTTGATAGTTAGGCCTGACTTTTGCAAGGCCTCCAGAACATTCTTCAGGTGGATCAGGTGATCTTCCCAGGTGGAGCGAAAGACAGCAATATCATCAAGATAAGCTGCACAGTAGTCATCCTGACCTGAGAGGACTTGGTTCACCAACCTTTGGAATGTGGCAGGTGCATTCTTCAAACCAAAGGGCATCACCACAAATTGATAATGCCGATCAGGGGTTGAAAATGCTGTCTTGGCTTTTGCATCATCAGCTAGTCTGATCTGCCAGTAGCCAACTGTCAAGTCAAATGTACTCAAAAACTTGGCAGATGCCAATCTGTCTATGAGCTCATCTGCCCTTGGTATTGGATGGGCATCTGTCCTAGTGACAGCTTTGAGACCTCTGTAGTCCACACAAAACCTCATTCTGTCTTACCATCTTGGGTGTGAGGTTTAGGCACTAGGACTACAGGACTGGCCCAAGGGCTCTCTGGGGGCTCAATGACTCCCAACTCCAACATCTTTTGGACCTCTGTCCTGATACAGTCCCTGACATGGTCAGGTTGCCTGTAGATTTTACTCTTGACAAGCAGACTGTCCCCAGTGTCCACTTCATGAGTGCACCATGTATTCTGACTTGGAGTCAGTGAAAACATATGTCTTTATTCCTGCAGATCTTGTCTGCAGTCGCTCTGCTGCTGATCTGCGAGGCTGCCTGCTAAGGCTAAACCGTCAACTGACCCATCATCAGGGTTCTGAGATGGCAGGTCTGGGAGAGCGTCACTCTCCCCCTCCTGTCCTTCATCAGTAGCCATGAGAAAGCCCATGTCAGCCCTGTCAACATATGGTTTCAGTCTGTTGACATGAAGCACGCTGTGGGGGCTCCTGGGAGTTCCAAGATCAACCAAATAGGTTACCTCTCCCTTTTGCTCAACAATAGTGTGGGTTCCAGACCATTTGTCTTGGAGAGCTGCTGGGGCCACCGGCTCCAACACCCACACTTTCTGCCCTGGCTGATAAACAGTCAGCACAGCCTTTTGGTCATGCCAGGCTTTTTGGAGTTCCTGGCTAGCCTCAAGGTTTTTGGATGCCTTTTTCATATACTCAGCCATCCTGGAGCGGAGATCAAGTACATAATCCAAAATGTCTTGCTTATCCTTTTTGAGAGGTAACTCCCATCCTTCCTTCACCAGACAAAGGGGTCCTCTTACAGGGTGCCCAAATAGAAGTTCAGAAGGGCTGTAGCCAACCCCCTTCTGTGGGACCTCTCTGTAAGCAAACAAAAGGCAGGGCAGCAAGATATCCCATCTTCGCCTAAGCTTTTCAGGGAGTCCCTTGATCATGCCCTGCAAGATCTTGTTGAATCTCTCCACCAGACCATTGCATTGTGGATGATAGGGTGTGGTAAACTTATAGTTTACTCCACACTCTTTCCACATAGCAGTCAAGTATCCAGACATAAGGTTTGCACCTCTGTCTGATACAACCTCCTTAGGGAAACCCACTCTTGAGAATACTCTCAAAAGGGCTGTTGTGGTCCTAAGGGGTATAGTTTCTGGGTATCTGGTGGCATGATCCACTACCACCAGAATAAACCTGTTCCAAGATGCTGTTTGGAGATCCATTGGTCCAACAATGTCAATCCCTGCATGTTCAAAGGGAACCCCCCACCACAGGTAGTGGTATTAGGGGGGCCTTTATAGTGCCACCTGACTTGCCACTGGTTTGGCAAGTGACACAGGAGCGACACAACTCCTTGGTGTCTTCTGACCTGTGGGGCCAGTGAAAGTGAGGGACAAGCCTGTCCCAAGTCTTGTTCTGGCCAATATATCCTGCAAATGGAATATCATGGGCTAGTGACAAAAGGAAGCCCCTGAATGCCAAAGGTATAACCAACCTCCTGGAAGCACCAGGCTTGGGGTCTCTAGCCTCTGAATACAGGAGTCCCTCATCCCAATAGGTCTTATGGGTGCCACTAGCATTCCCTGCAGCCTCCGCAGCAGCTTGCTGTCTGAGGGGTTCAAGAGAAGGGCAGTCCAACTGCGCCTGCCTCAGATCTGCCCTAGAAGGTCCCCCTGTCCCAAGAAACTCAACCTGATCAGGTTCAAGCTCCTCTAGGACAGTTCCTTCTTGGGTCTCACAATCAGCTTCCTCAGAAGGTTGATCCTCATTCTGAGGCAAGGGGGAAGGCACTGCCTTAACCCCACTGCTTCTTCTCCTGGCAGGCAGCTGGTCCATTGTTCCATGATCCAGTGCCAGTTCAATGTTGCAATTTCTGACCTGTGACCTGGTCACAGCTAGCACATGTGCTGAGATGCCTAACATTTCTGCATGGGTCCTCAACTCCACTTCAGCCCAAGCTGAAGTCTCCAGATCATTGCCAAGCAAACATTCTACAGGGAGGTCTGAAGTAACAACGACCTTCTTCAGGTCAGTTACCCCTCCCCAGGAGTAATTAACGACTGCCATACTGTGTATGGTAGTAGCATTGCTAGCATTGGTCACTAGGTAATTCTCACCTATTATGATTTGTTCAGGGTCCACAAAGGTAGGCGTCACCAGTGTGACACTGGCACATGTGTCCCTGTAGGCCTGAGCCACTTTATCATTAATTAAAGGAGTCTGTCTGTACTTGCCCAATTTACTGGAACTCACAGTAATGGACATAGCCATGTCAACATCACTGACAAGAACAGCTTGAGTTGGTATTCTGACTATGCCAGAATCCATCTCAGTTCCCAGGGTTAACTCTACTACACCCTTCTGTTGATAACCACCACTATTAGCTGTACTAGGGGGAACAGTTGCCTTAGGGGCAATGGTGGCTGGAGCTGCCTGCTTCTTGGTGCAATCATGGGTCCAGTGAGTATTTACCTTACAAACGTTGCACCATGGTTTCTTAGGACCTTCTTTCTTTTTGGATTGTTGGGAACCCCCACCATTAGAAGCTTTTTTGGGACCTTGAGAAGACTTCTGGTCTTTTGCTTTCTCCCCACGCTTTTGGTCTTGCTTCTTCTGATCACCACCTTGGTTCTGTACCTTCTGCTTCACCCTGGTTCTGACCTATTTGTCCGCCTTCTTACCCAATTCTTGGGGAGAGCTCGGATCAGAGTCAACCAAGTGCTGATGCAATAACTGGTTTTGACAGTTGTTAAGAATCTGTTCTCTCATAATAAGGTTATACAATTCTGTATAGTCACTTACTTTACTGCCCAGTAACCAGCCTTCCAGAGCCTTAGTGGCACAATCTACAAAGTCAGTCCAGTCCTGAGTCTGTGCCTTCTGGGTATCTCTGAACAGCAACCTGCACTGCTCAGTGGTTAAGCCAAACCCGTCAATTAGAGCACTCTTCAGGACAGTGTAGTTGTCAGCATCCTGTTCACTAACTGTCAGGAGCTTATCTCTGCCTTTGCCTGCAAAGGAGAGCCACAAGATTGCTGCCAACTGACTCTGGGGTACCTGCTGGACAATTTTGCTCAGTTTTCTATGGTCATGAGACCTTTTCCTATCTCTAGGAAATATGCTGCCACCAGTGTTTGATGGTTTTTTTTTTTTTATATAGCGCACGTACACTCCAGGGAGCATCTTGGCGCTGCGATTTCATTGCTAATAGATTGTCAGATGGTTTTAACTGAGCTTTAGGTGTTGTACGTAGTTTAGACAAGGGTTTTACACTTTGATTCGGTCAGTCCATAAATCCACGTTTTTAAGGATTTTTTAAAGGTTTGTTCTGATGTAGTTGCTCGGAGGTGAGCTGGAAGTTTATTCCAGGCTTTGGCTCCTAGAACTGCCAATGATTTACCACCTTTGGTGGCAAGTCTGAACTTAGGGACAGACATTAAGTTGGCTGTAGCTGATCTAAGTTCTCTGTTCGGGTGGTATCTGTGAAATTTATTGGCCAGATATTTTGGGCCGCGTTTATGAAAGCCTCTAAATGTAATCACGAGGATTTTGAATAATATACGTTTCTGGATGGGGAGCCAGTGCAACGTGTCCAAGGCGGCTGTTGCTGATGACCTTCTGGGCCATCTTAAAACTAGCCGGGCCGCCGCATTTTGAACCATCTGTAATTTATGCAGGGTAGATTTTGCCACCCCTGCATACAGACTATTACAGTAGTCAATTCTCGATGTAATTAGAGCAATTGCTACTGTGCGGCGGGCAGGCAAAGGCAGGTAGTCAAAGAATTTGCGTAGGCCCTTGATGATGTTAAAACAAACGGCAGCTACTTCCTTAGTTTGCTGTTTAAAGGATAGCATGTCGTCAAATTTTATGCCCAGGTTTCGAGTTGCATTGATGGTGTTTGGAGGAGCTTCCACATCCGAAGGCCAACAAGTGTGTGGAGAAAAGAGATTGTTTTTTCCGAATGGCAGGATCTCTGTTTTAGCAGAGTTGCATTTAAGATGATTATCATGCATCCAGTTGAAGGTCGCAGTCAGACACTCTTTCAGGACCTGTTCGGCCTTATCTGTATCATCGTCCAGAACTAGGACCAGTTGAGTGTCGTCTGCGTATGCAACTGTGCTTACATTATAGGAGGCAATTAGATTGATCAGGGGTGCCATATAAAGATTGAATAGGGTAGGGCTCAAACTAGAGCCCTGAGGCACCCCTGAGCCAATTTCCTTCTCCTCCGAGTGAAAGTGACCCAATTTGATTATCTGTTTTCTGTGTAACAGAAAGTTTTTAAACCAGTTCAACACGTTGCCCCCTATGCCAGCTTCGATCAAGCGATGTAATAGAATTGCATGGGACACTGTGTCGAAAGCTGCAGATAGATCAAGGGCTCTAGCCCACACAATTTCCTCTCTCTCTCAAGAGCCAGAGCCTCTTTAGCAAGGGCAATTTCTTGCCTCTTGATCCCATGCTTAGATTCCTTCATCCTAGCTTTGTGCTCTCTTCTCTGAGGGGAAGTCATCCTCCTCTGAGCTGAGGCACTGGACCCTACTGAGGAGTCAGAATTGTCAGACCCATTGGAAAGGGATCTGGCTCTCTTGTTCCTATTGCTAGGCCTAGCTGGAGGGTTAGAGAGAGGCCTGTTCTGGCCCTCTCCACCCCCAGGAAGTCCTGTGTTGCCCAGGTCAGTTTCTTCAACTCTTCTTGGCCAGCATCCACATCATCTTCAGAGCCCACTTGATTTTATCAGTGGGGTCTTCTGTTGAGGGATGGCCCTCCTATGCACTACCTTGGTTCTCTGGGTCGGATGCCCTTTCTGCATCATACTCCATTAAGATATCTACCAGATGGTTAAAGGTTGGACTCTGTCCTTGTCTCAGTCTTCTGACTGAACACAAACTTCTCAGTTCTTGAAAAGTAAATGTGTCATATTTAGAAGGCACCCTTGGGATGTCTTCTTGCAGAGGCACACTAGGCCCTGCATCCAAGGACATTTCTAGTGAGGTGTGGTGTGTGCACCTACCTACACTATTTGTTACCTACTAGAACCTATGTAGGAGTTGTAGTCAGGGTGTGCTTAGCCCTTACCACCTACGACTGCTAAGTTCAGTAGAACTTAAGTAATATAAGACTTGATTTATATGTACCTACAGGTACCTTAATGTGATCTTTCAAATGATATTTCAAGATTATATGGTAAAACAATTGCAAACTCTTATCCCACCACTGCCACCAATGTGAGAAGTTACCCTGGCATATGATGTCCACTAGTTCTAGTGGCACCTTGCACCAGTCTAATCGACCCTTACTGATGGTGGTTGTAAAGTCAACCTTATAGACCAGCTATCCTAGTGGTAGCATGGACCAGCAGTCATCAGGCTAAGACTTCAGAGAGCATGTAAACACAACCCCTCTGCACTCTTTATGAGGTCAGAGGTAAAAGTACAATACAAGTTACTTAATTAGCATACGTTAAGTTGCACAATTACAGTAATGCCCTAGGGCCCTCACGAACCATATACTAAGAAAGTGGTATAAGTACCACGACTGAAACAGTGAGTAGGCCTAGTGCCTGGAGAATCACTGGGGCTACACTACACAACCAAGGGTTAGGAATTAGGAGGCCCACGGGAGACGCGTGCCCCCGTTTGCTCTCACACTCGTACTTGTCCACAATAAGATCTGTCAGAGACACGAGAAATGTTTATTTTAACTATCATGCTCTAGTATGCAGTATGTGTGTTACAATAAGTAAGAAAATGCCTATCACAAATACTAGCAGCATAGCAAGTAATCCATAAATCATAAAAGGAGCTCTCACGATATTAGACAGGGTAGACTAACTTCCCTCCCCTTCTACAGAAGCTAATTGATTATATATCAGAAGATCTCTAGGTGTTTGCAGAAGACCACGTCCCTTAGCATGCGCTGATGAAAGTTCTACATCTCAGTTGTAGTCGCGATCTCTCTGAAAATATCTCCAAGTGTGTGTTTACAGATCTGTGCATACCTATATGACAAAAGAGTATGTGTGTAAACAACAGCTGCATCTGGGTGTTTTCTCTAGGTGATAGGGTCTGACCAGAACAGAATAACAAGGGGCATTGTTGTTTGACCTTGTCTACCTTGTTCAGACTAAATCCCAGGAAAGAACAGAACGCAAAAATCAATGGCAGGGTCTGTGTGAAAATACAGTGTGTCACAAAGCAAAATATATTGGCATAGTAATATGCGCAAAGCAGAGGGCAGTCTGCTAACATATGAAGAACAACATATGACAATGCAAGCCATTGAATGAGCAAGCAAAAGAGATTCATCATAAAGCCAATTAGTGGTAAGCACTATGAACTGCTTCTAAGGCCACCAATTTTCTGGAACGGTCTACAAGATGCTTTTGCCTACAGGGAAGTAAATGCAGTCTTTAGGTGATACCTAAAACTTAACAAAAGTTCATGGTCAGACTCTGCTCTTTATGACTCTATCCTTCACGATGACACCCCTCTTTCGGCCACACCTTGAATCACAATTTATGGGATCTATTTCCAACACTGGGTGGCAACAGATTGTTAGCATGGCCAGGAGGACACTGCTCGACAACCTCAAACCATGTTCCCACCTCACACAGTCATGCTGGTGTGGACAGGCCATTATCAAGAATTTGATCTGTGATAATCCAGGTAGCAATACTTACAGCTGCTCTCAGTTAGCACAAAAAAAGACGGCTTTTTGCGAGTGTGAGACCTCAGACGATGCAGAAGGAAGCTCATAGGTGTATTTAAGGAGACCTTGAATTGCACAGCATCTGACTCTGCAGCCAGTATCCATACTAATATTATAAAGAGAGAGCCCAAACCTTTGAGGCGGGTAATCTCAGTAACCACAGCACCAATCACAACACCCAATACAGCATTGGAAAGGGCAGTTGCAGCAGAAGGACATAGGCTATGCAGACGGCCACCATAGTTTATTATTTTTTTTGCAGTTTTATATAGCGCAAACTTGACCCGAACTGAATCAGGTATCAGAGCGCTTTACATAGCACCAGTTACGTTACATGAGGACACACATTCATTTTTGTTAGGCACGGGGTGATTAAGTGATTCGCCCAGAATCACAGGATGTTTGGCGTCGTTACCAAGACTCGAACCCAGATCCCCAGGACCGAGATCGATCGCCTTAGCCGTTAGGCCAACTCCTCTACACATTTAAAAGATAAAAGAACCGTGCCAGCATAGTAGTCCCTTGTGGGCGTGTCTGCGTTGTGCTGTGGGCGTGGGCTGGGGGCGTGACTAACGCTGGGGGCGTGTGGTACAGCCATCACATTGTGGGCTGTGGGCGTGTGCTGGGGGCGTGACAAATGCTGGGGGCGTGACAAACGCTGGGGGCGTGTGTCCGCCCTTCATGCCATGTGAGTCGTACATACAAGCGGCAATTATGTTGCTGCGCAGCATCAAGGGGCACGCTGGGGGCGTGAGAAACGCTGGGGGCGTGAGAAACGCTGGGGGCGTGTGTCCGGCCTTCATGCCATGTGAACGCAATTGCGCCGCATCAAGGGGCACGCTGGGGGCGTGAGAAACGCTGGGGGTGTGTGCTACGTTCCGCCCTTCATGCCATGTGGGTCATACATTAATCAGAAGATCGTCTGCTGTGGCCGTGTGCTGGGGGCGTGACAAACGCGTTCACCTGGAGGCCCTGTAAGTAACGTTACTGCAGCCTCTCCTGCGCGCTGTTACTGAACTCTCTCATTCAACGAAATTACATGCGCCTGCTACCATCTACCAGGGATCTAGCGGGCTCAGGCGGCGGATCAGTACACTAATTACACGCGCCTGAGAACATCAACCAGGGCTGCAGCTGGGCCTCAAACCGGGGAACACGCGCCTGCTAACATCAAACAGGCCTGCATCTGGGCCTCAAGCGGGGGAACACGCAAATGACCGTGTCTGCAGGGACAATTACTGCAGCCTCTCCTACTCGCTGTCACTCAACTCTCTCATTAAACGGATTTACCCGCGGCTGATAACTCTCTCATTCAACGACATTACACGCGCCTGCTAACATCAACCAGGGCTGTAGCCGGGCTCAGGCGGTGGATCACTACACCAATTACACGCGCCTGCTAACATCAACCAGGGCTGCAGCTGGGCCTTCTCAGTCCCTATTCTAATGAAACAAAAAATGTTGTCTACCGCGAGATTTTAAAATAAATTGCCCTTGCCAAATACACACATTACATACATTCTATTTCATACCCGGACAACGTCGGGACGGGCTGCTAGTTATTTATAAATTAACTAGCTTACCCGTCGCGCATTGCTGCGATCTCAGAAGAAAGGAAATTCAAGTAAACTCGTTATGATAACATTCAATTTACATTGTGTCATTTTTATTGAAACCTATTCATTTTAATATGGAAAACATTTCAAAGTGTCGTTTTAATTCTATTTATTTATTCGAGTGCTTGTGGATACACGATAAATTTTTTTTTTCCGTCTGGTGCGTACACAAATAAATCAGAAGGTTTTCCGACGCGTCAGCTGGCCGCATGCAGTTGTCCATGTGAGAAGCACGGATTCTCCAAACCTAGCCCACACACTTGCAGCGATTGTCCTTGTGCTTTGTTGATGGTCATTGCAAAAGCGATTCGCACCGGAAACTGTAAATGTTTGATTTCAAACGACATATCTGTTTGGATCATTGGAATACGTGGCAACAGTACATCTTCCCCCTTGAATTCCCCATTCAAAATTGTAGCTTCGATCACAATGTTCATCATCTTTTTCACCGAAAGTCTTGTACCGTTGCAAAGTCGTGGTTGCAAATTCAGTATTCGAAAGATTATGAGGGCCCTGAGAGGCCGATCTTTAACAAAAATGTATGCCAGAAACCTTTGCGGAAGTGTACTCAACAACTTCCCAAAGTTTCATGGCGATCGGATGAATGGTGTAGTAATGCCTAAAGGACAAACAGACAGACAGACATACATTTGTTTTTATATATATAGATGAAACCGCAATCCCGTCTTGAAAAGATCATTAGGTGTTTGTTGCATAAAAAAAAAACTTTACTAAGATACATAGATTATTCTATCGGCTTAATTGGGCAAATTGCTTAAATATCAGCCAACAAATTCAGACCCGTATCATTCACAGGGAGGCACTGGAAATGAAGAGTGGTGAGGACTGTACATTTTCTTGGTAGGACTGAGGCTGGGTTAATTAGAAAATACCACAGCCTGATAGAGATACTTTGCACAGAAGAGATACACGGAGCAGTAACATAGCATACCTCTCACGCAGGAGACATCACCTTGCTGCTTCATCAGTCACCTTTGATTCAGACATAGAAAACGTGCCAAAAGACGGAGAAGACAAGGTGGGCCTGAACACACAGACATAAGCCAAAAGACAGACAGACACACACTCAGCAGACAAGAGACCCGCAGATGGATTCAGTTGGGAGGCTGGGCTACTAGAGCTTAAGACCTTACCCATGGTTGCCACAGTTAAAAGACAGTTGCCTCAATCAATTCTTACGATCAAAAAGACATTTACGACACTTTTGTTGATTTTAAACATGATAACTGTCTAAGTCAAAAAACCTGAAATGTTATACTGCATCGTATTTGAAGCATGGAAAATGTGAAAAACTTAAACAAAAAGAAAGAAAACATGAATATTTACTTGTACGTGTAATCATGTGTTTTTGAGAAAACTAAAATTAGCTAATATAGACCGTGTGATGACGCTCAATGCTAAAATGTGCTAAAACAAAATGTCTGTATAATAAAGTACTTGAAAATTATTAAAAGTGCTAATACAGATAATTCAGGGGTATTTTCATGTAGACCTCAAAAGCTTTTCTCTTTACTTGTTCAAAAGTCAGAATCTAGCTGAAATAGTCGCTTCAGCAGCTGTGAGAGCTTTTTGAAAGTTTCTTTTCTCTATTCCAAAACAATGAACCTACTCTTGATTCAGCAACACATTTGACAGAAATGTATCAATATTATTGCAAACCCAGAGAGAGAGCTGGAATCGGACAGACTATGAACAAATTGAAGTTTCTTGCTGCCGAAGGAGGATGGAAATTAAATATATTTGGAACATAATGAATTTGCAAAAGGATTACTTATTGCTTCTGGGTTTTCTTAGTGAGGTATTGATCATACCATGAGCAGCCACAGTGAACAACCAATGGAAACCACATGAGATGATCAAATGATACTTTGTGGGTGTAAACTGAACTTTTGGAAGTCTATTTGCCACTAGGAAGAGGAGTCCTTGCTCGTTATCTTTTTCTAATTTCCTTCCTGGCATGCGGTTGGACTAAACACTGATTTTCCTAATGCCAACCCTTGAACTGAATTTTCTGATTCTTTTACAAACCTGCACTTTGCCGGCTGCTAATGTTGAGCAGGACATAACCTTTCGGCTGAAGGGTGGACAGACTCATTACTTTGGCATGCTGTGCTTCAGTTTACTGAGTTTTCCAAACTCTATCTAAGACGGGCACTTATACAATCTCTTTTGGTTTGTATGACCTAAGCTTTGTGATTGAGATTTCTCGTGTTTTTTTCTCTATCCTCTAGGCCATAAGCAAATGTTTTTATTGAAACCTGTGATGTATTGTGTGGCTATTTGTACTTATTGCAATTAAATCTGATTTGAAATGCAATTTTATGTTCTGACCATCCAAATTGAGGCTTTAGATAAACATTTCCCATGATTGATTATTATCGTATGAGTGTCGTTCCTGGAGTTTATTCTTTCTGGTCTGATGATAATGTGGATTTATTGATTAATTGTTCGTAGATATTGACAGTATTTGGCAATTCTTTATTCCAAGTCCTCATAAAGAAATTGCATCACGTTTCTAAATATCACAGTCCTGTTAGCTCACATAAAAGATCCATGGGAGGACCCAGTTTGAATAACTTGATATCAAAAAGATAAAATGTTTTTGAGCCAGATTATGTATATATTTGAAATGCTATAGTGGTATGAAAAGTTTGTTATGCTTTCCGCTGCTCCATTTTTGTGGTAGCAGAGGATGGTTAGTTTGACCAATTAAACTAGGATATGGAAAGACGTGGTTAGAAGGTTTTTGAAGAAATAGTTGGGCACTGACGGTAAATTGGTTTATTTGACAAAGACTGAATTGGAGTTGAAATGAAATGAAACAGACTTGTGATCACAGAAGTATTGCATTATCGTGAGAATTGTATGCCAATGTTGTTTTGAGTTTAGGTTCGCTAGAATTGGGGGTCTCCGGTTGGCACAGGTATGTACTTGTGACAGTCAGGGACCCTCTCCTCTAAGTCAGGGCAAAGGACTTACTCTCAGAAATAACCCCTGCTCGCCCTCTAGGCGGCGTGGCGTGAGCAGACAAGGCTAAACTCCAGAGTACATATGGTTAAGCATTTGAAGTAACACACACAATGGACCATCAACCCACCACACAGGGACACAAAGCTGGTTATTTTGTAAAAATATATGCTTTATATATAAACTCTCACTCAGGCTTGAAAATACAGTCTTTAGGATTCAAAAACGGTTCCAGTTACGTTTAAAATGATGCCACAATGTTAAAAAGTGTTTAGTTTGTTGAAAAATGCTTCTTTAACAGTCAGTGCGCGTTGTATGGCTTCCTGTGCGCTTTGTCCTGCAAAGTTGCACGCGCCTCGTGGTGCGCCGCATACGGCGCGGCTAGATTTTCACGAGGGTACGGGTCGTAGCGCTCTCGTGCGACGCGTAGCTCATTGGGGAAGCAAAAGGGCTGAGAGATTCAATACGCGCCTCGCGGACACTTCAGTCCGGGGCACAACACAACACTGGACGCTCACAGGGGGGACTGCTGACTTAGAGGCGATGTGAGTCGTAGGACTCTGGGGCGACTCGCAGAATACTTTGAACAACAAGGGTCGCCAGAGACTCACGCGTCTCGCGATGCGAGGTGCACAACACGTTCACAGTACCTTTTCAGTCCTTTGGAGTTCGAGGCGCTCAGGGCAGGGGCTAGACGTCCCATGTCGCGCTGATTTCCCGGGGCGATGCGAGCTACGGCTCGAGGCTGGGCAGCTGCAGGGCACTTGGATTATTGATGAGTTCTGAGGGCAGGCTCTTAATGCGGCGTATGCTTCGGCCCTGGAGGGGGAGCGGCTGCAGTTGGTGCGGGCGGGAGTATGGGTCGCAGGCACGGGACATACTCACTCACCGGACGCTCCGCAGCTCTTCACTTAACAGCAGCGGGGTGCTCTCTCCAACGCGATCACAGTGGAAAGGTCAAGGCAGGGCGGGAGTCCGTCTTTACTTTTCGAGCTGCGGCTCGGGGGCCAGAAGCTTGTGGCGCTCGGACCGGACGGGTCCTCTTTGCTTTGCAACCGAAGGCTCAGTGTTGCTCACAGTTCACGGTGCTCGACCAGCGGGGCTGGGCTTTACTATGTTCCTGCGGCACAGCCAAGCTGAAGTTGCGTTGCTCGGGGGACGGGGGTGCACTGCTTCGTAGAATGTACGTCGAGGATCAGCGCTGTAGGGTCAGACCACACGAACAGCAGCTCTTCCTGAAGTGGGGGGAGTGCCCAATATTCCTGGGGCGCAGTTCAGGGGGCAAGTTCACCAGCAAGCCCTTGGAGATTGTTTAAGATGCACAAGTTGAATTCAAAAAGTCTTTCAGTCTTTTCCTCCTCTCTCCTTCTTGCAGCAAGGCACCCACCACAGGATTAGAGACAGTAGTCCTCCATTCAGCTTTCCCAGGTCCTTCTCTTCAGGCAGAGTTTCTTCTTGGCAAAAACAGGATCTAATTTCTTGGAAGCAGGGCTCCTTCTTTTATACACCATTTCTTTTGTTTTGCAGGCCAGGGGGGCCTTTGCCTAATCCAGTCAGTCTCTGAGCACTTTGTTTTCCAGGCTCTGGTTTCTTCTTTCAGAGTGTGGGGCAGGGACAGGAGACGCTCCGCAGGAGGTGGCGCCAGCATTGTGATGACAAGTACAATCAGCAGCACTTTGTTGACAGTCTTCCTCTTCCTGGACCAGGTGTCGAGCAGAGTATTCAGTCACTCCCCAGGGGGTGGAGCCAGCATTGTGGTGGCAGAGCACAGCCCTATTCAGAGTCAAGGGGCACTCCCACCACCCACTCTGGTGTAATCCCTCTATTCACCACCTGTCACCCCCAGCCCTGTCACTCATGCAACCCAGACAGCACTCACACAACCCAGACAGCAGATACACATCCTGGCAGAGGTGGGCTGAAATGGTTAGGCAAACAAATGCTAACTTTCTAAAAGTAGCATTTGCAAACCCAGGATATTAAAATAAACTTTACTAAAAGAAGTATTTTATTATTCTGAGTTCAGGCATACTAAATTCGACCTTCTACCATGTTCCCTGAGCCTGCTGGGATTATAGGGTGTAATAATTCCAGCAGCCCATCTTGGCCTATGAGAACAGGTAGCCTTACAATAGTGAAAAACGAAAATGGCTTACAATGCACCCTCCCCTTGTGCCTACCATAGGGGTGACTCACATGAAGTAAAGGGAAGGTTTAGGGACTGGCAAGTAGGTGCACTTGCGCAGTTAGCATGACAGTACCAGACTGCACGCAGGTTCTGCAATGGCAGACCCTAGATACATTTTAAAAGGTTGCTTGTGTGGGTGGTATTTACAAGCCCTGGTACTCCTGGTGCACTTTACTGGGGACTGGCAGTAAATCCAATGAGCCAATCATGAAAGTCAATTACAGGTACACTTTATATTGGGAGTACTTGCACTGCGGCACGGATTGGCCATGGCGCAGTGCCCTGAGCAGCGAACACCAGCAAAACATCTGAGGCACATCAGCAAAATGTGGAAGGGAGACTCACGCCAAGGTCCCAGGTCTAACACTGAGCTCAAGTGAGTATGGGTCCGTCGAGGCAGAAGATCACGGGATATGCCTACTGGCAGTCTAGGTGTGACATACACTATGTTTTTAGTCTGCTGTTATGTGGGTACTGTGCATGAGACATCACTGCCAGTACTGAGAAAGGGAACTTGAAGCATGACAAGTTGAAATTGTTGAGGTTGCTTCAGGAAATCTTAAAGATTTTTACTTAAAGGGAGTGAAATAGTGCTGGTCGAGGTTTCACTGGAAGCAAATAACATTTTCTGAATGAGTGGGTATCTATAATTCTTTCAGTGGAGAAGCCAAATTTATTTTATGTTGTATCTGTTTTTCCATGGAAGTTTGTCTGAAAGGACGGAAGAGAAAAGACGACGAACAGATGCATGATCAGCTCACATAACTATAGGTCCAATTGTTCCTCTATATCAGAAATGGCGAGGAGTTTTGTAAACCCATGCAATAACTGTTCCAACTGGAATAGTTGAAGACACTCATTCCTTACATGAGACGAGCGAGGATGCAAGAATTCAGGGAACATTATTTACTCCAGTAAGAACTGGGACACATGAGAGTAGTATGGAGATACGTAATAGAATGAATTCCACCATGCGGGGGTGTTGATGCACTCTGCGGATGTGTATGCTAGTTTGTAGGGTTAGTGGTATGTGTTGCACTTAATTGCATATTAGGCTGTGTAAAGTGGTTATCTTCATAAACTGCATGCACTAGTCTAGCTGGACGTTGCTGTAGATTTTTAGTTATGCATCAACTATACACGCCATCAAATGTTCATGTCGTCCACTCCCATCAATCACAGCTACTGGTTGGCAATGCATCAACATAAGGATTTCCGATTTCTAAATAGTGATTTTGAAGGAATCGCTATTTGGGAATCGCAAATCCGTATGCATGTAGGAATCGCAAAAAAATAGCGATTCCTTAACATGACCTATTCACAAATTTCAAATCGCTATTAGGTAATGTTACCCCATTAATTCTAATGAATGGCAATGCATTTGCAAATTGCGATTACCAAATTGGTAATTGCAAACTGAAAATGCAATTCCAAGGGTGCTCACAGGCCTAAGCCCCCCTGAGGGCATGTGTGTGTACGCCACGTCACTATAAAAAGTGCAATTTTGTGCATTTTTCACAGAATGTGGAAATTACCATCAAGTTGAAGTTAATGGTAATTAGTGTTTCCTAAATGCACAGTTTGCATTTAGGAAAGTCTAAGGGCCATATGTATCAAGATACCCATTTGCGATTCCCAAATAGCGATTTTTAAGAAATCACTATTTGAGAATCGCAAATAGGTATGTATGTACAAAATTGCATTTTTTTAGCGATTACTTAAAATTCCTTAATTGCGATTTGCAAATTGCAAATTGCAAATAAGGAATACTTTCCCATTCATTTCTATGGGCCAGGAGGCCCATAGGAATGAATGGGAAGTAATTCTGAATTTGCGATTCGCAATTTGCTAATCGCAAATTGAGAATAATTTCAAGGGTGCAGGGGTGTCCAAAGGACACCCTGTTGCACCCCTGAAATATGCATGGGTGCACATGTGGCGCACATACATGCCCTAAGGGCATGTATGTGCGTCACATGGCACTTTCAAAAATGCAAAAATGTGCATTTTTCAAGGAATTCGCAACTTACCGCCAACTAGAAGTTGGTGGTAATTTGCGATTCCTTAAGGACATTTTGCACATTTTTTTTGGCTTCATACATTGCATTTAAGGAATTCCTAAATTAGTGATTCCTTAAATGCAATTGCAAAATAAGGAATCGTAAATTTTGCGATCCCTTATTTTGCACCAGATTTTGCTTAATACATACCATTTAGCAAATTCGCATTCGCAAAGGCCGAAATTCTGCAATTTAATGTATTGCCTATAGGGAATCACAAATTGCAATTCCCTAAACACATGAAAGGTGGACCCTTCAAAGGGGTTTTAAACACAGACTGCAAAGATTGACAGAAGTTGTCAGCTATGAGGAAACAACGTTTTGAAGTTCTATTTTTTTGGTGGACTTCTATGTCATCAAGTGTGAAACATGTCAGGCAATATCAGAAATTGTAGTGTTCTAGTAAAACATTTGTCCAGTAAGCTTTATAGTTAAAATACTTCAGTTTCTACAGATGCTGAGTAGCACTCCAATGAATCTTGAAGCTGTGTGCCCAAAGTCAATCCTAATTGAAGCACCGACCCTTCGTCTTTTGTTAGAATTTTAAGTGATAAATGTACATTGGGGATGTTTTTTTATTTTTGTTGCATTGGCATCTCGTGCGCATTTCTCATGGCTGGTTCTTGTATCGTCCTCTGTTTTTTTGTTGCCCTCTGGATAATAAAAAGTTCTACCAATATGTGGTCTGAATAGAAGATCCATCCCCTGGATCAGATTCTCCAGTAGATTCTGATGATGAAGTTTCAGAAAAAGTAAGAAACCTATTTTTTGGGCTACCCTGGTATTCAAATAACACGCTCCGTGACGGTTGTATGACGGCATGCGTTGTAATGGATCTTGCGTTGTAAAAATTTAATTGTAATGGTAGTGCGTTGTAAAAGTTGCGTTGTAAAGGTTGTTTCCCCTCCGTGACTCAAATCTAGTGTAAAAATCACTGTCATTCTCTCGAATGTGGACTTTGATTTACTGTAACAGTGATGGTTAACTCTGTTCAATGTCGAAATGTATTGACTGACATTTTTAAAGCACTATGTTCCTTTAAAGCACATTCACATTTGGTGTTTCATGCATAATGATTTTTTAATTTGTGTCACAGTTCCGTTCTGAGCAGCCTTGTTTAGGACGGTGGCGTAAATCATGTATTTAGAAAATCTTTTAGTGGTCACGTTTAATGACATGTTTATAATCTATTTTAAGTGTTGAAATGTTAATGAATAAAATGTGATTAAATTCATGGGCCAAGATTCATTAATGTTCTTGTCCTCGATTCCAAAAAGAAGTGGGTTTAGAATTACAGCTAGATCCTGTTTGTGTTCAGAACTATTACTGGTCCAATCTAGCTGGGCAGGGGCCCAACCCCTTGATTCGAAGCCGTGTGTCTGATTGCAGCCAGGACGGGAGGTGATTGACAGATTGCTGTGGGGTGAATGATGGAGAGAGTGCCGGCACAGCATGGGGAGGGGCCACACACCTGCCAGGTGAACACGCGTAGACCCCTCTCTTTACCTTTGCTCTCCCCCCTCCTCAGGTCTGCACGTGCTTCAGGTGATGGCGGGCTGCGAGCTGCGCAAGAATGGATCTGTGAAGGGGTTTGATCGACACGCGTATGACGGATCCACTGTAAACACAAACGACAGAGAGAACTCCGTGAAGCCTCAAGACGTCGGATGCCAGAAGGCGCTGAAAAAACTACTCAAGTACGGAGAGGAGAGTCTGTGGAGGAGAGGTGAGAGCTGTGCATGGACAAGGCAGCAGAGGGAGGTGCTGTGCATGGACAGGGCAGCAGAAGCAGTAGTTGTGCATGGACAGAGCAGCAGAGGCAGGAGTTGTGCATGGACAGGGCAGCAGAGGCAGGAGCTGTGCATGGACAGGGCAGCAGAAGCAGGAGTTGTGCATGGACAGGGCAGCAAAAGCAGGAGTTGTGCATAAACAGGGCAGCAGAAGCAGGAGCTGTGCATGGACAGGGCAGCAGAGGCAGGAGCTGTGCATGGACAGGGCAGCAGAGGCAGGAGCTGTGCATGGACAGGGCAGCAGAGGCAGGAGCTGTGCATGGACAGGGCAGCAGAAGCAGGAGTTGTGCATGGACAGGGCAGCAGAAGCAGGAGTTGTGCATGGACAGGGCAGCAGAGGCAGGAGCTGTGCAAGGACAGGGCAGCAGAGGCAGGAGCTGTGCGTGGACAGGGCAGCAGAGGCAGGAGCTGTGCATGGACAGGGCAGCAGAGGCAGGAGCTGTGCATGGACAGGGCAGCAGAGGCAGGAGTTGTGCATGGACAGGGCAGCAGAGGCGGGAGCTGTGCATGGACAGGGCAGCAGAGGCAGGAGCTGTGCATGGACAGGGCAGCAGAGACAGGAGCTGTGCATGGACGGGGCAGAAGAGGCAGAAGCTGTGTATGGACGGGGCAGCAGAGGCAGGAGCTGTGCACGGACAGGGCAGCAGAGGCGGGAGCTGTGCATGGACAGGGCAGCAGAAGCAGGAGTTGTGCATGGACAGGGCAGCAGAGGCGGGAGCTGTGCATGGACAGGGCAGCAGAGGCGGGAGCTGTGCATGGACAGGGCAGCAGAGGCAGGAGCTGTGCATGGACAGGGCAGCAGAGGCAGGAGCTGTGCATGGACAGGGCAGCAGAAGCAGGAGTTGTGCATGGACAGGGCAGCAGAGGCAGGAGCTGTGCACGGACAGGGCAGCAGAGGCAGGAGCTGTGCACGGACAGGGCAGCGGAGGCAGGAGCTGTGCACGGACAGGGCAGCTGAGGCAGGAGCTGTGCATGGACAGGGCAGCAGAGGCAGGAGCTATGCATGGACAGGGCAGCAGAGGCAGGAGCTGTGCATGGACAGGGCAGCAGAAGCAGGAGTTGTGCATGGACAGGGCAGCAGAGGCAGGAGCTGTGCATGGACAGGGCAGCAGAGGCAGGAGCTGTGCATGGACAGGGCAGCAGAGACAGGAACTGTGCATGGACAGGACAGCAGAGGCAGGAGCTGTGCATGGACAGGGCAGCAGTGGCAGGAGCTGTGCATGGACAGGGCAGCAGAGGCAGGAGCTGTGCACCGACAGGGCAGCAGAGGCAGGAGCTGTGCATGGACAGGGCAGCAGAGGCAGGAACTGTGCATGGACAGGGCAGCAGAAGCAGGAGTTGTGCATGGACAGGGCAGCAGAGGCAGGAGCTGTGCATGGACAGGGCAGCAGAAGCAGGAGTTGTGCATGGACAGGGCAGCAGAGGCAGGAGCTGTGCATGGACAGGGCAGCAGAGGCAGAAGCTGTGCACGGACACCGCAGCAGAGGCAGGAGCTGTGCATAGAGAGGGCAGCAGAAGAAGGAGTTGTGCATAGAGAGGGAAGCAGAGGCAGGAGCTGTGCATAGAGAGGGCAGCAGAGGCAGGAGCTGTGCATAGAGAGGGCAGCAGAGGCAGGAGCTGTGCATAGACAGGGCAGCAGAGGCAGGAGCTGTACACGGACAGGGCAGCAGAGGTAGGAGCTGTGCATGGAGAGGACAGTAGAGACGAGCTGTGTATGGACAGGGCAGCATAGACAAGACCTGTGCATGGACAAGGCAGCAGACACAAGACATGTGCATGGACAGGGCAGCAGAGACAACAGCTGGGCACGGACAGGGCAGCAGAGGCAGGGTCTGTGCACGGGCGGGGCAGCAGAGGCAGGAGCTGTGCACGGACAGGGCAGCGGAGGCAGGAGCTGTGCATGGACAAGGCAGCAGAGGCAGGAGCTGTGCATGGACAGGGCAGCAGACACAAGAGCTGTGCATGGGCAGGGCAGTAGAGACAAGAGCTGTGCATGGACAGGGCGGCAGGAGCTGTGCATGGATAATGCAGCAGAGGCAGGAGCTGTGCATGACGGGACAGCAGAGACAAGACCTGTGCATGGACAGGGCAGCAGAGACAAGAGCTGTGCATGGACAGGGCAGCAGAGACAAGAGCTGTGCACGGACGGGGCAGCAGAGGCAGGAGCTGTGCACGGACAGGGCAGCAGAGGCAGGGGCTGTGCACGGACAGGGCAGCAGAGGCAGGAGCTGTGCACGGACAGGGCAGCAGAGGCAGGAGCTGTGCACGCACAGGGCCGCAGAGGCAGGAGCTGTGTATGGACAGGGCAGCAGAGGCAGGAGCTGTGCACGATGGGAAAGCAGAGACAAGACCTGTGCATGGACAGGGCAGCAGAAGCAGGAGCTGTGCATGGACGGGGCAGCAGAGGCAGGAGCTGTGCATTAACAGAGCAGCAGAGGCAGGAGCTGTGTATGGACAGGACAGCAGAGGCAGGAGCTGTGCATGGACAGAGCAGCAGAGGCAAGAGCTGTGCACGGACAGGGCAGCAGAGGCAAGAGCTGTGCACCGACAGGGCAGCAGAGACAAGAGCTGTGCACGGACAGGGCAGCAGAGGCAGGAGCTGTGGACGGGGCAGCAGAGACAAGACCTGTGCATGGACAGGGCACCAGAGGCAGGAGCTGTGCACGGACAGGGCAGCAGAGACAAGAGCTGTGCACGGACAGGACTGCAGAGACAAGACCTGTGCATGGACAGGGCAGCAGAGGCAGGAGCTGTGGACGGGGCAGCAGAGACAAGACCTGTGCATGGACAGAGCAGCAGAGACAAGACCTGTGCACGGACAGGGCAGCAGAAGCAAGAGCTGTGCACGGACAGGGCAGCAGAGACAAGAGCTGTGCATGGGCGGGACAGCAGAGACAAGACCTGTGGATGGACATGGCAGCAGAGGCAGGAGCGGTGCATGGACAGAGCAGCAGAGGCAAGAGCTGTGCACGGACAGGGCAGCAGAGGCAAGAGCTGTGCACCGACAGGGCAGCAGAGACAAGAGCTGTGCACGGACAGGGCAGCAGAGGCAGGAGCTGTGGACGGGGCAGCAGAGACAAGACCTGTGCATGGACAGGGCACCAGAGGCAGGAGCTGTGCACAGACAGGGCAGCAGAGACAAGAGCTGTGCACAGACGGGACTGCAGAGACAAGACCTGTGCATGGACAGGGCAGCAGAGGCAGGAGCTGTGGACGGGGCAGCAGAGACAAGACCTGTGCATGGACAGGGCAGCAGAGGCAAGAGCTGTGCACGGACAGGGCAGCAGAGACAAGAGCTGTGCACGGGCAGGGCACCAGAGGCAGGAGCTGTGCACGGACAGGGCAGCAGAGACAAGAGCTGTGCACGGACAGGGCACCAGAGGCAGGAGCTGTACATGGACAGGGCAGCAGAGACAAGACTTGTGGATGGACAGGGCAGCAGAGGCCGGAGCTGTACATGGACAGGGCAGCAGAGGCGGGAGCTGTGCACGGACAGGGCAGCAGAGGCAAGAGCTGTGCACCGACGGGGCAGCAGAGACAAGAGCTGTGCACGGACAGGGCACCAGAGGCAGGAGCTGTGCACGGACAGGGCAGCAGAGACAAGAGCTGTGCACGGATGGGACTGCAGAGACAAGACCTGTGCATGGACAGGGCAGCAGAGGCAGGAGCTGTGGACGGGGCAGCAGAGACAAGACCTGTGCATGGACAGGGCACCAGAGGCAGGAGCTGTGCATGGAGAGAGCAGCAGAGGCAAGAGCTGTGCACGGACAGGGCAGCAGAGGAAAGAGCTGTGCACCGACAGGGCAGCAGAGACAAGAGCTGTGCACGGACAGGGCAGCAGAGGCAGGAGCTGTGGACGGGGCAGCAGAGACAAGACCTGTGCATCGACAGGGCACCAGAGGCAGGAGCTGTGCACAGACAGGGCAGCAGAGACAAGAGCTGTGCACGGACGGGACTGCAGAGACAAGACCTGTGCATGGACAGGGCAGCAGAGGCAGGAGCTGTGGACGGGGCAGCAGAGACAAGACCTGTGCATGGACAGGGCAGCAGAGGCAAGAGCTGTGCACGGACAGGGCAGCAGAGACAAGAGCTGTGCACGGGCAGGGCACCAGAGGCAGGAGCTGTGCACGGACAGGGCAGCAGAGACAAGAGCTGTGCACGGACAGGGCAGCAGAGGCAGGAGCTGTGGACGGGGCAGCAGAGACAAGACCTGTGCATGGACAGGGCACCAGAGGCAGGAGCTGTGCACAGACAGGGCAGCAGAGACAAGAGCTGTGCACGGACGGGACTGCAGAGACAAGACCTGTGCATGGACAGGGCAGCAGAGGCAGGAGCTGTGGACGGGGCAGCAGAGACAAGACCTGTGCATGGACAGGGCAGCAGAGGCAAGAGCTGTGCACGGACAGGGCAGCAGAGACAAGAGCTGTGCACGGGCAGGGCACCAGAGGCAGGAGCTGTGCACGGACAGGGCAGCAGAGACAAGAGCTGTGCACGGACAGGGCACCAGAGGCAGGAGCTGTACATGGACAGGGCAGCAGAGACAAGACGTGTGGATGGACTGGGCAGCAGAGGCAGGAGCTGTACATGGACAGGGCAGCAGAGGCGGGAGCTGTGCACGGACAGGGCAGCAGAGGCAAGAGCTGTGCACCGACAGGGCAGCAGAGACAAGAGCTGTGCACGGACAGGGCACCAGAGGCAGGAGCTGTGCACGGACAGGGCAGCAGAGACAAGAGCTGTGCACGGATGGGACTGCAGAGACAAGACCTGTGCATGGACAGGGCAGCAGAGGCAGGAGCTGTGGACGGGGCAGCAGAGACAAGACATGTGCATGGACAGGGCACCAGAGGCAGGAGCTGTGCACGGACAGGGCAGCAGAGACAAGAGCTGTGCACGGATGGGACTGCAGAGACAAGACCTGTGCATGGACAGGGCAGCAGAGGCAGGAGCTGTGGACGGGGCAGCAGAGACAAGACCTGTGCATGGACAGGGCAGCAGAGACAAGACCTGTGGACGGACAGGGCAGCAGAGGCAGGAGCTGTGCACGGGCGGGACAGCAGAGACAATATCTGTGGATGGACAGGGCAGCAGAGGCAAGAGCTGTGCACGGGCAGGACAGCAGAGACAAGACGTGTGGATGGACAGGGCAGCAGAGGCAGGAGCTGTACATGGACAGAGCAGCAGAGGCAAGAGCTGTGCATGGACAGGGCAGCAGAGGCAAGAGCTGTGCACCGACGGGGCAGCAGAGACAAGAGCTGTGGACGGACAGGGCAGCAGAGGCAGGAGCTGTGGACGGGGCAGCAGAGACAAGACCTGTGAATGGACAGGGCACCAGAGGCAGGAGCTGTGCACGGACAGAGCAGCAGAGACAAGAGCTGTGCACGGACGGGACAGCAGAGACAAGACCTGTGCATGGACAGGGCAGCAGAGGCAGGAGCTGTGGACGGGGCAGCAGAGACAAGACCTGTGCATGGACAGGGCAGCAGAGACAAGACCTGTGCATGGACAGGGCAGCAGACACAAGACCTGTGCATGGACCGGGCAGCAGAGACAAGAGCTGTGCACGGACAGGGCAGCAGAGGCAGGAGCTGTGCATTAACAGGGCAGCAGAGGCAGGAGATGTGCATAGACAGGGCAGCAGAGGCAGGAGCTGTGCACGGACAGGGCAGCAGAGACAAGACCTGTGCATGGACAGGGCAGCAGAGGCAGGAGCTGTGGACGGGGCAGCAGAGACAAGACCTGTGCATGGACAGGGCAGCAGAGACAAGACCTGTGCATGGACAGGGCAGCAGAGACAAGACTTGTGCATGGACAGTTCAGCAGACACAAGACCTGTGCATGGACAGGGCAGCAGAGACAAGAGCTGTGCACGGACAGGGCAGCAGAGGCAGGAGCTGTGCATTAACAGGGCAGCAGAGGCAGGAGCTGTGCATAGACAGGGCAGCAGAGACAAGAGCTGTGCACAGACGGGACAGCAGAGACAAGACCAGTGCATGGACAGGGCAGCAGAGGCTGGAGAACCTGACCTTATGGGCCAAGCGGCGCAGGGCACGCCTATAATCTCCGGGTTCACCTGCCTTGTCGAACAGAGACACGAGACACTCTGTTGGGCGTAGAAAACAGATTTATTAGCTGCAGCTAAGCACAGTTGTCCACGAAGTACCCTAAGGGTAGATTCTAAGGAGACTGCCACTTCAATCCGTGGCGCACAATCTTATATATATTATATAGTATATACATTTACAATACCCACTCCCAAAACATACAAAACTGACTAATAGGAATATTTCGAAAACAAGCTATCGGATGTCAAAAACACACCTTTCCTTCAGGCCCCGTGTGCTCTCCTCCCCTCAAGTTAATCAACACTAGTGCCCGTAATTCAATGTGCAGGTGGTAGAAAATGTTTGAATGCTTCAAAGGACAGTTTATGTAACAAGAGAATATGCATGGAGAATAGCGAAGGCCAGTTAAATAAGATAAAGTCAGGAAGAAAGGTGGGACCCAAACAGTGGAGTATAGTAAGGATTCAAGAGTTTAGACATGGATTTAGCAAACTCGGCCAGGCCCTGACATCAGTTTCGTAAACAAGGACAGGTGTTACTCTTTAATAGAGGGACACGTAGCAGCTGAAAAGGCAAAAAGACCTCGTTCGCCGTTCTGCCTGAGTGAGGCAACACAAAATGGCGGCTAAGCACAAAATGGCGGCTAGATACGAAGCGAAGCCGAAAACTACGTAACCTCAGACCCTCCTTTTCCCATACTCAGGCAAAGCACAAAGGGACCCATGTTAGTCTGAGTTGACATCAATGGTCATTAGGTCATTGAGTTGTTGCTGCAACATCATTCTAATATTCTCTGTTTTCTGTGACACTGGTTTTGGAACGCATACAGTGGCACAAAGTCCACAGATGGCTGGGCCACACTGCAAACAGAGGCAAAAAGAAAAGATAATTGCTAGAACTGCTCCAAGGAAAGTTAACACTTTCCATCCCCATGTGGACAGTAGTCCCCAAAACCATCCCATCACAGACCAATCTCCGGTGTCCTGATGAATGGACTCGGAAATGACATGTAGCTTAGAGATGGCTTGGTATACTGTAGGGGCGTTATCAGGAACGTAAACACAGCAACTAGACCCAATCAGTGTACAGACTCCTCCTCTATCTGCAAGGACAATATCCAAAACCATTCGGTTTTGTAAAGTCATAAGACGATCCGCCTGAAGTTCAGCTGTCAAATTATTCAATGCTCCAGAAGTCACGTTTATGGTAACATCGACTACTCGGACCAGACGTCTGATGTTTCGGCTGTTCACTATTGGACCGCAGTAGGGAAGAAACCCTTTTAAGAAATCTCCTCCCTCTTGTCCAGCTGTGTCTTCAGAATCAATAACCCCTCTACCATATCTCTTCCTATGGTGATCTGCAGGAGCAGTATATGTTGGAGGAAGAAGAAAAGCTATATAGCATGTTCCCGAGAAATATGTAGGAAGCCATGTATAGGCTCTATCACGGCAAATAAAATATGTACCTTGGGATGGTACTAACGGTGAAGAAACCAAGGGTGTATAAACGTATGTGTGGGAACAATTACTCTTTTCCTGTTTAATGTTAGTGTTCTTTCCACTCATTTGTAAACACAAATTGCCTTTGTGAGGTGTAGTCCAAATTGGTGAAGATCTCTGTTTAACCTTGTCAGTGAGGCTAGTGATATAACGAGTCACATTCCACCCATCATATGCTTGCTTCTCATCTTTGGGAATTTTACTAATGTCAGCAATTTTTGCCATCGTCACTATTCCCTTTATCAAAGGACTGTGACTAAAATCTACTCCATCATTATAGGACCCACCCGGAGGGTATCGAAGTTTATTCTGGTATGCATTAGAGAAAATAGCCAGATAAGCCCAAGCAGAACCTTCATAAGAAAATGGGAGAACTAAGTACGGCATTCCTCTTTCTGTATTGTGGGGCATGAGCCCACAGACCCAACAGTCAGTAGTATTCACTATCAATTGATGTTTATGTAATAATTGGATAAATGAATTATTGAGATATTCTGTTCTCCTCATCTGTTCATGGTCTGGAAGTGCATAGAATTTGTGTGGAAAAATAGTAGTAGAAGGAATCAAGGAGACAGAAGTAGGAGCGGGTTTTGGATGTATAACGTGTACAACCCAGCCTAAACATGATAACAAAGTACATAAACAAACTAAAATGCATAACGCTACGCCACAACGACTAAACATTCGTTTTTTATAATGATTTCTTTTCATCATTTTAATATCGCCCTCTTCCATTACTTTATCCATTACTCTAAAGGTGTTGCTCACGATAATCTTCCTTAATCACTTGGCTGTGATTGTTAGCCGTCCTATGACACTGCAAGTCCTGTTGACCTAGTCACTATTCAGGTCACAGCCTAAGACTCCTACCGTGACCCTGCAACTTGATGGATAGTGGAAAAGGGAAAAAACGAAATTTATAAAATGTCAAGTCTCAAGTGTTCTTGGTCAACCTTGGTCGTAGGTTGTACCGCGTATTGCCAGATATAGTTTGGTCCTTAAACAAAAGTTCTGGATCCGATGTATTTAGTCGTAGGTTTGAAGGTACAGCTTCCTGTAAAACATCGTCGTCTTCTTTCTCGGAACTTGTCCAATCCAGGCGTGCACTACTGAATGGTACAAATCTGGGTACCTTCTCACAGTCAGTATCACCAACACCTTCTCGGACCCACTGGCCATAAGGTAGAGGCAATGGTACCCTCTTACAGTGCACGCCGTGGACCCAGTTTTTCTTCCCAACGACCATCACTGCTGTACGAGTGACCAGCAAGACTTGTCTCGGCACCCCCCAGCGAGGTTCCAGGTTCTTTTTCCTCTGAAAATTCTTCAGACACACCCAATCCCCAGGTTGGGTGGAGTATCCTGGATCTGAGGAGGCCTCCGGCAAAGCGTTTTGGACCTGTTGACGAATAACACCTAATTTAGTGGTAAGGTCATGCAGATAATCAACCAACAATGGATATGGAACATCCGAGTATTTCTTAGGTCGAGGTACTCCCCAGACATTGGCTGGGCGTCCAAAGACAATCTCATATGGGCTAAGTCCCAGACGAGAATGGACTGTCGTTCTTGTTGAGAGAAGTGCCAGGGGCAGGGCATCAGGCCAAGAAAGGCCTGTGCTGGCCTGTATCTTTGCTAACGTAAGCTTGAGAGGACCATTATAACACTCTACCAAACCTGCCGACTGAGGGTGGTTTGCCGCATGGAATTTCTGTCTAATACGAAGACCCACACACACCTTTTGCATAATTTGGCCTACGAATTCGCTCCCATTGTCACTCCAAACAATGCGAGGCAAACCAAACCTCGGGAAAAATTCCTTCAGAAGGACTTTAGCAGTGGACAAAGCAGTATTGTCCTTTAGGGGGTAGGCCTCTATCCATCTGGAAAAGCACAAACCACCACCAGGACATACTTGAGATTGTTAAAACGTTCCATGTGAATATAATCTATTTGCAGTACCTCGAAGGGATACGTAGGGGGAGCAAAATGACCTGCCGGAGTCGGTGTTCCCTTTCCTGGATTGTGCATCAAACAGACAATACAATGCTTCACCACATTTTCTGCACATTTGGGAATACCTTCATACTGCCATACTGGAGCCAGAAGTTGACATATACCCCTTGCATTAATATGGGCTGGTCCATGTGCCATAGTTACTGCAGGTAGTACATACGCATCTGGTAACAACCATCGCTGGTGCTCTGATAATTCCGTCCAACATCCTGTCTTATCCAACATTCCCGTACTTTCTTTCCACTTACTCAATTCTTTCCCAGTCGCTTCCTTTTGAATCATTTTCACACTTTCTACTGTGTCATCACACATACCTCCTTCTGCGACCCATCTCGCAGGGCCTGCGACATACATGTGACTTTAAACATCCTTCGCTGTTTCCTTCGCTACTTCATCCGCAAATGCATTCCCTCGACCCACATCATCAGTGACCTTTTTATGCGCGCTGCACTTCACAATCGCTACTTGATCAGGCAAAGCAAGTGATTCGAGAAGGTCAGTTACCAACTGACCATGCTGTATTTTAGTGCCGTGGGAGGTAAAGAATCCTCTTTCCTTCCACAAACGGCCAAAACTATGGGCGACACCAAAAGCGTATTGGCTATCTGTATAAACAGTCACTCTCTTTCCTTTTGCCAACACACATGCTCTTGTTAATGCAATTAACTCTGCAGCTTGAGCTGAATTCTGTGCAACGCGTGCAGTTTCTACTACTGTGTGCAAAGTAGTAACAGCATAGGCTGCTGTCGTCTCGCCATTAGGAAGCTTAAAACAAGACCCATCCACCCACAGGATTCCATCCGGATCCGCAAGTGGCGTATCTTTTAAATCAATTCGACCTTTAGTTTCTTCTTCTGTGCGAAGAAAACAATCATGCTGATCTTGTACCTTTTTATCATCCAAAACAGGCAACAAAGTTGCTGGATTCAAAACATTACATCTCATGATATGTATATGACTAGCTAAAAGCGTCAACTCATATCCAGACAAACGAGCACTTGTTAAAAGCTGCGTCTGTGTTTTGTTCCAAAGGGTATCTACTGCATGTGGTACCATGACATTAAGAGGATGATCTAACACCAATTCAGCAGATTGACGAATAGAGATCGCCGCTGCTGCTGTTGCTCTGAGACAACTAGGTAATGCCTTGGCTACTGGATCCAATGTAGCCAAAAAATAGGCACATGGCCTTTGTTTGTCTCCAAATTGTTGTGTCAAAACCAACAATGTACAACCTTCTATTTCATGAACATAGAGTGTGAAAGGCTTACTATAATCTGGAGTACCCAACACAGGAGCAGAACACAAAGCAGTGCGTAAATCAGAAAAACTCTTTTGACATTCATCATTCCAAGGAGGAGGTTGGGGTGTATCTTTCAGAGTGAGCGCCAACAAAGGTTTGGCCAAAAGGGAAAAATGTGGGATCCATTGTCTACAATAAGAGGTAATGCCTAAGAAAGCACGCACCTCTCTTTGTGTGGATGATATAGACATTCGCACAATCGCATGGATAAGTTCTGGGGTCAATTGCCTTCCCTCCTTCGACAAGAGATGACCTAAATAGGTAACCTCTTGGCGGCAATATTGTAACTTAGAAGGTGACACCTTATGATGTAAATCAGACAAATGTTGCAAGAGCAACGCAGTCGAATTTTTACAAACATCTTCCGAATCGGCAGCCACTAGCAAATCATCCACATATTGAATGAGAGTAGCACCTGAAGGCAAGGAAAAAGTATCAAGCTGAGATTTCAAAGCCTGACTATAGATGGAGAGACTCTCACAATAGCCTCGGGGTGCACGTTTAAATCGGAAGCTTCGGCCTCCGAGAGAGAAACCAAAGAGATCCCTACTCTCCTGAGCAATAGGAATGCTAAAGAAAGCATTTTTGAGGTCGATGACCGAAAACCAAGCTGCCGAAGCAGGAACCATAGAAAGCAGAGCAGTGATATCCGGGACAACAGGAAACTGAGGGACAACAATTTTGTTGACCTTTCGGAGATCAATCACAAAACGATACACAGGAGGCTTGGAAGGATCAGTACGCTTAAGAACAGGCAGAACAGGGCTATTGCAAACATTTCCTCTGGTCTCTTCGACCACACCCTTCTGAACCAAGTCATAAACAATAGCTAACAAAGCTCTCTCACCATCATTGGAAATCTTGTATTGGGGAATGCGTGGCAACTTAACATCAGACTTAACAGTAATCACATAAGGTGGCATTTGAAGCAAACCAACATCATTCGGACCCAGAGCCCAAAGTGTGGCAGGAAGTGAACGCAGTTCAAGTGGCAGTTGGTCTTGAAACACGTACATCGGAGAAGTCAATTTATCCCCCAAAGTAAGATGTACACCAGAGGGGGAACAATACAATGTGGCATGCAAGCGTTTCAACAGATCCAAACCCAACAAGTTCTCTCCGCAACCTGTCGTCAAAAGAAGTGGAGCTTCTAAATCATACCGACCAATGGAAATCGGCAGAGGACAGGAAATAGGGTTACTAACTGGGGCGCCAGAGAATCCTACAGAAACATTTGTTAAGCCAGACAAAGGTGCCCCAGGGAGTTTGGAATGCATAATAGAACTTCTCATTGCACCAGTAAATGGTTCCATAACACCCAATGCTACAACATCAACATAGGGTCCATTCTGATCCACTGGAACTGGTACAACTCCCTTACTTTGTCTATGGCTGTCCTAGCTAGTGTGAAAATCGGGACTTTCACTCTCTGCATAGTAATCGTCATTATAATATTGCGCAGACTTAGAATTCTGTTGATCAAAATAGTTCATAGTATTCTGCGGCGGTAAGGAACGCTGTCCTTGAGACAACGTACCTCGCCCTCTACCCCTAGGTGCTGACTGAACACCACCACGACCTCGTGGCACGGGTTGTCCACCAGTGCGTTGTAATAGAATCGGACAATTAATCTTAAAATTACCTTCTTCTTTACAATAGGCGCATTGATTAGGACCTAACTGAGCTCGTGGAACAAAAGATGTAGGGTTCTGCAACAATTGTTGGAACTGTGGCGGCTGTTGCGATTGGGACTGGTCAGAACGAGGGGAATAAGCCTGTTGCAAAATAATTTTCGTTTTCAATTCTTTAGTCTTCTTCTCCGCCTTTTCTTTTTCTTCCTTATCCCTATTCTCATAATACTGAGCCGTAGCTAATATCTGGGCAGTCGAGGAAACGGCCCACGAACTTTCTGATTGTTTCAATTTATGCGATAGCTCTGGAAGTAAATTAAAAATGAATTTGTCTACAAATAATTGCTGTCCACCTTCAGTACTCAGATCTTGACCACTATGGTCGATTAAAGTTTCTTCGAAACGAGTAAAGAAGCCGGAGACACTTTCATCTGTCTTTTGTTAGCATGCCGCTAACTTATCTCAGTTACCGCGTACAGCAGGCATCATCGTTTTCATAAGAGCTATTATTCTACCTGGTAACTCCGTGATCAAATCATCGGGTTTGGCACCACCTATTTGTCCTTCATCAGCGGCTGTTATGGCAGCCCAATTACCACCCAAAGCTTGATCATGATCTACCTTACGAATTTTAGCCCATAAAGCTTGTTGGACTATATTTCCCATCAGTAAATCAATGTCTGCCAAATTCATGATACATGCATGACAGTCTGGGACAACTCTTTATAATACCCAGCAGGATTCTTACGAGGGTCTGGTGAAGACTGTTTCAGTGCCAACACTTCCGATCTTTTCCAAGGATCATGTACCCATATACGCTGAAAATGAGCTGGAATAGCCGGATTAGCACCTGCTTGAGGAACTGCATCTTTCCATATCGGAGGAACTTCTCGCATAGGATATTGTGCCATTCTACGACGAACCACAGGATCAGTGTGAGAAGTTGGCCTGATAGGTGATGTTTCCAATTCTGGAACCACCGATTATCAGACCAAACAATCCCTTATGGTGTCTGGTTGTAAGTCAACCTTATTAGACAAGCTATCCTAGGGGTAGCATGGACTAAGCAGCCTAAAGGCTTAACTTAAGAGGTCGTGTTAAGCGAGCTGTTTTACCACATACAATCCTGTAATATCAAATGAAAGGACACCACACAAGTATATATTATAAAAATATATGTGTTTATTACTAAAAACAATCCCAGGTATTCTTTATGAATAAAGGGGCACAAGCGTTAAATCAAAAGCACTGTTTAAACATACAAAGTTGCACGATTATGGATGAGGGCGGGGGCCACTCAAACCATATACTAAACAAGTGGTATAAGAGATACCAATCGAACAGTGGTTAGGCCTAGGGCCTAGGGAATCGCTGGGAGCAGTCAGGACAAGCAATGCTGAAGTCGGGAATGGCCCACGGGATTCGGGTGCAGTGCGGAAAGCGCACGCGTGCACCAATGTTAACCAATGGTGTGTAAAAGTTGTAAAGTTAAAGTTAAAGGACACTTCCGCTGAACCTAGAGGAACAAAACTTAAGACACAGACCCTAGAGATGTGTACCAGTGTGGGAACACCGGCGGAGCAAAGTTACCTCACCCACAGGAAGCGGGTGCACAGGGTCGAAGTTGAGTCGGGTTTCGTCACGCAGGCTCTTGGTGCTTGAAGCTGAAAGGGCTGCAGGCGGGGTGAAAGAGAAGTGTCCGGTGGAGTCCAAGGGTGGACTCAAGTCGAAAAGTACCTGAAAGCAGAGGGGACAGAGTCTGGGTCACTCAGCAGTGACCAGGGTGGAACCAGGACGGAACCAGGCAATGTCGGGCGCAATCAGGTGGTCGTCGAGGAGCTTCTCTCCGCTGTCACGTGGGCTCTGGGGCATCTGCGACGTCCAGGAGCAGGTCACGATCTGTCCCATGCAGGCTCTCGCGGTCGGCGCTGTCGGCTTCAAGATTGGAGCAAACAACACTTGGCAAAAGCAATCCACGCGGAACCGGGAGATTGCTTCTCACTCAAACCAGGAAGGTCAGAGTGGGGGCTCCTTTTCAGGGGAGCTGGTGTAGATCTGGAGCAACCAGATTCACAAGTCGTATTTGTAGTTTCGTCGGCACAGGGACCACTAGCCGGCTGGCAAGTGACCGGGCCAACGCGTTGAGCCAAATGGAGCAGAAGGGCCCCACGCAGCACTCGTCGAGTGTGGAGGGCTGAACTTCGTTGCAAGAGTGGCTCAGGGTTGGGGCTTCTCAAACCCCGGTGTACAGCTTCGAGGGTCACTCGTGGGCTGCACGGTCAGCGTCTCGTGGTCAATTCAAGATGGCGTGCCCCACGCTTCCGGTCGCCTCCACGGGTCTCAGCTCTGCAGGGACTGTGGATCGGGCTGTAGGAAGGCAGGCAAGTTTGATCTCGTCGATCTCAGTCGCTCGAGTTCCGGCGGGAACTGCGACAAAGTAGACGTCGAGGGCTGGATGGTGCCTGTTTACACAGGGTGGTCACTCCTTGACCACAAGGGAGATTCTTCGGGCTTCCACGTTGAGTAGGAGGTCCAAGGGTCCAGAGTTTTGTTTCTTATGTTTCGTTCAGGAAATCTAAAGTGCATTGGCACTGCTCCCACTCTTATTCGAATCTGGGGGGCGTGATTACCTGCTAGGTCCCCCCCTATGGGTGGGACCCAGGAAGTGGGTGGATACACCCCCTTCCTTTGATCCAGGCCGCCCTGGCACGAGGGCTGGAGTGCCCCAGAACCGGTTTGGCCGGATTATGCAAGGGGCAGCCTTGTGCGCCCCAAGCAGTGTCTGGTTTCTTTCAGACCTCCCTGCTACAATCCACTATCTCCTGTCTGGAGAGTGGTAAAACCCCCCTGCGACAGGAAACCCTTTGTCCAGGCCCCATTTGGCGGACTTTCGGTCAGCTGCAGGGGTCCAGACCCGTGTCTGTGGCAGAGGCATCCATTTTGTGGATCTAAGGCCCTTTTAGAAATTAACCGCATTTAAGTAAAGTAACATGTCTTACCCCTCTAGAGGGGTGGAATGCTATCCCCGTCGCCAGAACTGGCGAGGGGATAGTATTCCAAATCGTATGACACCTTACACGACATGTTTTGATAAAGCCAAACCAAAGATGCTATATAACCGCGAGGATTATAAGGCACTTAAGAGTATATGGTATGGCGTTATCCTGAAACAGCTTAGGGAGTTGTTCCCGACAGCTGCAGACAGGCTCAGCTCATGCTAGAGCTCCATCTCACATTAAACCACGCACTCTGCCTCCAGGATTGATGAGGCCTTCCATAGGAGTGGCTCACAGGTTTATATGTGTCCAGATATAGGTTTAGACATAGGTATACTATATCTAAGTAAGGGGTGCTTACACCACCTTACCCCAGCTGAGTGATCAGCCAGTTGTGTCAATTTAAGAACCAGCCAGGGGTGGCAAAAGATATGCTGCAGCCCCTGGTAGGCCTTGGTGGCCCCTATGCCCTGGGCACCTATAGTGCATTATACAGGGGCTGACAAGGAGTCCATTTCCAATTGGGTTATGTGCCTATAGCACATGTATCAGTAATTTAGTGAGAGAACAGCAGGCTGGGGGTCTGATCAGCAGGCCCACAGCCTCAGTAGTCGAAAACCAGTGAAGCAAAAAGCAAAAATTTGGGGTGACCATAGGATAGCAGACCCTACTCTCCTACAATCAGGTTCAAGAAAAGCTTGAGAGAAAAAGGAAGACAAGGTTTTGAACAGCATGCTCTACATCAGGACCCACGACAAGTCCCTTATCAAATTGATCCTGTATCTCGAACAAACCCTGGGGAGGTAAATTCAAATCCATATCTCCCCACCCTTTGATAAGAGTGTTACACATAACATCAAAAACGTACCTCTGCGTAGGCGCATTCCATTGAAGAAAAGTGTCTAAAATATCACGCACACTATACTGTAAATTACTCATGATCCACTTATGAACGAGAGAATCTAACTTAATCCGTTCTTCTAAATCTGAAATCTGACTACGAGATTGCCTTCGAGACAAAGCAGGAGAAAAAGAAAGATGTCCAAGAAAAGGTGACGAGAGACCGGAAACAGTGTTAACTAATCGTTGTCGAGCTGTAGGGGAATCTGACACTAGAACAGGAGATAACGTATTCTGTAAAACAGGAGAAGAACTAGTAGCCAAAGAGACTGAAGATAAAGGAAACTGAAGAACAGAAGGTTGATGTACAGAAGTCGGTGGCAAAGGAGGTGGAGGTGGAATTACTGGAAGAGGCAAATGTGCAGGAACTGGAATAACTGGATTAGCAGCAGGTTGTAATGGGGGTGCGTTAGCACCTAATACATAAGGTGGAGGTAATGTCAATAGATGGGACATGAAAGGATCTTCATCAGGACCCTTACTCTTTGAGGATGTAGGCAACACAGGATAATATCTATCTATTGCCATACGATGCTGTCTCTCTGAAACTTCAATTATCTGGTCAGTCTCATCATTTTTAAACTGTTGGGCAGCCTGTAAAATTGTCATACTTTGCTCCTTTTTATCTTTCTTCATTTACTTAATTTCTTTCTGTTTGGCTTCCTTACGCCATAGTCGAAAAGAGTCCAACATTGCCGGCCGGGTTTTTGTTTTAAAAAGAATCATTTCCTGTTGGACCTGGCCTCGTGGCGTGGTTCCCCCCGTTCCTCAGCACCCTGTTAGCCTAGCCCTGCACCCAGAAGCCCCTGGTCGTCCTGCTCCCTGTACGCCCAAACTCCCTGCACGACCCCGCCAGCCGACGAACAGCCCCGTATATCCCTGGCCTCCTTCCCGGCTCCGAGCGCCCAGAAATTGCATCACCCCACAGGGCCCCTGGCAGCCATTTTTCCTTCCCGAGGTCCCTGACTCCCTGGGCCTAGCATGACCCCGGCCCCAGTGAAACTTAGACTCCAAGGCACGCCAGTCCCGGCTGGGGGGTAAAGGGCTCCCTGAGTGAGATAAGACAGGGAGTTTGGATTGCACCTCCGGTCTCCCCTAAGAGACTGGTTTCTCTCACACCTCTGGCCTCCCCTGTGGGCCGGTTTCGATCGCACCTCTGGCCTCCCCGAGAGCTGGCTCCAGACTCTGCTGGGTGTCTGGGAAGTCCCGGACGCATCTTTAAAAGGATCAAAGGGCCAACCGACGGACCTCTCCAACGACCAGCCCCAAAGGCCTGAGACCTCCGCCTGCGAGGGTCCGGACATCAAAGGGCCACTGGACTATATCAAGGCCCGCCCAACAACTAGCGGGCAGTTGTATCCTGGACAAGAAAGCCCTGCTGATCTGATCGCAGCTGAACCTTGGGGAGAACTGAACCTCTGAATCCTTCGAGCCCTGCTGACGCTGTCGCGGCTCCTTCTCGTAACACGGAACTGGAACATCGGAGCCCTGCTGACGCTGTCGCGGCTCGTCCTCGCAAAGACGGAACTATAACCTCGGAGCCCTGCTGACCTAGTCGCGGCTCCAGCTTGAACTCTAAAGAGATCTTCGTGAATCCCCCTGAGCCCTGCTGACGCTGTCGAGGCTCCTCAAGAACACCTCTGGATCGAGCCCGGCTGACCTCGTCGCGGCTCGAGGAGTACCCTGGTCCGGCTGGACCATCGAAGCTACCAACACGACCTAAGTCAACTCGAAGTGAGTGAAGCAGCCAGTACGACCATCATCTTCCGTATCCCCCGGCTCGAGGATTGAGAGCTGTGCGCAGGGTACGCTTCGCACTGGCCTAAAGACTGAGACTGCCCCGCTTCCATCTTCCCGAATTCCTGAGACTTTACGATCCCTCGATCGCTTGTAAATAATAGTGCTGATTCCTTTGTACTGTTAATAAAGAACTTGTTACTAAAAACCTACGGTGTGGTGTCCGTTCGTAAGTGTGGTGTGAGCTCAGTGTGTACGATCCTAGACTCGAAGTCCTCCTCGGCGAGGACCTCACGTTAAGACTCGGCATTACTTGTGGGAGAGGTGGGTCCCGGGGTGGTCGGGTGAGCATAGCCTGGCCCTCTGAGATCGCCCCTTCTAACATTGGTGGCAAGGGACTGGATAAGAGCCTACGTCTAGAGATCGTACAGTAAACGACTGACACACTACCTGAACGAAGAACAACCATGAGTCTCATTGTGACAAGCGAAAAGACCACGTTCCAGAAGGATCTTCTGAAAGAATACACCCATCGAGAACTGAAGCAATTCTGCAAAGATTTCCATATCGCTACCACTGGGTTAAGTACCAAAGAGGACTTCCAAAAAATCCCTAACAGCTTGGGTAGAGGCCGGAGCCCATCTTCCCCCGCCAGAAGGAGATGGTGGAGAAGGAGGGGCACAGACCGAAACCCGCGATCAAGAGGGAGAGGGAACCGACTCCCTGACACAGAGTCCCAGCACGGAGAGAGGTCTGTCACCGGAGGAGATGACAGACCAGGAACGCAACCGAAGCCACGAGCTAGAACTGGCACGCCTTAAAATGGAAGGAGAGCTTAGGTTGGCTGATAAGAAACTGGCCATCGAGCAGTTACGGCTTTAAGGAGAACTGGAAGAGAAGAAGCTCCAGAGGGAACACGAAGGCAAGAGACTCCAGCTGGAGCACGAGCGCGGCCTGAAGGAGATTGAACTAAAGGCCCGGAGCGGAGACAACCGAAGCACGGAGAACCGAGAGGCCGTTCCCCCGGCAGACCCAAAAGTCCACATCCCCCAAGGATGTGGTAAAAGAGTATTACAAGAACGATGATACCTAGCAATGGTTCAAGGCCTACGAAGTCGCCATGACCTCCCACCGAGTTCCTCAGAAGGATTGGGGAGCCGGGTTGTGGGGTCAATTCCTGAGCGAGGGGAGAGACACCCTACTCGATCTACCATCCTCCGAGCAAACGTCCTACAGCCACATGAAAGAGGCCCTCCTCACGAGATATGGGCTCACCCCAGAGTTGTATCGACAACGGTTTAGAGACTGCAAGAAGATCCCTGGCACCACATGGGTAGAATATGTGAATTTCTACAGCCGGGCCTTGGAAGGGTGGATCAAGGGCAGCAAGGTGACCACTTTTGAAGGACTCATTGATCTCATCGCCTATGAACATTTATCCACCAACTGCTTTGTGGAACTGAGACAGCACCTTCTGGATAGCAAGTTGGCCGACCCCCGGAAGCTGGCGGTCGAAGCAGACCGCTGGGTGAGTACCAGATTCCCCCGGGGGCCCGGGGGAGACTATGGCCGACACGAGCAAGGATCTTCCCGTCAGAGGGGAGGGGGAGGTCAGGGTAGACAGAGGGGATCCCAGGCAGGGCCCCCACGAAGCCCCCCCAGAAACCAGTCTGGAACATCTCCTCCCGCAGCGAGAGCAGGGTTCCCCCCAGCTAGACAAGGACCCAGAATCACCACCGCCTGCTACAGATGCCAGCAAACAGGGCATTATGCCAGTGACCCCATGTGCCCCATGCTCAGGAAACCCACTGCTGCAGGTCCGCCAGCGCGCCAGCTAGCCACAGTAGCCTTAGAGGAGGAAGAGATCGAGGATCCGGAAGGGTGGGAACCAGCAGCCATGACTTTAGTCTCCCTGGGTGATAGGGAAATGGTCCCCGCAGCCCCCTTGCCAGACAACACTGAAAAATACTGACAGCAGGTGACTGTCAACGGGCAACGCATAGGGGCGCTCTGAGACACAGGGGTCAGCATTACTGCAGTAAGGTTTCACCTAATCACAGAAGACCAAATTGTACCCCACGCCTCCTGCAGGGTGATCTCAGCAGACAATTCCGTCCGCACCTGCCGAATAGCTCAGGTCCCGTTCGAGTGGGAGGGTGTCTCCGGGGAGTTACGAGTAGCGGTCCGCACCGACATGCCCGTGGACTGCCTACTGGGTAACGACCTGGAGATCTCCCCGTGGAAGCAGGTAGAACGAAGGACTCACCTGGAGATGTTGGGCCTGCCCGAGTGGGCCTGCATGAACACCTGATTCATGACCGTCCGACTGCCCACCCCCGAGGGGGTGGAACCTGAGAACCCTCGCCCGGTAGTTGATGACCCGGAGGGCGGCGGGCCCTCCTAAGTCCCTGAACTTCCCCCCAGTGAGAGCATCGACCCCGACACAGATCCCGTAGGCCCTGTTGTCGAACAGACCACAACCTTGGACGACCTTCCTGAGTTAGCACAGTGGCGCCAGGAAGGCGGACCTTCCCGAGAAGAATTCTGCCTGGAACAGACCTCCTGTCCTTCCCTAGTTGGGCCGCGGCAGCAGGTCGCCGCCCAAGCCGCCGGTGACCAGAACGGCTCCCACCTTGTCTATTGGGAAAACGGCCTATTATATAGTGAACAAAAGTCCGCCGAGCTAGGGTCAGCCCGGGTGCTGGTGGTACCCCTACGCTTCCGCGGCTTCCTCCTGAACCTGGCCCATGATGTGCCCCTGGCGGGACACCTGGGACAAGACAAAACCTACCACCGCCTGGTCACTCACTTTTACTGGCCCGGCATGCGCTCCGATGTGGAGGCCCACTGTAAGTCCTGCCCCACGTGTCAGGCCAGCGGCAAGAGTGGGGGAGGCACAAGGCCCCGCTCCAACCCTTCCCCGTGGTCAGTACCCCCTTTGAACGGGTGGGAATAGATATCGTGGGGCCTCTAGACCCCCGGACCTCCTTAGGCCACCGGTTTATCCTCGTCCTGATGGACCATGCCACCCGATACCCCGAGGCCATTCCCCTCCGAACAGTGACAGCCCCCGTAATGTGGCGGGCCCTCATGGGGATCTTCTCCCGAGTGGGATTCCCGCGAGAAGTGGTGAGCGATCGAGGGACGAACTTCATCTCCAAGTACATGAAGTCCCTCTGGCAGCAGTGTGGGGTGACGTACAGGTTCACCACCCCATACCACCCCCAAGGTAACCGCCTGGTTGAGCGATTCAACCGGACCCTCAAGGGAATGATCATGGGTCTCGAGGAGCCCCTGAAGTGCAAGTGGGACGTTCTCCTTCCCTGTCTCCTGTTCGCGTACCGAGAAGTCCCCCAGAAATCCTTGGGGTTTAGCCCCTTTGAGCTGCTCTATGGGCACCCCGTCCGGGGACCCCTCAGTCTGGTCAAAGAAGGTTGGGAAATGGCGGCCCCAGAGCCCCCTCCAGATGTGTTTCGATACATCCTGGCCCTCCAAAATCAGACTTGGAAGTTCAGAGAACTGGCCGAGGCAAACCTCGAGGCCAGTTAGGAAGAGATGAAACGCTGGTATGACCAAAATGCCACTCTGGTCGTGTTTCAGCCCGGACAGAAGGTCTGGGTGATGGCCCCCGTGGTACCCTGTGCCCTGCAAGACAAGTGGACAGGGCCCTTCAAGGTGGTGGAGCGCAAGAGCCAGGTGACATACCTCATAGATGTGCAGTCCCCCAGAAACCCCTTGAGGGTCCTTCATGTGAACCGCCTCAAACCCCACGTCGTGCGGTCCGAGTTGAGTTTGCTCCTCGCCACCGAGGCCGGAGCGGAAGAGGACACGGAGCCCCTCCCCGATCTCCTGTGTGCGAAAGAAAAAGATGGCTCCATAGAGGGAGTGAGTCTCTCCTCCTCCCTCACCCCCGAGCAGCACGAGGACTGTCGCCAGTTACTGGGACAGTTCTCTGACCTTTTCTCCCTCATCCCCAGCATCACCCGCTGGTGCGTCCACGACGTGGACACCGGGGACAGCCCTCCGGTACGGCACAGAGCCTACCGAGTCCCTGACAGAGTCTGGGCCTGCATCAAGGCTGAAGTCTCCAAGATGCTAGCCCTGGGAGTAGTCGAAGCCTCTGACAGCCCATGGGCCAGCCCCGTGGTCCTGGTTCCGAAGGCGGCCGCCCCCGGCACTGTTCCTGAGCTGAGGTTCTGCGTAGACTACCGCGGGCTCAACGCAGTCACGAGAACCGACGCCCACCCCATTCCACGAGCAGATGAGCTCATTGACTGCCTAGGGTCTGCTCGCTATCTCAGCACTTTCGACTTGACCAGCGGATACTGGCAGATCGCCCTCACCGAGGGGGCCAGAGAGAGATCCGCCTTCTCCACCCCGGACGGTCACTACCACTTCCGGGTGATACCCTTCGGGATGAAAAATGTCCCCGCCACCTTACAGAGGCTGGTTAACCAGGTACTGGTGGGGTTGGAGGAATTCAGCGCCGCATATCTAGACGATATCGCGGTGTTCAGCTCCCACTGGACCGAGCACCTCCAGCACCTCTGGGAGGTGTTGATGGCCCTGCTGAGGGCGGGCCTCACAATTAAAGCAAGCAAATGCCAAATAGGACAAGGGTCCGTGATCTCCCTGGGGCACCAGGTCGGAAGCGGCCTAGTAGCTCCCCTCCAACCCAACCCAAGATCGATGCGATCGTGGCCTGGGAGGCTCCCACGACCCAGACGGAAGTGCGGGCATTCCTAGGGCTCACGGGGTACTACCGAAGATTCATAAAAGGGTACGGCAGCATCGTCGTCCCCCTCACGGAGTTGACCTCCAAAGTCAGCTGGACCCCCGCCTGCCAAGAGGCGTTCGAAGCATTGAAAGACGCCATGTGCACTGCTCCTGTACTCCAGGCCCCCAACTACTCCCGAGAGTTCGTGGTCCAAACGGATGCGTCCGAACACGGCATCGGAGCAGTCCTGTCTCAGATGAACGAAAAAGGCCTAGACCAGCCAGTGGCATTCATCAGCCGGAGGTTACTCCCTCAAGAGCAAAGGTGGAGCACCATCGAGCGGGAGGACTTCGCGGTGGTTTGGGCCCTGAAGAAGCTGAGGCCCTACCTGTTCAGTACTCAGTTCTGGGTCCAAACCGACCACTGACCCCTCCGGTGGCTTATGCAAATGAGAGGAGAAAACCCCAAACTGTTGCGATGGTCCATCTCCCTCCAGGGGATGGATTTCACTGTCGAGCACCGGCCTGGTGTTGACCACGCCAACGCAGACGGCCTGTCCCGATTCTTCCGCCTCAGTGAAGAGAACCCCCAAAGGGATGGGTAGCCTTTCAGCTGGGGGGGACGCGTGTTGGACCTGGCCTCGTGGCGTAGTTCCCCCTTGTTCCTCAGCACCCTGTTAGCCTGGCCCTGCACCCAGAAGCCCCTGGTCGTCCTGCTCCCTGTACGCCCAAACTCCCTGCACGATCCCGCCAGCCGACGACCAGTCCCGTACACCCCTGGCCTCCTTCCCGGCTCCGAGCGCCCAGAACTTGCATCACCCCACAGGGCCCCCGGCAGCCATTTTCCCTTCCCGAGGTCCCTGACTCCCTGGGCCTAGCATGACCCCGGCCCCAATGAAACTTAGACTCCAAGGCGCGTAGATACAAAGTGAAGCAGAAAACCACGTAACCTCAAGGCAGGAGCTGTGGATGGGGCAGCAGAGACAAGACCTATGCATGGACAGGGCAGAAGAGGCAGGAGCTGTGCATGGACAGGGCATCAGAGGCAAGAGCTGTGCATGGACAGGGCAGCAGAGGCAGGAGCTGTGCATGGACAGGGCAGCAGAGGCAGGAGCTGTGCACGGACAGGGCAGCAGAGGCAGGAGCTGTGCACGGACAGGGCAGCAGAGGCAGGAGCGGTGCATGGACAGGGCAGCAGAGGTGGCAGCTGTACAGGGACAGGGCAGCGGAGGCAGGAGCTGTGCGTGGACGGGCAGCGGAGGCAGGAGCTGTGCATGGACAGGGCAGCAGAGGCGGGAGCTGTTTATGTACAGGGCAGCAGAGGCAGGAGCTGTGTATGGACAGAACAGCAGAGGCAGAAGCTGTGCATGGACAGAGCAGCAGAGGCAGGAGCTGTGCACGGACAGGGCAGCAAAGGCAAGAGCTGTGCATAGACGGGGCAGCAGAGGCAGGAGCTGTGCACAGACGGGGCAGCAGAGGCAGGAGCTGTGCATGGACAGGGCAGCAGAGACAGGAGCTGTGCATGGGCGGGGCAGCAGAGGCAGGAGCTGTGCATGGACAGGGCAGCAGAGACAGGAGCTGTGCATGGACAGGGCAGCAGAGGCAGGAGCTGTGCATGGACAGGGCAGCAGAGGCAGGAGCTGTGCATGGACAGGGCAGCAGAGGCAGGAGCTGTGCATGGACTAGGCAGCAGAGGCAGGAGCTGTGCATGGACAGGGCAGCAGAGGCAGGAGCTGTGCATGGACGGGGCGGCAGAGGCAGAAGCTGTGCACGAACTGGGCAGCAGAGGCAGGAGCTGTGCATGGACACTGCAGTAGAGGCAAGAGCTGTGCATGAACAGGGCAGCAGAGGCAAGAGCTGTGAATGGACGGGATAGCAGAGGCAGAAGCTGTGTATGGACAGGGCAGCAGAGGCAGGAGCTGTGCATGGACAGGGCAGCAGAGCCAGGAGCTGTGCACAGACAGGGCAGCAGAGGCAGGAACTGTTTATGGACAGGGCAGCAGAGGCAGGAGCTGTGTATGTACAGGGCAGCAGAGGCAGGAGCTGTGCATGGACAAGGCAGAAGAGAAGAGAGCTGTGCATGGACAGGGCAGCAGAGGCAGGAGCTGTGCATGGACAGGGCAGCAGAGGCAGGAGCTGTGCATGGACAGGCAGCAGAGGAGGGAGCTATGCAGGGACAAGGCAGCAGAGGCAGAAGCTGTGCATGGACGGGCAGCGGAGGCAGGAGCTGTGCATGGACAGGGCAGCAGAGGCAGGAGCTGTTTATTTACAGGGCAGCAGAGGCAGGAGCTGTGCATTAACAGGGCAGCAGAGGCAGGAGCTGTGTATGGACAGAACAGCAGAGGCAGAAGCTGTGCATGGACAAAGCAGCAGAGGCAAGAGCTGTGCACGGACAGGGCAGCAAAGGCAAGAGCTGTGCATGGACAGGGCAGCAGAGGCAGGAGCTGTTCATGGACAGGGCAGCAGAGGCAGGAGCTGTGCATGGACAGAGCAGCAGAGGCAGGAGCTGTGCATGGACAAGGCAGAAGAGAAGAGAACTGTGCACGGACAGGGCAGCAGAGGCAGGAGTTGTGCATGGACAAGGCAGCAGAGGCAGGAGGTGTGCATGGACAGGGCAGCAGAGGCAGGAGCTGTGCATGGACAGGGCAGCAGAGGCAGGAGCTGTGCACGGACAGGGCAGCAGAGGCAGGAGTTGTGCATGGACAAGGCAGCAGAGGCAGGAGTTGTGTACGGACAGGGCAGCAGAGGGATCCCTTCCTGCACATAACCAATCTTAACAGGCGATTTCCTCTTTCTACACACGTGGAAAGAGCAATGTATGAGGAGAAATAAATAATTTCTCCTCGTATCGCCTGTTTAAGACCACGTATTCCCAGGCTGTATTTTAAGCACTGCCCCATACCTTGTAAATAAGGGGCAGCGTCAAACAGCAATGCGTGCTGCGGTGGAATGGCAACTGCAATACTCATTGCTCGCCCCTTTCACGCTAAGTGCTGCATGAATAGGGGCATTATTACCAGGCGACGTTGAGCCTCTTCAGGCGTCTTAACGCTGCCTTGTAAATAAGGCAAAGACTTCACATCACCAGAACACCATGAAAAGTGATGTTCTGGTGGTCGTAACTCCTTGTAAGTAATGCCCTTAATCTCAGGATGTTGTAAACCGAGTCCTAGAAAGTGTACTTTTAATAGACTAATGTTTGCACGAGGTATAATGTACCTATTATTAAAATGTATATGTTGAAAGCACTTGTTTTATCTTAATACTCCAAATGATTGTGCAGCAGTCTACCTTATACTGTGTATCATACCATTTTAAAATAATAACTTGCATATTCACTGTGCTTTCTGTTTCTGGATGGAATCTTGTAGCACTGTAAATAAACAAGTCATTAATCCTCCCATCTACAGTGGTCACATTACCCAAATTAAATTTTAATACGTAAAACAATGTATTTCTATCTGAAAAGCTTAACTTGCTTTTATTTTTCAATTACCATTTCTGCATTATTTTATATGCAATCAGCTGAAAGTAAAAACCAAAATATTTGGAGGATATTTTTTTTTGGCACGTATTTGACTTTGCCACCATGTGGCTAAAAGGAAGAAAATATTCTGTATCTTGTTTTTAACTTTCAGTTCCCTGCATTTAAAAGAATACAGAAACCTTAAAGGAAAAATAAATGCAAGCTAAGCTAATTGGATAGATATACTTTATGAGATTCCCCGTGTATGTTTTTTTAATCACTTCAAGGGCTGCATGAAAATGAAGACAGCCTGGAAACCATCCAAATGGTTCTTCCAGGCCATCTTCATTTACAAGTGCATGCCTCACAGTTTGAAGTCCTCTGATCAAGCAGTTATAGTTTGCTGCGGTTGAAGGTAGGATTACTGTAGGAACTGGGTTCGCCAGGTTCCCGGGGGGTAGCATGGACCGAGCAGGCAGGCACCTGAAGCTTAGGTGTTAAGTGACTATTCAACATACACATCCACTGAGACAATAAGTGCACGCAAAGACCGAGTCCACACCAGAATGCGCGTTTCAAATGAATACGTTTTATCTGGGTTCAAAATCAGGTCAGTCAAAAATCACAGCAGCATTAACTCATTGCTTTCCCTTAAAAACACATGCTGTCCAATTCTTGGCCATAAATACTTAAATAAATAAATATTAAATATTAAATAACGGTAGGCCTGGTAACAGCACTGCTCCTAGTCAGCACCGGCAAAGATTTCCCTTTTAAGACATTTAAATAACATTTCATTACTCAGCAACAGTCACTTCGTTGCTGCAGGAATCGGTGTGTCAATAAATGGGGGGGAGGGGTAAAAATGTCCTACCTGCAAAGATAAGCTAGTTATCAGCAAATGTAGTGCATCTCACAAGGCTGGAATAAAGCAGTTCAATAATTAGAAATAAGTGTTACTTTTAGGAAAACTCCAACAGTTCATTAGATGAGCAACAGGCACTAAGAACCTTTCCTGCCGGCAAAATGAGCATTTCTTTTGGTCAGAATAGGCAGGACATTACTCTCAGGAGATAAGCATGACAATTCCAATAACAATCAGGCCACTATAACAGAATAACCTTTCCCCTACTAAGGGGTTAACTGTTCCCTAGGGATAGTCACAAAAGCCCCCTGGAGGGCTCCTCAAACGACACAGGGTTCCTGCCCAGTCCACAGAACTTATCGGGGCCAACGGGGCCCAACTGCAGTCTCCAGTGGGGATTGCAGTCTTGGAGCCTCCCCGGGGGTTTACCTTACTACTTCGGCCTCTTCTCGGGCCCTTGCTGAGGTTCAGCACGCTGAGGTTGATACCCGGAGGCGCGCTCTCACTACTGCGCTTTCCGGTGAAGTCGAGGACAGGCGGGGGCTCCGGTACTCTTCACGAGCCCCCCTGCGCAGGTGTCAGAGCCGGTCCCGGTCCTCCCTCAGTGCTTGCAGGGACCAGAAAACAATGGGAAGCCCAGACGCCCAGCGACCGCCAATAGCAGAGCGGCTCACGGGGCACAGCAGAGGGACTCAATCAGCACACAGTGGGGCGGAGTCAACACGGGCGCCCTCGTCACATGATGCCAGATCCAGGCTTCAGGCCTAGCGACAAGATTTCACGGCGGCCCTCTCCTAGCTCCGGGGGCCACTGAGGGGATGCAGAAGGCAGCGTTGGCGTCTCGGGGAACGCGCCGGGCCGCGGCAATGTCGTTGAGGCTCAGAGGGCCCCTGGGCTGAAGCAGTAAGTTCAGGGGCGCACTCGGTGGAAAGCGCGAAAAGAGGGGGCCCAGCTGAGAAGCGCCTGGTAGCTAAAGCGCTTGGTCTTCGTAGCACTTTGGGGGCAATTCGCGATCGCGCTTTGGGCAGCTCTCTTTGGGCCCACAGAGGGTCTCCATGCAGTAGCGCATCTCAGAGTGGCACAGCGCTTGCCAGTCAACAGTTCACAGCGCCTCTCAAGGGGACCATAGGAAAGCGCTTGATAGGGGAATCAGACAGAGTTGCAGGTCAGATAGCCCAGGACAGGCCACATAACAGTGGCAAAACACCAGAGGGGTCCCAGGTGAAGTCAGGGAGCGCAGGGGGTGACACAGCGCCAATACCTGGTTGATTCCCCACCAGTCCTGTGGGCAATGAGTAGGTCTTCTTGGCGCTAGCTGGTTCCTACGCCCTTGTTAGAAGTTACTTGAAGAGAGGGGGGGTTGAGTTGAAGACTTGTCAAGTTTCCTCAGCAGATCACTTCCTGCCGGGCCAGATCAGTGGGCTAGTTCAGTGTTCCTCACACAGCTTGGTGGGCACGCCTAGACCCTGTCACCCCCAGTGGCATAGGTTCCTGACTAGGCCCTACCGCCCAAGTCTCCTGCGTAGGGTCCCCCAGGTCAGTGATGCCCCAACTGACTAGAAAGTTTCCCTCCCTTTCCTTTTATAGCATCTGTTCCCATGATGCACTGGGCCAGGGACAGACTAATTTGCATGTAGCCAGGTTCTGAACTGGGATGGTGCAGTGAGCTAAAAAACGGTGATGGATCAAGCCCTGATCTTTTGACTGGGTAGGAGTGTTCTGCTTAATTCAGATACTCTGTCCATCACCACCCCCCTTTTTGAATCGTTTTGGCCACCACAAGCGTGGAAGGGTATGCTCAGATGTGAGTCCCTTGCTCACTGCACCATCAGGATTCAAGCAATCCGGGCCGAAGACTGCTGTAATGCCAGAAACCGGTCCCTGGAAGCTTGTTTCCTTTCCAGTAAAGAATTGGCTTGGTAGTTTGGTCTGCCCTGTTCCCATGATGCACTGGGCCAGGGACAGACTAATTTGCATGTAGCCAGGTTCTGAACTGGGATGGTGCAGTGAGCTAAAAAACGGTGATGGATCAAGCCCTGATCTTTTGACTGGGTAGGAGTGTTCTGCTTAATTCAGATACTCTGTCCATCACCACCCCCCTTTTTGAATCGTTTTGGCCACCACAAGCGTGGAAGGGTATGCTCAGATGTGAGTCCCTTGCTCACTGCACCATCAGGATTCAAGCAATCCGGGCCGAAGACGGCTGTAATGCCAGAAACCGGTCCCCGGAAGCTTGTTTCCTTTCCAGTAAAGAATTGGCTTGGTAGTTTGGTCTGCCCTGTTCCCATGATGCACTGGGCCAGGGACAGACTAATTTGCATGTAGCCAGGTTCTGAACTGGGATGGTGCAGTGAGCTAAAAAACGGTGATGGATCAAGCCCTGATCTTTTGACTGGGTAGGAGTGTTCTGCTTAATTCAGATACTCTGTCCATCACCACCCCCTTTTTGAATCGTTTTGGCCACCACAAGCATGGAAGGGTATGCTCAGATGTGAGTCCCTTGCTCACTGCACCATCAGAATTCAAGCAATCCGGGCCGAAGACGGCTGTAATGCCAGAAACCGGTCCCCGGAAGCATGTTGCCTTTCCAGTAAGGAATTGGCTTGGTAGTTTGGTCTGCCCTGTTCCCATGGTGCACTGGGCCAGGGACAGACTATTTTGATTATAGCCAGGATCTGGACTGGGATGGTGCAGTGAGCTAAAAAACGGTGATGGATCAAGCCCTGATCTTTTGACTGGGTAGGATTGTTCTGCTTAATTCAGATACTCTGTCCATCACCACCCCCCTGTTTGAATCGTTTTGGCCACCACAAGGGTGGAAGGGTATGCTCAGATGTGAGTCCCTTGCTCACTGCACCATCAGGATTCAAGCAAGCCGGGCCGAAGACGGCTGTAATGCCAGAAACCGGTCCCCGGAAGCCTGTTTCCTTTCCAGTAAAGAATTGGCTTGGTAGTTTGGTCTGCCCTGTTCCCATGATGCACTGGGCCAGGGACAGACTAATTTGCCTGTAGCCAGGTTCTGAACTGGGATGGTGCAGTGAGCTAAAAAACGGTGATGGATCAAGCCCTGATCTTTTTACTGGGTAGGAGTGTTCTGCTTAATTCAGATACTCTGTCCATCACCACCCCCCTTTTTGAATCGTTTTGGCCACCACAAGCGTGGAAGGGTATGCTCAGATGTGAGTCCCTTGCTCACTGCACCATCAGGATTCAAGCAAGCCGGGCCGAAGACGGCTGTAATGCCAGAAACCGGTCCCCGGAAGCTTGTTTCCTTTCCAGTAAAGAATTGGATTGGTAGTTTGGTCTGCCCTGTTCCCATGATGCACTGGGCCAGGGACAGACTAATTTGCATGTAGCCAGGTTCTGAACTGGGATGGTGCAGTGAGCTAAAAAACGGTGATGGATCAAGCCCTGATCTTTTGACTGGGTAGGAGTGTTCTGCTTAATTCAGATACTCTGTCCATCACCACCCCCCTTTTTGAATCGTTTTGGCCATCACAAGCGTGGAAGGGTATGCTCAGATGTGAGTCCCTTGCTCACTGCACCATCAGGATTCAAGCAAGCCGGGCCGAAGACGGCTGTAATGCCAGAAACCGGTCCCCGGAAGCTTGTTTCCTTTCCAGTAAAGAATTGGCTTGGTAGTTTGGTCTGCCCTATTCCTATGATGCACTGGGCCAGGGACAGACTAATTTGCATGTAGCCAGGTTCTGAACTGGGATGGTGCAGTGAGCTAAAAAACGGTGATGGATCAAGCCCTGATCTTTTGACTGGGTAGGAATGTTCTGCTTAATTCAGATACTCTGTCCATCACCACCCCCCTTTTTTAATTGTTTTGGCCACCACAAGCGTGGAAGGGTATGCTCAGATGTGAGTCCCTTGCTCACTGCACCATCAGGATTCAAGCAAGCCGGGCCGAAGACGGCTGTAATGCCAGAAACCGGTCCCCGGAAGCTTGTTTCCTTTCCAGTATAGAATTGGCTTGGTAGTTTGGTCTGCCCTGTTCCCATGATGCACTGGGCCAGGGACAGACTAATTTGCATGTAGCCAGGTTCTGAACTGGGATGGTGCAGTGAGCTAAAAAACGGTGATGGATCAAGCCCTGATCTTTTGACTGGGTAGGAGTGTTCTGCTTAATTCAGATACTCTGTCCATCACCACCCCCCTTTTTGAATCGTTTTGGCCACCACAAGCGTGGAAGGGTATGCTCAGATGTGAGTCCCTTGCTCACTGCACCATCAGGATTCAAGCAAGCCGGGCCGAAGACGGCTGTAATGCCAGAAACCGGTCCCCAGAAGCTTGTTTCCTTTCCAGTAAAGAATTGGCTTGGTAGTTTGGTCTGCCCTGTTCCCATGATGCACTGGGCCAGGGACAGACTAATTTGCATGTAGCCAGGTTCTGAACTGGGATGGTGCAGTGAGCTAAAAAACGGTGATGGATCAAGCCCTGATCTTTTGACTGGGTAGGAGTGTTCTGCTTAATTCAGATACTCTGTCCATCACCACCCCCCTTTTTGAATCGTTTTGGCCACCACAAGCGTGGAAGGGTATGCTCAGATGTGAGTCCCTTGCTCACTGCACCATCAGGATTCAAGCAAGCCGGGCCGAAGACGGCTGTAATGCCAGAAACCGGTCCCCGGAAGCTTGTTTCCTTTCCAGTAAAGAATTGGCTTGGTAGTTTGGTCTGCCCTGTTCCCATGATGCACTGGGCCAGGGACAGACTAATTTGCATGTAGCCAGGTTCTGAACTGGGATGGTGCAGTGAGCTAAAAAACGGCGATGGATCAAGCCCTGATCTTTTGACTGGGTAGGAGTGTTCTGCTTAATTCAGATACTCTGTCCATCACCACCCCCCTTTTTGAATCGTTTTGGCCACCACAAGCGTGGAAGGGTATGCTCAGATGTGAGTCCCTTGCTCACTGCACCATCAGGATTCAAGCAAGCCGGGCCGAAGACGGCTGTAATGCCAGAAACCGGTCCCCGGAAGCTTGTTTCCTTTCCAGTAAAGAATTGGCTTGGTAGTTTGGTCTGCCCTGTTCCCATGATGCACTGGGCCAGGGACAGACTAATTTGCATGTAGCCAGGTTCTGAACTGGGATGGTGCAGTGAGCTAAAAAACGGTGATGGATCAAGCCCTGATCTTTTGACTGGGTAGGAGTGTTCTGCTTAATTCAGATACTCTGTCCATCACCACCCCCCTTTTTGAATCGTTTTGGCCACCACAAGGGTGGAAGGGTATGCTCAGATGTGAGTCCCTTGCTCACTGCACCATCAGGATTCAAGCAAGCCGGGCCGAAGACGGCTGTAATGCCAGAAACCGGTCCCCGGAAGCTTGTTTCCTTTCCAGTAAATAATTGGCTTGGTAGTTTGGTCTGCCCTGTTCCCATGATGCACTGGGCCAGGGACAGACTCATTTGCATGTAGCCAGGTTCTGAACTGGGATGGTGCAGTGAGCTAAAAAACGGTGATGGATCAAGCCCTGATCTTTTGACTGGGTAGGAGTGTTCTGCTTAATTCAGATACTCTGTCCATCACCACCCCCCTTTTTGAATCGTTTTGGCCACCACAAGCGTGGAAGGGTATGCTCAGATGTGAGTCCCTTGCTCACTGCACGATCAGGATTCAAGCAAGCCGGGCCGAAGACGGCTGTAATGCCAGAAACCGGTCCCCGGAAGCTTGTTTCCTTTCCAGTAAAGAATTGGCTTGATAGTTTGGTCTGCCCTGTTCCCATGATGCACTGGGCCAGGGACAGACTAATTTGCATGTAGCCAGGTTCTGAACTGGGATGGTGCAGTGAGCTAAAAAACGGTGATGGATCAAGCCCTGATCTTTTGACTGGGTAGGAGTGTTCTGCTTAATTCAGATACTCTGTCCATCACCACCCCCCTTTTTGAATCGTTTTGGCCACCACAAGCGTGGAAGGGTATGCTCAGATGTGAGTCCCTTGCTCACTGCACCATCAGGATTCAAGCAAGCCGGGCCGAAGACGGCTGTAATGCCAGAAACCGGTCCCCAGAAGCTTGTTTCCTTTCCAGTAAAGAATTGGCTTGGTAGTTTGGTCTGCCCTGTTCCCATGATGCACTAGGCCAGGGACAGACTAATTTGCATGTAGCCAGGTTCTGAACTGGGATGGTGCAGTGAGCTAAAAAACGGTGATGGATCAAGCCCTGATCTTTTGACTGGGTAGGAGTGTTCTGCTTAATTCAGATACTCTGTCCATCACCACTCCCCTTTTTTAATCGTTTTGGCCACCACAAGCGTGGAAGGGTATGCTCAGATGTGAGTCCCTTGCTCACTGCACCATCAGGATTCAAGCAAGCCGGGCCGAAGACGGCTGTAATGCCAGAAACCGGTCCCCGGAAGCTTGTTTCCTTTCCAGTAAAGAATTGGCTTGGTAGTTTGGTCTGCCCTGTTCCCATGATGCACTGGGCCAGGGACAGACTAATTTGCATGTAGCCAGGTTCTGAACTGGGATGGTGCAGTGAGCTAAAAAACGGCGATGGATCAAGCCCTGATCTTTTGACTGGGTAGGAGTGTTCTGCTTAATTCAGATACTCTGTCCATCACCACCCCCCTTTTTGAATCGTTTTGGCCACCACAAGCGTGGAAGGGTATGCTCAGATGTGAGTCCCTTGCTCACTGCACCATCAGGATTCAAGCAAGCCGGGCCGAAGACGGCTGTAATGCCAGAAACCGGTCCCCGGAAGCTTGTTTCCTTTCCAGTAAAGTATTGGCTTGGTAGTTTGGTCTGCCCTGTTCCCATGATGCACTGGGCCAGGGACAGACTAATTTGCATGTAGCCAGGTTCTGAACTGGGATGGTGCAGTGAGCTAAAAAACGGTGATGGATCAAGCCCTGATCTTTTGACTGGGTAGGAGTGTTCTGCTTAATTCAGATACTATGTCCATCACCACCCCCCTTTTTGAATCGTTTTGGCCACCACAAGGGTGGAAGGGTATGCTCAGATGTGAGTCCCTTGCTCACTGCACCATCAGGATTCAAGCAAGCCGGGCCGAAGACGGCTGTAATGCCAGAAACCGGTCCCCGGAAGCTTGTTTCCTTTCCAGTAAATAATTGGCTTGGTAGTTTGGTCTGCCCTGTTCCCATGATGCACTGGGCCAGGGACAGACTCATTTGCATGTAGCCAGGTTCTGAACTGGGATGGTGCAGTGAGCTAAAAAACGGTGATGGATCAAGCCCTGATCTTTTGACTGGGTAGGAGTGTTCTGCTTAATTCAGATACTCTGTCCATCACCACCCCCCTTTTTGAATCGTTTTGGCCACCACAAGCGTGGAAGGGTATGCTCAGATGTGAGTCCCTTGCTCACTGCACCATCAGGATTCAAGCAAGCCGGGCCGAAGACGGCTGTAATGCCAGAAACCGGTCCCCGGAAGCTTGTTTCCTTTCCAGTAAAGAATTGGCTTGGTAGTTTGGTCTGCCCTGTTCCCATGATGCACTGGGCCAGGGACAGACTAATTTGCATGTAGCCAGGTTCTGAACTGGGATGGTGCAGTGAGCTAAAAAACGGTGATGGATCAAGCCCTGATCTTTTGACTGGGTAGGAGTGTTCTGCCTAATTCAGATACTCTGTCCATCACCACCCCCCTTTTTGAATCATTTTGGCCACCACAAGGGTGGAAGGGTATGCTCAGATGTGAGTCCCTTGCTCACTGCACCATCAGGATTCAAGCAAGCCGGGCCGAAGACGGCTGTAATGCCAGAAACCGGTCCCCGGAAGCTTGTTTCCTTTCCAGTAAATAATTGGCTTGGTAGTTTGGTCTGCCCTGTTCCCATGATGCACTGGGCCAGGGACAGACTAATTTGCATGTAGCCAGGTTCTGAACTGGGATGGTGCAGTGAGCTAAAAAACGGTGATGGATCAAGCCCTGATCTTTTGACTGGGTAGGAGTGTTCTGCTTAATTCAGATACTCTGTCCATCACCACCCCCTTTTTGAATCGTTTTGGCCACCACAAGCATGGAAGGGTATGCTCAGATGTGAGTCCCTTGCTCACTGCACCATCAGGATTCAAGCAATCCGGGCTGAAGACGGCTGTAAAGCCAGAAACCGGTCCCCGGAAGCATGTTGCCTTTCCAGTAAGGAATTGGCTTGGTAGTTTGGTCTGCCCTGTTCCCATGGTGCACTGGGCCAGGGACAGACTATTTTGATTATAGCCAGGATCTGGACTGGGATGGTGCAGTGAGCTAAAAAACGGTGATGGATCAAGCCCTGATCTTTTGACTGGGTAGGAGTGTTCTGCTTAATTCAGATACTCTGTCCATCACCACCCCCCTGTTTGAATCGTTTTGGCCACCACAAGGGTGGAAGGGTATGCTCAGATGTGAGTCCCTTGCTCACTGCACCATCAGGATTCAAGCAAGCCGGGCCGAAGACGGCTGTAATGCCAGAAACCGGTCCCCGGAAGCCTGTTTCCTTTCCAGTAAAGAATTGGCTTGGTAGTTTGGTCTGCCCTGTTCCCATGATGCACTGGGCCAGGGACAGACTAATTTGCATGTAGCCAGGTTCTGAACTGGGATGGTGCAGTGAGCTAAAAAACGGTGATGGATCAAGCCCTGATCTTTTTACTGGGTAGGAGTGTTCTGCTTAATTCAGATACTCTGTCCATCACCACCCCCCTTTTTGAATCGTTTTGGCCACCACAAGCGTGGAAGGGTATGCTCAGATGTGAGTCCCTTGCTCACTGCACCATCAGGATTCAAGCAAGCCGGGCCGAAGACGGCTGTAATGCCAGAAACCGGTCCCCGGAAGCTTGTTTCCTTTCCAGTAAAGAATTGGATTGGTAGTTTGGTCTGCCCTGTTCCCATGATGCACTGGGCCAGGGACAGACTAATTTGCATGTAGCCAGGTTCTGAACTGGGATGGTGCAGTGAGCTAAAAAACGGTGATGGATCAAGCCCTGATCTTTTGACTGGGTAGGAGTGTTCTGCTTAATTCAGATACTCTGTCCATCACCACCCCCCTTTTTGAATCGTTTTGGCCATCACAAGCGTGGAAGGGTATGCTCAGATGTGAGTCCCTTGCTCACTGCACCATCAGGATTCAAGCAAGCCGGGCCGAAGACGGCTGTAATGCCAGAAACCGGTCCCCGGAAGCTTGTTTCCTTTCCAGTAAAGAATTGGCTTGGTAGTTTGGTCTGCCCTATTCCTATGATGCACTGGGCCAGGGACAGACTAATTTGCATGTAGCCAGGTTCTGAACTGGGATGGTGCAGTGAGCTAAAAAACGGTGATGGATCAAGCCCTGATCTTTTGACTGGGTAGGAATGTTCTGCTTAATTCAGATACTCTGTCCATCACCACCCCCCTTTTTTAATTGTTTTGGCCACCACAAGCGTGGAAGGGTATGCTCAGATGTGAGTCCCTTGCTCACTGCACCATCAGGATTCAAGCAAGCCGGGCCGAAGACGGCTGTAATGCCAGAAACCGGTCCCCGGAAGCTTGTTTCCTTTCCAGTATAGAATTGGCTTGGTAGTTTGGTCTGCCCTGTTCCCATGATGCACTGGGCCAGGGACAGACTAATTTGCATGTAGCCAGGTTCTGAACTGGGATGGTGCAGTGAGCTAAAAAACGGTGATGGATCAAGCCCTGATCTTTTGACTGGGTAGGAGTGTTCTGCTTAATTCAGATACTCTGTCCATCACCACCCCCCTTTTTGAATCGTTTTGGCCACCACAAGCGTGGAAGGGTATGCTCAGATGTGAGTCCCTTGCTCACTGCACCATCAGGATTCAAGCAAGCCGGGCCGAAGACGGCTGTAATGCCAGAAACCGGTCCCCAGAAGCTTGTTTCCTTTCCAGTAAAGAATTGGCTTGGTAGTTTGGTCTGCCCTGTTCCCATGATGCACTGGGCCAGGGACAGACTAATTTGCATGTAGCCAGGTTCTGAACTGGGATGGTGCAGTGAGCTAAAAAACGGTGATGGATCAAGCCCTGATCTTTTGACTGGGTAGGAGTGTTCTGCTTAATTCAGATACTCTGTCCATCACCACCCCCCTTTTTGAATCGTTTTGGCCACCACAAGCGTGGAAGGGTATGCTCAGATGTGAGTCCCTTGCTCACTGCACCATCAGGATTCAAGCAAGCCGGGCCGAAGACGGCTGTAATGCCAGAAACCGGTCCCCGGAAGCTTGTTTCCTTTCCAGTAAAGAATTGGCTTGGTAGTTTGGTCTGCCCTGTTCCCATGATGCACTGGGCCAGGGACAGACTAATTTGCATGTAGCCAGGTTCTGAACTGGGATGGTGCAGTGAGCTAAAAAACGGCGATGGATCAAGCCCTGATCTTTTGACTGGGTAGGAGTGTTCTGCTTAATTCAGATACTCTGTCCATCACCACCCCCCTTTTTGAATCGTTTTGGCCACCACAAGCGTGGAAGGGTATGCTCAGATGTGAGTCCCTTGCTCACTGCACCATCAGGATTCAAGCAAGCCGGGCCGAAGACGGCTGTAATGCCAGAAACCGGTCCCCGGAAGCTTGTTTCCTTTCCAGTAAAGAATTGGCTTGGTAGTTTGGTCTGCCCTGTTCCCATGATGCACTGGGCCAGGGACAGACTAATTTGCATGTAGCCAGGTTCTGAACTGGGATGGTGCAGTGAGCTAAAAAACGGTGATGGATCAAGCCCTGATCTTTTGACTGGGTAGGAGTGTTCTGCTTAATTCAGATACTCTGTCCATCACCACCCCCCTTTTTGAATCGTTTTGGCCACCACAAGGGTGGAAGGGTATGCTCAGATGTGAGTCCCTTGCTCACTGCACCATCAGGATTCAAGCAAGCCGGGCCGAAGACGGCTGTAATGCCAGAAACCGGTCCCCGGAAGCTTGTTTCCTTTCCAGTAAATAATTGGCTTGGTAGTTTGGTCTGCCCTGTTCCCATGATGCACTGGGCCAGGGACAGACTCATTTGCATGTAGCCAGGTTCTGAACTGGGATGGTGCAGTGAGCTAAAAAACGGTGATGGATCAAGCCCTGATCTTTTGACTGGGTAGGAGTGTTCTGCTTAATTCAGATACTCTGTCCATCACCACCCCCCTTTTTGAATCGTTTTGGCCACCACAAGCGTGGAAGGGTATGCTCAGATGTGAGTCCCTTGCTCACTGCACCATCAGGATTCAAGCAAGCCGGGCCGAAGACGGCTGTAATGCCAGAAACCGGTCCCCGGAAGCTTGTTTCCTTTCCAGTAAAGAATTGGCTTGATAGTTTGGTCTGCCCTGTTCCCATGATGCACTGGGCCAGGGACAGACTAATTTGCATGTAGCCAGGTTCTGAACTGGGATGGTGCAGTGAGCTAAAAAACGGTGATGGATCAAGCCCTGATCTTTTGACTGGGTAGGAGTGTTCTGCTTAATTCAGATACTCTGTCCATCACCACCCCCCTTTTTGAATCGTTTTGGCCACCACAAGCGTGGAAGGGTATGCTCAGATGTGAGTCCCTTGCTCACTGCACCATCAGGATTCAAGCAAGCCGGGCCGAAGACGGCTGTAATGCCAGAAACCGGTCCCCAGAAGCTTGTTTCCTTTCCAGTAAAGAATTGGCTTGGTAGTTTGGTCTGCCCTGTTCCCATGATGCACTGGGCCAGGGACAGACTAATTTGCATGTAGCCAGGTTCTGAACTGGGATGGTGCAGTGAGCTAAAAAACGGTGATGGATCAAGCCCTGATCTTTTGACTGGGTAGGAGTGTTCTGCTTAATTCAGATACTCTGTCCATCACCACCCCCCTTTTTTAATCGTTTTGGCCACCACAAGCGTGGAAGGGTATGCTCAGATGTGAGTCCCTTGCTCACTGCACCATCAGGATTCAAGCAAGCCGGGCCGAAGACGGCTGTAATGCCAGAAACCGGTCCCCGGAAGCTTGTTTCCTTTCCAGTAAAGAATTGGCTTGGTAGTTTGGTCTGCCCTGTTCCCATGATGCACTGGGCCAGGGACAGACTAATTTGCATGTAGCCAGGTTCTGAACTGGGATGGTGCAGTGAGCTAAAAAACGGCGATGGATCAAGCCCTGATCTTTTGACTGGGTAGGAGTGTTCTGCTTAATTCAGATACTCTGTCCATCACCACCCCCCTTTTTGAATCGTTTTGGCCACCACAAGCGTGGAAGGGTATGCTCAGATGTGAGTCCCTTGCTCACTGCACCATCAGGATTCAAGCAAGCCGGGCCGAAGACGGCTGTAATGCCAGAAACCGGTCCCCGGAAGCTTGTTTCCTTTCCAGTAAAGTATTGGCTTGGTAGTTTGGTCTGCCCTGTTCCCATGATGCACTGGGCCAGGGACAGACTAATTTGCATGTAGCCAGGTTCTGAACTGGGATGGTGCAGTGAGCTAAAAAACGGTGATGGATCAAGCCCTGATCTTTTGACTGGGTAGGAGTGTTCTGCTTAATTCAGATACTATGTCCATCACCACCCCCCTTTTTGAATCGTTTTGGCCACCACAAGGGTGGAAGGGTATGCTCAGATGTGAGTCCCTTGCTCACTGCACCATCAGGATTCAAGCAAGCCGGGCCGAAGACGGCTGTAATGCCAGAAACCGGTCCCCGGAAGCTTGTTTCCTTTCCAGTAAATAATTGGCTTGGTAGTTTGGTCTGCCCTGTTCCCATGATGCACTGGGCCAGGGACAGACTCATTTGCATGTAGCCAGGTTCTGAACTGGGATGGTGCAGTGAGCTAAAAAACGGTGATGGATCAAGCCCTGATCTTTTGACTGGGTAGGAGTGTTCTGCTTAATTCAGATACTCTGTCCATCACCACCCCCCTTTTTGAATCGTTTTGGCCACCACAAGCGTGGAAGGGTATGCTCAGATGTGAGTCCCTTGCTCACTGCACCATCAGGATTCAAGCAAGCCGGGCCGAAGACGGCTGTAATGCCAGAAACCGGTCCCCGGAAGCTTGTTTCCTTTCCAGTAAAGAATTGGCTTGGTAGTTTGGTCTGCCCTGTTCCCATGATGCACTGGGCCAGGGACAGACTAATTTGCATGTAGCCAGGTTCTGAACTGGGATGGTGCAGTGAGCTAAAAAACGGTGATGGATCAAGCCCTGATCTTTTGACTGGGTAGGAGTGTTCTGCTTAATTCAGATACTCTGTCCATCACCACCCCCCTTTTTGAATCATTTTGGCCACCACAAGGGTGGAAGGGTATGCTCAGATGTGAGTCCCTTGCTCACTGCACCATCAGGATTCAAGCAAGCCGGGCCGAAGACGGCTGTAATGCCAGAAACCGGTCCCCGGAAGCTTGTTTCCTTTCCAGTAAATAATTGGCTTGGTAGTTTGGTCTGCCCTGTTCCCATGATGCACTGGGCCAGGGACAGACTCATTTGCATGTAGCCAGGTTCTGAACTGGGATGGTGCAGTGAGCTAAAAAACGGTGATGGATCAAGCCCTGATCTTTTGACTGGGTAGGAGTGTTCTGCTTAATTCAGATACTCTGTCCATCACCACCCCCCTTTTTGAATCGTTTTGGCCACCACAAGCGTGGAAGGGTATGCTCAGATGTGAGTCCCTTGCTCACTGCACCATCAGGATTCAAGCAAGCCGGGCTGAAGACGGCTGTAATGCCAGAAACCGGTCCCCGGAAGCTTGTTTCCTTTCCAGTAAAGAATTGGCTTGGTAGTTTGGTCTGCCCTGTTCCCATGATGCACTGGGCCAGGGACAGACTAATTTGCATGTAGCCAGGTTCTGAACTGGGATGGTGCAGTGAGCTAAAAAACGGTGATGGATCAAGCCCTGATCTTTTGACTGGGTAGGAGTGTTCTGCTTAATTCAGATACTCTGTCCATCACCACCCCCCTTTTTGAATCGTTTTGGCCACCACAAGCGTGGAAGGGTATGCTCAGATGTGAGTCCCTTGCTCACTGCACCATCAGGATTCAAGCAAGCCGGGCCGAAGACGGCTGTAATGCCAGAAACCGGTCCCCGGAAGCTTGTTTCCTTTCCAGTAAAGAATTGGCTTGATAGTTTGGTCTGCCCTGTTCCCATGATGCACTGGGCCAGGGACAGACTAATTTGCATGTAGCCAGGTTCTGAACTGGGATGGTGCAGTGAGCTAAAAAACGGTGATGGATCAAGCCCTGATCTTTTGACTGGGTAGGAGTGTTCTGCTTAATTCAGATACTCTGTCCATCACCACCCCCCTTTTTTAATTCGTTTGGCCACCACAAGCGTGGAAGGGTATGCTCAGATGTGAGTCCCTTGCTCACTGCACCATCAGGATTCAAGCAAGCCGGGCAGAAGACGGCTGTAATGCCAGAAACCGGTCCCCGGAAGCTTGTTTCCTTTCCAGTAAAGAATTGGCTTGGTAGTTTGGTCTGCCCTGTTCCCATGATGCACTGGGCCAGGGACAGACTAATTTGCATGTAGCCAGGTTCTGAACTGGGATGGTGCAGTGAGCTAAAAAAACGGTGATGCATCAAGCCCTGATATTTTGACTGGGTAGGAGTGTTCTGCTTAATTCAGATACTCTGTCCATCACCACCCCCCTTTTTGAATCACTCTAGGTATGGGCAGGCTGGCAGGCTGGTACTGCATCAATGTTTAAGGGTTCCAGCCAGCTCCTGGCTACTAGAGTGCGTCTATAACGACCACGCTGCAGTAGCAGGGGTCAGTGGCAGCCATGTTTGGGGAAGAGAGCACCTGTACCGTAGCATTGATAAGCAATGGGAAGGTGCCCAGAGACCTAAGGCCAACAAAAAGTAGGTGGAAAAAATGAGGCAAAAGCGAAAAAAATGGGGAAGACTACCCTAAGGCTGACAGGTCTAACATGTGTACCCCCCAGCTGAAAGTGGGGAGAGCTACCCAAACTCTAGGGAGTTCTCGTCACTAAGGCGGAAAAACCGGGAGAGACCGTCAGCATTGGCGTGGTCAACTCCGGATCGATGTTCCACTCGAAAGTCCATCCCCTGTAGGGAAATGGACCACCTTAGCAACTTGGGGTTTTCGCCTCTCATCTGCAAGAGCCAGCGAAGGGGTCGGTGGTCGGTTTGAATCAGGAAGTGAGAGCCAAACAGGTATGGCCTCAACTTCTTCGCGGCCCAGACCACAGCGAAGGCTTCTCGCTCGATGGTACTCCATCGCCGTTCCCGAGGGAGGAGTCTTCTGGAGATAAAGGCCATGGGTTGGTCTTGGCCATCATTGTTGAGTTTCGATAGCACAGCGCCTATGCCATGCTCAGAGGTGCCCTTCTGCACAATGAATTCCTTCATGAAATCAGGTGTTGCAAGCACTGGAGCGGGGCACATCGCGTGCTTCAGTGTCTCGAATGCCTCTTGGCAAGCAGCCGTCCAGATCACTTTTCGTGGCTGCTTCTTGGACGTCAACTCAGTCAAGGGGGCTACGATGGTACCATATCCCTTGACGAACCGGCGGTAATAGCCAGTGAGGTCGAGGAAAGCTCAGACCTCAGTCTGGGTTTTGGGGGGCTCCCAGGCCAAGATGGTCTCAATTTTGGCCTGGTGGGGTTGCACCTTACCCCCGCCCAACAGGTGTCCCAGGTAGACGACAGATCCCTGTCCAATCTGGCACTAGCTAGCCTTGATGGTCAGGCCAGCACGTTGCAAAGCCTGCAGCACCTCCTGGAGATGCTGCAGATGGTCCTCCCAGGTGCTACTGAAGACAGCTATGTCATCCAGGTACGCTGCTGAGAAGGACTCCAGGCCAGACAGCACCTGGTTCACCAACTGCTGGAAGGTGGCCGAAGCATTCTTGAGCCCGAAGGGCATCACTCTAACTTGAAAGTGGCCCTCGGGGGTGGAGAACACTGTTTTCTCCTTCGCTCCATCGGCCATGGCAATCTGCCAGTACCCTGATGTTAGATCAATGGTGCTGAGGTACCGGGCTGCTCCCAGCCGGTCAATTTGCTCATCTGCCCGTGGGATCGGGTGAGCATCTGTCTTGGTGACAGAGTTCAATCCCCCATAGTCCACACAGAACCGAAGTTCTGGTGTGGTGCCCGGTGGGGCTGCTTTCGGCACTAACACGACCGGACTAGCCCAAGGGCTGCTGGAAGGTTCGATCACCCCCAGCTCCAGCATTTTTGCCACCTCACCCTGGATGCTGTTCTTAACTTTATCGGACAGCCGGTAGGACTTGGTTTTTACAGGCGGACTGTCCCCTGTGTCCACATCATGGGTACACAGATGCGTAATTCCAGGCGTGAGGGAGAACAACGAGGCGTACTGCTCCAACACCTGGCGACAGTCCCTCTGTTGTTCTGGGGTCAAGGATGGGGAGAGGACAACTCCCTCCACTGAACCATCCTTCTCCTGGGCCACCAGAAGGTCAGGAAGAGGCTCACTCTCTTCCTCCTCGCTCCCATCCATCAACATGAGGAGAGCAAGCTCAGATCGCTCATGGTGAGGCTTCAGGCGGTTGATGTGGAGCACCTGATGGGGCTGACGGGGGGTCTTTAAGTCAACGAAATAGGTAGACTGGCCTCGACGCTCCACATTTTCGTACAGACCAGTCCACCGGTCCTGGAGGGCACTAAGCTCCCCAGGCTCCATGACCCACACCTTCCGTCCAGCGTCCAACTCCACCGTCCGAGCGTTGCGGTCATACCGCTCCTTCATGACAGCTTGACTAGCCTCCAAGTTGTCTGAGGCTTCCTTCCACAGCTTGGCCATCTGGCTGCGGAACGCCAGCATGTAGCTGACGACATCACGGGGAAGCTTCTTCGAAGTCTTCTCCCACCCTTCCTTGACAAGGCTGAAGGGCCCCCTAACGGGATGGCCATAGAGCAGTTCAAAGGGGCCGAACCCGACTCCCTTCTGTGTCACCTCGTGGTACGAAAACAGCAGGCAAGGGAGGAAGATGTCCCATTTCCGCCTCAAGTCCTCCGGCAGGCTCCGGATCATCCCCTTCAAGGTCTTGTTGAAGCGCTCTACGAGTCCGTTAGTCTGGGGGTGGTAAGGAGTGGAGAACCGGTAGGTCACTCCACACTCCTTCCACATGGCCTGCATGTAGGCTGACATGAAGTTCGTGCCCCTATCTGACACCAGGACCCTGGGGAATCCCACTCTGGTAAATATCCCCATTAGGGCCCGCGCCACCACAGGTGCAGTGACGGTCCTCAGAGGAATAGCCTCTGGGTACCGAGTGGCTTGGTCTGCTAACACCAAGATGAACCGGTGTCCCACAGAGGTCGGAGGGTCCAACGGCCCAACGATGTCAATTCCGACCCGCTCAAAAGGGGTCCCGACCACCGGGAGCGGTTCCAAAGGGACCTTCACTTTAGTCCCAGTCTTGCCACTGGCCTGGCAAGTCCTGCAGGTCTTGCAGTAGGTGTCAGAGGCAACCCTCATCCTGGGCCAATAAAAATGTGGGACCAACCATGCAAAGGTTTTGTCCTGGCCCAGGTGTCCAGCCAAAGGAATTTCATGCGCCAGTTCCAATAGGAAGGCCCGGTAGCATTGGGGGACCACTAAGGGCCTCGAGGATCCATGCACCGGAACCTTAGGGTCACTGTAAAGGAGGCCATCCTCCCAGTACACGTGAAAACTGCCGGTCTTCTGATCGGTCGCTTGGGCTTAAGCCTGTCGGCGCATGCCTTCAAGCGTGGGACACTCCTTCTGCGCCCGACAAAATTCCTCCCGGGTAGGTCCTCCTTCCACATGCCACTCGGCAAGGGTCGGCAAGTCCCCCAAGGGAACAACCTTCACCTCCGCGGACTCCGAGGGTACCTCCACAGGCTCCCCATCCACCACACGGGGTGTGTCCTCTACCACATTCTCAGTACCAGCATTGGGTTGGGCCGTGGTCTCAGGCTCCAACCCGGGTTGAGTTCCTTGCCGGGCAGCCGTGGACCGCGTGACCATGCAAGTCCACCCTGGTAACCCCAGAATCTCAGTGTGGGCCTTAAACTCCACTTCCTTCCAGGCGGTCTGTTCCAGGTTGTTTCCTAGCAGACAGTCCACAGGCAAGGCAGGACTTATCGCAACTCTCAACGGGCCTTTCACTCCTCCCCACGCAAAGGGAAACTGAGCCACGGGATGGTAGCTCAGACTGCCGTCAGCCAACACGGCCGGATGGAATACATCAGGTACTACTTGCTCAGGGGACACCAGCCGCCTCACTACGGTGGTCATGCTGGCACCTGTGTCCCTCAGAGCCTCCACCTCCTCCCCGTTAACCTTCACCCCCTGCTGGTACTTAGCAGTGTTCGATGGTAAGGACGTCACTGGGACCATCTCTCTGTCCCCAAGTGAAACCAGGGTCAGGCCTGTCCACTCCCCTTCCCTATCTAGGGGCAGCTCCACCCCAAGCGCTACACTAGCCACCCCGGGACTCTTGCCACCTGTGGGGGCTGGGGGTCATTTGAGACACTGGGCATCTCCCTTATAGTGTCCAACCTCCCCGCATTCATAGCACCGGACAACTTTTGGCTGCTGACTCTTGTCAGGGTAAGTGCGCTTTGGGGAACTGGAATGAGGTGGGGTACCTACTCCTTTCCCAAACTGTCTAGTTTGTGGGCCTCGTGAGAACTCCTTCTTTTTATCTCCCACCTCTTTCCTCTGGGGGACGCCCTGTCCGCCTTTCGGGCCGTCTCCCCCGGGGCCCTTGTGTGACACCCGGGTGCTAACCCAAGTATCCGCCTCCTCCGCAAGCTCACGGGGATCAGTCAGCTTGCGGTCCACCAGATGTTGGCGCAGCTCTGGAAAACACTCATCCAAGAGGTGCTCTCTCAAAAATAGATTGTAAAGGCCCTCATAGTCATGCACCTCGCTGCCACGCACCCAACCATCCAGAGCTTTACGGGCATAATCAATGAAATCAACCCAATTCTGCGTGGACAGCTTATGGCTGCCACGGAACTTCTGGCGAGACCTTTCGGGGTTGAGACCAAACTTTTTAAGGTGCGCCTCCTTCATGGGGGAATATCTGAACTGATCTGCCTTATCAAGGTACAAGAGGGTGTCCCTGACATTGGGAGGTATGTAACGATACAGGCCACCTCCCCAGTGTTTCTCAGGCACCCCATGGGCTGTCAAGGCCACTTCATATTCCTCCAACCACTTGGCGACGCCGATGTCATCCCCCTGAGTATAGCTCGCTATCACCTTCTTGGGTAACCAGAATCAAGGCTTGTGTTGAGCCCCTAGTACGCTGCCACCATTTGGACTTCCTGGCGCACTCAGTTGCAAGGCTCTCAGCTCCAACTCCTTAAGCTGAAGCTCGTGCACCAGCTTCTTCTCTTCCAATGCAAACTTTTTATCTTCCCTTTCTCTCTCCCTCTCGTGCTCTAACTTGGCAATTGCCTCTCCTCCCTCCTGTCTTCATACTCCTGCGACGACGCACTCCCCCTAGATACACTACTCCCTGCCCCGGAACGTCTTCCTGGCAACACATTGTCAGACACATCAATGTTGAGTAGGCCTGGGTCTTCTGGAGTGACCACCTCCCCTGGTGCACCCTGCCCCTCCTATTCCCCATCCCCTCTCCCTTCTGGGTGGGCCCTTACCCATGCCCTCAAGGCAGTACGGAGTTCCTCCTTTACGGCTCTCCGCCCAACCGGCACCCCCATTCCCTGACAAAATTCCCTTAGCTGCACCACTGTGTACTCTTCCAGGTCGGCTAGCTGGAACTCCATTTTGACAGGTGGGGACCCAGATACAATAAAGGGAAAGCACTAGGACATAGGTAGCAGGATTAGGTCAAAACAGGTCTCTATACACTCAGGTTAGACAGTGGGGGTTACTTGAGTAGACGTGCATGCACGATAGGTGTCTAGTCTAATTGCAGCGCACTCTGTCCCACTGGAGGGTGCTGTATAGTCACAGGTCCTGAATCCCACCGCTCGCCACCAAATGTAGGAACTGGGTTCGCCAGCTCCCCGGGGGGTAGCATGGACCGAGCAGGCAGGCACCCGAAGCTTAGGTGTTAAGTGACTATACAACACACACATCAACTGAGACAATAAGTGCACGCAAAGACTGAGTCCACACCAGAATGCGTGTTTCAAATAAATAAGTTTTATCTGGGCTCAAATCAGGTCAGTCAAAAATAACAGCAGCATTAACTCATTGCTTTCCCTTAAAAACACATGCTGTCCATTTCTTGGCCATAAATACTTAAATAAATAAATATTAAATATTAAATAACGGTAGGCCTGGTAACAGCATTGCTGCTAGTCAGAACCTGCAAAGATTTCCCTTTTAAGACACTTAAATAACATTTCATTACTCTGCAACAGTCACTTTGTCGCTGCAGGAATCGGCGTGTCAATAAATGGGGGGTAAACATTTCCTAGATACAAAGATAAGCCAGTTATCAGCAAATGTAGTGCATCTCACAAGGCTGGAATAAAGCAGTTCAATAATTAGAAATAAGTGTTACTTTTAGGAAAACTCCAACAGTTCATTAGATGAGCAACAGGCACCAATAACCTTTCCTGCCGGCAAAATGAGCATTTCTTTTGGTCAGAATAGGCAGGACATTACTCTCAGGAGCTAAGCATGACAATTCCAATAACAATCAGGCCACCAGAACAGAATAACCTTTCCCCTATTAAGGGGTTAACTTTTCCCTAGGGATAGTCACAAAAGCCCCCTGGAGGGCTCCTTAAACGACACAGGGCTCCTACCCAGTCCACAGTACTTATCGGGGCCAACGGGGCCCAACCGGGCCAAACTGCAGTCCCCCGCGGGGAGGGCGGTCTTGGAGCCTCCCCGGGGGTTTACCTTACTTATTCGGCCCCTTCTCGGGCCCTTGCTGAGGTTCAGCACGCTGGGGTTGATACCCGGAGGCGCGCTCTCACTACTGCGCTCTCCAGTGAAGTCGGGGACAGGCTGGAGCTCCGGTACTCTTCGCGAGCCCCCCCCGCGCAGGTGTCAGAGCTGGTCCCGGTCCTCCCTCAGTGCTTGCAGGGATCAGGAACCAATGGGAGGCCCAGGCGCCAGCGACCGCCAATAGCAGAGCGGCTCACGGGGCACAGCACAGGGACTCAATCAGCACACGGCGAGGCTGAGTCAACACGGGCGTCCCTGTCACGTGATGCCAGATCCAGGCTTCAGGCCTAGCGAGGCCTACTGCGGCCTGACAAGATTTCACGGCGGCCCCCTCCTGGCTCCGGGGGCCGCCGAGGGGATGCAGAAGACGGCGTTGGCGTCTCAGGGAATGCGCTGGGCCGTGGCAATGTTGTTGAGGCTCAGAGGGCCCCTGGGCTGAAGCAGTAAGTTCAGGGGCGCACTCGGTGGAAAGCGCGAAAAGAGGGGACCCAGCTGAGAAGCGCCTGGTAGCTAAAGCGCTTGGTCCTCGCAGCGCTTTGGGGGCAATTCACGATAGCGCCTCGGGCAGCTCTCTTTGGGCCCGCAGAGGGTCTCCACGCAGTGGCGCTTCTCAGGGGGGCACAGCGCTTGCCAGTCAACAGTTCACAGCGCTTCTCAGGGGGACCATAGGAAAGCGCTGGATAGGGGGAATATGACAGAGTTGCAGGTCAGTTAGCCCAGGACAGGCCACACGACAGTGGCAAAACAGCAGAGGGGTCCCAGGTGAAGTCAGGGAGCGCAGGGGGTGACACAGCGCCAATACCTGGTTGATTCCCCACCAGTCCTGTGGGCAGTGAGTAGGTCTTCTTGGCGCTAGCTGGTTCCTATGCCCTTGTTAGTTACTTGAAGAGAGGGGGGGGTTTGAGTTGAAGGCTTGTCAAGTTTCCTCAGCAGATCACTTCCTGCCGGCCCAGATCAGTGGGCTAGTTCAGTGTTCCTCACACAGCTTGGTGGGCAGCGCCTAGACCCTGTCACCCGCAGTGGCATAGGTTCCTGACTAGGCCCTACCACCTAAGTCTCCTGTGTAGGGTCCCCCGGGTCAGTTATGCCCCAACTGACTAGAAATTTCCCTCCCTTTCCTTTTATAGCGTCAGTTGGCAGTTGGCAGTGGCAGTTGGTGTCCTCCCCCCTATTCTGGAAGGTTCCAGGAGCTTCCTCACTCTAGCTATAGGCAGGCTGTCAGGCTGGTACTGCAACAATGTTTAAGGGTTCCAGCCAGCTCCTGGCTACTAGAGTGCACCAATAACGACCACGCTGCAGTAGCAGGGGTCAGTGGCAGCCATGTTAGGGGAAGACAGCACCTGCACCTTAGCATTGATAAGCAATGGGAAGGTGCCAGAGACCTAAGGCCAACAAAAAGTAGGTGGGAAAAAGGAGGCAAAAGCGAAAAAAATGGGGAAGACCACCCTAAGGCTGACAGGTCTAACAATTACCATAAAACAGGTGAGCAAGAATAAAAAAAACAAGCATTTGCAATACAATAGGTCTCGCATTTACGCAAATTTAAGCTATTGGCATTGTAAATGACAATGCCTTTTATTTTTGTTTTAGTTTTTAAAACATAAATAAAAGGCATTGTCATTTACAATGCCAATAGCTTAAACCCGCGTAAATGGGAGACCTATTGCATTGCAAATGCTTCTTTTTACTGTTAATTTCCTTAATATTGAAACAAACATTGCCTACAGCAAACTCAAATCCGAGCAGTCCGCCATACATGGCAAAACATTTGTAGAAAGTGTCTTTACAAGTTCAAAATTGCCCCGATTTGCAAATGTGCCACTATTTTAGCTATCTAAGACAAAAATTGGGGTCACTATTATTTCAGTGCCCGGGCCAAATTTCTGACCTATCTCGACCCTACAGACTTCACCCTTCTTCGAGACTCAAAAGTTGAAAGTTATGACCTTGGTGAACCTGGCTACTATGCTGTCATCACTGCATTTCAGTCATACAGGAAGAGATTGGGTGAGTAGTTTGTTATATTTTATATTTTACCCACCCAATGAAATACAAGCATTTGCAATGCAATAGGTCTCGCATTCGCGAGAGTTTGAGCTATTGACTTTGTAAATGACAATACCTTTAATTTTTGTGTTTTGAAAACCTGCAAGCGGTGCATAAACAAGCCCTTCATACTTATAGTCCTTGCTTATGAGAAGAAAGGCAGGCACTGTTTTCAAAACACATAAGTAAAAGGCATTGTCATTTACAATGCCGATAGCTCAAACGCTCGCAAATGCGAGACCAATTGCATTTCAAATGCTTGTTTAAACGAATGCGCCCAATGCAAGGCAAGATGAATGGTGGCTGAGAGTCTACGCACCAGGTTCCGTCGCCTCGTGAAGTGTGATTGCCAATAGCGGCGCCTGTTCTGTCAGGGCACTTTCTTCATAAAAAGTATTTTTATAACCTTGGAACTTTTGCTGGATTTTAATATGGAGAATAAACAGAAGCCTATTTTCGAACCACTTAAGAAAAGAAACACTTTTCTGGCTGTAATGTATAAAAGTAGAGGGAGCCTTGATGTAAATAATGAACGTTATTTTCTCCTGTGATGTTCGCAAAAGGGCACAACTTCAAATTGTGAAAAATGTCTACGTTTGGCTGGCACATTTTTTGTGTGCATTTTCAGTGTTTTAAACTTGAAGAAAAAGGGCCCTTTTATTTTGTGTTAGGGAAATAAAGCAAAAATGACATCATTTTTAAAGTTTAAGTAAATACTTTTTTTGTCAGTTACGGCATAAAAACACACACACGACTTTCTAAATAGAAATGACAAATCCACGGAGAATCTTCTTGGAAAGAAGCAGACCCAGTCACCTTTTCTCGTCCTACAACCAGCACATTCGTTTAGCTGCGGTTACCTGGGGGTCTTGTTTCACCTCGGAGGATATTTTTTCCCATCTGTGTTCCTGTCAGAGGAAAAACGACATAATATGTAGTTATTGACAACACTTTAACAGCATTTCTTATCTTGCTGCTGAAGAATGAGTTCCCCAGTGATGACGCACTGCTCACGGCTTAGAAATTTATTTCGGGAAGCTCATGCTAGAAGAAGGTCATTCCCTGATTCGCATAATTTATGTTTCACAGCATGCGTACCCACCAGCAGCAACGCTTCGGAGCTGAATCTGCTTAATAGACTTGGAAGGAGAGAACACTAAAGGCACAGGGGCATACAGAGATTTGATGAGAGGTCACATGGCTTTATTCAGGCGAGGGGCTCTGGGTTGGAACCTCGGTTTTATGGTTTGACAGCGTACACCTTAACCATTAAATAGTACAACGGGCCAACACTTACATTTTACTAATGTTCAAAACGTTGTTCATTTCCGGGTGCATTGGTACCATCGGTACAGTAGATGCAGTGGCACTGGGGTCCGGAGGGACTCAATGAATCTTGCGGGCAACTAGGGGCGAGCACTCAGGGAACTTTGATTTGAATGGTGGAAAGGCGGAGCCGAGCTGGCCAGCAGACCATGGAGGATTCCATAAGCGGTTGGGTTGCCTGGTCGTTATCCACCGTGGGCCTCTGCAGAGAACAGCGGGAGAGGAGCACATGCCTCTCCGACACGGGCCACCAGTTGGTGCAACACGGAGGAGAACGAGCACATTCAAAGCAATGCAATGCATGCTCGTTTTTGGCAGCGAAGCTGAACCGATTGCTAAAGGTCTTTCCTATGCAGCGCATGCGCGCTGTGTAAGCGAGACCTAATGAGTAGCAGAACAGTAATCTAGGGCTGGAGGAAATTGGTAAATACTTATAAGGTCCCAAAGGCGAGACGTATTGGCTTGTTTTGTGTTATATAACCACCCAGTAGCCTCATTAAGAACTAACAAGGCCCAGTACGGTAGCAATTTCGCTGCCAGAATCATCTTAATGACATTGCCTCTCCTTGAAAGTTGCTGTTATAATTTAACTCACAAAACTGTCTGTTGTAGCTATTAAAGACGTCTGAGAATGAAAATATATGTGTTTCGCTGTGGGCGGATTTGAATTAAAACTCTGAATCCACAGCCTTCTAGTTTTTTAGACGGATTTGTCTTCTTTGAACATTATTTACACCTGCACTAGGTTGAAAAAAAACACACCTAACCTACTAATTAATACAGTTTCTCATTTCCACGGTCAACTCCAAGAAGCCTCGCTACGGCTAAGTGTCACTTTACAGGGACGCTACGGAAGTGTGCAGAAAGGAGAGAGATTGCTCTGGGGATCAAGAGTGCTTAGGTTTCCTAGGAGGGTAGATTCTGCATTCTAGCCTCGTACCAAGATGGAAAGAAAAACACGGAGTGGATTAACTAAATACATGCAAACCTGCGAAACTTTGAGAGCTCTGGCAGTTACCAGTCATTGGGAGGGACGATGCGCAGTGGCTATATATCATGTCTGACCCTTGAGTGAGTCTTGACTTTTCAGTCAAGGGAACTTTGCATTCTGGGGCTTGAAGTTCCCCTTTTCTTGTTACAAGTCGGTGCCTACAAATCCTAGAATGCAAAGCGCAATGGGTTTGAAAAACAAGCAAAGGGGTCGGGGTGGTGAGGGCGCAACAAATGAAGAAAGCCCGCGAGTGGTGCGCGCGTGCTTGTCAAACCAAGCAGCCCTCTGTTTGCAATTATCGCACCCGCGTCTGGGCACGATAATTGAAAACAGATGTGGCCCGTGCGCGTAACCGCAACCTTTAGGCTTGGGCAGTTACATTGGCTGGGAAAAGTGGGACATGTGTCCGCCTTTACCCATTTGCGTGCTGTCCTTTGAGGAAGACGCATGCAAACACCAATAGAAATATTGGTGGATAAAATGCCACAAGCACGAGCTTGTGAAAAGTCCTGGTCAGCTGCAAGAGGTTGTTTTCCTAATGCAGCGCATGCACGCTGCTATAGGCTCAACCTAAAAACAATGATCACCGCCAATGCTGGTTTTAATGCATAATGTGAATGAAAGAAAAAATCCTCACAAAACATGTGAGCAGAATTTAATTTTGGTTTTATGCAAGAAACTAGCAGTTTTTTAATGGAATAGACAACTTTGAAAAATTATAAAACATAGCTGGCCACTAACTGCATGTCATGTATAAACACCTTCAGCCAATTCTGGTATTTTAGCTGCTACCAGCACTTTGCATGCTGGTGTTTTTAGCCCATAATAAGACTGTTAAAAGCAACAATACAAGCCAGACAATGCAACATTATGAAAAGTAGGAAATGGCTGATCTGATGGCATTATATGGCGTAGTGTCAACTGGCAGACCTGTGAAAAACAAAATAGTTCCTGAATTTCAGCTGTGTAGTCAATCACAAGTTGAAAAGCAGAGTGGGACAGAGGACAGACACAATCTTGCAAACTAGAACAATACACTCCTAATGGACCAACATTAACACCCTTTGGAAAACGGCATGTCAAACAAGTCAGAGTCCCACTATTGATACCTCAGACCGCTCAGTGTCCAGTGACTTGTCACCTGTGCGGCCTGGATCCTGTGGTCAACAAGTCAACTTAGTAAGGTGTTTCAGGGACTTTCCTGGCAGCCTGCAATCTTGACAGCAAATATCTGGAACTAAGAACAGTGTTTGCCCGCAGGCTGCAGTGGGACCTTGAAATCCCGGGTGAAGAGCATGTTGTTGATTGAAGTCACTTATTTTGAACATACGCTCCAGTTTTGGCCCTCAGTAGCTCCAGTTATGCCTCCCCTTGTGGTGATACACTGCAGGTTTTCTGCCATTGCTAAAGTAGGTTGAGTGCTGTCTTTTGAAATATGTATTCGCCAAAGGTCATCCCAACCTTTCATCCTTTTGCTGCCGATAATAGGGCTGCTATTGAGTTGAGTAATGATCACCAGTCTTATTTAAAAACCCTGAGGTGCTCGTTCTGAGTCCGACGGGAATTAAATTGCTGTGACGTATTCCTTGCCTTGCAGAAGCATAGCTATCAGCGGGACAGCAGGTGCTGTGGCACCGGGACCCAAAGCCGGGGAGAGGGGCCTGAATTATGATTCTCGCTGTAATTTTCTATCCAACCCGTGATCAGTGGTTTTGTTTTCCTCACATGCCCTTGGGGCATATACAAGCTTGCTGTGCCACTGTCGTCCTATATGGCCGCTTTTGATATGACCCCATGGACTCACAATACGCGGGAAGGGCAGATACTGACACAATCCTATTCTTGTGAGGGCAAAGCACCCTTTATTTGCCAAGTATGATTTATTTCTGTGCCCGAGCTGTTCCTAAAAGTGTCATGCGTGGTTATGTCGGGAGGGGGGATAGGCTTGTTTACATTACGGGTTTTAGGGAAATGTGGAGAAAACATCGGAGATCTAAAAATATATGAAAACCTTGCGAGTTGATAAGGACCAGATGCAGGCCTGTTGGCTTGCGGATACCAAGGGGAGCGACCACAGCGCTGCGCTCGTGCGAGTTGAATGTCCCGCTTGTGTTTCCTGTGCGGCAGCGCTCAGAGAATTGTAGAAAGTGACGCTTCTGAAATGTATTAAAATATAAAACGAGAAGGAAAACAAGAGGTAAAAGGACATGTAAAGGAGGGGACAGGGATGGGGTTACCAAAGGAGTGGTGGAGGGAAAGGGGCGGAGAGAAGGAAGAGTCAAATGACAATGGGAGGGCGAAGTGAGCCCGGGAGTGGTGCAGGCAGTTTGCCCTTTGTGAAAGCACTGCACTTGTGCTTTTGGCGCGCTCCTGCTTGCTTCACAAGGTGGATGCCTTCACAAGCACGAGCGTGTGCTTCCGAAAACAGCAGAACGACGGCTAAAGGTCCTTCTAAGCAGCGCATGCGCGCTGCGTAGGCGAGACCTAAAAATAAGTAGCAGAACAGTAATCCAGGGCTAGAGGAAATTAAAAAAGTCAAGAGGAACCTTGCTTCACTACTGGAAACTGGCGAATGGGGGACTGGAGCATCCAATGCGTCTTTGCAGCCAGGACCCGGATGCGAAAGTCATGCAGTGTCTCTGCAGGGTATGTACATCTTATACGGGGGCAAAGATCCTTCCAGAAAGGCCTGCAGGAGAGGAGGGTGCGGGTTTGTTGCTCAGGGGTCAGAAGGATGTTCCTCTTGAGGTTTTGCTTCCATTACCTGTTTGGTAGGTGGTTCATGAGCCTCTGTGAGACCCAACATGCCCCCACTTCCAGTGTAGGTATCCATGCAAGCAAGCGGTCTCTCCTGGGCTGGACCAACCCCTGGACTCCCCAGCTTCTCTCTTCTTAGACTGACTGCCCCTTTCATTGCAGTAATACACCAGGGGGCATATTCACAACAGAATGGCGGATACACCGTATTTTCAATTATATGGCGCACCCCTGCATTTAGCCTAGCGAGGCACTAAATTTAGCTGCCTAGCACCAACGCAGGCACCCTTGTGCCATAGTGCAAGGGTGCCTGCGTTGCAGGGAATGATTGTTTATGTGAAGGAAGTTAATGGCGATTTGTAACTTGCACACATAGAAGCTGCAACTCATAATTATTTAATGATTGTTTATGTGCAGGAAGGACACCTTTCTACACATGACCAAACACAAATGGTGATTTGCCCTTTCTATGTGTGAAGAATACAGCACACATAAAACCAGCAAAAACTGGGAGAAATCATTAATTTCTCCTCATTGCGCCAGTTTAAGACCAGGTTTTCCCTGCTCTTATTTTTGGCACTGCCCTATATTTACGCCAGCCTTGTAAATAGGGGGCAGCGTAAAAAAGCAATGGGTGTCATGGCAGAATGCCCACTGCAACACTCACTGCCCACCCTTTTCACGCTGAGTGCTGTGTGAATAGCGGCATTATTTACAAGGTTAAATGTATCAGAAATAGGTCTGAGAATCACTTTACCTGCAGACAGGAGGTGATTCTTACGCACTTTGAAACCAATCTTACAGCCGCAATCTCAGTGGGGCTGTGGCTGATGGAGGCGCTCACTACTCTGTGGTGAAGACAGAACATATATTTATTAGTCCACACTCTCTGCAGAAGATGCACAGGTTCACGGGAACATGTCAATCAGCACATGGTGTGTGAGTCTGTGTCAGAGGGCTGACAATGCTGAATGCCCTGCACAGGGAGACGATGAGCGGGTGGAGGTGTCACCTGCATGAAACTCACACTGAAGTGCAGACTTTTGAACTCAGAGGAAGACTCTGTTTTCCCTCATGGCAGTATCTGCATGCCCGGTTACCAGGGCTCAGGGTGGGCATTGTAGGACATGGGATGTATGACGTTACAACGCATACTTTTACCATGCATACCATTACAACGCGGTTTTTACCACGCATACCATTACAACGCACAGCACTTTGGGGTGCTGGATAGTGAATAGTTTAATTTACTATTCCAACTCCAGTCCTCGTGGACACAAGGGAAGGTTATTGGATAGTAAATTAACCTATTCCCTATCCTAGAGCGCCCCCCAGCGCAATGCGTTGTAATGGTTTGCGTTGTAATGACCGCGTTGTAATGGTAGTGTGTGGTAAAAGATTCGTTGTAAAGGTTGTATACCAGGACATGTGGCCCAGGTTCTCCCAGCAACTGAACAAAAGCAACGAGTCAGAGCTGCTTTTGCTGACGTCCAGTTGGAAAGTCGACTGGGGAATCTCTGTTGCCTCAGCTATCACCTTCTCCGGCGGCACAGCCTGCAGCAAGTGCTGCTAAGAGGTGAGACTTGTGGTAGCACAGTACGGTACCAGCAATGGGGATGCGCTGCTCCCAGAGGCTGGGCCGGCTGCAGAGCAGGACCATCTCTGGTGTGAGTAAAGGTGGGGACTTGTGTCTACTTATGTGTCTCAAAGTCATTGTTTAGATGAACTGACACTCTCACAGGCTCTGTGAAAGATAATGACATGCTGAGTGTGGACCAAAGGCGAACTGGGTGACTTAACATTCTCAAAATGGAGACTGTCCTTGGGAGATTGACATCTCCTCATATGCCCCTTTATTTCTTGACCACATTTAAGTAGACAACCTGCAAGGACACAAAAATTGGTAAAAATAAAATCCACTGTTTTCAAGAGTACTCCCTGAGATATCACCGTTTGATGGCATCGGCCGATAGGTGATATAATGTCACTTCCTTTTGATGCAATCAGTTATATTAATTAGTACAAGATCTTAAGAATTTCTAAAACTTCAGATCTCTGGGTAAGTCTTTTCTGGTAACCTGTGATCCCGACGTTCTGACAGAATTGGAACTCTTCCGGGATTGGTGTGTATCCAGGTGGTGCCCTCCGACAAGGTGTTGCTCAAACAAATACATTTACTACGGTCATGGAAGTGGGCTGGGGACAGACCTGTCAGGTCTCGACTGCAGTGTTGCCCCAGATCCAAGCAGTGAAGAAGGAGGACACCTGGTGGTTAATCTTTTTCTTCCTATATTTTGTGGTTTCTGCCGCTGCCACGCGTGATCCACCGGTGGTCGTCGTCATGTTTACCAAGTGCAAAAGCTTCTGTTTCTCACATGACTTTGCTTCAAGAAAGATAAAAAGTCCAACAGATGTGTTGAGGCAAGGAGCCCAGAACAGCTCAGATTCCCATTCCTGGCTCCACTGATCAAACCATCCACACAACCCTGAAGAGTCGTGGAACCATAACAGAGTGTGTTCCCGAACTACATGTACAGGAGACTTCATGAACACACAGACTAAGTAAAATGAAATTAGAATATTAAGCACAAACAAAATAGAGTTATAAGACAAGGTTGGTGACAAATATGATCAAATATAACACCTGTGGTCCTGGAGTTGGTGATATGGTACTTGCTGAAGAGCTGGCTTTGCTTTAATTCATTTTCCAGTTCTTGGGATTGTTGTATAATTGCAGTTCTTGTGTTTTCTTTCAGTTGCCCCTCAGACAAGGGTTTCACAAACAAAGTCCAACGATCGCGCCTTTCTGATGGGTTACGCGTATGGATTCTATCCCAGAGACATCGAGGTGAAGTGGGTCCGGGATGGTGTAGAGGTACCCTGGGAGTTGAATGAGCTTCTACCAAACCCCGATGGAACCTACCAGGTCAGGACAAGGGTTGAAGTTCAGGAAGGAGACGATGTGAAGACTTATGAATACCATGTGACTCACAGCAGCCTGCCGGTGACTGTGATTGTGACTGTGGAGTATGGTAAGCAATGTTCCCTCTAATATTTTTCCTCTGTGTGCGGCAGAGTAAGGTCTCTGTGCGCTGCAGCCAAGGCTATGTGCGCCACGAACCCAACCGCGTGTGTGGGTGCAGCGACAAATATCAGTGCAAATATCACTCCAGCATGTGGTTAATAAAGTGAAAAGACAGTGTATTTCTACACAATCAGCACCACATGAAGGGCCTTAAGTCAGGTTTGCAACTTACAACAAACATAAAAAGGATACAATATTCAAAAGCATATTCTCCATTAAAAGTCTTTTAATGTAACAATGTATCCCTTGCTATCACTTTTGATAAATACCCATAATGAACCACCATACAGTCTGAAGCCAGTCCTGAAAGGCCAGGCCCGGCCTCTCTCCTGCAATAATCAGCAAAGCAACACCAATTACCGCTAAGCCCATCTCAACCTGGCCTGAATCTTGCTTGGCACAGGTGAGCTGAACACTACAGATGTGAATGTGGGCAAGATGAACTGCGAAGGAGCAGGTTGGTTCTGGTGGATAGGAATGGAGCTAGCTCTAATGGCTGTGTGTTGTTTGAATGCACTGTGTGGGGCTGGTTTCTTCATATTGGGAATGGGGTTCTAGTGTACTGGGTATAATAAGGGTGAATTTGCTCTCAAGAAAGTGTCACTCAAAGCCGTTGAAATGTCCCTCATAATTGCACTCTGGGGTTGTCATCAGGTCTCCTTTTGGTCGAGTCTCTTGGCTGTGATCAGTCAGGAGTAAGCATGGGCTGATCTAGCGGATCTCGCGTACGCAAATTTGCGTATTTACGGATTCGCAATCCGCGACAATACGCGAACTCTCGCGGATTTGCGGATTTTCCCGTTTTTTGTGTTGGCGAGCGTTCGCGCGGATTTTGGGACAATTTCGCAATTGCGAACTTACTTTTCGGCTCGCAACGGCCGCGACTATGTTGTTTTTACGTCTGGTTTATCATCACAGGTTCACAGCACCCTCTGTTTCACCACTGCCACCCTCTGGGACACCCATGCCACCCTCTGGTACATCCTCACTGCCACCCATTAGGTTTGTTTCTCACTGTAGTTTATGGGGGTTGAAAAAAGCAAGCACACCTCCCCTACTTCAACTGCCATGAATTAATTTGGGGTTGATTAATGTGTCAGTTATTTTGAAAGTTCCAGTCTGGCTGGCACCTGCTTCCTTCCTTATCTGTAATTTGCTTTCTGTTGCAGTTCAATTTTTTTTCACAGGACCTTTATGGTCTACTTGTAGCTATTCTATGAGCCTGCTGTTTGGGTCATAGCAGGGTCATAGAATAGTTGCAAACTCTGGAGGGGCCCCTCAGGAAGCACTAGAGTGAATGTTACTAATGTTAAGTTTGAACTTTTGCACCTGCTCATTGCTTTCAGTTTAGCAAAAATAGTTTTTTCTGCAATTTCGCGCGTTTTTTTTGGGGCGCGAATCCGTGCGAGATCGATTTCGGAAGCCGCGAATGCTTGCGAATACACTAAATTTTTCTTTGCGACGTGTATGTTCGCGTGATTTTGTGCGTGTTCGCGAGGCGCTTGTAGCTATACGTTTGCCAAGTTACCCTAGCGGTCGTACACGGGCGCGGCCATCTTGTTTGCATGACGTAATTCCGTTTCCGGCCGCTATGTGTAATCTCGCAAACTGTGCTGCTCGCTAGTACAATTTTGCGCGTGCTCGCGAGGAAAATCTCGCGCGAACTTACCCACGCGGTCGTGAACGGGCGCGGCCATCTTGTTTCTCATTCATTGCTATGGTTCTGGGCATGCTTTCTGTATCCTCTCTGAATCTCTGCCATCCTTTGCTTGTTTGAAGTTTATTTGATCTATTTTACTTATTATCTATCCCTCTATTTTTCTAGCTCTATATTTTTGTGTTTTCTGCTGCTTTTAGTTACTTTTAAACTACTTTTTTAAACTCTTTTCTTTTCTTCTTCACTATTCTATTTCTTCTTTATCATTTACCTTTATTTCTGCCCAGACCATGGTAAAGGGAGCCGGGAAGCACCCTGAGAAGGGGAAGGGTCCCGCACCCCGTGCCCGGCTCCCGTGCGGGCGTTTGAGGGGGGAGCAAGTGGTGCCACGGGAGATCTTTAGCGCGGAGGAGGTGGCCGCACTCATCTTCCACGTCCAGCGCCGCCTCCCCAAGACGATCCTGGGAGGCGGCAAGATCGCAACCGGCTATGGCATCCGGGAGCGCCGGAAGCGGTGGGAGAAGGTGTGCCGGGCCATGTTTAAGCTCTCTGGGGTCCGGCGCACATATAACCAGGCCACCCACCGCTGGACAGATGTCATGGACCGGGAACGGGACTTGCTGGACGCGCTCGGCGTAGAGGTCCCCGGGCTTGGTGAGTAGTAGTAGCTATTCATCACTACTCTGTTTTATCCGGCTCTGTCATTTGCAAATCTTTGTTCTTTACCAAGAGCAATAATGCTGCCGATTACATTGTAGGTAAATTATATTTCAAAATCTTCTATGCATTTCAGGTGCACTGCTCTCCTTCTCAGTAGCCTTGCTTGCTACTATGCTTATTTGTTTTGTATTTTGTGTTCATTTCATTGGCCTGAGAAATTATGTATGAGTGTAGTGTAAAGATAAGAACTGCGTAATGCTAGACACTAAGGGTCATATTTTCAATTACCGGCGCATCCCTGCAAAGTAGCAGGGGTGCGGCAGTAATTGTGTGCCATGCCACCACCACCCATTGGCCCAAAACGTCACAGAAGCCTTACGCATCTGTGCCGTAAAGGCGGCGCATTGCTGGAGTTGCGTGCCAACGATGGCGCAGCTCCAGCAATGCTCTGGGGTACCCTATCTCCCCAATGCTGCATCAAGCCGTACGTCGGCTTCAAGCGCGCAGGGTTTGAGTCATGCATCATTGTCCTAAAAGTGACTGATTGACATCTTGTAGATTTCCCTCAGCCACTTTTAGGATTCGTTCCTGCGCAGGTACGCCCTCCCTTGCGCCGGAACGCCCCCTGATGGCGCAGGGCTTTACAACGTGATGCATATATACGCCGCACCAACACCATGGCGAGTCTTTTGTTCTGCCGCTGCATCACAAAAGTCACGCAACAATGGAGGAAAATGAGCCGCAAGGGACTTCTAAATCAGCCCCAACAGACTGAAGTCCAGTCCTTCCTTTAGACACATGGCTATAAGAAGAAACAGTGGCGGTGGTCGGTGGATTGATAGTTTGAGTATTCACTGATCTGCAAGCAGGATGGACTTTGTCTGTCACTTCGCGTGCTGCGGACTGCTGCCTGCCAGGCCTAGGCAAACCTCTTTAGTAGTCTGTTTATTGAATTACATAGGAACTTTCTAAGTCAACGGTCCGCAAATCAGGCAATACGAATAACGTAGTATACCACATGAGATAGATCCCGTGGAATAGTTGTCTATCTATTTGCTATTTCTCCAAAATATTTTGTTATTGTTCTTTTGAAATGTTTGATTTGGTTGACAAATCTCATCCATGTTTTCTGGTCTTTCTTTCTTTCATGTTGTACATCAGCTCCCCCCAAGGGCAAGAGGACACAGGAGGAGGGTGCTGTTCAGGAGGATGCAGGCCAGGATCGGGCAGGCGAGGGCTCCTTTGCTGGCCCCAGTAAGTTTAAATTTTAATAAAGAGTACCTATTTTTTCCTAGCGTTCCTCATTCGATTTTTTCTAAATCGTCTTTCATCTTCTTGTAGACTGGATATAAATTCTTATCCTGCCTCGAATATGACTCCTTGTGGTATTACTAGATTATTCTTATTAGTCTGTCTGTGTAGCTAACTAAGATTGGACATTTGGCAATTCCATTGGACTCCCATTCTATTCAGCAATAGCTCTATGCACTGTCTCCTTACTGACTAGATAGTGTGGCAGAGTCATTTAGCTCCCGAAGTCACCGATGATTGATCCCCAATGATCTTTAGATTATCCTACGCAGGACAAGAGTACGGAGTCACAGTCAAGAAGTGTCAGAGGCACTCATGCTTGCAAAAATTCCAAAACCTTTAGCTCATCCACTCTAGTCTGGAGGACCAAAAACCACAGAGTCTAATTAAGTTTAAAAGCTTTATTAAAAGTAAACACATTTATTAAAATCAACTTTGTCATAAAACTATTTAACTGAAAACGGAAAAGTGCTTAGTGCTGACGATTAATTGGACACATTTCTTGTGGTCGAGCCGAGCTCTCACCTGGTTTGAACTTGATCCTGGACTTGTGTTCTTAGAAGTCAAGCTTCTGTCTGTTAGGAGAAAAAGTGGTGCGTGTTAAAAATAAAAAGCAAGCATTCATCAGTTGTGCATAAAAGTGCAGCAAGACAACAGCCTTCCCTGGAAAAAGGGACATTTTTACTTTAGAGTAGACAGTCACAAATTATTACATTGTATTCTGTTATTTTAACATTTCTTTATTACTCCTAGACCAAATATTATATAGTAGTGAGTGGTGTATTCTAACATTCTTAAATGTACTTTGTAGGTGGAACATCTGGTGGCGGGGCCAGCGCGGAGGTGGCGGTGTTGGGCGAGGACTCGGAGGACTCTGGGGAGGAAGCGGTGCAAGAGTAGGCGGACGGTCCTGTGGGGGTTCGCACGGTGGTGGCGGGAACAGGTAAGCTATATATTCCTTACTTATTGAGATTGAAGACTGCATAGTGTGCTTTCTGCACGGGTGTATTACAAATCAACCAGGTAGTAGCCTCCTCGAAATGTACTCCGACTTAGCTGTGAAGTTTTTGGTGAGAAGAATCCCAATAAGATCTTAGATGAACGTGATGGATGGGATGAATGAAAAGCGAAAGAAGGGTGTACGTGTAAGTAAGTGGGACGCAAAATTTTATGATGGCTGGCAAAGAAGAACGATATGTGTTTGCTTGGCCCCCGAGGTGGCTGGGAAGGAAAGAATATGGTATGGTGCATGGCTGGGTCAATGATGAAGCAAGGATGGGTGGAAGGACAGCAGCCTGGGTGGGTGAAACAGAAACTGTATGTGTGCGTATACTTTGAATGAATGGATGCCTGGAGCATGGTATTCTCTGACTCTTAGATAGCACATGTGTATCTAGACTCTAGAGAGAGTAGATGGTCGCTGGATGAACTAAGTGTTACCTTGAAGAGCATGTACCACCGCACCCGCACGTCCGTTCCAGTGTAGGGAAGGCAAGGAAAAGAAATTGTAAATGTGTCCAATACTACCATGAATAGTAGCAGTACTTTGTATTGCAACTGCAAGCACAGCATATATCCGGTTATTACGGTGGACACTCCGTACCTCTCTTAATAACTTTAGTTTAGTTGTAGTACGTCATTCATGTGTGGGTGTATCACTGTTCACTCAATATTAAGCAAAGCACCTAAAGTCATCCCATATGTCATCAAATACGTCCCATGTGAAGTGATAGATAATCAAATTATTTAGCTTCTTCATTTTCCTTTTCTAGTACTCATTTGCACTGTAGGGTGAAAGGTAAATTAATTAAGCAGTAGCCCTTGTAACAGAGTATTCTCAGTGCCACCCGTAATAGAAAAGTAATAGCTTCACCACCTGCATGTACTGGACCGGTACAGTAACGCCAGTCTGTCTCACTCATCATGGTGTGCAACTGTTTTTCTCGGGTGCAAGTTCACTGTGCTGCCATTCTGCCGGCTTGCATAAGATAACGTACCAATTTTCCTAAACAAGAGAGAAGAAGAAGAATAAGACTGGTGTACTGTCATAGTCGACTGTAATGGAAGTCCATAGTGGTCGTAGAATTTGTTCATTAAACTACCACTAATGTTAGAGCAAGGATGCAGAAGTGGGAGGTTACATAGATACTGTCCTCAATAGTTATGTACTGTGCTTTCAATTTGCTACTTGTACTGTGACCCAACTTTCGGCTCAATCACTTTGTGTTATTAATGCTAAGGAGCATTGGTTACAGACTATGTCTTTCTTTCTTCATATAGTTGCTCCTTCCAAATCGACATCACGGAGGGAGCAGGCTCGAATGGCCCGGCAACGGAGGCTGGATGCCACTGTCGCCGAATATCGGCGGCTGGTGGCCCTGGAGGAGGAGGAGGACACGCAGTCGACCGGTGCAACCACAACATCCTCGACTGGGACAGCTGCATCCTCCTCCGTGACCCCACGGGCCGCCAGCATGCGCAGTGCTCCAGCGGTACGGAGCCGGGCTAAGAAAGCCAACCGCCACCGCCAAGCAGCAGAAAGACCAGCTGCCCCCCACAGGAGCTGCAAGGCACGCCAGCGCCGCCTAGGAGTCCGAATGTCCTACCTGGAGCAGGAGGTCCTTAGGTACAAGAACTTGGTGGAGGGCCTCCGCTTCGACCTTGCCACCCTCCGCAAGGAGTATGATGCCCTGGCCGCAAAATTCACCAGCACCCCCCAGTAGTGGAGTGTCCCTTGCCCTTTTTTTAGAGACTTTTGGGGGGTGGGATTTGGGAGTTGGGTTCTTTTTGGGACTTTTCAAAGACAATCGTTGGGGTTAGGGAGGGTCTTGAGGGAGATTATTTTGTTAGGGCTACATAAATATACTTTTTTGCACTTTATCTGACCATATCTGTTTTTTACTGCTTTTCAGTCTGGTGGGTGGGGGACGGGGTGTCACAGTAAGTTTGTTTTTCTGAACAGTCATAGGACTTTAGTAGTACTACCGTCAATCTCTCGTCTAGTCCTAATACTCCATTATACTACCTCCCACCAAACGCTTATCTTACCTGTAATTTGTGTTAGAAATTAGGGCTAGGCCCAGGGCTGGCTCCACGTGAAATGGGGATTAACGTTGGCAATCCTGGGCGGGTGAAATTTCCTCATTGCGGTGGTACTAGTGGTGTGACACAGTGGCAGTTGCATGCCTATGGAAAAAAAGAAAACGTGTCCTGGTTTGTCCTTACTGTAGCATTACAACAGTTACGGTACGATCGAGAATATAGCAGGTGACAGTACACTAGAACAGTGCCATAATGTAGCCTAACAAATGGTAAAGTATTTGCTTGCAAGTATAACTAGTACTTGCGTTGAATTTATTTGACATTGGCTCCTACTACTAGAAGAAATAGTACTGAAGCTGAGTAAGTCTAGAAGATATCCTCGTATTCCTTCACCAGCCTGTTGCTATGACCTTATCCTCCCCAGCAAGTGTGTGGAATTATTGATGTCATTTTAGTCAGACATCAAGCAAAACAACACAGCCCGGGGGAAGAGGGTTAGGGTTTGGAAAATGGATGGGAATGGGGGTTTCTTTTTGGGTAGGTTTTGTTGAGAGAAGAAAAAAAATGCACAGCCTGGACAAACAATAATTGAAGATAAAGAAATCTTTGGGTACAAACTAAAGCTAAGCACATGCAGTCACACTCATAGAAGAAAACAATGGATACTGTATCTGTATTCTGTATGTTGTTGGAGTTGTCCTGTTGAATTTGGTAAGTTAGTTGCATGCAGCAAACAATTCCTCTTATTAGCGGCACTCCTCCATTCCAGCTGACGCTTCGTCCATCAATGTCGGTGACCACTGACAGAAGACACCCTGTGTCCACTGCCTGCCTGGCGGATGTTGACTGAAACCCGGCCTGTAATTATTGAACGGAAAACAGGAAGTGCTATTACAATACCACTGATAAATAAATAAAACGTATGTACGCTGTGTGTATGTATGCTGTATGTCCAAAACACTTCTATCCGGTATTAGACCTTCCCAGGAATGCCCCAGCCAAGACCCGCCAACCCACCCGCAAAAAAGCACGCGACAACACCCCCAAACAGCGAAAAAGCTAAATCTCATACTTACTATATCTCTCGGCCTTCGGTCCAAACGCGCTGTGCAGCTAGGTCATCATCATAACTCCTGTTTTCCACCACGGATTTCCTGAAAAGCAAATGCAATCAAGATTAGACTGTCGCAGCAGTGCTTCGACAGAGACCCCGGCCGCAACCCACCCACGAACAGCAGGAAGCCCCCCAAAACGCTACATTGAGCAAGATGTCAGAAGAAATAGCAAAAAAAAGGCTTTTCCTTAAGGATTTTGTCCAAAACACTTCTATCCGGTATTAGACCTTCCCAGGAATGCCCCAGCCAAGACCCGCCAACCCACCCGCAAAAAAACACGCGACAACACCCCCAAACAGCGAAAAAGCTAAATCTCATACTTACTATATCTCTCGGCCTTCGGTCCAAACGCGCTGTGCAGCTAGGTCATCATCATAACTCCTGTTTTCCACCACGGATTTCCTGAAAAGCAAATGCAATCAAGATTAGACTGTCGCAGCAGTGCTTCGACAGAGACCCCGGCCGCAACCCACTCACGAACAGCAGGAAGCCCCCCAAAACGCTACATTGAGCAAGATGTCAGAAGAAATAGCAAAAAAAAGGCTTTTCCTTAAGGATTTTGTCCAAAACACTTCTATCCGGTATTAGACCTTCCCAGGAATGCCCCAGCCAAGACCCGCCAACCCACCCGCAAAAAAGCATGCGACAACACCCCCAAACAGCGAAAAAGCTAAATCTCATACTTACTATATCTCTCGGCCTTCGGTCCAAACGCGCTGTGCAGCTAGGTCATCATCATAACTCCTGTTTTCCACCACGGATTTCCTGAAAAGCAAATGCAATCAAGATTAGACGGTCGCAGCAGTGCTTCGACAATGACCCCGGCCGCAACCCACCCACGAACAGCAGGAAGCCCCCCAAAACGCTACATTGAGCAAGATGTCAGAAGAAATAGCAAAAAAAAGGCTTTTCCTTAAGGATTTTGTCCAAAACACTTCTATCCGGTATTAGACCTTCCCAGGAATGCCCCAGCCAAGACCCGCCAACCCACCCGCAAAAAAGCACGCGACAACACCCCCAAACAGCGAAAAAGCTAAATCTCATACTTACTATATCTCTCGGCCTTCGGTCCAAACGCGCTGTGCAGCTAGGTCAGCACTCACCAATCATCATAACTCCTGCTTTCCACCACGGATTTCCTGAAAAGCAAATGCAATCAAGATGAGACTGTCGCAGCAGTGCTCCCAGACCCCAAAACTCACCCACAAACACCCGGAACCCCGCCAAAGAGCACCTCAAAGGCAAGCAAGTCAGCAAAAACGGCAAGAAATTTCCACCTCATATTTGGTCCAAAACACTTTTATCCATTATTAGAGCTTGACAGCAATGGGCCCAAAGCCGTCAACTCACCCGCAACTCACCCGCAAAGAAGTAGAACACCCCCACAAGTGCTGAGTCTTTCTTCATTGGGCGTAATCCAGCACTCTGCTTTGAGGGAAATCGCAGTCTGGAGGAGGAGGAAAGAGGAGCATGTTCTTCAGAACTTGTGAACCTGAGGAATGTAGACTGCGGCACCTTCAAATCAATAAGCAAACAAGTGAAGACAGTTCTGCTGATGGTCTTGTTTTTGGGATTAGGTGATTAAAGTTTGAATTAAATTAACTGTGCAAAACAAAGAAAGAGAGACACACAGGAATAAAAGTGAATAAGGACGAAAAAGAAAGTTATTGATTCATTGTCTAATTTTCAGGGCTCGGTGTCAGGGAATAAGAAGAAGATTTCGTCATCATACTCTGCGAATTCAGGCAGGATGAGGTCAGTGCCACCGAACAGAGAACAAATCCCCTCATCTACGTTGCCGTCCTCCTCGTCTTCATGCGGCGTGCTTTCTCGTACTTTGTAATCTGGTGGTATGAGGTGCTGATTCATCTTGATCATTGTCAGCCGCTCCACATTTTTGGGCGAGAGGCGGCTCCGTTTGGGAGTTACAATGCCACCAGCAGCACTGAAAACACGTTCAGAAGACACACTTGCGAGTGGGCAAGACAAATAGTTTATAGCCAGGTTGGAGAGCTGTGGCCACAATTGTTTTTTGCCATGCCAATACTGCAAAGGCTCATCATTAAGAAAGACCTCTGTTGAGTCATTCAGATAGTCCTGCACCATCGTCTCAAGGTCATCAACGGTTCCTCCACTTTGCTTACTTTTTGCTGTGCCTGTGACATTTTTTCGAGACCCATACCCAATCAAACTTAGCCAATCCTCCTCCGCAGCCACTGTTAGTGTTGTCATTGTGTGTGGTGCAGATGATCCACTTGCCGGTGTCTTTAACGGCTGAGAGGTCACTTGTGCCCCAGCCACAGGTGCAGAAGTGGATTCTTGTGACTGGGGATGGCCTGCTGATGCTGATGCTGATGTACTGCCTTCTCCTTCAATAACCTGCCGTTCTTTTTCAAACCTCTTGGCTGACCAGGCTAGCCAATGTTTGTAATTTTTAACATCTTCATCAGCAAAAGGAAAGAATGCTTCGCCTGCCAGCGCCTTTTTGTAGCGTGGATCGAGAATAGTAGCACAAATGTAATGCTGTTCTGACTTGATCTTTTGAAGACGTTCATCACCACGTAGGCGCTCTAATAATTTCTCAGACAAAATAAAATGGTCTTTTTTTTTTACATCTTTTTCAAACTCAGAAGATACCGCCATCAGTTGGTGCTCCAGCATGCACAACAATGGGATAGCTTTGCCCAAATTACAGTCCTCCTGGCTGACTGCACGCGTGAAGAACTCAAAAGGACGAAGCATGTCTGTCAGGCTTTTAACTATGTCCCATTGCGCCGCACCCATCCACAGGTCATCCTTCTGAGATGTACCCTCTGTTAAGAAATAGTGATCGAGTACCGTATACTGCTCATACAGACGCTCAAGCATGTAGAAGGTTGAGTTCCAACGTGTTGCCACCTCCTGGATGAGTGCTTTCACTGGTATTCGACTTTGAAGTAGCAGCCTCCTCAGATGCTTCCGGGCCTTAAAAGAATGGCTGAAATGGTTGCACATTTTGCGGCAGGTGGCCATTACCGCGAACGCTGCACTGTCTCTATCACTCAAGAATTTTTGAACTACCAGGTTGATACAGTGCGCCAAACACGGCACTCTGAAATAGCCACCCAGCGACATGGCCTTAACTACATTGGCGCCATTATCCGTGGAAACATAACCAATCTGGCGTTTTTTTGGGGATAGCATTTTCGAGACCTTTTTGTTAAACTCGTCCAAAATGTTTTGGGATGTGTGACTTTTCTCCAAGCCAAACATAGCTAGTGTTGCATGTTTCCGAGCAGCTTTGAAAACTTGGTCCGGGTCAACACCTGCGTTTAGCTTTGCTTTAACACCTGAAAAAGAGACCCAGTGTGCAGTGATGCACATGTAATCAGCGCCTGCGCCACTGGTCCACATGTCTGTTGTCAGATGTATTGTGTGAACAGCACTCTTCTGCAAAGCTGCCCCAATCGCCTCCAGCACATCTTCATGTAGTGCTGGAACCGCAACTCTGGCAAAATAGAACCGGCTAGGAACCTTCCATTTAGGGCAGAGCGTTGCCACTAATTCTAGAAAACCTACCGCTTCTACAAAAGAAAAAGGGAGAAGGTCCACAGCTAGCATTTTAGCCAGCTTAGTGTTATACAGACGCGTCAGTGGGTGGTTGCGTTCATATGGCACGTCTGAAGAAAACATGGTTCTAATGTTGCCCTGGACCAAGCATTTACGGGCTGATAATGACTTCGTTGACCCAATTTTGCTCGCTGGTGAACTTTTGTGCGTTCGTGTCTCACTCGCTCCAACACTCTTAGTGTGCCTCACATTGGGTGTGCTGCTGACAGGGGTACTGGGTGTAAGGGAAGTGTTTGACACGTCTTCTTCCTCCTCGTCATCATCAGATGCAACATCAACGTTTTCTTGAATTCGGGCTTCCTTGATCGCATCTAGGTGTGCAAACCATTGGACAGTGTGCTGTCTCCTAAGATGACCTCTCTGCCTCCGGTACCATAGTTGGTACCTGACTTACCACGACTAACTGCTTGCTTACAAATGGTACAAATGGCAAACTTTGGATTTTTTTGACAAACAGTAAAGAAGTCCCAAACTGGGGACTTGAAGTGTCTGTGGGACCTGGAGGATGCGGCGATACTGGTGGTGGTGGTCATGAAGCTAATGCCAGATGAAGTGGAGGATCTGGATTGCCCAACTTTTGTACGTTGTGCACTTTCACCGCCACTAATTAAGGTCGAGGTGGATGGAGGTCTCTTCTTGCCAGAAAGAAATATGGAAGCGGGACGAGTTGGTGTACTACTTAACTCCAATGATTGTGGTGTTTCCACTGCCTCCTCATCGACAACATCATCATCATCACGCTCAGCAGCTCTTCGGGCTAGGGTCAAAATGTCTGTTTGCTGCATGCCCGCTGGGGCTGCAGTGACCTTTATGATGACTGGGTCGTCGTTGGCAGAGTGTTCATCAGCAGCGGTATCCGCCACTTCTTGTTGAGCCTCATCACACTCCATAACTCTGAGACTTTGGACGAGCTTCCTTTTACGCTTAACTACCTTTGTCGGATCATGGTGTGCCGCACTCTCAGACGGCAGTGGTGCTGGTTCCCAAGTTTGATCCGTATCATCAGAAGGAGGTGTGCTTGAAGAAGATGTAGACACCACCCTTGATCTCTTCCTTGCTAGGGGTGTGGAAGACAATGAAGGATCATCAGGAGGAGTGGCTTCCTCAAATGATACCTCGCCTTGATTGTCGATTTCCTGATGTGCCCCTACTTCGGGAGGAACAACTTTTGTGGGCACTAGTGACCCTCCATGCACCTCTGCTTGCGCATCTCCTTGCGCTGCCTCTCCTTCCACATGTACTCGGGCTTGTACTTGCACATGTGATTGTTGTTGCGGCTGTGGATGTTCAACACTCGTCAGATGAGCTACAACAACCTGTGTTGATTGAGGGACATTGCTGCTGCTTTCTTGCGATGAGCCAACATCACTGGTCGATGGTGATTGAAGAACTATACTGGCTGCCTCTGCAGCACTCAAGGGCTTGGACTTAAGTTGGCGTGGTGGTGGTGGTGGCACTGAGCCCAATGGAGCGGGGGTGCTGCTCCCAGCTTGGTCCCCAGCAGATCCCGCTGCTGCTGCAGGCATACTTTTTTTTTTACTCCCAAAAAAAGGGGCGGGCGGCACACCAGTCTCCTTGGTAACTTGCTTCTTCTGCTCCTTACTGGCACCTTTCTTGCTAGAGGAGCTACGGGTAACTTTTTTTGGTGCCATCTTCTTCAGAGCAGGGCAGAACAGCAGGCAGCAGTTGCACGAGTTGCAGAGTTGTCTGTGTCCAGACGTGACGTCGCGTGACGTTATGCTGCACACACACACCGCTGCAGGACTTCTTCCTGGCACTGGTGGTTCTCTTGAGTCTTGTGCACCTAAAAGCAATGGAAGACAGAGGAACATCAGTTCAGTTATACACCCCAAAAAATCGACAAAACACAGAAAAATCAGCACAATCCCATGCCATCCATGATGTTTACATTGAAGACACCCCACAGAAAGACTAGGGCCATGCAAGTATGCAACACTCACTACCCCTGGGCATAATGGATGAAAAGTAGGCAAAATAAGTGCAGGCCTCAGACACTGCCTCTCTTCAAAATGGCCCCTTACACCCCAAGCCAGTCCACATCAACAGTACACCCCAAAAAAACAGAAAAACTGCCAAAAATCACCACAATCCAATGTCATCCAGGATGTTTACATTAAAGAGAGTGAGACCACACTACATGCACACTCAGTCCATGCACCACTACCCCTGGGCAAAAGGCCCCACCAGCAGCCCCAAAAAAACGACAAAAAACAATAAAATCAGCACAATCCCAGCCCATCCATGGCCTCAATGGTGTTTAAATTCAAGAAGACACCCCTCAGAAAGACTAGGCCCATGCAACACTCACTACCCCTGGGCATAATGGATGAAAAGTAGACAAAATAAGTGCAGGCCTCAGACACTGCCTCTCTTCAAAATGGCCCCTTACACCCCAAGCCAGTCCACATCAACAGTACACCCCAAAAAAACAGAAAAACAGCCAAAAATCACCACAATCCAATGCCATCCAGGATGTTTACATTAAAGAGAGTGAGACCACACTACATGCACACTCAGTCCATGCACCACTACCCCTGGGCAAAAGGCCACGCCAGCAGCCCCAAAAAAACGACAAAAACAACAACAAACAGCACAATCCCAGCCCATCCATGGCCTCAATGGTGTTTAAATTCAAGAGGACACCCCACAGAAAGACTAGGCCCATGCAAGTCACCACCCCTGGGCAAAGGGCCCCACCAGCAGCCCCAAAAAAACGACAAAAAACAATAAAATCAGCACAATCCCAGCCCATCCATGGCCTCAATGGTGTTGAAATTCAAGAAGACACCCCTCAGAAACACTAGGCCCATGCAACACTCACTACCCCTGTGCATAATGGATGAAAGGTAGGCAAAATAAGTGCAGGCCTCAGACACTGCCTCTCTTCAAAATGGCACCTTGCACCCCAAGCACATGTTGCCTGTACCAGCCAGCACTCAAGATGGCCACCACCACCACCCACATGGCCAGTCCACATCAACAGTACACCCCAAAAAAACAGAAAAACAGCCAAAAATCACCACAAACCAATGCCATCCAGGATGTTTACATTAAAGAGAGTGAGACCACACTACAGGCACACTCAGTCCATGCACCACTACCCCTTGGCAAAAGGCCCCACCAGCAGCCCCAAAAAAACGACAAAAAACACAAAATTCAGCACAATCCCAGCCCATCCATGGCCGCAATGGTGTTTAAATTCAAGAAGATACCCCTCAGAAAGACTAGGCCCATGCAACACTCACTACCCCTGGGCATAATGGATGAAAAGTAGGCAAAATAAGTGCAGGCCTCAGACACTCCCTCTCTTCAAAATGGCCCCTTACACCCCAAGCCAGTCCACATCAACAGTACACCCCAAAAAAACAGAAAAACAGCCAAAAATCAGCACAATCCAATGCCATCCAGGATGTTTACATTAAAGAGAGTGAGACCACACTACAGGCACACTCAGTCCATGCACCACTACCCCTGGGCAAAAGGCCACACCAGCAGCCCCAAAAAATCGACAAAAACAACAAAAAACAGCACAATCCCAGCCCATCCATGGCCTCAATGGTGTTTAAATTCAAGAGGACACCCCACAGAAAGACTAGGCCCATGCAAGTCACCACCCCTGGGCAAAGGGCCCCACCAGCAGCCCCACAAAAACGACAAAAAACAATAAAATCAGCACAATCCCAGCCCATCCATGGCCTCAATGGTGTTGAAATTCAAGAAGACACCCCTCAGAAACACTAGGCCCATGCAACACTCACTACCCCTGGGCATAATGGATGAAAAGTAGGCAAAATAAGTGCAGGCCTCCGACACCGCCTCTCTTCAAAATGGCCCCTTACACCCCAAGCACATGTTGCCTGTACCAGCCAGCACTCAAGATGGCCACCACCACCACCCACATGGCCAGTCCACATCAACAGTACACCCCCAAAAAACAGTAAACCAGCCAGAAATCACCACAATCCAATGCCATCCATGATGTTTACATTAAAGAGAGTGAGACCACACCACAGGCACACTCAGTCCATGCACCACCACCCCTGGGCAAAAGGCCACACCAGCAGCCCCAAAGAAACGACAAAAAACAATAAAATCAGCACAATCCCAGCCCATCCATGGCCTCAATGATGTTTAAATTCAAGAAGACACCCCACAGAAAGACTAGCCCCATGCAACACTCACCACCCCTGGGCAAAGGGCCACACCAGCAGGCCCAAAAAAACGACAAAAATCAGCACAATCCCAGCCCATCCATGGCCTCAATGGTGTTTAAATTCAACAAAACAGTTGTATCATGCACCCCTAACCAACCCTGGTCCTACTGGATACTGTGGCTACCCACAATATAATTTATTTAATGCTCTGAAAAAGTTCCAAAATTGTACTTGCAGCAACTGTAATGCCCCAAACAAACTTACTTCTGAAAGTTGATTTCTTTTTTTTTTTTTTTTTAAATATCTTTATTCAAGAAATGTTTTCCCCCCCCATTTTTCTGTTACAACCAATGTGTTTTTATACATTTACATATTCTTTTATAACAAATACAGATTAGTACTGCTAAATAATAGTAAAAATAATATGCAGATTTAGAGTACTAATATTCAAAGACATAAATGTGGCACATAATACAACATCTCTATTTAACCTTATATATTCAACACAATTCTCAATTATTGCCGCACACCATTTTTCCTATTCTTCCACTGTTCAATGGGAAACCATATCTTGCACCCCATAGCTTTTGCCTTCCTTCCTTTTCTGTCATAAATAGCCCTCTCCAGATTATACGTAGATAATAATCTTGCAACCCAGGTCTGGAATGTTGGTGCAGTTTTGTCCTTCCATGCTTTTGCGACAATTATCCTATATACTGCTGCAGCCATGAATAAGAATTCTGGGTAGGTTATATTATCTTCTGAGCTTACCCCCAGGATTATTAATTCCTCAGATAATTTAATTTTTATATCCAGTGTATTCTCTAGAAACTCTTCTATTGCCAGTTTTAAAGTGTATAATTGTGGACATTGTGCGAACATATGTGTTATATTAGCTTGAGCTGAATTACACCTTGGACACGTTATTCCCGTGGAGCCTCCCCAACTGGCTATTCTGGCTGGTGTATAATATAATGAATAAACTGTTTTATAGTGTTTGGTTTGGAGTGTAGCAGAGCATAAGATAGTTCTACCAAAATCTAAGGAGATCTGTAAGTCTTCAGGTCTTGCATTTACCTGCTCTCTCCATTTACTACTGAATTTCTCTCTGTCATCAGTTTTATAGGCTTGTAATTCTGCATACAGCTGTCTTATTGAGCATGAGAAATTACTTCCCAAATAATCCATAATCTTACATCTCGCCATCCCTCCTGCACCCCCCGTTTTTGTATAGAAGTAACTCCTCGCTTGTAGGTATTTGAAGAAGCTATGTCCAGTTATTTTATACCTATGCTGTACGTTTTGGAACGTTAAGATTGCTCCCCCTTCATCCATTAAATCTCCCAGTTTCTTAATCCCTTTCTCGTCCCATTCTTTCATAACTGTATCCCAAAAGATTTCTATCGGAAGGCTATCATTTCTATAAAGCCTTAAATATCGATTGTACCTTCCCAGTCCCAATTTTTTCCTTATCGCTTTCCAAACTTTATATATCGCAGTCAGTGTCTTAAATCTTGTGTGCTTAAAATATGCAAAGTCCACCGTTGCTACCAAAGCGTTTTCTGCCGCTTTACCTAGAAGTACTTTATATACATTCTCCGGCCCTTTCCTCCCCATCTCCTCCTCCTGATCACTTCCGCCTAATAATCCTTTGGAATATTGTAGAGCTGCCGCCCAGTAGTAAAATCTAAAATCAGGTGCTCCCCAACCTCCTCTCTCGCGCGGTAGTGTTAAAAACCGATATGCTCTGCGTGTCTTCCCCTGTGCCCAGATTAACTTATTTACAGCCGATTCTATTCTATTAAACCAAATCCCTTCGAAAAAAAGTGGGATTGCCCTGAACAAATATAAAAACTTCGGAAAAGTAACCATTTTGATAAAGTTGATTCTACCCATGAGAGTCAGGTGTAAGTTATTTACTCTCTCCAAGTTGCTTTTTACTTTGGCTAGCAGTGGTTCCAAATTTATCTCTACTAGTTTTTCTAGGTCTGCCGTAACCCTGACACCCAAGTACTTTGTGTCTGAGACAACTCTTGCGTCTACAAATGTAGTGTATATGTTCTGAACGACCTGTGTTTTCCCCCTGTTTATTGAATATCCAGAAACCTCTCCGAATTTCCTAGCCTCCTGTTCAATTTCAGCCAGTGACTCCTCTGGTGTCGGTGTTATGACGGCCACATCATCTGCGTAGGCAAATAACTTATATTCTTTCCCGTGTAATATAACTGGGGTAATCGTCCTATTTATTGACAGTCTTCTCAGATAGGGGTCCAGATATATTGCAAATAATAGTGGTGAGACTGGGCAACCCTGCCTGGTCCCTCGTCTAAACTGCACTGCGTTAGAGTATGATCTATTAATACGGATCCTTGCGCTAGGATGTTTATATAATGCCTGGACTGCCTTTATGTATCCTCGACCTATACCAGCCCACTCCATAGCCTTCCAAAGGTAAACCCAAGAGACCCTGTCGAAAGCCTTCTCGGCATCCAAAAAGATAGCCGCGACAGGATCGCCTGCGGCCGCTACAGCGTCCAAAATGGTTATCAGCTGTCTAGTATGTTCCGTGGTTCCCTTCCCTGGTATAAACCCATGTTGTATAGGGGAGACCACCTTCTCTATCACCTTGCTCAATCTGTTGGCCAGTGCCTTGGAGAATATCTTCGCATCAGCATTAAGCAGTGTGATAGGCCTATAAGAACCCGGTTCAGTGGGGGGTTTATCTTTTTTCAATAATACGATTATGTCGGCCCCCGCCCAAGAGTGAGGAACCGTTCTGCCTCCTTGTGCCAAGCAACAAATTATCCAGATATCTTTGGCTAGTACATCCCAGAAAGTTTTGTAAAATTCTACTGGGATCTGATCTTGACCCGTTGCTTTGCCAGATGGTAAACTAAATGTTGCGTCTCTTATCTCCTGTAGTGTTAATTGTGTATCTAGTTTATCAACAGCCAAAAATCAGCACAATCCAATGCCATCCAGGATGTTTACATTAAAGAGAGTGAGACCACACTACAGGCACACTCAGTCCATGCACCACTACCCCTGGGCAAAAGGCCACACCAGCAGCCCCAAAAAATCGACAAAAACAACAAAAAACAGCACAATCCCAGCCCATCCATGGCCTCAATGGTGTTTAAATTCAAGAGGACACCCCACAGAAGACTAGGCCCATGCAAGTCACCACCCCTGGGCAAAGGGCCCCACCAGCAGCCCCACAAAAACGACAAAAAACAATAAAATCAGCACAATCCCAGCCCATCCATGGCCTCAATGGTGTTGAAATTCAAGAAGACACCCCTCAGAAACACTAGGCCCATGCAACACTCACTACCCCTGGGCATAATGGATGAAAAGTAGGCAAAATAAGTGCAGGCCTCCGACACCGCCTCTCTTCAAAATGGCCCCTTACACCCCAAGCACATGTTGCCTGTACCAGCCAGCACTCAAGATGGCCACCACCACCACCCACATGGCCAGTCCACATCAACAGTACACCCCCAAAAAACAGTAAACCAGCCAGAAATCACCACAATCCAATGCCATCCATGATGTTTACATTAAAGAGAGTGAGACCACACCACAGGCACACTCAGTCCATGCACCACCACCCCTGGGCAAAAGGCCACACCAGCAGCCCCAAAGAAACGACAAAAAACAATAAAATCAGCACAATCCCAGCCCATCCATGGCCTCAATGATGTTTAAATTCAAGAAGACACCCCACAGAAAGACTAGCCCCATGCAACACTCACCACCCCTGGGCAAAGGGCCACACCAGCAGGCCCAAAAAAACGACAAAAATCAGCACAATCCCAGCCCATCCATGGCCTCAATGGTGTTTAAATTCAACAAAACAGTTGTATCATGCACCCCTAACCAACCCTGGTCCTACTGGATACTGTGGCTACCCACAATATAATTTATTTAATGCTCTGAAAAAGTTCCAAAATTGTACTTGCAGCAACTGTAATGCCCCAAACAAACTTACTTCTGAAAGTTGATTTCTAATCCAAAAGTGATCCAAAGACAGTCAAAAAGGCCTCAAATCCAAATATCCAGCAGCACCCACAAAAAGTAATCCTTCCAGCTCCAGATCCAAATGAAAGTGACCAGGAGATGGACAAAGCACTGGGAGGAGCCTGCTGGACAGAAACAGGAAGTTGGAGACTGTGGGGCACTTCCTTCCTACCCCCCCAAAAAATGGACTCCTTGCAAAAAAAAGGCCATGCAAATGTCAACCTGAGGAGTGATTCTGATAAAAATCATAATTTTCTGAAGGTTTATCCTGTTTGCTGGTGATTTTCTTGTGCAGAATTGCAAAATCTCTATTTCGCGAGTGCGAGATTGTTCCTTTCCGCCGCAACTACGTGTTCGCAATTGCGAACTCTCGCGAGGTGTGCTGTGCAAGGTGGCAAGCCGCGATTACGTATTCGCGGGCGCCAAACTCCCGCGGGATCACGCAGCAAGATCTAAAATGGCGCGGCACTCGCAAAATATGATCGAGAAAAACAACTCGGCAAACGCTTAATGACGGAAAGTGAACGCCGTGCACCACGCCGCGCGCCGCAACCAAGCAAAAAATCCACCGCGAGCGGATTCACGGATTTTCGACAAATTCGCGCGAGTTCGCGGATTGCGAATTTGCCGAAAATCCGAAAAATCCGCGAGCGGAGCGGATTTTCCGCCCATGCTTAGTCAGGAGCCTCACACCTGATAGAAATTAAGTGGGGGAGAAACAAAGGCTCAAACCTTGTTAGATATTCACCCTTACTTAAGTTATTCCTAAAACACCGGCTAAAAGTACTGCCCTCCGCAGACCACATGGCTCCTTGGCTGCGTCCCCCAAAACCAGCAAAATGCCGCCTGTGCGGGAATGACGAGGAAAACATAATACACCTCATTACTATCTGCAAGGAGCTGCAGATAGAGCGCAGGAATCTGCTGAGACCACTATTCAACAAAAAAGGGATCAGGTCCTGCAGGCAAGCAGTCCTGGCTTGCTTCTCAGGCGACAAAGTCCAAATGGCTTCTCGACTGGTAAAATACATCAAAGCCGTAGAAGCCAGAATTAACATAAAGAAAGAACAAATGGACAAAGAAACCGTATTTTCCACACCCTTGGAGCAAAACATACACGGTCCAAACAGAGGCACAGTTGACTTACTGGTATAAATATGGACAGAGCTTCAAAAGGCATGTGCCTATAGGGAAAAAGAACGGCACGCCTCCTGAAATGGAATGTGGCCCGCAACGCATTTAGAAAGGGAAAGGGGGCCAGGTTAACCACAAGAAAACTCAGCCGAGGAATCGCAGCAATGCCTTAGTGATGGACAATGATTCATCCCAAAAAACGTTCCCTCTTCTCTTTTAGACTCTAATTCTCATCACTGTTTAAGCGAAGTTATTTTCTTTTTATCTGTTCTTTTTTAACTTTGAACTCATGACAAGAACTATCGCTTAAGCGGCCACAGATATCTTCTTCTTTTAACTGTTTTTATCGTTGCTGGTATTTTTGTCATGGTTTTTATTAACTGTACAATAAATATTACTTACTTAAGAGAGGCATCTTTTCACTTCCTGCAGTTATGTTAATGTTAATGTTAATAGGATTTTTAAAGTGCTCTGTTACCCAGAGGTGTCCTGGTGCTGTCCCTGGTTAGGAGATATGCATGCACTGGAAGAAAAGAAATAGACTAAACAGTGGAACCCCATGGGCCTCTGCACCTAACTCGCTATCCCTAATCAATATATAACTGGTGTGGAATTACCCAGAAAACAAGTGTGCACACTGTAGAACACCCACTGTCACAGTGTAATTCCCATACAGGAGTTTAGCAAATTTTAGTCATTAGCACAGGTGCACCACATAACAAATTGGACAATGGATTTTATAAAATACATGTCCACAAAATACTGACTATGTTTTAAAGACTCCATTGAATAAAGGAAGACATTTTTTTAAGAATATCTTGTGGACATGTATTTTATAAAATCCGTGGTCCAATTTGTTATGTGATGCACCTGTGCTAATGAGTAAAAAATGCACTGAAGAATATCAGATGTGATGGTCTTTCCCAGTATTTACACAAAGCAAATTGCATTTATATAGAGCTTACTTCCCCTGAGGTGGCATTGAAATAATTTAAGTACCACTATATTTCTTATATATCAATCAATCAAATAATCTTTATTTCGATCATTTCAGATCATAAAAGATAAACACATAAACATACTATAAAACATTAAGACGATTTCTATATTACAGGTTTTTTCTAAAAAGCCATGATTGGAGTCTAAAAAATATATGATTTAAGCTTAAAAGTTAGTAGAAGATGCCATGTTGGAGTCTTTTATAATTCTTGCGCGTGCTCTCCACATTGCCGTCAGAAATTTTGCCATGGCAAAGACGGTTGTAGGTGATAAGTCTGTTTTTAGCACTCTATATGCTGGGGCGTAGGTCCGGAAGCCCAAGTTCTTTAAGTATGGAGCCAGCCAGTAGCTCCTGATCTTGCTGTACGCTCTACAAAAGAAAACCACATGTAGCTCACTTTCCAGCTTGTAATTGCATGCTGGGCATGTGGCCAACTCAAGGTTACCATTCCAGGATTTGGTGAAGGCCCTCAGTGGTAGCGAGCCATATCTCCATTGCAGGAAAATCTTTCTTACATGCACAGGGGTCATAGCGTCCAGAACGTACTCAGGTATGTAGGAGTCTTTTGCTTTCGTAAAAATGTCACTTAAAGACCCTTCTCTGATTGAACCCAGAGCTTTCTCGAGCATGAAATTGTAAAACAGTCTGGAGAGTTCTTTCCTTGGGAGGTTTGTGGCAGTTGTTTCAGGATTACACCACAACTCAGGGATTCCAAGTGTAGTACACATGTCCCGGATATACTTTAACCAGGGAATTTTGGACACATGTATTAGCCTGAGCAACTCCTGTAGTTCGCTTCTGTAGTGGCCCAGATCCTGGCTGCTCCACAGACGTCTCCAATAAGTCAAAGGTTTTAGGCCCAGTTCTTCAGTAATTGGGCGGAGTGCCAAGTCCATTCTCAAGGGGAGGAGGGGGCTACTCGATGGAAGAGCCGCTAGCTGTCTTATAAAATTATTTTCAGCGACCTGGATATTTTGTAGTGATGTATGTCCCCATAGCTCTGCCCCGTAGGCAATACCTCCTCTAGCTTGCGCTTTATAGATGTGTATTGCCGGTGTCAGAGGTCGAAGATAGGATTTCTTGGCAATTCTAGAAATAGCTCCCGCCCTCTGAATTAATTTTATAGTGGCCTTTGATTTGTGTTGCTGCCAGGTCAGAGACTGATTAAGTGTAATGCCCAGGTACTCGATTACTTGAACTCTTTCTAGAACTACAGATCCCAGACGGGGATTTGGGCAATTTTGGGGTTTTTTGCTGAGAATCATGAATTTGGTCTTGGAGGGGTTTATTTCTAGACCCCTTTTGTTACAGAAGTCCAAGAAACCGTCCAAAACTCTCTGCAGCCCCATTGGTGTTTTTGCCAACAGCAGGGTGTCGTCGGCGAACATAATCGCAGGCACCCTGCTGTTGTTTAATTGTGGAGCATCAACGTTGGGGATCCTACTCAGGTGTTCTATTACCCCATTTGTAAAAAGACAGAAGAGAGTCGGCGCCAACACGCATCCCTGCCTTACCCCTCGTTGGACAGGGAACCTATCTGTCAGCCTACCACCCTTTCCGTATCTTACACGGGCGTAATTATCTGTATGTAGCCTTATTAAAATGTGCAGTATATCGCCGGGGATACCCATATCCGCCAGTACTGCCCACAAACTGGCCCGTGGGACCAGGTCGAAGGCGGCACGGAGATCAACGAAAACCGCATACAGTGACCCCCCTTTTAGGTGTGTTGTCTTCCAGTACAGAATGTTGAGTCTAAGTAACTGATCGACTGTTGAGACTCCCCTCCTAAATCCTGCCTGAAGAGGGCTTAAAATATCTGTCTCATCCATCCAATTTTGGAGCCTATCAAGGATTAGTCTACCGAACAACTTTTGGGTCACATCGATGAGACTAATTGGACGGTAATTGGCTGGAAGCAGGGGCGACCCCTTTTTGAATATAGGGACCACCTCCGCTCCCAGCCAAGTGTCCGGTATTCTCATCCCCCCCAGGACTGCATTAAACAATATCAACAGATAGGGTGCCCAAATATCAGGTTCTTGTTTAAAGAGATCACCCGGCACCCCATCAAGTCCTGGGGCCTTTCCGGAGGACAGCCCTGCTAATGCCACCCTTATGTCTTTAATGGTAAAAGGGACAGCACTATGTGTGTTATGAGCAGTGGGTTTTATTATTGCTATCTCGTCGTTGTCAGAGGAATATAGCTGCTGGAAATGGTCCTGCCAGACGTTTGGAGCAATATTTGGTTCCACAGCCGAGGGGAGATCCCCACTTCCGTGGTTTATAATTCTCCAGAATCTACGGGAATCCCTTTCAGCTAGGGACTCCGATAGATTCTCCCAATGCTGAACGTCCCACTCAATTTTAGTGTTGGTTATGAGTGATTTGTAGGTCCTCCTTTTGAGTCGAATTTCCTCCCTTGAGCCCCCCTCTTTTATCATGGTTAAGAGGTCCAGCTTTGCCAGTCTACAGACGTTATTGTACCAGGTATTTTTGGGTACGCCCTGCGTTCTTGGTCGTCCAATGCTTAGAAAATCAGCCTCAAGCTTCTTGGTTAGATTTAGATGTAACTGAGCTATATCCTCGCTAATGTCTTTTGTAGAGTTAAGGCGCCATAACTCAAAAGCCTCATCTAGAATGGGAATAATCCCAGTATAGAGGGCGGCTAACTTTTCGGTACTGGAGGCAAGTTTTTCCCATCTTATCCGCCTTCGGTTGTTCTCCAGGAGGTGCCCCCCTCTCAATTCCTGTGCACATAGTGCAGTCTCCCCCAAGGGCGGGATGACATATTCTAACTCCAGGGCGTTATGGTCGCTGTCATCTCTATCTACTATTTTAAAATCCAATACCCTTTTCCACTCCTGCATTTGAACAAGGAGGTAATCCAATCTACTTTGCCTACCTGCCTTGTTGAATGTGCATTTAGAGGGAATGTCAGATCTGGTACGACCGTTGCACGCTCTCAGACCAAAGGTAAGGTTCAATGTATTTATTTGGACGGCCAACGGTGTCCAAGCTCTGGGTGGGGGTGCCTCTGTCTGGGGAACCTGCCAACTTGAATCCTCCTCTAGGGAGGGTCCATCAAGTAGGCCAGGTAAAGGCTCGAAATGTGAATTGAAGTCGCCCCCTATTATATAAGACATATCCCCAGGGATGGTTTCCAAAATAGTCGACAATGACTCTATAGTTTTAGAAGTGGCCGCTGTTTGAACTGGTCTGGAATATATGTTTATAACTAATAGTTTGAAAGGCCCTGGCCATTCCAATAATACTACCAGTATATCTTCTGAGTCTGCTGGGTATCTTGAGGCTGTACATCCTAGGTCTGACGCAACCCAGGTTGCCAGTCCTCCAGATGGTCGTCCTTTCCCAGCCCATACAGCGGGGATTGAGAAAATCTGAAATCCCCTATATGGTATCTCTTCTCTTGACCAAGTCTCTTGGAAGAGACATACACTTTTTAGATCTACTAGCTCAGCCCATGAGTCCGATTCTATTTTGTTACTTATGCCTGCAACATTCCAGGAAAGGAATTTTAGGATTAGTGGGGCAATCTGTGTCGCTGCTTGGCTAGCCCTTAAGATGGTATTAGCTGTACGTGGGGCTGAGCCCATTTGAACTTCCTCAATTGCCGGGGCTTCTTGAGTGTTTTCCTTTTTGCTAGGTTCATAGTGGGAGTCTTGAGTCCCTCTACAGATTTTCTCCTCGCTGGTAGTGGGGGATACTAGGTAGCCTTGATCAGGGCCTACTGAACTCTCTTTTGCCCCTGCTACGGAAGCCGGCTGTCAATCCACCGTTTCTTAGCAGTCATAGCGGTTGGACAGTGATAAAAAAGGTGGCTGGTAAAATCTTGGGGGCCATGACTCCTCTCTCTCATAATTTCCCCTTCCCGTTCCTCTTCTCTGTACAGTTTCCCATCCCTGTGAATCACAGTATGTGGGAGGGTAGATGGGGGGTGGGCGTACATGGTCAAAGGGAATTCTCCTCCTTTCCTGGTTTCCCTCCCAGTTTCTCCTAAGGTCCGGATAGTAACCTCTCCTCTGTGCCTTAGATGGATGATCAGTAGGTGGATAGAAGAACGACAGAGGGACTGGTTGAATTGTGCTCCCTTCGTCCTCCAAAAAAGAACCACAAATAAATGGGACTGTACCTGGTTCTTTAAAACTCACCAGAATACAGTCGCCACTAATTGTTTTGGGACTCTTGCCCACCCATGAGACTCTTCTTGCCATGCTGATATCACTGGTCTTGCCTCTAGGAAGCGGCCTATGTGTTGAGAGCCAGTTAATTACTTTATTTTTCAACGACTCCCCTGTCTCATAAGAGTCTGATTTCAATTCGGGAACCCCAATTAAAATCGCAGTATATGGTGCTACCTCCGGAGGAAGATTAACAGTGACTGCTCTTGGAGGTTGGTTGGAAGCGTTTTTGGGTCAGGTGGATTATGGATGGTGTTCAACTGAGGTTTTGGGGGACTTTTATGTTGCACATTTGTCTGAGTTGCTGTTGGTACTTGGTTTTGAGTAGCACTAGTTTGTTTGTTGATAGCGCCTCCTGAAGTCACTGGAGTTGCCGAGTTAGATTTTAATTTAGGCGGTTGAACGCTGGTTGATTTAGAGTTTTTATCCCCCGCTAAAGATGTTTTTCCTGTCTCAGCTGCTTTTGAGCTTTTGAGAGGGTCCAAATTGTTCTTATGTTTCGGGTCCATGGGGCGGGATGTGGAACAGGGAGCACCCGATTTCCAGCCCTCCATAACTTTTAGGGCAGTGTTCTCGATTTTAATTAATCTCGCCTCCATTTTTATCAGGCGAGCTTCTAAGGGACTTATGATTGATTTCAGGAGGTGGCCAATGTCCGCTAGTGTTATATCCTCTTCCGTGGACTCGGAGTTATGTTCTACGGAAGGGGGTAGCAATTCAGTGGGAGTATCCCTAGACTGTACCTGGGGGGATCAGTTGTTATCCTAGGCGGTGTTCTTTCCTGGTTATTATGATCTGTCCTAGTTGTATTTTGTGTTACCCCCGCATATTGCTTTGTTTTCTTTCCTTTCCTTTCCTTGTTACTCTGTTTCCCAATCTTCCTCTTTTGTATAGCACCCTCCCTTCTCCCTCGGTCTGTGCTAGGTGACTTTGGTAACTTAGGGGTTTTGGTGGTAGTAATAGCAAGTTCATCCCCCGAAAATGGGGGACTTGAAGTGCTTATTTCAATGGCTTCCCTCGGTTCTGCGGTGTTTGGAGGTTGTGTAATTTGTGTTAGGGGGAGGGACAAAAGACTCATATCATCTAAGTCACTCACTGTTCCTTCAGAGAGATCTATACTGGTGGTTCGGTGCGCCCCCCCACATGCGCCAAGCTGGGTACTATCTACAGTCCGCCTGTCCTCGGGGGTTTTCGACATTGCTATGATCCCCATCGAGGATCTTCTCACCCATTCAATCTCCTGCGAGATTCGTCTTTCCAGGAGGGTGATATCGTCAATCAGAAGGGAACCGGCCTTCAAAAAATAATCATCAATTTTGCCTTGGTTTGGGGCAGTTGTAGTAGGGGCATTGGTTGCCAGGCTAGCTTTACTCCTAGTCTCCATATTACTCATAATGAGCTAGATAGCTCTTGAGGACCCAAGAAGTAGTAGAGGAGTGATGAATTAAGAAGGGAGTATAACTTAGTACCTGGGAGGACCCAGTCCAGTCTCTCCGGTCCTCGAACGGCCTCAAACGGCCCGCTCTTAGCCCGGTCTTCGCCCGCTTCTTCGTCCGCGCGCGTCCCGCGTTCGCGTTCAGGGCGGGGTTAAAATAGGGGAGGAGAGAAGGGGGCGGGAAGAGGAGCCAGGTGCGCGCGGTGGACGGCGCAAGCACTTCTGGACCTCGCAGTCCCGCTCCCTAGGCAGGTGACGTTTGTGGCTCTCCCCCAGCGATGGTGACCGAGCTGGTGTGCTCCCAGGTCACAGAAAAGGGTTCTCAAAGGGCTCCGCAGTACAAAGTGCCCCAGATACGGCCAGAAGCAAGTCCACAGTCTTTTACAATTCACGAGCGGCACCCGCGCCAGCGGGGGCCGCGAGGAGTATTTGAGCCTGCAGGAAGGTCAGAGGGAGGAGGGGGCGGGAAGAGGAGCCAGGTGCGCGCGGTGGACGGCGCAAGCACTTCTGGACCTCGCAGTCCCGCTCCCTAGGCAGGTGACGTTTGTGGCTCTCCCCCAGCGATGGTGACCGAGCTGGTGTGCTCCCAGGTCACAGAAAAGGGTTCTCAAAGGGCTCCGCAGTACAAAGTGCCCCAGATACGGCCAGAAGCAAGTCCACAGTCTTTTACAATTCACGAGCGGCACATGTATATATTTCTTATATAGCCCTACCCATTCCAATGCAGGGTGTCAAAGTGCTTTACATCAACATGTGCATATTACATGTACAATAAGTTATATACGTTTGCAAATTAATGTAAAGGCTGTGTAATATAAAACTGGGGGATTGTGAGGTGTAGAAGTCACATATCCACTTCCATAGCTCACTGTGTTATTATCCTTGCAATGCTCTCAAACGTACACATGATAGACCCACTAAACATATATGGGAAGGCTTTAGATCTGATATCACTTCCTCAGTGAAGTCCATTTTCTGTTTGAGTGAAATGTTCAGTTTTTGGCTTTAAAATTCTGGTCGCCTTATCTACAAAAGGCACACAGCAAGCCTAACAGCACTTCACAATCCCTAATATGTATATTAGGGTTTGTGAAAGCACACGTCGTGCTTTGTGCCTTTTTTTATTAGTTTGCAGCAGATAGTGAGCCTTTTTGACAGTGTTCATGTTAATTTGCAGCTCCCGACTTGCTTATGCTCGGGCTGCATTTAACATAAAAACTTTCAAAAAGGCACAGAAACTGCTGCGCTCTGTGAAGAAAAGGCAGGCAGCAAGCACAACTGTACCACATGTGCTTTCACAATCACAATGATTGTGAAAGCACACGTTTTGCTTTTAAGCTTGCTGCCTGCCTTTTCTTGATGGAGCGCGGAGGGGAGCAGATTGTCGGCTTCTCTTCAAGTATTCATGATAATCGCAGTGCCCATCATGCTTCTACAGGGCGCTGCAATTAACATGAACACTTGCCTCTGGTGGTGTGCGCGCTTTAAAGAGGAGACTGCGTGCTGAGATTCAACAGGTGCGCGGGCGCACAGGCGCGCAGGTTGAAGGGAACAGTGATGGTAAGTACAAACCACTCTCAGGGCAGGAGATGAAACTTACATCTGAGGTCAAGGGTCCAGTGAGCATGCAAGGGGTTGTGATGGGGGCTTATGTTGAGTGGTTAGGTTGAGCGTAATAGTGAAATACTTTTGTTTTCCAAAATACAAAGAATTTTGAAGAGAAGTTTGTGATGTTACATGGATTGTGTAAAATGCACTTGTCCGGTATCTCACCTGAATAACTGCACCTAAGTGCACACCTCTCCGACGGACGTCACACTGGATACCTGTAGTGGACTGTGTGTGGGGAATATGTCTCTTGGGTCTGGTATTACTTTCTGTGCAAGAGATTTTCTGCTTGAAACAGTCTCCTGCAGTTGAAAATTACAGGTAATTGTAGCAAACATTTGTCCATTTGCCTTAACACAAAATTCATGAATCGCGCAAGATTCCATCCACTTAATAAAAATGTTCCTAGGGACAAATGAGTGAACTTAACTCTCAGGATAAGGTCTACACCTCTATCTAATTGCAGCCAATGGTCACTGCAGTTTGATGGGAAGCATAATGGAAGTGTAACCCCGAGCTTGGGGTGGACGAATGAGGGGTGAGGCGGTGGTATCGGGTCTTTGATCACAAGCCTCGGTGTTGCAGCAGAGTCTGTTCCTGCCCCTCCGCCTCTGGAAGTTGACGATACAACATAGAACATCCACCTGACACCCACTGGGGGTCACAGAATGACTTAGCTCACTTACTTTGTTGAAAATCCTGTGAAGGCCCCAGGAGACCGTCTGAAGACTCTGGTCGGAGCTGGTTACACGCCCCAGGACCGTCTGTTTCTTCTGGCCTGCCCTATACTCAAGGGTGATGGCTCCTATTCTCACTCAGGCAATCCTATCCTGCAAGATGTATGAAGAGTGCCCCTGTGAGACAGACCCCGGAGTAAACGAGAGCCTTACCAGACTAACGCCGGGAGGGACTCCACCAATGCGGGTCACGCCTCGCGGCCAGACCCTCCAACTCTTTGTGTTCGTCATACCACCGGACTACCACAACCATACTCCTCTGCTGTTTTTCCTCAGGGATGCGATGATTGGAATAACCCGGAAGTGGTCTGGACGGAACCCGGAAGCAGTGGGGACGAGATGAAAGGCAACCTCATTCAAGGGGCAGGGTAAGAGAGAGTTGGCGCGCAAGACAAAGACGAAAGCAGGAGGAAGGAAATGGAGAAAGAAGATGTGGGACCGGTGGAAGATGACGCGGGACCTGTGGAAGAAGACGCGGGACCAGTGGAAACAAAGTCACCAGTGAACCAGGATGTGGAAGAAGACAGCTGGGGCGAGGACTGGGGATGTCCAGAGGATGCTGGAGAGCGGCCGCGACTCTGGTGAGTTGCGGTGGGGCCGATGAGTGAAAGCGGCTCGAGGGATTTGGGAAGCGGGGAAGAGGGAGGGAGAGTAGGGTGGGACCCGTAATAACTTGGAGGGGTCTATCTTTGCCGGACAGCGCATTGTTTTTTGATTTATCTGGCCGCATTTTTTTAAGCCACTCGTGATTTCATACTTGTCACTTGACCTTTGAGCACCCTTTTACCCCTTCCTAGGCACGTAAAGACACCCCCCCTTTCCTAGCCCTGTACCTATTTTGAACCACGGTGTCTACAGGGTTTTCATCTCCTTTTCACGGACAATATAAAGTTCAAACACCTAAAGTGTGGTGAAGGGAAAACTTAGTCCATAATTTTTATGAACTCAATTCTCACGGTTCCCTCATTTATTTCTTCACTCTCCTATGAGCCTCCGGGGAGACCGCCTGGGTCCTGAGGATAAGGGGAAGACAACACCATTACCCATTTCACTCTCCAGCTCATCACCGGAGACATCGAGAATCTACCGAGGGACAATCCACCAAACCTATCACATCTTCATTTGTTTTCAATAAACCACCTTCTTTTAAACCACTACTCCAGCCTCCACGCCTGTTTATAAAACCCACCCTCCCACAGCCCCATTCGTTAAACTTGTCTAACCCTAAGATCTCTGGACATGCACAGCTGACCATCTTTCATACACTTTACTGCACACGACTATGAACACATTTGAGCCATGTTATGTGATCAGTTATGTAAAGTGTAGGAAATACCCTACAATCGCCCTAGTGTGAAAAAAGGTGTGGTACGAAAGAGAAGGATCTAATGAAAGAACCAGGTTTTGAGTTTTTATTCCTGAAAGAGCTTCTCCTGGAATTGCCTACAGAAAAATGCGAAGGAAGTTTTCAGCTAAGTGGAAAAGGAACCAACGCCCATTGATATTTTGATTTATGAGGCAATTATGTAATGTATGAACGGGGTAATATTTATCGAATTAACTCCTAAGTTAGATAGGTCCAGAGTTATGAAGAACGCTGTGAGTCATGCAGAGGGATTTAAAGTCTCAGCACCTTTTAATAGGAAGACAATGCATATGGCAGATGTCTCTGATGAGCTGAAACAGGTGATGTAGGTGGGAGATTCACGACCTGAGAAACAGCAGAATTTTCACCAATCTGGAGACGATTGATGAGATATTCAGGGATTCCAAGATGAATTAATTTATTTAAATAATGAAAGGTTCTTATCAATCTTAAATTATTGAACTATTCGACTGGGGGGACGAAGCCAGCTCAACAGCCCACCAAGAGGGTGTCAATTTGATCAAAGAACAATCCGTGTCTTGTCGTTGTTATGATTGAGGGAGTTTCCTTCTTCCAGAAATCCACTGCACTCAGACAAGATGGAGGATTAGATTGATTCAAAACCGGATTATTGGCGATCGAGTTGGACATCTAGCTATCATCTGCATAATACATTAGTAGAGGATGTACATATGTACCACAGCGGTCAAAGAGGTGAGGATGGAATTGAGTAATGTTGAGCTAAGTGTATATGGGGGGGTTACTGCACCGTGAAAATGACGAAGAGAAACTGCTGGAGTCCTAGAGGACAGACTCGAGCTAATCTACCCGAGGGCGTGGTTGTAGACAACTAGCTTAAACTTCCTACTAATAAGGAATGGGATAAGAGTAGTGCTGGCAACTCTACTAAAATTAAGTCGGCCAAGCTACCTTGATATAGAAGCCTTCAGAGCTCATCCTTGACCGAAACTAAAGCAGTTTCTGTTCTATGGAAGGGGCGAAAATCACATTAAGAGGGCTCCTGCAAATTATTAGATGCCAGTGCAAAAATGCCTCCTAATTGTCTTTTCAAGAATTTGGGAAGGAAAGGATCAAAGAGCAATGGAATGTAATCGAGGGTTTGAGCAGGCGGGTAACCAGAGCATGTTTCCAGCTGTTGGGAGCAGAAGCCAGGAAGATGGAGAGATTACAGAACGCTCTGAACGCAGCACATATAACATCAGGGGCACATGTGGCCATACTCGGAGTGCAGGGATCAAGTGGTGAACCTGAGTTAACATATAGAAGACTCCTTACTTCTTTAGTGAAGAAGTAGCGAATGTTGGAGAAGATGAGATTACAAGGTCGTACAGATATGTCAGGAGAACAGAGCGAAGAGTCCACCACTGGTTTTGAGAGGGGAAGATTTGGGCGGGGAGGAAGTCTTTAAGAATGGAAAAGAGATTGCACAAGGAAGAAGCAGAGCACCTGGCCTTCCTGTGATATAATAAAGAAACGTGCTGCACAAATCAGCTCTTGGTGTTTTTTTATAGCTGTATCTACAGGGGCTCAAATCCAGCTGACCGGCAGTGAGACAGCCTGGAAGCAAGCGGAAGCTAGTGATGGACATGTTGGTGAAGCCTAGTAAAGAACATGACTGCCACAAGAGAAAAAGTGGATATATAAAAAAAGTGCAGTTTAAGAAAGAGTGATACATACCGGCAAGACGACAGCCTAATTTGCTGTGGTGTTCCTAGTGTTGTAGAGAGTAACCGCCCGGGATGAGTGTTGTGATGTCAGGAGCCAATAAATTGCGTAGATGTTTCTGTTACAAACCCGACATCCAGGTGATGCTGTGAAAAAAATCTTTAAATGTTCAAAAAGCAGTTGGGTGGCGATTTTGCAAGAGAGTGCAGTGATAGTGTGTATAGAGAATCATAATTTTATGTCCTTGACAGTCTTCAGTGCAGCTTTTCAGGATATTCTACTTCAAACTGATGGAGCATGTACCAGGCTGTGCGTCAAAAGGCTTTCAGCATGTGTAATGCTAGCCTCCTCTCTTTCCATAAAATGCAGATCGAACTCCTCATTGTTGAAGTCAGAAGCCCTGGCATTGGCAGGCGGCGGGTTCTGCGGTGCAAAGTGCAGCGGGACTGCGTGCAATGCCTGTAGGAGAGTAGGGTCTGCTTCCTATGGTCACCCCCACTTTTTGCTGTGATTCTCTGATTTTTCGACTTTAGTCTGGCTGTGGCCCTGCTAATCAGACCCACAGCCCAGCTGTTCTCTCTCTAAATTGATGCCATGTACTTTAGGTACATACCTGATTGGGTATTAGGTCACCTCTGTGATTCCCTGTATAGTGTACCATAGGTACTCACGGCTTAGGTGCATCCAAGGCCTACCAGGGGCTGCAGCATGTAATATGCCACCCCTGGCTGGCCATCCAAACTGGCACCACAGGTCAGTTCACACAGCCTGGGTAAGGTGGTGTAATCACCCCTTACTTAGATATAGTATACCTATATCTACCTATATATATAGACACATACTAACCTATAAGTCACTCCTATGGCAGGCCTTAACAATCCTGGAGGCAGAGTGCTTGGTTTTAAGTGAGAGGGTGCCCTAGCATGAGCTGAGCCCCTCTGCAGGTTTCGGAACCATCTCCTTATAGATGTTCTAGGATATAGCCATACCATATACTCTTAAGTGCATTATAATCCTCGCGGTTAATGCTAACTTTGGTTTGGCTTTATCAAAACATGTTGTGTAAGGTGTCATACACTTTGGAATACTACCCCCCCCAGCCAGGTCTGGTGGGGGGGGGGTAGCATTCCACCCTTCTAGAGGGAGAAGACATGTAGTTACTGTTAAACCTGGTTAAAGTTAAACAGAGCCCCAGCATTACAAAATGGATGCTGCTGCCACAGACATGAGTCTGCCCTCCTGCTGCTGGATGAAACTCCGGCAGGGGAGGCTTGGACAATAGGTTTCCTGTCCGGGAGGTGCTGGCACCCCCCTAGACAGGCTTTAGTGTATTGGGGCAGGGAGGACTGCATTCAGTGAATACTTTCCAGACACTGCCTGGAGCACACAAGGTGCTCCATGCATAGTCCAGTCCAAACCGGTTGCTGGGGCACTAAGCCCCAGCTCTGGTGCAAAACTGGACAAAGGTAATGGGGTGTAAACGCCCCCTCTCCTGGTCCACCCATAGATGGGACCTTTCAGGTAGTCCAGCCCACAAACTTTGAACTAAACTTGCTTTCCCGGTTGTTCAAGGCTTGCCCCAGCTTCCCTTCAAAGGAGAAGCGCCACAGACCTTGCTAGTCTGCAACAGAGCCAATCTCGACATCCTGCGTGGGTTGCGTTTTCCAAGGCTTGTTGGGTCCAATCCGGGTACCGACACCGCCCTCAACTAGATCCTTTGGGGGACAGCTCGAATCCAGCGCTTGGTTGTCGTCGATGCCTCCTGGACCTCGTGCCTGAAGAGACAAACTCCACTTCTTCACCTGAAATCTCCCGACATCGCCTGGTTCCTTCCTGGTACCTTCCTGGTTGCTGGCAAGTGACCGAGACTCTGTCCCCTCTGCTTTCAGGTTCTTCAGATCTTCGATCCACCCTTGGATCCACCCGGACACTTTTCCTCTGATCGCCTGCACCACTTCTTTGCAGCTCTCCATAGAAAACGATGAAGAAACCCGACACGAAAAAGCACCTATGCATCCGGCTTCCCTGGGTGAGGTAACACAAGTGCTCCCGTAGATCTTGACTCTCGAAGTGTCCTAGTTTAAAAGGGTTCCATCCTAGTCCACCTGGAAGTGTCCTTAAATTGTACTTTTGTAACTTCTTCGTTTCCAATAGAAAGTCAATGGTAACCCGTGGCTGTGTTTAGACACTGCATGCGTCTCCCGTGGGCCTCCTAATTCCTAACCTTTGGTTGTTTAGAGTAGCCCCGGCGATTCCACAAGCCCCAGGCCTGCTTATTATTCCAGACGTGGTTCTTATACCACTATTTTAGTATATGGTTTGTGAGGCCCCTAGGACATACTGTATATTTGTGCAACTTATTGTATGCTAATTGAGATTCTTGTAATGTACTTTGGCCTCTGACCTCATAAAGAGTGCCGAGGGGTTGTGTTTAGTTTAAATACATATATATTCGATATATACCTTGTGTGGTGTCCTTTCAGTTGGTACTCAAGAGATTATAATTGGTAAAACAACTTGCTTAACTCGCTCTCTGAAGTCTTAGCCTGTTGACTGCTGGTCCATGCTACCACTTGGATAGCTTTCTATAAGGTTGACTTTACAACCACCATCAATAAGGGTCGATTAGACTGGTGTAAGGTGCCCACTAGAACTAGTGGACATCATATGCCAGGCTAACTTCTCACAATGCCCTCGGGTCGGGGTGCAAGCAGCGGCTCGGTGGCGGCTTCAGATGACGTCGTCGGTGAGACCAGGGTCGCGGTGCGTAGTGAATGCGGTGCTCGCAAGTCACGGTGCAAGCAACGGCGTCGTTAGTGCTGAAGCGCTGTCGTCGGCTGATGAACTGGAGTCGATGGTGCCTGAGTCAGTAGACCAAGGCTGCAGCGTGGGATGAGAGTGGTGCGTCGTGTAACTTTACGAGTGGTGCCCTCGAACCACGGTGCAAGCAGCTGCATCGATTTGGGTATGGAGCGGCGTTGTTGGGTCTCACAGGTCGCGGTGCGATCAGCAGCTCGGTGGTGGCGTCAGCGGACGTCGTCGGTGAGACCAGGGTCGAGGTGCGGCGTTGCGGTGGTGCCCTCTGCGGTGCCTTCAGGACACGTAGTCAGCAGCAGCATCGTAGACATCGTCAGGTTCCTTTTCTTCTGTTGCAGCACAAGACACACAGTTCCCAGTGCTTGAAGTCTTTGCTGTTCCTGTGACTTCTTTAACAGGGGGCAAATTCTATTTCAAGCCCTCGGAGAAACTCACAAAAGTAGATTGCAGAAAGTTCGGTGCAGTCCTTTCATTGCCCAAGACAGAAGCAGCCTCTGCAGGCCAACACAGCAAAGCACACAGCAAAGTTGTAGTGCCTCCTCACAGCTTCTCCAGCTCTTCTTCTTGGCAGTCTTCTTGGTCCAAAAGAGATCTAAAGTTCAGGGGTCTGGGCCCAAGTATTTATATCCCAAAATCCTTTGATCTCTTAGGCAGAGAGTGTCTGTGCCCAGTCAGAACTTGTTCTGCCTTCTCTGGTGTGACTTCCTGGGAGGAGGTAGAGATGGCATGGTCAGAGGCAGACCAGGCCCTTTGAGGTGTGTTGGACTTGGCCCTTTTTGCAGGTTCACCCCTAAACGTTTTGCATTTCTCCCAGCCTTTTTCTCTGTGTAGTGTTAGTGGTTTTAGGCCTCTGGGCACTTTAGCACTGTGGTCCAGTGTAAAGTGCATGCACTCTGTGTTACATTTAGTGAGAGTGACCTGCCCTCCCATGGGAATGCATGGGGGATTCCCTGCTCAGTGTGTGTCAGTGGTAATTCCTGTTATGAGAGGAGCAGTATGGTCAAGTCTGGTATGTATGAAATTGTGAGAATAAATGCTGCGCAATGGTGTGCCCAGGTTTATTATGACTATGTGAGAAATACCACTTTTAGAAGTTGGCATTTCTGTGTGCTATGTGTCTGCCTGCCTGATGTGAATTGCACATCTGGTTTTGGAGCGGCAGGGCAGGCTGAGCCAGACGTGGGTTGAATGGAGAGATCTGCAGTTGGAGTATGCGGAGTGGTGATCCTTTGATCTGAGCAGGTCGGTGCCTGGAAGGTGAATGATGGCTCCACCTCCCACTGTGCGTCTGATGGCAGACCCCCTCTTCCTCAAAGGCAGGATGCAGCCTTGTAAACAAAGTGCTCAGGGACCACACCGAAATGGTTCTGGCTGGGTTCAGTGACTTGTGACTTTTGAGAACAAATTATTTTGGTGGTATAAGTAAAGGGGCTGTGACCTCATGAAATTGTTCAGTTCCATGATGCCATGACTCTCAGCTAATCCTTTTGGGGCATGCTGGGGCCCAGGAGGAACTGCCATGAGGTCTTGCCTCCCTTGGCCCTGCATTGCCCCCTTGATTGCTGAGGATTTTAGCTTTTGGAGCTATGGCTCCCTGCGCCCTTTGAGCGCTATATTTGAATTATTTCCTGGAGGAAGAACATGTTACTTCTGAATGTCAATTCGAACCTCTGTCTGTGTAACTAGAGGGAAAGAACTTTGAAACTTTCATCTGTCTTGCTGAAGCAACTACCCAAGGGCCTGATTTGAGCTTGCCTCCTACTGAAGTCTCAGGGACATTAGACTTCACCCATCAGCCGTCCAGATTCCTATTTGAGGAGGATTCTACTTGCAGGTGAGGCCTCTGTTGAGAAATCCAGAGCCTCCGGTCTACTGCAGGGAACGCAGGCTGAAAGTCATTGCATCGCTATTGTGTGGGCCGCCGCAGCTGAGGAGCAGTTGTGGCTGGGAGCCCGCATTTGCCTGTGTTACCAAAGTCATAGTTATCGCTATTGTGGGCCGCCACAGCTGAGGAGCTGTTGCCACTAAGAGCCCGCATTTGCCTGTGTTACCAAAGTCATAATTATCGCTATTGTGGGCCGCTGCAGCTGAGGAGCTGTGCCGCTGAGTGCCCGCATTTGCCGTCCTACGAGAATCAGCGTAATCGCTATTGTGGGCCGCCGCAGCTGAGGAGCTGTTGCCGCTGAGAGCCCACATTTGCCTGTGTTATCAAAGTCATAGTTATTGCTATTGTGGGCAGCTGCAGCTGAGGAGCTGTTGCCGCTGAGTGCCCACATTTGCCATCCTACGAGAATCATCGCTATCGCTAGTGTGGGCCGCCGAAGCTGAGGAGCTGTTGCCGCTGAGTGCCCGCATTTGCCGTCCTACGAGAATTATTGCTATCGCTATTGTGGGCCGCTGCAGCTGAGGAGCTGTTGCTGCTGAGCGCCCCCATTTGTCGTCCTACGAGAATCATCGCTTATGTGGGCCTCTGCAGCTGAGGAGTTGTTGCCTCTTAGTGCCCGCATTTGCCGTCCTACGACAATCATCGCTATCGCTATTGTGGGCCGCTGCAGTTGAGGAGCTGTGCCACTGAGTGCCTGCACTAGTCACCACTTCGAGGATCTTTTATCACCTGCGGGTGCCACTGGGTGCCCGCCTTTAGGCCCTGTATTTTCACAGCTGCGCAGCACTTAGTGCCAGCTGCAACGTTTAGGTCTGCGCTAAATGCGCAAATGGATTCTGCTGCATTGGCAGCCGTCCTGAAACTTTGGACATAGGGCATTTGAGCCCTGTTGAGAAGGCCAGTTGGCCAGGGGAACTGTTAGGTTTGTAGAGTGCCAGGCCCTAATGTGATTTATGTGGTGCTAGGAAAAGTGATTCCTGCACTGTGATTTACACACCCTGTGTTATGCCTCCAAATGTGGTTTTATGATTAGGAGGTTGTGCATACTGTGTCTATGTGTGAGTTATTCTATACTGTGATATATACCTCTAGATATGGTGTAGGCCAGAGGTTATTTACATACTGTGTTTATGTCTGAGTTATTCTCCACTGTGGTTTATGCTAGTGAGATTATTTCCCAACGTGAGTTTTGCTTAAGAGGTTATGGTCTAATATGTTTAGGCTTATGAGGGTGGCGCAGAATATATTTCACGCCTAAATGTGATACTGTGCGTAATATGATTTATGTTACAGGATGATGCTGAGTACCGCGTTTGCCAGTAATTACTGGTCGTGTTCTACGTCTATTAAATGTTGTACATTTACTATCTTTACTAAGTGATGGTTCTAACAGTGGTCCAAGTGGCCCTGTCGTGTATATAATCCCCTGTAAATATTGCCCAGTGCAGTTGGCACAATGTATATTGTGTGATTACTATTCTAATGTTTTTATGATAATAAAAAGGCTATGTTTATATAACCTTGTGTGGAGTTCCTTTTGTGGTGAGCCTAGTATGTTGTTGCTCTGTGTGTTGCGCAAATGCTTTACACATTGCCTCCAGGATAAGCCTGACTGCTTGTGCCAAGCTACGAAGGGGGTGAGCAGGGGTTATCTTTGGAGGGTGACTTCCTTGCCTTGACTTAGAATGGTGATTTCTGCCTGGCTTAGGCGCAAGCCTCAGCCAACCGGAAATCCCATTTCTAACAAGGGTGCAAGGAAATCTCCTCCCCCTTCGCCCAATTGCAGCCCAGGTCTATTCAGCCCTTTCCTGACCCACCTAGACTATCTAGAGCCACTCTTGCTCCCCAGGCTTCTGTCATTCAAAACCCAGACAGGCAATCCACATTCCAGCATAGGCACAGGGGATCACTGAGCAAGAAAATACCTTCTTTCTAAATGTGGTATTTTCAAACACATAATGTAAAAATCACCTTCACTAAAGATGCATCTTCGGATTCTGAGTTCAGGCATACTAAACTTTATTTTCCTACCTAATTCCCTGGGCCAGTTATGTTTATAAGATGTTATAAATAAGCTCCTCCTTCTGTCCTATGGGGAACAGGTAGCCTTGCAATAACGAAAAATGAAATTGGCCGAAATTCACTATCAGGACATGCCAAACACACCAGGGCATGTCCTATCTTTGACATACACTGCACCCGGGTACCTTGGGCCTACATTAAGGGTGGCTGACATGTAAGAAAAGTGAAGGTGAGGGACTGGCAAGTGTGTGCATTGGCCAAGTTGACATGGCAGTTACAAACTGTGTGCAGACTGCGCAATGGCGGGTCTGAGTTACCTCTTCAAAGCTACTCATGTGGGTAGCATTTGATTCACAGGCCCTGGCACACTCAGTGCACTTTACTAGAGACTAACAAGTAAATCAAGTACACATCATGGAAACACCAATCCATAACACAATTTACCACAGGAGCACTTGCACTTTACCACTGATCAGCAGGGAGAAAAGTGCTCAGAAACACTACGCCAGCAAAAACAGAGTCAAAAGCGGTAGGTCAGAAAGCATAAGCTCAAGGGAAACACGCCAAAGATGCCAAGTCTAACAATATTCAAATGAGGATTATAAAGGTTTGGTAGCAGGTGAAAGTTACAAACATTTCTCTTCTTTGGAAGCCTAAAAGGCAAGAAAGTTTCCTGGAGTGACATCAATGACCCGTCCATGAAAAGGCTAAATCATTTTTTTTTATGGATACTTGAAACCACAGTGCAAAGAACTTCTGCAAAGAAGTCTGGGGAATCAAAGTGTAAATCAATCTTGCTCACTATCCTCAATCAAGGAGCTGATTCCACAATGGGACTTGTGCCCTGAATTTTCCAGGCCATTGGCGATGCCAAAGCTGGCCGAGGTCTTTAAAATAGCCCAGGCTGTATATCTTTGGAACTGTTCTGGCTCCCTCTGTGGTGCATTCAGCTTAACAGGGTCTGCAGGGGCCTCCAGTTGGGTGACCACTGGTGGGCCCTCCCTTGACACCATCTGAACCCCTGGACCTGCCTTGGATTTAGCACTGATTCTAGAGCTGACTTCCTTTCCAGCTTTCAGGCCTGTGGCGCTTCTTTCATTATCAACACATGTCCTAAAGGTCAAGACCCCGCCGACTCCAATTTCCGACCCCAAAACAAATCCATTTCAATCCTGACTAAAGTCACGAATGACCTCACTCCAGCACACCTGGTTCATATATGTTATGATTCAGATGAAATAGTTCCTCTACCACAGAGTCTTCCTTAAAAGCTCTGCCATCTTTTTGGATCAGGTGATAACCAGAGTTTGCCATCACCTGACAATGAAGGGGATGCTTTACCCTCACTTTACGATAATGAGATTGTATATATGGATTTGCAGGAGGCCAGTGGGCTTCTTAAATCTTTACCTGATACTGGGTTGAATTCACTTCATAGACCCTTCAACAGAGGACAGTGGCCGTAGAAATTAGACGTACAGCTGAGGTTCTAGATCTACAGCTGCCTTTTGTAGAAGACAAGTTAAATGTTGTTACTGACGATTTACTCTAGGCCAGCCTCATCTGAGCCCTTACTTCTATTTAGTAAAGCTCTGGTTGACTCTCTTTGGGATAAGCCTTTCTCTTGCCCACCAGTGAACAGACAAGTGACCAGATGCCACAGACCGGCACCTGATGACCACATTTTTCTTCCCCAGCTTCCTATTGATGCTTCAGTAGTAGTTTCAGGCTTCTTTAGCTTGAATTGTTCAGGACAGCCAGAATGCCATCAAATAAAGAATTCGGTCAGGCCGTGACCCTACTGATTGTTTAGGGTGAGCACAGGGCATGCATGCAAAGATGGAATGCTCATCCCTCTTTAGAATTGCAGTAGTCAAGGCCTTAACTGAGGGTCCTCAAAAAGCCATACCTCCTTGAATACCCGCCGCCTCCATGCAGACCGCAACATAGTTCCCAGAAGGCTCTTGTCCCTTATAGTTTCCTTATAGGTGGCTTTCTTCTTTGCCGTACCATCTCAGGTGCATTAGCGAGCTGCAAGCACTCCCCATATAAGAGCCTTTTCTTCACATTCTGAAGGACAGGAGCATAGGATTGTTCTCAGAACCAACCCTAAATTCTTCCCAAAGGTGGCTTCATCTTTATCAAACCAAAGTCCTCTCAGTCTTCTTTCTGCAACCAGACTCAGTGGCGGAAAGAGCTTTACACACACGAGATGCAAAGAGTAGGTAAGTAGTAAGTAAGTAAGTAACATTTATTTGTACATGATTAGTTAAAACCTTTACAAAATTATAAAAACACCAGTAGGTACATTTAAAAAAACATTTGTACTTAAGCGTATCGAGTTAGATTAGATTAAAAGTAAGAAGTTGATGAAGATCAATTCATGGTTATCCTCAGAGTCATATACACACACGAGATGCCAAGAGAGCTCTTATGTACTACATAGACAGAACCGAGCATTATTAACTATGTAGCCTTTGTGAAACCTTACAAAGGACATTCAATTTCTAAGGCAGATATTGCAGGATGGATACCTAAACCTAATATCATAAAGCCAAGAGAGTTTTACGTCTACCCTCACAGGCACATTCGACTAGTAGGAAAGGGTCAACCAGGGCTTTCCTTGGAAACATTCCATAAGCCTACTTTTGTTAAGCAGTCACCTGGTCAACACCAAAGATTTCTACCAAGTGCTATAGTTCAGATATCTTAGTCTCCAGGAGATTATGGTTGTCCAGCCAGTTCTAAGGAATTTGTTCCAGACATCTGCAACACCGTATTTCGAGGGTAGAGTTTAAGTCTGTGCAGAGCACATGTATCCAAATACACATGTTCTAGGAATGGAAAGTATTACTTCCCTTTAAGCACCTGCATGTAGTGTGTTGTGCTGTAGATTCACCCCCGCCCTTGTCCACCACAGTAGTCTCAATCGCATTCCATATACATTCTCATCCACTGTATGAAAAACACAATATAAGTTGAAGTCATTGCCAATGCACATTGTGGACGAAGGGGGAAGTCGCAGCAAATATCGTGACTAAACCTTCTTCTAGGAAAAGCAACTTCCAAATGTCTGAGCTGAACACCAGTTGTCAGGAGTATGTAGACCATGCGAATCAACAGGACTACACACTCCGAACAGATGCTTAAAAGCTACCATTTTTCCTTAATTCTGCCACACATAGTTCTTATAGATTCACATCTCACCGGCCCATCTTCTTGGTGAAAAGAATCTGAAAATGGAGGTGGCACGCTTGGACAATGTGGGCGTTCACTCGAACCCCAACTGTACCTATGATCAGTGCCAAAAAGGAATAAAGTTTTACAGACACTGGAATTTCCAGACCTAACCACTAAAGGACAGAAAGATGTGAAATTGGAGGAATTCCACATGGCAAAATTGTTACAGATAAGTTGCCAATGTTGTCTTATTGCTGTTTACCTTGAGGGTGACCACTACATTTGTCTTGGGGACAGGCTCCTTTCTTTGTGTGCAGTGAAATGAGTACATTTATAAAGTATGGAGTATACCATGTGCTGTGGTGTGATAGGAGGGAGTGCGGAGGGTGACAGAGCATTGAGTATACCTGGGGCTGTAGTAGGATCAGACCTCTGTTCCCAGGTCAGGCTATAGTTGTCTCCCTGACCCTTTACTCACAGATATCGTCATATCTGGCAGTTCTTAGTTGTAGCACATCTTAAAACTCATCTTTGAAGTGGTTTCTGCTCTCTAACTCTGCTCCTGTCCATCTCTGTCCCACAGAAGAGAAATCTCCTCCAATGGGGGTCATTATCGGAGGCGTCTTTGGAGCCCTGGTTGGTGTTGGATTGCTCGCTGCTGTCACTTGGGTTGTCTACAAGAAAACATCAGGTGAGTGGATTCAGTTTGATACTGTGAGTGGGAGGTACCATCACTTCATGATTTATGTGTGGGGGTGCAGATGAATACCATCTGACTCTTGGTCTAGGAGTGGGGACACATCCATGCTTGGAAACCTGCCTCTGTATATTGTGTGAATTATATCTTTGAAAGGGGATTGATTTACAGGATGTGAAACCCCAGCCATGCTCCGTGCAACTCCAAGTCATCACTGCACACAAACACAGCTTCTTGTGCATCCACATGTTTAAAGTGCCTCTGTGCACCCAGGGGTTCCAGGCATAACGAAAAGTTGGCCACCCTCCTTCAGCTTGCTCTGCACTCCTGTATTGGCCTCGCAGTGTGCCACAACCCTGCCGGGCTACGCTGCTTAGATGGTGGTCTTCACTGTCTCTTCTGCACCAACAGGAGCAGTAGAGGTGGCTATCGGTTACTCAATCACTCCATACCCTGAGCTTGCCCATGTGCCATGCAAAGAAATTTAAACTTGACCTGTTTACATACAACCAAAGAAGACATGGCGAAGTGTCTGAGTATTAGTCATCCTGCAGTCTTCTGATCAGGGCTCCACAGCCTGCTGTTATCCCCATTCATTGGATGCCTCTGCAGCTCTATTCACCATTCATTGGATGCCTCTGCAGCTCTATTCCTCATTTATTGGATGCTTCTACAGGTCTAGTCCCTATTCACTGGATGCCTCTGAAACTCTGGTCCCTACTCATTGGATCCCTCTCCAGCTCTATTCCCCATTCATTGGATGCCTCTGCAGCTCTAGTCTTCATTTATTGGATGCCTCTGCAGCGCTATTCTTCATTCATTGGATGACTCTGCATCTCTATTCTCCATTCATTGGGTGCCTCTTCAGCTCTATTCTCCATTCATTGGATGCCTCTGCAGCGCTATTCTTCATTCATTGGGTGCCTCTTCAGCTCTATTCTCCATTCATTGGATGCCTCTGCATCTTTATTCGCCATTCATTGGATGCCTCTTCAGCTCTATTCTTCATTCATTGGATGCCTCTGCATCTCTATTCTCCATTCATTGGGTGCCTCTTCAGCTCTATTCTCCATTCATTGGGTGCCTCTTCAGCTCTATTCTCCATTCATTGGATGCCTCTGCATCTCTATTCTCCATTCATTGGATGCCTCTGCATCTCTATTCTCCATTCATTGGGTGCCTCTTCAGCTCTATTCTCCATTCATTGGATGCCTCTGCATCTTTATTCGCCATTCATTGGATGCCTCTTCAGCTCTATTCTTCATTCATTGGATGCCTCTGCATCTCTATTCTCCATTCATTGGGTGCCTCTGCAGCTCTATTCTCCATTCATTGAGAGTCTCTGCAGCTCTATTCTCCATTCATTGGATGCCTATGCATCTTTATTCTCCATTCATTGGATGCCTCTTCAGCTCTATTCTTCATTCATTGGATGCCTCTGCATCTCTATTCTCCATTCATTGGATGCCTCTGCATCTTTATTCTCCATTCATTGGGTGCCTCTTCAGCTCTATTCTCCATTCATTGGATGCCTCTGCAGCGCTATTCTTCATTCATTGGATGCCTCTGCATCTCTATTCTCCATTCATTGGGTGCCTCTTCAGCTCTATTCTCCATTCATTGGATGCCTCTGCATCTTTATTCGCCATTCATTGGATGCCTCTTCAGCTCTATTCTTCATTCATTGGATGCCTCTGCATCTCTATTCTCCATTCATTGGGTGCCTCTGCAGCTCTATTCTCCATTCATTGAGAGTCTCTGCAGCTCTATTCTCCATTCATTGGATGCCTATGCATCTTTATTCTCCATTCATTGGATGCCTCTTCAGCTCTATTCTTCATTCATTGGATGCCTCTGCATCTCTATTCTCCATTCATTGGATGCCTCTTCAGCTCTATTCTCCATTCATTGAGTGTCTCTGCATCTCTATTCTCCATTCATTGGGTGTCTTTGCAGCTCTATTCTCCATTCATTGGATGCCTCTTCAGCTCTATTCTTCATTCATTGGATGCCTCTGCATCTCTATTCTCCATTCATTGGGTGCATCTGCAGCTCTATTCTCCATTCATTGAGTGTCTCTGTAGCTCTATTCTCCATTCATTGGATGCCTCTGCAGCTCTATTCTTCATTCATTGGATGCCTTTGCAGCTCTATTCTCCATTCATTGAGTGTCTCTGCATCTCTATTCTCCATTCATTGGATGCCTCTGCAGCTCTATTCTCCATTCATTGGATGCCTCTGCCCCTCTATTCTTCATTCATTGGATGCCTCTGCAGCTCTATTCTTCATTCATTGGATGCCTTTGCAGCTCTATTCTCCATTCATTGGATGCCTCTTCAGCTCTATTCTTCATTCATTGGATGCCTTTGCAGCTCTATTCTCCATTCACTGGATGCCTCTGCAGCTCTATTCTCCATTCAGTGGATGCCTCTTCAGCTCTATTCTTCATTCATTGGATGCCTTTGCAGCTCTATTCTCCATTCACTGGATGCCTCTGCAGCTCTATTCTCCATTCATTGGATACCTCTTCAGCTCTATTCTCCATTCATTGAGTGCCTCTGCAGCTCTATTCTCCATTCATTGAGTGTCTCTGCATCTCTATTCTCCATTCATTGAGTGCCTCTGCAGCTCTATTCTCCATTCATTGGATGCCTCTTCAGCTCTATTCTCCATTCATTGACTGCCTCTGCAGCTCTATTCTCCATTCATTGGATACCTCTTCAGCTTGATTCTCCATTCATTGAGTGCCTCTGCAGCTCTATTCTTCATTCATTGGATGCCTCTGCAGCTCTATTCTCCATTCATTGAGAGTCTCTGCAGCTCTATTCTCCATTCATTGGATGCCTCTACATCTTTATTCTCCATTCATTGGATGCCTCTTCAGCTCTATTCTTCATTCATTGGATGCCTCTGCAGCTCTATTCTCCATTCATTGGATGCCTTTGCAGCTCTATTCTCCATTCATTGAGTGTCTCTGCATCTCTATTCTCCATTCACTGGATGCCTCTGCAGCTCTATTCTTCATTCATTGGATGCCTCTCCAGCTCTATTCTTCATTCATTGGGTGTCTCTGCAGCTCTATTCTCCATTCATTGGATGCCTCTGCAGCTCTATTCTTCATTCATTGGATGCCTTTGCAGCTCTATTCTCCATTCATTGAGTGTCTCTGCATCTCTATTCTCCATTCACTGGATGCCTCTGCAGCTCTATTCTTCATTCATTGGATGCCTCTCCAGCTCTATTCTTCATTCATTGGATGCCTTTGCAGCTCTATTCTCCATTCATTGAGTGTCTCTGCATCTCTATTCTCCATTCATTGGATGCCTCTGCAGCTCTATTCTCCATTAATTGGATGCCTCTGCCCCTCTATTCTTCATTCATTGGATGCCTCTGCAGCTCTATTCTTCATTCATTGGATGCCTTTGCAGCTCTATTCTCCATTCATTGGATGCCTCTTCAGCTCTATTCTTCATTCATTGGATGCCTTTGCAGCTCTATTCTCCATTCACTGGATGCCTCTGCAGCTCTATTCTCCATTCATTGGATGCCTCTTCAGCTCTATTCTTCATTCATTGGATGCCTCTGCAGCTCTATTCTCCATTCACTGGATGCCTCTGCAGCTCTATTCTCCATTCATTGAGTGCCTCTGCAGCTCTATTCTCCATTCATTGGATACCTCTTCAGCTCTATTCTCCATTCATTGAGTGCCTCTGCAGCTCTATTCTCCATTCATTGAGTGCCTCTGCATCTCTATTCTCCATTCATTGGATGCCTTTGCATCTCTATTCTCCATTCTTTGGATGTCTTTCCAGCTCTATTCTCCATTCATTGGATGCCTCTTCAGCTCTATTCTTCATTCATTGGATGCCTCTGCATCTCTATTCTCCATTCATTGGATGCCTCTGCAGCTCTATTCTCCATTCATTGGATGCCTCTGCATCTCTATTCTCCATTCATTGGATGCCTCTGCAGCTCTATTCTTCATTCATTGGATGCCTCTGCAGCTCTATTCTTCATTCATTGGATGCCTCTGCAGCTCTATTCTTCATTCATTGGATGCCTTTGCAGCTCTATTCTCCATTCATAGAGTGTCTCTGCATCTCTATTCTCCATTCACTGGATGCCTCTGCAGCTCTATTCTTCATTCATTGGATGCCTCTGCAGCTCTATTCTCCATTCACTGGATGCCTTTGCAGCTCTATTCTCCATTCACTGGATGCCTCTGCAGCTCTATTCTCCATTCATTGGATGCCTCTGCAGCTCTATTCTTCATTCATTGGATGCCTTTGCAGCTCTATTCTCCATTCATTGAGTGTCTCTGCATCTCTATTCTCCATTCACTGGATGCCTCTGCAGCTCTATTCTCCATTCATTGGATGCCTCTGCAGCTCTATTCTTCATTCATTGGGTGTCTCTGCATCTCTATTCTCCATTCACTGGATGCCTCTGCAGCTCTATTCTCCATTCATTGGATGCCTCTGCAGCTCTATTCTCCATTCATTGGATGCCTCTGTAGCTCTATTCTTCATTCATTGGATGCCTCTTCAGCTCTATTCTTCATTCATTGGGTGCCTCTTCAGCTCTATTCTCCATTCATTGGATGCCTCTGCAGCTCTATTCTTCATTCATTGGATGCCTCTGCAGCTCTATTCTCCATTCATTGGATGCCTCTGCAGCTCTATTCTTCATTCATTGGATGCCTCTGCAGCTCTATTCTCCATTCATTGGATGCCTCTGCAGCTCTATTCTTCATTCATTGGATGCCTCTGCAGCTCTATTCTCCATTCATTGGATGCCTCTGCAGCTCTATTCTCCATTCATTGGATGCCACTGCAGCTCTATTCCTCATTCATTGGATGCCTCTGCAGCTCTATTCTCCATTCACTGGATGCCTTTGCAGCTCTATTCTCCATTCACTGGATGCCTCTGCAGCTCTATTCTCCATTCATTGAGTGCCTCTGCAGCTCTATTCTCCATTCATTGGATGCCTCTGCAGCTCTATTCTTCATTCATTGGATGCCTCTGCAGCTCTATTCTCCATTCATTGGATGACTCTGCAGCTCTATTCTTCATTCATTGGATGCCTCTGCAGCTCTATTCTCCATTCATTGAGTGTCTCTGCATCTCTATTCTTCATTCATTGGGTGCCTCTGCAGCTCTATTCTTCATTCATTGGATGCCTCTGCAGCTCTATTCTTCATTCATTGGGTGCCTCTGCAGCTCTATTCTCCATTCATTGGATGCCTTTGCATCTCTATTCTCCATTCATTGGATGCCTCTGCAGCTCTATTCTTCATTCATTGGATGCCTCTGCATCTCTATTCTCCATTCATTGAGTGCCTCTGCAGCTCTATTCTCCATTCATTGGATGCTTCTGCATCTCTATTCTCCATTCATTGGATGCCTCTTCAGCTCTATTCTCCATTCATTGGATGCCTCTGCAGCTCTATTCTCCATTCATTGGATGCCTCTGCAGCTCTATTCTTCATTCATTGGGTGCCTCTGCAGCTCTATTCTCCATTCATTGGATGCCTCTGCAGCTCTATTCTTCATTCATTAGATACCTCTGCAGCTCTATTCTCCATTCATTGAGTGCCTCTGCATCTCTATTCTCCATTCATTGAGAGTCTCTGCAGCTCTATTCTCCATTCATTGGATGCCTCTGCAGCTCTATTCTCCATTCATTGGATGCCTCTGCATCTCTATTCTCCATTCATTGGATGCCTCTGCAGCTCTATTCTCCATTCATTGGGTGTCTTTGCAGCTCTATTCTCCATTCATTGGATGCCTTTGCATCTCTATTCTCCTTTCATTGGGTGTCTTTGCAGCTCTATTCTCCATTCATTGGATGCCTTTGCATCTCTATTCTCCATTCATTGGATGCCTCTGCAGCTCTATTCTCCATTCATTGGATGCCTCTGCATCTCTATTCTCCATTCATTGAGTGTCTCTGCATCTCTATTCTCCATTCATTGGATGCCTTTGTATCTCTATTCTCCATTCATTGGGTGTCTTTGCAGCTCTATTCTCCATTCATTGGATGCCTTTGCATCTCTATTCTCCATTCATTGGATGCCTCTGCAGCTCTATTCTCCATTCATTGGATGCCTCTGCAGCTCTATTCTCCATTCATTGGATGCCTCTGCATCTCTATTCTCCATTCATTGGATGCCTCTGCAGCTCTATTCTCCATTCATTGGGTGTCTTTGCAGCTCTATTCTCCATTCATTGGATGCCTTTGCATCTCTATTCTCAATTCATTGGATGCCTCTGCAGCTCTATTCTCCATTCATTGGATGCCTCTGCATCTCTATTCTCCATTCATTGAGTGTCTCTGCATCTCTATTCTCCATTCATTGGATGCCTTTGCATCTCTATTCTGCATTCATTGGGTGTCTCTGCATCTCTATTCTCCATTCATTGGATGCCTTTGCATCTCTATTCTCCATTCATTGGATGCCTCTGCAGCTCTATTCTCCATTCATTGGATGCCTCTGCAGCTCTATTCTCCATTCACTGGATGCCTTTGCAGCTCTATTCTCCATTCATTGGATGCCTCTTCAGCTCTATTCTTCATTCATTGGATGCCTCTTCAGCTCTATTCTTCATTCATTGGATGCCTCTTCAGCTCTATTCTTCATTCATTGGATGCCTCTTCAGCTCTATTCTCCATTCATTGGATGCCTCTGCATCTCTATTCTTCATTCATTGGATGCCTCTGCAGCTCTATTCTTCATTCATTGGATGCCTCTGCAGCTCAATGGACTTACCATTTAGAAGTCCCACAGAATTTAATCTATCTGTGAGAAAAAGGGTAGGGTGAGAATCTTTTAAGTGAAGTATAAGTTCTCATGGTCATTTCTTGTCCGCTCTTCCTTTGCCTGATGCGAATCAGAACTTCCATCTCTCAAAGAACTTCCGAAGAATATAAAACGGTGGCTCCCTCGACCCTCAGATGTTAGGATTGTATATAATAAAACAAAGGTAACTAGAACAATCCTTATGAGCCGAGCACTACTATCTTACGCTGTGTTCCAGAATTAATAAAACCATTATTAACTATTTCATAGATCTCCTTACACTTTGAATCGATACAAGTGTAAAATCTGAATGGCCCGAGACAACTGACTACCTCGAATTGAGTAAAGAGGACTCCTGGCTATTCTCTTTCTTGATAATCTCAAGGTAGAGCTACACTGTAACATTCTTTTTTGAAATGCATGCATTGAACCTGCACCTTTAGTGATTTCATTCCCACATAATGAGTACCCTCTTTTAGTACCACATGTCCCCTATATAAGAGCACCAAGAAGAACCAACGGTTCTATAGTATAATGAACATAACTTAACAACAATGTATAATAAATAGAATGTGATCAGTATGATTCCTAACTGTATATTTCTCTTTCTGATTAGAAAACTGTCCTGATGAAGGTGTAAAACTAAAACCGAAACGCTGCGTCGACTTGTGTGCAACAATTATTGCTGCTTTTTAACTGACCCATGTGACTTGTGTGCAACAACTACTGTTGTTTTTTAATTTGACCTATGTGCAATAATTATTGCTGTTTTTCTCATTGATGTAAACCAACAATTGTTGTTAGAAAATTGTAATATTATTATTTTTGCTTTTTTTTTATCAAATGTGTTCTTCTTTTTTGGTTCAAGTTTTTAATACTGTGAGCACTAATGTGCTAAAGAAAATATGATATTTTTAATAAACTGTACAAACAGGTTTAATTTTATATAACGGTGTATTTGCATCTTTGAAGTAACTGTTGATGATACATATGTGGGTTCTGTGTGTTCCTAAAAGAGTGGTACTGACATAAAAACTTCCACATTCGTGGAACATAGGGACTCCCTTCTTGCCTTGCTAATTCTCCTTGTCCCTAAACTGGAACTATAAGGAGACCTCCCTTTCATTCTTGGATCTGCATCTCTATTCTCCATTCATTGGATGCCTTTGCATCTCTATTCTCCATTCATTGGGTGTCTTTGCAGCTCTATTCTCCATTCATTGGATGCCTTTGCATCTCTATTCTCCATTCATTGGATGCCTCTGCATGTCTATTCTCCATTCATTGGATGCCTCTGCATCTCTATTCTCCATTCATTGAGTGTCTCTGCATCTCTATTCTCCATTCATTGGATGCCTCTGCAGCTCTATTCTTCATTCATTGGATGCCTCTGGAGCTCTATTCTCCATTCATTGGATGCCTCTGCAGCTCTATTCTCCATTCATTGGATGCCTCTGCAGCTCTATTCTCCATTCACTGGATGCCTTTGCAGCTCTATTCTCCATTCATTGGATGCCTCTTCAGCTCTATTCTTCATTCATTGGATGCCTCTTCAGCTCTATTCTTCATTCATTGGATGCCTCTTCAGCTCTATTCTTCATTCATTGGATGCCTCTTCAGCTCTATTCTTCATTCATTGGATGCCTCTGCATCTCTATTCTCCATTCATTGGGTGCCTCTGCATCTCTATTCTCCATTCATTGAGTGTCTCTGCATCTCTATTCTCCATTCATTGGATGCCTCTGCAGCTCTATTCTCCATTCATTGGATGCCTCTGCAGCTCTATTCTTCATTTATTGGATGCCACTGCAGCTCTATTCTCCATTCATTGAGTGTCTCTGCATCTCTATTCTCCATTCATTGGATGCCTCTTCAGCTCTATTCTCCATTCATTGAGTGCCTCTGCAGCTCTATTCTCCATTCATTGAGTGTCTCTGCATCTCTATTCTCCATTCATTGGATGCCTCTGCAGTTCTATTCCCAGTCATTGGATGCCTCTGCAGTTGTTGTCCCTATGCTAATGCTGCACTGTTCACTATTTATTGGATGCTCTGCAGGTCTGCTCCCCATTCACTTAGGATCTGATTTTCCATGTGGTGCAAGAGCGATGCAAAGCTTACATGTGATTTTTGAAGCCATGCAGGGTTACCTTGCGTGGCCCTGAGTGGCTTCCTTAATCTGGAGTAATGCAGTGCAGCACAAATCACTGCGTTCCCTTACTCTGTGCAAGGGAGGCGTTCCATGGACGCTGCATGGGTGTTCCAATACAACTCTCATGGTTTTTGCTGTATTCCCAGGTTTACCATAACATGTACACTGTGGAATGCACCACAAAGATACGCCTTACCAGGAGAGGTGTGAGAAGGAGAAATATGTTTATTTCTCCTTGTTAGTTCATCTTTCTATGTGTGCTGCATTCTTCTGCACGCATAGAAAGAAGATATGCCTCTCAGGATTATTTTTGTGCAGGAAGGTGCCCCTTCCTGCACGAAAACAGTCCTGCATGCAATGCAGGCACCTGGTGCCTGTGTTGGCACTGGGCTGCCAATAGGATGCCAGCGCGGGGGAAAGAGCAAGAATGCGCCATGTTGCCTTAAACACAGTACATTCTTGCCCTTTCCCCGTCATGCTGTGCAGCACAACAAGGTGACTTGCTAAGCTGTACTGCATGACGTTCTTGTTAATAGGCCCTGAGTGTTCTGGAATACTGTTCCGTAATCCATAGATATCTGAACTGTGCTTCACATTTCTAGTGTGACACACCCTGTATGCTTATCCTGAGGTCATTTGTGACCAACCTCTTTGGTCCAGTATTGGGCGTTCTCCTGTAGTAGGCGTTGCGTTGGCTTATTTCTGCCTCCTCTTTCTTCTTCCATCTTTTCAACCCCGAGTGCCTTGCACCGCTAGGGCAGAGGTCTGATTGTTAAACATTGTGCAACTTTTGTGTGGCCTTGCTTTTTTTTCCAACATATTTTTGCTGACGTTGTAGAGGAGCTGCGCAGCATCAGCCGAGAGAAAGGTCTCAACAAACAAAGGAATTTAAAAGGTGCTATTGCTCTCCAAGGCTACAATTAAGGTGCTGCTGGCTGCCCTCTGGGGAAGTCTGGAGCTGTCCTGCCTTAGAGCAGAAGAACAGTCAGGTCCTGGAGCCGGGAGATGCTGTCTTATGCTGGAGCAGAGAGGCGCTGTCTTATGCTGGAGCAGAGCGGAGCGGTCTTACATTAGGGGGCTACAACTAGTACAGTTTTTGGATCTGCCTGGAGGATAACTCAAGGAACTGTTGTCCCAGAAACCTGGCGATGGCCGAAACCCAAGACATTTACTGCTGTAGGGGTGTTCTTTGGACTATTGAAGGTCTGTACATGATGGGTAGTCAGCCTGCTGTTTGCCTTGATGTCACAGTAGTACGAACCTGGGAAGTTTGATCCACTAGTGACCATGCAGAGAATTGGTGTTCCAGTCAGCATACATTAGGGGAAAGGGGAATGGGACAAGAGAGAGAAACAGAGACACTGGATATCTTCCCCTCGCTTGATCTCTCTGCCAGTCCAAAGCTATCTACAATAGGAGGATATTTTTGTAAATTATGATTTGCCAGATTACAGTACAGTGGTTCTATTATGTCACATGATGTAACTCCTAAAATCTCTGCATCACCTGCTTTCTGAAGTTGTTGACAGCTCTATGATTTCCTAATGTTGAAAGACAGGAATAATCTTTAGCAACACTATATAGAATAACCAGAGGTATAATACATGTTCTAGTCTTTTTTACTACCTTCAGCAGATTGAAAGTTAAATCTGTTATTTGAATAATCCTGAAATTCACATAATTGTTCATATGCAATTTAAAACACATACTTTTAGTATGATGCATTTTACGCCTTATCAATGCAATCAATTACCCACCACTAGTCATATCTCACTTCCGCATATGAATCAAGAGAAGTTTGTAAACCTAAGAACTGTTGTAGTAGATTGAACAAGGTTGTGAGACGTTGGCCTGGTATATGCTATCCACTAGTTATAGTGGGTACCTTGAACCAGTCCAAACAATCTCTTATTAATGATTAGGTTAAAGACAACCTTTATTGAAAGCTATTCTAGTGGTAGCTATGGAGAGCAGCCTTCAGGCTAAGTCTTGAAGGAATTTAAAGCAGCTTGTTTTACCAGTTTATAATCTCTTGAGTGGCTAAATGAAGGGAGATCACACTAAGCATATATATAAAATATATGTATTTATTACTAAACCCACCTCTCTAGTCTCCTTATGAGGCTAGTTGCAAAAGCACATAAGTTACACTTCAAATAAACAGTAAAGTAGCACAAAATACACGTTAGGCCCTAGGGGCGAGCCAAACCATATACTAAAATAGTGGAATAAGAACCACGATTTAACTAGACACAAGGCCTAGAGCCAGTAGAATCGCTGGGACCCTGAGGACCATCCAAGGTAGTGACACAGGGGACCCACGGGGGACGCGTGCAGTGTGAGAACACAGCCGCGAATCACCATTAACTTCTATGGGGAAAGTTGCAGTTAGATTTTTAAAGATAAAGGACACTTAGAGATGGACTAGGACCAAACACTTTTGGACTTAGACAGTTCTAGGGTCAACAACCACAGGAGCACCGGAGTACTCGAGTTACCTCACCCAGGGAATACGGGTGCATAGGTGTCAAATGGTGTCGGGTTGCGGTGTCGTTTTCAATGGAAGCTGGCGAAGAAGAGCTGCTGCCACGAAGATGTGAAGTGTCTGAAGAGATCCAAGCCTGGATCGAAGATGTGAAGAACCTGAAAGCAGAGTGGATAGAGTCTGGGTCACTTGCCAGTGACCAGGGGCACAATAGATGAATGCCCACCGATGTCAGTGAAGAAGGTGAAGCTTGATTCTTCAGCCACAAGGACCAGGAGCATCGAGTATGACCAGGAGCAACCAGGGAAGCCCAAGGAAAGTCAGAATTACCTTCACAGGGACCCACCAGTCGACGGATCAGGGATCACAAAGGGACTTTGAAAGGAATCACAAAACAGCAGCCCACATGTCAGGGTTACAAGTAACCCAATGCACAGACGTCGAGAAGCTGATGCACTTGCAAATGTGCAGGGTGTCCAGGGGTTCTGGTTCCATGGTACCCACGAGGGCTAAGGGTCTCAGCTTTGCTGGGGAGTCGGTTCGGCCTCTGGGAAGTCTGAAAATCCATCTCTGGGGTTGCGAAGTTCTCAGCGTCCGGCAGGATCTTCGGAGATGCAGACCGGACAGATGCGTCTTTGGTGCCTGCCAAGCAGGGGAGTAACTCCATGGGAGATTCTTCAGTCATCTGGCTTTGAACAGATCGTCGAAGTTCCAGGATTCAGTTTCAGAGTTTCGTCCAGGGATATCTAAAGTCTTGTTGCCAGGGGTTTGTTAGACCTGGCACCGTTGGCGTGGGTCTCCCTTCCATTTTTGTTGCTGTTGCCTCATGTGTTTTGCTGGTGTTAACTGCTCAGTGCACTGTGCCACTGCCAATCAGTGCCACAGTGCAAGTGCTCCCTGTATAAAGTATATATGTTGATTTTATTCCATGATTGGCTTATTTGATTTACTTTCAGACCCCAGTAAAGTGCACCAGGAGTGCCAGGGCTTGTAAATTCAAATGCTGCTAGTGGGCCTGCAGCGCTGGTTGTGCCACCTACAGAAGCAGCCTGGTAAAATGTGTCCAAAGTCTGCCATTGCAGAACCTGCGTGCAGTCTGGTACTGTCATGCTGACTGTGCACGTGCACCTACTTGCCAGTCCCTAAACCTTCCCTTAACTTCATATTAGTCACCCCTAAGGTAGGCCCAACGGAAGGGTGCATTGTAAGCATAAGGTAGGACAAGTCCTGATGTGTGTGGCATGTCCTAATAGTGAATTACATCCATTTTTGTTTTTCACTATGGTAAGGCTACCTGTTCTCCATAGGCCAGAATGGGCTGCTGGAATTATTACACTCTATAATCCTAGCAGGCTCAGGGAACATGGTAGAAATTCAAGTTTAGTATGCCTGAACTCAGAATAATAAAATACATATTTTAGTAAAGTTTATTTTAATATCCTGTGTTTGCAAATACCACTTTTAGAAAGTTGGTCTTTGCTTGCCTAACGATTTCAGCCCGCCTCTGCCAGGATGTGTATCTGATGTCTGGTTTCTGTGTGTGACAGGGCTGGCGGGATTCCAGGAGACAGGCTGGGCAGCGAGGTGGTGAATAGAGAGATAACATCCAGATGGGTGGGAGGAGTGCACCTAGACTCTGAATAGGGCTGTTCTCTGCCACGACAATATTGGCTCCACCTCCTGCAGAGCGTCTGATGTCTCTGCCCTGCACCCTGAAAGAAGACGGCAGCCTCATGTCAACAAAGTGCTCAAAAACTGGACTGAACTAGGCAAAGGCCCCGTGGCCTCAAAGAACAAAAGATTTGTAGTTTAAATATAGGAGCCCTCCTCCTAAGAAATTAGATCCTGCTTGACACAAGAAGAACCTCTGCCCGACAAGAAGGAACTGGAAAAGCTGAAGGAGTACTGTCCCTGACCTGGGGGATTGGCCTGCAGTGGTTGTCTTGCTGTGAAAGGAGAGTAAAAGACTGAAAGAGACTTTTATTCAACTTGTGCTTCAAACTATCTCCAAGGGCTTGTGGACGAGCTTGCCCCCTGAATGGAGTCCCAGGATTATTGGACTCCTCCTGCCTTCACCAGCGAGCTGCTGAACTTTGCCCGATCTTCCTTGCCGCTGGAGCAGTGATTTCAGAGCACCTCATCCCCGTCTGTTGTGTTTTGCCTGTGCCCGGCCGCCCTGCACCGTGTGACTCTGCTCTGACCCGAGCCGTAGCTCACACTGTCCAGCCAATCCCGCCGGCACTCTGCTTCACCCTCCCCCTTTGAGCTGCACTGACTGCTGGAAATCAGAATCGGAACGCATCGCAAGGCGAAGTATGGCCCATACGCTCGAAGCGTACCGGCCGCCTCGCTCCGCACTCCTGGGATCCCACAGACCACCCCGCACTTCAGAGCCCGGCCCGTACGCCACATACCAGCCGCCTCGTGCCGCGCTGTCTACATCTGGAAAAGCAGCCCCCGCTACTGAAGGTACGGATTGAACACCGCCCCGCATTGTGACCGCTTGAGGACCCGGACCGTCCACCTCACCGCCCGTAGCCCCCGCTCTACGCCTCACACAGAGATGCCGCAACCAACCGGGATCACCGCACAGAGAGGCCGACAACGCTCCAAGTCCGCCGTCACATCCTGCACACTTCGTCCGAGCCGGACGCCTCACATCTAGAAGGTACTGTCAAAACGACTCGCACCCCCTGTGCGTAGACCTCGGACCGGAAAGTCCACAGCACCCGTCCAGTCCTAATAGACATTGTTTTAACCTCGTGAGGGTCGGACAAGAGTGCGCGAAGTGCACAGAACAAGAAAATACGCCTTTTCAGACCTCTTAAATGCTAAATAGTATGGTGGCCTCATTTTAAAACGTTATTGGATCTTGTGCTAAGCCTTATATAAAGAATACTTATTTTTTATACAAAACCTAGTGTGGTATCCCTTTTGTGGTGTTGTCCATGAGTTACTGTATGTGTTCACAAATGCTTAACCTATAAAATGCTTCTGAGAAAAGCCTTGTCTGTTTGCACCACACTACCTAGAGGGTGAGCAGGGGTTATTTTAGAGGGTGATCCCCTTATCCTGACTAGAGGAGAGGGTCCCTGCTTGTCACAAGTATTTACCTGTGCCAACCAGAGACCCCCAAATCTAAGAGGGTTCCTATCTTATACCCAAGGAAGGGGTAGGACTAACTCAGTTGACCCACTTATGGGAGGGTTTGTAAAGAGGGGTGGCTGCACCCATTTCCTTTGTCCAGTTTCGTGCCAGAGCAGGGGTTGGCAGCCCCTGAACCGGTTCGAGCTGGACTATGCACAGGGACACCAAATGTGCCCCCAGTGCAGGACTTCAAAGCACTCTCAGAGTGCACCCACCCAGCCCCAATACACTAAAGCCTGACTGGGAGGTGGTTACACCTCCCTGTGACAGTAAACCTATTGTCCAGGCCTCCCCTGCTGGAGTCTCGGTCTGCAGCAGGAGGTCAGACCTGTGTTTGTGGCTGCAGCATTCATTTTGTGATGCCAGGGCTCTTTTAAGTTGGTACCGGGTGTACCAGTGCTGTCATGTCTCTCCCTCTAGAAGGGCGGTATCATGCTCCCACAACAGGTACTGGTGTGGGGGGTATGATTCCAATGTGTTTGACACCAAACACAACAGGCCCGATTCACAGAACTAACTTAAGACAAAAACCTAAACTTACTACCATTTTGGTATTCACAGAAGGCACTTACTCAATTCGGTATTCACAGAAGTTAGGAGTCCTAACTTTAGGACCCCTAAATGTGAATACTGAAAGTCTTAAAGTTAGGATTTTTCTCAGTTTAGGAGTAGTAAAGTTAGGACTCCTAACTTTAGGACTCCAAAATGCCTTCTGTGAATATCGAAAGTCTTAAAGTTAGGATTTTTCTCAGTTTATGAGTCCTAAAGTTAGGACTCCTAAGTTCTGTGAATACCGACATGACTAATTGCCTTCTGTGAATACCAAAATGATAGTAAGTTTAGGACTTTGTCTTAAGTTAGTTCTGTGAATCGGGCCCAACATGTTTCCGAGCATCCAGTCCAGAGTTAGCATTTACCGTTTGGTTATAATGCACTTAAGAGTATATGGTCAGGCTGCATCACAGACAACCCCAGAGTAGAGATTCCGAAAGCTGCAGAGGGGCTCTGCTCATGCATGGGCCCCCTCTCACACAAAACCAAGCAGCCTGCCTTCAGGATTGATAAATGCAAAAACAAATTTGATGGACAGAATGCAGAACAATGTCATACATTCACCCCAGTACAGAGATCTGTGCCTAAATCCATTGTTTTTTTGCACTCCACACCACCTCAGTTCAGACATGGCCATATGCAAATCAGCCTTGACCCTGTGCCTCATGGTAACAGTCCAGCCCGAACTGCCAAGCCATTTCATCCCTGGACTGGAATTAAGCATCCTAGGACCGGTTTCTGGCTATCAGCCGCCATCAGCCAGGATAGCTTGATTCCAGTGAGCAAAATAACCATGGATTAATCCCAGATCTGTGACTGGGGGTGAATGTTTTGCCATTGTGCAACATTCCGTCCATCATCTTGTGTGTTTTGCTGTTCACCCTATGTGGGAAGGGTATGCCCAGATGTGGGTCCCGTGCTCACTAGGCCACTGGAGCCAAGCTATCCTGGCTGATGCAGGCTATTAGCCAGAAACCGGTCCTAGGATGCTTGATTCTGGTCCAGGGAAGACTGTTCCCATGAGGCACAGGGTCAAGACTGATTTTCATATGGCCATGTCTGAACTGGGGTGGCTTGGTGAGCAAAATAATGATGGATTAAACCCAGATCTGCGACTGGGGGTGAATATTTTGCCATTGTGCAACATTCCGTCCATCATCTTGTGTGTTTTGCTGTTCAGGATTGATAAGGCCTGCCATAGGGGTGACTGATAGGTTTCTATGTGCAGTATAAGGTGAGATATAGTGAACCTGTATCTCAGTAAAGGGTGCATGCACCACCTTACCAGGCTGCAGTAGCAGACCTGTGGTGTCATTTTGGAAGACTTCCCAGGGGTGGCACAATACATGCTTCAGCTCCTGGGAGGCCTCTGGGATACCTATGCCCTGGGTACGTAGTGTACCATATACTAAGGACTTATAAGGGAACACCAGAATCTAATCTGTGGTGTCCCTAAGGTACTAGGAATCAATTTATAAGACAAAGCAGATAGGCAGAAGAACTGAATAGCAGGTTCCCAGCCAAACTAAGTAAAAAAACATCAAACCACCAGGAAAAAAGTGGGGGCAACCATGTAGTCAGATTCCACCTTCCTACAAATGTGACTTTAGTGTGGAGTTCATTGAACCAAGAGAAGAGAGACCAGTAGAGACTTCATAGTAAAAAACCATAGGACTTCAATATATAGGTCATAGCATAATCCAGATGTCTCTAGTACAGAGTTCGTAGATGAAAATAGATGACTCCAATATATACTAAACTGTATAAACCATATGACTCCAGTATAGTTTGTGTCTACAGTGTTATCTGGTACACCTTTCTTTGTATAAGACCCTGTATCATGGCTACAAATGTTTCGGCTGCAGCAACATGAAGATAAGTTGCCCAGAAATAAACTCAATAATATGCATGAAGCCGATCCCACATCATGAATCTGACAGGGATCAATAACATACAAATTAATTAAAGCAGGGTTCGAGGGACAGTTAAATGACCTGAGCACAGTTATTATCCCCCTAACAGACTATAAGAAAAACAACGAATAACTGTGGGTCTGAAAAAATAGGTCTATGTGTGTGCAGCTGGCTGTGGGTGTGTTTCAAAGTGTAGAATGAAAACAGACTAAGGACAATCACCCATTATGAAAATATGTCCATCAGTTACGTATTCTGTACCGCCCAGTACATCATTTGGTCTACTCCACAGTAGGTAGTCCTTTTAGCATCTCCACAGGTGATGACAGGAGATGGTTGTTGGGGATGGATGTCTGGTGGATGTTATTTGGATCGTAACTGAAAGCAGTGCATTAGTGATAAGTGAGAAAATAAGTGTGTATAAAGTAAAATTGGATAATGCATGCAATGCAACTTAATTCTGTAGTCATGCACCTCCAACGCTAAAAACAATAGAGTGCAAAAAAGTCAGATGGTTCAAGCAAATAACTTCTGACTGGGTAATCTGGTCGACATGTTTCTGCGGACATTTAAAGGCCAAAGCTTGTACCTGCCGCTTCCTCAGGACCCATTAACTTAATTGCTACTGCTTAAACGTGGAAAACATATTTGGAAAAAATATTTACAAAAGGACATTCGTGAAAACAAATGCTAAATGTCACCTGTTCACTTCTGATTCTCCTCCTGAATGAAACAGAGGATCCCAATGTAGAACCGCCAACAAACAAACACATAGACAAAAGATGCAACATGGGATATCACACCTTCATTAGTAAGGGCTATCCATACACATTACTCAATTGTTAAACCTAACATATATGGTCTAATTACCTATTATATGTATCCCATTATTCAATTTCACATGGGCTCACCTTAGTTTGTAAGGGAGAACTGCCTCGCCTCACCTGGCAAACAGCTCAGGAATACGAAGCACCGCTCTGTGGTACAGAGAATAATAAAATAAAATAACATAAATAGTTGTGAAGAAATCTTTGATTACTCAACAATGTGGGACTCAATGCTTTGAAACACTCTCTTAGTGAACCTCAATATTTATATCAACTGACTTGCAAATCTTCGTTATTTAATTTAATTTGCTTTTGCCTACTTATATTAAATCAAATGAGTCTCATGTTATGCGTTGATGAAAAATCACTCGATAACTGAGTAGTTTAACATCGAATGCTTGTAATTTGTTCCTTTTTAAATTACATGCCTCATAATGTGAACTTGCGGTGTACCGAGGTGAACTCCGGCCACAGTTCAGATGAGCGCATGTAAAGTCATCTTAAGTGCCCCACTCGGTTTTCTCACCCTTATCAGAGTATAAAGACACCTTACTCACATTATGGCATGCTCAGTCCTTTTAATTAGGCGCGCGATCTTTAGCAGAGAGCATAGCGCCTTACAAGTCAAGGCACGGAGGCCAGCTGTACATTACGCAACTTATCGCATGGCCACACTTTGGTCTCTGTGTATGACCCTCGGCACTGCGCATAGCGCTTTACACGCTCGTTTTCAGATTTCAAATAGTGTTTCAATATGACCGTCTCATTAGAAGAACTCACTGTCTCTCGTGCTGAGACTCGATTGAAAATCCAGCGGGAGACGAGTATTATCACCAAGTTCAGAGAATATGAGAATATCTTAAGTCAAAAGTCAGGCCACTTTCTTGGCATTGCGCACGTTCCTAAGCAGCGCATATTTACACATCTTCTCGATCTTTACGTTCTGCCTCCTAACCCTTACCTCTCCGTCGGTACTCCAGTCAGCCTGCCGGGCTGTTTGGGGAGGTACCGCGACCTGTGTTGTCTACTTCCTTATTGATTCAATGAAGTAATGTGATTGGATATTCGAATTCAAGTAGAACTACAATGAATCATGGAAATGTAGTTCACATTTCAACGTTCTATTTTGTTTAACGAAATACACTTTAATGTATCTATTTTTAATGCTGTAAACCATATATGCATATCTTTTATTATTACGGGCAAATGCTCCTCAATAAAAATATTGTAATTCTTGCATGCACGGGTGCACTCGTGCATGCAAGAATTAACCTTGTGGTCTCTTTATATATGTTTATATATGATTAACAGCATCAAGATAAATAACATCAGTTAGGTTTACATCGTGAACTACATCTTCCAGGGTTCAAGATAATTGTACCACGTGAAGACCTGGGAGCTGATTTTGCTTTTTTAGAGTAATTTTTTACAATTTTTTTACAATATTTTTATTGAGGCTGTGTAGATTTACACGAACAAGAAGCAAGTGCTGAATATCCACAACAAGATAATTATCTTAGAAAGATGAGTGAAAACAGTGGAAATAATTTGCTGCTTAGATTACAAAGACTACATGACTAAGGATCATACAGAGGACATAAATTGGGGAGATTATTAGCTTGGCTAGCCCAAAAAAGATAAAAGATGTTAGAATATTACCCAGTTATATGAACATATGTTCACAAGAAGATATTAACAATGTCTTTCTTAAGTACTATGAGAATCTCTGTACAACCTCAACACAGGGCTGACACAACAGTTGTGAGCATTGGGATTACCAGGGGCAACCATGGAGCTAGCTGCAAGGCTACAATGATTCCCCTTCCTAGATTATTATACCATTTTACTTACCTACCAGTGCGGATGCACAGAACTTTTTTGTATTTTAGAACTTGATGTGCTCCTTACTGGCTTTAGATGGATAAACCAAAGGCAAACGAAGGCCCTAAGTAAATTAAAACTGCCGGTAATAGAGAGTCAGCTGGGAGTGTCAGATTTCAAGAGTTGCTGTTTGGCAGCCCAACTGCAATGGTTAACTCAAAGGATGGAGGGAATTTTCCTGCAGAAAGCAGTTTAAACCTATAGAGAGGTAACCATGGGCAAATCCAGGAGCATATTTACAAGGAAGTGGCTGAGCGTGTCGTTAGCCTCCTTGGTTTAACGCCGCACTCCACCACTTTTGAAACGTAGGGCTGCACCGTATTTACAATAATACTGTGCAGCCTTGCGTTTCCTCCTGCGCTGGCACTAAATTTAGCTGCCTAACGCCATCGCAGGCAACCTTGCACCATAGTGCAAGGAAGCTTGCCTAGTGGGAATGATTGTTTATGTGCAGGAAGGTGTCCCTTCTTTGGTTTGGGGAAAACTTAAGGTTTGAAGAACACATTAAAAAACTTACGGGAGTATGCTTTGGTACCCTCAAGGCTCTTCGAAGGTTTTTTCCTTTGCTTCCGAGGGAGGCCAAAGAAAAGGTTGCGCGTGCCCTCATCCTCTCTCGCCTTGACTATGCCAATGCTTTGTTCATTGGCATCTCAGCTTATCTGGTCAGGCGACTCCAGATCATACAGAATGTCATGGCTAGACTCCTATTTAACATCTCGCGGAGATCTAGTGTCCGGCAGTATCTGCGTGATCTGCACTGGCTCCCAGTGACCCAGCAGTGCTATTTAAGGCCCTCATTTTATCTCACAGGTCCATTCATGGTCAAGGGCCAATGTATTTGAGGAGACGCTTCGTCTTGTATATGCCGTACCGCCCCCTTCGCTCTGCCACTCAGTGTCGGATTGTCATCCCTCGGTTTTGAAGGGTGCGTTTAGGTGGCCAGTCCATCTCTGCGAAAGCTGCGGCTGCCTGGAACGCCCTTCCTGTGGAGCTTCAGCACAATCAGGATTTCAAGCTCTTTAAAAAGCTCTTAAAACTCACCTCTTCAAAACGGTTAAGTAATTTTTCTTCCTTTCTGCCCACTTTCACACTGTTTGTGCATGCGCCAGGACTCTCTTGAGTATTTGCGCGCGCTTCAAAACCCTCTATAACATAACATAACATAACATAACATAAATGGTCATTTGCAACCTCTATGTGTGCTGCTTTGTGCAAATCGTCATTTTTAAAATGATTGTTTATGTGCATATGTGGAGGGGGGTGTACAGGAACCACTTTCCTAGTTTGTGCCTTGGCACACGACATGAAATCCTTCCCCTGGAGGCAGGCAGTAGGTGAATCTTGAGAGCGCTTGTAGGGAGATCTGATGTTATTGGAAAGGTGAGTGGATCAAGCGTGTGCTCATGAGGCTGTAACATGGAGCAGGCTGAGCATCCCAGCCCTCCCTGCTGCAACCTGCTAATATAAAAAAAAAACATGTGTGATCACACAGTGAGAGTATAGACTGAGTGACCTCTGTGACCTTAAAACTCATGAGACCTGTTTTATTTTTCAGGAAGCTGGTTCTATACTGCGGCAAACCAAGGTGAGTGTCCCCTGACTTGTATGTGGTGAGTTTTGCTGGTTCTCTGAGAGCGAGTAAGGGAAGACACAGAAGGTTCTCATGGTTGTTAAATGACAGAATGAAGAAAACATTGGCAGAGAAAAAAGAATATCTTCAGTGAAACAAGAAAGTGTTTCTATTCCAGAGACTGTCTTTGTTGTCAGTAAAATATCCCTGGAGTGGAAGGGCAGGATTTGCAAGTTAAAATGTGGTTTAAAGAAGGTTTCTCATCCTACTGGTACCAGAACTAGTTAACGAGGATCACAGAACCTGGGCGTGGGTTCTGTTGCTGACCGCAGAGCCTGCTTCCACAGGTGTTAACCAGACTGGCACATTGCCATGAAGTGCGTCATGGACACAAGTGAACATCACATGAGCCATGCACAAACTCAACAGTGTCCTCCTTCCCACCTATTTACAACAAGGGGTGGTGATGGACAGAGTCTCTGAATTGAGCAGAGTACTCTCACCCAGTCAAGAGATCAGGGCTTGATCCAACACCGTTTTTTAGCTCATTGCACCATCCCAGTTTCAGAACCTGGCTGTATGCAAATTAGTCTGTCCCTGGCCCAGTGCATCATGGGAACAGGGCAGACCAGACTACAAAAGCCAATTCTTACACTGGGAAGGAAACAAGCTTCCGGGGACCGGTTTCTGGCATTACAGCCGTCTTCGGCCCGGCTTGCTTGAATCCTGATGGTGCAATGAGCAAGGGACTCACATCTGAGTATACCCTTCCACGCTTAGGGTGGACAAAATTATTTACAACAAGGGGTGGTGATGGACAGGTTCTGAGCTGGGATGGGGCAGTGAGATAAATAACGGTGATGGATCAAGCCCTGATCTTTGGACTGGGTAAGAGTGGTCTGCTTAATTCAGACACTCTGTTCATCACCACCCCCTTTTCTGAATCGTTTTTGGCCACTATAGGTGTGGCAGGGTATACTCAGACATGAGTCCCTTTCTCACTGCTCCATCAGGATTCAAGCAAGCCGGGCCGAAGAGGCTGAAATGCCAGAAACCGGTCCCCGGTAGCTTGTCTCCTTTCTGGTGAAGAATTGGCTTGGTAGTTTGGTCTGCCCTGTTCCCATGATGCACTGGGCCAGGGACAGACTAATTTGCATATAGCCAGGTTCTGAGCTGGGATGGGGCAGTGAGATAAATAACGGTGATGGATCAAGCCCTGATCTTTGGACTGGGTAAGAGTGGTCTGCTTAATTCAGACACTCTGTTCATCACCACCCCCTTTTCTGAATCGTTTTTGGCCACTATAGGTGTGGCAGGGTATACTCAGACATGAGTCCCTTTCTCACTGCTCCATCAGGATTCAAGCAAGCCGGGCCGAAGAGGCTGAAATGCCAGAAACCGGTCCCCGGTAGCTTGTCTCCTTTCTGGTGAAGAATTGGCTTGGTAGTTTGGTCTGCCCTGTTCCCATGATGCACTGGGCCAGGGACAGACTAATTTGCATATAGCCAGGTTCTGAGCTGGGATGGGGCAGTGAGATAAATAACGGTGATGGATCAAGCCCTGATCTTTGGACTGGGTAAGAGTGGTCTGCTTAATTCAGACACTCTGTTCATCACCACCCCCTTTTCTGAATCGTTTTTGGCCACTATAGGTGTGGCAGGGTATACTCAGACATGAGTCCCTTTCTCACTGCTCCATCAGGATTCAAGCAAGCCGGGCCGAAGAGGCTGAAATGCCAGAAACCGGTCCCCGGTAGCTTGTCTCCTTTCTGGTGAAGAATTGGCTTGGTAGTTTGGTCTGCCCTGTTCCCATGATGCACTGGGCCAGGGACAGACTAATTTGCATATAGCCAGGTTCTGAGCTGGGATGGGGCAGTGAGATAAATAACGGTGATGGATCAAGCCCTGATCTTTGGACTGGGTAAGAGTGGTCTGCTTAATTCAGACACTCTGTTCATCACCACTCCCTTTTCTGAATCGTTTTTGGCCACTATAGGTGTGGCAGGGTATACTCAGACATGAGTCCCTTTCTCACTGCTCCATCAGGATTCAAGCAAGCCGGGCCGAAGAGGCTGAAATGCCAGAAACCGGTCCCCGGTAGCTTGTCTCCTTTCTGGTGAAGAATTGGCTTGGTAGTTTGGTCTGCCCTGTTCCCATGATGCACTGGGCCAGGGACAGACTAATTTGCATATAGCCAGGTTCTGAGCTGGGATGGGGCAGTGAGATAAATAACGGTGATGGATCAAGCCCTGATCTTTGGACTGGGTAAGAGTGGTCTGCTTAATTCAGACACTCTGTTCATCACCACCCCCTTTTCTGAATCGTTTTTGGCCACTATAGGTGTGGCAGGGTATACTCAGACATGAGTCCCTTTCTCACTGCTCCATCAGGATTCAAGCAAGCCGGGCCGAAGAGGCTGAAATGCCAGAAACCGGTCCCCGGTAGCTTGTCTCCTTTCTGGTGAAGAATTGGCTTGGTAGTTTGGTCTGCCCTGTTCCCATGATGCACTGGGCCAGGGACAGACTAATTTGCATATAGCCAGGTTCCGAGCTGGGATGGGGCAGTGAGATAAATAACGGTGATGGATCAAGCCCTGATCTTTGGACTGGGTAAGAGTGGTCTGCTTAATTCAGACACTCTGTTCATCACCACCCCCTTTTCTGAATCCTCCTTCCCACCATCAGAACATGCTTCCCTGGCACTTACCACTTCCTGCTCCAAGGCCTCTGCCTCAATTCTGTTAGGAATGTTTGCGGTTTGCCAGCTCCACCCCTGCATCGAAGCTAAGGATCAACACTGCAGGTTTCAGCCATGCCTGTTGTGCCACTGGCTGCTTGTCCCCACTGACCCACATGCCACCAGTGCCCACTGCTTGGATAACACTCATTGAATGCTTGTAGAACTGGCCCAAATGCCACCAGTGCCCACTGCTTGGATAACACTCGTTGAATGCTTGTAGAACTGCCCCACTTGCCACCAGTGCCCACTGCTTAGATAACACTCATTGAATGCTTGTAGAACTGCCCCACTTGCCACCAGTGCCCACTGCTTAGATAACACTCATTGAATGCTTGTAGAACTGGCCCAAATGCCACCAGTGCCCACTGCTTGGATAACACTCATTGAATGCTTGTAGAACTGGCCCAAATGCCACCAGTGCCCACTGCTTGGATAACACTCGTTGAATGCTTGTAGAACTGCCCCACTTGCCACCTTTGCCATCTGCTTGGATAACACTTACTGACTGCTTGTAGGGCTGACCCACATGCCACCAGTGCCCTCTGCTTGGACCACTCAGTGGCTGCTTGTATGGCTGACCCACATGCCACAAGTGCCCTCTGCTTGGACACACTCAGTGGAAGCTTGTAGGGCTGACCCACATGCCACCAGTGCCTTCTGCTTAGACACACTCACTGACTGCTTGTAGCACTGACCCGCATGCCACCAGTGCCATCTGCTTGGACCACTCAGTGACTGCTTGTAGCGTTGACCCCCATGCCACCAGTGCCTTCTGCTTAGACCCACTCACTGACTGCTTGTAGCACTGACCCGCATACCACCAGTGCCATCTGCTTGGACCACTCAGTGACTGCTAGTAGCGTTGACCCCCATGCCACCAGTGCCCTCTGCTTGGACACAGTCAGTGACTGCTTGTAGCGTTGACCCCCATGCCACCAGTGCCCCCTGCTTGGACACACTCACTGACTGCTTGTAGCGCTGACCAACATGCCACCAGTGCCTTCTGCTTGTATAACACTCAGTGACTGCTTGTAGCACTGAACCACATGCCACCTGTGCCATCTGCTTGGATAACACTCACTGACTGCTTATAGCGCTGACCCACATGCCACCAGTGCCCTCTGCTTGGACACAGTCAGTGACAGCTTGTAGCGGTGACCAACATGCCACCAGTGCCTTCTGCTTAGACACACTCACTGACTGCGTGTAGCACTGACCCGCATGCCACCAGTGCCATCTGCTTGGACACAGTCAGTGACTGCTTGTAGTGCTGACCCACATGCCACCAGTGCCCTCTGCTTGGACACAGTCAGTGACAGCTTGTAGCGCTGACCAACATGCCACCAGTGCCTTCTGCTTAGACACACTCACTGACTGCTTGTAGCACTGACTCGCATGCCACCAGTGCCATCTGCTTGGACACAGTCAGTGACTGCTTGTAGCACTGACCCGCATGCCACCAGTGCCATCTGCTTGGACCACTCAGTGACTGCTTGTAGTGCTGACCCACATGCCACCAGTGCCCTCTGCTTGGACACAGTCAGTGACTGCTTGTAGCGTTGACCCCCATGCCACCAGTGCCCCCTGCTTGGACACACTCAGTGACTTCTTGTAGCGCTGACCAACATGCCACCAGTGCCTTCTGCTTGTATAACACTCAGTGACTGCTTGTAGCACTGAACCACATGCCACCAGTGCCCTCTGCTTGGACACAGTCAGTGACAGCTTGTAGCGCTGACCAACATGCCACCAGTGCCTTCTGCTTAGACACACTCACATACTGCTTGTAGCACTGACCCGCATGCCACCAGTGCCATCTGCTTGGACCACTCAGTGACTGCTTGTAGTGCTGACCCACATGCCACCAGTGCCCTCTGCTTGGACACAGTCAGTGACTGCTTGTAGCGTTGACCCCCATGCCACCAGTGCCCCCTGCTTGGACACACTCAGTGACTTCTTGTAGCGCTGACCAACATGCCACCAGTGCCTTCTGCTTGTATAACACTCAGTGACTGCTTGTAGCACTGAACCACATGCCACCTGTGCCATCTGCTTGGATAACACTCACTGACTGCTTGTAGCACTGAACCACATGCCACCTGTGCCATCTGCTTGGATAACACTCACTGACTGCTTATAGCGCTGACCCACATGCCACCAGTGCCCTCTGCTTGGACACAGTCAGTGACAGCTTGTAGCGCTGACCAACATGCCACCAGTGCCTTCTGCTTAGACACACTCACTGACTGCTTGTAGCACTGACCCACATGCCACCAGTGCCCTCTGCTTGGACACAGTCAGTGACTGCTTGTAGCGTTGACCCCCATGCCACCAGTGCCCCCTGCTTGGACACACTCAGTGACTTCTTGTAGCGCTGACCAACATGCCACCAGTGCCTTCTGCTTGTATAACACTCAGTGACTGCTTGTAGCACTGAACCACATGCCACCTGTGCCATCTGCTTGGATAACACTCACTGACTGCTTGTAGCGCTGACCCACATGCCACCAGTGCCCTCTGCTTGGACACAGTCAGTGACAGCTTATAGCGCTGACCAACATGCCACCAGTGCCTTCTGCTTGTATAACAGTCAGTGACTGCTTGCAGTGCTGACTCACATGCCGCCAGTGCCCTCTGCTTGGATAACACTCACTGACTGCTTGTAGCACTGAACCACATGCCACCTGTGCCATCTGCTTGGATAACACTCACTGACTGCTTGTAGCGCTGACCCACATGCCACCAGTGCCCTCTGCTTGGATAACACTCACTGAAAGCTTGTAGCGCTGACCCACATGCCACCAGTGTCCTCTGCTGTGACACACTCAGTGACTGCTTGTAGTGCGGACCCACATGCCACCTATGCCCTCTGCTTGGACACACTCAGTGGCTGCTTGTATGGCTGACCCACATGCCACAAGTGCCCTCTGCTTGGACACACTCACTGACTGTTGAATGTTGACTGACTGGTGACCGTCCTGACCCAGTCAGCCACGGTCGCTCCACTCACTCCCTGGACCCTTTTGCGCCTGATTGTGCCCCCGATCTCGCCTGGAGACGGATATTGCCCTCAGCCCTGCTGCTTGCTTGCTGACTGTGCCCTCGAGATCGCCTGTGGTCATATTGCTGTGCCTGGTATCGTATTTGTATAGATATTGGTATCGTATTTTGTAGCTATTTATATGTTCTGCCTTGCATTGTGCCTGGTTGTGCCTCCGATCCCCCCACTACATTTTGGACATTTTGGACCGTGCCATTTGGTCCTAGCACCCTGCCGCTGCTCCCCCGCGGCCCCACCCCCGTTCCCTCAAGCTTTCCCTGGACATCGCCTCCCCGCTCCCGCCTCCCAGCTGCTCCTCCCTCCCACTACCAACAAATAGATTGTCCCGCGAGCGGAAACGCTGTGACCATCCTGACCCAGTCAGCCACGGTCGCTCCACTCGCTCCCTGGACCCTTTTGCGCCTGATTGTGCCCCCGATCTCGCCTGGAGACGGATATTGCCCTCAGTCCTGCTGCTTGCTTGCTGATTGTGCCCTCGAGATCGCCTGTGGTCATATTGCTGTGCCTGGTATCGTATTTGTATAGATATTGGTATCATATTTTGTAGCTATTTATTTGTTCCGCCTTGCATTGTGCCTGGTTGTGCCCCCGATCCCCCCACTACATTTTGGACATTTTGGACCGTGCCATTTGTTCCTAGCACCCTGCCGCTGGTCCCCCGTGGCCCCACCCCCGTTCCCTCAAGCTTTCCCTGGACATCGCCTCCCCGCTCCCGCCTCCCAGCTGCTCCTCCCTCGCTCCGCCCCCTCCGCTCTCCACTTATGACAGATGCATTCGCGCGCAGCGTTCACGCGCAGTGGACGCGCCCCATGTGCGCCAAAGGCGCACCAAAGTTAAGCCCGTCTACGCCCATCCACGCCTGGACCGCGCCCAGCGCCAGACCCCCTGACCACCACAAAAACCTCTCCACCCGCCTAACGTACGATGCCGCAACCCTCTCTGCACTCAACACCGGCCGACTCCCCGACTGCCACCAAGCCACCCCAGGATGTACCCATGGACCCTTCACCTGCCAATCATGCAAGTTCTGCTGCATCAGGAACAACACTACAACCACTAACACCAAACTGAGCTCAAACAACAACCACCTGAAGTGCATCCTGCTCAACACCCGGTCGGTCCACAGACACACCATTGAACTATGGAACCTACTCGACACCATAACACCGGACGTCGCCTTTCTTACAGAAACCTGGATGAACGTCTCATCAGCGCCCGACATCGCCATAGCCATCCCGGACGGTTACAAGATCGTCCGAAAAGACCGCATCAACCAAACAGGAAGAGGCATCGCCATCGTCCACAAGAACACCATCCGCATCTCGACCAGCTCCGACGACACCCTCAAAGCAGTCGAACACCTTCACTTCCAGATACACACCGACCACAAGATCACACTTAGAGGCACCCTCATTTACAGACCCCCAGGACCCGGCACACAATTCAGCGAAGACATCGCTGACTTTATCAGCCCTCACGCCCTCCCCTCCGAGGACTACATTCTCCTAGGAGACCTCAACTTCCACCTGGAAATGGACAACGATAGCAACACCACCTCCCTTCTGGACAACCTCGCCAATCTCGGACTCAAACCACTGGTAAACACCCCCACCCACTACGCCGGACACACGCTCGTCGCAATCTTCTCCTCCAGTAAGCACGTCTCCTTCAATCACGCCACAGAACTCCACTGGACGGACCACAGCTGCGTCCACTTCAACTTCAGAAAGACCACGACCCACCACCACCCACAACAAGTCTCCCGCAGAAACTGGAACAAAATCACCACCGACCAGCTCACCACATTGCTAAACCAAAATCCTCCCGCCAGATCACCGGACCCAAATCAAGCAGCCATCAATCTCGCACAATGGATCTCCCACTGCGCTGACGATTTAGCACCCTTGAAAAACCATCACAACAAGCCAGGAAGAAGAAAAGCCCCCTGGTTCAACGATGACCTCAAGAACTCCAAAAAGAACTGCCGATCCCTCGAGAAAGCCTGACGAAGAAACCCAACCACAGACAACATGACCGCCCTCAAGGACGCCACCCGCAAACACCACCAGCTGATCCGATCCACCAAGAAATCAGCATTCAAGGATCGACTCGACAACAACGCCCACAACAGCAAGGAACTCTTCAACATCGTCAAAGAGCTTACCAATCCCAGCGTCGGCACCAACGACATCACTCCCTCTCAAGACCTCTGCGACTCTCTAGCATCGTTCTTCCACAGCAAAATCACTGACATACATAACAGCTTCGGCAACCAGCCCACTCCCCCTACCTCCGAACTGAAGCCCCCCACCACCACCCTCAGCGCCTGGAACCCGATCAACACCGAAGACACCATCCGCTTGATGAACTCCATTCACTCCGGATCGCCAAACGACCCATGCCCCCACCACATCTTCAACAAGGCCGACTCCATCATCGCACCCCAACTCCGAGATATCATAAACTGCTCCCTAAACACCGCTACCTTCCCGGAAAGCTGGAAACATGCCGAACTCAGCGCCCTCCTAAAAAAACCTACAGCAGACCCCACTGAACTTAAGAACTACTGCCCCATATCGCTCCTCCCATTCCCTGCCAAAGTCATAGAGAAAACCGTCAACAGTCAGCTCGCCGCCTTCCTCGAATCTAATGGCTCCCTCGACCCCTCACAGTCCGGCTTCCGAGCCAAACACAGCACCGAGACCGCCCTCATCGCAGCAACAGACGACATCCCAACACTACTCAACAACGGGGAAACAGTTGCCCTCATCCTCCTGGACCTCTCCGCAACGTTTGACACGGTCTGTCATAGCACCCTTGTACAACGCCTCAGCAACGTCAGGATACAAGGAAAAGCATTGGATTGGATCATCTCGTTCCTCGCCGGAAGAACCCAGAGAGTCCGCCTCCCCCCTTTCAGATCAGAGGCCACCGAAGTCATCTGCGGCGTACTACAAGGATCATCACTCAGCCCCACCCTCTTCAACGTCTACATGAGCACCCTCGCGACCATTGCACGCCAACGCAACCTCAACATCATCTCATACGCTGATGACACACAGCTGATCCTCTCCCTCACCAAAGACCCAAACACCGCCAAAACCAACTTACACGAAGGGATGAAAGACGTAGCCGAGTGGATGAAGAACAGCCGTTTAAAACTGAATTCAGACAAGACGGAAGTCCTCATCCTAGGATCATCCCCCTCTGCATGGGACGACTCATGGTGGCCGCCGGCCCTGGGCAGCGCACCCAAACCAACGGATCATGCTCGCAACCTGGGATTCATCCTAGACTCCTCCCTCTCGATGACCAGACAAGTCAACGCCATCTCATCATCATGCTTTAACATCTTACGCATGCTCCGAAAGATGTTCCGATGGATCCCCACCGAAACAAGAAAGACGGTCACCCAAGCACTCGTCACAAGCCGATTGGACTACGGAAACACCCTCTACGCCGGAACCACAGCCAAATTACAGAAAAAACTCCAACGCATTCAAAACGCCTCCGCCCGAATCATCCTAGACATACCCTAGATATTTATTTATATTTATTATTTACCCCGCCACAATCACATATCCGGTCACCTGAGAGACCTTCACTGGCTCCCCGTCAACAAGAGAATAACGTTCCGTCTCCTCACCCACGCACACAAGGCCCACTATGACCTAGGACCCAGATACCTCAACACGCGCCTGACCTTTTACAACCCCACCCGCCAACTACGATCGTCCAATCAAGCCCTCGCCGTGATTCCACGCATCCGAAAAGCCACCATGGGAGGAAGATCATTCTCCTACTTAGCGGCCAAAACCTGGAATTCTCTCCCCACCCACCTCCGCCTCACACAGAACCACCTCTCCTTCAGAAAACAACTCACAACTTGGCTATTTGATAAGTAGCGAACCCCCCTCCCTCAAGCGCCTTGAGACCCTCTGGGTGAGTAGTGCGCTATATACATTTTTGACTTGACTTGACTTGACTGCTTGTGGCGCTGACCCACATGCCGCCAGTGCCCTCTGCTTGGATAACACTCACTGACTGCTTGTAGTGCTGACCCACATGTCACCAGTGCCCTCTGCTTGGACACAGTAAGTGACTGCTTGTAGCATTGACCCCCATGCCACCAGTGCCCTCTGCTTGGACACACACAGTGACTGCTTGTAGGGCTGACCCACATGGCACCAGTGCCCTCTGCTTGGACACAGTCAGTGACTGCTTGTAGCGTTGACTCCCATGTCTTGCTCCAGGGGCCTGCCGCTCAAGCAGCTCGGACGGAGGAGCAGCCAGGAAGAACCAGTGGTCAGAGAAGGAAAGTCATCGGTAAGCCACCACTGGGGCCAGAGGAGGCGGTGAATGATGTTGAGACATTTCTTGAGACACCACAGGGGGCAATACAGGAGACACTGCCTGTACTATCCTCAGAGTTAGGGGGATGAGGGAGTCGTAGGAGAGATAGAAGAAGAAACCCAGGGGAATGCCATAAAGGTTTGCATTGTCGAGCCTGCTATAGGTGAAACTAGTGCTTCTGCGTCTAATGCGCTTCATGTAGGGGGCTCCGGGGGCAGTGAGCCTCAACAGGAGGGAGCAAATCCATCTTCCCAAGCGGACACAGCAGGTCTGGGAGATGCCACAAATGAGGGGGAGGCCCCGGGAGTTGCCAGGAGGAGCCCAAACGAGCAATCAGGTGGGACCGGGCATCGTCCTAAAGGGCAAGAGTCAAGGATAAAAGGGACTGAGAAAGGGACAGAGAAAGAACCCTTAGGGTCTGCAAGGGTATATAGGTTCCAAGGGGAGAAGGACGTTGATTCAGAAGCGAACAATTTTCATTCCCTTTCAGATGCCACTTGGTCAGGCCTGGGATCAGATACAGGATCTAATATAGAATCAAGCGAGGAGGACAGTGGCTTTGACAAAGGAATTTGTGGCAGGCAAAACCCTCCAGCTACCCGAAAGACTAGCTCCAGAGCCCCTAGAGTAGAGAATTCTAGACAGAATGAGCTGAGGTGTGTCTATTCCCTCGGGGATCAATTGGTGGGGATCTGCAAACAACCAATTAAGAAAGCAGAAGCAACCCAGGCACCCCCCACATTGGAATCAATTCTGCAGTGCGTTGTAGCACACCGTGAGGGAGGCCGAATGGAGAGCAAACGCACACAAAATGTAGCACGGAAACTTTTGGGGGCTGTCAGAAAAATTGGAAGAACTTGTAATAACATCTGCGACCGGATGACCGAAGTAGAGTCAAGAACTGCTACGTTGGAGGTGAATCTCGCTGGTTCAAAGGGGCAAGTGGAGGCGCATGAGGCACAACTTGCAGATATTCAAGTAACAACAAAATAGTGATGTGAACACAGAGTGTAGATAAATTCACACCATTCCACCTCAAATGGGGAATCAGTAGAAAACGGACATCAGCCACTAAACCAAGTGAAAGGAACAACAAAAGTTATTCGTGAAAAGAACCCTCACTCACCAACCTAGTGGTGACATGCTTCATCATGGGGTTCCCACTGGAAGGACCGAATGTCCTCCCAGTGTGCTACTACGCCTGTTTACAGCGGAGCTGGTTCTTTTGTTTGTTGAGAGAGTGAGAAACCAAAAAGTGTTAAATGTGTGAAAAAATTAAAAAATGCATAGTTGTGACTATCAACCACTTTATTAAGAGTCCAACCTGCATTGGTTAAAAACAAGTGAAATTGGGACTTTTAAGTAGGTTTTGTAATTGAAAACCCCTAGTCCTCTGAACAATCGGTCACCATGTTTCGGCTAATGAGCCAAAGTCGCTCAGCATTTGTCAGGACCTTGATGTTGATCTTCCGACGGTGTGCACACGCTAAGGCGCACCCAACCGTGAAGATATTAGTGTGAAAAAAAATTATAAAAACTATAGTGATTTACTCACGGATTTACCCGTGGGGGCACGCTCAGTATTTACTGGGGCCCGCTATATAATGAGCGTTGTTTTCGCATGTCATGGGCAAACACGGCAGGGGTTTACTTCATGCCGTGCAACTTTTTAGCCGGCGGCTCCCCGTAGGCAACCTATCTTGCTGCACTTCCGTGGCCTGAATCGTTCATTCACAACTATGCATTTTTTAATTTTTTCACACATTTAACACTTTTTGGTTTCTCACTGTCTTAACACACAAAAGAACCAGCTCCGCTGTAAACAGGCGTAGTAGCACACTGGGAGGACATTCGGTCCTTCCAATGGGAACCCCATGATGAAGCATGTCACCACTAGGTTGGTAAGTGAGGGTTCTTTTCACTAATAACTTTTGTTGTTCCTTTCACTTGGTTTAGTGGCTGATGTCCGTTTTCTACTGATTCCCCATTTGAGGTGTAATGGTGTGAATTTATCTACACTCTGTGTTCACATCACTCTTTTTTTGTTACTTGAATACTGATATTAGGGGTAAAAGAGTGACTGTCTATACCCTGACTCTCCTGTTGTTTGAAGTACAACTTGCAGATATCCAATGGAAGCTCGAAGAGAGTGAGAATCGTCAAAGAAGGAACAACTTACGATTCCTCGAGATCCTGGAAGGAAAGGAGGGATCAGACGCAAGAGAATTTATGGTACTGCTGCTGCAAAAAGCCTTCCCAGATCTAGAAGGTTCGAGGTGGTCCCAGGAAATCCAGAGGGCTCACTGAGTTCCATTTAATATACCTCAGCCAATTTGCCCTGATGCCAAACCTCGGGCAACACTGGTTTACTTCGGGAACTACCTATTGAGGCAAAACGTGTTCGAGAAGGCTAGACCAGATCCACAACAGGCGGTTGATGGGTTTTCTTTCTTCACCAAGCCAGATTTTTGCCACATCACAGTGGAACGAAGATGGCGCTTACGACAAATGATTACTCAGTGCCTGGAAAAGGGGACACAAGCCTTCTTACTAAATCCGGCCTGGCTGAAAGTTGTATGGAATGATCGTGTTAGAGTCTTCACCTCCGAAATCAAGGCTAAGGAGTTTTTAGACGGCGGGGGCAAATGACTCTCGAGGTGTGCCTCTGATAAGATATGTGTCGGAATGACTGAAGCCAGGGGACAGTATCTAATCAAGACTAATCAGAACTTCACAGGATACCATCTCCTGGTCGCAAGACTGTTCCTTCTCTCTTTTTTTACTGCTGGGTTGTAAAATGTTGACACAGTGGGGGGTTCTAGTAAATGTACAGGAATAGAATGTGGGGGAATGAGAGAAGTGGGGGGGAAATATCTGTTCTTTTTCTTCATATGCCACCCTAGCGAGGAAACACCCCCAATCATCACCCACAGACCTAGTCAGGTCTATTACTTCACGACACAGGGAGGGGAGAGGGGGGAGGGTGGATATGGGAGGTGGAGTGGGAGGGGGGCAGGGAAAATAAATTTCAGGAAAGCAGAACACTGTTTTATAAGTAAGATTTGGGCTTCACGTAATCTGAAGGAATGGCTTAAGAAGCAAAGCAGGCGAAGTAGGTACCAAGGAAAATGCCGGGATGGGTAAGCTAACTTTTTGCACGATAAACATTGGGGGGCTGAATGATCGAGTGAAGAGAGGTAGGACTGTAGAAGTATTGCAAACTTTGGGTTCGGATTTTATATGTCAGCAGGAGACTCACATCCCTGGGCAGAAGACAGGTCTTAATTGTATCCCAGGTTATACACAATCAATCTGTTCATCACTGACCTCTAACACCAGAGGGGTTGCAATTCATATATCTAACCGGCTGCCACCCATCCAACGGACATTATCAGGTAAATGGGGTAGGTGGGCAATTGCCAGAATTCCTAGCTTTGGTACACTCTGCATTATTTATGGGTCGAATTTAGATGAAGCAGATCTTCTGGTAGGATTAGAAATTGAGCTTGCCGCCTGGCCAGCCCCATTGATTATCTCTGGGGATTTTAATATTCATATTGATGCAAGCAGGGTGGGTAGGGGTGGGTACCAAGGTAGGAAGCCGCAAGTCTTTCAAGCCTTACAGGCATTAGCTGATAGTCACGGGTTGGTAGACATTTGGTCTATTAAAAAACATAGGAGACCCAGGTTATACTTATTACTCATGCCCACATAGAAAATACGTAAGACTAGATAATTTTTTTATCCCCATTTTGTTAGTAAAAAACGCACAGATTAGGAAGCTACCTAAGGTTCTATCGCACCATAGCCCTTTGGTTTTGGATATTGAAATTCGGGGGTATATAAAAGCCACTGTAAAATGGACCTTTGACAGGAAACTATTAGCTACTAATAGCTTTATCGATCATATTAGGGGCTGGAGTACCAAGTTTTTTTATGCCAATAGGTATAGTACCTCAAAGGAAAACGTATGGGATGCTTATAAAGCAGGGCTTAGGGGGGAGATAATTAGCTTTGTAGGGTTCCATAGGAAAAAAACAGCAAGAGGTTATATGCACACTTTTGCAGGAGCTCAGTAGATACGAGACTGAGCATTCTGTCGCACAAAAACAGACTCAGTTGCAATTGAATGTTGAATTAAATGTAATTAGTACCAAGGCTAAAATAATTGGGGTGTTTAATAAAATAATAGCTGAAAGGTTTCAAACTGGTTGGCAAGATCATTATGAATATGGAGAAATGACAGGTAAGCATCCCGCACTTCAGATCAGACAAAGGGCAGCCGCAAGTTGTATCACGAAGCTGAAAAGGAAGGATGGTACAATTTCTAATGATCCTCAAGAGATAGTGGAAATATTTCAAGATTTTTATCAAGACCTTTATAATTCTAGGTTTAGTGCCCCAGCAGTAGCGGGCGCCAATTTCGGAACATCTGACTCAAGAACTAGAAGCAGATATTACATTGGAGGAGGTTAATGAGGCATTATTGTCAATGGCTTCAGGGAAGGCGGCAGGCCCAGATGGGTTACCAATGGAGATTTATAAAGTTTTGCACAGGGAACTAGCCCCTCTCTTGTTAGATCTGTTTTTAGCAGTACAGCAGAAAGAAATTCCACCTAAATCATGGCAGGAGACTAGTATAGTCATATTCCTAAAGAAGGGGAAGGTTGCGGAAGATCCAGCCTCCTATAGACCAATTGCGCTGATAAATTCTGATGAAAAGCTTTACTCTAAAATCCTAGCGCGGAGGCTATCTAAGATAATTGACTCTCTGGTAAGTCCGTGGCAACACGGTTTTATTCCGGGCAGAGGCACGACCGACCATATTCAAAGGGCAATATCATTATTTAATATTGAAGAGATCTCAGGGCAACAGATGTCATTAATATTATTGGACGCCCAAAAAGTGTTCGTCAAGTGGAGTGGGTTTATCTTGGGCAGAACTTAAGGTCAAATGGCTTTGGACCACGTCTTTTAACCGCCCTCAGAACCATGTATGTTCAATCACATGCAAAAATGCAACTGATGGGGCGGGATTCGGGGAAGGTTAAGATTGCCAGGGGTACAAGGCAGGACTTTCCATGCTCCCCTATCCTCTTCGCATTATATATAGACCCGTTTATTAGAGCAATATTAAACGATCCGGTAATTAAGCCCGTAGTGGTCAAGGAGTACAGCACTAAGGTTTTAGCTTACGCAGATGGCATCGCAGTGGTCACCCCTGACCCTCAGGTGGCGATAGGAAGGATTGAAAATTTGGCTCGGGAGTTTGGGAAGCAATCTGGGTATGGGCTAAATACCGATAAAACTAAGATTGTTTGCTCTAAGTCGGTTACCTGTCAGGACTCTAGGAGGAGGGAGGTAGCGACCTACTTAGGGATCTCTATTGCAGCAGATGTCAGTACAATCTGGAATATTAATGCAGACCCTCTCATTAGTAAAATAGGCGCTGACTTAAAAAGAATGGATAATCTGCATTTATCTATTAGAGCACTGGAGCACTCTATTAAACACTTAGAGCAGCTTGGAGTGTTTGGCAGAAAACTAGTAAATAGGCAAAAAAATTCCGAAAATCCAACGTTACCTGCCACTATGGCGCTCATCAATCTTCTCAGCCTCCCTGTATCATAAAATTGGTAGCAAGTGGGAGCAGGCGGGAATTAACTATGTCGGAGACATTGTTAATTCAAACGGCATCATGGCATTTGTAGAGATTCCGGATCAATTCGGGATAGATCCCCGATTCTTATTCAAATGTATACAGGTTAGGGAGGCAATTAAATTAGTTACCACACAACTTACTAGCCAGTCCCGTTTCCCACTTTTAGACATTTTAGTTCATAAACAGCCCCAAGTGAAGGAAATATATGCTATGATGATGGAAGCTAGTGATGACGATATAGTTAAAATGGAAAGCGGGTGGGCAGTTAAATTAGGAAATCAAGATGTGGCTCTATGTAGGTCCCTAGAACTGTCTAAGAAGGTTCTCTTATCTGCCAACCTCAAGGCTCAACATTAAGTTCCGTGAATCCTGAATCCGTTTCATAAAGGTCATGGTTTCGCTACGAATTTGATATTAGTGAACCGTAACCAGTTAGTACGGCAAGCATGAGTGTTTTCGTCGCGTTACACCGATGGCTTCACTACGTATTTAGGGATTCGTTCTGAACCCTTGGGTTCCATTTTGTGCATGGCAGCCATTTTGTGGTTGCCCTCACATAGGCCGATGACTACGGCCGAACGAGTCTTTAGCACACGTACACTTTAGCTGACTTCTGAATGACCTGAGCAAACTGACCCTCTTGCCTGCAGCCAAACTTGTTAGGCCAGTTCCTTTCTCAGTAGATGATCAAGATTGAGGATCAAGGCACAGGACATCATAAACCTTTATTGCACACAAATATGTCTTATCTTATTCACACCTGTTTCTGCTCCTTTCTTTATGATCTATTAACGATGGGGATGTGCCCGTTTTTATTATGGGTCCGTTCGACCCGTCTGATGAAGAATGTTGGGTTTGACCAATAATTGATCATGGGCTGGGCAACTGAAAAGTGGGTTTTACCGTCATACGATACCTCTGATCTGTATGCATGTGATTGGACAGTTTATAAATGTAAGGTATTTGTCTGGAATGTGATTTTGGGCATAAAAAGGGATGGCTTGCTTTGTAAAATTGAGCAGTCTCCTGAGAACTCATACCGTGTTGACTTCTAGGACTTCTGTTACTGGCTGCAGCCAATAAATACGAGCTTTGACGTCACCAAGAAGATTCCGTGTCTCTGTGTTCTGAGACAGGTGATACCCGAAGACTTTGGGCGTGCCCCTGGCGCCGCCGGGTCTTAAATAACCCGGTTCTTCAGTTGGCGCCCAACATGGGGCGACTTCAGCAGTACCGGTCCAAGCCTGAAGATCGTGAGGAGCTTCGTGTGAAAATTCTGGAGGAAGGCCAACCACTTCATCGACCCCTGTATGTCATTGTGGTCCGAAAGTCTTTGCTGCGAGGTTCCCCGCTTTCCGACGGCTACGAAGGACTGCTGCCCTGACTGTTGCCCTGTCTTGGAGCCTTTGATGATTTGTAGAGCGAGACGATAGACGGATCTTCTGGCGACGTCATCGATACCTCAGTTAAGTATGAGTGGAGCGTCTCCCAGTCCTTAGTTTTTGGGTATCCCTTGGGATCTTTGATTTGGAACTTGCAAGCTTCAAAGCCGATGGACTTGTGTATTCACGAGACTATTGTATTCGATACTCCCTTGAAGTTTGAAGCTAGACTAGTGAGCGTAGATGCCTGGTCTTAGCAGACTTGGAAGACTATTTTGTTGTGGTCGTAATAGGGATTCCCGATTGGAGGACTCGTGTCCGGTCCCTCCGATTGGAACTCCAACCTATGAGCTCTATGTGAAACATGGAGTGGCCCCCATCACGTATAATGAAGTGTGGATTCGCTACACTAGAAAGGATGGTGTCCTCAAGTGGCCCCAATATGGTAGTTATGACACGGAAATTTTGGATAATCTAGAGGTTAGACTTTTTAAGAAGAAAGCCTGGCCGGCGATGTTTGACTCTTTCCGCCTGTGGCGAAAGGAAGCCAAACAGAAAGAAATTATATTAGCGAAGAGGAATAAAAGAGAAAAGGGTATTTCGATAATGCAAGCTGCTATACAGTTTAAAGATAACGAAAAAGAACAAGCGAGTGAGCAGTTGCTCAGGCAACGTAAAATGGAAATTGATAAATGCTACCCAGTTTTGTCACCTCTCAGCAAGATGCGATGAAGGACATTGTGAAAAATCCTTTGATGTCACATTTGTTGGCTTCGCCACCCCCTTATGCATATAGTGCTACAGCACCTCCGCAACCTTTAGTTGTGCAACCTCCGGTTGCTTTGCCTCTTGCTATTGCACAGCCGCCAGCTCCCCTTCAGTTGGCTCCTACTCCTCTGGTGCAGCCTTCTCAAGGGCCGCCGACTTTGCTACCTGCTCTGTCTTTAATTCCTATGACTTTTCTGCCTGTTCCCGCTGCCTCCTCTGCTATTACTCCTACATTAGCTTCCTCTCAGTCCGCTTTATCTCCTGTCTTGTCAACTTCTCCTTCTGTTCGACAGAGAATGACGGATACTGTTACTAGTCTTTTGTCTCCTTTCTTTGGGTCATTGAGCACGACCCCCGTTTCAGAGCGTAAGCAATTGCGTAGCCAAATACCTGGTCCCACGAAGAGGACAGTATTAGATCATTTAGCGTGTAAATGGGTTACTGATTCTGCAAGATATGACTTAGAGTCTGTTATGGATGTCTTCCGCCAATGGGAAGCACCGAAGCAGAGATATGTTTTTGACAAGATGTGTGTGTTCCTTTGTGAAGACTGGGAAGATGGTGATCTGGGACAGACTCCGTCTGAGTTGTTCCGTGTACAGTCCGAATTTGCGAAAGGCACGATTGTGGGTCTCGACGTCGAAAGAGCGGTGGAGACACTGCTTTCGTTCAGGAGCGAGTCTCCTTCTCGGTCGTTGTTTGAGCCTGACCCTTCTGTTAGGAGGAAAGTGAGACAGTACCCCATGAGAGAAGTTCCTCCTGTATGGAAGGAAGCAGTTCAGGCTGATGCCGCTCATAACATTGATGCCGTACCGGCTCATTTTCAAAGTGTTTGGGTGCATGTTCCGTGGAAACGAGCTGAAGTTTTGGCTCTTAAGCAGTCTTTGCCTGACCCTCGTAAAAATCCTGCAGGGTATTATAAGGAATTATCACAGACTGCAGACTCATGTGTTATGAATCTAGCTGATATAGACATGTTGTTTGGAAATGTGGTCCCACAACCTTTATGGGGATTGATTCGTCATACTGATCATACGCCGGAGTTAGGTAATACATGGGTTAATATTGGTGCTGCGGATGGCCGACAAGTTGGTGGTGCAAACCTGAGCCTTTAGTTGCAGATCTTCCTGGTAGGATCATTACTTACATGAAGACTTTAATGCCTGCTATGCGAGTAAATTGGGACAAATTGTCTGCGTGTAAGCAGAAGAAAGATGAAAATGTATCTGATTTCTTCACTAGGTTTGAAGAAACGTTCATTGACCATAGTGGTCAAGACATGAGTACCGAGGGTGGTCAACAGTTGTTTGTTGTGCATAATTTACTTCCCGAGTTATGTACCAAGTTAAAGGATTCAGAGAGTTCTTGGGCTGTTTCCTCGTCGGCACAGATATTGGTTACTGCACAATACTACGAAAATAGGGATAAGGATGAGAAGGATAGAGCAGACAAGAAGACTAAAGATTTGAAGACGAAGGTTCTTTTACAGCAAGCGTACCCGCCTCATAATAACCAACGTGATTACCAGCAACCTCAGCATTTCCAGCGGAACTCGCCAAGGTTCGAGCCTTTTCAACCGCGTTTTCCTTTAGGCCATAATCAATGTGCATATTGCAAAGAAGAAGGTCATTTTTAAAATAGTTGCCCTGTTTTGTTACAGCGTAGGAATGGTGTTTCTGGTGCAAGAGGTTGAGGTGTTCCGCAAGTTTCTAGATGTAGGGGACGTGGTGTATTCCCCCAGAATGCGCGTTTCTTTCCTCCACAAAATTCAATGAATTGTTTTGATCAGCAGAATAATGCGTCTGGTAGGACGACTCAGTACTATGCTGACGACTACTATGTCGAAGGTGAGAATATGGATGGTAATGACTGCTAGGACAGCCATGGACAAAGAGAGGGAGTTGTTTCAGTTCCAGTAGATCAGAGTGGACCTTATGTTGCAGTGATTACATCAGGTGTTACAGAGCCTTTTCTGTTGGATACTGGTGCTGCGAAGAGTTCTATTATGCACTCTAGACTCCCTGGCGCACCTTTGTTTGGCTTAATGAATGTTTCAGTAGGTTTTTCTGGCGCCCCAGTTAGAAACCCGATTTCTAGTCCTTTGTCTCTTTCTGTTGGACCTCGTGAATTTGAAGCACCCCTTATTCTAACAATAGGTTGTGGTGAGAACTTGTTGGGATTGGATCTGTTGAAAAGATTGTATGCAACGTTGTATTGTTCTCCCTCGGGAGTACAACTTACATTGGGTCAGAAAGTGGTCTCTCCGATGTATTTGTCGAAGGATCAACTTCCGACAGAATTGTCTTCTCTTCCTGATACTATTTGGGCTACTGGTCCTAATGATGTGGGTCTTTTGGAGATACCGCCATATGTTGTGACGCTGAAAGCGAACGTTAAAATGCCACGTATTCCCCAATATAGGATCTCTAGTGATGGTGAAAGGGCGTTGCTAGCGATTATCCATGATCTAATTGACAAAGGCGTGATTGAGGAAACAAGAGGTAATGTGTGCAATAGTCCGGTTTTGCCTGTTCTGAAACGCACCGATGCTTCGCAACTGCCTGTATATAGGTTTGTGATCGATCTTCGCGAGGTGAATAAGATTGTAGTCCCACAATTTCCTGTTGTTCCAGATATCACTGCCTTATTGACCATGATTCCAGCTTCGGTCACTTGGTTTTCGGTGATTGATTTGAAGAATGCTTTCTTCAGCATCCCGATTGCCGAGGAGAGTAGGGATATCTTTGGCTTCTCTTTAGGAGGTCGAAGTTTCCGGTTCAAGCGCGCTCCTCAAGGCTATTGTGAGAGTCCGTCAATATATAGTCAGGCTTTGAAAGCACAGCTTGATGCGATTGTTTTGCCTGATGGTGCTGCTCTTATTCAGTACGTTGACGATTTGTTAGTCGCTGCCGATACTAAGGAGATTTGTAAAGAAGCTACTTTGTCGTTGTTGCGTCATTTGTCTGACTTTCATCATAAGGTGTCTCTTTCGAATGTTAAAGTATTGTCGACAAGAAGTGACCTACCTAGGTCATCTCTTATCGAAGGAGGGAAGAAGACTGACCCCAGAACGAATTCAAGCGATTGCGAGGATGAGTGTGCCAATTACACAGAGAGAAGTGCGTGCTTTTCTGGGTATTACGTCGTACTGCAGACAGTGGATTCCGAATTTTTCGCTTCTTGCGAAACCTTTGATAGCTCTTACTGTTAAGGATACTCCGAATCCTATTCCTTGGACCGATGAATGCCAGACAAGTTTTTCTGAATTGCGCGAGGCATTGTGTTCGGCTCCTGTGTTGGGTACTCCCGACTACAGTAAGCCCTTTACGCTTTATGTCCACAAGAGAGAAGGATGTGCGTTGTCAGTTTTGACACAACAGTTCGGCGATAAGCAACGTCCATGTGCGTATTTCTCGTCGACCTTGGATCCGGTAGCAAGAGGGTTGGCGAGTTGTTTGAGAGCCACAGCGGCAGCAGCTGTTTCTCTTCGACAGTCTGCTGGTTTGGTGATGAATAATACATTGATTGTTATGGTTCCAAATGCAGTGGACACTTTGTTAAACAGGACTAAGACACAGCACTTAACTAGTGCTCGATTGTCAGGCTATGAGTTGACACTTTTAGCGAGTCATGTGCACATAAAGAGATGCAATACGTTGAATCCAGCTACGTTGTTGCCGATTTCAGTAGAGACAGATGTTTCTGAACAGCATGATTGTTTTCTCAGGACAGAAGAGGAAACGAAAGGGAGAGTAGATCTTAGGGACACTCCTCTTGTGAAGTGTGAAGGTACCTTATGGGTGGATGGTTCATGCTTCAAGCTTCCAAATGGTAATACGACTGCAGCATATGCTGTTACGACTTTGCATACGATTCTTGAAGCTGCACGTATCCCACATAATTCAGCTGAAGCAGCAGAGTTGATTGCACTTACGAGAGCGTGTGTGTTATCGAAAGGGAAGAGAGTGACCATATATACCGACAGCCAGTATGCGTTTGGTGTGGATCATAGTTTTGGACGCTTGTGGAAGGAACGTGGGTTCCTCACGTCTCATGGAACGAAGATTCAGAATGGTCAATTGGTGAACGAGCTTCTTGAGTCACTTACCTTGCCGTTGCAAGTTGCGATTGTAAAATGCAGTGCACACAAGAAGGTTACCGATGACGTTGGTCGCGGTAACACGTTTGCAGATGAAGTCGCGAAAGATGTGGCGAAGAATGTGATGAGTCAAATGTATGTCTCAGGCCCTGCAAGATGGATTGGTGATGTTGGAATGTGTGAGGATACGATAGAAAGCGTGAAGTCTATTCAAGCTGAAGCTACAGAGAGAGAGTTGAGCGTATGGAGAGAGAGTACGGGTAAATTGGATGCAAATGGTTGTTGGGTTGAGTTGTCAGAGCATCAGCGATGGTTGTTACCCGATGCGTACGTGCTTGCAGTGGTTACGATGGCGCATGGAATGGCTCATATCAGTGTGAAAGGAATTTGTAAGTTGTTGGCTCCGGTATGGCAAAATGCTGGAATTCCTAAGTGTGCAGAGAATGTGGTCAAGAATTGTATGGTTTGTCTGATGTACAATCCTGTTAAGGGAACTCCAACTCCAGCTGGTCATTTTGCGCCTCCGACGTATCCGTTTGAGGTTTTGCAATTAGATTTTATCCATATGGAGAGATGCAACAACTTGAAATACGTACTCGTGGTTGTTTGCGCCTTTTCGAGATGGGTAGAAGCATATCCCCTAAAAGATAATACTGCCTTGTCCACAGCTAAATCCCTTGTTAAGGAGTTTTTCCCTAGGTATGGTTTGCAGAGAATGGTCTGGAGTGACAATGGGAGTGAATTTGTGGGTCAAGTGATGAAGAGAGTGTGTGATGGTTTAGGAATCCGACAAAAATTCCACGCTGCAAATCACCCACAATCAGCTGGTCTAGTGGAGTGTTATAATGGCACTCTTAAGTTAAAACTTGCCAAGATACAAGTGAGCTCTGGTCTTAAATGGCCTGACGCGTTGCCATTAGCACTCTTGTCAACTAGGATGACTGTACATTCTCGAGTGGGACTTAGTCCCTATGAAAGAATTTTTGGTCGCCCGGCAAACATATGGGGAGTGCCGAGGCCGACGAAGTTCAGCAAGATTGAACATTCTGTATTGCTTGACTATCTGTATGATTTGACGGCTAAATTGCGTGTGTTACACCAACAGGTTCATGATACATTGCCTCAGGCTTCTGAAGATCCAGGACACGCCATCGATCCTGGCACCTGGGTACTGATAAAGAATTTTCAGCGGACAAAGAACGATCAGCCCCGTTGGACTGGTCCCTACTTGGTGCTATTATCTACGCGATCTGCAGTGCGAGTGCAAGGAAAGAAGAACTGGATCCACGGCGTACATTGTAAGAGGGTACCCTTGCCTCTGCCGTACGACCGGTAGGTCCAGGAGGGTATTCCTGATTCGGCAACTGACACTGTGCCTCGTTTTCTTCCCTTTAGCGATGCCCGTTTAATTGGGACAAGTTCTGAGCGTGAAAGCGACGATCTTCTGCAAGAAGCTGTGCCCCCGTCAGTTCGATTGGACACTACTGAGCCTGAACTTTTATTCCGCGACCAGACATTGCCTGATAAAGGCCGTTATAATTTGCGACCAAGAGTCATGGGACAAATAAAATAAGAAATTTTCCTTTTTGCTATTTTTGAAATTCAGATCTCACATCTGAGAAACTGTTTTGGCCGATTTTTGTTTTTCGAACCGCCATCCGGGTTCAGCTGTAAGGTCGCGGTGCAAAGACTTAGGAGTGCAAGCCGAAGACACACGGTCGAGGTTCTGGTTGGTCCTAGGGCGTTCCCTGGACTAGTAGACCCATTCCTTAGCACGGAACACCCAACCGCCGCGAACAGCACGGTTAGAGGATGGAGTTTTTCAAGATGGAGAGACCTGTTGAAGAATTGAGTTTTAAGAGCAAAATGTGTCTAATTATGAGTAGAAAGTGTTTCCTAATATTATGTCTTCTTATGTTATTTAGTTTGATGATGTTTTTGATGTGATATATTGTATTCTCTTTTCAAGTGACGTTTGCACCCACTACACAGCCCATACCTTCTTCTACTGTTTCTTCGCATTCTTTTCATCCTCTGCCTGAACATGAATCCATTAGAAGATTGGAATTTGTTAATAACTCCTTTGTTCAGCTTCTGCACCAACACCAACTAGTAGTGAACACGACTAACTGTTGGGTGTGTGGTCTCATGCCTCATACTACTGATAAAGGTATTCCTTACCTGGTCCTGCCATTCAGCTATAATGGTTCTGTGTGGGCATACAGAACGATGTTCATATATGCTCGTGAAGTCTACCCCCTACGTTCTGTGGAGGACAATCCAAAGAATAGTGCTCTAGTTAAGGGTATAGTCGATATGATTAGAGGAGTTAGTTCCTATGAGACAATCCAGAGAGATGAGACACTAGCGTATATTGGATGGAACGTGACTGGATATGGAGTTAGTCTGAGTGAGAACCAGCGAGCGAAAAGATCTTCTCCAATTTGGATCGTACCCCATCAGGGTCATCTTTGTCTGCAAGGTAATGGCAAGAATCCAAGAGTTCAGTTAGGGAAGAGTATCTGCACTGAGACGTATGTTTTTGCGTCCCACACTTCCCCACCGTTTCTAGCAGCTAAGGCTACCTATTTTGTAAACTGCCGGTGCCCTTAGTAACTTGACTGCTGAGCTCCAGACGGATCGTCTTGTGACTCTCCAGAACAGAGTTGCGTTAGATGTCATACTTGCAGATAGAGGAGGGGTATGTAAACTGATTCAATCGAGCTGCTGCGTTTTCACTCCAGACAATGCTCCGACAGTATACCATGCCATTTCCAAGTTACATAAGATCTCTGAATCTATACACGTGGAAAAAGGAGATTGGTCGTTGATGGGATGGTTCTGGGAACTGTTATCCACTTGGGGATGGAAGATTCTGATGATCATTGGGGTGGCTTTAGCGATTCTTTTCCTGTCCTGTCTTTCTGTGCAGTGTGCTCCTGCTATATGTGGCCTCTGTGCTACTACGTGTGCAAGGAGCCCTGTCCCAAGAAAGGTACTAAGTAATAGGATTATGCTTCAGCAACATCTTGATGATCTGATGAATATAGACCTGGACTCAGATTGACGTGAGTGTAGGTTATTGCCTATGTAAGGGCAAAAGGAGGGTCTGAGGTTCCGTGAATCCTGAACCCGTTTCATAAAGGTCATGGTTTCGCTACGAATTTGATATTAGCGAACCGTAACCAGTTAGTACGGCAAGCATGAGGTTTTTCGTCGCGTTACACCAATGGCTTCACTACGTATTTAGGGATTCGCTCTGAACCCTTGGGTTCCATTTTGTGCATGGCAGCCATTTTGTGGTTGCCCTCACATTGGCCGATTACTACGGCCGAACGAGTCTTTAGCACACGTACACTTTAGCTGACTTCTGAATGACCTGAGCAAACTGACCCTCTTGCCTGAAGCCAAACTTGTTCGGCCAGTTCCTTTCTCAGTAGCTGATCAAGATTGAGGATCAAGGCACAGGACATCATCAACCTTTATTGCACACAAATATGTCTTATCTTACTCACACCTGTTTCTGCTCCTTTCTTTATGATCTATTTACGATGGGGATGTGCCCGTTTTTATTATGGGTCAGTTCGACCCGTCTGATGAAGAATGTTGGGTTTGACCAATAATTGATCATGGGCTGGGCAACTGAAAAGTGGGTTTTACCGTCATACGATACCTCTGATCTGTATGCATGTGATTGGACAGTTTGTAAATGTAAGGTATTTGTCTGGAATGTGATTTTTGGCATAAAAAGGGATGGCTTGCTTTGTAAAATTGAGCAGTCTCCTGAGAACTCATACCGTGTTGACTTCTAGGACTTCTGTTACTGGCTGCAGCCAATAAATACGAGCTTTGACGTCACCAAGAAGATTCCGTGTCTCTGTGTTCTAAGACAGGTGATACCCGAAGACTTTGGGCGTGCCCCTGGCGCCGCCGGGTCTTAAATAACCCGGTTCTTCAAACATTTTAAAACAATTTTTAGATTATACTTCACACCAGCTAAACTCTGTGCATGAGGGAAAAGGGAGACTAATAAATGCCCAAGATGTGGCAAGGTCGGCCGATATGGCCCATATGTTTGCCGAGTGTTGTAAACTGGGCGCGGAAAAGCAAGGGATTAAAACTTTCTTGTATAAGGTTATAGGGCAAGTGGCCCTTTTAACTTCAACTTTAATTGTATTTGATTCGGACGAGTCCTTGCAACTAGAAATATCCCGTCTATTTTTGTTTTATGGTGACAGCAACCCTACGCATACTGATTGCTTCAAAGTCGAAGGATGAAGATCCCCCAACATTTCAGGCTTGGTGCGCCAGACTTTTCCATATATTTAACTTGGAGATGGCACTATATAAGTGCAAGGGAAGTAGAGCCAGGAAAAAAGGGTTGCAAATCTGAGGGCCTCTGGTGGAGCAGCAAGGTCAGGGGTAACTTTTGACTTCAAGCTTAAAAAAAATATAAGCTATATTATCTGTTTTTTCTGAACTTATGAATGGCTGTCTCCATTGGTTTCTCCTGGCCCCTCTTCACCTTGTTATTTTCCTATTTCTTTCTCGCTTTTTTTTTCTTTTCGCTTTCTCTGCTTCTCTCTTTGCTGTTGTTTTGCTGCTGTACCATGTCGTATGATTATTTTTTGGAATCAGTGTAACTTTCCTGAGAACATAAAAAAAAGGAAAAAAATACTTGGAGGGAGGTACACCCAATGAAGACAGATTACATACTGTTTTACCCTTAATCCGAGAAACAATCCAGTATGCAGAGCACCTGTAATAAAGGAGCCACTTTTGTGATGTTGGCACCCTATGATGAACCTCACCACCACCATTTTAATTGTCTTTAGTGTGTTTCTTAATGTAGGATGGTCCTGCATATGCCTGCTTCTCTTCTGTTCTGTAATCTTTCTGACTTTCAGTGGGAGACGGAGTGGAACAGTCTTGCCAAGAGCAGAGCGTATGGGATGTGCATTTGAAGGTGTTCAGTTATGTGTATTGTATTGTGCATTGGTGAGAATTATGAGTTCTGCCTATTGGCTTTGACATTGTTTAATGTCATTCTGTTTTCTTGCTTTATGGCAGTGCTGACTATTGCCTTTGACATGCTCTCATGTCATCTTGCTTTTCAATTCCATCTTGCTTTGGGCCTTTCTGTGTGCATGGCTTAACTAATAAGAATTGATTTGCTTGCTACATTTTGTTTTTCCACTCATGGCTTAACTAACTACATTTTCATGACTGAAGCCATTTTCTGTGCCTGCACGAAGCTGCAGAGCTGAAGAGGGCATGTTTTGCTTTCCTCCTGTTTTTCATACTTTTCTGACTGGAGGAAACTGGTTCTTATCAGAGGAATGTGCATGGTCCGTCTCAAAGCCATAGCAAAGGCCTGATCAACCGACGCCGTTGCCTTGGAGCATACTGGTACGGGCTTTCATGAGAACGAGGGGGCGAGGCTTGCTAGAAGCCTCGTTATGTTTGGACTTGTATTAAAAGGGGGAGCCTTCACTGGTCTGGTGGAAGTTTGGGAGTTTGGTGGATTCCGAGTGAGGTCAGACGTGTCTATCTCGGCTTGAACCCTGATTGCTGAGCTCTGATCCCCGGCTGTGTGAAGACTTCCCCCGGCCAGAAGTGGGCAGTGTATGCATCAGGTGATATATTGAGGTTTGTGGTTATTGCCATTGTGATGTGTGCCAGTGGCTGTGATCAATTGAGGTGTTTCCTTTGCGGTGTGGGAGGTGCATATCCAGAGTGATCCTCTACTCTGTATATATATCTTTCTGATCTCTTGCCGGACGTCCAGTGTATCGTATCTTATATCAGTGATTGCTTGTTTATTAATCAATATTATAGTTTGCTCAGTTATTGATTCATGCCTTTAGATTATAAGTTTGCTACATATATTTGAATCTAATGCATTTGGTATCTGAGACAGCTTTTGTTTAGAGAGTATTATGTAATAAACCCCAAGCCTTATTCTAAAAGTGATAGAGTCTTTGCGTTTTGTTAAATAAAACTCCTTTTCAAAAGGTGCTGTTTGTTTTGCGTTGAAGACTTGCTGTGCCAGGGGTGGTAAGACATACTCAAAAGTGTATATTATTCAAAGGTGCAGTGGTATATTTGCCTCCCAGGTGGGAGTGCAGTGATTGGGTGTGGCTTATTGGTGGGAAGCCTCATTCAAAGCAGCACCTCAGAAGAACCAGATTAGACTATACCCATTTCTGATAGGATCCATTTGGGGCAGCAGACGATAGACGATTCCCCACATGGAAATCGCAGAAAATAATGCTAGAGGACAGATTGTTCAGGGATACACTAGGGGAATTAAGAGCTCAGTGTTTTAACGAAAATACAAAATCAAATCATTTAATTTAATGGGATAAGTTTAAAACTGCAGTACAGGGGATTGTATGCCTGCAACAGTTGGAGTAAGAAAGACATTAGAGGCGAGGCTGAGTAGATTTACCCAAACAAGAAACAAGTGCTGAATATCCACAATAATATAATTATCTTAGAAAGATGAGAGAAAACAGTGGAAATAATTTGCTGCTTAGATTATAAAGACGTACAAAAGGGGGTGGTGCATACCCTGCCAAACCCAGATCTTCTGACTGGGTGTGAGTGTTTGATTGGTTCAGATGGTCCGTCCATCACCACCCCCTTTTGTACCGCTTTGTTCGCCATAAGTGTGGCAGGGTATGCTCAGACGTGAGTCCCTTGCTCACTTTGCCACTGGATTCAAGCAAGACGGGTTGCAGATGGCTGGAATGCCAGAAACCGGTCCTCGGAAGCTTGTTTCTGGTCCAGGGAAGACCTGGCTTGGCAGTTCGTGCTGGACTGTTCCCAGGAGGCACAGGGTCAGACTGATTTGCATATAGCCATGTCTGAACTGGGGTGGCAGAGTGGGCTAAAGAACTGTGATGGATTAAACCCAGATCTTTTGACTGGGTGTGAGTGTTTGATTGATTCAGATGCTCCGTCCATCACCACCCCCTTTTGTAACGTAGATTATAAAGACTGCATGACTAAGGATCATACAAAAGGACAGCAATTGGGGAAATTATTACCTTGGCTAGCCCAAAAAACATAAAAGACGTTAGAATATTACCCAGTTATATGATCATATGTTCACAAGAAGATATTAACAATGTCTTTCTTAAGTACTATGAGAATCTCTGTACAACCTCAACACAGGGCTGACAAAACAGTTGTGAGCATTGGGATTACCAGGGGCAACCATGGAGCAAGCAGCAAAGCTACAAAGATTCCCCTACCTGGATTATTATACCATTTTACTTACCTACCAGTGCAGATACACAGAACTTTTTTGTATTTTAGAACTTGATGTGCTTCTTACTGGCTTTAGATGGGTAAACCAAAGGCAAACGGTGGCCCTAAGTAAATTTAACCTCCTGGTAATAGAGGGTCCGCTGGGAGTGTCAGATTTCAAGAGTTGCTATTTAGCAGCCCAACTGCAATGGTTAACAATGGATGGAGGGAAGTTTCCTGACAGAAACCAGTTTAAGCCCATAGAGCACCATGGGCAAACTCAGGATCAGATTTACAAAGAAGTGACGGAGCGTGGCGATAGCCTCCTTGGTTAACGCCGACCTCCACCACTTTTGAAACTTAGGGGTGCACTGTATTTACAACAATACTGTGCAGCCCTGCATTTACTCCTGCCCTGGCACATGTGGTTCTGAATCAAACAAGGCGGGTGTAGTCGTGGACCATCACTCAAGAGTCCCTGCACCCCTGGATGTGGCTGAAGCATCAAGGCCTATCCTTGGTGGTACCACCGGGTACTCCAGATGCCAGGGCAGGCAAACTAAGATGAAGATGCCTAGCAAATCATGAATAGCATCTTCATTCAGTGGTGGCACAGGGTCTCTTTAGGCAGTGGGTTGAGCCATGGTTAGATCTATTTGCCACCATCGAGTTTCCAAGGTGGCTCCCGCTTAGAGACGCTTTTCATCTCAAGTTGAGCTCAGGTATCCTGTACACCTCTCCGCCCATACCCCTCCTGCCCAGAGTTTTCAAGAAGATCAGGAACAACTGGATGCAAGTCATCCTTGTGGCTACAGACTGGGCTTGGAGAGTTTGGTATCCCAGTCCTCAAGTCAGGCTGCCCCTTCAGTAGGATCTCCTGTCACAGCAGCAGGGGAGGGTTCTCCACCCAAACCTGTCAACGCTCCGCATTCATGTATGGAGATTGAGCAGCAACAGTAATGTTATGTTATACAGAATTTGTCGAGCGTGCGTACACCAAAAGGTTTCATGGCACTAACATAATAAGAGGCGGCAGATAGGAGGATTTGCCACATGCTTGTCCAAAAAGCCAGGTTTTTAAGAGTTTCCTGAATGTCGCATTGTTGGCTGCATAGCTGATGTAAGGGAGGAGGATGTTCCATGTTGGGGGAGCCACATGAGGAAAACACTGCACCTATCTGTGGTTTCATGGAGAGATCCTCATCATTTAGAACCCTGAGGTTGTGGTGTAGTTCCTATATTCCCAATAGGCTCTGCGCATTGGAATAACATAAACGACAGTTTAGACGCAGGACTTAGGTCGTCTAGGTCTCTATTGAATATGTTAGACTTATTTGTGAATGCCAGCTAGCTCAGAGGTCACTAGAAACTTTCTTGAATACACAAGAAGGGATTAGTTTCTGACAACCATATAACATGACACCTTTGTTCCCCAAGAATAAGGAATATATCTTCAGAGTCGCGGAAACAATAGACGGCTATTTCACTCAGTCAATCGTGCATGCTTCGTTTCACCAGGGTTTTTTCCGAGAAATAGAGAGACTGGCGTCTTCAATAAAAAGGTTATTTATTGAGCAGTCTTCTTTCTCATGCAAGAGAAGTGAATTGCTACAATCGCAATACTTGTCATAAAGTAAAGTGCGTACAGTAAAAAAGAGTATTATGAAATAATACTGTAAAAGCATTTATATGGTTTCTAAGCCATAAGATACTTAAAATGGATAAAATACATACAATGATAAATAATGACTAAAAGTACCCAACTGGTGCATCTAAAATACGCCTACCCCGGTGTACCTAACCTAAGTCTAGTACAAGGGAAGAAGTAAGTGAGGTGTAGCTTGAGTTAAATAGTTTCTGCCAAGAATCAATCCAAGAATTCTCTAAGGGTCTAATCAACTCCGTACCTTGGTTATAGAATGAAGGAGGTCTTGTAACTCTCTCTCTGGACTCGATCTCCCAGTAACCCGCAAGGGTAGCAGGGAAACACTGGAGCTGTATTTCTCGGCAGGAGAAAAGACAGCGTCTCTCTCAGTGCGTCAGCTGGAGGGTCGGCTTCCTTCGGCACTCACTACAGCAGGGCGTCGGGCAAGTAGTTAGTCGATCTGCTCCAAACCACCGTGTGTTTGCTAGGGCAGATGTGGGTATATTTATACCTGGAAGGTGCCGAGTTTGTCGTAAGGGTGGACATAATAATGTCACTAAGAACTCGAAGTTCTTTACACGCTCCATGAGTTCTGGGACAAATCAATACTGAAGCAGGGGGAAGTCCCATACTGCTGAAGGCTGGTTGTCTTCAGGAACTCGTTGTACTCTAGGAGCTTAGTGGAAGTAGCCATGCCGTATTTGGACTGCATTGGCTGTGTCTAAATATGGTTATGATTCTTATGCCTATATATGGATATCATAAGTTATACCTATATAAGGGCATGAATCAGGAAAATTACACTAGAGCCCTAGATACGTTTACAACACCCACTCCACGTAGAATGTCCATCTTTACTAAATACTAAGCAGTTATAACATTTCTAAGCATGTGTTTACAATCCCACCCCAAAAATACATAAAATGCATTTGAAATGGTTTGTATACGAAAAATGAGTATTGTACTGTACGTTTCTAAGCAGTGGTATCATTCAAACAATGCATATAGTTTTACATTTGAAATGCTGGCTGAACGATTCACAAAATTACATTTATGAAATGGCTCTTAATACAGAAGAAAAGGTCGAGACCATTTCATCACAGATTTATATAATACTGTGCATGTGCTAGAGGCTAAGTTTAAATATTGTCTCTAGGTTCCAAAAATAGAAATCTCGTTCTCTAAGAATAGTTCTACATTAAGCAGATTACTCTGTGCCAAAAAAAAGGTAAATATTTTGGTGATGAGAAAAAATAATTTCGTTGTAGTAAAAAATAGTTCCAAATTTTAGAAGTTCTGTTTATCAAAACTAAAGGCCGAACTCAAAGTTCAGGGAACGTTGTGTGCTTGTTTCTCAAGAGTTATTCTCGTTGTTAGGAGAAAACATTCGTCTACCACAGTAGGTGAAAGTTTGGTCATTTCCGAAAAAGTAGAAATAGTGCATATGTGAGATGCATTACCATCAGCGTTATCTGGATCAGCAATGTTCACAGAAGGTTGTACCTGTGTGCCGCTTTCATCTCGTACCTCACCGCCACCTAGTCGTAATGGTGAGGTCTCAACGAATGCCGTCATCAGAATTGGTAGCCGCTCAGGACAACACGTCGCATGAGCCGTTACCGAACCAAGCAAAGTATCGACATCCATAGGTACTGCTGATGGGAGTGAGAGACAGATGTCTAACACGCATTCTTCTCCGCAGAGCAGGCATCATAGAACAGGTAAGATGCAATCTTGCCAGATTGGTCTGAATGATAGAAACCATGAGGTATTCAGATCTCTTAGACGAGCCAAGCCGAGGACCTGTGTTTTCTTATTTCGGTACCGCAATGCCTGGATCATTTGTTCCATGGTAATCTGGGTATCGCTGGTGACTGAAATTGCCATATCGGAGCAGAAGGAATAAAAATAGAATTCCTGCTACGAGTCCCAAAATGAGAGGAAGGCCGCCTAACACAGAGTGTCCCCATCCACCTCCACCTGACCCAAGACCACCTCTCCTTCAGGAAGCAACTTAAGACCTGGCTGTTCGAGCAGTAGCGGACCCCCCATCCCCAAGCGCCTTGAGACCCTCCGGGTGAGTAGCGCGCTATACAAATGCCTTGATTGATTGATTGAGAGTGCACGAAATTCGGGAAAATGCTCAGGACTGTTTCAAAGGGTGCTAACAGTCCAGAAAAAATTGTCTTAAATACATGTGCGATGCCACTGGTATCTGACATGTTTAAAATTTGACCTAACATTTCTACGAAATGTACGGGGCAGTTTGTTGATAATAATGTATGTATCTCTGCTGCCGTCCTTGCGACTTGCAGATCATATGTCTCTCTGGACGAGGTCAAAGGCACAGTTTTTTGTAAAAGAATGGCTTTCATTCTGCATAATGTATCAATTCGAATAGAAGAGATATTCAATGATGGCTAAATCGTTGCCTCCTTGTCTGGCTTGCTGTTTGGATACAATACTTGCATACAACAAGTGACCCTGGATGTAACACTGACGAGATAGGACGTTCCTGGCAACATGCCACAACAGCTGTGGTCACTTAACATAACGTAGCTGCCGTTGGAAAGCTGCCTGAAAACAGGTTCTATTTGTGTGGCTGGGGTGCCGTGCAAGTGGCAAGAAAGGTCATTAGATGAACCCTCACAGGCTCCATTTAATTAATTTCTTGACACAGAAGTGTACCACTTAGCGAGTTTTCACATTTTTTTTCACTAAGAAATACTTCTTTGTTACCCCCACTCCAACATCTATGTGTGTAAGGTAAATCCCAGGTCGACTTAATGTATCCTTTACCCAACCTTTCATAAAGGCCCGCTGGTATATGCTGTAGGCCATATTGAAACTGGAATTTTGTTATTGGTATTGTTATGGTACCATGTATTATCCATTCAATGACAGGCCTCTCGGAAACTGTTAATGGTAATCTTTCTAGTTTTTCAATGCTCAGCACCGTATAGTCTGCTCCTTTTTGTGCCAAAGAGATTTGTTTATCTGTAAGGTTAAAGATAGAAAATAATGACGTTGTGTTGATTAGACACCATGGCACGTAGCCTGACCGGAGATTTTGTAACGTCCAGCCTAACTGTACAATAGAACGTAATTGGGACTGGCCATGTTAGCATATCCTGTTCTATTATATCAATAGCAGATGATACAATGCTGTCCAAAGAATAAATTCTGGAGGACAGAGTTGTTAACACATTGTCCACTACAGACAGTGTTTTTTCCAAATTAATACGATCAATTTCTCGTATTTTTTCAGCAGTTTCAATTTGCGTTATTTTCCAAGCTTCGTTGTAAGCAGCATATATACCGGCGTATATGAAACGTTTTTGACGCTGTTTGGGAGGTCCCAATAAGAAATCTCACAAGTCAGCACCTTCTTTAAGTAAGGTCAAGTGTTGCTTAATTTCAGGTAGTGTGGATTTCTGTAGCCATTCAAGGCATAATTTCCCTACACTGTATGTTGTTATTAACCCTGGATGTTGTCTCTGGGAATATCTTGGGTCTGGCCTGTTCTGTGTGAACCCCTGTGATTTGTTCAGGAATCTATCTTGACAGTTATTAGTGTCTGTGGGCCAGATCAACAATTTTTTCCAATCAGGATTAGTTCTGTTTTGGTGTAAAATATGGGACACGTCCAACCCCTCATCTGTAGTGCTATTTCTATCAGGCATAGGCTTAGTTATAGACGGGTTGTTTAAATCTTTTATCTTGGCTATTCTTAGACAGGGTGTTTGTTGAATGGTGTCATTCAGGCACATTATTTGTTCTGGGATCATGCAGGCTCTGAATAATGATTCCAATCCCTGTACTTGCCAATCTTTTGAACCACACATTGTTTTTGTTTCAATGTTATCTTTCCAGAATTCAAAACCAAATGTAGACAACTGTTCATAAAATTTTGCAGAATATATCTGTTTTGTATTGGTTAACATATTTTTCATTCCTGTCTTATTCACATTTTTTAAATAAAACGTTTCTGGATCTGTGATATTAAACACTGAGAAGTATGGAAATTTCTCATAAAATGTTTTCGAGCTGCCTTTTGGCGGTGTTGGACAATGTTCCCATTGATTATAAGTAAAAACATTTCTAGGTTTTGCAGATTTATGCAAATAGTGGTGCCCATAATGATTAAAGCTATGCATTTCTTCATAATCAGATGACCTTCTAAATAATCATGATCTGTAAATTTTGCTGACATTTCTAAATCAGACATCATATTATTAATAGTCTCAAAGTCCCAATCATCAGAGACAGTGCTCGGTGAGACGAAGTCACTTAAAGAAACCTTGAACTGATGTGGATATTTCAAGAGTTTAACCGGGCCATAGATGTCGTAATCAGTAGCTTCCCATGCTACACCACCAGGTATAGGAATGGCTGTGATGTTTACTGATGATAGTTCTCTTTTTTCAACATGAGATGACTTGTGAGGTTTTAGGACCAAGTTGATTTTCTGACTTGCTGTGTCCATTGCACTGTATTTTCCATCAATCATTCTTCCCAAGCTTAAAACCAAAATGAGCCAGAGCAGGAGGAAAAGTACACCTAACACAATCCACAATTCAATCCATGGTGAAATCAGATATATTTCTCCAAGTTGATGAAAGAGTTCTGTAATTTTTTCTTTGAAAGTTTTGTTTGCTTGCTTTTCTTCATGTTCACTAGGATCTTCAGAAAAGTCATCGAAATTGATGAAATAGCCAGAGGCAGTTCTGTCAATTTTTTTAATCGCATCAGGATTGTTATTAATCTTTGTAGTTGCTTCTTCCTTTGTCATATTAGTATATTCTGAGGCTACATCATTGTAGACAGGTGTTTCTTGACGAACTGTTGTAATTTGGGTTTCAAGAGGCACAAGTTCAATGGCTTTGTTGCATAGTCCTTCTTTTCTCACTGCAGGTTTATCAAGAGTGATTAGTCTCTCAGTTTGAACCTCTTGAATTGTAGCAAGGTTTGGTCTACTGCTACATCTTGGGAGTCCACTGGGCCCACTACTTATTATTGGCCACATGGTTGTGGTTTTACCGGGTCGATTGATACAACTCTGTTCTTCTTTTTACCAGCTAGGGGCGGTAGTACTACTGATCTTGTTCCCCTGATTGCTAAGACAGGTACTGCTTTTCTGTAAGAAGGCCCAAATTCCTTCTTCACCGCGATCTTTTCTCTGACCAGAAGATCCCCAATCTTTGGAATCCAGACAGATCTTGCTGGGACAGGTGGTTTTTCTTCAGTGGCCGTTGGCTTTAGCTTTGTGTTACTTAGAATTCTTCTTGTTTCATTTAAGTCCAGTAAAACAGCCAAACGATCTTTGATATCAAAGGTTTTCTGTTCCACCACTGAAGTCTGACTATCGAGGTCTTCGATTATCATTCTAGTACCAAACAAAAGTTCATACAGAGTGATTCTACCCAGAGAATGTCTTGGCAGATTTTTAAGACTACGTTGGACACTTATTAGCTGTTTGACCCACCCATCACCCGAACCTAATACCCTTGCTGTTATAGATTGCTTTATGTCACGTTTTTTTCTCTCCACTACCTCATTACCCTCAGGATGGAAGGGACTAGAGTACCGCAATGCAACGCCCAAGCTGGCCATGGCCTCCTTGTAAGCTTGAGACCCTGGTCAGAATGTAGCGTGCCGATTGCGTATGTGCCGATAAAGACTCGCACATTTTTTATAACAGTTCTCGTGTCAGCCGAGCACTGGGGCCACATCCAAATGAATTTTGTCTTAGTGGTTGTGGGGCCGCATTCATCCGTAGAGACGCCTGCGTGTAGACAGTCTAATGCTATATAATACAGGTGTCTGGGCAGGACTGACTGTGCTATTGTCAGTTACCTGGTCCAGTTCATAACTGCGATCTCTGTTGCAGTTCTGACAATCCATTGCAAAGTTGTAAATTTGCACGCTCATTCCCAGCCACCAGTACATCATTTGTAATTCTTTTAGAGATTTCAAGATTCCTTGATGTCTCAGACCCTCTCCCATATGTGCTTCTTGAACCAAGTAAGCCCTCCGTTTCCAGTTTGGGATTACTCTGTCCCCCACTCCAGGGATTTGAGCAAAAGGAACGGAGTTTGCATCAATTATGCATGTATTTCCAAGTGGATAATTTAGAGGTAACGCCGCATAGTTGCCTTCCATTGAGGCTTTTACTGCTAGTAGCGTTTCACCGTCTCTTCTTTTTTTAGAACGCTTGATTGTAGCTACGGAAGCCATGTGGACAGCTGCCTTTGAGGCTTTATCAGCCAATGAATTCTCTTCAACGTGAACGCCATCAGGTTGATGACTCAGTCTATGGATCACGTGAGTCTTTTGTAGTTCTTTCTGTAAAAGAACTACTTGTTCCCAAAGCATTTTATGCTTGATTGTGCCCCTTTTGCATCTTTGAAACCGTTTTGAACCCAGTTCTGCAAGTATTCATTGTAAGACTGGACGCAGTAATACAAATCGCGCACTATTAGTGTGGGGAATTCGGGATCGGCATTTTCAAGCGCCATATTAAAAGCCTGTAGTTCAGCTCGCTGAGCTGTACAGTTTCTGAGGGATTGAGTTTTAGTGACTAGTGGTTTGAATTTACCGATGCGCCAGCGACCTTTTACAATCGCACATGCCGCATTGTATACCTGTTTTTCCACAATCCAATGTTGTGCAGATCCGTCTGTGTAAATTACGCAGACGTACTGTTCCAGAGGCAGAATTTCGGTCGGCAGAGGACATTCGTAGTCGTATTGGAGAAATTCTTGTGTTTTCAAGCTAGGGTCAAAAACGTATTCAACGTCTGTTGCAGCAAGAGAATTAACCCATTGTATCCATCTTGAAAGTAAAGCTTTAGCATTTGGAATGCTCGCTCTTGTTACTGCCTCCAGGGCAGGTATAGGTGTAACGACTGATATGCGTTTTCCCTGTGCCAGGGCTCTTTCTTTTGCTATAGCAGTTTGAACCGCTGTCAGAATTTTCTCAGTTGAAGTGAATTTTATTTCAGCTTGTGTGTACAAGTGTGATTTGTAAGCTATTGGTACCGTTTCACCTTCGTTATAGGTCAGGTACGTGAATCCGCATCTTCCTGGGATGACTCGGATTACAAGGTTGCGTACGTTTACACGTGTTTGTAGCTTTGTTTTTGCTAACATGTCTGTTTGTACTGAACGTAAAATTTCTGTGTGTGTTTGTGTCCAATTAATTGGTTTGAAATCAGGTTTTATTAATTCGTAGAGAGGTTTAGCCCTCTCTGCGTAATTCAGAACGTAAGTTCTTCCAAAATTCAGGAAACCTAGAATTGATTGTAAGTTTTTCAGCGTTTTTAGGGCTTGGAGCAGCGTACATTTCTCTAAGAAATTGGCTGCCAGGCTTTTCCCTTCACTTGATAATTCATATCCTAGAAATAGGACAGTGAGATGGGCAATCCGCGATTTTTTAAAATTGAATTCGTACCCCTCAGATGCGAACCCAAGTATAATGGTGTTTACTCTTTTTAAGTGCCTGTCCAAATCATCGTCTGTTAGATAGATGTCATCGACATAAGATAATGCCTCATCATCATACATTTGTAGTAACTCTGTTACTCTGGCTGAAAATAATCCTGGGCTATTCTTGAATCCCTGGGGGAGACGGAAAAATTGCCCTTGGGCCCCCATACTAGAGAAAGCGGTCAAATACCTGTTTTTTGGTGCAATATTTTGACAGAAGAAACCATTTGAAACATCTAATGCTGTTTTATATTTTTTGCGCACGATGTTATTCATTAGTGCTGCCCTGTGTGAATTTTGTACTGCAAATGTTTTGCAACAAGAGTTTAAGTGTCTGTAGTCCAATACTAGACGATAGGAATTGTCTGGTTTAGAGACAGGAAACAAAGGATTGTTCATTTGTGAGGTGCATGTTTCAATCACCCCCTGGTACTCAAGTTGATCTAAGATCTCCCTGACTTGTTTTTTTGCTTCTTGCTTAACAGGATACTGCCTTTGTGCAGTAGATTGAATTTTTAACTGGATTTTATGGTGAGGGGATTCCTCATCCCATCCTACATGATTTTTATATAATGCAGGGGCTTGGGCCACTGCCCATTTTCTTGCATATGTGTATTTTTTATGACTTGGAATATGATTTGAGAAGGCAGGCATAATCATTTCTTCGCCATGTGGGCACTCCCTAACAAATTCTGGTGGCCAGTCTTTCTCAGCTAGAAGAATATCATAGCCTTTAGATAGCTTCTCCCAAAAGAGAGTTCTTATTTTCCTGGTTATGTCCCCTGCTATACGCAATGTTATTTCATATAATTTGTGGGGTACACTAACTCTGGTATCCGCAGTTTCCACCTGAATGTATTAATTCGTGTCCACTGTCGCCAGAAGATTCATCAGGATCTTGCGAGATATGGTCACTTCTGCTGCACTGTCTAGCATTGTCTGGGCCCACTCTCCGTTCTTGAGTTGTGTCCTCAGGATCCTCGGCATGTTTTATTTTAATACTAGCTACCTTCTTTTTGGGAAATTTTAATTTTTTACTTTGATGAGCAGGTTCCTTGTCTTTGGACTTGACGCACTCTTCTTTATGTTCTGACCGTCCTCTTCTTACCGATTTCTGTGAGGAAGTCTGAAAAGATCGAGAGGGACGTGTATCATTATCTTGATATCTGTCAGGTTTTCTAAAATTATCCCTATTTCTAAGGTTATATCTTTTCTCAAAGGGCTCCCGTTGTGGAGACCTACCCCCCCGTTCTGGAGATCTATCTCTCCATTGGGGAGACCTTCCTCTGGACTGAAACTGTTTCTCTTTAGGAAGAGTCTGTCTGATAGTTTCCCATTTCTTTTTAGGAGTATTTATACTATTTTTAATGAAAGATTTTTCAGGATTTTCTGTTGGTTGTGGTTTTAGTGGTTTCCCACCCAAACTATCTCTACTTAATTCTTCATATGATATTTCAATTATTCTGGCAAGTTCAAAAGGTTGTTCTGCTATATATGTTTCTTTTAATTTTTGGCGGATCGCCACTGATGCTGCTTCTCCTTTTATGTTGGCTACTAGTATAGCCGAGACTTGCTAAAAGTCTTTCAGTAATTTCATACCTAGATTTAAAGCAGACTCTGGACCGTATTCATTTTGAATCTGTCTTAGTACGTCTGGTATAACCGCCATAGACGGAACACCATGTGTTTTTGTGTAGATTGAAGCAAAGACTGTTCCCCAAGTGTCACAGTCTTCCACATGTGGTGCAATCCCCATTGGTAAATAGATTGCCAGAATTCTGTTTTTTTCATGAGGTGTACTATCAGGGAATACTGCCTCTATTTGAGTAATCTTTTGAGCTAACCAGAATTGAATTTGTTCCAGTTTTGCGGGTAATTTGCCAATGACTGATTCTATAGTCTGTGGTGTAATTGTATTTGTGTTCCCCTGGTGAGGGGTGTGCTGTGGAATTTTTATTGCTGGTTGGACTGTTAAAGTCCACATGACATATTGGACCAATTGTCTGTGTATTTTAATTAATTGTTTCAGCTGAACTAAAAGTTCTCTGTCTGACATATCGTCAATGTCAGGATGTGGTGTATAGTTGGCTAGAACCGGCCATGTGGCTCCCGGTCTACCTAGTGGACCGAGCCTGGTAATGTGATTTTGATGTTTTAGGGCGCCATTAAACCAGAGCTGATGCTCCTGGTAAGTTAGTGGAATTTCAACGTCCTCGAAAGGAACGTATGCCCCTGGAGGTTCCTCTGCTTTGTCGTAGTGGAACTCGAGTGTCACAGCATTTGCTGCTGGAAAAGTTATCCATGAATAGAATACCTCTGTCTGCCGATACTCATGTGCCTCAACCACAAATATGACTGTACCACCTCTTGATGATACTCAATTATCTATAAGTTTGTAAGTTACACTCTTTCTTACATTTATCCTGATGATTACTGCATCATCTTCATTTTCATTAAACCCTGTAATGTCTAAACCCGGTTGATTCGCATCTACTGCAGCTCCACCGGTAGCGTTGTTGGCGCCGTTATTCGACATTGTTTAATGAAAGTTTGCAGAGCAAGTTTCAAGGAAACAAAGATTAGGTGCACAATATTTTGGAACACTGTATCCTTCAACGTTGACTAAACCAAAAAACTAATACATAGGATTCTCGTCCTATTTAGTTCTGGCGGATACTAACCTTTTACCCACTTCAGACGTCTATTGGAGTTTTTACGGAAAAAGGGGTCTGTGTGAAAAGCACGACTGAGTTACTCTAGAATCTAGCGTTACATTATCGCCTTACCAAACGTTGGGCGCCATGTAGTGTAGTTCCTATATTCCCAATAGGCTCTGCGAATTGGAATACCATAAACGATAGTTTAGATGTAGGACTTAGGTCGACTAGGTCTCTATTGAATATGTTAGACTTAATTGTGAATGCCAGCTAGCTCAGAGGTCACTAGAAACTTTCTCAAATACACAAGAAGGGCTTAGTTTCTGACAACCATATAACATGACAACTTTGTTCCCCAAGAATAAGGAATATATCTCCAGAGTCGCGGAAACAATAGATGGCTATTTCACTCAGTCAATCGTGCATGCTTTGTTTCACCAGGGTTTTTGCAGAGAAATAGAGAGACGGGCGTCTTCAATAAAAAGGTTATTTATTGACCAGTCTTCTTTCTCATGCAAGAGAAGTGAATTGCTACAATCGCAATACTTGTCTTAAAGTAAAGTGCGTACAGTAAAAAAGAGTATTATGAAATAATACTGTAAAAGCATTTTTGGTTTCTAAGCCATAAGATACTTCAAATGGATAAAATACATACAATGATAAATAATGACTAAAAGTACTCAACTGGTGCATCTAAATACGCCTACCCCGGTGTACCTAACCTAAGTCTAGTACAAGGGAAGAAGTGAGGTGTAGCTTGAGTTAAATAGTTTCTGCCAAGAATCTCTGCCGCTCCCTTGAAAAGGCCTGGAAAATAGACCCAACCACTAGCACCAAGGACGCCTTCAAAAACGCCACCCGCACACACCACCAACTAATCCGAAAGGCCAAGAAAACAGCATTCAAGGATCGACTTGACAACAACGCCCACAACAGCAAGGAACTTTTCAACATCATCAAGGAATTTACCAATCCCTCGGCCAACTCCAACGACATCACCCCCTCTCAAGCCCTCTGCGACTCCCTAGCCTCATTCTTCCACAACAAAATTGCAGACATCCACAACAGCTTCGACAACCAACCCGGAGACCAACCCTCCCAACCCCCTTCAGGACCCCCACCCCCCCTGAACATCCTCAACGACTGGAACCCAATCTCCACTGAGGACACCATCCGCCTGATGAACTCCATCCACTCAGGATCCCCCACAGACCCATGTCCTCACCACATCTTCAACAAAGCAGACTCCGTCATAGCACCGAACCTCCGAGATGTCATCAACTGCTCCTTCAACTCCGCCACCTTCCCGGAAAGGTGGAAACACGCTGAACTCACCGCCCTTCTGAAAAAACCCACAGCGGACCCCACCGAACTCAAAAATTACCGCCCCATTTCGCTCCTTCCATTCCCGGCCAAAGTAATCGAGAAAGCTGTCAACAACCAGCTCGCCGCTTTCCTCGAAGCCAACAAATCCCTCGACTCCTCACAATCTGTCTTCCGAGCAAAACACAGCACTGAGACCGCCCTCATCGCAGCAACAGACGACATTCGAACTCTACTGGACAATGGAGACACAGTCGCCCTCATCCTCCTCGACCTCTCTGCAGCCTTCGACACAGTCTGCCACAGCACCCTTTTACAACGCCTCAGAAACATCGGAATACAAGGAAAAGCACATGAATGGATCACCTCGTTCCTCACCGGAAGAACCCAGAGAGTCCGCCTTCCACCATTCAAGTCCGAGGCCACTGAAGTCATCTGTGGCGTACCACAAGGATCCTCACTCAGTTGCGTGGAGCCCGGTGGCAGAGGGCTAGCGCGAGACTGCTGGCGCATTTGTTTTTAACCTACCTCCTTCCTGCTGAAGACAAGCAGTCCCTCGCCCCGCTGATTACGAGCGGCTGGCTTGCTCTTTACTTTTTAAAATCGCCTCCCACCCGCCCTGCTGACTCCGCCCCCCACCCTCGTCATCCGCCTACTTAGGCTTCTCTTCCCTGTGCTTCAGTGTTGCGTGGAGCCCGGTGGCAGAGGGCTAGCGCGAGACTGCTGGCGCATTTGTTTTTAACCTACCTCCTTCCTGCTGAAGACAAGCAGTCCCTCGCCCCGCTGATCACGAGCGGCTGGCTTGCTCTTTACTTTTTAAAATCGCCTCCCACCCGCCCTGCTGACTCCGCCCCCCACCCTCGTCATCCGCCTACTTAGGCTTCTCTTCCCTGTGCTTCAGTGTTGCGTGGAGCCCGGTGGCAGAGGGCTAGCGCGAGACTGCTGGCGCATTTGTTTTTAACCTACCTCCTTCCTGCTGAAGACAAGCAGTCCCTCGCCCCGCTGATTACGAGCGGCTGGCTTGCTCTTTACTTTTTAAAATCGCCTCCCACCCGCCCTGCTGACTCCGCCCCCCACCCTCGTCATCCGCCTACTTAGGCTTCTCTTCCCTGTGCTTCAGTGTTGCGTGGAGCCCGGTGGCAGAGGGCTAGCGCGAGACTGCTGGCGCATTTGTTTTTAACCTACCTCCTTCCTGCTGAAGACAAGCAGTCCCTCGCCCCGCTGATTACGAGCGGCTGGCTTGCTCTTTACTTTTTAAAATCGCCTCCCACCCGCCCTGCTGACTCCGCCCCCCACCCTCGTCATCCGCCTACTTAGGCTTCTCTTCCCTGTGCTTCAGTGTTGCGTGGAGCCCGGTGGCAGAGGGCTAGCGCGAGACTGCTGGCGCATTTGTTTTTAACCTACCTCCTTCCTGCTGAAGACAAGCAGTCCCTCGCCCCGCTGATTACGAGCGGCTGGCTTGCTCTTTACTTTTTAAAATCGCCTCCCACCCGCCCTGCTGACTCCGCCCCCCACCCTCGTCATCCGCCTACTTAAACGCTCCTCATGCGTCAGCGCAGCGGACGAGCGCGGCGGGCGCGCCGGCTGCGCGCCGGAGTTGCGCCAGAGTTAAGCCCGTCTGCGCCCGTCCGCGGCCGGACGGGCCCAGGGGCCAGTAGTGCTGTCACTTCCCATCTTTATTCGTCCTCCGCGCTCAGGCGCCTACACGCCTCGGCCTGCCCTCTCTCCTCCGACACCTGGGCCCGCATTACCTCACTTGGCATTGCAGGCACTGCAACCCCTAAGCTTGCTCCAAAACCACCATTTACCGTCCCGGCTCCCCCCGAGTCGTCCATCCGGGTCCTATACCTGAACACCCGCTCGATGGTCAAGCACCAAACCGACATCCTGCATCTTCTTATGTCTGAAAGCCCCGACGTCTTATTGTTATCTGAGACTTGGCTTACAGACGACTCTCTCCCAGACATCCTGGCTGCGTTACCCCCTGATTACTTTTTAATCAACAACAACCGATCAGGGGGCCGCACCGGGGGAGGGGTGGCAGCGGTAATACGCAAGGATCTTAAGATTATTGCCTCTGCGGCCATGACTCTACCGGATGTAGACACCCTGGTTCTCAGCCTGGGGACCGAGGTAGGCGCAGTTACTGTCGTGCTACTATACCGTCCTCCCCATTCCATGCCGTCCTTTCCCTCATCCTTCATCGATCAGCTAACCAGTATTGCTACCTGCTCGTCCCGTATCATCATCATTGGGGACTTTAATTACTGGTTTCAACACGTGGACGCCGGCCCACATGCTTCCGAACTGTTCGAGGGTCTCTCAAACCTGAATTTCAACCAACTAGTCAGGTCTGCCACCCACAAGGGTGGCCACATCCTCGACCATGTTTGGACCCACGGAGTCACGTCCTCTTGCCCACTAATAACACCTTGTGTGTGGTCGGACCATTGCCTGATCGATACCACCTTTTCAGCGGTCGGCCAGATTAAGGTCCCCCCACGGGAGAATGGCAGGGCCCGCAAGTGGAAGGCTGTCGATCCCTCCAAACTACTGGTTCACTTGTCCCAAACCTATCCTCTGCCACCTAATGACACTGGTATCGACGAGCTCCACGGCCTCGTGGCAGACTGGCTTACTACAGCCAGTGACATCTTTGCTCCCCTCACTGAGTTCCCCCAATCCCGGCACAGTAACTCCCACAAATGGTTTACCCCCCACCTAAAAGCCCTCCATCTGGAACTTCGCCAGCTTGAGCGCAAGTGGAGGAGAGACTACAGCCCTGTGAGCAGAGACGCCTACGTGGCTGCCCGCAATGGGTATAAACTTGCTATTCTGGCTGCCAAAAAAACCTATGCCTCTGGTAAAATTTCATCTGCTCCTGGCCAGTCTAAGGAAATCTTTAAAATCCTTAATGAATTCACCTCCGACCCCAGGACGCTTCCCACTCAGGCCCCTACACAGGAAGCATGTAATGCCCTCAGCACTTTTTTCGTGGAAAAAATCGCACTGATTAAGGACACCATCCCTGTTATGGCTCCTGGTGCTGGATCTGTTCCCCCTCCCCACAACACTTCTTCTTTTACACAATTCCCCCTCCTAGACCCCACCTCTTTGGCCATTCTCGCCACCCGCGTCAAGTCGGGATCCCCGGATGACTGCTGCCCTCCCTCTATTCTGAGGGACATCTGTCATACTCTACCTGACTGTATCCTCCCCCTGCTAAATTCTTCCCTTTCTTCCGGGACGGTGCCGGGCTCCTTCAAGGAGGCCGTGTTGGTGCCTCTTTTGAAGAAGCCGGGGGCTGACCCCGCCGCTCCGGCAAACTACCGCCCCATCTCCCTTCTACCTTTCTTTTCAAAAATCCTGGAAGCCCACGTCACCACCTGTCTCTCACAGTTTATCGAGAGCTCCAACTTCCTCGAGGTCAACCAAGCTGGCTTCAGACCCGGCCACTCTACGGAGACAGTGATCTTGGCCGTGCTGGATGCCCTGAGGGACGGTGTTGACAGGGGCACCCCCCAGGCCCTGGTATTGTTAGATCTGTCAGCCGCTTTCGACACGGTGGATCACAACATCCTTCTCCGCCGTGTCGAGCAGGCTGGCATCCAGGGCCTGGCTCTGGCCTGGGTCAGATCCTTCCTGACGGGCAGGTCTCAGACCCTAAGCCTGGGTGCTTTCAGGGCGCCTAGAGAGCATTCGCTCTGTGGGGTCCCCCAGGGTTCTTCTCTGTCTCCTCTTCTTTTCAATCTTTATCTTCGCCCCCTTCTTCTCGCTCTAAGGCTGTGGGACGTCACCGTGTTTAATTACGCGGACGACCTGCAGCTTATCTTCCCTCTTAATTCCCCCTCTGCTATTCCCAACTTTCAGTCAGCTATGTCCCATATTCTCCAGTGGATGGGCCATAACCAGCTAAAGTTGAACCCCGGTAAGACGGAGCTCCTCCTTCCTGGTAGGAGCTCCACTTTCTGGGGGCCCCAATTCTGGCCGGTGGAATTGGGCCCTTCTCCCACCCCTGTGGCTTCGGTGAAGAGCTTGGGGGTCACTATTGACTCCGCCCTATCCCTAGGGCCGCAGGTGGCGACCGTGGTCTCGTCCTGCATCTACCAACTGCGCAGGATCAGGAAAGTGGCATATCTTTTGACACCCGATGCCCTCCTGCAGGTCATCATGGCCCTCGTCCTCTCCCGCCTGGATTTTTCCAACTCGATCTACCATGGTCTGCCTAAAACATCGGTGGGCAGACTACAGGTGGTCCAAAATCAGGCGGCGAGACTGGCCTTAGGGATCCCCAAGTGGCAATCTGCCAAGCCCCTTCTCGTCAAACTCCACTGGCTCCCTGTTGCTTCTAGGGCAGCCTTCAAGATCGGCTGCCTCACTTTCAAATCTTTGGCTGGTCTCTGTCCCACCTTTGTAAAATCTCTCATCCGACCCTATTGCCCGTCCCGCAATTTGAGATCTTCCCATCTTCACTTCCTGACTGTTCCCTCTTATAAGCTCTGCAGATCCGGGGGCCGGAGATTTGCATACCTGGCCCCCAAGCTTTGGAACTCTTTCCCCCTCTCCTTAAAAATTTCTAACTCTTTGACACTTTTTCGTAAATCTTTAAAAACTTGGCTTTTTCCCCAATCTGGTTAATTTCTCTGCCCCCTCTACTTCCAACCAGCGCCAGGAAACCCATGGTGTCAGTGCGCTTTATAAGCATCCCTTACGATACGATACGATACTCAGTCCCACCCTCTTCAACGTATACATGAGCCCCCTCGCGGCCATCGCCCGCCAACACAACCTCAACATCATCTCTTACGCGGATGACACTCAACTGATCCTTTCTCTCACCAATGACCCCAGCACCGCCAAAACTAACCTACACGAAGGAATGAAAGAAGTTGCCGAATGGATGAAACACAGCCGTCTGAAACTGAACTCAGATAAAACAGAAGTCCTCATCTTAGGTACATCCCCCTCTGCATGGGACGACTCTTGGTGGCCGGAAGCCCTTGGAAAAGCACCCATCCCGACAGACCACGCACGGAACCTAGGCGTTATCCTGGATTCTTCACTCTCAATGAACAGACAAGTCAGCGCCGTATCCTCATCCTGCTTCAACATTCTCTGCATGCTCAAAAAAACATTTCGCTGGATCCCCACCGAAACCAGAAAAACAGTCACCCATGCTCTGGTCACGAGCCGACTGGACTACGGAAACACCCTCTACGCAGGTACTACCGCTAAACTCCAGAAGAAACTCCAACGAATCCAAAACGCCTCAGCCAGGATCATATTAGACATCCCGCGCAACGAACACATCTCTGGCCACCTGAAAGACCTCCACTGGCTACCCGTCAATAAGAGGATCACTTTCCGACTGCTAACCCACGCACACAAATCACTCTACGACATCGGACCAGAATGCCTCAACTCACGACTGTCCTTCTACACCCCCTCCCGCCAACTACGTTCTTCCAGCCAAGCCCTCGCCACTGTACCTCGCATCAACAAAACCACCATGGGAGGCAGATCCTTCTCATACCTGGCTGCTAAAACATGGAACTCACTCCCCACTTACCTTCGCCTTACCCAGAACCACCTAGCATTCAGAAAGCAACTTAAAACCTGGATATTTGACAAGTAATCCTCCTCCCCTCCCTAAGCGCCTTGAGACCCTCTGGGTATGTAGTGCGCTATATAAATTCTTTGACTTGACTTGACTTGACTTATCCAAGAATTCTCTAAGGGTCTAATCAGCTCCGTACCTTGGTTATAGAATGAAGGAGGTCTTGTATCTCTCTCTCAGGGCTCCATCTCCCAGTAACCTGTAAGGGTAGCAGGGAAACACTGGAGCTGGATTTCTTGGCAGGAGAAAAGACAGAGTCTCTCTCAGTGCGTCAGCTGGAGGGTCGGCTTCCTTCGGCACTCGCTACAGCAGGGCGTCGGGCAAGTAGTTAGTCGATCTGCTCCAAACCACCGTGTGTTTGCTAGGGCAGATGTGGGTATATTTATACCTGGAAGGTGCTGAGTTTGACGTAAGGGTGGACATAATAACGTCACTAATAACTCGAAGTTCTTTACATGCTCCAGGAGTTCTGGGACAAATCAATACTGAAGCAGGGGGAAGTTCTGTACTGCTGAAGGCTGGTTGTCTTCAAGAACTCGTTGTACTCTAGGATCATAGTGGAAGTATCCATGCCGTATTTGGACTGCATTGGCTGTGTCTAAATATGGTTATGATTCTTATGCCTATATAAGGGTATGATAAATTATACCTATATAAGGGCATGAATCTGGAAAATTACTCTAGAGCCCTAGATACGTTTACAACAAGGTTTTTCACAACTTTCTTGGGCATGGGGTTGGGGGTTCCATCTCAGGAGGCAGAAAGAGGGACTCCATTGATGGAAATAATTTTTTGTAAAGACAATTTCTGTTTTATCAGAGTTTAACTGATGGTTGTTCATCCAATCACAAATATGTAGTATGGTGTTTTGGAAAAACTCCATGGATTCCACAGTTTTATCAATGGTTAAAAGCAGCTGCATATCATCAGATTAATTGTAAATGTTCAACTTCTATAATAACGACTCTCAGAAGCCGCCATCTTTCCGTATCACATACAATAGTGCAGCGTGCACAATGTACATGGGGCTCTGAAATGCTGTGTCTGTTACAGAGTACAATATCTGCTTAACTCTGCACCTTAGGCAGGTAATACAAAGTAAAACATTTTAGAATGCACTTCAGCAATTTCTAGGAGCTGTATACAGCTGGTGTTACAAATATCCAATCTAAGGATAAACACTACTCCGAAATGAAGGGAGTGGAAGTCAGTGTTGGCCCTACAGAGATTCTGAATTGGGACCTGAAGATCAGAGCAGATACTACTCAACCAAGGCTTCTTGTCTATTTTACTACACAATCAAGATGTACTACACTCGTTTCTAGCATGCAGCCAGTATTATTCTTTTGAATCTTAGCAAGCTAAAGAGCACTTTTGTGAGCAATTGTGATTCCTAGGTCATCTGATGTTACTTCCTGTGATGGCATGTGTGTCAGGGGATCCTCAAAGGTCACATAATTTCACTTCCAGTGTTGTCATCAGGTCAACGGTTTGGTAATTTCCTGTTACATCAGCTGGGTATGTCCCTTACGCTACCACTGGCATTTTGGCTAAAAGACATCCACGAGATGACCTGCTGTGCAAAGGTGATGAGCAAGTTGGGTGCTCTAGCTGAAAGGGCCAAAAGCCAAAACTCAATGTGAAGTAGACACCGACAGAAACGACAGGAGGAAGTGACAGACCAGTGGGGCATTAACAAGGGATATAAAATGTAAATGAAAGAAAGGCAGAGTGTCGAAAGAGTACAACAAGCATTGGCATAGCCAATAAGCCTCCCTTTTGGGACCTTATAAGTATTTAGTTATCCAGCACAATGATAACTGGCGCATCCCCAGGGATGCGCCAGTTATTTTGCGCCGCTGCTCCGCCACCCATGGTGTGCCGCATTTACAATGCAGCGCACCATGGGGCAAAAACGGCACAGATGCGTGGCGCATCTGTGCCGTAAAGGTGGCGCATTGCTGGAGTTGCGTCGCAAGCGCGACGCAGCTCCAGCAAGGCTCGAGGGTGCCCCATCTTTACAATGCTGCGTCAAGACCTACGCCTGCTTCAAGCAGGCGCAGGGTTTTGACGCAGCATTGGCCTGAAAGTGACTGAGTGAAATCTTATAGATTTCACTCAGCCACTTTTGCGAGGCGCACCTGCCCCAGAACGCCCACCCTGCGCCGGAACGCCCACAAGTGGCGCAGGGCTTTACAACGTGACGCATCTGCCTAGATGCGTCACGTTGTAAATGGGTCATAGGGATGCGCCACGTTTACGCCACCGTTGCGTGACACAAACGTGGCGCATTCCCAACATAAATCTGCCCCCAAGTGTTGTATGGCTAAACATTTATAAGGTCCCAAAGGTGAGACCTATTGGCTATGCCAATGCTTGTTTATGCTAGCTGCTTACACAGAGGGTGACCTGATTCACAAATTCGAAGATCAGTGCAACACTCATCCTTCTGCTATATATATATATATATATATATATATATATATATTCACTGAAAAAACCATACTCACTTATACGTCAGTCATGCACCTACTAAATCCTTCATCCAAATTTTAACTTTACAGAAACATACAGTCACTGGATGTTGTCATCAGTGATGTCATCAGTGATGTCCTTTGAGATGTCATCAGTGATGTCATCAGTGATGTCACTGACCATGTCATGAATGATGTAATATGTGACATCATCAGCAGTGGATTGCTGGTGCGCGATATATAGTTAGTGTAACTAACAATATATGGAATTTCAATGGTTTTGTGTGAGTAAAATAAGGTTTTGTAAATGCTAATTCCTAACTATATATAGTCTATAACCTATGGTTTTTTCAGTGAATTTTCAAGGTTTTGTAAATGCTAATTCCTAACTATATATGGTCTATAACCTATGGTTTTTTCAGTGAATTTCATAGGTTTTTTAATAGCAAATCTTTATATTTTTAAAAAAATAATAAATTTTAAAGCGAATTTTATATTGTATAATTATGTCATTTTTTTTTTTTATTCTTTTCGTGGGCTCCTGGGGCGCGGACCGGTGAACGCACGGGTAACCGCAATCTTGCGGCGCGCCTCGGGGCGCGTACTGATGAGCGTCCCGATAGCGCTATTGCCGCGAACGAAAACAACATTGTGACGTTTTGCGTAGCCGCCACGCCTTGCGTCATAAGACACGTATCGCGTAGCCGCGAGATGCGTCTTATGACGCTCCGCGTTAGCGCACCCGGAAGCGCATACGATCGCGCAACGTAAACGCCCCGATGCGCTTATGAAACACGCCCATGGACGCGCCCCGAGTCGCGTAGCGTAAGCGCGTCAAACTATGTGACTTCAAAATAACACTTTTCATTGGTTCAGAACTTTTTTGTTTCCAAATTGTGTGAAACCCACCCATTTCTCTCACTATTGCTTTGTACTTGGAGAGAGCAAGAGCTGTTCTGTGTACTATCTTCATCTCCTACTTTCCTGATCTACAACAATGGCTGCAAGAGAGTCATCCAGCAGTGATTCCGAGGCATTTTTAGAGGAGGACCCTCCTAGGCAGAAGAAAAAAACCCATTTCATCTGGAAATTTTATGACATCCCTGAAGGTCAAAAAAAAGTCAACGCTCCCAAAGTAACCTGCAAAATATGTGGTAGTGCTTTATCCAGAGGCAATCCTCTGAAAAAATATAGTTTTGGAAATGCCAATTTAATCAGGCATGTCAAAAGAAGACACCCAAACAACTTTGCGAGGGAGAGTGTCAGAGAGCTGGCTCGGAAATTACCCACAGATGGCGGCAGCACCTCCACTGGTGGAGCAACACCTTCGGGACCATCTCGTAGAAGAATGGTCCCTAACATACAGCCAGAGTTTGCAGGCATCAAATTTCTGTGCACGGAGTGCGACGAACTGCTCTGCTATGGGGAGCAGAGTGTTGAACTCATTGCCATAAAGAAACAGCAACACCGCTGCCCTGACAGTCCCTAAATTTTCACATTTTTTTGCTCCTGTTGAGCAGTTTTGGAATCCCTGTTTTTTGTTTTTCCCCTGACAAAAATCCCAAAAAATTATAAAATTGTTTTAAAAAGTCTAAAAAAAATATAAAACAACAAAATCAAAAAAAAAAGTTCTTTTCAGAACTACCTCAAATTTATAAAAAAATGCTATTTTTTTTGTGAAAAAAAATCTGTCATTTTTTATCTCCATGGTACGCTCCCCAGTAAGCTCCCCGGTACGCGTACCGGGTGCGCCCCCCGCGAAAATTGAATTTTTTACCCGCGGGACCCTTTTATGGCCCCCACATCAAAACTAGGGGGTCAGGGGGGTGTACCCTGCCCCCTTTTTCTCATTTCCCCCTTTGATTTTTGCCACCTCTTGTGTCTCAATCCTACCGAGACACAAGATGGCGGCCGCTGCGGACTGTTTCGAATGTTTACAGACACCCGAGAACCAATCAGCTTGCTGTCCGTAAGTCGCGTGGCGCGCACTAAGCGCTCCCCGGTACGCGTACCGGGGCACGGCTCTAGATATATATCTTTTTTTAAACTTAATTTACTCAAAATTCACAGGAGCACATATATTGAGACCTAGCAAAGGCACATCGGGCTAAGAGTCCCTACAATTTTGCCAATTTTCGTGCAAATCCATTCAGCCGTTCGGGCTAAAAGTGAGGCCAACCGCCCTATGGAAAACTCAATGTTAAAAACACGTTTTGGTACCCCCCTTTTTTCTCGGCCCCCCCTTGACGAACCCCCCCCAAATTTCCAGGGGCTGCTCAGAAACAAAATGTTCCATTTTCCTGAAAATTTCAGCCAATTCCGTCCACAAACGCCAAAGTTATTAGACATAGAATTTTCAAAAATCCCATAGAGAAAAAATCCTAACTATATATACCTACTGGCGACCGCCAGTAGGTAATATATATATATATATATATATATATATGTATATATATATATATATATATATATATATTTATATATATTTGTCGATTTGTGTTCAATTGGATAACAGTGGCATTTGTTCTTTACATAACTAACATGGAGATCTATAGAAAGAGCTTTAACATAAACAGTTTATTTGCACCAGTGACAGTCTGCACCACTGCAACGTGATGAATGTCAATATCGCCTAGTGTGCACTTTTCAGGCTAATAAATGTACACATGGCAATTACAACTGAGTTTGACCTTTCAAGAGGCGTCTGTAGTCCGTCAATCAAACGCGTTCTTCAGGGCAATCAGGCACCAACGCGTCGTGTGCGAGCAGTGTGTGCTGAGGCACATAAATGTGCTGTATTGTGGTTGGCTGTGGGACAAGGAGTAGTCAAAAGTTTACAATAACTACAGTAACCTGCACCGCTGTTAGAGCTGGTGTCACAGGGCTGCCCAGCCCTACACACACTGCGCATAGTATCGTCATTGGCATCATTTTCCACCCTCCAACATAATATACATTTCCTATAAATAAACACACAACACAATCTTTTGTTTGGGTAAAGTGGCTGCAGGTTTATTACATACACTGTTATGTATTAGGTGGATTATCTTATGTGCCATCCAAGGGCAGGAACCCAACTACGGCGCCTGCCCACCTGATGAGCCAGGCAGCACTGGGGCGACTCCCGCCTGTGCTGCCCTTACTAGTGATCCTCTTCCCGGATCACGTGACAGTTGGTACCTTACTCACGCCCCTTTCAGGGCAGAGCGTCGCATAGCAAAACCCCCGGTTGTTCAGGTCCACAACTGCCCGAAGGACTAACAGGGCACCAACATGCTTTTTCAGGAACCTCCCATGCGGCTCCTAGGATTTGGCTCTGTACCCACCATGGTGCAGCGCAGAGGTACCCTTCTGTACCCCTTTGCTTCCAGATCACCCTGTAACTCCGCCTGCAACAAAAAAAGGAAAACATTACAATATTCTCTGCCCCCTCCTGCCACCACCACGCCGGGTAAGCAGTAGGGAGGGAGACGGTGTGTGCGGCGATCAAAAGAGGTAGCCAAAATGGTGGGGGAGGGATATATACCCTCCCCCAAGTCCTGGGCGCCCAGGAAGTGACGCCCCTTGTGCGCCGCAACCAGGCTGGATGGGGGGCTCCAACCAGAGTCACTGCCCCTGGAGGAGTGCGGGGGTGTGGGGTGCCCAGGCGACACTAGAGTGCTGACCTCTCTAGTGCCCCCCTGTGGGTGCCTCGGCCAGCAGCATAGTATCGACCTTGGCATCGTTTTCCACCCTCCATCATAATATACATTTCCTATATATAAACACACAATACAATTTTTTGTTTGGGTAAAGTTGCTGCAGGTTTATTACATACACCATTGTGTAATAGGTGGATTATCTTACAGGCGATCCAAGGGCAGGCAACCAACTGGGCCGCCTGCCCAACTGATGAGCCAGGCAGCACTGGGGCAAACCCCGCCTGTGCTGCCCTTACTAGTGATCCTCTTACCGGATCACGTGACCGTCGGTATGTTCTTACTCACGCCCCTTTCAGGGAGGAGCGTCGCATAGCAAATCCCCCGGTTGTTCACGCCCACAACCGACTGAATGACTAGCAGGCGCTGACACGATTCTCCATGCACCTCCCATGAGGCTCCTGGGATTTGGCTCTGGCACCCCCTATGGTGCCGCGCAGAGGTATCGTTCTGTTCCCCTTTGCTTCCAGATCGCCCTGTAACTCCGCTACAGCTCTGAAGGCGGCCACCGCCGCTGCCAAAGCCCCCATCAAAGCAGCTATTGTCTTACCTGCAACCTCTCCTGTCTAGAGCCTCCTGCAAATCTAGATGACAGAGAACCATCCCTACTGGTTATAGATGACCCCCTCTACATCCCAATGGCCCTTGATGTTAGCCAGGGTCAGCTAGTGTCTGATGAAACAAAAGGCCCTTTTGGCCTGTGAAGTTGTGCCAAGATCTATTCACCCTCATGCTGGAAAGTTCCACTGTGTCACATGCCTCAGCCCCGTGCCAACTCAGGGCGGGACGGTTTATGACACCCTGGTTCACATTGCCCCATCCATATGCTGATCTCACCTAGCTGCCGTCCTTCTAGCACAGTGTGTACCTGAACACCTGTGTCCAACATCTATGGGACTGCAGCACACTTCTTGGGTGACCACTCCCTTAACCCGCCTCCCTACATTGGCTATTAGGGCAAGAAGGGTCGTCCTTAACATTTGAACAGTCCCTTAGCTTTCAAAATTATGATGCACAGGAATGTTCATAACTAGAAGTATTTGACAATGACCAAGGCTGCCCTCCAGCACTTATCATGCCTGCCTTAGCTTACTTCCTCCCATTGACCAGACAAGTGCACAGACCCCTCTGTGTTTTTGTGAAGCGCGCATTCCCCCGATGCCTGATGTCGCTGAATAACCGGAGTATGTTACCAACTCGCTGATACTTATGTATCACCAACAGGCCTTACTTGTATTGAAGGAATGCTGGAAGATTCCTAAGGACTGTAGACTTACTACTCCCCCAGTTTGTCCCCAAAATTCGGGGACAACCCAAGAAGTAGTCATGCCCTACAAGGTACATCTACCCCAGTGCTGACTATCAATGTATTTGGGACACAGGTCGCAGAAGATGCCCCTTCCAGTCCCTGGTACTAGCCCATACCAGGTTAACCTAAGGGGCAGACAAGTCTGTGGGAACCAGAGGGGAACATATGTGCAAATACCTGCCCTTTCCTGAATATTAGGACTGGCTAAAGTGCGGGTGAATATGTCTTAGCTGAAGCGACCTGTAACCTGCCCTTGTTTGCCGAGGGCGCATTTTAGCTGCATTGACAAGACATAGTAACACGAGATGAGCTTGCAAGCCCAACTCCCACACAATCAAAATTAAACATAGTCCATAAGGGACCAAGGCATTGCCTTCGCAGCACCACTCTTTGCGTTGTAATTGCCCGGCGTAAGTGTAAACTTGTACTTTCCCGCCATGGGGCTGGTAACCGATGGCAAAGAAAGACAGACCTGGGCATACGGTCCCTGTTTCCTAAAGTAAGACAATAATTGTCCTGCACCATTCTCAAATGTGCCACAAGCACCCAATGCACCATCCACCTGTTGCTATGCAGATGTCCTCCAATACAATGACATCTGTGACCTATAAACCCGTTCGGCCTTTGTGGTCAACAAAATAGTGTATGTTACCCACTCCCTGATACTGTGCAATGCTAACTGCCCTTGTTTGGGTTGAAGGAATGCTGGATGATTCCTAAGGACTGTGAACTTAATACTCCACCCAGTTTGACCCCACATTTTTTGAACAACCCAAGGAGTAATCATGCCCTTCATGGTACATCTACCCCAGCGTTGACTATCAACCTATTTGGCCACGGTTAGCAGAAGACCCCCCTTCCAGTCTCAGGGTCTAGCACATATAAGGATAACCCAGAGGGCAGACAAGTCTGTAGCAACCAGAGGGGAACACCGTGCAAATACCTGCCCTTTCCTGAATATTGGGAATGCCAAATGGTTTATAATACCTTGTCGCCATTCAGCTCTAACGCAGTGTTTACCAAACTGTTTTTCACCGTAGCACACTTGTTAGATGACATTCCACACCCGCCTGCTGCCCTGGCTAAAGCATGTGTGAATATGTCTTAACTGAAGCGACCTGAAACCTGCCCTTGGATGCAGAGAAATGCCCACCCAGTCTACATGGTACCTGTTTCTATATGATGCCAGCAGATATTCCTCATAAAGGCCCTCGTAGCCAATTGCCCAGTGCAGTCTCAGCCTTTAGCAGCACCTCTTTGTGCATGGTGAGTAGCCAAAATATCGAAAATTAAACATCGACCTACAATAATATCGATGTCATAATATCAAAGGGACAGAATATAGAAGGTAAGTAATTTAGATTTTTTTAATATCGAAGGGTCTGAATTTCGAAGCTAAGAAATATCGATTTTATTAATATTGATGTAAGTAATATCGATGTTACTAATATCGATGTTAGTAATATCGATGTTAGTAATATCGATGTTACTAATATCGTATTTTATATGATTTTTATGTATATTATTATGTATTTAATATGTATGTGTTATTTTTTGTATGTTATTTAAGTTAATTTTGTATTTTAGTACCGTAGCGGGTTGTGGGTTTATAGGGGACTAGGGTGAGAAGTAATTTATTTATAGTAAATTAATTATTTATTTTTATTAATTATAAATTAATGTTAATACATTTGTGTGTGTAAGTTTTTTTTTTTTAAACTCTTTATTAGCGACTGCATATCATCACAATATACAATGAAACATTCTATCAGTGAGCAGTCTTTTCTTTGAACTCCCACAACTAGTAACTCCAGACCATCAAGATGCAGCCGTAAGAGCTTGTTACTAACAGATCGTATAATTCGTGCACAGTCTTAAATCATAAAACAGTATACTCCATTCACCTCCATTATAGTTTCTCTTAAATTGCTGTGCATTCGGCGTATATATGTAACAATAGTCCATGATCTTTTCGGTCTGACCTTTCCCCACCCACCCCTCTCCCTCCACCCCTTTTCGTACGTCTCCTGGTCCATTCAAGTACCTGGTATACTGTCCAGGCCTTAATCATCAGCTTCTCAGCTAGTGTAGTCATGCTCAGCTGACCAACCTGTACGCTATCCGGGCTAGGATGCTACACATCCAGCCCACCTCGCTCCCAGCTCTGACCCTCCTAGGGGCCGTCTGCATGAATTGGCTCCTGCTATCCCTCCATTTCCTCCACCTCCAGTAGCATCTGCTCCCACTCCTGCGCAATCGGGTATTTACGTTGTCCTCCCTCTTCCTCCCTACGCAGAACCATTCCCTCTGCTCTGCCCCATCTGAGTAAGTCAGAACGCCATACCTCTAGGTCGGTAGGCCTTGCAGATTTCCACCTCATGGTTAGGACCCTGATCGCCAACAGCAAGGAGAAGTCTAGGAACTTCACCTGGGCCTTGCGGTGTTTAGGGCGTTTCCGGTGACCAAGCAGGCAAGGCAGTACCTCCTCCGGGACCGGGAGGGCCGTGATTGTACTAAGGGCCTGGCAAATCCCCCCCCAGTAGCCCCGCAGACGAGGGCACGCCCACAGCATATGGAGAAGGCCGGCCTCGTCAGCTCTGCACCGAGGACAGCAGTGGGGGGAGTCTGGAAACATTTTATGTAGTCTGTGGGGGGTGAGATATGCCCTGTGTAATACCATGGCTTGTATGAACTTAAACTTAACGTTCCGAGACACCTTTCTAGGGTGTTCTAGGATACCCTTCCAAGCTCCCTCTGTCAGTACCTCGCCAGAGTCTAATGTCCAGGAGTCCCGGTGTGAGTTAAGAGATATTGCAGCGTGTTCCCTAACCCCAGTGTAGAGCCAGTGTGCCAGGAGTCCCCCATTACCCATATAATAAAGAAGGTTTACCAGTTCGTGCTGTGGAGGTTGTGTGTGTAAGTTTTGTAGCGGGTTCTGGGTTTATAGGGGAATAGGGTGGGAAGTAATTTAAATGTAATTAAGTGGTAATTCATTTTCATTAATTGGTAATGCTATTTATATAATCATTAATTAATTGGTAATTAAAGTTTATTAATTGGTAATTAATTTTAATTAATTGATTATTGCTAATTAATTTTTACTAATTGCTAATTCATTTTAAATAATTGGTTAATTGATAATTATGTTAAGTAGTTTTATTTATTGGAGTTTGTTGTGTGTTTATAGGGGCATAGTGTGTAAAGTAATTGATATGAAATTAAGTAATTATTACATTTATATTTGGGTAGTGATAATTAATTTTTGGGATATTAATTATTAATTGGTCATTATTTAAAGGTATAATTTTTTGGTTATGAAAATTGATTTAGTGTTGTTAAGTCATTAATTGGTAATTAAATATGACTAAATAATATTCATATATATTTGTAATTAATATATTAATAAGTAAATATTAATTGGTAATTAATGTTTGACAAATAATATTTTTGGTATAATAAATTATTTAATTGTTTAATATTGGTTAATTGGTAATTACTTTTTAACAATTAATATGATTTTATTAATTGGTAATGTATTTATTAGTTATTATTAATTGGAATTTATTATACATGTATTGTTATTTAATTATTCATTGGTAATTATGTTTTTAATAATTATTTATTGGTATTTGAAAATAGTTTAGATTTATTTAATAATGAATTCATTAAATATTTTAAAATATTAATTTATTTATAAGTATGTTATTTGTAACTTCTATGCTATCCAACACTTTCTCTCTTGTTGCACTCTCTGGAGTGGGAATAGTAATTTTTACCCCTCGCTATCCAACACTTTCCCTACTGTTGCACTCTCTGGAGTAGGAACTATAATGTTTACCCCTTTGCTATCCACCACTTTCCCTACTGTTGCACTCTCTGGAGTGGAAATAGTAATTTTAACCCCTACGCTATCCAAAACTTTACCTACTGTTGCACTCTCTGGAGTGGGAATAGTAATTTTTACCCCAAAGCTATCCAACACATTCCCTACTGTTGCACTCTCTGGAGTAATTTTTACCCCTACGCTATCCAACACTTTCCCTACAGTTGCACTCTCTGCAGTGGGAATAGTCATTTTTACCCTTACGCTATCCAACACTTTCCCTACTGTTGCAGTCTTTGGAGTTGGAATAGTCATTTTTACCCCTACGCTATCCAACACTTTCCCTACTGTTGCACTCTCTGGAGTTGGAATAGTATTTTCGACCCCTACCCTATCCAACCCTTTCCCTAATGTTGCACTTTCTGGAGTGGGAATAGTAATTTTTACCCCTACGTTATGCAACATTTTCCTTACTGTTGTTTTTTTTGGAGTTGGAATAGTAGTTTTATTCTCTCTGTTATCTAATATTTTTTGTATTATTTTAGCTGATGTAGTATATAATGAACTTTAAAAATAGTGAAAGTAAATTAATTTTTTTTTAATTTGGTTTACATTTATTTATGTTAATATTTTATGTGTATAGATGTTTTTGTATTTTATAATATTTTTAATTATTTATAAGTTATTAAAATAATTAATAAACGTTAATATTAAGTAAGTATATATATTATATGTTTATTTTTTATTAAATCGTGTTTACTAATTATTAATTTTAAATATTATAAAGTATTTTTTAGCTATGTTCATATTTTTTATAAATATTATTTAATGTATTTGACATATTTTTTTTATAAAAAAACTATATTTTTTAAAAACTATATTTTTGACATTGATATTTTTTTCTGATATTTTTGTGCTTACCATGTTGTAGATAGGATGTCGATATTCTTGACATCAATATGTTTGTTCCGATATTTTTGTATGTCGATATTGTGGCTTTCGATATTTTGTCAGACATTCTTGTGCATATCATGTGATGATCCCCTGTACGAGGGTACAGAATGATGACTAAGTGCTGCGCCAGCCAATAAACACAGACATGAGGGTCCATTAGGATGGTGGGCGGACTTTGCCCACCCGCCATCCTGTTGGTGAAAGGGACCGTCCACCATAAGGGTGGGGGTCCTGTTGGCAGCATTAGGATGTGCCCACCACAGTGGCGGGCGCATCCTGTATTGCTACCATTGTGGCGGGCGGTGCACTCAGCACCGCCCGCCACAATGGCAGGAAGGCATGCTCTGCACTTCCATGCACGGCATGGCAGGCACTGCGTGGTGCATGCCATGCTGTGCATGGAACTGCTGGTGGGTACCATAGGCACCCCCCATGTGCACCCCCCACCCGCCCAGAGCCCCTGGGGGCCCGCAACGGGCCCCTGCAGGGAGTTTCCGCATGCCTTTCCGTGGTGGCATTGCCCCACGGAAAGGCATTGTTCAAAGCCCATGCTAATATGGCTGGCGGTATCTGATAGACACCGCCACCATATAAACCCTTTTCCGCCCCAGCTGCAAGGCGACCGAGGTGGTAAAGCGGCGGACGGTCTTTCCGTCCGCCGCGGTCCCCCCAGCCATACTAATATGGCGGGGGGTCATTCCGGAAGCGGATGGCGGGCGGATTGCCCCCGCCAGGCAGGCGGTGACCATCGCTGGCTGGGCGGGGGCAATTCGCCCGCCATCCTAATGGGCCCCTTGGTGTAAATTTATACTATCTCATGCCCTACAAGGCCGCTCGGTGTGCCACTTTTCCTAAACCAAGGCAAGGCTGGATCACCATGTCTTTATAGCCTGCAAACCCATCCGTCATCTGCACTGATGGATGCTGTGTATGCACCTCCTGAGTGCATGGTCAATGCATATGTATGTGGGTGACCCACACGCTCGCATTTTTTATAAGTTTAGAATGCCGCCAGGGGGGTGCACCCAGACACCCGAACCAACTGACAATTCATCTCCCAAGGCCTGCCCTCCTGTACACTTATTGCTGCCCAGCTGCAGGCAATAAAATCACCTATATATTATGCTCGGCTTGCACAAAACCATTAAGACCAGCTAGCTGCTAGAAGACCACTGACCAAATAAATAAATAAATAACTATGAGATTGTCCGCTTGAGCGCTTGGAAACCATCCACCCATTTATGGCAGTTATTATTTTTTGCACACACCCACTGCTCTTCCAGTGATATTCCTCTCTAAATTAAACAAGTTATTGCCCGGAGTCACATTGTGCTGGGCTGAGATGTTGCCGGTGATCGAACTGGGAGCCTGGTGCCCGGGAGTCAGTCGCCCTAGCCCCTGCGCCACTACTCTCCCTCATAACCAAAACAAATTGTCATGCAGAGTGAGGCTTTCTTCTTCAAATTGTTAACACTCGGCTCTATGCTTTCACGTCAAGTTTAATTTATGTGTGTTCCATACATGTCAAATTTCCTAGCAAACTATAAGTAATTATGTATCTTCCTTAAAACCATGACCCGGCTTGCACCAATGCTTTCCTTGCACTAGGCTCAATTACTCCACCCATCTTCTCTGGGAAGAACCACCAGCAATGTCTGTCCCCAAATGTGCAATATGATTGCAGCACAAAGCCAGGCAAACAGTCACTGATTAAAATGCTATGTGTCCACAAACCATAGTGTGCAGCTTCTCAAACATTGCAGTACATCAAGTTTGTCCGCTTGAGCGCTTAGAAGCCCTCCACACATTAATGGTACTTCTTACCGCACACACCCACCGCTGTTTTAGAGTAATATCACTATTTGTCATGCCAAACAAGTTGCTCCTGTTGTTGCACTGAGCCAATGGATCGCTGTACTGCTTTACCAAAAAAGACCACCACCGTCAGTCCATCAGACCACGAGCCCTTTTGCACCCGGCCAAGAGCGCCGGACACGCAAGGGATGGCAAGATTTTGTAGTGGGGTGTGCAGTGTCTGATTTTACCAGCTTTGAGTGGTTTCCTGGGTGGTCCCTCCAAACCTCAGATGGTGCAGTGACTGTGCCCTACTTCTAATGTTGTGCAGTCAGTATGCCTCTTGGGAGTTTTAGTCCCGGAGCCTGCCTGAGAATTCCTGCACGACCGGAGGGGCAACCACCTTTCTTTGTTTGCATATATTACACCCTCATACAAATTAGAGAAGGAGGACTCCTTTGAAACAGATTAGTGCTAAATGTGTATTTCCACATGGGGGTCGATTCCGATCCAGTAAAAAACGCACCAAATAGTCGGTCGGAGCGTTTTTCCAGTACGAATCGTACCCTGCAACGTCCGCCGTACGTACGACGAAGTACGATTCATACCAGGAGCCGGACTCCGTACGAATCGTACAGAGACCGTTTGACTCGAATCCCCATACGAGTCTCCGTCGGAACCCGCTGTACGCGAGATCTGTACGGCTCGCGGCTGGTTTATACAACCCAGCAAGTACGATACGTGTCGGGTACGCACCGTACGACCCTTTTTTACGGGAGCTGAAAACAGCCATAAAAGCAGAGTTTGCGCCAAAACAGGTATGGAACGGCCCCCCCGGGTACGATGCGTACCCCCCATGTTCGCAGGGGTACGCCCCATACACCCAGCGTACATGGGTTACGGTGCGTACCCCCCATGATCGCAGGGGTACGCACCGTACCCCATGTACGCTGGGTGTATGGGGCGTACCCCTGCAATCATGGGGGGTACGCACCGTACCCCATGTACGCTGGGTGTACGGGGCGTACCCCTGCGATCACTGGGGTACGCACAGTACGGTGTGTATGTGATTGTGCTCTTTTCCGTACGAATCGCTCGTCGGGTCGTACAGCGTGTGTATGAGTCGTACGGAGAGGGCTCCGGATACGATTCGTACGGACGGTTATTTTACCGGATCGGAATCGACCCCATGGTGTACTGCAGATGGATTTGCACAAGGATATTTTCCCCCCTCTTGTATATAGAAGTGCCTCATTGGCGCTTCCGTATTCTGGCCGGTGTTCGGATTCCATTGTTAAAATACTTAAAATAGGGAATGACAAAGCAGCGCTCATGTTTAAAAGAAAAGCGCGATTTCCCTAAGTAAATTAATGTGACTGACGCTACCGGACGTGCCTCTCTCCCGGCCGTAAACGCGCTCGGGATGCCTTGGCGTCTGCCAGAGTCTTTGCACCTTAGCAACATCCAAGGGGTTGTGTCCCTTGCCATGAATAATACACATAAGCAGAAATGTTACCCACCCCTGAGCATTCACTGACATGGCAGATCTTGTTGGGAAACCAGAGCGAATGCAGGCACAAGACAATTTGGGTAATTCAAGCTCCTGCTTTTATGAGTTAGAAAGAGAAATGGACAACAGATTCAGTGAAGGGGAGAGAGAAACAGGCCAGGCCAAACCACACATCAAAACACAGCCCTCAAAATGTACAAACCCAGAGATGCGACTCGTCTGGCCGGGACAGAGGAATAAAGTTTAGACGTAATGTTCACGCGGTGGCTTTACTGTATGGTCAGGGACTACCGACCACCCCCTCCCTGTCTTGTGCACCACCAACACCAAACCATTAAGTCAATTAGAGATGCAAAGAGTTTCCTTGGAAGACAGGGGGTCTCAAGACCCCCGGCCGTATTTATTAAAATATGAAAACAAATTAAAAGTTGTTGAAATAAACAATATTTACAAACATTGATATTCAAAAATTTGACATTAGATTACAAGCAATGTAGACAAGTATCAACGGGCTAACCTTAACAAATGTCTAATACAGCGTGCTTCCTACCCGAATCTAACATCCTACTTCTGAATTTTTGCATATACTAACTTTTGGGCCTACGGCAAGGTAGCTAACCGGTCTCAGATCCTTATTGACCAGCTACGCACTCACGTCCGAGTGCGCATGCGCAGAGGGCCCGTTTACCGGGGGAGTACTTCCCCTCTCCCGGTTACCGTTGTACACTCCATGCACGCCATTACTCAAAGAGGGCCCTTTCACTCGTGTACGTGCGGGGTGGCTAACCGGCCCAAAGAAAGCGTGACTCCCCCTTCCCCCGCACCCATCCTACCAAGCGGATATCCTGCCCCTGGAGTTCTGGGAGAGACCATTGGCCCCTCCCCCTGGGCGACCCCATTTCAAGAATGTTGACGCCCCCTAAGGTCCTTAAATTAACTGCTCACCGATCATGACCTTACCGCCACAGGCCAGCATAGTTGACCGACTATCTGGCCCCCCAAAACTTCCTACCGGAAAAGGTCATGCCTCCCTGGACAAACCACCCAGCCATGCCAAAATATTCATTGCCAGTAATTCGTTGCCTGCCCTAGTCAGGTGAACCCCGTCCTCTAAATAGAAGTGTTCCCCCAGATGCACCCATGAGGAATATTCTTCAATTGAGGTGACCGAAATAGCTTCTCTACCTTGTTATTGATCCTCTTTACCGAGTGATTCAATGCCCTGACAGAGTCCCCTCCTCTCCATTGCAGCCTAGGAATCATCTAAGACCAACCTATGATGCAGCCTGGGCGTACTTTTGCCAACCAGCCCACTGCTGAGAATCTCTTCCATCAGGACCCTCCTGCCCAGTTTTACCAAATCGTTGCCACCCAAGTGTAAGATAACCACCGAAGGTGGTGCGGTGTGTCTATCCAGTAATTCTGTAAGTAATCCCCTAAGCTAACCCAGGCAGAGGTCCCCATTACCATGATAGGAAACCTTAAAACCTCTTAGTTCTGCCCTCCGTCCATAATCACCTGAAAAGAAAACATGTTTCGCGCGTTTCACGTACGAGTGACCAACCACCCATACCACTTTTGTCTCCATCCTTTGTTCTTGTGTCCGTCATGAAGAGGATACTTGATGCTGCTGGCCCGGCAATAGTTTCCGCCCTGCGTGACAGGCTCGGGAAACTAAAATCAAACAAACACACAATAGGAGTCAGCATAACTTATTTGTTAACTCACAACATGTGCACTCACACATAACGTTTATAACAGTTGGAAGACCACCTTTTTACACTGTTAGCATGCAACCCTCAAGCCGTCGCTTCAGTGGCCTCTCCTATTCTGAATGAATGCGTCCCAAAGTCTTTAGGGTTTAAGCCAGCTTTGCCAATTGTCATTGCTAACACTCTTCGGAACTGAAACTTGGTCAATGGGGTACCATCTGCATGCATTAACAATGTTCCCCTCGCCAAGCCTACTCGTTGCTTGATGAAGGACTCTACATGGAACACTGGGCAGCATGGATTATTCCGTGCCCGGTGGAGTACCAAGCTATCCCCCCGGGCCTCCTGGTCAGTCTACGATTTGTGTATGGTGATCAACAGCGTATCATCCAGTATCTTTGTAAGTTCCAGACGCAAACCCCCCAGCGTGTCCTGCTTACTGCTAGCCACCAATTCGCTCACCCATAATGCCCCATAGAAGGCCAACGAAAAGGCGGCTCTGAATAAAAGTACCTTCCCTGCCGAACTACAGGTGTCACAAGGCATACAATAATGATCCCAATCGGTCTAAACCTATCGGTTGTCTGGGATCAGTGGCAGTTGTTTTCAGGCACCGCCACCCTCTCAGTGCCCTCCACAGTATGCACAAAGAAGGAAACGTCGCCCTGTGTCTGCTAGCTGTCGCTGCCGAGAGCCCTCCCTTGTATAGTGTATGCATGTACTGAGTAAAGTTCTCCTCCTGATCCCACTTCCCCACCCAGTCCTGACCCAAAAATGAGCAATAAGACATGAACGCCCCTTCATAAGCCGTCCTAGTCCTGGGCACTAGGCTGGCTGCCATGAGGTCCTGTAACTGGGGGCACCAATTTGCCAGAGTGTTGCTGGGAAGTGTGCCGGTGTTGCCTCCACGGATGGTAGGTGCTGCCTGAATACCTGCGTCAGCCGCGTTATTCAGCACCCCCGGGACATGTTTGGCCCTAAACTGGACGTTCAATTTCATGCAAATCAACACAATTTCTTTCATGAGGCGGAGTATAAACTTACACCGTGCTGCCTGCTGGTTGATACAGTCGACTACGGCCATGTTGTCGGACCAGAAGATCACTGATTGGTTACACAACTCTGCAGGCCAAACTGTCAATGCAACCCATATAGGGAACAGCTCCAGATATCCAATGTTAGCTGTCAAGTCACTCTACTCCCACCAAACCGGCCACTGTTGGGCCACCCACTTGTTTCCAAGTATGGTGCCAAACTCCACACTGCCTACCGCATCGATCCATAGACCTAACTCGGCAGACGTCGTGGGTGGACCGCACCACACCACTCTGCCGTTGAAATCCAAATACGCATGTACTGGCGAACCTCGGACGACAACTAGTGCGATGGTGTTGCTCCCGCAAGCCCATCAAGGCCTGCGAGATTGAGCGGGAGAAGGGGCGTGCCATGGATATTACCCTTAGGGCAAAATTGAGCTGCCCCACCACCTGCTGTAGCTGCTGTAGTGTCACCTTTTCTTTGAACAAACATTGCTGTAACGCTGTTTTGAACTTCCTGATTTTCTTTTTGGGTAACCTAAAACAGCCCTCCACTGAGTCCAATTCTATGCCTAGGAATTCCAAGCATGTCGCTGGCCCTACCGTTTTCCCAGGCGCTAGCGGGACCCTGAAAGCACGCATGAGGACGCAACATTCCTGCAATGCCCACACACAATCCTGTGATCCTGCTGCGCCCTGAATCAGAAAGTCATCCAGATAATGCATGACATGATGGTGTCCCGTTGTCTGCCACAGAACCCATTCCAGAAAGGAGCTGAACACCTCAAAATAAGCACATGAGACAGAGGAACCCATGGGCATACACATATCCATGTAGAATTTTCCCTGAAATGCGAAACCCAGCAGATGCTGGTCTAGGGGATGTACTGGCAGAAGCCGAAAAGCCAATTCAATGTCGGATTTGGCCATCAGCGCCCCAGGGCCGAGCAACCTCAACATGTCCACTGCCTGATCAAAAGGCGCATACTTAACGCTACAAATGTCCCCATCAATCGCGTCATTTAATGATGCGCCCCTAGGTGCTGACAAGTTATGGATGAGCCTGTACTCACCCTTCTCCTTCTTTGGGACCACGCCGAGGGGCGAGCAGACAAAATTCGTAGCAGGGATGTCATTAAATGGACCCGCTACCCTCCCAAGGCGCAGTTCTTTAGCGATCCTTGTTGCCACTACCACTGGTTTGTGCTTGACTGACAGTTGATTCCTATATTTTTGTGTCCCTGTATATCCCCCTGCTGGGATCCTAAATCCATGTGAAAAACCTTCCTGCAACATCCTCACGGAGGCGTGGTCTGGGTACCTGTTCAGCCAAGGAGTCGTAACCATAATGTCAATGGGTGAGTGCGTTACGCGCTGGTCTCCGCCCTAATCTTGCTTCCTTCCTCCCCTGTTACCAGAGGTATTACTTTTAGAGCGGCATGTTGATTCTGGATGTGAAGGGTAGCCACATGAGGAACACACATGCTTGAACTTACATGTGCCTGCTGCCCTAGTGCATGTACGTTTGTTAAAATCCCAGCACACCCCTTCTCGGTCCCCACTGCCTCATGCCCCACCTGCCACGTCACCCCCTTGTGCTGACCGAAAGGGCTGCTGGGGCTTGGACTGGTAACCTTTGTTCCAGCTTGGGTCCACACCCCCTGGTTGCCCGGCCGCAAACTGGCCATACCATGAGACGGAATCGACCCTATCCCAGGATAAAGTTTGGTCAAATTCTTTCGCTTTCATGAAGGTCGTGTCATACTCCTTCCACCCATCCCCCCCATACTTGTCACTGAACGTAGTAATTCTACTCTGGTAACATGCCATCTCTGCCTGGAAGTTTGGGGAACGCTCTGCTGTGATCGCCATAAACGCAGAAAAGGCCCTGACTTCGTTTATCAGTGACTCCTCCACCCTGAATCTTGCCATTTGGCTCCGCCATTCGCTCGGCAACATCCAGTCCTTCTGTGTCTTAACATACTCCATTTCCCTGTGATCCACCAGTAATGACAACATTTGAACATATTTTGCCGCCCAAAACAATTCCTTCACTGCTTGCGGGACATGTTGGGCCAGACTCTCCCTCCTGGAGGGTATTGTACCTTCCCCTAGCACCGGCAAAGCCACCTCCTTACCGCTTTCTGCAACCCGCGTTGTTTCAACACCCTTATCCTTTTCAGCGCCGCTGTCCGAACTTTCTGCTGGAGGAGAGATAGGCACGCTTGGCACTCCCCTGCCACCATTAGTGATCAAAATGTTAGCTTCCATTTTTTGAGCCTCTGCGGAGGGATTCTCCCCGACCTCCTTAGCTCTCACTGAGGACGGTAACATCCCCCGATCCCTAGCCAGGGGAGCACTGCCTCTATCTAGGCTGCCAGCTCAGGTGGCACCTGACCCACCCCTGGAGGTGCACTAACCGGGGCGGAGGATTCCATGTAATGTACCAGGGGAGGAGCCGGGGTCACCACTGGTCCCATCGGACCAACCGGTGGGACAACCAAGAGCGCCATGTATGAGGCTGGCGCTGGTGTAGCCGGGGTCGGTATCACCGGTATACTCGTCGGGATTAGTGGTGTAGTTAAGGGTGTGACTAGCCCGGGCAGCCCCCCCTTTGGCACTGTTCCTGGGGACCCCCCTGCTACTTGTGGCTTTGTGCCCCGACCACTACCCCTTTTTGCCCGGACCCGCTTAGGTAACCCATCCAACTCTCCTCTGGGCTGCGGGGGCAATATTACCCATTTGGGTCTCCCAGATGGCCCCACCTGGTCATCCAACCTTAGCGAGAGCGCCGCCACATTCTTGCCCAACTGGTCCATTCTCCCCAGTCTTCTGTCCATAGCTGTCATCTTGCGCATCATCCCCTGCAGCACAAGCTCCATGCGGGAATGCTTAGTGCCACGACCACTAGCCATTCTCTGTTTAAAACAGTAAGCAGCCTAAACCTTTACCACACTTAAGAGCCCGATGTGCTCTTGTACCTGTTCAAACGATGGAGGAACCATAGGCCGGCCGTAAGCTAACCTGGGTGTTGGGCGAGCGCACTCTAGCCCAGCGGCCCTCCAGAAGCAGTGAAAATGCAGGGCCGCCTGTGTCCTCTGCCCGCTTTCTTATGCCGCCTTGTCCTCGCCGCTCACAATGCCTCTGGGATGCCCCCAGGCCCAGCCGCTCCAGGAACCTGGACAAATGAAAAGAAAGTAAAAAGATTATTGAGCCCTCCGGAGCACGGTGCAGGCCTGTGGGGAGCGCGAAAACAAGAGGGCGCCTCCCGCGCTTTCTCGACCATTTAACCCCAATGGGGGCGGACCAATTCCCACTGGCCCTCCCCCTCTAGCTCCCCCCCTTTGACCCGGAAGCAATCTGATTGCCTCCAGGTGAAACGTGGGAGCCAGCACCAATCGGGGGGGGGGGGGCGGCCTGCCACGTCATCAAGACGCGGCGAAGGGGCCCGCCTCACCACCGAGGGTGCAGGGGAAGGGGGGTCTGGTGCCCCGCCATACGTGCGTGGGGGCAGAGAGGCCCCCGTTTCCTTTTGCAAGGGTATTGGAGGGTATGCAGAGGTCTGACATTGTAGTGTAGTTCCTATTTTCCCAATAGGCTCTGCGCATTGCAATAACATAAACAGCAGTGTAGACGTAGGACTGAGGTCATCTAGGTCTCTACTGACTATGTTAAACTTAATTTAGATTTGCGCCAGCTAGCTCAGAGGTCACTGGAAACTTTCTTGAATGAATAGGGAGAACAAGCTTCCCTGGCTCAGACAAGAAGGGATTCAGTTTCCGACAACCGCATAAACATGACAACTTTGCTCCCTCAGAATAAGAGTGCATCTCTAAAGTCGTGTGAAAACAATAGACAGCTATTTCACTCAGTCAGCAGTGCATACTTAGTTTCACCAGAGTGCAGAGAAATAGAGAGACGGGCGTTTTCAATAAAAAGGTGGTATGTATTGAACAGTCTTCTTCTCATGCAAGAGAAATGAATTGCCACGATTGCAATACTTGTCATGAAGTAAAGTGCGTACAGTAAAAGGAGTATTATGAAATAATACTGTAAAAGCATTGATATGGTTTCTTAGCCATATGATACTTTAAAATGGATAAAATATATACATACATAAATGCATTGACTAACGTACTCAACTGGTGCTTCTAACTAAGCCTACCCCGATGTACCTGACCTAAGCCTAATACGTGGGAAGGGATGAGTAAGTAGCAGTGTTAAGTTAAATTGGTTAAGATGATTTTGCCAAGAATCTGCATAAAGAATTCTCTCAAGGGTTTAGTCAGCTCCGTACCTTGGTGATAGAATGTGGGAGGTCTGGTATCTCTTTCCTCAGGACTTGATCTCCCAGCAACCCGCAAGGGTAGGCTGGAAACACCGGAGCTGGATTTTCTCGGCTAGAGAAAAGACAGCGTCTCTCTCAATGCGTCAAACGGGAGGGGCGGCTTCCGTGGGCTCTCCCATCAGCTGGGCTCTCGGGCAAGTAGATGGCCGCTCTGCTCCAAACCACTGTGTGTTTGCTTAAGGCAACTGTTGGTATTTTATACCTGAAAGATGCCGGGTTTGACGTAAGGTTGGACATAAGACGTCACTGAGAACTAACAGTTATTGCTGGACTCCAGGAGTTCTTGTTCAAATCAAAACAATAGCAGGTGGGGAATTTCCCGGGCTGCTGGAGGCTTGGTTTGTTTAAAGAACGCGTTGTGCTTTCTAGGAGTCTGTGGGAGTAGCCGTGCTGTACTTTGGACGGCATGGGCTATTACTGAATATGGTCTGATTCTTATGCCTTTATCAGGATATTATTGATTATAACCTCACAAGGGCATAAATCGGGAATATCTAATTAGGGTCCTAGATATAAACACGACACCCACTCCACGGATTGATGTCCATCATTACTAAAAACTAAGCAATAGTAAAACATTCAACGATGCATGTGTGTTTTCTGACCTACCCCAAAATACATATTTCGCATTTGAAATGGTCTAAGGTAAATACACGAAATTTAGTGTTGGTACTGTACGCTTTTCAAGCAGTGTCATCATTCAGATAAATGCATATATATATATCAGCCGAATGAATTGCGAATATTACACATGAAATGGCTCTAAATACAGAAAAGAAGGTCGAGACCATTTCATCACATATTTAAACAAAATGTTGTATATGTGCTAGAGGCTGAGGTAAAATATTGTCTCTAGTATCCTAAAACTAGAAGCTCTGTTCTCTAAGAATAGTTCTACTTTAAGCAGAGTACCATGTGCCAAAAAAAGTAAATATTTTGAAAAATGGGCAAAAATAATTTCGCTTTCAGGGGAAAATGAGTTCCAAATATTTTCTGTAGCTTTGTTTATCAAAAATTGAAGGCCGAATTCAGAGTTCAGGGAACGCTGTCTGCTCATTGTTTTATTAAGAGTTATTCTCGTTGATTGGAGAAAACATTATTTCAGACAGACCCGCAAAAAACTTGGTCTACCACATCAGGTGAAAGTTCGACCAAGTTCGAAAATACTGCAACTGTGCAGTTATCTGCGTTATTGCTATCATCGATGGTTGGATCAGCAATGCTCACAGAAGGCTGTACCTGTTTGGTGCTGCTTTTCTCTCGTACTTCACCTCCACCTATTCGTAGTGTTGAAGTCTCAACGAATGCCGTCATCAGAATCGGTAGCCGCTGGGGACAACACGATGCATGAGTCATTACAGGGCCTAGCAAAGTATTGATATCCATTGGTACTGCTGATTGTAGTGTAAGACAGACGTCCAACGCGCATTCTTCTCCGCATAGCAGACATCGAAGCACAGGTATGATGCAATCTTGCCAGAACGGTATGAATGAAAGAAACCAGGTTGTACTCAGATCTCTTAGCCGGGCCAATCCGAGGACCTTAATGATCCGGTCTCGGTATCGTATTGCTAGGATTGTTTCTTCCATCGTTGCTAGAGTCTTGTCTGTGGATTGGCTTGCCATATCGGTGCAGAAGGAGCAAAAATAAAATTCCTGCCATGAGTCCCAAGATTAAGGGTAGGCGGCCAAAGACAGAATGGACAAAATTCGGGAAGATGCCCAGAACTGTTTCAAAGGGTGCTCTAAGTCCCGTAAAAATTGTCTTAAATACATGTGCGATGCCACTGGTATCAGACATGTTTAAGATTTGGCCTAGTATTTCTAGGAAATGCACGGGGCAATTTGTCGATAAAAGGGAATGTATCTCTGCCGATGTCCTTGCCACTTGCAGATCATACATTTCTTTTGATGACGTTAAAGGCACAGTTGTCTGTAAAAGAATAGACTTAATTCTGCTTAAAGTATCAATTCGAATAGAAGAGATATTCAACCGAGGCCATAACACAGCCCCCATATCTGGATTGCTGTGTGGATACAATACTTGCATACAGCAAATGGCCCTGGAAGTTACAGTTGTGAGATAGGCTTTTCCTGGCAGCATGCCACAACAGCTGTGGTCACTTATTAAAACGTAACTGCCGTTAGAAAGTGGTCTTAAAAATGGCTCTATCCGTTTTGCAGGCCTGCCATGTAGGTGACATGAAAGGTTATTTGAAGACCCTTCGCAGGCTACATGCAAATTAATACCTTGACACAGAAGTGTACCGCTTAGTGATTTTTTACAATTTTTACCACTAAGAAATACCTCCTTGTTCCCTTCACTATAACATCTGTGTGTATAAGGTAAATCCCAGGTTGATTTATTGTATTCTTTAACCAACCTTTCATACTGGCCTACAGGTATATACTCTTGACAGTATTTAAACTGGAAAGTTGTTATCGGAATTGTAATCGTTCCATGTATTATCCATTCAATGACAGGTCTCTCTGACATTGTCAATGCTAATCTCTCGAGTTTTTCAATGCTCAGAATCGTATAATCTGCTCCTTTTTGTGCAAAATTGATTTGTTTATCAGTAAGGTTAAAGATACTGAATAATGACGTTGTGTTGATTAAACGCCATGGTACGTAGCCTTAACGCAGATTTTGCAACGTCCAACCAAGCTGTACAATAGAACGTAATTGAGACTGACCATGTTGTAACATTAGTAAGTCCTGCTCTATTATATCAAAAGCAGATGATACAATCCTGTCCTGACAGAGTCGTTAACCCATTGTCCACAACAGAAAGTGATTTTTCCAAATTTATACGATCAATTTCTCGTATTTTTCTGCTGTCTCAATTTGCATTACTTTCCATGCTTCGTTGTACGCAGCGTATATACCGGCCGCTATGAAACGTTTTTGACGCTGTTTGCGTGGTCCCATTATGAAATCACGCAAGTCAGCACCGTCTTTAAGTAAAGTCAAGTGTTGCTTAATTTCACCCAGTGTGGATTTATCTAGCCACTCAATGCATAGTTTCCCTACACTGTATGTTGTAACTATCCCTGGATGTTGTCTCTGGAAGTATATAGGGTCTGGTCTGGTCATTTTGAACCCCTGTGTTTTGTTCAGGAATCTATCTTGACAGTTATTCATGTCTGTTGGCCAGATCAACCACTTTTTCCAATCAGGATGTGTTCTGTTTTGGTGTCAAATATGGGATACGTCTATCTCCACATCTGTAGTGCTGTCACTATCAGTCATGGGTTTCGGAATAGACGGTGTATTTAAATCTTTTACCTTAGCTAGGCCAAGACAAGTAGGTTGTTGAATTGTGTCATTCAAGAATATTATTTGTTCTGGGATCATGCAGGCCCTAAATAGTGCTTCTAGGCCTTGTACTTGCCAATCTTTGGAACCCCAGATTGTTTTTGTTTCAATGGTGTTTTTCCAAAATTCAAAATCAAATGTAGACATTTTGTCATAAATATTTTAAGAATAAATCAGTTTAGTATTTGTCAACATTGTTTTCATTCCTGTTCTACTTAACATTTTTAAATAAAACGTTTCCGGATCACTGTTATTAAACCCTGAGAAGTATTGGAATTTCTCATAAAATGTTTTAGAACTGCCTTTTGGTGGAGTTGGACAGTATTCCCACTGGTTATAAGATAAAACATTTCTAGGCTGAGCAGTTTTATGCAAATAGTGAGCACCATAATGGTTGTAACAGAATAACTCTTCATATTTCGATGAACCCTGCAAGTAATCATGTTCTGTAAACTTGGCTGACATTACTAAATCTGACATCATATTATTAATGCTTTCAAAGTCCCAGTCATCAGAGAAGGTACTTGGTGTCACAAAGTCACTTAATGAAACCTTGAACTGGTGTGGATACTTCAAGAGCTCAACCGGGCCAAAAATGTCATAATCAGTTCTGTCCCATGCTACCCCATCGGGTATTAGTTTGGCTGAGATGTTTACAGATGTCAGTTCTCTTTTCTCGATGTGAGAGGATGTGTGAGGCTTTAGGACCAAGTTGATGTTCTGACTTGCTGTGTCCATTGTACTATATTTTCCATCAATGAATTTTCCCAAACAGAGAACCATGATGAGCCAAAGCAGGAGAGTAAGTACACCTAACCCAATCCAAAATTCAATCCATGGTGAAATCAGATATGTTTCTTTTAGTTGGTGAAAAAGTTCAATTACTTTGTCTCTGAAAGTTTTTGTTGGAGGCGTTTCTTCATGCTCGCTTGGATCTTCAGAGAAGTCGTCGAAATTGATAAAGTAGCCAGATGCAGTTCTGTCAATTGTTGGGATTTTTTCCGGATTTTTATTTGCTTTTGCATTTTTCTTTGTTTCATTAGAATAGTCTGAGGCTACATCATTGTAGATTGGTGTTTCTTGACGAACTGTTACTATTTGGGTTTCAAGAGGCACAAGTTCCATGGCATTATTGCATAGTCCTTTTTTATTCATTGCAGATTTATCAAATTTGATTAGTCTCTCAGCATGAGCCTCTTGATTTGTAGCACACTTCGGTATTCTGCTATTTCTTGGGAGTCCACTTGGCCTACTACTTATTATTGGCCACATGATTTTGGTTTTACCAGGTCGATGGATACTACTCTGTTTTCCCTTTTACCAGCAAGGGGCGGTAGTACTACTGATCTTGTTCCGCTGATAGCTAAGACAGGTACTGCTTTTCTGCAAGAAGGCCCAAATTCCTTCTTTACCGCGATCTTTTCTCTGACCAGATCCCCAATCTTTGGAATCCAGACAGGTCTTGCTGGGACAGGTGGTTTTTCTTCAGTGGCTGTCGGCTGTAGTTTCAACTTTATGTTACTCAGGTTTTTTCTTGTTTCATTTAAATCCTGTAAAACAGCCAAACGATCTTTGATATCAAAGGATTTGTCCGCTACCACTGAAGTATGACTATCAAGATCCTGAATAAGCATTCTTGTCCCGAACAATAGTTCGTATGGAGTGAGACCTTTTAGAGAATTTCTTGGCAGATTATTAAGACTACGTTGGACACTTGTTAAATGTTTGACCCACCCATCACCCGAACCTAATACCCTCGCCGTTATAGATTGCTTTATGTCCCGCATTTCCCTCAGGATGGAAGGGAGAAGAGTACCGCAATGCGATGCCCATGCTGTTCGTGGCCTCTTTGTAAGCTCGAGAGCTAAACGCAGAACCCTGATCAGAATGTAGCATGCCAATTGCGTATGTGCCGATATAGACTCGCAAATCTTTTATAACAGTTCTGGCATCAGCCAAATGCTGGTGGTCTACATAATCAAGTTAATTTGTCTTAATAATTATTGAGACGCATTTCTCTGGTTGGATTTTTGTATCATAGAATGCCTGAAGCTTTCTAACAGAGATGTCCGGGCAGTATCCTGGTCCGGTTCACAGCTGCGATCTCGGTTGCAGTCTGGACAATCCATTGCAAATTTGTAAATTTGCGCGCTCATTCCCGGCCACCAGTACTCTGATTGTAATTCTATTAAGGATTTCAAGATCTGTTGGTGCCTCGGACCCAGTCCCATGTGTGCGCTTTCAATCAAGAAAACTCTCCGGTTCGTGTTTGGAATTACCCTATCCCCCACTTCAGGGATTTGAGCAAACGGAACGTAGTTTGCATCAATTATGTATGTATTACTGAGTGGATAGTTGAGAGATAATGCCGCATAATTGCCTTTTGATGAGGCTTTTACCGCCAGCATTGTTTCCCCATCTATGTGTTTTTCTGAACGCTTTTCAGTGGCTACGTAAGCCGGTTGAACCGCTTCCGCTGTGGCTGTGTTAGCCAATGAATTCCCTGCAATGTGAACGCCATCACGTTGATGACTCAGTGCGTGTATCACGTGAGTCCTCTGTAGTTCTTTCTTTAAAAGAACTACTTGTTCCCAAAGCGATTTATGCTTTATTGTGGCACCTGTGTCATCTTTGTAACCGTTTTTACTCTATGTCTGCATGTCACTGTTGTAAGACTTGACGCAGAAATGCGAATCGCACACTATTAGTGTCGGGAATTCACGATCAGCATTTTCAAGCGCCATCTTTAAAGATCTTATTTCAGCTCGTTCAGCTGAACAGTTTCTGATTGATTCAGTTTTGATGATAATTGGTCTGAATTTACCAGAGCGCCAGCGACCTTTAACAATCGCGCACGCTGCTTTGTACGATTTTTCCACTACATTGTAGTGTTGTGCAAATCTGTCTATGTAGATTACACAAGTGTACTTTTCTAGAGGCAGAATTTCGATTGGCAGAGGATATTTGTGTTTGTACTCTAGATCATCTAGTTTCTTCAGTTTTGGGTCAAAATAGTATTTCACGTCTTCTGCAGCAAGAGAATTTTCCCATTGTATCCATTCTGGATCTAATGCCACAGCATTTAAGTTGTGTGTGCACGTTAATGCCTCAAGGGCTGATTCTGCTGTAAAAACAGTTATCCTTCTGCCTTGGGCTTGGGCTCTTTCTTTTGCTTCAGCAGTTTGAACCGCTAACAGAATTTTTTCTGCAGAACTGGATTTCATTTTAGCTTGAGTGTACAAATAAGATTTGTAAGCTATAGGTACCGTTTCTCCCTCATTAGAGGTCAGGTATGTGAATCCGCATCTTCCTGGGATGACTCGGATTACAAGATTGTGTGTGTTTTCACGTGTTTGCAATTTTGTTTCAGTTAACATGTCTGTTTGTAGTGATCTCAAAATTTCTGTGTGTTTCTGAGTCCAATTCGTTTGTTTGAAATCTGGTCTTATTAATTCATAGAGAGGTTTAACCCTCTCGGCATAATTTAGAATGTATGTTCTTCCGAAATTCAGGAAACCTAATATTGATTGTAAATTCTTCAGCGTTTTTGGTGATTGGAGTACAGCACATTTCTCTAAGAAATTGTCTGCTAGGCTCTTGCCTTCACTTGATAATTCATATCCTAAAAACAGGACAGTTTAATGGGCAATGCGTGACTTTTTAAAGTTGAATTTGTAACCCTCTGAAGCGAACCCAAGTATTATGGTGTTCACTCTTTTCAAGTGAGTCTCCAGGTCATCATCTGTGAGGTTGATGTCATCGACATAGGATAATGCCTCATCGTCGTATATTTGTAGTAACTCTGTTACCCTTGCTGAGAATAATCCTGGGCTATTCTTGAATCCCTGTGGGAGTCGACAGAAGTGTTTTTGTGACCCCATTATTGAGAAAGCAGTCAAATACCTGCTTTCAGGTGCAATGTTTTGACAAAAGAATCCATTAGAGATGTCTAATGTCGTTTTATATTTTTGCGCACAATGTTATTCATTAGTGCTGCACTGTGTGAGTTTTGTACTGCAAATGTTTTACAACAGGAGTTAAGGTGTCTGTAGTCAAAAACTAGACGATATGAATCGTCTGGCTTGGAGACAGGAAACCAAGGATTGTTCATTTGAGAGGTGCATGTTTCGATCACCCCTTGATATTCAAGTTGATCTAAGATTTCCCTGACTTGCTTTTTAGCTTCTTGTTTAACTGGGTGCTGCCTTTGTGCAGTGGGCTGATTTTTTAACTGGATTTTGTGCTGAGGTGAATCCTCATCCCATCCTACATGATTTTTGTATAAAGCAGGGGCTTGGGCCACTGCCCATTTTCTTGCCAATGTGTATTTTTTATGAATCGGGATATGATTCGAGAAGGCAGGCATAATCATTTCTTCGCCATGAGGGCACTCCCTGACAAACTCTGGTGGCCAGTCTGTCTCAGCTAACAGAATGTCATAGCCTTTTAAAAGTTTTTCCCAAAAGAGACCTTTTATTTTCCTAGTTTTATCTCCCTCTATACGTAATGTATTTTCATATAGTTTATGGGGCACACTAACTTGTGTGTCTGCAGTTTCCACCTGAATGTACTCATTCGTGTCCACTGTCTCCAGAAGATTCATCAGGATCCTGCGAGCTATGCTCACTTCTGCTGCGCTGTCTAGCATTGTTTGGGCCCACTTTCCGTTTTTCAGCTGTGTCCTCAGTATCCTCGGCATGTTTAATCTTAATACTTGCTACCTTCTTTCTGGGAAATTGTAATTTTTTACTTTGATGAGCAGGTTCCTTGTCTTTGGACTTGACGTGCTCTTCTCTGTGTTCTGACCGTCCTCTTCTTTCCGATTTCTGTGAGGAAGATCGAGAAAGATTGAGTGAGAAGGATCGAGAGGGACGTGTATCAACAGCTTGATATCTGTCTGGTTTTCTTATTTTATCCCTATCTCTAAGGTTATATCTTTTTTCAGAGGGCTCCATTTGGGGAGACTTGTCTTCTCGGCCTGGAGATCTCTCTCTACGCTGAGGAGACCTTCCTCTGGACTGGAAATGCTTTTCCCTGGGAGTGGATTGCTTATTACCATCCCAACTCTTTTTTGGAGTTTTTAAATTATTTTTAATAAATGTTTTTTCAGGATTTTCAGTTAGTTGGGGTTTTACTGGTTTCCCACCCAAACTATCTTTTCCTAGCTCTTCATAGGATTTTTCTATGATTCTGGCAAGTTCAAATGGTTGGTCTGTTATATCTGTTTCCTTCAATTTTTGGCGGATCGCCACAGTTGCTGCTTCTCCTTTTATATTGGCTAATAATATAGCCGAGACCTGCTTGAAGTCTTTCAGTAATTTCATACCCAGGGTTAAAGCAGGTTCTGGACCGTATTCATTTTGAATCTGTCTTAATACATCTGGTATGACCGCCATAGACGGGACACCGTGTGTTTTTGTGTAGATCGAAGCAAAGACTTTGCCCCAAGTGTCACAGTCTTCCACATGTGATGCGATACCCATTGGGAGACAGATAGTCAGAATTCTGTGTTTGTCAGTAGGAGTAGTATTTGGAAATACTGCCTCAATTTGAGTAATTTTTTGTGCTAACCAAAATGGAATTTGTTCCCGTTTTATGGGTACTTTACCAAGACATGATTGTATGTTCTGTGGTGTGATTTTGTTTGTGTTCCCCTGGTGAGGGGTCAGTTGTGGAATATTAATTGTCGGTTGGACTGTTGAAGTCCGCATGACATATTGGACCAATTGTGTATGTATTTTAATTAAGAGTTTTAGCTGATCTAAAAGTTCAGGAACTGAAATTTTATCAATGTCTGGATGTGGTGTGTAGCTGGCTAGAACCGGCCACCTTGCTCCTGGTCTACCTAGTAGACCGAGCCTGGTGATGTGATCATTATGTTTTAGGGCGCCATTAAACCAGAGCAGGTGCTCTTGGTAATTTAGTGGGATTTCCATGTCCTCGAAAGGAGTGTATATCTCCGGAGGTTCCTCTATTTTGTAATAGTGGAATTCTTTTGTTATAGCGTTTGCTGCTGGAAAGTGTATCCATGAATAGAATACCTCTGTCTGCCGATATTCATGGGCCTCTACCACGAATATGACTGTACCACCACATGATGTCAGTCCATTTTTTATAAGTTTAAGAGTTATAGTTCTCCTTACGTTGACCGGAATGAGTATAACACTCGGGTCATTTTCTTGGATGGTTGTGTCATCCTCCATGAGTTGAGCTGCTATTCTAGCTCTCTCTGCTTCATCGTCACTTTCCACCATTCTTACTGACAGAAAGCTTTTTGTTGCAGATTGAGTTTCAAGGAAACCAAGATTAGGTGCACAATATTTTGGAACACTGTATCCTTCAACGTTGATCAAACCAAAAACTAAAACATAGGATTCTCATCCTACTAAGTTCCGGCGGATATTAACCTTTCACCCACTCCAGACGTCTATTGGAGTTTTTACGGGAAAAAGGGGTCTGTGTGACAAAGCACGACTGAGTTACTCTAGTGTCTTGTGTTAGATTATCGCCTTACCAAACGTTGGGCGCCATGTAGTGTAGTTCCCATTTTCCCAATAGGCTCTGCGCATTGGAATAACATAAACAGCAGTGTGGACGTAGGACTGAGGTCATCTAGGTCTCTACTGACTATGTTAAACTTAATTTAGGTCTGCGCCAGCTAGCTCAGAGGTCACTGGAAACTTTCTTGAATGAATAGGGAGGGACAAGCTCCCCTGGCTCGGACAAGAAGGGATTCAGTTTCCGACAACCGCATAAACATGACAACTTTGCTCCCTCGTAATAAGAGTATATCTCTAGAGTCGTGTGAAAACAATAGACAGCTATTTCACTCAGTCAGCAGTGCATACTTAGTTTCACCAGAATGCAGAGAAATAGAGAGACGGGCGTTTTCAATAAAAAGGTGTTATTTATTGAGCAGTCTTCTTTCTCATACAAGAGAAATGAATTGCCACAATTTCAATACTTGTCATAAAGTAAAGTGCGTACAGTAAAAGTAGTATTAGGAAATAATACGGTAAAAGCATTGATATGGTTTCTTAGCCATATGATACTTTAAAATGGATAAAATATATACATACATAAATACATTGACTAACGTACTCAACTTGTGCTTCTAACTAAGCCTACCCGGTGTACCTGACCTAAGCCTAGTACTTGGGAAGGGATGAGTAAGTTGCAGTTTAAGTTAAGTTGGTTAAGATGATTTTGCCAAGAATCTGCATCAAGAATTCTCTTAAGGGTTTAGTCAGCTCCGTACCTTGGTAATAGAATGTGGGAGGTCAGGTATCTCTTTCCTCAGTACTCGATATCCCGGCAACCCGCAAGGGTAGGCTGGAAACACCAGAGCTGGATTTTCTCGACTGGAGAAAAAGACAGTATCTCTCTCAGTGCGTCAAACGGGAGGGGCGGCTTCCGTGGGCTCTCGCATCAGCTGGGCTCTCGGGCAAGTAGATGGCCTCTCTGCTCCAAACCACCTTGTGTTTGCTTAAGGCAACTGTTGGTATATTTATACCTGTAAGGTGCCGGGTTTGACGTAAGGTTGGACATAAGACGTCACTAAGAACTAACAGTTCTTGATGGACTCCAGGAGTTCTTGTTCAAATCAAAACAATAGCAGGGGGGGATTTTCCCGGGATGCTGGAGGCTTGGTTTGTTTAAAGAACGCGTTGTGCTTTCTAGGAGTCTATGGGAGTAGCCGTGCTGTGCTTTGGACTGCATGGGCTATTACTGAATATGGATCTGATTCTTATGCCTTTATCAGGATATTATTGATTATAACCTCACAAGGGCATAAATCTGGAATATCGAATCAGGGTCCTAGATATAAACACGACAACATCAGGACATGCAGAAGTCTCCCTGCACTCATAGTTCACCTTTCCCTACACCCCGTGCTCTTCACCCATCTCTGCCAGTGGCTGCCTGACAAAACCCCCCCCGGCCCCCAGACATGGGTGCTGGAGGAAGGCTGAATTGTGTGGGCTGTGACCGGGGTGGGGGCGTGGTATGCACATGGCAGGCTGCCCGCTCGCCACCCGTGCCCCACACCTGATACCCCGTTACCGCCCGTGCCCAGCACTGCTCAGACACCAAGGGTGGGACACAGCAGAGAAACATGTTGCGCTACCAGTGAAGTGTTTCATTGCAGAACATAAAAGCACTCACTGGTCCGGTCCCCAGTACCATTGCACTCGGGATCACCGTTGCTTTGCTTTGCGTTATAGCGCTAGTTCTACCACAGTAACACAAGGAGGCAGGGGTGGGACATGCAACGCAAACTCCCTTCTCCGGAGGAAGGTAGCACTGTTCTTATTGGTGCTAGCCTCTAGACATCTGAACCCAGCACGGCAGAGTATGCTACAGGCGAGTGCCTAAGAAAAGAAAGGCAGGGGCGTACAGGAGTTAAAAGCGCTCCCACCCAGAGACGCACTTTTACCGAGACATGTCCCTTATGTATTACCCCAGCTCCCGAAACCATAATGAGCCCGGCGACCGCAAGGATCCCAGAAAAACAGCCCGGGCTGAAACAACGTGTGACTGGAGAAGTCATAGCTGGCTACACATGCCTCCCATATGGAAGCTGTCCCGCCAGTCACCACGCCAGCAGTAGCTCAGCGGGCAAACGGGCGGATAGAGTTGTTTGGGAGTGGGGGGGGGGGGGGGGGGGGGGGGTTCACAACTAAACCTTTCCAAATAAAGTACCAGGTCAGCTCGGTCTCCCCTTCCCTGCAGCAAGAGAGAGGCCGCGGTTTAACAATTAAAAGTCCTTGAATCCAGTATATAAAAATAGGTTTGATTTGGTTAAGTTAATAATAAAGAGAAAAGTAGATGTAATTGTAACACCACCAGGAGCAGTTCTCCTGTCTTGTGTGTGTACTGGCAGTTGATGGCCGGCAGGCTGAGTGACTAGCTAAGCAACAGGGAAATCTAAGGAAGGGAAATGAAAGACATAAGCCAGACATAACACGCGGCGACACCTCTCGGCCGTGATCAGGCTCTGCTAACACTGCAATATCCAACCTGATGCGCGGCCCGCGCGAGGCCTCTCCAGGGGTAAACTTGTGGACATTATAGGGCGCGGGGCAGGGGCATTGCGCACCTGAACCTTGTCGCCCTACGCTCACCTACTAGCATGCGATCTGCGGGCCTCTGCACCCCCGATGTCCACCGCTTCAAACCGATCGTGACCAGACGGCATGTGCGGTGATCAAAAGAGGTCGCCAAAATAGTGGGGGGGATATATACACTCCCCCAAGTCCTGGGCACCCAGGAAGTGAAGCCACTTGTGTGCCGCAACCAGGCTGGAGAGGGGGGACTCCAACCAGAGTCCTTGCTCCTGAAGGGGGCGGGGGTGTGGGGTGCCCAGGCGACACTAGAGTACTGACCTCTCTAGTGGCCCCCTGTGGGTTTCTTGGCCAGCAGCACTCCCTGTAATCTCAGTTAGCGGGGAGCCCAGCAGCAGTATTTCACTATCACCCATCCCCAGACAGACAGACAGACAGACAAGACAGACAATCAATCAATCAATTAGAGCATTTGTATAGCGCACTACTCACCCGGAGGGTCTCAAGGCGCTGGGGGGGGGAGTTCCGCTACTGCTCGAACAGCCAGGTCTTGAGCTGCTTCCTGAAGGCGAGGTGGTCCTGGGTCAGGCGGAGGTGGGTCGGAAGGGAGTTCCAAGTCTTGGCGGCCAGGTAGGAGAAGGACCTTCCTCCTGTGGTGGCTCTTCGGATGCGGGGGACGGAGGCGAGGGCGTGGCTGGTCGATCGAAGCTGGCGCGTGGGAGCGTAGAAGTTGAGGCGGCTGTTGAGGTATCCTGGTCCTTGGTTGTGTAGGGCTCTGTGTGCGTGGGTGAGGAGCCAGAAGGTGATTCTCTTGTTGACCGGGAGCCAGTGCAGGTCTCTCAGGTGTCCGGAGATGTGGCTGCGGCGGGGGATGTCCAGGATGAGTCGTGCTGAGGTGTTCTGGATCCGCTGGAGTCTCTTCTGGAGTTTGGCGGTGGTTCCGGCGTAGAGGGAGTTACTGTAGTCCAGACGGCTGGTGACGAGGGCCTGGGTGACCGTCTTCCTGGTCTCGGTGGGGATCCATCGGAAGATCTTGCGTAGCATTCGCAGGATGTTGAAGCACGATGAGGAGATGGCGTTGACTTGTCTGGTCATGGAGAGGGTGGAGTCCAGGATGAAGCCCAGGTTGCGTGCGTGGTCAGTTGGTTTGGGTGCGTTGCCCAGGGCGGGGGGCCACCAGGAGTCATCCCAGGCGGAGGGTGAGGATCCCAGGATGAGGACTTCCGTCTTGTCCGAGTTCAGTTTCAGGCGGCTGTTCGACATCCATTTGGCTACGTCTGTCATCCCTTCGTGCAGGTTGGCTCTGGCGGTGGCGGGGTCCTTAGTGAGGGAGAGGATCAGCTGGGTGTCGTCGGCGTAGGAGATGATGTTCAGGTTGTGCTGGCGTGCGATGTCTGCGAGGGGGCTCATGTAGACGTTGAAGAGAGTTGGGCTGAGCGAGGAGCCTTGAGGAACGCCGCAGATGACTTCGGTGGCCTCCGATCTGAACGGGGGGAGGCGGACTCTCTGTGTCCTTCCGGCGAGGAAGGAGGTGATCCACTCCAGTGCCTTCTCCTGGATTCCAACGTTGCTGAGGCGCTATTCTAGGGTACGGTGGCAGACAGTGTCGAAGGCCGCGGAGAGGTCCAGGAGGATGAGGGCCGCTGTTTCTCCGTTGTCGAGCAGGGCTCGGATGTCATCTGTAGCTGCGATCAGGGCGGTCTCGGTGCTGTGGTTGGCCCGGAAGCCAGACTGCGAGAGGTCGAGGGAGCCGTTCGTCTCGAGGAAGGCGGCCAGTTGCTTGTTGACGGTCTTCTCGATGACTTTGGCCGGAAACGGGAGCAGCGAGATGGGGCGGTAGTTCTTGAGGTCGGTAGGGTCTGCTGATGGTTTCTTGAGTAGAGCGCTGAGTTCGGCGTGCTTCCAGCTCTCCCGGAAGGTGGCGATGTCGAAGGAGGTGTTGATGATGTCCCGCAGGTGGGGTGCGATGACAGCGTCGGCCTTGTTGAAGACGTGGTGAGGGCAGGGGTCTGTCGGAGATCCGGAGTGGATGGAGTTCATCGTGCGGATGGTGTCTTCGGTGCTGATCGGGGTCCAGGCGCGGAGGGTGGTGGTGGGGGGCGATGGTTTGGTCGTGGCGTGCGTCGGTTGAGTGCTGAAGCTGTTGTGTATGTCCGCGATCTTGTTGTGGAAGTAGGAGGCGAGGGAGTTGCAGAGGTCTTGCGAAAGGGTGATGTCGTTGATTCCGGCGTTGGGGTTGGAGAGCTCTTTCACGATGTTGAAGAGTTCCTTGCTGTTGTGTGCGTTGTTGTCCAGTCGTTCCTTGAATGCGGTTTTCTTGGTGGCGCGGATCAGCTGGTGGTGTTTTCGGGTGGCGAGCTTGAGAGCAGTCATGTTGTCCGGTGTTGGGTCTCTGCGCCAGGTTTTCTCGAGTGCTCTGCAGTTCTTCTTGGAGTTCTTGAGTTCGTCGTTAAACCATGGGGCTTTCTTGCTGCCGGGTCTGCTCGGCGGGGTCTTCAGTGGGGCGAGGTCGTCTGCGCAGTCGCTGATCCATTTCGTGAGGTTGGTGGCTGCTTGGCTGGGGTTCGTTGTGCTGGTGGGAGGGTTCTTGCTCAGGGAAGTAGTGAGCTGGTCTGCAGTGATCTTGTTCCAGCTTCTGCGGGGGGCCTGTTGCTGGTGATGGTGGAGCGTGGTCCTTCTGTAGCTGAAGTGGACGCAGCTGTGGTCCGTCCATTGGAGTCCCGTGGCGTGGCTGAAGGCGATGTCCTTGCTGGAAGAGAAGACCGGGTCGAGCGTGTGTCCAGCGTAGTGGGTGGGGGTGGTCACCAGTTGCTTGAGTCCGAGGTTGGTGAGGTTGTCCAGCAGGGTGGTGGTGTTGCGGTCGTTGTTGTTCTCCAGGTGGAAGTTGAGGTCCCCGAGGAGGATGTAGTCAGCGGAGAGGAGGGCGTGTGGGCTGACGAAGTCGGCGATGTCCTCGCTGAATTGTGTGCGTGGTCCCAGGGGTCTGTAGATGAGGGTGCCTCTGAGGGTGGTCTTGGGGTTGACGTGGATCTGGAAGTGCAGGTGTTCGGCGGGTGCGAGGTTGTCGTCGGTGTTGGTCGTGATGCGGATGGTGTTCCTGTGGATGATGGCGATGCCTCCTCCTGTCTGGTTGACGCGGTCCCTCCGGATGATCTTGTAGCCGTCCGGGATGGCGATGGCGATGTCGGGCGCTGAGGAGGCGATCATCCAGGTTTCCGTGAAGAAGGCGACGTCTGGGGCTGTGGTGTCGAGCAGGTTCCAGAGCTCCACGGCGTGTCTGTGGACGGAGCGGGTGTTGAGCAGGATGCACTTCAGCTGGAGTTCGGCTTGGTGGGTGCTGGTGTAGCGTGGGTCCGGTCGCAGGTGAACTTGCAGGAGTGGCAGCTGAAGGGTCCGTGGGTGCGTCTCGGTGTGGCTCGGTAGCAGCCCGGGGTTCGGCCGGTGTTAAGTGCGTTGAGTTCGGTGGAGTCGTAGGTTCGTCTGGTCGGCTTCCGGCGGGTGGGCTGGGGTCTGCGGGGGCCAAGGGGTCTGGCGCTGGGCGTGGTCCAGGCGCGGACGGGCGCAGACGGGCTTACCTTTGGCGCACCTTCGGCGCTCAATCGGTGCTCCCGCTGCGCGGTCGCTCCGGGGGCGTCATAAGTAAGGAGCCGGTAGGGCGGGTCAGCTGGGTGGCGGGAGCGTGGGCGGCCAATGGGCGGTAGGGGGCGGAGTCGGCGTGGTCAGTGGCGGGAAGGGGGACTGAGGAGGGCTCAGCGGCGGCTGGGGCGGCGGCGGGTAGCAGCGAGGCAGCAGGACAGCTTGTCAGGGCAGCTCAGGTGGTCAGCAGGCAGGAGCAGCGAAGTGGGGGTGACCTCGCCTGGAGCAGGACACACACAGATGAAAGGGGTTCAACTAGAGCTAGTTGTCTGCTGCATTTTATCAGCATAATTGTTGGTTGACCCCAGTGTGAACTACTCTGTAACTTTTCAGTAGCCTGGCTAAAGATGTTCTTTATTGTGCAAGACTGTTTCAATGAAAAAAAATCATAAGAGCTACAGAAAATAAGAACTGAAATGGCGTATATTACGAAGGTCCAAATGGGAGGAAAGGTACATCCTTGTAGGCTGAGTGTAGTCAGTCTGGCCCAGTTGAAGTATCGGTCTCAAGATAGATGGACGTGAGGGGTTTGCAGATCTCGCTTCCGCTGATTAATCTTTTGCAAGACATTTACCATGTACAGGCAGGCCTGATATCCAGGCAGAGCCAGACATTTGCCTGAGGTCACACCAGATAAAGAGCTTAAAAATTCTTCTGTCCAAGGACATACAATTTCATCTCAGGTCGAATGCTTTTTAGGAGGGGTCTGGTTTGCTAACGAAAGCTTCCCAGGGAATGCATTACGCCCGTTGCTTACCAATGGCTTTGTGGGTTGTAACTTACATTTCCTTGCTTTCTATTTGCTAGCTCTGCTTGTTTTAGGCTGTCCAGCTTGAGTTCGTCCCCTCGTTGCTCAAACCCTATTTGCTGTATTCTTCCACAAGACCACCAGGTGAATCAATAAGACTAGCACTGGTTCTGAGCTTTGGCAAAGCGCCCAGCGCCTCCCCAGAAGTGAATCAAGTATTGGCATAGTCAATAGGTCTCACCTTTGGGACCTTATAAGTGTTTAGCCATGCAACAGTTGATGTTGTTGCACCAAGGATATTGTGCTGCATAAGTAAATACTTATAATGTCCCAAAAGCGAGACCTATTGGCTATGCCAATGCTTGTTCAAGATTGTAGGGTCCTCTCCAGGTTTTATTAGGAGCAGGATTAAACCACAGCCTACTTAAAGGGGTGAGGGACATTGACCTGACTTAGGAATAGGTTACGGAGAGAGATGTATCAGGAAGGACAGAGAACATATTGTTTAGGATCCAAGGGGGGCAAATGTCTTTTGGGGATCCTAACTTTACTTCGGCCACCAGCTCCATGAGACGGTCTTTGCTGATATAGTGAAAATGCCGTAAGTGTAATGGGGTTCCGGTCTTCAGGTAGGGTCACATTGGCTAATGATCTGGGGGGATGCTGTCTTTAATCATCTTTATTTTGCCTATAAAATGTAGTTCAGAGCATCACATAGATTTTGGGTGGGAACAACTGGTAAGGTTACTCTGTCCGGATTGGATAATTTTCTAACAATTTCAAAAATATCCTGTTTTATTATCTGAATTTAGAAATGTTTTGAAAAAAGATTGATTTAGCCTGCAAGATTATTTTTTTGTCGGCTTTTAAACATTGGACAAAAATGTCCTATTTTTGGGCAGATATGCTTGACAGTTGACAGCTTTCAATGATCTGTCCGAAGACTGCAATGTTATCTTAGCAACCTGGCATCCCTCCACAAGACTGTATTTGCCTGCTGTTGGGGTAAGTTTGTTGCATGGTGTGCAGAGAAACAGGATGGCCCTCTTTCTTCTCCCCACTCTCAGGTCCATCTCTTTATCCTTTCTCTTGCCCAGCTGGGCTCTGCTCTGAGCACTCTAGAGGGCTATCTTTAAGACATCTCAGCCTTTTTGTGGTCACCAGACCAGCCATTCCTCTTCAAATCCCTATTGTAAATAGGTTCTTGAAAGGTTTGCAACACGTTTCCACCTTCGCCCATCATCATGCCTCAGTAGAACCGTAATCTGGTCTTAACTTTACTAATGTGCACTTCCTTTGGATTATTAAACAGTTGTCCTCTCAGGCTCATCAAGACAGCCTTCCTGGTGGCAATAACATCTGCTTGGAGGGCCAGTGAGCCTCAGGCTTTGTCGCCCAAGTCTCCTTACCTGAATATCTACCCAGACAAGCTGGTTCTTCACACTAGAGCTTCCTTTCTGCTGAAAGTTGTCACTCCCTTTCATGTAGGCCAGTCCCTTACCCTGCCTACATTTTACACTTCGCCACATCCGTCCAAGTGAGTGGAGCGACTTTACCATCTGGACTCATAAAGAGCATTGTCGCTGTACCTTGACCGCACAAGAAAGTTCCGGATGGACGACCAACTCTTCGTGGGGTATGTCGTAGTGAAGAAGGGAAAGGTTCTGCAATAACAGACCATCTCGTGATGGATCATGCGCTGCATTAAAATCTGCTATGCATTAGCCAAGAAGCAACCCCCAGAGGGCTTGTGTGCTCATTCCACCAGAGCCAAGGCCAAGACCACTGTATTAGCACATGGAGTTCCTGTCCTGGACATCTGCTAGGCAGCAACAAGGGCCTTGTTGCACACTTTTACAAAGCCCTACGTCCGACACTGTCAAGTTTGTCTGGTCTGGCACTTTGCTCATTCAGTCCTGCAGGACTTTTTAGAGTGAAACAGTTTCACAGACCCACCTGCAGGGAGGTATTTCTTTCTTGTGTATCTATTCTAAGGTAAGGAATCTGCAGCAAGAAGTCTCTATCAGATGAACAAGTTACTTAAATTCAGTAACACCTTATCTGGTAGAGACTCTATGTGACTGCAGATTCCTTACCGATCCGTCCTGCTCTACAAACGGATTTTTAGGGACAGGGTTGTTCCCCTTTCAGGTCCCAAGTTTTCCACACCATGGGTCAGTGTTTTTGTGGCTCCTGCTTCTGGCATAGAAAGTCACAAAAAGTAGCTGACGTCAGCATGCTCGGCTGGCGCTTGTATAGGCATGGCGCGCGTCACTTCCGGCGTGGACAACACCACATAAACCTGAATGATGCCACCTACCGGCACACAGGGGTACTGCTCCTGAAACATTTCAGGATCCATTCTAATGCCTGGAGATAATTCTAAGGTAAGGAATCTGCAGCTAGATAGAGTCTCTACCAGATTAGGCGTTACCGTAAGTGAGTAACTAGTTCATTTGTGACTATCAAGGTGGATTCACTCCACACATGTAAGTCACGAGGCAAGAAAAGTTCCATCTCTTCCTTTGGTTGATTCCAACTGTCTCGTCTTTACAACGGGGATCTGTGCATATAAAGTTTAATGTCCTGACCTAATAAACATAGTTTCTGTCGTAGTATCTGGGATCTGTGTCTCCTGCAGGAATTAGTCCAGTAAGGAAAGTACTAAGAATGGGCCAGCTGATGTTGGAAGAGTAACTTGTATTTAGTAATAGGACTTAGTGTAGAATGTGAACAAAGAGAGACGTTTGTTCCTGGCGTGTTGCTCACATCTGCGCTATCTAGTTTTCCTTTAGGGAAGGCAATTTTGTAGAAGCCCCTGCTTTTCAAAGTTTAAACAAAGTCTGCTCCCGCCTTTCATTCTCTTCCATTGGTAATATATGATGAACCTTACCAATTTACATAGGTTCTTGAACTGATGTTGTGGAATTGGCTGCATTTGAAGACACCCATGCTAAGGAATGTCCCAATATGTCCCTTCTTTTTTTTTTCTGCCGAGTTTGATATATCGCAAACTTGACCCGAATCGGGTATCAGAGCGCTTTATATAGCACCAGTTACGTTACATGTGGACACGCATTCCTTTTTGTTAGGTACAGGGAGGTTAAGTGATTTGCCCATAATAACAGGATGTTTAGCGTCGTTACCGAGACTAGAACCCAGATCCCCAGGTCCGAGGTTGAGCGCCCTTGCCCTTAGGCCAACTCCTCTCCTTTCTTCTTCTTGCCCTTTGTTGTTTCTGTTGAGCTTCTATTTCTAGTGCTAGATCTAAGACGACCCTATAAGTCATGGAGCAGTTGACCACTGTGGAGCGTCTAAGATGTTTTCTCTCAAACCCAGATAGAATGCTGCGGCTGCTTCTGCCCATCCTGCTCTAATTTGTTGAAATTCATGATTTAGTTGATAAGATTCAGTGAACCCTGTCTAGGTGGGAACTTTTTGTGACTGTATGATACATTTCTTACAGTTGCTCACCCACAGATACAATTGATATTCAAAGACGTAGCTTGCAATCTATCACTTTTGTCAGGTGGGACGTGACGAAGCAACCTTGACAATGTCTGACGGAAATTGCTGTTTGTGTGGCGACGACATTTAACCGGCATTGGGCTCAAAAGACTTGATATTATTGATGTTCAGCTTGGAACTTTACACTGGAGTCAATGGGGTGGTCTGGGACCGTACAGGTTTCAAAGGGACCATCAGAGATACTATGGATAGACTGATCCTTATAGGACTAAAGGCTGAGAGAACTGCTAAAGCACCAAACCCCGGTGAAGCTTTTGGGGCTAATTGACAGCAAGGCAGAGGTAACGCTCAGCCTGCTATGCTGCGTTAGTACTTTGCTTTATTTGCTTTGGTTTTAAATTCACGAAAACTGTTTTCAATTCACTTTTGACCATTTGTGAACCTTACCGCACTCTCATTTTGCCTCCTCCGAACTCGCCGACTCCCCGGTCCGCCACAGCATTCCCTATGCTGATTGAGTGGAGGGAGAATACCGAGCTTGAGGTCAAAAAGATTGACCCTCAGTACTTCCTGGTTGGGACATTTATGGGAGGCCATCTTGGCAGGGTGACGCTCTAGCCTCCCATCTGTGTCTGACTATTTCAGGGCTGAATGGCGCCAACGCGCAGCGGACGCGCGCAGCTGGCGTGGCACTAGCGCGCTGCTGGTGCACCAAAAGCAAGCCCGTCTGCGCCCGTCCGCGGCTGGACACTGGCAAGGGCTAGTGATGCTGCCCAAATCCCCAGGGATTGTCTACTTACGTGGAGTCGTGAGGAGATACTTGCCCTCCGACCCCCCCCCCCCTGCTGCAACCTGCTTTTTTGGCACCAGGGGTCCAATACGGAGCTATTCATGCCCTTGTTGTGGGTTTGCCCCTACTACTAGTTGCATCACAAAGCGATGTAAGGTTGACAGACACAACCTTGCTAAACCCCCATGGGTGTGGAGCTATAAGCTTGCTTGATTAGCTGCAGATCTCTGCCGAAGCACACCTTGGACATACATCAGTCCCTTATAGATAGCAACTGGGATCTCATGTTCTTGACTGAGATGTGGCTATGGGATGATTTGAATCCCGAGCTGACAGTAGCTAACCCTAGGATTATGGCATAATCTGTGTCAATAGGCAAAGCAGGTGACCTGGGGGAGGGTTAGCAATCATCCATAAAATAAGATGGCAGATTGCAACCTCCAACTTTGAACAGATTGACACCACTGAAGGATTGCCCTTCTGTATCAAACTCTACGCATCCACCTCCTGTTCAGAACTCCTGCTTTACAGACCACCTGACTCTAGTCTTAAATCTGCCCCCATCCTTGTGGATTACATTGCCTAAGCCAGTGCGCGGTATTCCAACTTTAAATCCGTATTGTAAATCTGTAAATAACTTTACAATGTTAGGTGACCTTAACTTACATGTTGATGATCCTACCTGCCCACATAGTACCAACTTCATTTCCACATTGGCCGGCTGCAACTTAACACAACATGTGCTATTTCCTACACACAAGGCAGGCCATACTTTGGGCCTTATCTGCACTAACCTGTAAAAAAAGGGTTTTGGGTCAACCAATAAACAAAGATCCTTAAGTATTGCCCGGCGGTGTCGCCTCTTTAACCCACAAAATATTAATCAATGAAGAGGCAGGCGCTGGAGACTGGAAGGCAGGAAACAAGGGTTTATTCTCTCCGGAGGAGAACACATCAGTTCGGACAGCAAGTATCGTCACAAGGTGCTCTAACCGCATCTCTGAGGCCTGGCCTCTTATACACAGGTTTATGATTTTTATTGCAGGTAACACATTCTTGCAATGCTTTGAAGTATGAAAAGACATCCTCGGAATCTCCCCTTCAGGCCCGTTCCCACACACATTTACAGTTGAAGTCCCCACCCCGGTCACAACAGGTGATGATTATCGCGCAGCTGGACATTCCGCCGATTCACGAGATGTGTGGGGTTGATCGGATCTCATAGGGTGGGGGCTTTGATCAATTCGAAGGTCCTTTAATGGGGGGAAGCTTCCTACTGTACGGGGAGGGGGGGGGGCAATAAACAGTATCCGCAGGGCCAGGTGGCGGCCTGGGAATGAGGAAGACAAACGGGCACACAGGAAAAGGGGGTTTGTATCAAAGGACCTGGGACCATGAAAGGAATGAAGAGAGGTGTCGCGCTGGGAACAGGATGGGATTCCGAGGCAGAGCTGTGCTGAAGAGGGGTTTATGACCCAAGGCATGTGAGAGCGGGGGGGGGGGCCAGTGCGGGGGTCAGTGGCGTGCAGAGGGTGGTTCTGATCGAGGCACCTAAGATGGCGGGTGCGCACGACAAAAGTGTGGCATCAGGGAAAAAGGCAAGATGGCGCAGATAATGTTTACCAAACCGTACTAATTTTCCACAGTCCTCCCTTTAACATTCCCAAGACATCTTGCTGGCCTATTTCCTATCCATGTCTACTGTGGTGGTCATAAGTACAAAGTAGGAACCCAGGTGAAGGAGCTGTAAACATTACATTTAAAAATCTTTCATCTTAGGAGGCGGGCCCATCGTTAAGCTCGTTGCAGGAAAGTCATAGAAATGCAATATCGGACAAAAACCATTCTGTGGTGAGAGCGTTGGGTACATTTCATAGATGCTTATAGTCATTCGGAATATGAACTGATAGGTTATTACATATGTAGGTTCATTTCGTATTCGGTTGGAGCATAATCAATACAATGGTGGCTGGGAGAGAAATGAGACGTAGTAAAAACGATAATCAGGAGTGTCACTGTTCGAAGGGGAAGTCTTATTGTCGTGGACCATTATTAGTGAGTTCTCAGCATTCTTTGTCGTCTTCTGTTGGCACTGTTGAGCACCGGCGGTGGAGCTATGTGTCCAGCTCTATTCTAGGTCCTGCGTTGCAGGGCATGACCTTTTCCTCGCTTTCCTGGTCAAAAAGGTCCTTTTTCGCCCTGTGTCCTAACTATTCTTTCATGGGTACCTTACACAGGGCACCCAAGTTTCATTTTAGTTTGCAACAAAACCCTATTCTATCTGACAGCAGTTTTCTTTTTCGAGTCGATTGTCAAAGAGTTCAGGTGGAAGAAGGGGGTGTGTGAGTAGTCCTTAGGGTAGGTCGGAGGAAAAGGGGATGGAGCAGGGCCAGATCGGGAACAGACCAGGGGGACGGAGAATCTCAGGTAGACGGGCCCATGACCGAGTTCAGAGGGCGGGGACTTTCCGGCACATGTTGATCATCGAGCAGGGGCATCAGGTCAGCCCTTTCGGAAACAGTGCCTCGTCCTGCGACTCCTTACTGTTGCGGTCTCGCCTTGGCCAATGTCGCAGACGTTCCACGATCTGCAGTCAGGCCGCGTGCTCCCACATCCGGTCTCTCTCTCCTCCGACAGTGGTACCCTTAAATGAGTTTGAAAAGACAGTCTTTAGAGAATTGGCAAAGGAAGGTAATCACATAAGTCTATTTCTCTCCCAACTCCAAGCAACTGAGAAACATCCGTTACATTGGGGTTTACAACCAACATATAAATAATTGATGATGGGTTTGCTGGATTTCCTATGACTTTCCTTCGTAACTATTTCTTTGGTGTTTGTTGGTATTACATTCATGGTCGTGGTACAAGATCTGATACCTATTCATTGCATTTGTTTTATTACAGTCACGTCAGTTCTTCTGGCAGAGACCCACTTTCCTAGTACGAGCCTTACAAAGCTATACCGTTCTTCAGGGCTTTGTATTTTACGAAAAAGTGCAACGTGCTTTCACCATGGTCAGATAGGCATCTTTCTGAGGAATGAACATAGGCTAAACAATTTTCCATTATATCAATACATCCCATCTTTCAGCTAAACATTTTACTTTCAACAGGGTTTACTGCAACAATTCCTTCATGTCGGTCTAATCTTAACTTCGCGAACATCATTCTAATTTCTACATAGTCTCTTACAACCTGACTACTTTATTAAAAACCGGGGGCTTGCGATAACTATTCGACTCATCCTTGGGGTGACCGGGGTCTTATGGAAAATAACTAGGAACATAGCAAACTGGGGTGAGGGACTATCGTCTTGCTTTGTGTCATGAGGGCGTTATCTAGCAGAAGGCCACAGTTCAGTTGGTAAGCGTTCAGTGACATTTCTCGAATTCTAAACTCTGTAGCTTGCTCATCAACAAATCATTTCTAGGAACAATCGGCTGGCCTGTGTTAGCTGTAAGTCGACCCATCTCTTACATCCGGGGGTGAGGGGCATTTTTGTCGAACTCTCGTCCGGGGCAGCTGATACAAAACTGGGGGCGTTCTGGGAAAACGGGGATGCTTCGATCACTTTTACTGTTTGGGTATTGAGACAATTCGGGACGGGGAAGGTCGCGTTACCTGAGGCATTTTTTTATATCATAGAAGCCACTGACATGTAGTTCCCTTATTACGGGTCAGATTAGGGAACCTCAGTCGTCTTACCTGTCCTTTCCTCTTTGGCCAATTCTAGGTTTCATCAATATTTAGCAGAAAGGAGAGGTAGTAACATGGCATCAGGGTGATTTTATTTAAGACAAATTTGTGCAAATACTTGCGGTATTTGGAGCCAATTGGGTGGTGTACCAGGGGTGGTGGTTTGCCAATTAGGTGCCAGTCGTTAGGAAGAGTGAGAGTGTGGAGGAGAGAGAGAGAGAGAGAGGAGAGAGAGAGAGAGAGAGAGAGAGAGAGAGAGAGAGAGAGAGAGAGAGAGAGAGAGAGAGAGAGAGAGAGAGAGATGTGCAACAATAGGCTAAATAGTACACGTGCGACATGGGGAGTGGCCGTGTATTAAGATAGGCTATTCAGCGCGTTACACAACATTAAGACATTACGGGTCTGTGTTAGAATTTCGAAAGCATGCAGTTTGGGACGGACGAGCATTAGGCCGGGTACAAAGGGACATGCATTGAGTAAAAGGCACCATTGTGTCGCACTTCTCGCACTCTCGGTCCTTTGACTAGTTAAGTCAATGCTTCAGTCGTATAAAAACATCTTCTCATAGTTTCAGACATACGTGACATGTGCTCATTCACGCAACACGGATTAGGGGTGATCGTGTTTCATCATATCATACAACTTATTGGCTCTTTCGTTACAAGAGTAGTTTGTGGGTGTCCTTAGGTGCCACCTTGCAGCGTTAGTCCGCTTCATGTATCGGACGTGGCGAGGCTTCAGATCTTCACCATACCTCAGTCGTGATTCCAATGTAACCTGTAGAGGGAGGAAAAGAGGGGAAAAAAGGGGGGGGGAGACAACATTCAAGCATATTAAACGTACGGGCACGAAAGTCCTTTACTTACTACATACTCGTCTTATCTCTTCGGGATATAATCCCTGGGGTCTTGGTTTCTGAAGCCAGGGGGGCGGGCAGTGTGGCAAGGATGGCGAGCGATAGGTTGTTCATGAGGGAGACGGTCTGAGTGTGGCATTTATAGGCCGTGTGTAGGGAAACGTTAAAAGATCAGAGGCGCTTAGTGCGAGGTATCTAGTTTGTAGATGTGTCTAGCTATCGGGGTCCTTAAATCTTTTCCGACGCTGTGATATCCTAAGGCATATCAGCTCTTCGGCCAACCCTGTTCCCTAGTACCTTTGAGTACCATACCTTTATAACATTCTATCATTTACACCGCCTTACTTTACCCGTCCTCAGGAGTCGAGGTCCTTCTCCATGCGTTAGTTCCTGAGTTAGTCGCATATTTGGAGGCAGAGTATCGTGCCTTAGATTCGATCCTCAATCCGGGGCTGAGCAACCGTCTTCTAATAACCTTAAAAAGGAGAACAAAGCAGAGCGCACAGAAAAACTCTCCCGATGATCCCACATTTTACAAAAGCATGCAATACCTGTTCATAGTTTGGAAAACCTTTATTTGCATAGTCGTTCAGCATGTAGATATGAGAGCGCAATCGTATTTGGCCGGACACGGCGATGGCTGAAGCGCGTACAGTAGGGGGGGGGCTATTTTGCAGCATTAAAAAAACATTTAAAAAGGGTTTATTTAGTCATTTGCAGGAAACTGAAAGCGTCTATCAATAGTCGAGGGATCAAGGGGCATTTATTTCATAATTGGAAGCACAGTTAGACTAGTTGCAATCAAATTTTCTAGATGCATACCGTGGGCGTGTGTCATAAGCGATGTTATGTATCAGTTACAATAATATCATAATAAATCGTACATTGAAATCAACATTTTAACAGGATCCTTTTTACATTTTCGTCAAGTGAGCCCTCCCTCTTTTTCGTCAAGTGTACAAAGGACCATATACATATCTCAGAACATCAAGTCTTATTAGCTAAAAACACCACGAGGTGTTCGTAAGTTCCTATTGACACCGGCGCCATTTTGGGCGTGGCCGGGTTAGTCCGGAAGTAGCATCAGGGACAAAATGTTTCCCACAACCGGCGGTTGGACCAGAGTCCCTTTCGGGAGTTCAAAAAGACTTGTGCTAACAGAAGGGGTGGCTATGTCGTGGTTATTTCGTTAGCGATCAAGACAGTTGTTCCTCACCGGAAGCCTGCAGGGGCCGAGGGCTCCTGGGACTTTTGCAGAATCTTCAAGGCTGTGGGGATGCTGTCGGAGGTGGGGACTCGTGTCCCGGTGGGCAAGCGTCCGAGTTACATTGCTGTTCAAAGTTACTCTAGCGGCCTAGACCCGCCTTCCAGGGGGCCCAGACGCCATTTTGAGACCCCGCAGCAGCCGCCCTTCGTCGTGTCTGCAAGAGTGGAAGAGACTTCTTGGGGCGGAAAAAAATGGAACACCATGCCGTAGGAGCAGGACATTCGGCTCGGGGCGCTAGGGTGCAACTGTGGCGCCTCCACCTGGGGAGGCGAGGGAGACTCGTTCGCGCCGTCTCCCTCTCCCAGTGCACCCCACGCCGCCCCCTTTCACGGGCATACATGATGGCCACCCCACATCCCGTGCTCCACAAGTACACTTGAGGGCCATCGTATGTCCTGTGCTGCGCAAGTATGGTTGCTGGCCATCCTATGTCCTGTGCTGCGGAAGTATGGCCGCCGCCATTGTATGTCCTGTGCTGCGGAAGTATGGCCGCCGCCATTGTATGTCCTGTGCTGCGGAAGTATGGCCGCCGCCCGGCTGGAGGATTTCGGCGCTGGGTCGGGGCTGGGAAACCTCCTACCCGGGGAGGTGGGAGAGGCTCGTCCGCGCCGTCTCTCCCTCCCAGCCCACCCTGCACCAATTCTTCAGCGGAGGTATTTGTGATGGCCGGACCAGGAGATACGAGGGAGGGGGTCATCAGCATCCGCCCCCTCCCTACTCGTGGCCCGGGGGACGCCGCCCCAAGAAGAAGAGGATGGGGAGGCCATTTCATGCCGGGCCCGTGGTGCCTCCTGGACATCCCACTGGCGACCTCTTCGATCGATGGCTGTCAGTAGGTCCCGCCCCACACGTGCTGTGTGTTTCACCTTCCGGATGGGCGTGACCGGTGACCTGCTGCATGTCGGGAACTTCCGGAGTGGGGGTAGGTATTTTGTTTGGACAGGCATGTCTGGGTAATGGGTTGTCTATGCAGGCCTGTAATTGCTTTTTTTTCTTTTACAGAGTGGGGGGGGCAACAGAGAGTAATCAGTCCCATTGCACTCAAAGTTTGAGTTCATTAATGGAATGTATACTAATCTGTCCGAGACTACTCTGTGCATTGTTTCTGTATGTTATCCGAAAGGGTGGCTTTTGTGTTCGGGAACAGTAGCGGTAGTACGGGGTTCGTCACCGGGTAACTTAGAGCTTGACTGGGTTTCCTGTCTTAGCGTTGTTCGATCTATGAGGACTCAAACATGTCGCTGAAATCGGTATGGCGAAATCTGTGCCATCGGGCGTAATCAAACGTGGTGGTTCGATCCGGCCTGTCCGTGTCAGTCTGATTCATCTTTGTCTCACGCCTTTTCCCTTTCTGCCGGCCTGTTATTTCTGTCGGCCCTCTGCTCTTACCCTTGTTCAGTAGAGTCAGGCATTGGGCTTTCCAGTGCCCGGAATATTTACAAAAAGCACATTGGTTTTGCCCTAAGTCTGGTCGTCCTGCGCGTAGTGTCGGGGGATTACTTTCGGGTCTTGGGGTTGTCCTGTCGGTATATTCCTTTACACCGTTCCCTTCCTGCGTTTACTCTTTGGAACCGTGTTGCCGCTATCCCTTCCTTTTGCCTACCAGATGCTTGGAAGGTTGTTTGTCGCGTTTCTTTACCTACTCTGACTTCGTCTCTTTTCTTTCGTTGCATTGCTTCTTTGCGCCACATACCGAGACTGTCGAGCATAATAGGCGTTGTCTTACTACTACGAAGGGCTATTTCTAACGTTTCTATTTTATCAAGATCGAAGGATCCTATCAGTGGCCACTGACTTTCTCGATCCTTTTTCAGATATTTATGCCACAGCTTGTTATAGGCTATAGCGATCAATCTATGCTTCATGAACATGTCCTTATTAGGGGTGCCTTCCAGTGGAGCCGGATGGTTCATCTCTAATAAGCGGTCCGGGCTAAACAGGCTACCAATCAGTGGGGAGAAGACAGGCATGACGGATCACAACGGGGACAAAAGTCAGCACTGCCTATCTTATCACTGCGTGCAAAGACTAGACAGAATATTTCCATTCTACGTTGTTTGCAGGCAGTGAATACCTCATGAACCAATATCGAATAGTCAACGTTCGGTCAATCAAACAATTCAGTGGGGAGAATAAGTAGGCCCGCAAAGGTCTGCGTTACCTACCCTTTCACTATCTGTAAAGGGGGGGGGCTGCTCTTTCCTGTTTGCAGACAGAGAATCTCCAGAAAACAATCCGTGAACAATAGTTCGGGTTCAAATACTTAATCAGTGGGGGAGAAAGATAGGCACGACGGCTGCGTTACCTATCCTTCACTGCTTACAAAGAGAGAGCCTGTTGTTTCTCCGTTTGCAGACAGCGAATCTCCGAACAAATCAACAAAGAGTAATACTAGTATTTTCCAAACAATCAAACAATCATTTCGCAATTCGTCGTGCTTACACGACCTTACCCGGACCGCATGGACAGTTTCTTGTCTTCCGAATCCAGCGCCCGATCGTCCTCTTTTCTTCGTACTCCTCGCGGCACTCCTGATGGTTCCCAGTCAGGACCGTAGATCACTCGAGAGAGGTCTGTTCGGAACCAGTGAAGTTCGGATGATCGGCTGCCAGACGAGGGTCTATTGGGCAGGAGCTCTCCCGATCGTTGCAGTCGTTCACTCTGTCGTCAGGACCTCTCCCACTGGATCCACGTGTCGCTGATGGGCCCCACGTTTGGGACGCCAATTGTAAAAAAAAGGGTTTTGGGTCAACCAATAAACAAAGATCCTTAAGTATTGCCCGGCGGTGTCGCCTCTTTAACCCACAAAATATTAATCAATGAAGAGGCAGGCGCTGGAGACTGGAAGGCAGGAAACAAGGGTTTATTCTCTCCAGAGGAGAACACATCAGTTCGGACAGCAAGTATCGTCACGAGGTGCTCTAACCGCATCTCTGAGGCCTGGCCTCTTATACACAGGTTTATGATTTTTATTGCAGGTAACACATTCTTGCAATGCTTTGAAGTATGAAAAGACATCCTCGGAATCTCCCCTTCAGGCCCGTTCCCACACACATTTACAGTTGAAGTCCCCACCCCGGTCACAACAGGTGATGATTATCGCGCAGCTGGACATTCCGCCGATTCACGAGATGTGTGGGGTTGATCGGATCTCATAGGGTGGGGGCTTTGATCAATTCGAAGGTCCTTTAATGGGGGGAAGCTTCCTACTGTACGGGGGGGCAATAAACAGTATCCGCAGGGCCAGGTGGCTGCCTGGGAACGAGGAAGACAAACGGGTACACAGGAAAAGGGGGTTTGTATCAAAGGACCTGGGACCATGAAAGGAATGAAGAGAGGTGTCGCGCTGGGAACAGGATGGGATTCCGAGGCAGAGCTGTGCTGAAGAGGGGTTTATGACCCAAGGCATGTGAGAGTGGGGGGGGGGCCAGTGCGGGGGTCAGTGGCGTGCAGAGGGTGGTTCTGATCGAGGCACCTAAGATGGCGGGTGCGCACGACAAAAGTGTGGCATCAGGGAAAAAGGCAAGATGGCGCAGATAATGTTTACCAAACCGTACTAATTTTCCACAAACCTACCCGACATTGTAGTCCACCCTCCTGTACCGGTGATGTGGTCAGATCACTTCCTGATCCCTTTTCAATTACATTTGAAAAGTGAAGGGAGAGCCACCTCCATTCCCAAAGATTTCAGAAGGAACTGGAGTAGGGTTACTTTCTCAACACTTGAAGGACTCCAAGCCCTCTTTATCAAACAACTTAGAGGCTAGCATCACAAATTTAAAAAAATGGGTTAGTGAGGCTCTTGATTCAATGGCACCCTTGAGACCGGTAAATTCCTCAAGAACGTCCCCCTCTGCACCTTTGTTCTCTGAGGAGTTCAGAGCAAATAAATCTGAATGTAAAAGATTTTAACATAGCTGGAGATTAACCTACTCCAAGGAAAGTAAAATATGTTATTGGGCAGTGCTTAAAGATTACCGTAAACTCCTTATTAGGAAAAAAGAGACCTTTTGCCTGAAAGGATTACTAATGCAAAGAATTCATCTAGGGACATTTTTAAATTGTGAAGTCTTTCACTAACCCTCTTGCACTGACTCACGTTCTTCTCCCCTCACAGAAACGATGTAACAAAATCTCAGATTTCTTCAAGGATAAAATCGCTGTGATTTACGCGCCCTTCCCTGTTGGGCCCAGCGTTTCTGGGACGACTAATGCTCATAAACTGGAGCAGACCTCTATGCCAGTTTTTTCAGAGTTTGTGGAGATCTCTATGGAAGCCTCGCTGACAGAGCTTCAGAAGTGTAAATCAGGGTCCCCTGGTGACCCCTCGCCAGCCAAACAATACAGCACCCTAGCAGAGTGTCTTAATCCCATTTAAATGCCATCTGGAATACTTCAATCAGACAGGGTGTGTATCCTGCAGCTTGGAATCAAGCCTTTCTTCTACCTATACTGAAGGAAGCTAATGATGACCCAGAAGTCACAAGCAACTATAGGCCTATCTCTCTGCTCCCCGCACCAGCGAAGGTTTTAGAGGAATTAGTAAACCAGCAATTGGCACTGTTCATCGAGTCGAACAGCCTCCTTCATGAATCTTAGTCCGGCTTCCGCCCAGGATTCAGTACAGAATCTGTTCTGATTGAAATGGCTGACTCCATACGTTGAGCAGTGGAAGGAGTCTCGAAGGCCATGTTGGTGCTGTTAGATTTATCTGCAGTACAAAAGGGGGTGGTGATGGACGGAGCATCTGAATCAATCAAACACTCACACCCAGTCAAAAGATCTGGGTTTAATCCATAACCGTTCTTTAGCCCACTCTGCCACCCCAGTTCAGACACGGCTATATGCAAATCAGTCTGACCCTGTGCATCATGGGAACAGTCCAGCCCGAACTGCCAAGCCAAGTCTTCCCTGGACCGGAAACAAGCTTCCGAGGACCGGTTTCTGGCATTCCAGCCGTCTTCAGACCGGCTTGCTTGAATCCAGTGGCAAAGTGAGCAAGGGACTCACGTCTGAGCATACCCTGCCACACTTATGGCGGCCAAAAGCGGTACAAAAGGGGGTGGTGATGGACGGAAAATCTGAATCGATCAAACACTCACACCCAGTTAAAAGATCTGGGTTTAATCCATAACCGTTCTTTAGCCCACTCTGCCACCCCAGTTCAGACATGGCTATATGCAAATCAGTCTGACCCTGTGCCTCATGGGAACAGTCCAGCCCGAACTGCCAAGCCAAGTCTTCCCTGGACCGGAAACAAGCTTCCGAGGACCGGTTTCTGGCATTCCAGCCGTCTTCAGGCCGGCTTGCTTGAATCCAGTGGCAAAGTGAGCAAGGGACTCACGTCTGAGCATACCCTGCCACATTTATGGCGGCCAAAAGCGGTACAAAAGGGGGTGGTGATGGACGGAGCATCTGAATCAATCAAACACTCACACCCAGTCAAAAGATCTGGGTTTAATCCATAACCGTTCTTTAGCCCACTCTGCCACCCCAGTTCAGACATGGCTATATGCAAATCAGTCTGACCCTGTGCCTCATGGGAACAGTCCAGCCCGAACTGCCAAGCCAAGTCTTCCCTGGACCGGAAACAAGCTTCCGAGGACCGGTTTCTGGGATTCCAGCGGTCTTCAGCCCGGCTTGCTTGAATCCAGTGGCAAAGTGAGCAAGGGACTCACGTCTGAGCATACCCTGCCACACTTATGGCGGCCAAAAGCGGTACAAAAGGGGGTGGTGATGGACGGAGCATCTGAATCAATCAAACACTCACACCCAGTCAAAAGATCTGGGTTTAATCCGGTCCCAGGATGCTTGTTTCTGGTCCATGGAAGACATGGCTTGGCAGTTCGGGCTGGACTGTTCCCATGAGGCACAGGGTCAGACTGATTTGCATATAGCCATGTCTGAAATGGGGTGGCTGAGTGGGCTAAAGAATGGTGATGGATTAAACCCAGATCAGTTGACTGGGGGTGAGTGTTTGATTTGCTCAAACGCTCCGTCCATCATCCTCTTTTGTATCGCTTTGTTCGCCCTAATTGTGGCAGGGTATCCTCAGACGTGAGTCCCTTGCTCACTTGGCCACTTGATTCAAGATAGCCTGGCTGATGAGGATTATGAGTCTGAAACCGGTCCAAGGATGCTTGTTTCTGGTCCATGGAAGACATGGCTTGGCAGTTCGGGCTGGACTGTTCCCATGAGGCACAGGGTCAGACTGATTTGCATATAGCCATGTCTGAAATGGGGTGGCTGAGTGGGCTAAAGAATGGTGATGGATTAAACCCAGATCAGTTGACTGGGGGTGAGTGTTTGATTTGCTCAAACGCTCCGTCCATCATCCTCTTTTGTATCGCTTTGTTCGCCCTAAGTGTGGCAGGGTATGCTCAGACGTGAGTCCCTTGCTCACTTGGCCACTGGATTCAAGATAGCCTGGCTGATGAGGATTATGAATCCGAAACCGGTCCCAGGATGCTTGTTTCCGGTCCATGGAAGACTTGGCTTGGCAGTTCGGGCTGGACTGTTCCCATGAGGCACAGGGTCAGACTGATTTGCATACAGCCATGTCTGAAATGGGGTGGCTGAGTGGGCTAAAGAATGGTGATGGATTAAACCCAGATCAGTTGACTGGGGGTGAGTGTTTGATTTGCTCAAACGCTCCGTCCATCATCCTCTTTTGTATCGTTAGATTTATCTGCAGCATTCAACACAATGTCTCACCGCATCCTATTAGATCGACTGAAGGACATAGGCATCCAGGGAACAGTTATGAATTGGTTACCATCCTTTTTACATGACCGTAACCAACAGGTCTTGACTCACCCCTTCACCTCACCCGCCAAACCTCTTAAATGGGGAGTACCTCAGGGTTCGTCCCTGAGCCTTCTCCTCTTTAATGTTTATTTAACACCCTTGGCGGAGCTTATGTTCAATATGGGGATTAAAGTAACATCATATGCGTATGATACTCAGTTACTGTTCACTTTTTAAGCGGTGTTTCAGACTCCACCTTTGACCCGCTAAAAGAATGCCTCAAAAACATCACCGACTGGATGAACCGAAATTTCTTAAAGCTTAACGTGGACAAGACAGAGGTTTTGATCTTCAATCAACCCACTCCTGCCATGCCGAATGCATGGTGGCCACCCACACCTCCCTGCCCAATGCATGGTGGCCATCAGAATTGGGCAATGCACCCACTCTAAAGGACTCAGTCAAAAATGTAGGTGTGACAAAGATTTGTCCTTCTTGACCCATGTTCAAACAGTCTCAGTGGTTTGCTTTGGCAAAATAAAAATTATTAGGAAATGTATAAACTTCCTGCCTGATGCAACCCGCAAAACCGTGGTCCATTCTTTAATCACCTCCCACCTCGATTACGAGAATGGCTGGTACATGGGCCTTCCGCTCGGTTTGATCCACAGATTCCAGATCATTCAAAATGTCGCAGCCCGACTGGTCTGCGGCGTCCCGCTTTGACACCACATCTCTCCTTACCTCAGGCAACTACACTGGCTGCCAATAGCCAAACGGATTGAATTTAAGGCCCTGATGTTTGCCTTACGAGCAGACAAAGGGAGAGGGACGATTTATCTGAGGAGGAGACTCCGACCTTATCAACAAGCCAGATCCTTAAGGATGCTATGGCATGTCAAACGATTTACTGTATATTTCCATTGAAATGAATGGGCACTCCATGACGAGCTGACCTTGTCATTAGCATGGAAGTGGTTTTAAGGTACAATCACAAACGCTTCCTCTCCACAACGCACTTCGGGAAAGCAAGAATGGGAGGCAGAGCATTTGAAGTAGGTACCACCAAATGCTGGAACAACACTTCCCCACCCCCCAGTTACGTATGACACAGTCCGAACAGGAATTCAGAAGGGCCTTGCAGACCTGGCTTTTTAGTCGGAATGACTAGTTATGCGCTGCCCTCTACCTTGCTCACTGTCTGTAACCGTACCGGGACACCCCATTTGGGGTAGCTGCGTGCTCTACAATGCCTTTTATTATTGTTATTATTAAGAACTCTGTCTCAATCCTCCCCATTTATAGATCTTGCTGCTTCGCACTTACTACTCTAGATATAGACTTTACGGGGGACATGTCTGAATCCATGGTCAGACTAAATAGATAGTTCTGACAAACTGTCAGAAACTGTTAGTACCTTTGGTGGAATCCAACCAGGGTGCAGATGAATACTCCACATTTACAGGTGGGCTAAATGCAACAGGACAGAGTTGAAGGGTTGTGAGGGGGAGGTAAAGAAGAAAACAGGGGAGGGAAAGAAGTCTTCTCTTCAGGGAGGGTATTGGCATCATCAGGACTGGGAGATGCACTCACAACTACTATCCCAAAGTGCACGCTTGAAGGAAGGTGGTAGCTATAATCTATGCAGCAATTTCTAGCAATATGAATGTATAAGAAGGTGACAGCAATACGCCCAACCAGTGGCTGCAACAGAGAGGTACTGACGACACCTCTGGAGAACCTGGATACACTCCTCGATCCTGGACACCAACTGAAAAGAAACTCTGACAAGAGGTAAATGTAGCCACCAAGTGTAAAATGACAAAATAGGGAAACGACTAAACTTTAAAAGGGAAATGTGGGAGAACATAACAAAGGTGATAGGATGCAAAAGGCGAGTGAAATAAACTGACTACCAGCTGGAGTCGCAACCAGCACGCATGGTAGGCAGGGAATAGCTCTGTTGTGTGCCCTCTTGACAGCGGTGTAGGCCTCACTGTAAGGCCAGCTCCCCCAGTCCTCCTGCAGTGAGGAGGGCCTATCTCAGTCCTTCTCCTGGGTCTACTCCACAATCAGCACCATTTGGCTTGCTGTGGAGAAAGCTGTGTTGACCCCCCCCACTTCCACCTCAGAGGTGAACAAGCTCCTTTCCATGGAAGGCCCTGGAGGCAGGTGGTCCACAGTAATGCCAGGCGTGGACTGCCAACCACTCTGGGTGCATGATGACGTTCTAGGCGTCCAGATTCTTCGTGTGTTATCATCTGTCTTGCCACATCACAAAATCTGATATCATTAATCTAACCCTTGAAGGTAATGAGCTGAAATGTGTTTAACAAAACCTAAATATCACCACAGGGTGTTGTGCTGTGCAAGAGAGAAGGCCTTTCATTTTGAGTTGTATTTTGTTCGCTGAGACGCTGCATTTGTGAATACAAGGATCTATTCAAGTGTGCTACCCTCAGCATCCACCAGGGGCTCGCTTCAGAGCAGAACTGGGAGACAGTGTTTTTCCAGTGATGTTCATGTTTGTTCTTCATTGTTACTTCTAATCTGTAGTGTCTGATTCTCTCTCTTTCTTACAGATCCAAGCTCTGGGGGTGAAGGCACTCATGAGCAAGGAGAGAGCACCCTTTGACAGAGACAAGGAATCCATCTCTGGGGCTCCAGCAGCCTCTGCTAGAGGCACAAGAAGTAACTGCACTGTTTGTAGCTGCTCCAGAATTCCACCTCTGGCGCCCCTTCACTTTTATTGTTATTAACTTTGCCATTGGTTACAAAATGATGGAGGGGAAGATTGTAATGGAAATGTCTAAGTGTATTTCTCATATATTTTAATTGTCTGTATATATTTTGAAAATATTTCTTTTAGAACTTGACAGGGCAAAAGGTCTAGGAGCGGCCCTCTACGGGGCTGAGCTATGGGGGACGGAAAATCTGAGGGACCTAACCCTCACTGAGAACACATTTATCAGAGCCATGATGAACCTGCCTGTGAATGCACCCCTCCTGCCGTTAGGACATGATCTTGGTTTAAAACCTATAGACCGCTTCGCTATCCTCAGGGCCCTTTTGTTCTGGATCAGGGTATGGACAAGCAACACACAGGTCCCATTGAAGGAGGTCATGGGTGAGCTGATTGCCCTGCACAAGCAAACAGGCCGCAATAAGTGGTTCAGCAAGATCAAGGATTGGTTTTCAAAAATAGGGTTGAGGCAGCTCTGGGAGGACCCTGGGTCCATCACCAAATCCATGGTCCCGCTCATTAAAAAAGGTTCTGGAAGTTAATGGACTCGGAAAGTGTTGAACGCCTAAGCTGGGATTTTGGAATGGTGACTTCCCTTCCATGGCATCTTTCTTTGCCATTCAGCTGACGTCTCATTGAAAAGAAACGGGCACTGTGAGCAGCAGGGAGAGATGTGTACTAAGAAACGGGCACTGTGCGTAGCGGGGAGAGATGTGTACTAAGAAACGGGCACTGTGCGTAGCAGGGAGAGATGTGTACTAAGAAACAGGCACTGTGCGTAGCGGGGAGAGATGTGTACTAAGAAACGGGCACTGTGCGTAGCAGGGAGAGATGTGTACTAAGAAACAGGCACTGTGCGTAGCGGGGAGAGATGTGTACTAAGAAAAAGGCAGTGTGAGCAGCAGGGAGAGATGTGTACTAAGAAACAGGCACTGTGCGTAGCGGGGAGAGTTGTGTACTAAGAAACAGGCACTGTGCGTAGCGGGGAGAGATGTGTACTAAGAAACAGGCACTGTGCGCAGTGGGAGAGATGTGTACAAAGAAACAGGCACTGTGCGAAGCGGGGAGAGATGTGTACTAAGAAACGGGCACTGTGCGCAGTGGGAGAGATGTGTACAAAGAAACAGGCACTGTGCGAAGCGGGGAGAGATGTGTACAAAGAAACAGGCACTGTGCGTAGCGGGGAGAGATGTGTACTAAGAAACGGGCACTGTGCGTAGCGGGGAGAGATGTGTACTAAGAAACGGGCACTGTGCGCAGTGGGAGAGATGTGTACAAAGAAACAGGCACTGTGCGAAGCGGGGAGAGATGTGTACTAAGAAACGGGCACTGTGCGCAGTGGGAGAGATGTGTACAAAGAAACAGGCACTGTGCGAAGCGGGGAGAGATGTGTACTAAGAAACGGGCACTGTGCGCAGTGGGGAGAGATGTGTACTAAGAAACGGGCACTGTGTGCAGTGGGGAGAGATGTGTACTAAGAAACGGGCACTGTGCGCAGCGTGGAGAGATGTGTACAAAGAAACGGGCACTGTGCGCAGCGGGGAGAGATGTGTACTAAGAAACGGGCACTGTGCGCAGTGGGGAGAGATGTGTACTAAGAAACGGGCACTGTGTGCAGCGGGGAGAGATGTGTACTAAGAAACGGGCACTGTGCGCAGTGGGAGAGATGTGTACAAAGAAACAGGCACTGTGCGAAGCGGGGAGAGATGTGTACTAAGAAACGGGCACTGTGCGCAGTGGGAGAGATGTGTACAAAGAAACAGGCACTGTGCGAAGCGGGGAGAGATGTGCACAAAGAAACAGGCACTGTGTGTAGCGGGGAGAGATGTGTACTAAGAAACAGGCACTGTGCGTAGCGGGGAGAGATGTGTACTAAGAAAAAGGCAGTGTGAGCAGCAGGGAGAGATGTGTACTAAGAAACAGGCACTGTGCGTAGCGGGGAGAGATGTGTACTAAGAAACAGGCACTGTGCGTAGCGGGGAGAGATGTGTACTAAGAAACAGGCACTGTGCGCAGTGGGAGAGATGTGTACAAAGAAACAGGCACTGTGCGAAGCGGGGAGAGATGTGTACTAAGAAACGGGCACTGTGCGCAGTGGGAGAGATGTGTACAAAGAAACAGGCACTGTGCGAAGCGGGGAGAGATGTGTACAAAGAAACAGGCACTGTGCGTAGCGGGGAGAGATGTGTACTAAGAAACAGGCACTGTGCGTAGCGGGGAGAGATGTGTACTAAGAAACGGGCACTGTGCGCAGTGGGAGAGATGTGTACAAAGAAACAGGCACTGTGCGAAGCGGGGAGAGATGTGTACTAAGAAACGGGCACTGTGCGCAGTGGGAGAGATGTGTACAAAGAAACAGGCACTGTGCGAAGCGGGGAGAGATGTGTACTAAGAAACGGGCACTGTGCGCAGTGGGGAGAGATGTGTACTAAGAAACGGGCACTGTGTGCAGTGGGGAGAGATGTGTACTAAGAAACGGGCACTGTGCGCAGCGTGGAGAGATGTGTACAAAGAAACGGGCACTGTGCGCAGCGGGGAGAGATGTGTACTAAGAAACGGGCACTGTGCGCAGTGGGGAGAGATGTGTACTAAGAAACGGGCACTGTGTGCAGCGGGGAGAGATGTGTACTAAGAAACGGGCACTGTGCGCAGCGGGGAGAGATGTGTACAAAGAAACGGGCACTGTGCGCAGCGGGGAGAGATGTGTACTAAGACACAGGCACTATGCGTAGCAGGGAGATATGTGCACAAAGAAACGGGCACTGTGCGCAGCGGGGAGAGATGTGTACTAAGAAACGGGCACTGTGCGCAGCGGGGAGGGATGTGTACAAAGAAACAGGCACTGTGCACAGCGAGGAGAGATGTGTACAAAGGAACAGGCACTTTGAGCAGCAGGGAGAGATGTGCACAAAGAAACTGGCACTGTGAGCAGCGGTGAGAGATGTGTACAAAGAAACGGGCACTGTGCGCAGCGTGAAGAGATGTGTACTAAGAAACGGGCACTGTGCGCAGCAGGGAGAGATGTGTACAAAGAAACAGGCACTGTGCGCAGTGAGGAGAGATGTGTACAAAGGAACAGGCACTTTGAGCAGCAGGGAGAGATGTGCACAAAGAAACTGGCACTGTGAGCAGCGGGGAGAGATGTGTACAAAGAAACGGGCACTGTGCGCAGCGTGGAGAGATGTGTACTAAGAAACGGGCACTGCGCGCAGCGGGGAGAGATGTGTACTCAGAAACACGCACTGTGCGCAGTGGAAGAGATGTGTACAAAGGAACAGGCACTTTGAGCAGCAGGGAGAGATGTGCACAAAGAAACTGGCACTGTGCGCAGCGGGGAGAGATGTGTACTAAGAAACGGGCACTTTGAGCAGCAGGGAGAGATGTGTACAAAGAAACAGGCACTGTGCGCAGTGGGGAGAGATGTGTACAAAGAAACGGGCACTGTGAGCAGCGGGGAGAGATGTGTACTAAGAAACGGGCACTGTGTGCAGTGGGGAGAGATGTGTACTAAGAAACGGGCACTGTGTGCAGTGGGCAGAGATGTTGTCATGGGGCTGAGCCATGCCTTTACACTGTGTTAAGTTGACATGAGCTTATTAGAAGTTTAAACAGCATTTTTCCTTTCTGCTGCCTTTTGCACATGACACACATTGTTATAAATGTGTAGAGTTAGCAGAGTGTTTTGCTTCACACAAGAATAATATGTTTTTCTATACTAGCAGCCTTGCTTGGTAAGCTATGTCTGAACAGTGAGTGCCGAGGCCCTCAAGGTTACTTCAACACAGCGGTTGTTGTTCGGACTGATCAGTGCACGTTCTAGACATAACATATATGCAGCTGTGGCCACCTCTGATTTTGGCGCGTTTAATAATGCACTGCGTAGGCATGATCACACACACTTGGAGAACATTTGCATGCTGTGAGCTGTTGCAGAATCTGATGTGATCCATTTCTGCTAGTCCAGAGGTATGGGGCCGCCCTTGTAATCCCAAGAGACCTTCTGTAGATTTAAAATAACCAACTAGCAAGGGAGGGTGAGATATAGGTGTATTTTAGCCTGTTTCCATTTAGCATTGTAACATGCTTTCTCTCTTTGTATTTTATGAAATTATAACTATGCTGATAATCTTGTTGCTTATAGTATGTCTGCTTCTATTAGCTAAGATACTTCGCATGAGAACACGACATTAGAAATAAATATTTAAAACTTGCACATGTCTCCTTTTACTCCCTGTTTTGGACTGGTATGAGAGTATAACAAAAGAGCGTTCATGTGTTCCACATTGCCTTGAGGTAATCTAAGTTCCATGTTCTGGGTTGTCTAATCATTGATGTTATGGAAGAACCAATGAGACACTGATTACTAGTCTGGTAGGGGATTTTGGGTACTAAGGTGAGTTTTGGTTCACCCTAATTCACTGAGGTCCTCAGTCTCTATGCACATTTCTGTGTAGGAGCAGAATCCCTGCTACATGGAGCCCTAATGATGGTGGTCTTATTACATGACGCTTGAGTAGTGCTTCAATCCGTCCTTAACCCCTCCACTATTGTTTCCGGATAATAGTAGTGTCGGACAAACCTACCCATAGTTACATAGGTCTTTTCAAGCTTGAATCTTTCAAAACGGTTTCCTTTTGAATTACTACCCAGTTGTGCTACTTCATTTTACATTGTGCTTAGTCTTTTCTGTGTCACTATGGCTAACGTTGATATACCCAACATAGTTGCATTGCAGTTCGCAATTATTTGCAAGCTTATGACGTTGGTCTGGAAGGCATGGCAGTTATTTTGGTAGTGAGTGCTGAGATTGCTTACCCGTTTGAGATTTTCTACTCTTGGGTGATGTTTCCTGCGGTGGATGCGGCTACGCAGGTTTTTCACACTTACACTCACACAGCCTTGCCCGTGGAAGACGTTCCTTATAGGACACAGGCGATTCCGATTTCTGCATGGCAGCACCGTGTTTGGTTGGATGGCGCCCTTCCCCACAGTGTAAAAGCCGTTTAGGCTGGGTCCATTGTCCATTCAAGGCGCATCATGGCCAGTTTTGGCTGGATTCACCCTGCATCCTCGTGCGGGTCTAGTCCCCGTTGCTGAATTAAGGACCCTTTATAACTCTGCTATCAGCGTTATTCGGGCACTAGTTCAATATATTACCCACAATTTCCCGGGTGGGGTGTTGCGGTTCTTCCAGCTGGACCGAGTGGAATGAAGCTTAGTCCTGTGATGGTCAATGCAGTAATGGGCAAGCGTCCCCAAGATAAGGATGATATGCCTTTTTGGCTTGCATAGAAGTTTGACCAGCTGCAAGCAGTTTTTCCTAATTCGACTCCCGTAGAAAAACACAGGATTCTTACAATTAGTTTACCCAAGGACTTGGTACCATAAGCCAGTGACTGCGAGTCATGGGGTAGGATTTTTGCGGCAGTGTACACAAGGTGCTTCGGCACTCCATCAATGGCTGTCCTCCCGACGGTCATTAAGCGTGCTGGGGAATGAGACTTGTAGGCTTATTTGATGTAGTAGCCGGTCTGGTCCTTTCTAATATAAAGGGAGATGCGGTGAACTTTCAAGTGGCTAATACCTTACGCGAGGTCCCCGACGCCAACAAACCCCGACAGTGACGAGAATTATTATGGCGGCTTATAAAACCATTGGCCGCAATAGTTTAGGTGTCAAGCCCTTTTCCTCTAAAGATAAAAAACAAACTCAGGGTGCGAAGTCTGAAACGGACGTTCAACCCACAGCTCCAAAGAAAAATTGGAACAGAAATAAAAAACATGGGAAACAACAACAGAAACAGGAGTCCCGTCCCCCATCCCCAGTGCCTGCCTCTACTGGGCGCGTTTATGATTTGCGTGACTGCACTAGGATTAAGTTGCCTGATAGATTTCAGGTTCCTGATCAACGCTCTCCTCGTTCTTTACAGGACACATCGGCCTCTTCGTCCGGTGGTGGAAGCGGCGGAAGAGGTAGGGGTGGCCAGCAGAGTTCCGAAAGACGGAAAAGGCAAGCAGGACGATTCTTCACAGAAAATAACCCAGTTTCAGTAAAAGAAAGTTGCCGCTTTGACAGCGAGATATGCCACAGATAGTGAGAACGCAGCTTCGGAATCAGACATGGGTGCTGACGTTGTTGGACAGCGCGGCGGAGTTTACCATAGTGCGAGAGGCCCTGTGTCCACTAGTGAAGGTGACAGCAACTGACCGATATGTTGTTGTAGAGACAGCTGATACCAGAGTATCTCCCCCTGATAGGCTTTATGAAATTGTCCTTTTAATTGAAGGTGATATACAACATATCATAAAAGGGGTATTTTGGGAAAATCTTACAACTACCTATGACATTTTGTTAGCAGAGGCTGACTGGCCCCCACCTTTTGTTCTCGCAGCTCCAAGAGAGGAGGAGGTAATCCTCCCTAGTTTCGCACAAACAGTATCTAAGAAGCATGCGCTGAATTTTGCAGAAGAGTGGCTAAGGCCCTTGCGCCAGCTCTGTACTGTACGCACTGTGGTTGGGATACATTTTCCCAACACCACGAGATTCCCTTACGGTCTATGCCGCAGCCTCAACCTCAATATCCCATCCGGCGTGAAGCTAAAGCTTCCGTTGCGGAAATCCTTGAAAAATTAGAATATCAAGGAGTGTTTGAAACGTGTGTGTCACCGAGGAATAACCCACTTTTTACAGTGACCAAGCCTGATGGTTCGTACTGTTTGGTATTGGATTACCACCATTTAAACTTGCATTGCCGTACCTGTGCAGTACAAAATACTCACGGCTCTGCTTTAGTGGATGGTCTTGTGCGAAAACGGTTTAAAACAACACTTGACATATCCATTTTTTTTTTGCCCACAATTTATCTGGTCTAAGTTCCCAATGGACCAGTTTCAACAGTGGCAGCAAACAATGCCAATTTAAATGCCTGGCCATGGGCTATAAGAATAGTCCGGGTGTGTCTGCTGCCCGCATTGTCTCTCTCTTGGAGAGAGTGGACCCGGATGCGTGTACGTATGTGGATGACATATATCTCACAGATGACGAAATTTGGGCGCATCTGTGCCGCGTTGACCGCATTATTTGTAACTTTGCGAACTTCGGTTACAAATTTAACTTTGCTACGTCTCACATTGAAGAGTGATCAGAGTAGGCACACTGGTGCAGGGGCAACATTACCATGAGTGGGCACAGCTAACTACCTGGAGCCTCAGCAAAATTAGTGGAACAGCATACCATTAACCTCCATCCAGCTTCCTGCTAAGGGCGGCCTACCAAGGACAATTCCCTAACCAGGGGTTACTCTACTACCCCAACCAGTCATCCAACTCTCACCGGGGCTCTTGCCCAGTCCGGGGGTCTTCTGTAGGCAACCAGGGCCGACGGGGCCCAATGACAGTGTCCAAATGATGGGGGGCAAGCACCGACAGTGTGCCCCGTTGTCCTCTCCACCCCCTAGCTGAGCCCCACTCACCGGGACTTTTCCGTTCTCTTCTGGCGGGTCCTCAGGGGCTTTGAGCGGTGGGGTAGGCTCCTGGTGTCCTGGCGGGCAGGGAGGGCACCGGCAATGTGCCCCGGCTGTCCCTGCCCGCTCCTCTCCTCACACGGGGGGCTCGGCAGGGCTCGTAACGACGTCCTCTTGCTTCACCCGGGCCCCTCCTCTCTCTCACGGGGACCCGGTGCTTCCGTCGGCCTCCTCGGGCTGCCCAGGCAGCAGCCAATCAATGCGTGGTGGGCTGGGGGCGTAGCTGGTGACGTCACCGGCGCCCCAGCCACGTGACACCGCCCTTCCCGGCTTCACCAGGCCGGTGCGGCCCTCCTCAACTTCGGGGTAGCCCTCCCCAGGCTCCAGGGGCTGCAGCAAGGATGCCACCAGCAGCGGGGGACTCCTCAATGTAGCGCCGGGCCGCGGCGGTAAGTTTTGCCCGCAATCTGCGGGGTGGGCACCCGCTTTGTTTTAAATATTCATAAGGGCGCCCAAAATCATGGCACTCTACTTTTTCTGGGCCCGGGCAGCGGCGGTGATTCCCCAATAGCACTTTGAAGCCACGGCGCTTCCCCAGGTACCGGGCTGCGGCGGTGAGTCGGGCAGCACTTTCTCAGTACAGTGCTTAGATAACGCAGCGCTCTGGGCACAGAAGTAGTTCTGGCAGCGGCGCTTTGGAAGCCCAGCGCCTCCGGGGCAGCAACAATCTCTGGAGCCACACAGCGCTTCTGCAGCACAGCGCTTCCAAGGAGCACACAGCGCTTTAGGATTATGGCGCTTAGGGGGCAGACAGCTTCTTGCAGTCCCAGGCAGTATAGCGAATGACAGGGCCACAGTGCTTCCAGCAACACAGCTCTTTCAGGCCAGGCAGCGCTTCTGCAGCACAGCGCAGGGGGAGGACAGTCCCAGCAGCAAGCCCCAGGGTAACACTCCTCACCTCCTGGGGGCGGGCCCAAGGTGCTCCTTCCCTTCTATGCGCTTCTTTGCGCAGCGCTAGCGTGGCACAGGGTCCCAGCAGCTTCAGGGACCTAGGGAGCCCTCCTTCTTCAGGGGCCCGGGGGACAGAGCAGTAGGCACTACTGGGCCAGGTCAGCAGTTAGTGGGGGCATCATCAAAACAGCGCGGTAGGCTTTCACCATACCCAATGTAGCGTGGCCCTCCTCCTACACAGCAGCCTGAACTCCTGAAGTGGGGCTCCACTAGCCCTGGGGACAGTAGAGGGGTGATGGATGGGTGCAGGGTCCAGCACACAGGCCCAAGTGGCGGTATCCCCTGGCAGCAGGTCCCCTCACGTTCCTGACCCAGCTCTGTCTAAGCACATGGTGGCACATCCCCTTTATTTATACCCTCCTCACCCCACCTCCCAGAAAGTGCCAGCGGCTTCTGGAATTCTCTGGGGAGCTGGTTTAAACTGGCTCAGGGGGAGGAGTAGAGCACCCTGAGTGCCAGGCTTTCCCTCCAAAAGCAGGGGTGGCTGGGTACCTAACAACTAGACTGCTAACCTACTGCAGTCAGGTGGCACAATATACAGTCAAGGCATCCATTTTAAAAAAAGCACTTCACCAGGGTACATTTTACACCATGGGGGAAAATGAGTGTACACACCATTGCATGACATTACCCAGGGCATCTCATACCTCACATGGCCTGTACAACTTTATTTACCATGGGGGAGACATTCTAAAATAGGGGGGTAAAAGCGAAAAAAGATTTGGGAAAAGGGCCAAGTCCAACACTGCGCCATTGACTATGTGACCTTTGGAGAATTTCCATTGTATCATTTACACTGATGGTTCAGCGCAAGTTGCGCATGGGTCTAAGCACACATACGTCTCAGCTTACGCCATTGTGGTTGGTACCATGGTGAATGATAAATTCAAGTCCGATGTCGTACATACACAGACATTAGGGCACTGTACCGCACAATTGGCAGAGCTCCGTGCTCTGATGTTTGCATTGGAGTACTCTGATCCTAGAGTGACTACTCTTATTGTGAGTGACTCCTACTACTGTGTCCAGTCTTACAATGAAAACCTGTTCTTTTAGGTTCAGAATGATTTTCGTGATTCCAAAGGTAGCACGATAAAACATAAAATGATCTGGGTTTGAGTTGCTGAGCTTAAAGAGCAGTTGCCACTCGTGTATGTAATTCATACTCTTGGTCATCAACGTGTAGGAGTTCACGCTGTTGGCAATAGTTTGGCCGATGAGGCCGCAAAAACAGCAGTATCGACATATTTGGCTGCAGCAGTTACATTTCCAAAAGTAAGATTGATGATGACATCTTGGCGGCTGTTGCTGCTACCGAGACAGGAAGTAAATATCCTAAGGGGTTCCCTTCAAAGTATTCTTATCACTTAAGTCTTGATAAAGTTCCTTATGTGAAAATACCGGACGTTGGTGAAAGATTGATTCCCAAACTGGACCGCAGGTCCACACTGATTACAGCTGCCCACGAGGGTGTTGCGTCTGCGCATGCGGGCTTCTCGGCTACTGTATCTCAGTTACAACAACGTTTCTGGTGGCGGAGACTGAACAAACAGACACGTGATTATGTCCTTCAATGTGACATTTGCCAGCAGATTAAGCCTTCAACTGCTACACGTCCGCCCCAGACACGGTTGTACATTTCTAATAGACCACTTGGTTGTGTTTATTTAGATCACTGCGGTCCTTTTTCCTCTGATACTGCGTATAAGTACATCTTAGTTGCAGTTGATTCTTGCACACGCTTTGTGTGGGTGTGGCCGCACCGCAGCACTGATTCACGAACTGTCATAAGAGACATGCGTATCTTTGTAGGTATTTTTGCCTGTGGCACCTTCCATTCAATCAATCAATCATAGACATTTATAGAGCGCTCTACTTACCCGGAGGGTCTCAAGGCGCTAGGGGGAGGGGGGTGCTGCTACTGCCCGAACAGCCAGGTCTTGAGCTTCTTCCTGAAGGCGAGGTGGTCTTGGGTCAGGCGCAGGTCGGTCGGGAGGGAGTTCCAGGTCTTGGCGGCCAGGTAGGAGAAGGACCTTCCTCCTGTTGTCGTTCTTCGGATGCGGGGGATGGCGGCGAGGGCGTGACTGGCTGATCGGAGGTGTCGTTTGGGATCGTAGAAGTTGATGCGGGTGTTGAGGTAGCTCGGGCCTTGATCGTGGAGGGCTTTGTGTGCGTGGGTGAGGAGACGGAAGGTGATTCTCTTGTTGACCGGGAGCCAGTGCAGGTCTCTTAGGTGTCCGGAGATGTGGCTGTGTCGTGGGACGTCGAGGATGAGTCTGGCTGAGGCGTTCTGGATCCGTTGGAGTCTCTTCTGGAGCTTGGCGGTGGTTCCGGCGTAGAGGGCGTTGCCGTAGTCCAGTCGGCTGGTGACGAGTGCCTGGGTGACAGTCTTCGGATCAGGGTCCTGCTTTCACCTCTAAGGCATGTAAGGATGCTATGACTTCATTGGGGGTCCAAGTCAAGTTTTCATCTCCATACAGACCTGAGGGTAATAGTGTTGTGGAACGAATGAACCGAGATTTAAAGCAATCTTTGACAGCTAGAGTTATAGGCACTTTCAGGAACTGACTGGTCCATCTCAATAGCGTACGACGTGCCCTTAAGATCTCCCTGGAAGGTCTCTGGGTGGGCGGACCCCATACGAAATGCTCCTTGATATTAAAATGTTTGTCCCGGACCTTGACGGTCTAGACCAGGCAGCGGTTGCTCCATACTTTGACGTAGATGAACATTATCATGTTTTACAGGATCTGCAAGAGACGAGAGACAGTCTTGCAAAGGAACACTTGCCCTCCACATCTGATGCTGCTTTGCAGATTCCAGTAGTTGGCTGGCTACCCCAAGTTGGAAAACTGGTTCGAGAGAAGCTCAAAAACAAGAAAGCATTTGGTCCCTCATATCGAGCTCCAGTTCCTGTGCTTGGCGTGAAGGGCACAAGAACAGTCATTTTACCACCACTTCCAGGTCGTAAAGAAAAAAGGTACATCTCCATTCACAATGTCAAAAAACACAGAGTGGTCGATTCTTCTTAGTATGACACCTGCGGTCTCATGTCCATCGATTTTGAGAAATTCTGTTTTGGCCCCGGCTCCTAACCGCAGGCCTGATATTGCCCTCAAGATGCCTGCCAATTCCAGTCCTTTGTTAAGTTCTCCACCTGATACTCACCTTGATGAGGCTGAATATACATACCCCACTGACTTATCGATGCCTGATTTGCAAAGTTGTTTGGCTACGGAGTCCAGATTTTCATTTGACACTGACTCTCACACATCGAAGACCCCTTCAAAGATTTCTGTTTTTGCATCATGGTTTAAAAAACATTTTTTGATTCCTCCTTGGACCTACATTTGGTTGGTGCTTATTTCAATTTACTTGTTCATGTCTATTGGATTTGTGGTGTATTTTTTCCGCCTTGTCAACGGACATTATGTTGAAGAGAGAACATGCATTCGACATATTAATGGAACATTGGCTCCCCATTCCTCATCACACAGATTGAAGAGGGACCTGGCTTTTGTTAACATCACTGATTGGCCCATCTTAGATGGGATTGTGTGGGATGCTATTAGATTTCAAATCCACGGGCCCACATAGGTTATTAATGTCCCAAATGTCCTAAGGGTTTCTATGGGGGATGTGATTAAACAAAATATACGTTCTGATGATTGGGATGTTCGGGCAGTAGAAGCTTTGTTTTCTGATTTGAAATATTATGCTGCCTTTGATGCTGAAGATTTGTATTTAGATTCCGCAAATTATGGTGATTTGTTTTGTTACCAACACTTTGGCAATCACTACCTGCATAAGGCAAACACCAGGAGAAATATGGTCAATTATACACAATGGGAACATCGTCCCGCTCCTGTACAAGGCAGTTCCACTTCTCTTTTAAAGAGGTTCTGTTAGACCTGGCACTTTGGTGTGGGTCTCCCTCCACTTTTCTGTTACCGTGCCTCATGTGTTTTGCTGGTATTAGCTGCTCACAGCACTGTGCCACTGCCAATCAGTGCCACAGTGAAAGTGCTCCCTGTATAAAATATGTATGTTGATCGGATTCCATGATTGGCTTATTTTGTTTACTGTTAGACCCCAGTACAGTGCACCAGGAGTGCCCAGGGCTTGTTAATCCAAATGCTGCTAGTGGGCTTGCAGCACTGGTTGTGCCACCCACAGAAGCGGCCCAGTAAAAGGTGGCTAAGGTCTGCCGTTGCGAGACCTGCATGCAGCCACGCGCTGTCATGCTGACTGGGCAAGTGCACCCACTTGCCAGTTCCTAAACCTTCCCTTTTTCTTCATATCAGTCACCCCTATTGTAGGCCCACGGGCAGGGTGCATTGTAAGTATAAGGTAGGACAAGCCCTGATGTGTGTGGCATGTCCTAATAGTGCATTACAGCCATTTTCGTTTTTCACTATTGCAAGGCTACCTGTTCTCATAGACCAGAATGGGCTGTTAGAATTTTTACATTCTATGATCCTAACAGACTCAGGGAACATGGTGGAAATTTGAGTTTAGTATGCCTGAACTATAAATAATAAAATACATCTTTTAGTAAAGTTTATTTTAATGTTCTGTGTTTGCAAATACCACGTTTAGAAAGTAGGTATTTGCTTGCCTAACCATTTCAGCCCGCCTCTGCTAGGATGTGTATCTGCTGTCTCTGTTCTGTGAGTGACAGGGCTGGGGGATTCCAGAGGGCAGAGCTAGGTAGCCTGGTGGTGAATAGAAAGATTTACACCCCGATGGGTGGGAGGAGTGCACCTGGACTCTGAATAGGACTGTTCTATGCCACCACAATGCTGGCTCCACCTCCTGTGGAGCGTCTGATGTCTCTAGCCTGCTCCCTGAATGAAAAGTCAGAGTCATGTCAACAGAGTGCAAACAAAGGATTTAGGGGTGTAAATATTGGGACCCTGCTCCCAAGAAATTAGATCCTGCTTTAACAAGAAGAAACCTCTGCCCGACGAGAAGGAACTGGGAAAGCTGTAAGGAGGAATACTGTCCCTGACCTGGGGGATTGGCCTGCAGTGTTTGCCTTGCTGCTGAAGGAGAGGAGAGACTACAAAAGACTATATTTTCCAACTTGTGCAAATGATCTCCAAGGGCCTGTGAGTGAGCTTGCCCCCTGAACAAAGTCCCAGGACCAGTGGACTTCATCCGCCTCGCAATCCACTGCAGGAAACACTGTTTTCAGTATTTGTCGAGGCCGGGAGCTGTGTACACCTCGTACAACCAAATCGTGTCCAGCAACGCACCGTACTCCGCCTGTCCGCCTCAATCAACGTGACCAACGAACCGTAGATCGCACCGTGACTGGCCGACCTCGCCGCCTACAAATGCTTTGCCTCATCGAGCCATCCTGGTTGGTACGACGCGCACATTGCCGCTGAAGTCCAAAGCTGCCGATGGGATCTGAAAGGGGAGTACGCTCCGTACATCCGCCTCGCACCACAGCCAAGACTGAACACCACGGCTCCCGAAGTACGGCTCGTCCGCCGCATCCTAAGCAGAACGTCTCGCATCCAGCACTGCCCACCTCGCCCCACGCGGCCCTCCGCTCCATGCCTCGCACCGACGACTGCAACAAACCGGGGCTCGCACCGTGAGAGGCCAACAATGCTTCGCATCACCTTTTTACAGCGCCTCGTCCATGCTGGACTCATCGTATCAAGGTACTGTGAACGACTCACACTGTATTTGTGTGCGCATCGGACCGGGGTGTCCGCTGCGCCTGTTTGATTCTTTCTGGCCATTTTCATCACCACGAGAGCCAGACAAAGGGTACAAATCGCACAGAACTCTAAAACCAAGCATTTTAACAAGAACTCTACATTGCTGATAGTATTGTGGATTATTTTTGTCGTTATTTGGTCTTGTGCTAAGCCTTTATTTAAAGATCAACTATTTTTTATATAAATCTAGTGTGGTGTCCATTTGTGGTGTTGTCACTCAGTTACTGTACGTGTTCACAAATGCTTAACCTATAACGCCTCTGAAATAAGTCTTGTCTGCTTGCGCCAAGCTACCTAGAGGGTGAGCAGGGGTTATTTTAAGAGGGTAATCCCCTTATCCTGACTAGAGGAGAGGGTCCCTGCTTGTCACAAGTACCTACCTGTGCCAACCAGAGACCCCAAATTCTAACATTGGTGGTCAGCGGTGAGGATCCTGAATTTGCATTTGTGATTCATATACAGTGATTGATGAACACTACTTAGTGAGTTCAGACCATAACGCAGCCACGTACTTTTTGATTCTTGTTTTGCTAAGAGATCCCCATTTTTAAAAGTCATGCCTGGATCAGCCATTGTGGAGAAACCAGCCTCTGTAGTCTCTGACAACGATGAAGTAGAATGGGAAGAAGAGAGGCTAGCGAGCTACACAGTAGAACAGATGAAAGGCTTCTGCAAAAAGTTCGGAGTTCCCCAGTCTGGATGTAGAACCAAGCCCAGCTACCAAAAGGCACTGAGGGACTTGATTGAGTCAAGGAGGGCACCTGAGGATGTGGTGGAAATTGAGCAGGCAGAAAGAATCAATGGTTTTGGCAGAGTCCTATTGCCAGAGGAGTTGGCAGACAGTAAAGAACCTCGAGCACATGAAATGGAGATGGCAAAACTTAAATTAAATGGGCAACTGGAGATGGAAAGTAAAAAGATGGATCTGGAAGAGAGAAGAATCCAAATGGAGCATGAAAGGAAGTTGAGGGAGATGGAGCTAAAAATTTAAAGTTTGGAGCTTACTCCCTCTGGTGGCAGCACGCCGCCAGTGCAGATAGAATCAAGGGTGTACAACCAAAGGAGGTGGTTAAAGATTTTTTTAAATGATGACATAGGGCAGTGGTTCAAGGCCTATGAGGTAGCCATGTCTTCCCACCGGGTCCCTGAGAGAGATTTGGGGGCGGTTCCTGAGTGAGGAGCGGGACACACTGCTAGATTTGCCCTCAGAGGTTCATAAATCTTACCCACACGCAAAGGATGCTTTGATGACCAGGTATGGGTTAAGTCCTGAGTTTTATAGACAAAGGTTCAGGGGTTGCACAAAGATTCCTGATAGTACGTATGTTGAGTATGTAACTTTTTCTGCAGAGCACTGGATGGTTGGGTGAAGGGTAGCAAAGTTAATGATTTTCAAGGGCTTCTTGATTTAATTTCATGGGAGCACTTGTCCAGTAATTGTTTTCCTGAGCTATGCCTGATTGATAGCAAGCTGACTAACCCTAGGAAGCATGCTGAGGAGGCAGACCGCTGGACCAGTACCAGGGTCCACAAGGGTCACGTGGGAGACTCCGCCAAGGGTGGGCAGGGTCCCCAGCAGAAGAGTGGGGGGGACAAGGGAAAACAGAGGGAGTTCCAAAGAAGGCCCCAAAGGAATCTCCAAGGGAACCAAGGGAAAGGTTCTCAGCCTCCCTCACCCCAGAAAACGACCGGAGCCCCGACAGGTCCCCCTGTTCAAAGAAGGCCCTCAAGGTGTTACAGGTGTGGGGAACTGGGTCATTTTCCCAATGTTCCCAACGTTCCAAAGTGTTGCCAGTTTGGTAAACCTGCACCCCCAAGTGCAGCCCCCCCGACAGATGGCTAGTGCAGCCCTGGGTGAGGAATGGGTTGTCCAAGGAGGAGGAGGTCCCGCAGAGATGTCCCAAGTCTCATTAGGAGACTGTGATATGGTCCAAAAGAACCAACTGCCCTCAAACACTAAGAAATATGGGCAGTGGGTTACCATTAATGGCAAGAAGGTTGGGGCTCTTAGAGATACAGGAGCCAGTATGACAGCTGTCAAGTGTCACCTGGTGTCTCAAGAGCAGGTTGTCCCACATGCATTCTGCTGAGTCGTGAACGCCGACAACACTGAGAGTCAGTGTCCAATGGCTCAGGTTTCCTTTGAGTGGGGAGGTCTCTGGTACTCTTCAAGTAGCTGTGAGAACTGTCATGCCTGTGGACTGTTTGTTAGAGAATGATTTGGAGAGCTCCCCTAGGAAAAAGGTGGAGAAGAGTGCTCACCTGAGAATGGTGGGCCTGCCTGACTGGGCGTGCATGACCACCTGGTCCATGGCATCCAGTAGGGGTGCTCAAGAGGTCCTGGAGCCTGAGGGAGAGGCCCAGGGACTGGCCTTAGGGAGAAGACGCAGGAGGCGTGGGCAACCGGCCCCTGTAGTTCCCACGGTCCAGGAGGAAGCAGAACTTGAGGGGGATGCCCTGGAACAGGGGAACAGATAGCTGAACTGGGGGACCTGCCTGAGCTGACCCATTGGCAGCAGAAAGGAGGCCCCTCCAGGGAGGAATTCTGCAGAGGGCAGGAAGAGTGTCCTTCTCTCGTGGGTCTGCGGCAGCAGGCTGCAGACCAGACCAACGTTGATCAGTCTGGATTACATCTCATTTACTGGGAGAACAACCTCCTGTATTCAGAGCCTAAGGTTGCTGAGCCTGGGTCAGCCCGTATGCTGGTGGTAACCCAGAGCTTCAGAGCCTTCCTACTGGGGCTGGCTCACGATGTGCCATTGGCAGGGCATTTGGGGCAGGACAAGACATTTGAAAGGCATGTCACCCACTTTCATTGGCCTCAAATGTGCAGGAGCTCAGATGTTCACTGCAGGACCTGTCAGACTTGCCAGGCAAGTGGAAAGAGTGGGAGGAAGCAGAAGGCTCCTCTCCAGCCATTCCCTGTGGTCAGTACCCCATTCCAGTGAGTGGGGATTGACATTGTGGGGCAACTGGACCCCAGGACAGCAATGGGCAACAGGTTTATCCTGGTCCTGGTGGACCATGCCACTCGATACCCGGAAGCCATCCCTCTGAGGACAGTGACGGCCCCCGTGGTGGGACGTGCACTGATGGGAATTTTCTCCCGAGTGTGATTCCCTCTAGAGGTGGTGTCTGACCGAGGTACCAATTTCATATCCAAATATATGAAATCCCTTTGACAAGAGTGTGGTGTAATCTACAAGTTTACCACACCTTACCACCCCCAAGGAAATGGGTTAGTCGAGAGATTCAACCGTACCCTCAAAGGCATGATAATGGGTCTGGAAGAACCCATGAGGCGTAAGTGGGACGTTCTCTTGCCATGCCTTCTCTTTGCTTACTGTGAGGTGCCACAGAAGTCTCTAGGGTTCAGCCCCTTTGTGCTCCTGAATGGCCACCCAGTGAGAGGACCTCTAAGTCTGGTCAAAGAAGGCTGGGAGCAATCTCCCAGGAAACCTCCCCAGAGTGTATGTAGCTACATGCTGGCCTTCAGGAACCAGACTAGGTGTTTCAGAGCACTTGCTGAGGCAAATCTGCAAGCCAGCCAGGAGGAGATGAAGCGATGGTACGACCAGAATGCCACTCTGGTAGAGCTTCAGCCTGGTCAGAAGGTGTGGGTCTTGGCCCCTGTGGAGCCTTGTGCGCTCCAGGACAAGTGGACCGGCCCCTTTGAGGTGGTGGAGAGCAAGAGTCCTGTTACCTATTTGCTGGACTTGCTGTCTCCCAGGAACCCCTTGCGGGTCCTGCATGTCAACTGCCTTAAGCCCCACTTGGAGAGGTCCGAAGTGGGCATGCTCTTGGCAACAGATGCTAGACTAGAGGAGGAGACTGAGCGTCTTCCTGACCTCCTTGCAGCCAAAGAGCAAGATGGGTCAGTGGATGGAGTTAACCTCTCTCCCACCCTGACCTCTGAGCAACTGAATGACTGCCCCCAGTTGCTGGAACAGTTTTCTGATCTGTTCTCCCTGGTTCCTAGTATCACAGATTGGTGCGTCCATGATGTGGATACAGGAGACAGCTTACCTATGAAGTACAAGGCTTACAGGGTAACTGACAGGGTCAGGGCTTGCATCAAAGAGGAGGTCTCAAAGATGCTTGCCCTTGGGGTGATTGAGTCCTCCAACAGTCCTTGGGCCAGCCCAGTGGTCTTGGTCCCGAAGGCTGCAGTGCCGGGTGCCACACCCGAACTCCGGTTCTGTGTGAACTACCGAGGGCTCAATTCGGTCACGAAGACTGACGCGCACCCCATCCCCAGAGCTGCTGAGCTCATTGATCGGTTAGGGGCTGCCCGGTGCCTCAGCACGTTTGACTTGACGTCTGGTAATGGCAGATCGCCTTGACTGATGGAGCAAAAGAGAGGTCAGCATTCTCCACACAAGATGGGCATTTCCAGTTCTGGGTTATGCCATTTGGGATAAAGAATGCCCCTGCCACCTTTCAGAGGTTGGTCAACCAGGTGTTGGTTGGACTGGATGAGTACAGTGCCGCCTACCTGGATGACATCGCAGTGTTTATTTATTTTTTTATTTTTTAAACTTGTAAGGCGCAACAGCTACCCAAAAAGGGTTTCCCGGCGCCGAGACACAGCACAAAAGTAGCGAAGGTTTGCAAGGTCGTTCCTGATTATTGCTCAAACAACCAAGATGGGCAAAGGATCTGCCACCCATTCTACCAAGTTTGAACCTGGGTACGCAGAAATTGGCTGCTGATTGTGACCTTAGGTTTCGACTGGGGGTGTAGGGATGGGCTAGTGCAAGTAGATATTTAGGTGCATTACCCATTTTTATTCTGAACATATCGCTCAGGGCTTTTAAATCTGATTCGGTTTTCTACCCTGAACCAATGCAGGCCACGTCGGTAGTTTGAGACACTGGTGGTTTTAGGAATTCTACACAGAAGCCTGACAACTGACTTCTGGACGAGCTGTAGCCGACGTACTACAGCTTGATTTGAGCCTAAGTAAAAGATGTTACCGTAGTCAAGCCGGGATGTAATGAGGGCATTGACTACGGTTTTTTGGGTGGAGATAGGCAACATCCTGAGGCTTTTCCTCAGCCACTTCAAGATGGTGAAGCAAAGGCCAACAACTTTGCTGGCCTGTTGTTTCATGGAGAGGGAGCTGTCAACAATGACCCCTAGATTGCGCACCTGAGTGGCAGGGGTTGGGAAGTTTCCCATCTGGGAAGGCCAGTGGGAAGGGTTCCACAAGTCATGTTGTTTCCCTAGGAGGAGGATCTCCGTTTTATCTCCATTTAGTTTCAGCTGTTTTCTAGTCATCCAGCTGAAGATGTTTTGGAGACCTAGTTTGAGGGGAGACAAAGATGACGGGCTAGGTTCAGACAGGGAGAAAATGATCTGTGAGTCGTCTGCGTAGGTCATGAGGGTGAGTCCTGATTTTTACGCTAGGTCAGCCAGAGGTCTAAGATAAAGGTTAAAAAACAATGGGCTCAGAATGGATCCCTGGGGCACTCCGTGTGGGGCATTAAACACTCCGGAGCATGCTGATGAGGATGTGATTTGGAACGTCCGTTGTGCCAAAAAGGACCTGATCCAATCAAGTGCCATACCACAGATTCCATATTTTCTTAACGTAATTAAGAGTTTTTCATGTGATATAGTGTCAAAGGCCGCGCTCAAGTCTAAAAGGATGAGAGCAACCGTTTAACCATCATCAAGGAGTTTGCGGATGTTTTCGGTGACTCCCAGCAGGGCAGTTTCTGTGGAGAAACCAGCTCTGAAACCAGATTGAGACGGATGGAGGAGGGAGTTTTCTTCAGAGAAGAGGGTTAGGACCGAGTGAATGTGTCTTTCCAGCAGCTTTGAAAAGACAGGGAGCAGGGATATAGGTCGATAGTTTGACAATATTTCAATATTGACAATATTTCAGGGTTTGCTGTGGGATTCTTCAGTAGTGGGCTTATCATGGCATGTTTCCAAAGCAAGGGAACAGTAGAGAATTTCAAGGAGGAATTTAAAGTGTTCACGATGACTTCAAGTGAAGGGGCATCCAGTTGTTTTAATACTTTAATGGGAATAGGGTCACGGGGAGAGCCGGATTTGATGGTCTTAAGGATGGCCTTCAGTGAGTCTGTCGTGATGGGAGGCCAGGATTCCAAGGTATTCTTTACTGTAGGGACAAAGTCCATATCGGCCTGGGGGGTGGGATCATTTGTATTGCTGTTAATATCACTGAGTAGTTTGTCGATTTTGTCCGAGAAGAATACGGCAAGATCCTGACATTGTTGTTCATTTAGCGGAGGAGCCGAAGCAGTAGCTTGTGCACCCGCTAGTTCCTTAACCGTATTAAACAGAGTTTTGGGTCTGTTTACATGGGAAGTACACCTGCGCCACCTCTGGGAAGTGTTGTAGGTACCTCAGAAGGCAGGCCTCACGATCAAGGCGAACAAGTGCCAGATCGGGCAGGGTTCTGTGGTGTACTTGGGACATCAAGTTGGAAGCGGCCAGGTGGCGCCCCTTCAGCCCAAGATGGAAACCATCCTGGCTTGGGAACCCCCAAAACCCGAACAGAGGTGAGGGCCTTCTTAGGAGTCACCGGGTACTACAGGAGGTTTGTCAAGGGGTATGGCAACATTGTTGCTCCCTTGACAGAGCTGACTTTCAAGAAGCAGCCAAAGAAAGTGATTTGGACTGACACCTGTCAGAAAGCTTTTGAGACTCTGAAAACTGCCATATGCACAGCGCCAGTGCTCCTGGCATCCAACTTCTCCAGAGAGTTCCTTGTGCAGACAGACGCTTCAGAGCATGGTGTAGGGGCTGTTCTCTCACATATGACTGAGGAGGGCTTTGACCAACCTGTAGACTTCATCAGCAAGAGGTCACTTCCACGGGAACAGAGGTGGAGAGCAATTAAGCGCGAGGCTTCTGCTGTGGTCTGGGCACTGAAGAAGCTAAGACCCTACCTGTTTGGGACTCACTTCCAGATTCAGACAGACCACAGGCCCCTCAGATGGTTGATGCAAATGAGGGGTGAGAATCCAAAGCTGTTGAGGTGGTCCATTTTCTTACAGGGTATGGATTTCACGGTGGGACATCGCCCTGTCACAGATCACGCCAATGCTGACGGTCTGTCCAGATTTTTCTGCCTTAGTGATAAGAACTCCCTGGGGTAGGGTAGTTCTCCCCACATTTCAGCTGGAGGGGACACATGTTAGACCTGGCACCTTGGTGTGGGTCTCCCTTCCACTTTTCTGTTACTGTGCCTCATGTGTTTTGCTGGTGATAGCTGCTCACAGCACTGTGCCACTGCCAATCAGCACAGATTGGCTTATTTGGTTTACTCTCAGACCCCAGTACAGTGCACCAGGAGTGCCCAGGGCTTGTAAATCCAAATGCTGCTAGGGGGCTTGCCATTAAGAAAATGGGATAAAACCCAAGAAAATCAAAGGACCTGGGTATTTGATAATATAAAAAACAAAATGGTCCTGAACAAACTTCTTTTACCACATATTCATTATAAGACTCATTGTAAATCTGAGCTATTTCATGGGATTAAATCCTGAGATGCTACAAGAGAAAAGAACATACACAGCCAAATGCGTATACACAACAATTAGGTAATACCCAAAAAACAAATTCAAATACAAAATTTATAAGCAATATAAATTTGCAATTTATTTCACATTCATTATATACAAACAAGAAAAAGAAAGGGGATACTGCCAGCTGCAATATAGAGTGCAGAAGTACGTGCTCAAGTGAAAGAGGAAGATGAATAAAAAGGACAATCCAATGTTTTAAACAAAAAGCTAAGGTTCTATTCCCTTAATGTTGAGTCTACCCCACGTATTTTTTCTACAATTCCCCCTGAATTTATTACAAGAGAGGGGACAGGGGTGTAGACTTCAAAAATGGGGGAGATCGTCGACGTTTCAACCCATGCGCTGTGGAGGGAAAGTCAACACCTCAGCTGCGGGTCTTCCTCAGGACGGACAAGGAGAAAGTGGGGGGGACCTATGTTTGGTCAGACAGCGCCCCAAAAAAATTAGGAAAGCCACCAATAAATGATGTGCTTCACAGTCCAATAAATCGAACAGTATTCTGGTTCTCAGCCCTCAATAGCGAGATTCAAAAATCGGGAATGTATTCCCAATGCCTGTGGCAATGTCTATTAAAGGCGACCCACGGAGTGATAACCATTAAGGAATCAACACCAGTTCATGATTCCCTGGCGTGGTCTCTGCTAATGCAAACGTTTCCAAGGAGTATGTTTGGGTAAATGAGATGTGATCCAGACCACCAGAGAAGCACATCATTTATTGGTGGCTTTCCTCATTGGCAATTACAAATCTGTGATTTTTTGGCACAGTTGTGCCCCCGCGTTATCGAACTAGAACTGCGCTGTCTCTTCTATCCGCCCGCAAAACCGATCTCCATGCAGACATTAGACAAGTCTGTTAGTGGTCTTACCGTGTAGCAAAAATGCATACCATTGGAAACAAGAATGCACCCAATGAAATTCGCCACCTCCTTCCGCAAATAGAGACAGCCCGAGACCACTGTAGATTGTTTTCTTTAATGAAAGCCTTGATCCATCATCCCCCCCTCACCTTATACTGAGTACCTCTGGCATCTGACCCTTTCCTACACGCGGTCCGTAATACTGCACTAGAATGATCTATGTAGTGAGCGTCCTAATATTAGTTATCTTTACCGCACTTACCGCACTAACAATTCTTCAGGGCTTCAATGCCGAGATGCCGAGGACTGAATCCCAAGAAATAAGTCAGATACATATATTTTCATTATCTCGCGGGTTGATGTGCTTTAAATGCTGCCCCCACCCCCCTCTTTTCTTTTTATTTAGGTTACAGCGGAGTTTCAGCTGAAGGGTGAGAAGGCCTAACACACTGTATTTTACGCGAAAATAGGCTAGTCCTGTGAGATAGTACGTTGCATGCAAAGACTATCTCTGGGTGCGTGGAATATTTGTATAGTATGAATGCGTATGTGTCATGATTTGTATAGTATGAATGCATATGTGTCATGTGCACCTGAGTCAATATGAGAACGCTTTTGTATGACTGAGATGTTAATCGAGTGGTCAATGGGATGCGAAAAATAGGCCTGGACCTGGTGCCCACACACAAAAGACGAATAGCATTTATTAAAATATCGCACATTCCTTACTAGAAACGTGTCTTTCTGAAGCCATTGAATGGGAGGGTAGCCTACATCAGGAGCCTGAACGATTATTGCAGTACAACGAGCCCGACTCCAATCGATATCCCAAGTGTACGACCTTTTCTAGGAACACTTTCTATCCTATTTACACCAAAGTAATGCGCACCAGTGAGTTGATTTATGTACTGACCAAATAGAGAAGTGAAGAGTCCCCCGGGTTGGGGTTCATTCAATCCCCCTCCACCCAGAAGTTAGAGATATTGTCATGTTTTAGATTTACCCCTTCTTCTTACATCCACAAAGAAAGATAAGAACTGTACAGTTGCACATCTGACTGGCGTCCCTCCTTTACACCTATACCTCAACTTGGACTATCGTTGCTAGATGTTGGGGGACCCCACCGTGAGTATCAGTTCGACTGGGCTAGTGTCCGGTCATTAAAGGGAGTAAGTATTTTCAAAAGAGGTCACCTGCTTAAATGATCGCATGTTAGGAAGGAGGGAAGGAAGGAGCCTGGCCCCCGAGTAAATTAAATGAACAATGAGATGCGCAACGTGCATGAAAAAGCCCTTTTGTCCAAACTGACCCTGCGTTTTGTCTTCGGTTTCTGTGCTTGGTGCATGTACTGTCACGTCCTATTCGGTATTGTATGTATGTAAACTGTGCGTTTATGTTTTCCTTTGGCTTGTGTGTTTAAAATATAAATCGTCCTGTACTGTTCTATGTTGTACGTATACTGAATACAATTATTGCTGTGCACACTCTCTCTCTCTCTCTCTCTCTCTCTCTCTTTTGAGACTACCTACACTGTGGGACCCATTCCATAAGACAACTGGGTGGACTCACTCTTAGCAATTCACTTCATAGAATACGGTGAAAAAATGCTTTTGAATAAATCAAGACACTGTACCTCCCAAGTACGGGCCTAAATTGGCTTTAACATGACAGTGTTTGAACAAATTGTCAGGAACACAATACCATATTATGCCATGTTACTACCCCTCCTTTCAGTAAAATGGTGGAATTTCAATTGGCTGAAAATGAAAGGACGGGTACACTGATGTCCCCTAATCTGAGCCATAAAAGGGGGCTATACGTCGATGGCTTTCGTTCAAAATGCCTCAATGGCATCACCATCATCGTTCATGTTACCACGAACATTGCATATAAATTGTAGGGACATCGCAAGTCCTTCATTAACTAGTGAAGTAATTAGGTTGTAAAAGATGATGTAAAAATAAGAATAAGATTTACAGTAAATGATTAACTAAACTGAAAGGAATGTTGTAGTAAGCCCTGCTGAATGGGTACTGAAGTCAAGATGTTTAGCTAAAAGTAAGGATCATTGACAGGATGGAACAATGCTCAGCCTGTGTACTTCATGATAAACAATAGCTAGGAAGGGTACCTGTATGCCCATGATAATAGCACATCACACTTTTTGTAGTTAGCAGACCTTGAAGCAAATATAGCTCAACAGCATTTAGTTTATAACAACAAGTCTCTGCCTGAGGAGCCGGTTTGAATTTGACAGACTATATAATTGACAGATATTAGATTTCTTGCCACAATCAAGAACGTAAAAGGAATGGACACCGAAGATAAAAAGTATGGTGGAAATTCCTAGAAGTGCTTGCAGACCTGCACAACAGTAATGGTTTATGAGTGAATAATATGCACAGATGTAAAGATTAAGAGTCTCCATACTATCTTCATTTTTGAGTAAACGATAAATATTTCCCCAGCTACTTTGGGTTGGGAGAGAAAATTTAAATTGTGTAACGTCTTCCTCTGCCAGTTCTCTAAAATTTGTTTTATACTCATTATTAGATTAAAGATACCCTCCTGTCATTGGAAGAGAGAGGTCAGACACGATGCACAGCCCGGCTGCAGATCATGAAACACCTATGACCACGACCAAGGTGGAGCCTCAGAGCAAAGAGATGCAGGACGAGGCACCATCCCCAACAAGGAAAATAAAAGAAAGCCTGTTGGTCCACTTGTGCCTGAAGTTAAATTTCTGCCCCCCTTGGTCCATTTCAGATCTGACCCCACTCCACCCTCTCTTCCCTTGACTTCCCCAAACACCCCCTCCTTTTTCAAATGGGGTTTTTGTAATTGAATAGATGAAGAAACACTGCACGAAGATAGAATAGGGTTATTAGGGATGGACTTCACGGATCAAGAATAAGGTGCGGGTACCCTGTCTAAGGTACCAGCGATAGATTAGTTAGGGAACAAGGCAAAAGGGACTGTGATCCCAGAGCAAGAACGACCTGACCTTCAACGTGAAATCTGGATCCGAGCTGGACGCATAGCTCCACCGCTGGTGGTAAACAGTGCCAACGCTAGAAAAGAACAATGGGAGCCTACCAGTGATGGCTTACTGTAAAAGACACTGGAAAGAAGAGAACAATGGGAGCCTACCAGTGATGGCTCACTGTAAAAGACACTGGAAAGAAGAGAACAATGGGAGCCTACCAGTGATGGCTCACTGTAAAAGACACTGGAAAGAAGAGAACAATGGGAGCCTACCAGTGATGGCTCCCTGTAAAAGACACTGGAAAGAAGAGAACAATGGGAGCCTACCAGTAATGGCTCCCTGTAAAAGACACTGGAAAGAAGAGAACAATGGGAGCCTAACAGTGATGGCTCCCTGTAAAAGACACTGGAAAGAAGAGCCTTTGAACATTTTCACTCCCTGACCCTTACTTATATTAGGTTGAATTTCTCTCCCAATCACCTCTTATTGATTATGCCCCAATTGGACATGAAAACGATTTTCCTTTGAAACCCTACGTCGATCACATTCACTGTGTCATTAAATGAATAATAACGTAGAAATATGGAAGAAAGAGTAAATTATGCATCACAATGATTGTAGAACACCAGTTGTCCTCATGAACATACTTATTAGTTTGGCTCCTCATATAGTCTAGATCTCAAATAATGCACTTAATGGTCCTTATCTTACCAGAACAATTTGTATGATAACATTTTTGTATTAGAACACATTTACTGCATCATCTAAGAATTATGCTCATCTGCAGGTCTAAACGTATGGTACGACAAATGCCATTTTGTATGCACTGTCTCCCTGCTTATTACATTGACTGCATAGGTTATTGACGATACTGTTTGTACTGATAGCAGAATTGTTTTCATCTGCCCATAAAACATATAGGCCACCAAAGACTGCAATGAACAGCCCAACTGCATGTTTAGCTATGAGGCAGAAAGTAAAGAAACTTATGACGATAAATATTGGCAAAGAAAAATGGGCTTGATAATGATACCCTCCTTTCCTCTACCACCCTCATCCCCCTCCACACGACTATCATTGCTGGTTACTCACCCTCTGTTTTGTGTATAATAATGTCAACTAGTACATAATCACAACAGATGTGAACAGAAATAACTAACCTATGTTAAAAACTGGGGACTGTTGAGATCGATAAACTTTAAGTATACATAAGCGGCATTCATTTATGTTCGTCACAGCCACTGTTGAGAGCAAAGTGAAGATCGTGAAACATTGCCTGCGCCATCTTGCTTAGCAAGGGCCTCTGCGTGCGCGTAAGCAGCAACCATTTTAGATATCGCAGCCATTTCATTCACTGCTAATCACCTATGATTCACCCTGACCTCGCAATCATCCCCAGCGCCCTGACTAAGCATGACCAAATGTACTGTGGTTGTAAAACCTTGTCCTCGTGACAAAGCCCCGGAGCCACTTCCCGCTCTAAACCCATTTGTCCTTTCATCCTCCGCTCACAAGCAAACCCTTCTGATAACCTCTCTGACCGCACTTGGCTGCTCAATCCGGTCCCAGGCACTAACCGACCCCTGCGGACATAGTTTATTGCCCCCACATGGCAGGACTTGTTGCACTAACAAAGAAGTCTGATTTAATCAATAGCACGAACCCTCAGATCTGACCGATCCCACACATTTTTAGATCCTGTCGGAATGTCCAGGTGCAAGATAGCGATCATCTGTTTGATTTGGGATCGGGGACGACAGCTGCTGGGTCTGTGTGGGAACCTTCTGGAGGTGAGAATTCCAAGGATGTTTGACCACCAATAAACTGATGTAAACGTGTATAAAAGACCGAGCAGCGGAGAAGTGGTTAGAACACCTCCCAAAGATATTCTGTGTGTCCGAGTTGATGTGTTCTCCTCTGGAGTAATAAACCTGTTTCTTGCCATCCAGTTTACCAGCGCATGCCTCTTTATTTTGGTAACTAATATTGAAGGGAATTAGAGGCGTCTTGCGCCGGGTAGCTTTGGTATTTACAAGAGAAACGCTGTTTTTCTACATCCCAAAGGAAGGATAACATTGGGACTGCCTAAGTACATTTTACGAGTGTAGTTTCCAATTTGAAGAGGATGGGAAACCCAAATGTGGTGTCTCTTGACTCACAATTTAAAAACACAACTTGTGGCGAAGTTGGTTTTTAAATTGTAGCATTAAAAATGTGGCAAAATGTCATAAAACCATTTGGTATTTTCTGCCTGTCCCTGGATTACAAATCTTGGGTTGTTACTGCTGAATTCCTGTATTCCATCTAGACATCCACAAACAAAGAAAGGGTAGGTGTGACTGAGCAGCTATCTGCATGTTGATGAGTCATCCTGAGCAGGATGCGAGTGATGAGCTGACACTTTTACCCCTGAAAATGCTGTGTCCTGTTCCCACACAAAGGATTGCATACCCTCCTGGAGAGAGTGTGGAGCAAGGGCAGGAAAGGCAGGGTCTTGTGCACTTCAAAGCATCTCTATGAAGCGTCCCCACTTTAAAAGACAAACTGGGTATAAGTAGTGGACTTCTGACACCTACTCAGAATACTACTGAACCTGAGGACATTCTCGCAGGAAAAAGGACTGCTGTGCTGTAGGAGTCCCTGCCTCTTTGCTGAACTGCATTGGTGTGTTGGTCTGCTGCTTCTTGCTTGGGAGTGAGAAGGACTAGACCTGCTCTTTACATCCCAGAATGAAAATAAATACTCCTCAAGGACTTGCTGGCTTGCCTCTTGTTTCTAAAGTCTCAGGGATATCAACGACTTCACCTCTTTCTTCAACTCAGCACCAGGACTTTGATTGCTGTAAGTCTTGTTCTGCCTAGTATTGATCAGAACCACACATTACTGTCTGGACAGTCAGATCTGCAAGGATGGGCACTTCCTGAAGGACTTTCTAGTCTGCAATTGGTTTGCAGACCCTCCTCCATGGATATTATTGCTTGGGTATCTAGTCTAAGTAAAGGAATCTACGGCTTGAGTCTCTATCAGTTGAAAAAGTTACTTAACTTCGATAACACCTTATCTGGTAGAGACTATGTTTAGTCACAAATACCGTACCGACCCACTCATCCTCTGAGAACAGATTTCTAGGGACAAAGGTGACCCCTTTCAGGGCCCTAGTTTTGACACATCAGTTGTCAGTGTTCTTCATGGCTCTGCACTTCTGACATAAAAAGTCATGAAAAGAAAAGGCAGAATGGCGGCTTTATAGCCACTGCAATGTCACTTTTGGCATGCGCGACGCTGCAGAAGGAGGTTAAGTCGATCAAGGTCACCTATCAGTGCACCAGGGTTCTACTTATGAAACATCTTCCGGATTAAGTCTGTGGTCTAGGAAAATTTGGAACCAATGCATCACCTGCCATGAGATCACGACCGACACGTCAAAGCTGCTGCATGGAGTGGGACTTGTGCATCGCTCTTGGTAGCACCACATCGCCTCCAGAATGACTGCATCTGAACCAAAGCATCTATGCATCGGCTGCAGTGCCTAAGGAACCGCTGCACTGGAATCAGCGCTTCGTCCAGAGACTCGATGCATCGCCACTACTGCATGGGAAATCCGGCACAACCTCAACTGTGTGGGGAGCATCGACCCATCGCACCTCGCATTTCGTGCTGCAACAAGGATTAAGGTACTTTGCTCAGCGGGCCTTGCGTGGGTGCTATAGGCGGCCTGTGCGCCATTGTGGGCTGCCTGAATTCTTGACTTTGACTTGGTCCTGCACAACCATTTTACCCCTCTATGCACTATTTGCTTCTAAGTGCTATTTTAACTCTTATTCTGTAAAAATTCATATCTTGACTTCTACGTATTGGATTGGTGTTGTTTTGGTCTTGTTTTGTTCAGAATATGATCTTCTATTTTTCTAAACTGGTGTTGTGTCTTTTTGTGGTGGTTTCACTGTGTTACTGTTTGATGTGTTACACAAATACTTTACACATTGCCTCTTAAGTTAAGCCTGTCTGCTCTGTGCCATGCTACCAGGAGTTGAGCACAGGTTAATTTCTGCTGTGTACCTGACTTATCCTGAATAGGACTGGGGTTCCTGCTTTGACAGGGTGCATACTCTGTGTTGGACAGGCCCCACGAAGGGCTCGCTCCCTCCCCGCATGGCAGGGCCCAGACACCGGCTCTCCGGGGGCTGCCCGCAGAAGCAACCAGCAACCCGTCCCCTCCGGGACGCCTGCTCCCGGATATCTCTGTGTCACGGGCCCGGGCCCCCGTCAGCCCCATTGCCCGGCCCAGCCGCCATCTTGGACACTGCACCACGCGGCCGCGTGGCCTCAGCTCGACCCCAACCCTGGGCCCGGCCAGGCCCCGCCATCCCGGCACCACCATCCATCCAGGAGGTGAACGGACCACTTGGCAGACTAATGGGAGAAAGAAGTGTCGATGGCTCTCGCCCGCCTGGTGCCGATCGCCCCCAGCCTCCCCGGGTGCTGGCTCCACCCCCCTGCTGGGTGTCTGGACTCCCTCATCCCGGACCTCCCGACCTCCCAGTGCGAGGGTCCGGACATCAAAGGGCGCCAGACCTATAACCGAGGCAGCCCCAGAGCAGGAAGGCAGTTGTATCCTGGAGTCGAGAGACACCGAGAAGAACTCATCCTTGAGGGACTGCTGGCGCTGCCGCAGCCCTGCCTTGTGAACTATCATCCTGCCTGCTGGCGCTGCCGCGGCCTTCTGCAACCTTCATCCTCGTGGGACCTGCTGGCGCTGCCACGGCCCGTTGTAACTTCCATCCCCGTGGGACCTACTGGCGCTGCCGCGGCCCGGTGTAACCGTCATCCTCATTGGGACCTGCTGGCGCTGCCGCGGCCCGTTGCCATCTACGATCTCTTCGGGACCTGCTGGCGCTGCCGCGGCCCGACCCGTCCGACCGCCGAGCTCGAGGATTGTGAGCTACCGCCGTTCCACCTCAGTACCCGTAGGTACCAAGACTGTCCCGCTACCCCCTTTTCCCTACTAGAGACTAGAATTGAGAGGATCATCGTGTCCTGATCTCCTTGTATCGTACTACCTTACTTCAAGTACTGCCTATAAAAGGTGTTAATCTGATCTTCGTGTGGTGTCCATCTGTGGGGGGGAAGTTACTTGTCTGTACGATCGCTGGAGACGGCCCTCACCGGAGGCCTCTCCCCTTGTGCTCGGCCGACCCTCCAGGTCCCCGTCTAACATTGGTGGCCAGCGGCGCGATCCGAACCAACGCATAACCGTACAGAGAGTAACTCACCCTACGACTAATCCACAATGACGACCAGAGAGAGCGGATCTGCAGAGAAATTCCAGAGGGAAAACTGGAAGAGTACAACCACCGAGAGCTAAAACAATTTTGCATAGAACTAGGCATTGCCACTACCGGTCTGAGCACGAAAGAGGACTTCAAACACGCCCTAGAATGCTGGGCAGAGACAAATATCGCCGGACCCCGGGACCCCGAAGCCCCGGAGACAAACACCACTCTGACGGAAGAAAGGAGAACGGATCTCTCCCGGGAAGAGATCCGAGAACGAGAGAAAAATAGACTACACGAGTTAGAGTTGGCACGGCTCAAATTAGACGGAGAATTGAAACTGGCAGAACAAAAGATGAACTTAGAACACTTACGGCTCCAAGAAGAGCGAGAGGAAAAGCAGAGACAGAGAGAACTCGAAGAAAAAAGACTGGCATACGAACACGAGTGCAAGCTAGCGGAGATAGAAATGCGCAAACAGAACAAAGACCTAGGGGTGCCCGAGCAACCGCGCCCCCCAGGTACTACCGAACAGAAGGTCCACATCCCCAAGGATGTGGTCCGTGAATACTATCGGAACGACGACATACAGCAGTGGTTCAAGGCCTACGAGATCGCCATGACTGCCCACCGGATCGCTCGAAGTGACTGGGGAGCCGGTCTATGGGGGAGATTCGTCAATGAAGGCCGGGATGCCCTGCTGCAGCTTCCGGACCATCAAATGACGTCCTTTGACCACATGAAGGCCGCCCTCCTCAGTCGATATGGGCTGACGCCCGAGATGTACCGCCAGAGGTTCCGCAACTGCACCCGGATCCCGGGTACAACCTGGATAGAATATGTGAACTATTTCAGCCGAGCCTTCGAGGGATGGATCAAGGGTAGCAACGTAACAACCTACGAACAGCTCTTCAACCTCATTGTGTGGGAGCACCTCTCCAACAACTGCTTCGTCGAGCTCAGGCAGCACCTCCTTGACAGTAAATTGACTGACCCACGGCAGCTCGCCGCCGAGGCTGACCGATGGGAGAGCACCCGAGTGACCCGGAGTGGGCCAAACGAGCCGAACAGAACCAACCAAGGTCATCATCGTCCCCGAGGAGGAGGAGGAGGACAGGGCCGGGGCAGAGACGCCGTCCCGGCCGCTCCCGCCAACAACACCCCGCCCCCGGCCGGCCGGGGCAACCCCCGATGCGCCCGGGGTTCCGAGCCAACATTACGTGTCATCGATGCCAGCGAGTCGGCCACTATGCCAGTGACCCGACCTGCCCAAAGAACCAGACCCCCGGGCCCCGCCAGGTGGCTGCCGCCGCCCTAGGAGAAGAGCAAGTCTCCGAAGAGCCTGAAGAGTACGAGCAGGAGCAGCCCGAGTGGGAACCTGCCGCCATGACCCTGGCCTGCCTAGGGGGACGGGACCTGATCCCGCGGGCTCCCCTACCAGCCAACACCAGGAAATACAGCCAGTGGGTGAACATAAATGGGCGTAAGGCCGAAGCCCTGCGTGACACAGGGGCCAGTGTGATGGCCGTCCGTTGTCACCTGGTGACCCCAGAACAAATTCTGCCAAACGTTCTTTGCCCCGTCCGATCGGCCGACAATTCGGAGAGCCTGTGTCGGATGGCCTGCATCCCCTTCGAATGGGGAGGAGTCTCCGGTATGTTAAAAGTGACTGTCCTCGACGATGCCCCCGTGGACTGCCTCCTGGGGAACGATCTCGAGAGTTCCCCGTGGGCAGCCGTTGAAAGAAGAGAGCACCTGGGGATGTTAGGCCTCCCGGGCTGGGCGTGCGTAACAACCCGGTCCATGGCCGCCGATACCATCCCTAGATCTGAAGAACCCGAATGGCCAGCACCTCCTCCCCCGATCGCTCCAGAGGGAGACTCCATCCGTACCGACACCCCGCAACAAACCCACGAAGAGCCCGCTCAGCCCCAAGACCTTCCGGACCTGGCTCAGTGGCGTCAGGAAGGGGGGCCCACCCAAGAACAATTCCGGCAAGAGCAAAAGACATGTCCCTCCCTCGAGGGACTGCGACAGCAAGCGCTCGCCCAGGACGCAGGAGACACCGCAGGGGCCCACTGGATCTACTGGGACAATGACCTACTGTACAGCGAACAAAGAATAGCGGAGCTGGGGGCCAGTCGAGTGCTGGTGGTGCCCCTCCGTTTCAGAGACTTCCTTCTGAACTTGGCCCATGATGTCCCCCTGGCTGGACACTTGGGGCAAGACAAAACATACAACCGCCTGGTGACTCACTTTTACTGGCCGAAAATGAGAAATGACGTCTCCACCCACTGCCGGTCCTGCCCGACCTGCCAGGCCAGCAGGAAGAGCGGCCGCAAACTCAAGGCACCTCTGCAACCATTCCCCGTGGTGACCACCCCGTTCGAAAGGGTGGGAATAGACATTGTGGGGCCCCTGGACCCCCGAACAGCACAAGGGCATCGATTCATCCTGGTCCTGGTGGACCACGCCACCCGCTATCCTGAGGCGGTCCCCCTTCGAACTGTAACAGCACCAGTGGTAGGTCGAGCCTTAATGGGGATCTTCTCTCGAGTGGGCTTCCCCAGGGAAGTCGTCAGCGACAGGGGCACGAACTTTATTTCGAAATATATGAAATCCCTATGGCAACAGTGCAGAGTCACCTACCAATTCACAACCCCCTATCACCCGCAAGGAAACGGACTGGTCGAGCGATTCAACCGCACTCTCAAGGGGATGATCATGGGGCTGGAAGAACCCCTACGCCGCCAGTGGGACGTGCTACTACCGTGCCTCCTCTTCGCCTACCGAGAAGTCCCCCAGAAGTCCCTCGGCTTCAGCCCTTTCGAACTCCTGTACGGACACCCTGTTCGCGGGCCTCTCAGCCTAGTTAAAGAAGAGTGGGAAATGGCCCCCCTGAAGACCCCTCCAGACGTCTACAAGTACCTCCTGACCCTCCGTAATCAGACCCGGCGATTCAGAGAGCTCGCCAAAGCCAATCTTGAAGCCAGTCAGGAGGACATGAAGAAGTGGTACGATCAACATGCCTCTTCCATCGAATTCGAGCCTGGCCAGCAGGTATGGGTGATGTCCCCCATCGAACCTTGTGCCTTACAGGACAAATGGACGGGGCCCTTCAAGGTGATCGAGCGTAAGAGCCCCGTCACCTACCTCATCGACATGGAATCCCCCGGAACCCCCTCCGGGTCCTCCACGCCAACAGACTCAAACCCCACTTCGTGCGCTCGGAGCTCAGCCTGCTGATGGCTACAGACAGTGGGGCGGAAGAGGACTCCGAGCCCCTCCCTGACCTACTGGGGGCCGGGGAAAAAGATGGTTCGGTGGACGGGGTCCAACTCTCCGAGGCTCTGACCCCGGAGCAGCGCCAAGACTGTAGGGCTCTCCTGCTGCAATTTGCAAACCTATTCTCCCTCGCACCCGGGGTCACCCCCTGGTGCCTGCATGACGTGGACACTGGCGACAGTCCGCCTATCCGACACCGCCCGTACCGAGTACCAGATCGGGTACGCACCTGCATCCAAGAAGAAGTCTCCAAGATGCTCGCACTCGGAGTCATCGAACCCTCGGACAGCCCCTGGGCCAGCCCGGTTGTACTGGTCCCCAAAGCTGCGGCCCCGGGCACCACACCCGAGCTCCGGTTCTGCGTCGACTATCGGGGTCTGAACGCTGTCACCCGAACCGACGCTCACCCCATCCCCCGAGCCGACGAACTAGTTGACCGCATGGGGGCGGCCCGCTACCTAAGCATCTTCGACCTGACGGCGGGCTACTGGCAGATCGGCCTCACCCCCAGGGCACAAGAACGATCCGCTTTCTCCACCCCGGATGGACACTACCATTTCAGAGTGATGCCATTCGGCATGAAAAACGCTCCAGCCACGTTTCAACGACTTGTGAACCAGGTATTGGCGGGCCTCGAAGAGTTCAGCGCCGCATACCTGGACGACATCGCGGTGTATAGCCGCCACTGGTCAGACCACCTCCGCCACCTCCGAGGGGTCCTGCAGGCCCTCCAACGGGCCGGCCTCACAATCAAGGCCAGCAAGTGCCAAATCGGCCAGGGGTCCGTGACCTACCTCGGACACCAAGTGGGGAGCGGTCTGGTGGCCCCCCTCCAGCTCAAGATCGCTGCCATCCAGTCCTGGCGCCCCCCCGTAACCCAAACCGAGGTCCGAGCCTTCTTGGGGCTCACTGGATACTATCGGCGGTTCGTAAAGGACTATGGCAGCATTGTGGGGCCCCTCACGGAACTCACATCCAAGACCAACCCAAAAACAGTCAACTGGACTCCCGACTGTCAAGCGGCCTTCGAGAGGCTGACGGCCGCCATGTGCACCGCTCCTGTGCTCCAGGCCCCCGACTACAGCCGTGAGTTCATTGTCCAGACTGATGCCTCAGACCATGGCATCGGGGCCGTCCTCTCCCAACTGAACCCCGAGGGAGTCGACCAACCAGTGGCCTTCATCAGCAGACGCCTCCTGCCCCGAGAACAGCGCTGGAGCACCGTTGAGCGAGAGGCCTTCGCAGTAGTATGGGCCCTCAAGAAGCTCCGGCCTTACCTCTTCGGAACCCACTTCCGGGTACAAACAGATCATCGGCCCCTGCAATGGCTAATGCAAATGCGGGGGGAGAACCCCAAACTATTGCGATGGTCCATCTCCCTGCAGGGGATGGACTTCACTGTGGAGCATCGCCCTGGCCAAGACCACGCCAACGCGGATGGCCTGTCCCGCTTTTTCCGCCTCGACGAGGAGAGTCCCGAAGAGGATGGGTGACTCTCCCCGCCTTCAGCTGGGGGGGACGCATGTTGGACAGGCCCCACGAAGGGCTCGCTCCCTCCCCGCATGGCAGGGCCCAGACACCGGCTCTCCGGGGGCTACCCGCAGAAGCAACCCGCAACCCGTCCCCTCCGGGACGCCTGCTCCCGGATATCTCTGTGTCACCGGCCCGGGCCCCCGTCAGCCCCATTGCCCGGCCCAGCCGCCATCTTGGACACTGCACCACGCGGCCGCGTGGCCTCAGCTCGACCCCAACCCTGGGCCCGGCCAGGCCCCGCCATCCCGGCACCACCATCCATCCAGGAGGTGAACGGACCACTTGGCAGACTAATGGGAGAAAGAAGTGTCGATGGCTCTCCCCCGCCAGGTGCCGATCGCCCCCAGCCTCCCCGGGTGCTGGCTCCACCCCCCTGCTGGGTGTCTGGACTCCCTCATCCCGGACCTTCCGACCTCCCAGTGCGAGGGTCCGGACATCAAAGGGCGCCAGACCTATAACCGAGGCAGCCCCAGAGCAGGAAGGCAGTTGTATCCTGGAGTCGAGAGACACAGAGAAGAACTCATCCTTGACGGACTGCTGGCGCTGCCGCAGCCCTGCCTTGTGAACTATCATCCTGCCTGCTGGCGCTGCCGCGGCCTTCTGCAACCTTCATCCTCGTGGGACCTGCTGGCGCTGCCGCGGCCCGTTGTAACTTCCATCCCCGTGGGACCTGCTGGCGCTGCCGCGGCCCGGTGTAACCGTCATCCTCGTTGGGACCTGCTGGCGCTGCCGCGGCCCGTTGCCATCTACGATCTCTTCGGGACCTGCTGGCGCTGCCGCGGTCCGACCCGTCCGACCGCCGAGCTCGAGGATTGTGAGCTACCGCCGTTCCACCTCAGTACCCGTAGGTACCAAGACTGTCCCGCTACCCCCTTTTCCCTACTAGAGACTAGAATTGAGAGGATCATCGTGTCCTGATCTCCTTGTATCGTACTACCTTACTTCAAGTACTGCCTATAAAAGGTGTTAATCTGATCTTCGTGTGGTGTCCATCTGTGGGGGGGAAGTTACTTGTCTGTACGATCGCTGGAGACGGCCCTCACCGGAGGCCTCTCCCCTTGTGCTCGGCCGACCCTCCAGGTCCCCGTCTAACACTCTGCTAACCAGAAACACAATTTCTAACAGTCAGTGCCTGGAAGGAAGACACAGAACCGCCCTTCCTTCAGGCAGGCACTAGGGTGAAAGCAAGCCATGATGTGTAAGGCATGTAACACAGGGGGGGCAAGATGGCGTCCGGTCACTCGACTGTGTGAGCTGGCATTCTGAGCTCTTCTGGCCAATTCCACCCACATAAGGCTACCGCTGTGAGAAAGCAATCGGCAGGCAACTCTGAGGCTATGTCCTGGTGTCTGACTCTGCCACGGCGTGAATTATTTATTAACATACCTCTGCTGGGATACACTTCAGTGTGGTCCGGTCTCTTTTGGTCATCCTGGAGTGCATCTGGCGTAATGGCCCCTAAAGTGCCCCCGAAGATTTTAAAGACCCGCGTCGTTCAAACGCAGTCGGCAAGTCCCGGGAAAGTCCTTAGCGGGGAAAAAGACATACAAATCACCCGCGGTACAGAGGAGACTGTGGCAGGTGCTGGCAAAATGAAGCAGACGCTTCCCTCGCTTTTCAAGCTGCAAGGGGGGAAGTCGAAGAAGTTAGATACTCCAGTGAGTGGAGGTACCTGTAAGCAGGGACAAGAATGTGTCCCTGCTGCGGGGAAGGCGGTTAGCCGTAATTAACTGAGCGGGACGATCTAAAGGCAGACTTACCCATTAGCGCGAGGCTCCTTGAGGAGAATGTGTGCATTACGTCCCCTGAGTGCAGTGGGTCCCCGCATCCTCAACAAGCCAGGGCGGGGGAGTCGATCGGTCTAGATGGCGGTCAGCCCAAATGGTGATTTGTTTCCTTCTGGTGAAAATGAAAGCGCCTTTGCAACAGTGTCTAAAGGGGAAAGTGAACTCTATACTGGGGTTTCTTTTCCAAATAATGGAATTATGGGAGATGTAGTTCCATACTCTCCTGCCATGTCTATGGGTGAATTAAATCATCGGACTCTGGAAGCACCCAGTGAAGGTATTGACCCGGTGAGCGTAGAGGCTCCAGCTGATGGTAGCGGTTTTGGTAAAGAGACTGAGGGTGCTGAAAAGTTTTACTCCATGTCGGACCATACAGGATCCTCAGAGGATGAAGAGCCGGATAAAGAATGGACAGATGACGATAGCGATTTAACTGACTGGCAGTTTGGTGAAGCTCAAAAAGCCAAACTCCATAAAATCTAAATTAAATGATCAAGGGTGGCTTGCATCAAATAAGGTAGCCGGATTAACAGGCTCGGCAGGATCAATGGTTTGGGATTATTCGTTCTCTACCCAGCCTGGATATGCTGCTGATGTCTCCAAAGTTATTGATGTTACTCAAGTGCCACCTGCATAAATAACGCTCTCAACCATCTACCAGACTATCACGGCCCATCGAGAAGAATCGCGCCAGGAGAGTTCTCGGACACAAGGGACATGCCGAAAGATGCAGAACTCAATCCACAGAGTGGCCAAACATGTTCGGATATAGCCTCTAGGATTGTAGAGGCAGAGGAAAGGATCTCTGCCTTGGAGGATGACCTCGCAATACAGAAGGGTCTTATGGATATGGTTAAGTCACAGAGGGATGATATTATCTGGAAGCTGATGGACCTGGAAAATAGAGCCCGGAGGAACAATTTAAGAATTCTAGGAATTCCGGAGGGCAGAGAGGGATCTGACGTCAGGCAGTTTGTTGTTGAACTTTTCTCTGAAGCATTTCCTGAATTAAAACAGTGGGACTGGCAGGTGGAGGTTCTACGAGCTCATCGTTTTCCCTTCAAGATAAAACTGAAGTCTGGTTCAGCTATGGATAAGCCTAGGGCTATATTGATTTGCCTAAATAATTTTTTAACTAGGGAGGGAGTGTACCACCTAGCAAGACTGGATAGGAAGCGAGTAGGGAAAGACTGTGAGTTCTTTGTTAATCCAGTCTTCTATCAGGCCACAGTGGAGCGGAGGTGACGGCTCTGCCAGCTGTTAGTCCCATTCCAAGCGAATGGGACTAACATCAACTTTCCATCGAAGTTGAAAATAATCCACCAGGGTCAGACAAAATGTTTCTTCTCTGAAATTCAGGCAAAGGAATTTTTGAACTCTATCTAGTTCAGTTAGTTTCTTCTTTCTGCCACACTCCTTCATAGGGGCCACTGTGTTTTCTAGGTATAAGGGTGGGTGGGGTATTCTGTAGGTGAAATCTTTTTGGTCTGTTTTATTTGATTTTCACCCCACTGTTTTTCTGGCCAAGATGGGAGGAAGGATCCAGGGGAGGGCTGTGGGTTAGCCAGCGTATCAATCATGCTCAGAAACTAAAGTCATGACATAGTCATGACTAACTGTCATGACTATATCAAACCCACCCATCCCCTCCCCCACCACTGCACTCCACCCCCTTATGAGGCATCATAAGGGGGGTGGAGTCCTGATGCCTCATAGGGGGGGTGGAATGCAGTGGTGGGGGAGGGGATGGGTGGGTTGGATATAGTCATGACAGTTAGTCATGACTATGTCATGACTTTAGTTTCTGAGCATGGGCTTGTTGATGTCTGGCACAGGCATAAAAAAGAGGAGGACGGCTTTGCGTATTAGTCCGCCCCTCTTAATAAAATGGTGCAGCTGGATTATTGTGTTGGACTTGGCCCTTCTGGCAGGTTCACCCCTGAACTTTTTGCTTATGAATGTGAATTGGTGGTAGTGATTTTTGATTTCTGCGCACTTTGCCACTGTGTCCCAGGGTAAAGTGCGTGCGTGTTGTGAGGTTGGCCTGCCCTCCCATAGGAATGCATGGGGAATGTATGTGTTCTATGTTAGTTCCTGATGCGTGGGGAGTGCAAGCTCGAGTTTGGTATGTGCGGACTCGTGTGATTAAATGCTGCGCAACGATGTGTGCGGCATGATAGTGTCTAGTGTGGAAGTGCCACTTCTAGAAGATGCCATGTCTGTGTAAATTATGTCTGGCGTGTGATTGGCTGGAGCTGGCTGGTGGGCCAGGCTCCAGGAGTCAGGATGGGTGTGCCCCGGTGGTGAATGGGAGATCTCTATGTGTGATGGCTGGAGAGGAGTCACCTGGGACCTGAATAGGGCTGGACTTGCCCCACACAATGCTGGCTCCGCCCCCTGTGGTGCGACTGATGTTCCTAGCCTGGCCAGTGAATAGGGAGAGGGGCTGAGAAAAACAAAGTGCTCCAAAACCAGCTGCAACTGTTTTTTCCCCCACCCTGCACACAGACAAAGGGTTTACCTGTATAAAAAGGGGCCGTGTCCCCAGAAATGTGGTTTTCTTGCTGATCTTACTTTAGAGGGGGGACTGCTGCTGCTGGGCACCAGGAGGACTGCCACTGGGAATTGTCTCCCTGCCTAGGAGGACCCTGTGAGCTGGCCCCTGGGCCCAGTCTTGCCCCCCCACCTACTGAAGGACTTGTTGCTGGACTTTGGGGGCATTAGCTCATGAGAGCGCTTTACTTTTAACTTTCTGAAGCCCTACAGTGCCTGGGTGTGCTGGATTTGCTCCTAGCGCTCTGAGCGCTTTATTTCCACTTTGGCAGCTGCCCACATGGCATATTGCCAATTCTGGTGGGTCTGCTTTTGAGAATTCCATAGCAGGTGCCTACCCCACAACTGGGGGCCTCTGGAGGGAGCCTACCCCTCCTTCGGGCCGAGTCCGAGATCCCCCGGCGAAAGCAAACCGAGGGAACAGCTGCTGACGTCACCCGGCAAGCCGTGCTGCCATTGGTGGAGGTCGCGGGAGGCTCGCCGGGCAACTCGCGCTGCAATTGACCCCCTAAGCAGGAAGCAGACTGGAGCCTACCCGGTCCTCCTGCGTCCGAACGAGAAAGCCAGCGTCGTCCCGCCCCCTGGCTCCCAGGAGCGAGGGAGAGCCCCGGGGAGCGAGAGAGGACCGCAAAGTGGGAGAGCCCCGAGGAGCGGGAGCTCTCCTGTCACAGTCGCCACACGACCCGGGGAGTCCGCAGTTGTGAAGAGAGGGGGGCGGTTGAGGCAAATTGCCAGTGCCCGCCCCCCTCCAGTGGTGCAAACTTCTGTGTGGGGCGCTGTGAGAGTAGAGCAGCCCCGGCAGGCAGCAGGACGCTCCCCCAGCGAGGCCCCATTGTTGTTAGAGCCCACAAGGGCTCTGGGGGCATTTCCTGATTCAGAGTCCCCCGAGCGGGACTCCAACGTCGGGACAAGTTGGTCATTCCGAGCCCAAGAGGCTCAAGGGGCATTTGAGGGTGGTAGAGCAGCCCCGGCTGGCAGCGGGCCACTCCCCCCACACTGGGCATTCTTTCTTCGGAGCACCGAGGCTCCCAGCCCGCCTTGTTGTTTCTTGAGCCCATGAGGCTCCAACATGTTGGCCCCATTGTTGCTACAGCTGCCCAGCACTTAGTGGGCAGCTGCTCCATTTATGCCCCCTGACATTGCGGACACAGTGCGTCCTAGCCCCAGAGAGGTCAGTTGGCCTGGGGACAGTCACATGTTGTGGCCAAAGTGATTTCTGTGCAATTGTTCTTACCTACACCTCTGAATGTGTTTCTATGCATCATGTGTTATGCTTTTATGCCGATACCCCTAAATGTATAGTGATACTTAGGTGGTTGTTCTACCTAGTACAGGTGCTGCTAGTGAGGTCCTGGTTCCCTGCGTGATATTTTCCTAACGTGGTTAGGGTTGCGTAGGTGGTACTTACCTCTTACCAGTGGTTACTGGTTGTGTGCTTTTTTTTCTATTTGGTGCTACAATTATTATTGTCCTATGTGCTAAGCACTATTCCTACAAGAATTATTATTCCTACAAAGTGCTATTTCTAACAAGTATTCTAAGTCTAAAAGTGCATTTTCCTGCCAGTGGTCCATGTGGCCCTGTCCTGTACATATATCCCCTGTAAATTCTGTCCGTGCTTGTTGGCACATTATAAAGTGTGCATTTTAATCTAATGTGTTTTGGTATAATACAAAGGCTATTTTTATATATAGCCTTGTGTGGAGTTTCCTTTGTGGTGGGCCTTGGGTGTTGTTGCTGGGGGTGCGTGCGCAAACACTTAACTTACATAGCCTCCGGGATAAGCCTTACTGCTCGTGCCACGTTGCCTAGAGGGAGAGCAGGGGTTATCTTTGGCGTGTAACTCCCTTGCCCTGACTAGAGTGGTGGTTTCTGCCTAGCTTTGGCGCAAGCCTCAGCCAACTGGAAATCCCATTTCTAACACTTTTCATATCTGAACAGCTGGTAGGAGAGGCCTCGTTGAAGTTTCCCCAAGAACACTTTCTGATCATAATGCGGTGATTGTGGAATATTTTTGGGGGAGTTCGGTCAGAGCCCCTTGATCATGGACATTTGAGAGAAAACTTTTTCTAGATCAGTCTTATCACGATCATATGATCAAATATATAGGGGAATTTCTCAGCATTAATAGAAAGAGTGCACCGGATAGCATAGTGTGGGACACGTTTAAAGCCGCGGTGCGCTGTGAGACTAAGAGCTGCGCTCGGTGGAGGTCTATTCAGGAGCAGATCATGGGGCATCTAGAACATTTACGCGTCGCAGAGGTGGAATTGACGCAGAATATTAAGGATGGTCTTAAAATTGATAACAGCCAACAGAGGGTGACTTTGGCCAAAGCTACGTTATTAGAATACTTTGGGAAGGACTTAGCCTCAAAATATACTCAATATCGTGGGATGATGTATGAATTTGGTTAAAACTGTGGCAGAGTTCTCGCCAAATTGCTCCAGCACAGAAGTATAGCTAACAGAATTATCAGGGTGCTAGATCAGCAGGGGCAAGCGCAGGATACTCAGGAGGGGGTTCTGGATGTCTTTGGTAAGGTCTATACTTTGCTTTATAGGGAAGAGATAGATGGACATGTATTGAGCCTTTGTCTGAAGGATTTTGCAGGGTATGGATACCTCCAAAGTTACTATGGATCAGAATGAAGTCTTGTCAGCCCCAATTATATGGGATGAGGTCGAATTGGCCATAAAATCTCTGGCTAATGGGAAGGCTGCAGGCTCAGATGCTATTCTGCTAGAGTTTTATAAGGCCTTTGCCCAAGAAATTCGACAAGATATGCTATCGGTTTTCAGGGACGCTCAGAGGGTTATCATACCTGAATCATGGAGGCAAACAACTATTGTGCACTTTAAAAAAGATAGATAAGTCTGAGCTAAATTCGTTATCTTATCGGCCTATATCATTAATAGATAGTAAAATATATTGGAAAGTTTTAGCCTCTAGGGTTGCTGAAGTTATTACCCCATTAGTCTTTATACGGCAACATGGTTTTATCCCTGGCAGGGATACGGCCGATCATGTAAGACGGGTTATCGCCCTGTTCGACTGGACGCAGGCCACAGAGTCTGCCCTTGGGGTGATCCTGTTGGATGCCGAGAAGACGTTCAACAGGGTCTCCTGGGGCTTTCTGTAGGCAGTGCTGCGCTGGAAGGGATTTAGTGTGGAATTTATACAGGCACTTCAAGCATTGTATATCTCTCCAGTAGCAACAATTTGCATTTCTGGTCAGGAAAGTGGGCTACTTAGCATTGGTAGGGGCATCAGGCAAGGCTGTCCGTGTTCGCCTTTGCTCTTCGTTCTGTACATTGACCCTTTCCTTAGCAAAATTGAAGACAATGTAAATATCTTGCCGGTGAGGGTCAATGGTATAGACTATAAGACGCTGGCTTACGCGGACGATATTGTGGTTTTAACGAGCAATGTCGTTGTGACCTTTGTGACCCTAAACAGTCTTGCAGAGCAATTTGGAGCATTATCAGGGTATAAGCTGAACGTCGATAAGGCACAAATTCTACATTCAGCTTACATGTGTCCCCTTGATGTTCCTCTTATTACGGAAGTGACATATTTGGGGGTCAAAATCACAGTTTCTGGAGCTAGTATTCCTGATCTGAATATTCTCCCAGTTGTTAAAGCTATCAATACTAAACTTGAAAGACTAGATCATCTGCATCTTTTTCTGTATAGCCGGTGTAACTCTTAAAATGCTGGTCCTCCCGAAACTAATGTATTTGTTTAGAACCATCCCGTTAGGATTTTCGCAAGAATCCTTCAGTAGTGCCGAGAGGGCCTGTTCTAGATTTCTCTGGGGGTATTGTCGCTCGTGTAGAGCAGCTAAATGGATGTGTCTCCTTAGAGATCGTGTGGGCGGGGCAGTTCCCAATATCATAGCATATTACTGGTCGGCTATGCTACAACATTTTGGAATACTCTTGATAGGAGATAGGGCCGAGCTTCCGCTGGCTAACAGACCCACTATCTATGAAATTGGTTTGGGTGATGCGGCTAAGGGTATTTTAGTCAGAATACTTGAACCAATTTATTTTAAAAAGACAAGGTTTAAAGTAATTCTGGCTGTATTCCCGATTTGGCGGAAGATCCGTCGCAAGTGTCAATTTCCAAAAATCCATATCTATACGCCTTTCTCTGCTGCTGGAATGTTGCCGTTGATCTTTCAGGATCTGGTAATCCTCAGATGGCAGCTATTGGGTCTTCAGGTCATTGGTGATTTGTGTTCAGAGGGGCGATTGGTTCCCTTTTCGTTTCTTAGGGAGAAGTCTAATTCATATGCTCATGATTTTTTAAAATACCTCCAGATCAGAAGCCTTTTTTTATAAACCCCAGAATAAGGTGTCTATAGGGCTTGGCAAGGTGGCTATAAGTGAACTGGTCCAAAGGAAAGCCAGAATAGGAGCAGTATATCAGTATTTTTTAACGTGCTCACCAGGGGCCTCATTTATGAGGCCGTGCGTCACTTTTACGCCGCCGGTGCGTCACTTTTTGTGACGCACCAGTGGCGTAAAAAATGCGCCTTGTTGCGCCATATTTACAAAGTGACGCATCTAGGTAGATGCGTCACTTTGTAAACCCCTGCGCCACATTATACCTGCGCCAGGTATAATGTATGCAAGGGGGGGCGTATTGACGCAAGGAAGAGTCGTAGAAGTGACGCAGTGAAATCTATGAGATTTCACGGCGTCACTTTTAGGACCCCGTTGCGTCAAAATCTTGCTCCTGCCTCACAGCAGGCGTAAGACTGACGCAGGCTTGCCCCATGTGAAAGGGCGCATTGCTGGAGTTGCGTCACTTTTGTGACACACTCCAGCAATGCGTCACTTTTGCGCTTACAGATACGTCAGAAATACTGACGTATCTGTAACTCCTTGCGACATGATCCGTCATACATTAAATATGACGCATCAGGAATGTCGCAAGGAGTGCGCACTGAGAAGTGACGCATAGCTTTCACGCAGCGATGCGTCATTTCTCATAAATGAGGCCCGGGAAGATTCGGATACCCAGAATATTAGGTGGGAGGGGACATTTGGTAAGACCGGGGTGGATATTAGGTCTGCATTAGAACTTGCAAACCAGACTTTGGTTTCTGGCAGCTTACAGACGCAATGCTATATGGCAATGTTTGATCTGTAGTATACACCTGCAAAGATTGCAAAGTGGGGGGCAGAGGGGTGATTGCTGTACTGGGTGTGGGCTGCAAGCTGACGAGGCTGTTCACATGTGTTTTTGAAGGAATGTATTCATGATATTGAGTATTTCATTAAAGCAGGGTTAAAGCTTCCGGTTAAAATACCCCCTGAACTTGTGATGCTGGGCTGTGAGTGTACAGGGTCGGCGGGCGGACCCAGACATATAGCCCATTCCTCTTTGTAGCAATGCAATGATTCCACCATGTATTACATCTCAATGGATATGTCCGGAAGCTCTGACTTTCTTGAACTGGAGAGGCGAGGATGCTGGCAATGTACGACCTGGAGCCATCTGTTTATCCCCTAAGGGTAAGAAAAGGCGGGAGCTGGGGATCAGAATATGGGCTCCCATTAAGGAGTGGTCCAGTGGGTGATGGGGATACTGGAATGGGACTAATTATCGGCTGTATTGTCCCTACAGATATGTACCATGTGTTGTTCGTTTTTTCAGTGTATCTATTCTGCTTATTTGGTTTTTATTTTAATTGCTGTACAGGCATCAGCCTGTTAATTCCGGTTGATTTTCTCGAGTCTTTTTATAATCGTGGTCATTGTAAAATCCCATGCTTCGGTTGCTTTCTTTTTTCTGTTTCTTTGTATATTTTTATGATTCTCATGACTTGTGCTTATTTTAAAATAAAAGAAAAAAAGGTTAAAAAAAAAGGCATCTAACAATTGCTGTTTGGCGCATTAAAGCCAGGCCTATTCAGTGTGCAAGAGTTGGGGGAAAAGGCAGCAAAGAGAGAATGTGTTTTATAAGCACGAAGAATGAAATGTGACAAACAGTGTGGCTGAGTGCACTGTGCAGGTGTGAAAGAGTTAAACGTGCATTCCAATGGAAGCAGGTCCTGGAAGGTGGAAAGACACAGGAACCAGCCTATGCTGTGAGTATGTGTCCATTTATTGGTGTATGTCTCAACAGAACGTCACAATGAAATAAACATGTTGCCTTCATCTGTTTCCTTTATTCGTAAAAGAATAAAGCCAGAGGACAGCATTTTATTTTCTCTATTTCTCATCTCTGTGGCTGGCACCCTGATAGACGCCTTCCTGTGGTTTTGGGGGGCCTGGGCACTGCTGTTCCCAGGCCTTAGGCCACGCCCCCGTGACCACCCCCACTTCACACCTAGGAGACGAGGCGACCACGTGTGAAACCAAAGCGCAGACGGTGCTGCAGACTAGGGTGACCAACTGACATGGGGGCAAATTCAGGACAGTGAGTGTAAAAATTCAGGACAAAAATTTGCAACAAAAGGTACATTTTACAGACACATCAGAGGAGGTCGCGCAATAGTATATACGTAAATAGACAATCAACATAAGTACAAGTCAAAATAAGTTTATACTAGTTTGAGACAATCATGCACCTCACGTTTTTTCGGTGTGCGTGCAGTTTTGAGCAACTCTGCAGGTTTTTTGTGTTATTTCATATGATCATAATCGATTCATATGGTTACTGCACGGAGTTGTTCACTCTAATATTTTGTTTGCAGTTCATGGTCTTGAGCAAGCATGTGTGGTGAGAGAAGTGGTCAGGAAGATTTATTCGGATTGACTTTATTACTAGCATCTCATATCTGAGTGCCACTGTGAGATATAAAGCAGCACGCGTAGGATGTAGCTAAATGGGTTTTGCACTGCTGGACTAGAGTGCAATTCTGCGAGTGACCAGCTTTGTGTCAGATGCCACTGGATTCAAGCTAGCCTGGCTGATGAGGGGTGTTACTTAGAAACCGGTCCCAGGATGCTTGTTTCCGGTCCAGTGAGCGCCTGGCTTGGCAGTTCAGGCTGGACTGTTCCCATGAAGCACAGGGTCAAGGCTGATTTGCATATGGCCATGTCTGAACTGGGGTGGTGTGGTGAGCAAAAGAATGATGATAGATTCAACCCAGCTCTGTGACTGGGGGTGAGTGTCTGAAAAGTTTCATGTACTCCGTCCATCAACCCCTTGTGTTTGCTTTGTTTGCCCTAAGTTGGCAGGGCATGCCCAGAAGTGGGTCCCTTGCTCACTTTGCCACTGGATTCATGCTAGCCTGGCTGATGAGGCATGTTACCCAGAATCGGTCCAAGGATGCTTGGGTCCAGTCCAGTGAGGACCTGGCTTGGCAGTTCGGGCTGGGCTGTTCCCATGAGGCACAGGGTCAGACTGATTTGCACATAGCCATGTCTGAACTGGGGTGGCAGAGTGAACTAAAGAATGATGATTGATTCAACCCAGATCTGTGACTGGGGGTGAGTGTCTGAAAAGTTTCAGTACTCTGTCCATCATCTCCTTGTGTTTACACGGTGAGATGTAAAGCAGCACACATAAGATGCAGCTAAATAGGTCCTGACTAGAGTGCAATCCTCCGAGTGGCCAGCTTTGTGTCAGATGAATATATTATATATATAATTTTAACAAAATCAAAAGGACTTGGCTAATGTGAGACCTAATCTATTGTGCCAACCTCTAAGGGTAAGTAAATTTGCTGTTAATGAAGATGACATTGCACCCCATTCTGAAATACGAAAAATGCACCAAGTCCCTGAACTGCTGTTGTTCGCATGTACAGCAGAAGAGAGCACAAGGATAGTACCACCTCTCTCCGTGTGTTCCTATTTCCAGAGCACTGAAAGTATGCTTTGTCTTAAATCCATACATTGTGCATAAGAAAGTGAAAGCAGACTCTGGGAAAAATGAAACACGCACATTCTCTTCGTAAAATGTCTAGCCTTGCAGTTTATTTTATTTTTTTCAGTTGTGCAGAGTCCGCTCCAACTGGCTTGAGGGATCTGTAAAAGGAATATGGAAGGGTAGGGGAAGCAATGATGAAACTATCACAGCGCACCACACAATAGATTTCACAATAGCGGGAGTGCAGAGACACAATTTGCGGAGCTCCATATAAAGTGTTGTCATAACAGGAGTGAACATTTAGAAGGATCACATTAGCATAGAAACGGTAATCATTGTAGCATGTTTACACAGATGTACAGAAGGTGTATGACATGAAAGCATGACAAGGGAATCGCCTGATCCATGCTAACCTTGAGATACTGAATGTCCACAGTATAAAAAAATCCAGCCCAAAAAGATGCCATCAAGATATACATTAGTAAATCGGAGCGGTAAGCAAGAAAAGTGGACGAAAGCAGGGTAAAGGTGGGAGAGCCGTATAGTTATACCGAGAAGATGAGGATCACAGGTGGGACAGTATAGCCTAAAGTGCCTCCTCACGTGTAGCTTGTTTTATGTCTCAGCAGATGTACTGAGGTGCTATGTACTGTTTAAGATGTACATGATCGAAATAAAGTTTCTATGATGATGATGATGATATAATGCAAACTCCTAAGGTTTACGTCTGCACTGACTCTAGCTTGCAGGACACAAATGACCTCGAATGGTGCATGGTATGTTTCTGCTGACTGCTGTAGTAAAATGATGAAGAAGAACTACAGGACAACCATATGAACACTACCTAGTACAGGACTTTACGTGGGATGAAAAAACTGGGGGTCTGTCAAAGGGGCTCGGCCGATGTAACTAAGAGCGTGGCTTGCAAAACACGTAAGCTTAAAATCTGTGCTTAGCATATTTTGCTGCCCGACTGGTAAATTTGCTGCTTATGCCAGTGCATCCAGATAAATAACACAATAAGTAACAATCCACCTAGAACAAGTCAGGACTTTTGGCTTTGTCAATGGTTGTTAGTTGTATAAGACAAATAAGCAGCAGCTTTGGCTTTGTGGTAAATAATATTGCAAATGCTTCAGTTCTAAAATTATGAGACTATGAAAGCACTGTAACCAGTCTCTTTGGCCTTACATCAAAGGCTGTGACGGGTGGAACTGCAGCAGAGTTAAGCTTTTGTTTCCGCCCTGAGGATTAGGGCAAAAATGGAGAGCCCGATAGGGACCCATCTCAGCACCTGCTTTTTAGATCTGCACCCAGCGCTGAGCACAGGCAGAACCCGGCCCACTTAAAGCCCTGAACTAGTTTAGCATCCTGTTTCATGAGGCACCAGCCACACAATATCACATCCCATCTGTGATTTATTTTGATGTTAGTTGCAAGGTAACATTGATATATGTATATTTACAGAAGGTCATATACTACCACTGTCCAGAGCCTGCATTTCCACAGTGAAGTGTGCAATACGAAAAAAATCCTGTTTAAAGCAAGAAGAATACTGACAGGTCAATCCACTAGGGGCCGCATGTCATAAAGGTTTTTAGGTCTCGCCTTTTCCATTCCGAAGGAATGGGAAATGGCGAGAATTCAAGTGCTCAAAATCCTCGTGAAAACACCGCTTTTTTCGTGCGGTTTTCTTCGAGTTCACGTGGCCACAGGCATGCGCTTTTGGCCCAGAAACTTTCATGGCCATCTGTTCCCCAATGTCCCTCCCACCCTTCCTTTGATCTTGCTGCGAGTTCTTACAGGCTAATGGCCCTCCCCCTTCCCCAGCACAGAGCGCGCATCGCTTGTTTTTTTTAGAGCGCTGTGCTCTCACAAGCACTACTTCCTACTTGTCTTTTTTTTAACATTAAATAATGGCGGCCACGCATCTTGTTGTTGCTTGTTTCTCTTGTTGTCAACTCAATAAATAAAGAGGATAGCTCTGGCGGTGACCTCGCACTCACTACCGTGCGATGCGCTTAGTGTCTTAGCACAGTGAGTGCCGGCTTCTATTTCAACGATTCAAAAAGGGGGGTGGTGATGGACAGAGTAATGGTAAAGTATTTACAGAAGAAACATTTGTACAGTAAAGTCTGATTGCATGTAAAATCAAAACAATGCACCGCTGCTCCGTGTGTCCATGCGCCAGATCAGTTTTGATATGTTTTCGACAGCTTCTAAAAGGCAGGAATAGTTTGGCATATTAAGCGCCTGCTGCTTGTTTATTTTCCGTGTGGGCTTATTTGCATAGTGCATAAACCTCCAAGTGCACGTCTTACGTTTATTGAGTGATGTTGATAGCTTGCGATGGCTTCTGCCGCAGTAGCTCCTTGCAGATCATGAAAATATGTGTTATGTCTGTAAAACCAAGCAGGTTCTAATCCAAGTAACAATTCAGATGGTCAGTGAAATGTGCCTGCAAGTTGCATGTTTACATCTGCAGGTTAATGCGCCTGCTACAAAGATCTGCGTACATCATTTAGAGTGTTTCTAATTCTTTCCCTACTAGTTTTTCCTTCTTACGTGCACACATTAAGAGTTATTGTTTTGCAACAAATAATACGTCGGAAGTTGGCAGTAAAGACAACGATTCCCAGTCGTTTTCGTTTGGTTTAATTGAAGAATACAAACTATGCAGTTTTGGGCTTCCAGAGAAAAAAATCTAACAAAGAAAGCATGGCAAAAGAGTAGCTTTACTTCTCTAGTGCTTGGGGCTCAACAACTCACATCTATGCGCTATGAGCAGACATACTCGATTGGCCCTTGTGCTTCTCGGGCTTGGTGTGGGCAGTGACCCCTTCCGTCTTCAAGTGCGGCGACAACAGACTGTGCATATACAATGCGCTCACTTCTCATCTGGGCATACTGTAGAAACCTCTCCATGAGTAAACCGGCATTTACAATGCAATAGATCTCACATTTGCAAGAGTTCGAGCTATTGGCATTATAAATGACAATGCTTTTTATTTGTGTTTTGAAAACCTGCAAGCGGTGTGTTAACACCTACCTTGTACTTAGAGTCTCTGCTTATGAGAAGCACATAAATAAAAAGCATTGTCATTTTCAATGCCAATAGCTCAAACTCTCGCAAATGCGAGACCTATTGCATTGCAAATGCTTGGTTTTTTAGCTGCAAAGTCTTTGAATCATGCTTCATTAGCCAAGCTTCTCTTTACAATGCAAAGAACCTGTTTTAAGAGTGGGGAAAGAGTTTCTGAATTGTAAACATGAGCGGCTTGAAAGAGCTATTCGCATCCTCTTTGTAAGTCGCAATGTAATGTAACAGTGGTTTGTGACCTCAGTGGTTGTGGAGCACACACATTACAGCTCGGCACCTTAACAATACCATGGAGAAAGAAATCTTTCACCTCAGGTAGCTTAGGGTCAATTAACACCTATTTATGTCTCAATCACATCCCCAGATTCACCCGGCCCCACATTTCCATTTCCATGAAGCAGCCCAGCACCCCGGCTGCCCCTCCCTCTGAATCATTGCACAGTAAACCCCCTCCCTTCTGCCCGAGCTGTGCCATCTCAACTGCTGAACATTTGCCCTTTGGCCCCTGTAGAGAGCCAAGCAGCCCCAGGCTAAAATTACGGACAAATGTCGTCCGTGGAAACTTCCTTCACGGACAACGGACAAAACAGTAAAATCACGAACTGTCCGTGAAATTTATGGACGGTTGGTCACCCTACTACAGACTTCATCCGGCTGCGCAGAGAGCCTGCCCCCTGCCAATGGGAGGGGGGGATACATCCCCCGCAGCCCTTCCCTAGAGGGGTGGGCGGTGCCCCCCCCCTGCAGCAGTGGCATATTGTAAAATGATGCCCCCACCCCTGCAGAGCTTAGGAGGTTGTTTTACCTAGTATAGGTTATACTAGTGAGTTCATGGTTCCCTGCATGGTGGGGCTGGGGGCGTAGCTTGGTCAGTGAGACTGAGGGTGGGGGGGAGAATCACGCTGGTACATCCTGTTAATCATCATAAAGGAAACAGCGAATGGGGTTTAAGGGCCAGTGGGAATGGAAAGGAGTGTGGATTGTAAGTAGTTATAATACAGAATTTAGTAAGAGAACCGTGTTTCAAGACCTTCAAAACAGAGGAGAGTGTGTGTTTTTTTCTGAGTGTGTGTTTAAAAATCCGAAGAGCAATCGAAGTCATCTTACCATACCACCCTGAAAGCTCCTGTGCCAACTATTTATTAAATAATCCATTCATTAGAGGGGTGTAACACCCCAAAGACCCCGCTGAAGCCACGCCCCTGTGTGGGACCCCTGTAACTGCATAGACCTCGTGCTGATGAGCTGGGACCCCTGAAGGGTGGGGGGTTCTTGCATTGCAGGGGCTGCAGGGTTTATGTCACCCCTCTCTTCAGATGATTTCTGCAGCAGTTGGAAGCGTCTGTTTACATTAAAATTAGACGCCATAAAAGGGTCATCTCGGGTGTACATGAATTGGAGTGTTGTAACCCCCAAAATCCTAACTAGGGAAAGAGTGCACAAGAGGTGCTTGAAACTTATTCAATAAAGTTATGTAAGCTGAAGTTATGTTAGCAGAAACCCGGAAAACGTATTCACGGCGAAATACGCTGAGGTTACAGATTCATCTAAGGTGAGCGTTATAGTGAAAACACGATCAAGTAACTTTATTGAATTGCGCACAGGGATTACCCTTTGTAATCCGCTCTTATACCATATTTTTCGTTTCAGAAAACGCTCAAGCTTCATGTTTACAAGGTACGGTTGATATTCAGCACTGCATGTTCACTTTTCCTGGTTTAGTTAGGCACAACGGATTTCCACGTTAGTTGGGCTTCAACAGCCTCTTCTTTCAGATCACTAAATTGTATATAATTTAAAGTAAGGCACAACCAAGGTGGTGTACTCAAAACTTAAAAGTGGCTAATATAGCTTTAATTGTGAAAATGTCAATTAGCATGATATGTTATTTATGCATGTCTAAACATTTTTTCACAGAGGCCCCTGAAGAAGGGACGTCCGTCCCGAAATGAATCGGGCCATCTTCAGCAACAATCGCCGCAAAATTTTAATGATACTTGTTTGAATGATAATACAATTCACAGAATCAAATGTAATGTTGAAAATTCACAATCAAATGTCAAGATTTATGATTTGAATTTAATAGAGATCTAAAAGATTAGATGAAATCTACTGAATAAATACATAAATTTCATGAAGAAAATGTGTAAAGAGTAAAGTTAAGTTCTTTCAAAATTGAATAGGAGCGAAGACAGATAGCTGTGCTATCGGTAGGGTTGTGATACTTTATCACTAAACATTTGCGTTAATAACCATTATACCTAGGGACAGGCAGCTCTATGATACCGACTAGCACGCCATAGGAGAAAAACTTGGATTAAATCCATTTAAAGAGAATCATAAGCGAGTATAATAGAGGAGTGCCAGTGGCCACACTTTGTTGTTTTCATAATTTAAATTTCGCCCGGTCTAGAGAACATATCGTGTGTGGGGCCGATCCCGGTGTTGGGCCTATCTTTCAGCCCACTTGTGTGGCTGAGCAGTGCCATAAAGAAACTTGAGGGGGCCCCCTAAAAAGTACAAGGAGGGCCCCCTCCAAACTCATTCAGGAGCTCTCAGGCAAGGGTACTGTGCTAAAGGGGCCCTGTGGAGCTGGGGTGATCCCCGTACCCTGGGAGCTGTGGGGGCTGCCTGGTCTTTGGTACCCCACTCTGCTGGGCCTAGTGGCCATGACAGGAACGGATCAAACCAAGGTCAATGGAAGTCCTGGCGGGAGCAGCTGGCATTTGCGGCTCCCCAATGGTAAATGATATCCAAGATTTCTTTGAGGTATGACATGGGAATGATCCTGTGACACTACTGGTGCACAGGAAGAAATAAGTTCATGCCTGGCTGAGGTCCCAGAAGTTGGACTACAACCAGTGTGCGTCCTTCTTTTGTTTTCCTTTTGTTGGACTTCAATTCTAAAGTTTATTCAAGAGAGTTGTAGAATATAAGAAGATTTAGACAACCTTATTTTACAGGGCTTCCATTTTTTACTTTGTTGTTTTTTTTGGAAGAGATCAGGAGCAGTTTAGTAGTTCAGTCCTTTTGAAGAAGGACCCGAGGTTGGGGGAGGGGTGGTAAAGAGGGGTGGGCGGTTGTTCTATAAATGACCCTGGCCTGTAAATGTCTCAAATACTCAATCTAACCCTCCAAAAGCATGTTTGTATAAAGGACTATGTCACATTGTCCAGCACTTTGGAATAACAAGATCGCTGATAGACATGGATTTTGGTCCTTTGGCATTTAATGCCTTTCTTTGCTAATTAGCCCCTGAGTTTTTGGACTGTTTGGAGTGTGTTGCTCATAAATGAAAGACTGGTTGGAGTTCCACCAGGCCCCTTGTTAGAAATGGGATTTCCGGTTGGCTAAGACTTGCACCAAAGTCAGGCAGAAACCACCACTCTAGTCAGGGCAAGGAAGTTACACGCCAAAGATAACCCCTGCTCACCCGCTAGGTAACGTGACGCGAGCAGCAAGGCTTATCGCGGAGGCAAGGTGTAAAGCGTTGGCGCGCGCACCCAGCAACAACACCCAAGGCCCACCACAAAGGAAACTCCACACAAGGTTATATATAAAAATAGCCTTTGTATTATACCAGACACATTTGGTAAAAAAAACACACTTTACAATGTGCCAGAGGCACGGGCAGAATTTAAAGGGGATTATGTACATGGGACAGGGCCACATGGACCACTGTCAGGAATAAGCACTTTTAGAACTAGCACTTGGTAGAATTAGCACTTTGTAGGAATAACGCTTAGAACATAGCACATATAATAACTGTAGCACCAAATAGCAAATGTAGCACACAACCAGTAACCACTGGTAAAAGGTAAGTACCACCAACGCAACCCTAACCACCTTAGGAAAATATCACACAGGGAACCATGAACTCAATAGTATAACCTATACTAGGTAAAACAACCTCCTAAGCATAAACAGACATTCAGAGGTGTAGGTCAAAAGGCATTACACCTGATGCAGAAATCACATCAGGCAGGTATCACATTTGCGCAAAAGATCACAAAGGGCATAAACACGTACCCCACGCAAGGGTACAACACACAAACTGTCCCCTAGGCGGACTGGCCTCTCCGTGGCTGAAACGCCCTGTGTCCAGAAAGTCAGGTCAGGCTGCGCAGGCAGCCAAAGGAGATGCGCAAAAGTTCTTCGCCTAAACGAAGAAGCTGCCCACTAATGGCTGGGTAGCTGTAGGACCTCCTGGCTCTCCTGTGGGGCTCTGAACAAACAATAGGGCCCAGGAACATGTGGGAGCCTCGAGGCTCAAGACACAAAATGCCCCCAGGAGCCCCTCAGGCTCTGATTACACTGTTGCTCCTCACGTTGGAGCCTCTCGGCCTCGGAATCCAAAATGGCTGCCTGTAATGGAGGGGCCACGGGGCTCTGAACACCAAAGGAATGCCCCCGACGTTGAAGTCCCGACAGGCTCTAAATAAACAAAATGCTGCCGTAGTTGGAGTCCCTCCTCTGGGGACTCAGGAAATAATGACCACCGAAGCCCTCGTGGGCTCCCAACAACTGCTCCCCTTCGGTGGAGTCCCGCTCGGGGGACTCAAAATAAGCCAATGCCCCCGGATCCCTCGTGGGCTCTAAATACAATGGTGCCTCTCTCAGGCAACGAACAGGCAGGGAGCTGCCCTTCCCCCCCCCTGACACTCAAGGACACTGGGGCCACGGGGAAATAATGAGGCGGAGCACCGGGAGAGTGGCGCTGGCAGGGTGCCTGGAATCGACCTCCCCAGCCCTTCACACTCACCGGGCGGGTTGCTGGGGCTCTCCGGGACTCTGCTTTGCCATCGGGGTTCTCCTCCGGCCTCCTGGCTGCGGTCCGGGGCTCTCTGGTGGGGGACACACGCAGGGCTCGCACCGCCGATGCGGGAGCCCTGCTTCCTCGTCTCCTCCGCCGGCCACGCTCTGATTGGGCGGCCCGGGCAGTTTCCGGGTCGCTCCTAAGACCCGCCCACGTCACCAGAGACTGCCTGACTTCCGTGTCAGCCGGGCGGCAGTGGTGATTCTTTTACCATGGGGCAAAAAAAGGGGTAGGCACCCTCGGAGTGGACATAAATGTAGAAACGGGGTGGGCACCCGTTTTTAATGACAAATGGGCAAAATAAGCGGCAGGCAGAGCAGGCTGGGCACCCGCGCCACAAATCAGCAAAAGGGGGATCCCCACGTCAGGGAACCCCTTGAGAAAAGGGGGCTGCAGCTGAAAACCACAGCGCTCCCTTGCAGGGACAAATTTGGCGCTGCCCAGGCGCCCCAGAGAACAATGTCAAAAGTCCAGCATGGTCCTTCAAGAGGTGGGGGGGGGCAAAGTCTGGGCCCAGGGGGCAGCTCACAGGGCCCTCCAGGCAGGGAGGCAGTCCCAGTGGCGGTCCTCCTGGCGCCCAGAAGCAGCAGCAGGCACCCCTCAAATTAGAATCTGTAAGAGAACAACATTCATTGAGACACAGCCCCTTTTTATACACTTCAATCCTTTTGTCTGTGTCTGCAGGGTGGGGGAAAAACCAGTCGCAGCTGGTTTTGGAGCACTCTGGTGTGCTCAGCCCCTCTCACCATTCACTGGCCAGGCTAGGGACATCAGTCGCACCACAGGGAGCAGAGCCAGCATTGTGTGGGGAAAGCCCAGCCCTATTCAGGTCCCAGGTGCACTCCTCCCTCACATCAATCATGCAGATCTCTCCACTCACCACCGGGGCAGACCCATCCTGCCTCCTGGAGCCAGGCTCACCAGCCAGCTCCAGCCAATCACAAGCCAGACAGCCAATTCACATAAATTACACAGACATTCCCAGTTAGCCCTGCGAGATTGCTGAGTGGGTTGTGTTTGCTTTGCAGTGCATCTTTCTTTCTTATTCAGTGTAGGTGCATTGAACCAGAGGGTCAGAAACTGACCCCTGTGGCTGGGGGGTTTGGGGGTGATCAGATAGTATCAGGACTTTAGCCAGTGAAGAGGGTCACACTGCCAAAGGTGGGGGCTGCCACAGAGGCCGCCTCCCCGTGACTGTCTCAGGAATGTTGTCCTGAGGAAGGTCACGTCACGGCTCCTCCCTGAAGAAGTCTCAGCCGTGAAGGAGGAGGTGAAACCTGCATCCCGAGGAATTGTGCTAAGTAGACTCACTGCGTCTGTGATAGCTTGTGCCATTGTGTTTGCTCATGCTAACCAGTCATTCATGCTGTGCTGAAGTATTTAGACTCACTCTCATGCTTAGCAGCTCCAGGCGAAGGTTCACTAGTAGTCTACTAGGCATCCTGAAGTTTACTAGTCTGGTATCTGTTCTTTCAGTTACTGGCACCTTTATCACAAGAGCATTGTACACTTGCAATGATCTAACTGTTTCGGTTTCTGTCACATGTTTAGGTCTCGCCTATGCAACGCGCATGCACTGCCTAGGAAAAAGACCTTTTGAAATCGATTCAGCTTTACAGCCAAAAACATGCACCCGTTGGATTGGTTTCAATGGCAAGGCATGCACGTCTGGCGATTCCCTTGCGGGAGCGAGCTTTCAAAACCATCTTTTAGTAATATACAGATAGTTCCTGCTCGTCTCCCGCAAGGGAAACCGGCTTAGGCCCCCTCCTCTCTCCCCTCCCCCTGCTGCCTCCTTTCAGCGCCAGGCGCGCATGCTTGTTTATTTATGGGGTTTGATAATCGCTGCGCTTGTTCCGACTATTTGGAATCACTCAAACAGATTGACAAAGAAACACTGCCGACCTGTGTTCTTCACAAGAAACTACGAGCATTGCCTGTTATACTAAAATATCCCAAAATTTGCCAAGTGCAGTCGTGCTCTGACACAAGGGCGTGGAGCCGATGCCTGCTGGTTAGGCCCTCAGAGCGTGGCATTCTGGATAAGACTTCTCGGACTTACAGAGCGAATGAGAATGCACTTTAAGGAGACTGCTGTGACGGAAAAATAATTCATGAGTGCGCTTTAAACACCGCTTTCAAAGTCTGTCACAATTCACTGCACATTTTTATGTAACTCGTCTGTAAAACAAATTATACTTAAAGAAAATGCTCTTAGTGGCCAGCATTTATGAGGGATTTAGAAACCAGAAACTGGGAGAATCGCTGTGTTTGGGGTGCCATCCACGCACACAGCTGCATGCTACTCGAGTGGCCGCGGTAACCCCAGCTCCGAAGCTTTTTAAGGCTGTGCAGATCACCACCTCCCCCTAGCAGCTGATTCTGTCCCTCCAGCAGTGCTCAGTGTCCACTGATCCCAGAAGCTGGGGGTCTCCGCAGCACCCACTGCTGTCCCTTTCTCCTCACCGCTGCCTTCGGTGATACACTGTGTAAGTGAGTGACTCGGTTCCCAGTATGGCCTCCCGTGCTATTGAAGGGCGGCTTCCTCTGTGCCCCCAGATACCCCTCTGTCGGGGTCCTTGAAAGGGGTCCCTCGCAACGCGCAGCGTGTACTGCTCTCACTCTGTGCACATCTGTATGTAAAGGTGAGAGCCTCAGGCTCCCGGTTCTCCACGCCCCTCCATCCTACCTTTAAATAGGTACACCAGGGGCCTGGTGTACACCCACCAAGTGCAGGAATCTGTGCATGCAGACCGATGGGTGTGTGCCTTCCCCCGCCAGCAGACCAACAAGGATCATCCTGCACATGGGTAAACCGACGGCAGCATGTGCACAGATAAACAGTCTCATGCGGAGCCTGACAGCAAATGGAACAGAATTCAGCATAACCGACCAGCTAGCGCATGTTAGAAAGTGGCAGCGGACACAACGAGGGCTGAAGGAGCAGAGTGCAGCTGGTACCGACCTGAAAGTGCTTCAAAGAAGCACGGGGCAAGGCACGTCCAGGCAGCACTGGGGGGCAGATTTATGTTAACTGGCGCATCCCCAGGGATGCACCAGTTAACATGCACCACAGTGCGCCACTGCTCCGCCACCCATGGTGCGCCGCATTTATGATGCGGCGCACCATGGGGCAAAAACGGCACAGATGCGTGACGCATCTGTGCCGTAAAGGTGGCGCATTGCTGGAGCTGCGTCGCAAGCGCGACGCAGCTCCAGCAAGGCTCGGGGGTGCCCATCTTAACAATGCTGCATCAAGCCTGCGCCTGCTTCAAGCAGGCGCAGGCTTTTGACGCTGCATTGGCCTAGAAGTGACTGAGTGAAATCTCATAGATTTCACTCAGCCACTTTTGCGAGGCGCACCTGCCCCGGAACGCCCCCCCTGCGCCGGAACGCCCACAAGCGGCGCAGGGCTTTACAACGTGACGCATCTGCCTAGATGCGTCACGTTGTAAATCGTTCGTAGGGATGCGCCACGTTTACGCCGCCTTGCGTGACGCAACAGCGGCGTAAACGTGGCGCAAGGGCCTCATAAATCTGCCCCTGGGTGTTTTGTATTAAGTGCGCACCTCATGTGTGCACTTTTCAGGAGTACAAGGAGTGTACACGGATGAAACAAGCGTTGGATGTACGACTAACGGCCATGACCATTGGTCGGAGGGCCTAGGAATTCCGTGCTGCTCATGAGTGAGAACAGCACCGGCTGCATTATAATGGAATATTAAGAAGGTACAGAGGCCCGGCTGTGTTTTTAACTCTGGGCCATTAAATGATTGCATCCAGCAAGAAGCACAACCACCGGTTACTGTTCTCGAGCATCCCACTTCCCTTCCTGTTGCAGTCCATATTACCTTAGATTTCTAGCGCTGTCTCTCTCTCTCTAGGCCCTACACCACTCCTGAGCCCCGTGAATATGGATACGCCCCTCGGATCACCTCCCCTCAGGCTCCACAGGGCAGCCATGAAGCAGGGGGTCCAAGCTTCTCTCCAATCCCGCAGCAGAGGTTGGGCCATTTAAACGAGCACGGACCCCCCATTGCCTTCCGATGGCAGCTTCCCTTAAGGCCATCCCTTAGCCACGAGATTAACCGATGGCCGGCCACCCCCGCTGCCTTTGGGTCACCACGGAGCGTGAAGAAGTGCACAAGCCAGAACCCTTTCCACATCAGCTGTAAAGACTGATGGGCTGTGACAGCCAAGACAACACCAATCTGGTCTTTCATGGGAAAGAAATGTTAATGTGTTCATTCGTTGGAACCTGAGATTGCCACCGCTAAATGAACTCGCTTTTCACGTAACAGACCGAATTAGAAAGAACTACTGACATGCAGTTCAAATGTAACAACCAGCCAGAACAAGTCAGACAAAAAATAAAACACACATAAATGTCCAAAGCTGCGCATGCACGCCACATAGCTTGCAACGCCACACAAACTGTTCACAATCACGTGAAATTGTCAATCAAAATAAATATAATATTGCTGACCAACATCACCGATTAGACCGCCCCCTGGATTGGCTCAGTCTTGGGGCTGGTCCAGAACCGACCCACACAGCATCACACCTTGAACAACTCGCAAGGTATGACGCTCTACTACAAGTGCATCCAAGGCCAACACCACCATGATACCAATGATCACATTTTAACTCTCACTTGGAAGTTTTTGCTTTCAGGTTCCTTTTAACAACAAAGTCCATAAGTGAAAGCATATCAGACGAACCCGCATCATTATAGAGTTGACGTATGTGCCGCATAATCTGCCGATTTAACCCCCCCAAAAATGTTTCGAGCTCAAACGGTTCAAAGGTTATTAAAAATGCGACGGCACGTGTTGCTGCACAGGGGAAGGACCTTTGCAAACCTGGAAAGATTAAATATTGCTGTATTTGGGTGTTTAATTGGTATTAACGTAATGCAGCCAATGCCCAGAGAGTGTTACCAAGTTTAACAAGCATTGGCATAGCCAATAGGTCTTGCCTTTGGGACCTTCCAAGTATTTACCTATGCAGCACAATATCATTGGTGCAACAACAACTGTTGCATTGGTAAACACGTATAAGGTTCCAACGGCAGACTTACTGGCTATACCAATGCTTGTCTTGATATTGTTATTGTGTGCAAAAGACTGTACAATATCTGTGTTTTGGAGGGTACAATTCACATTATATGCTCACTGAAGCCAAGGAAGCCTTTGTCACTCTATCTTGTCATGTCACAGATTTCTCTTTTATAAATCTGCTCAGACTTTTGCATTCCTACGAGTTGATTTTTCTTTGACAACCTGCCGCACAGACTGGACTCCCACGAACAAAGCAGGTTAACCCCGGAGCTTACCCTGCACCAGGGGACAAGAGGCTAAAGCGCCTAGACAATCCCAACTCCCCTACTTGAGACTATCTGAGAAAAGAATGATAAACACATTAACCGAGTGGCTGCTGTAGGAGAATAGGATCTGCTTACTATGGTTACACCCACGTTTTGCTGGTGTTTCATTGTTTCACGACTTTAGTCTGGCTGGGGCCCTGCTATCCAGGACCCCAGCCTAGCTGCTTCCTCTCTAAAATGATTGCATGTACTTTAGGTACATACCAGATTGGTAACTGGGGTACCCTTGTGAGACCCTAGTATATGGTACCTTAGGTACTAAGGGCATAGGTACCCCAGAGGCCTATCAGGGGCTGCAGCATGTGTCATGCCACCCCTGAGAAGCCTTCCAAAATGACACCACAGGTCTGCTACTGCAGCCTGGGTAAGGTCGTGCATGCACTCCATACTGAGATATAGGCTACATATATCTAACTTTAATAACAGACACATAGAAACCTATAAGTCACTCCTATGGAAGGCCTTAATAATCCTGTAGACAGAGTGCTTGGTTGTGTGTGCAAGGGTGCCCATGCATGAGCAGGACCCCTCTGCAGCTTTCAGAATCTATTCTCCAAGGCTGATCTGTGATGCAGCCAGACCATATACTCTTAAGTGCTTTATAACCTTGCGATAAATGCTATATTTGGAATAGCTCAGAAAAGAGGGTGGTGATGAACAGAGTGTCTGAATTAAGCAGACCACTCTTACCCAGTCCAAAGATCAGGGCTTGATCCATCACCGTTATTTAGCTCACTGCCCCATCCCAGCTCAGAACCTGGCTATATGCAAATTGGTCTGTCCCTGGCCCAGTGCATCATGGGAACAGGGCAGACCAAACTACCAAGCCAATTCTTCACCAGAAAGGAGACAAGCTACCGGGGACCGGTTTCTGGCATTTCAGCCTCGTCGGCCCGGCTTGCTTGAATCCTGATGGAGCAGTGAGCAAGGGACTCATGTCTGAGTATACCCTGCCACACCTATAGTGGCCAAAAACGATTCAGAAAAGGGGGTGGTGATGAACAGAGTGTCTGAATTAAGCAGACCACTCTTACCCAGTCCAAAGATCAGGGCTTGATCCATCACCGTTATTTAGCTCACTGCCCCATCCCAGCTCAGAACCTGGCTATATGCAAATTAGTCTGTCCCTGGCCCAGTGCATCATGGGAACAGGGCAGACCAAACTACCAAGCCAATTCTTCACCTGTTCCCATCATGCACTGGGACAGGAACAGACTAATTTGCATATAGCCAAGTTCTGAGCTGGGGTGGTGCAGTGAGCTAAAAAACGGTGATGGATCAAGCCCTGATCTTTGGACTGGGTAAGAGTGGTCTGCTTAATTCAGGCACTCTGTTCATCACCACCCCCTTTTCTGAATATTTGGAATGGCTGCATCAAAACATGTTGTGTTTGGAGTCAAACACTTTGGAATCCTACCCCTCCCTAGCGAGTCCTGGTGGCGGGAGTAGAATTCCACCCTTCTAGAGGGAGAGACATGTACACACTGGTCTAACAGATAATAGTTTAAAAAAACTCCATTATCACAAAATGGATGCTGCAGCCACAAACACAGGTGTGACTTCCTGCTGCTGGACAAAACTCTGGCAGGGGAGGCCTGGACAATTGGTTTCCTGTCACAGGGAGGTGTAACCACCTCCCAGACAGGCTTTAGTGTATTGGGGCTGGGTGGGTGCATTCGTAGAATGCTTTTCAGACAGTGCTGGGGGCACCCTTGGTGTCCCTGTGCATATCCCAGTTCAAACCGGCTAAAGGGGCACTCAGCCCCTGCTCTGGCGTGAAACTGGACAAGGGGAATAGGTGTAACCACCCCTCTTCCCAGACCCTCCCATAGGTGGGTCCCCAGAGTATGTCCAACCCCCTATCTTAGTATAAGTATGGGATCCCTGTCCTTAGGACTTAAGATTACACGTGGATGAAACTCTGCAACATATATTCTGGAACTTCGACATTCTATTTAGACTAGAAGATGGAAGAATCTCTCTTGGGGTCAAGGAGTGACTGTCCTGTTCAAACAGGCACCAACAAAGCAATTGCCAGTCTGCATCTTTGATGCTCCTGCCAGACCCCGAAGTATCTGCAGCCCAGGAAGAGGATTTCCAGACTTCTCTAAGGCGACACAAGTCCCCAGCAAAGCTGAGAGCCGCAACCCAAACAAGTGAAGTGGAACCAGAACTCTTGGCACCGTGCACATTTGCTAAGTGCATTGACTTCCCGAGGTTTTCTAAAGTTGTGCTTTGGGTTACTTATAGCCCAATCTCTGAGCATCATCTGTACGGAAGATTGAGAGCCTACACTCCACGAGTGTTCCGTGGGACTGCTTCTTGCATTTCCACTCGATGTTCCTTTGCGATCCCTAGTCCGTTGACTGGTGAGTCCCCTCAAAGGTAGCTCTACTTTTCCTTGGGCTTCCCTGCTTGCTCCAGATGTGCCCTGACTACCTACCAAGAGGTGGGTCTCCCAGACCTTGCTGGTCTGCACCAAAACCGATCTCTGCTTTCTGTGTGGGTTGCTGTTGCCAAGGCTTGTTGGGTCCAATCCAGGCACCAACACTGCAGCACTTGGCATCCTCTGTGGGACAGCTCGAATCCAGCTCCTGGTCATCGTCGACATCTCCGGGACCTCGTGGCTGAACAGTCAAGCTTCACCTTCTTCACCTTCTTCACCTGAAATCACCTGACATCGGTAGGCATCTGCTCATCGCCTTCCTGGTCACTAGCTAGTGACCCAGACTCTCTCCTCTCTGCTTTCAGGTTCTTCAGATCTCTAATCCACCCTTGGATCACTCCAGACACTTTCCACTTGGACGCAAGCAGCACTTTGCAGCAGCTCTCCATTAAAATCGACGACGAAACTCGACACGAAAAGATACCTATGCGCCCGGTTTTCCTCGGTGAGGTAACTCGAGTACTCCCATGCTCCTGTGGGTGTTGACTCTAGAACCTCCTAGTTCTAAAGGGATTTGCTCCAAGTCCTCTTCTGAGTGTCCTTTATCTGTAATTTCCCACTGCAACTTTCCCCATAGAAGTTAAAGATGATTTGAGGCTGTGTTTAGACACTGCACGCATCCCCCGTGGGTCCCCTGTGGCACTACCTTGGGTGGCACCAGCGGTCCTACAGGCTCTAGGCCTTGTATCTTTGTAATTTGAGGTGCTTATACCAATTTCTTAATATATGGTTTGGTACGCCCCATGGGGCTCAACGTATATTGTGCTAATTTGCTGTGTGCTAAATAAGTTTACCGTATGTACTTTTGCCTCTAGCTTCATAAAGAGACTAGAGGGATGTGTTTAGAATAAATACTTATATTTTATATATATACCTGGCGTGGTTCTCCTTTCATTTGGCCATTCACGAGGTTATAGACTGGTAAAACATGCTGCTTTACATTCCTTCAAGACTTAGCCTGAAGGCTGCTCTCCACAGCTACCACTAGGATAGCTTTCTATAAAGGTTGTCTAAACCTACCATCAATAAGGGTTGTTTGGACTGGTGCAAGGTGCCCACTGGAAAAGTGGACAGCAAATGCCAGGCCAACTTCTCACAGCTCCTTTTCATGCTTGGCTTGTAGAGATCAGGCTTTGAATGACGTGTATATGATAGACACTTTGAGGAGTTGCCCAGAGAAGGAATCGCATTCTTTCAGAGGATGCATGTAGCTTATCAGATGAACTGTGAGGGAGAGAATAAAGCTCTGATCAGGTGGTTCAGGCGGGGGTCAGCTGAGAACCTTCAGAGACACAAATACAGCAAAAGAGTGGATAATGTTTGAAGCTTGAATTCACAGAGTGTTGCATGACTAGAATGAGAGGGTGAGAGGGATGGAGGCCAAGCATTTTCATGCCTTACCCAGTTGATCGTAAGAGATAGACTCAACGAGTAGTATTTACCCAACTTAGGCAATACCCGCCACATCTGACAGCAGGGTCCAGAGAAACATGCAGTTAAACTGATAAGTGGATATCTAACAGGGTTACCAAAAGGCTGTAAAAGCATACATTTAAACCAAAAGGAGAGAGGAACCCTCAATAGGTTTATTCCAAAGAGGAGGGTAAGGGCCAATCAACTAAGGGACACAGGCAACATGGGATTCAGGTTCCAAGTCAGGAACAGCACGAGGAGAAGAGACAACAGGATGGTTCCTTCAAGTCCAAGATTACTTGTTTTAGTTGTCACAAGCAGGGCCATGATGTCAGAGAATGTCTGGAAAAAGAACCTGTACAAGCTGAACCCATGATAGGGAGTGTGTTGACTATTTTTTATTTATTTTAGAATTTTATATAGCGCGAGCTAGACCCGAGATATCGGGTATCAGAGCACTTTACATGAGCACCAGTTTCATTAAAGAAGGACACATTCGTTTTTGTTAGGCACGGGAAGATTAAGTGATTTGCCCAGAAACACAGGATGTTGAGCGTTTTTGCCGAGACTTGAACTCGGTTCCCCAGCTTCGAGGTCGACCGCTCTAGACATAAGGCTACATCCTCTCCCCAATTATGAATGAAGGGACCTGATAGAGCCCCGTGGCACTCAACCTGGTAGCAATGGACATATGTTAGAGGTACCAAGATGCTCTTCAGCATACCCATCCAAACTACCATGAGGTTTGTTTGGAAGCTGGAATCAATGTGACCATCAATGGTGGTGGAGTGAAGCGAGGCAGTACGGAGTACGGTGTCCGCAGGACGCGGTGCAAACAGCGGCTCAATGGTGGCAGCGGTGATCGGTGAAACCAGGGGTGCAGTGCGAAGTGTGGCTATGCCCTCTGTGGTGCCTTCACATCACTGAACCACCAGCGATCTTGGTGACGGTGTCGTGTTGAAGTTTCCCTCGATGGCAACTGAAACACGCAGTCCCAGAGGTAAGTGAAGTCTTTGCTGTCCCTGAGGCTTCGTGAACAGGAGCCAAGCTCTATCTCAAGCACTTTTTGGAGGTACTCAGCAACAAGTGAAGAAAGTTCCGTCAAGTCCTTTCACTGCTCAAGGCAGAAGCAGCAACTGCAGGCCAACCCAGCAAATCCACAAAACAGCAACATGGCAGTTGTCCTCCAGGCAGCTCTTCCAGCTCTTCTCCTTGTCAGGTTCCTTGGGCCCCAAAATTTATACTCAGTTTCTCTTTATTCTCTTGGGCAGAAAGTGTCTGTGCTCAATCCAAATCAGTTTGGTCCTCTCTCGCCCAACTTACTGGCAGGAGGTGGAGACAGGATTGTGCAGGGCAGACCAGGTCCATCCAGCTGCAAGGAAATCGCCTCTTACTATTCTAAATGTGACCCAGGTCTAGTCAGACCAGCTCAGACTCGAGACTCCAGAAAAGACAGGACTCTTCCCTACCCCAAAGTGGATGTCTGAAGAGAATGCACACCCCCAGCCCCTGTCACTCCAAAAACCAGACAATCAATCCACAAACCATCAGAGGCACACAGGATGGCTAAGCAAAAAAAAAAATACTTTCTAAAAGAGGTATTTTCAAACACACCTCTTAGAAATCATCTGTACTAAAAGATGCATTTTTACATTCTGAGTTCAGGCATACTGAACTCAATTTCCCTATCTTGTCCCACTGGGAAGTTATACTTGTAAGATGTTACAAAGTACCACCCATGCTATGCTATGATAGCCTTTCCATAGTTTAAAATTAAATACACTGTATTTCATTATCAGGACATGTTACACACACCAGTACATGTTCTACCTTTCACATACACTACACCCTGCCCCTTGGGGTACCTTGGGCCTACATTAGGGGTAACTTACATGTAATAAAAGAGAATGTTAGGGCTTGGCAAGTGGGTGCACTTGCCAAGTCGACATGGCAGTACAAAGTACGCACAGACACTGCAGTGGCACATCTGAGATACCTTTACAGGGCTACTTCTGTGGGTGGCACAATCAGTCCAGCTGGCCCACTAGTAGCATTTGATTTAGAGGCCCTGGCACTCTCAGTGCACTTTGCTAGGGGCTTACCAGAAAATCAAACATGCCAGTCATGGAAACACTTATCCTTAACATAATTTAAAATAGGAGCACTTGCACTTTAACATTGAACAGCAGTGAGAAAATGTACAGAGGCTCTAAACCAGCAAAAACAGAGTCAAAACCAGCAAGTCATCAAGTAAAAAGACAGGGGAAACAAGCCAAAAGATGCCAGGTCTAAGACACACTTTCCGATTTTACATCGAGGTTGCATTCTCACGTGCCTGACTGGTTTTCTAGCCATGCCTCTTAAGTAAATGCACATCGTAGGAAAGTAGGAACTGCTTCTTATGTTTACCCCAACTTTTTGCTTGATGTTTCACTGTTTTTGACTAGTCTGACTGGTACCCTGCTAATCAGGACCTCAGTCAATCTGCTTTCTCCCTTAAATTGACATACCTGTACTTTGGTACACTCCAGATTGGATACTGGGGTATCGTTATCAGTCCCTAGTATATGGTACCCATGTACCCAGGGCATAGGAACCACAGAGGCCTCCCATGGTCTGAAGCATGTATTATGCCGCCAATGAGAGGCCATGCAAAATGGAACTCTAGGTCTGCTACTTTAGATGTAGGCTAACTATATCTATTGGTCACTACACTTAAAACTTATAAGTCACCCTATGGCAGGCCTTAACAATCCTGAAGGCAGGGTGCTGGGTTTCATGTGAGAGGGTGCCCCTGCAAGAGCAGAGACTCTCTGCTGCCTTCAGAGACTATTCTCCCGGGTTGTCTGTGACTCAGCCAGGCACATAGGTAGAGGCGCATTATAACCTCGCGGTAAATGCCATCTTGAAGACGGCTGCATAGAAATGTATAGTGTTTGGTATCAAACACCTTGGAATAATACCTCCACACCAGTTACTGGTGTGGAGGTATGGTTCCCCCCCTTAGAAGCGAGCTACATGGGGTCACTGGTCTAACCAGTGCCAGACTTCTTGACCCGGACAGCACAAAATGGATGCTGTTGACCAGAAACACATTTCTGCCCTACTGCTGCTGAGCCAAGCTTGAGCAGAGGAAGGCAGCACAATAGGAATCCTGTCACAGGGAGGTGTGACTACCACCCAGACAGGCTTTAGTGTATTGGTGCTGGGTGGGTGCCCTCTGAGAGTGCCTGGAAGTCTTCACCTGGGGCACATTTGGTGTCCTTGTGCAAAGTGCAGCTCAAACCAGTTCTGGGAGCCATTGGCTCCTGCTCTGGCGCAAACCTGGGGAAAGAACATGGGTGTGGCCACCCCTCTGTCCTGCCCCTCCCCTAGGAGGGCCCCCTGAATCTGTCCAACCCTCTCCCATGGCTTCAAAAGGGAAAAAGTGCTTACCTGGATGTTAGACTTTGCATTTTACGTGGACAAGATTCTACAAGAAGAAACCACTGCCCTTTGACCGGCTGGACACGCTGGACTTCGCTGGACCTCGACTGGGCTCAACTTTGTCCCCCTTTCTGTCCGAAGCATAGTTTGTGCCTTTATTCCATAAATGCTGTGTGTAGGACCGGTGGTGCACTAAACACAACTGAAAAATCTCCCTTTGAGTGAAGGAGTCACTCCCCTGCATTCGCAGGCACCTAAACGCAACTGACCGGTCTGCTGCTTGTGAGATTTAAGCAACACAGGAGGTGGGTTTCTGAAGGTCTCTGAGGTTGATCTGCCCTCTCACCGAGTTTGAGGCCAGCATCACTCGTGGGGATTGCATAACCAGAACCCATGTGCGCCTCTTCCATTTGCAAGTGCAAATGCTTGTTGGTGATTCCCAAGCATGTGCATTGGACTTCGTGTAGTCCTGACCCTGAGCTGTATTGGCACCAAAGAACTTCGACCTCCTCGTACCGAGTGCTCCGTGGGCTGGTGCATTGCAATCTTGCTCGAGGTCCCCTCGCAACTCCTTGTCATTTGGCCTGTGGGTGCTCCTGAAGGTCAGTTTGATTTTCCTTGGGCTTACCTGGTTGCTCTAGACGTGCCCTGACTCCCAATTGCTTGGTGAGTCCCCTGGACATTGCTGGTCCACACAGTAACCTGTTTGACCTATCTGCGTGGGTTGCTTTTACAAAGGCTTGTTGGTGCTCCAGCCAGACACCGACCCCTCAGAACTTGACATTCTTCATGGGACAGCTCGCATCCAGCTCCTGGTCATCCTCGACATCTCTTGGTCCTCCTGGCTGCAGAGTCAAGCATCCCTTCTCACCTGAATCACCGACATCGGTGGGCATTCGTCTACCGAGCCCCTGGTCACTCTGAAGTGACCCAGGCTTGGATTCCACTAGACCCTTTTCACCTTCAAGGCAGCAGTACTTCTTTGCAGCTCTCCATTGAGAACAACGCAGTTTCCGATGCCACTTTAGACCTATGCACCCGGCCTATGTGGGATAGGTAAGTTGGGTACCTCGGTATCCACGGGTGGGGTGGCTCTTCAAACTCTCAAACACTCAAAGGGCTCCTAGAAGCATCCTTAAACTTTAAAAAACGAACCACGACTTCCTCATAGAATTGTCCGGAGCCCACAGTCGTGTTCCCACACTGCACCCGGCCTCCATGGGGTCCATGTCTACTCACTTTGGGTGGTTCCTTGGGGTCCCAGCTATTCTACGTGCTCCAGATCTTGTCTTGATCTCAGACGTGACTGTTATACCACTATTGTAGTACATGGTTTGGCCTCCCCCTGGAGCCCACAGTGTATTGTGCCACTTACAACTCTTCCATTGATCTGGTATTGTGCGCTTTGTGTTCTATCCTCGTGTTGAGGATAGCATAGAGTGTTATATTAATAAATACATATTTTTTAAATAACACGTGTGTGGTTCTTCTTGTATTTGGTCATTCAGGAGGTAATATTCTGGTAAAACAATCTGCTTTGCATTCCTTCAAGATGAACCCAGAGGGCTGCTCTCCACAGCTACCACTAGGATAGCTTTCTAAAGGTTGTCTTTAACCTCATACATCATAAGGGTCGTTTGTGTTCTCTGGACCCAGACTACCATAACAGGATACAGCAAGTAAGTCTTAGCCTTTTATTCGTGGGAAGAACGAGCCACCGCTTCTCTCTTAACAGGCAAGAGGCACCAACTGACAATCATAGAATACCTTGCATCAGAGTGTTATGGCAACACATGAAGGTTCTAGGTAGAACCGCAAACAAGCACATCTAAGTACAAGTGCCACATGCCCACTTTAATTAGTGGACAGCATATACCAGGCCAACTTCTCACATACATTGTTGATGTTATCACTCCTTAACATACAGAAACACACTGCATACCACTCCTTGCTTTTTTCTCCTCTTCCCCATCTACTTTCCTTTTCATGCTCCACACACTTTACATTTCCTCCACTTTATAGTTATCACTTTAACTATTTACTCAATGCTCACCTAATTACTAATTTCCATGGTTATCACACTGCCTTGCAGTATATTACATTACAATATGGTTCAGTATGTAAGTGTTCAAACTTTATAATGTTGGCTTCATTCTCGTTTTTTTTACAACACTCGTTTCCGAACTTTAAAAAAAGCCAGTCCAAGAATACTCTCAAATGTATTATGTCCAAAAACCAAGAATCAATTTCTTCCTATCTACCGGCAAGACTGAACTTTAGCGTACAACAACCCTAGAAAGCCAGACCAATTGGCATTGGCAATGCTTGTTTATTTCAAAACGGCATTGTACAACCTCACTAAATCAAGTAAGATACAAGATGTCATGACATAATTTCCTGACTAGGTGCCAGACAGAGCACGCCTACCTCTACCAGTGTCTTTTGTGACCTCACTTCCTGTCTAAGACCATCACAGACAGCACACACAGCCCAAGGACTCGGTCCGCTCCCTGCTTGATCAAGAGCTGAAGATGCATTTTCTGTGGGTTTTGGCTGCTCTCAGCGTGTTGCCAGGTGGGTTCGTAACTGCTTCTGCAGTAGGTCTGAGGAGGAGTGTGTGTGTGGTGGTGGGGGGTTTGTACCCCCACCTTCCTTCCATTTCTCAGTTTATTATGTGTTTTTCTTTATATACAATCTTGCCTCTTTATTTTACTGGTGTTCTGTCTTTACTACTGAGGCATTGCATTGCTGAGTACAGCACACTGTTATGTATTTTCTAGTCACTTTATGTAGCACTTAGAACCCTCCATGGCAGAATGAAAGCTCTTGCCTACATGCGTACCATGCTACACCGTGTGGGGTGTGTGGTTAGATGTTACTTGTCTTTGATACGAGCTCATGACGGAAGTGTTTCCATGTCGCGCGTGAAGACCACCGGGGTACTTGTATTGTGTTATGGGACTGAGCACTTAGCAGCGTGGTGGATGGAGACATGTGAGAGATAGGTGCATAGATTATGGTTTTCAGTGGGATGGCAGCTTTAACCAGTTCTCCAGGTCCCTTTGGGGCATTTCTTATAATCACAGTCCACTGCTTGTGTTTATGTTTCTGAGCCAGAGGTTGGAGGGAGAGATGGTGGGGAGATCCGCTGTAAGAGACTTTGTTACAGTGATCCATTGTACGACTGTCGTGAGATGTCATGAGCAGTCATAGCGTGCAACTTGTTGGGTCCCGCCGTGGTGGAGTAAATTAGAGTCAGCTGCTGGCAGTTGTTTGTGGTTAATCTTTTGAGTTTGAGGGTGGTTTGTTGCTTTGCACTGAGTGATGGACGTGACCTATTGTGGCTGTCTCCTACATTTCTCCTTTCTATTTTCACCCCAAAAAGATATAAAGGTGCTAGGAAGTCCTGAAGCAGCAAATGAAAAGTGAGAACTCAATCTTAGGGGCCCATTACGATGTCGAGCGGATTGCCTCCGCCAGGCTGGCGGTAGCCACCGCTGGCCTGGCGGAGGCAATCCGCCCGACACGTTCCCTGAGTTCCGCCTGCCATATTAGTATGGCGGGGGGACCACGGCGGACGGAAAGACCGTCCGCCGCTTTTTCGCCCCGGTCGCCTTGCGGCCGGGGCGGAAAATGTTTAATATGGTGGCGGTGTCTCATAGACACCGCCAGCCATATTAGTATGGGCTGTCAGTCATACCTTTCCGTGGCGGCATGCGGTCTTCACTCTGGGGGCCCCCTGCAGGCCCCCAGAGTGAAGGAGGGGTGGGGGCTGCACACGGGGGGGTACCTGTGGTACCCCCCCACATTTGCATAAACAAAGCGGCAGGCACCACGCGGTGCCTGCCGCTTTGTTTATGCAAATGCTGAAATGCATTTCTAGCATTGTGGGGGTGGTGCTGAGAGCACCGCCCGCCACAATGCTAGAAATGCAGGATGTGCCCACCACTGTGGCGGGCACATCCTAATGCCCCCCACGGGACCCCCGCCCTTATGGCGGGCAGTCCCAATCCCCGCTAGGATGACGGGTGGAGAAAGTCCGCCCGTCATCCTAATGGACCCCTATGACCGTGGAAACAACCATGTTTTGATTGATTTCCTCAATCAATCATCAGGGGTTAATATAGCGCAGCTACTCAACAGTAAGGATCTCAACGTGCATAAAATGTAGTAAACTTGAATAGGTAAGACATCTTTTTCAAATCCATTTAGGAAATCGTGGAGCAGAAGGACAATAGAGTTTAGTGTACAACACACATGGGTGTAAATAAATCAGGACTTTCACCGCAATCCAATGTGCGGAATTCACTGTTGTAGAGATATGAGTGTAAGAGAGCTAAGCAGCATAAGAAAATTACTATGCAGCCTGTGTGAACTACAGTCGGCTGCACGACCGCTGAGTGTCATGGTATTAGCATTAGTGAAGGCCAGGAGGATGATGTATGAATGTATATTACTGCATAATCCCCTGACTAGACACAGGTCAGCCCTTTATAACTTACCTGAACATAGACGAATGTGTGCTGGCAGGGCAGTTCTCAGTGTTATGAGACAATGCAGTTATCCAAGGACTAGATCTGTGTTCACCTCTGTTCTAAATTGGAAATTCTCCTGAAAGCTTCAAATCTTGGCTCATAGTGAGTTCCAGAGCTTGGTGGCTTCTACCGAGATGGTGCATTACCAAAATGTTGTGGAAGAAATATTGGGAAAAAAGAATATTGTATGAAAAATATTGTCAACTCAAAAATACAGTAGGACAGAATATAGAAAGTAAAAATATAGGGGCATATTTATCATGGAATTACGTCACCCGTGCGCCACGCATGGGGGCACAAGGGTTTCCCAAAACCTGAAATGACATTTACCAGGTCACGCAAGGTCACCTGCGCGGCCCTGCATGGCTTGGTAAATGTGGAGCAACGCACGGCAGTAAGAGCTTTCCATGGTTAAAGCACGGGTGTTCCCATACACCCACCCATTGATTTTGAGGTATCCACAGATTTACCATGAGTGGTAGACCTCGGAATGTGGCAAAATGCCACGCCTTCCCAGGACTAGTGTAACAAGGAGAAATGTGTATTTTGCTTCATTTCTTCCTTTTTCTGCAGCACGCATAGAAAGAGGAAAGAGAGACGCGCGAGCGTGTGATCAAAGATGGCCACCTCCCAGTGATCTTACCCAGTTTTTCGCACGTTTTTAATTTAAAAACGAAGATTTCCTGTCAGAATATTGCTTATTTTTGGGTCGCTATGGTTTAGAGGCTCTTACAAGTCACTGTGTGGTTTTTCAAGCATACTTGACCGACGGAAGTGGTGTTTACCTTCTCCTGGTTCCAGCACCCTGCTCTGCTTTGAGGTACAGCCCAGCTCGTATGTCAGGGGGTCAGAGTAATGTCTCAAGAGAGGGCCTGGCTTTGGCCTAACCACTCCCACAGTTCATTTTAGCTACTGCTTCAGTTATTCTTCAGGCTTTCTACTCAAGAACCACTATACTTCTCATTAACTTTATTTTGTGCTACAATTTTTATTCTTTCCATAAGAAAATGGATAATAAAAATGTGCATCCTCTTCCTAATAAAAAGGAGACAGTAAGTTTCACCACCTCCTGTGAAATCAAAAGTGGTAGAGTCATCTGAACTTTCGTTATCATTAATTCTTGAAGAAATTCAAGCACTTCCCTCTAATAGAGAGTCAATTGCATCAGAAATTAAAAATGTGCGCAAAGACATGGCTAGCTTGTCAATGAAAATATCTGGTAATTCAATAAAGATACAAGATAATAAAGCTAAAATTGATACTTTTACTCCACTTATGGTGAAGTTATTGCCTATGTCTGCACGCCTTTTAGATATTTGTAATCGTAACAGACAATATAACCTGCGCATTTTCAATTTACTAGAAGATATTGAAGGTTCCAATAGCAGGTTATATTTATAAAATCTGATTCCTGGCCTCCTAAACATCAAATTTCCAGAACAATTTGAAAGTGATAAGGCACACATGATTCCTTTGCATCACAACCCTCATCCCACTAAGCCTTGACAAATGATTTTTAAAGTTCTCTATCACCACCATTTGGTCTTGATCAGAAAAGCAGCACAAGAAATTCCTGCACTGATGGTCAATGTAAATAAAATATGTATCCACCAAGACTTTTCTAAGGAGACGGTTTAATTCGCAAAGAGTTCACTGCTCTTCGTCCTCAACTAAGAAGTCTTGGTTTCAAATACGGTCTTTTGGCCCATCAACTATGTGCATTTGGAAAGATAATTTTTCTAAATCGTTTCATCGTCCTGAAAAACTAAGATTGTTCCTGGATCAACTTTCACAGCATTCTATGGACACTCAATTCTCCACCACCTGAATGGTACTGTTAGGCATATTTTGACAATTGATGGTTTGTTCACGTAAAGGGCTCCAACGGTTGCGGCCATGCTTGAAAAGCCTGTGTGCGTTTCATCCATGTTATTAATGTTTTTTGTTTGTCTTTGTCCATGTTTGTGTTTGTTTTCTTTTTTCTTATTCTCCCCCTTTCACTTGTCACTGGAGCTACTATTTTTCACACTCTTTCTCTATTGTCGTTCTCCTCTTCTTGACTTTTTCCTCTCTTCCTTTTATTTATTGCTCAGATTCATAATCTCAAGATAGCCTCTTTAAATGTAAAGGGGTTACGCCATCCTGTTAAACGTACACAAATTTTAGACTATTTAGGAAATTGCAAAGCCGATATTTGTTTTATACAGGAAACTCACATTGATGACAAAATCTTAGATGATATGAAAAAAATGGGTTGATAATATTGTCTCTTCTCCTCCAAATGGCAAAAAAATTGTATTGATATCCTCTTTGCAAAAAAAGGCTGCATTGCCAAATTTTGAATACATTTTCTGATACTGATGGCAGATACGTTATTGCGAAAAGTAAGATTCATGATTCAGTTGTCTTTTTGATAAATGTGTATGGTCCAACTGCTGATGAACCTATTTTTTGATCCACCCTAACAACAGAAGTTCTTAAATTAGGTAAAGTTCCACTTATAGTTAGAGGAGAGAGAGAGAAACTCTGTTTATTTAGACCATAGTCTTTAAACATCGAGATCTTATAAAATACCAACACTGTACATACCTATTGGTAACATAGAATACACAAATAACGTTTAAAATCATACAGGTACTTTCCGGGCTGCTCTACTTAATACATCTATAGTAGAGCGGTGGCTGCCGTCGCTCCTTGCAACCTCTAAATTTCTAATTTTTACAAAACCAATTAAGAAGATAAAAACCTCATAAAACCTTAATAAAACAGAAATAACAAATCTCCTAACTTTAAAAAGCTCTTTACATTCATCCTTCTTCATTAGCAGCAATAGATTAGACAATTTGGAGTAAAATTACTTAGGTCTTAAGCTTTTAACTCCTGAGTGGGGGGTTTAAGATTAAATTCATCGCTGTCATTGCTTAAGTTTTTCCCTTGCAAACCGATTTGCCCCTCTTATGTAATTTCCTAGTGCAATTGCAGTATCCAGATTTTCCATTTCTATCAATAATGCAATGGCATGTGCTCGAGACCTTATTCCATATTTTATAAATATTGGCCATAGAAATAATTTTCTCGCTTCTAGCGTCATAAGGCAATCTACCAAAATATGCAATATTTCACACTTTGTCCCCAGCCCACATTTGCATATTCCATCGGGGTATAGCATTCCTGCCTTTAATCTCCCCTCCATTAGCCATGGGTTAATGCCAATTCGTATTTTCAAAATTTCGTATCTAAGTCCATGGTTTGGCAAGGTTTCTAGATACGGATACCATGCATCATTTTCCCACACTTTTATCATGCATTGGACCAACATTTTCTTTCTCAGGTATTCTACGTCCTGCTTCCTTGATTGCTCCATACCTTGAGCTCTAAATAGACTCTTGGAGGAGGCGACGTCTAAGGGATTCTGGTTTGCTCTCACATTTAAGCTCCCAGTTATCTCCTTAATTTTCCTTCTCACTTCTATTATCCATTTTAGGCCACTATGCCGGTATGTAACTTTTACAACAATTTTTTTACAACGCACTACCATTACAACGCAGGCATTACCACGCATACCATTACAACGCATTGCGCTGGGGGGCGCTCTAGGATAGGGAATAAGTTTAATTTTCTATCCAACACCTTCCCTAGTGTCCACGGGGACTGGAGTTGGAATAGAAAATTATACTTACCACTATCCAGCACCTCAAAGCGCTATGCGTTGTAACGGTATTCGTTGTAAATACCGCGTTGTAAAGGTATGCGTGGTAAAAGTATGCGTTGTAACGTCATACATCCCATTATGCCTGATGAACTCACTGCACCAATGTGACAACTTCTGGGCGCCCCCTTGGGATTGGCGTTTCCAGAATCCTGCCAGGGACATTTGGGCCTGGATATTCCATGCTATTGTTCCTGTCTCTATTCTTATTGCTTGTATCGTAGCAGACTTGGGTAGGGACAGTAGCATTTTTAGGGCCCTGCCTTCCTCCCGATCCCACCCTTCGTTACCACTGAAATGTAGAACTTCTACTCCATACAGTACTTGGGGCGGGATCATAGCTTCATAAGCTTTAAGCAAAGGTTTGTGTGACATGGACCCATAGTCTTTATTGAATTTTTTCAGGCTGCAAATGGAGGACAATGTTTTCGCTTTTTGGGCACCAAATGTGTCCCCCATTTTAAGGAGCTTTCGAACCATAGGCCTAGGTATTTATATTTCTTTACAGTTTCCAGTTTTGTTTGGCCTAGATACCAGCTAAAGGTTTTGGGCGTTTTACCAAAAGTCAAAATCTTCATTTTGTCCATGTTTACCACTAACAGTTTGGTCTTACAGTATTCACTAAAAGCATTTAATTTTCTCTGTAGACCTAGGTCTGTCTGATCAATTATCACTAGATCATCTGCATATAGCAGGCTTGCTACCTTCCTACCACTCATTCTGGGGCTCGCACTTCTTTCCACTTCCAGTCCTGCTGGTAGGTCAGCTAAGAAAATTGAAAAGAGGAGAGGGCCAGGACACAGCCCAGTCTTAGCCCGTTTCCTTTGGCTATTTTCTTTGACAATGCCCCTTGAGTGTCTTTAATCACTTGGGCCCAGTTTCCTCCATGCAATTCTTTCAGAATTGCAAGTAGGCCTGCTGGGATCTCATATTTAATCAGGCACTCCCACAACCTCCTACGATCCACCAAATCAAAGGCCGCCCGGAAGTCGACGAAGCAGCAGAACATTTTCCCCTTTTGTTCTATCGACATCCGGGCAAGTGCCCAAAGGGCATAACAGTGGTCCACTGTAGAGTGCCCTTCTTTAAATCCCCCCTGTTCTTCTGGGACAATTGAATTTGCTTCTACCCAATTTTTTAGTTTACCTAGCACTATTTTTGCAAATATTGTCTCCCCGATGTCTAACAGGTTGATTAATCAGTAATTTCTTGCGGTATGCATATCACCTTTCTTGTGTATGGGCCTTATTATTGCCCCTTTCCAGTTATCTGGGAACCTCCCAGTGTCCAAAACAACTCGTAACATTTTAGCAAAAAATTCAGCCCACCAATCTGTCTGGGTTTTAATAATCAGGGACGGGAGGTTCTCGGGGCCTGCTGCTCTTGTTAACTTCAGACTCTTTATTGTACTATTAACTTCAGGGACCGAGAAATCAAGTTTTATATCTGCTACCAGACCGCTCCAGTCTGTGTGCCGATTCACTTCCCGGTTACTCCCAGGGCTATATAGGTCCTGCAGATATTCCTCCCAGTCTGCTTCTGCTACAACACAGTTCATTGAGGCTGTTTGGCGGTCCGCAGCCGAATGAACTCATTTCCAGAACTGGCGTAGGTTCCTTGCCTCAATTGCTTCAAGTAATTTTAACCAACAGGCTACTTTATATTCTCTTTTTGCCCTCCTAATTAACGTATTGTATTCTCTTTTTAGACTTACAAGGTCGTTTCCACTACCCTGCCCGCCCTTTAAAAGTTGGCGGCGCGTCATTCTTCTCACTTCTCTTTTCTTGTCCAGGCATTCCTTGGTGAACCACCGTCCTTAGCTGCTATTCAAACTCATTTGGAGAACTCCCTTGAGCACGAATATTACACTATTTTAGGAGACTTTAATTTCCATTTTGGGGATAAAAACAACCTGGAGACATCGAATCTCCTAGACATACTCTCCTGTCATAATTTGGAGCAAATTGTTAGGCAACCCACACACACGGCAGGCCATACTTTCGATGGCATCTGCACAAATATTCCCCATATCGCACTAAGCAAAATTACACCAATGCTATGGTCTGATCACTGCGCTGTGTTTTTTTTCTATCTCACTCACTGCCTCCACTCATAGGAGGAGACTTAGGTTCCCCCCCAGGAAATACAGTGCATGGAAGTCAGTCACAAGGTCTGACCTAATAGAGGCTCTTGAAGACAGAGTAATGGCCTGCACAGATGCAAATCATGCGGCTATGGCTCTACAAGACAGCCTTAATATAACTGCCAATAAGGTAGCACCTGAAAAAGCATTTACAGTGCGGCAAAAAAGGGTGTCTTCACCGTGGTACTCACCAGATTTAAAAACTGCTAAAATCAACTGCAGACAGAAAGAGCGTGCTTGGAGAAGTGTGGCTCACTGGTTAGAGGAGGCAGACCTGGAAGCAGAGGTCAGCCCGGGACCAGGGTTCAATTCCCGGTTTGGCGGGGTCTTGAGTCCTAAAAATGTCCATGGACTCGACAATTCTCGCTCCGGTGCCTACTCGCTTCACGGGTTCACACTCTGCGACTCTGGGCAATAGCTTGCTTAATCTCCACAACGGCCCCTCGCGGCGGGATGCCTGGCTTTCACCTTGCGGATACCCTGCCGGGGTTATCTCACAGGGGAATACCAGGACGGGTTCCCTAAGCAAGCGCTTAGAAACCGCTCGGTGATTTGCGCTATATAAATTCCTGTACATTTACATTTACATTTGGAGAGCACACTATGAAGTAGCACATAAACAAACATACTGTGCTGCACTTGAGGACTACAAGAATGTAATTATTCATGCTAAAACCATCTACTATTCCAGGAAGATTCAGGACGCTGGCCATTCTGGCAGAGAACTATTCTCTACTGTCATCTCCCTACTGAACTGCCCACGTGACGCTAATTTCCTGTCAGACAAAGCATTCACGGACAAGCTGGCATCTTACTTTCATAATAATGTACAATCTGTCTACAATGATCTGTCCAATGCAGCAAACAGCATACACATTAAGCAAGACAGGCATGATGCTACTAGCAGCACCCAGGGTGGCCGGTCACTGTTCTCCCCACTTGGCGAGAACACGGTGACAGACCTGTTGTTAAAAACTAAGTCATGCTCACCCATGGACCCATGTCCATCCCATGTACTCTATCTGGCTCCAATAGAGACTAGTGCATTGATATTGCCGGTCCTGAATCAGGTTCTGAGTTCAGGAGTCTTCCCGCTAGTATGGAAAAAGGCCTGTATTCGACCGCTGCTAAAAAAGCCAAAGTTAGACCCCACCGATGAAAAAAATGACCGCCTTATCTCCTGCCTGCCTCTGCCATCCAAATTAGTGGAGAAAGGCATGAATTTGGAGTTATCCTCTTATCTTGAGACAAACAACATTCTCGATAATACCCAACATGGCTTCCGTGCAAAACATTCAACGGAAACAGCCCTAATTATGGCTACAGAGGAGATACGAAAGGGCATGGATGAGGGAGGCAGAGTTACCTTGGTCCTGTTGGACCTAACAGCGGTCTTTGATACTGTAAATCACGAGGTACTCATCCAAAGGCTCTGTGACGCGGGGGTCAAGGGCTTAGCATTGGATCTCCTCACCTCCTTTCTATCTGATAGAGAACAAGTCATTTTTTGGAACGGCCATCAATCAGACAAATTCCTCCTTCCGGGAGGAGTCCCCCAGGGCTCTGCTTTGTCGCCCACCTTGTTCAACATCTATGTCACCCACTAGGCGACACTAATCAAAAATCAAGGCTTCAAGCTAGTGTCATACGCTCATGACACTCAGCTGATTGTTTCAGTATTCCATTCTGTGGATTCCAAGGCAGCTGATTTCTCTCCCTGTATGTCGGAAGTCATGCAGTGGATGAATCTGAATTTCCTGAAGTTGAACACAGGAAAAATGGAAGTCCTCGAGTTCGGCCAAAAGACATCGATCTGGAACCAGTTGTGGTGGCCCACATCAGCGGGAGCCTGTCCGGTTTCAGTGGCCAAAGCGAGGAACCTTGGCATAACGTTTGATAAAGACTTGTCCTGGAGGCCACAGGTTAACCAAGTGGTCTCTGCATGCTTTTTCACGCTTAAAGGGCTGAGAAAGATACTGCCGTTTATTCCTTTCGGTCTTAGGAAAACAGTCATAATTGCTACTATCTTCTCAAGAATAGACTATGGCAATGCCCTTTATCTGGGAGCTGGCAGTGCTCAAATGGCCAAGCTACAATCAATACAAAACGCAGCAGCTAGACTACTTCTCAATCTGCCTAAGTACCATTCCACTTCTCGTTCCATCAGGCAGCTACACTGGCTCCCTGTTCAAAGGCGGGTGGATTTCAAAGCACTTTGCCTGGTTCATAAGGCACTGTCTGGAGATGGGGCCTCCGACCTTCAACAACTATTCACTCGGTATCAGCCAACCCGCTCTCTGAGGTCTGCGACGCAGGGTCTGGTCACTGTCTCCAAGATCAAAAGACAACGATGGGGAGGCAAGGGTTTCTCCTACCTGGCTTCAAGGCTATGGAACTCTATACCACCACAGCTTAGACAGATCCCCAATCGGATGTTATTTAGGAAGGAAATTAAGACATGGCTCTTCACCCAATGATACATCGGTTAGCTCCTGTTCAGTTACCCTATATAGCGCCAAGACGCCTCGGCATTAGTGCGCTTTAGAAATACCATCACTCACTCACTCACTCCTTGTAACTCTGGCTTTGGGTGGATCTTTTTAACCTTTTTTTGATCGTTTCTCAGCCCCTCACTGAGGGTTTGGACCACATTCTCGATTTTTCCCACGTACCACTCTAACCCTTGGCCGCTTACTGTGTCCAGATCTAGATTCTGTTGTAACTTTACTAGCCTAGCCACATATTCTTCCGTTAGCCATGTTGTACGTCGCCTGGGGTATTCCATCTGTTGTTCCATGACTTGGGTACGGGACATTTGCTGTGCATTCGGGATTTCAAGAGATAAAATGTTATGGTCACTCCCTTCTCTATTTAGAATCCTAAACCCTGTGATTAGTTGGAAGCTCTAGGGTGTCGTGAATGCATAGTCAATTGGACAGTTTTGAGTACCAGCCTTATACGTTTTTTTAGCTGGGAAATCTAAGGGGGATCTCCCATTTAAACAGAAGAGGTTTTTAGTTCCCAAAAGGTTTCCCAACTGGGTGTCCTTAGCAGTTGTTATGCATTCTGGGAAAGTAGCTTGTGTTATCTCATAGGCCTCTAATATTTCTTGAAACCAACCGTCTACCTTCATGGGGTGTAATTTATGGTTAAAGTCGCCCATTAACATGATCAAATCCATGCCGTACTTTTCACAGATTGTATCAATATCTTCTTTAAAATACCCCATTTCTGCTATGTATTCCTCAGTTGAATCCCATTGCATATATAAGCATTATAATATTCATTTTTATAAAATCAGATAACATTATTCTACAGGCAAGCAGCCATTTACATTTTATGGTTATTTCTATCACCTTCTTTGTTATTTTTGTTGACACTAGAGTCATTAATCCCCCAACTGGGCGGCCACATCTCTGTTTCTTTGCTAAGCGGTTTTGCTGGGTGAAGCCGTCGAATGTGGGGGTCTTGCCACATAGCCAAGTCTCCTGGATACACAATCTCTGTATTTTCTCCTAATTCCCTTACATTTATTTGTTTGGCATCATCTCCTAGGCCGTTTATATTCCAGGAGGCTAATCTAATGCTATGTGGCTTACCTTTTTTCTATTCCACATTATCTAGCCAGCCGTCATCCCCATGCCCTTCAGAAGCGCTAGCTGAGGCACCTGCATGGCCTATATCCTTACTCCAATTTCCCCACCTATTTTCTGCGTTTGAATTATTTGCTACTATCTTAATATTTTCCAGGGGGGCCCGTTCCTCTTCTTCTGGGTCTCTTTTCCTTACTTGTCTCTTTCCTAACCCTGCATGACACCTTAGGAAATTTTTCCCTTTCCACCCTTTCCCTTCTACTTGTACTAATAGGTAATCTTTGGATAACAGTCGTATTCCTTCTACCTGTAGCTCCTTAGCTGCTTTTTCAATCGTATTTTTTACCAGATTGGAGTACAACTTACACTGGTAACATCCTTCCCTTCTTTATTTTGCCTAAAACCCACTAGTCTTAGATCAATTGTCCCTATTGCTTTCAGGTTATGGCATTTTGCAAACCCTTGTAGGAGTTGTGACCTGTTTAGGGGCAACCTCTTGCCTATCTTCTAACCCCCTTTCCTTAATGGGATTGGTTCAAAATGTAGTCTCATAGTCTCACTCCCCTTTTTCATTTCCCCGAATAATATCAGGGATTCTAACGTGTTGGCCTTATTTATCTGAATTTTAGGCCTATTAACATGCACCTCCCGGGTGATCCAAGGCTGCGAACTTCCTCCTAACGGTCTCCCAGGCTCCTTTGGCTGTGGTGTATTTTTAATGCTTACGTGTTTCATCTGATGTGCTGAAATGTTACGTAGGTACACATTTTTTCCCTGTTCATTGCCCTGATTTTTGGGGGTTTTCTTCTTTATTGTGCTCAACAGTAATTTGGGTGATTTTGATTCGTACCCCCTTTCACCGGTCGCCTTCTCCACCCTTGTCCCTTTCACTAGAGTTTTACCCCCTTTCTTTGGTGGACTCCTTCCGCCCCATCTCGCTCTGTTTATTTGGCCATGTCTAGTCAGTTCTCCTCTTCTTATTACCCTCATTGGCCACTTTGAGATATATACCTCATGACATTCTTTGGGTGGTTCGGCAGATTCTGCCTGTGCCTCTACTCGGGGCTGAGGGTCGGGGTCGGGGATTTGTCTTACCATAGAAGGCATGTGGCTTCTAATCACCTGCAACTTCCCCTCTATTTAGGCTAAGTAAACTTTTTGTGATTTTAAGATAACATTATTAGACAATGTCACTTCTAGAAGTCCTTGAAGAGTTCTTTGTAATATTAACATTAAGTCCAACATTGAGGACGCAGACATTGCAGAGAGTTCCTGGTTTAGCTCCGGGGTTAAGTTCGCTTCCGTGCATTGTTCTACGCTGGCGTTCTGTATCTCCGGCGGGTTTTTATTCTCGTCGCTTCTCTGGATTTCATTACTACTCAATATACTTTCTTCTTCTCTCCCTGTAGCCTCTTTTGCAATCGGGCTATCCTGGGGTTCTCTCTCCAGGTCGTAAGAGAAAAGACCTTGTGGTGAGGAAGACAGCTGTGGTGGCTCTAGCCCTCCAAGGTCCAGTAGCAGCTGCAGGGACTGATTAACCATGTTTAGGGACGCAGTTGTATGTACTTCCAAGGGAAGAGAGGTATGACCATTTTCTTCTCTCCCGATTCCCATTTAGCGATGCTGGCTCGATTACCTCAATGTCTTGGTCTTTTGCCGGTGTAAAGGCTTTTTTGAAGTGTTTCCCCACAAATTCCTTTATTGATTTTGAAGCCGAGCTACCCTGGTTTTTATTTGCATCTATATTCCTTTTTGCTCCTTTCTTCTTTCCTTTTACAGGGGTCTGCTCTAGGGAACTACTGCTTTCATCCAATTGTCCCGATTTTGCTGGGTTTGCTGGGTTTATTCTTGGCCTCAAATTACGCTCCGGCGTATTTTTAGCTTTTTTCGGGCCATCTCTGGTGTTTTACTCGGGAAATGCTTGCTCCACCAATGCTATTTAAGCTTTAGCCTATTAGGGGTTTAGGCGATTTGCTATTTTTTTTTAAATCAGAGCGCTCAGAAAGACTATCCCCAATCTTTTTGGGACTGGGGCTCCCTAGAGATGCTGGCTCCACTGGCGCAAGGTTAATCTGTGTAGTTTAAAGAGATTTTAAGGGGGTCGGCCCCCTTTTGATTTATTGTCCCAGGTAGTCAGTCTCCCAAGCTCCATGAGGCTCTCCCTGCCCATCTCCACCTCTCCACTTACCTCTGATTTTGCGTGTGTGCGAAGAGCTGCTTCTTCCCCCAAGCCCCGTGTCACTGTTGTTTCGGTTGCGGTTGCATTCAGCGCAGTCCGTACGTTTCAGCCGCTACCTCCCTGCTCTCCGTATTTCCTTCCCTTCCTGCTTCGTCCGCGTTGGCGTCTTAGCGCGGCACTCTACAGGCGCTGACGCTGGTACTGACGCTTGACGCTTGACTTTTGGACTTGTGGTCAGGGCTTCTACTAGATTCTGCTATACATCCAGATCAATCTGGTTTTATGAAGAATAGATATTCTGCTAATAATACAAGAACTTTGCTACATGTGATTGAACAGAGCTACTTTATCTTTACCGTCAGGAATTTTAGCTTTAGATGCTGAGAAAGTTTTTGATAAAATTCACTAGCAGTTTTTATTTTGTACTTTATTATCCTTTAATTTTGGTTTCATATTTACCCATATGATTTCTGCTTTATATTTTTCTCCTACTGCTTGTATATTTAATAATGCCACATTTCAAACCAATTTTCTCTTTCAGAGGCACAAGACCAGGTTGTCCCCTTTCCCCACTTTTATTTCTTCTTGGAATTGAACCCTTACTTACTTCCATAGGAAAATGTGACAACATTACTAGATTCAATATCAAAGATGTTATTATTAAAACTTTAGCTTATGCTGATGATGTTCTTTTATTTATTAGTGATCCTGTGTCCTCTTTTCCCGCCCTTATGGAAATTATTTCCTTTTATTCCACTGTTTCTGGATATAAATTAAATACCAATAAAACGGAATTCTTTCCTCTAAATATACACTGCACTCTGGATAAATTACCTTTAAATGAAATTATTTGGCAAAAGGATAATATAAAATATCATGGTATTCTTTTCTCTTCAAATATGAAAACAGCAATTTCTAATAATTGTGACTCTACTTTAAATTATATTAAAGATAACATTTCTAAATGGTCTTCACTTCATCTTTCATGGTGGGGCAGAATGGACTCAATAAAAATGACTATCGCACCAAAAATCTTTTATAACCTTGTTATGATTCCTGCTGAATTTCCTTTAAAGTTTTATTAAACTGTTGATAAACATTTATCCAAATTTCTTTGGAATAGTAAATCAGTTTGTATCAATTTTAAGAAATTAAAATTACCCAAATGCAATAGAGGGTTTGGATTACCAGATTTTCTTTATCACAAAGCTTTTATATTGAAACAAAGTTATTTGTGGTTTTACCATTCTCCTTTGATTAACCCTCCTAATTGCTCCTTATCAGAAAATCCTTGATAGAATATTTCCCTTTACCCTCTTTGCTAACTATGTCTAATAAATCTGAATTTGTTCATAAATCTGTTATTATAAAGTCCACCAAACTTATTTTAAATGATTTGGATTTAATTTTTCAGTCACCCATGTCCACTACTGATGAAATGTCATCATGGTATAATCCAGTCATAACACTCAACAGAAATGTTAGATTTTGGTGTTCATGGATCAAAGCTGGCATTTTTTACCTTAAAGATGTGTATTGCAATAATGCTTTTATATAAATTGAAGCTTTACAAACAACATTTCTTTTACCTCCTTCTCATTTTCTCAAATATGAATTCTTGTGTAACTCTATTTTAGATTTGTTTCCTCATAATATTCCCTCTAATGTTTAAATCAGATTTATCAATTTATGTTCAAACAGTATCATCTGTATCCCATGGAGTATCTGTATTATATAAGAAAATGTCTACCTCTCAAGGATTCAATATTGATACAATCTGTTTATTTTGGAATAATCAACTTTCAACTTTTTTTTCAAATGATATATGGAAAGTTATTTGACTTTATAATATTTCTGGCTGTCTACCTGTTTCGCTCCATCGAACCAATTCATACATTTTATATTACTGTTTGTGGACTCCATTATGTTTATTTCAAGCAAAACTCCTTCCGTCGTCAATTTGTTGGCATTGTAAACTACTTACCTGTAAATTTTGGACTGATGTTTGGGATGTTATAAAATAATACTTCATACTCATGATATTATCTCATTCAAACTGTTAATCTGTAAATCTGTTGTTCTCACGAAAAGTAAATTAACTTTTAAATTTTTTACTGTCAGCAGCTTTTAAATCTATTACAGCATGTTGGAAAGATGTATCAATATTATCTGTTCATGTTTGGTGGTCATGGGTTATTTTTACTAGAAGATGAGCTCAGTTATCTTTAACTGGTATTAATCATAATTCTATTTCTTATCACTCTTTTAGAAACCTATTGACATATATTTATCTTCCTAATGAGTATTTATTCTAGTTATTATTTATTTATTACAATAATCTAGTTTTTATATCATAGAAGCTTTGTTAGATTATTATTATTATATAGCTTTATTTGTTTGCTCCCTTCTTTCCCTTATTGTTTTTCTTGGAACATTATCTTCATGGTTTGTACCTATTGTAATTTAATAGATGCTCTTTCATTATTTCTCAATTGTAATTGAGAATTTTTCGGTACTATTTTTTGTATTGTCTTTGTTTATTACATATTATGAAAACTCAGTAAACTATTTTGAACACAAAAAAAAAGAAGAATAAGCCTCAGAGCATTGTTTTTATGCAAGAAGGTGTCCCTTCCTGCAGAAAACCAATCCTGCCTACAACACAGGCACCCTTTTACCATGGTGCAAGGGTGCCAGCCTTGGCACTAGGCAGTAGACAGAGAAGTAGTGTGCTGTATAATGTTAAATACAGCACATTCCTGTCCTCTCCCTTTCACACAGAGCAGCACAACAAGGTGGCTTGTTGCATTGCATGATAAATATGCCTCATAAGCCTCCTGGGCCGGTTTTGGGGCAAAGTGAGCAAGGGCCCCACGTCTGAGCATACCCTGCCACACTTAGGGCGAACAAAGCGATACAAAAGGGGATGATGGACGGAGTGTTGAACATTGCAAGCACTCACCCCCAGTCACAGATCTGGGTTGAATCCATCATCATTGTTTAGCTCACTTTGCCACCCCAGTTCCAACACAGCTATATGCAAATCAGTCTTGACCCTGCGCCTCATGGGCACAGTCCAGCCCAAACTGCCAAGCCATGTCTTCCCTGGACCAGAACCAAGCATCCTGGGACCAGTTTCTGGGTAACACCCCTCATCAGTCAGGCTAGCTTGAATCCAGTGGCAAAGTGTTAGGGGGCATTGAGGCATCGTAGGGCACAGACGACGATATACTGGCCACAGACTACATTTCCCGGCACGGAGTGCGCCGCGTATGACGTGTTCGGATTGTATCCAGGTCACGTGGGCGGAAGAGCATATTGCCGGTGAAGACGAGCTGGACGTTGCCGATTATTCTTGCTTTGCGGTTCCGTGCATTAGATGAAGTTCCTGGTGCGGTAAGGGTGAAGTTCACCAAGGATTCCGTTATATTACCTTTCCTTGAGTCGGCAACGGAGAAAATCCGGTCTTCGATTGGATGCGCCAGGACTGGGCATATTTGTATGAATCAGAATGTGCACTCTGAAACCTAAGTTTGGCAGTCACGATACCATCTCAGTAGACCTTTATTTTGAAAACCTTTGAGACTGCTCTGGTGATAAGCGATATTGATTTGGAATGTTTTGCTGCATCAGAGGGCTGGTTTAAGACAAACTGAGAAACGTACTTTGGATTTATTTGAATGCCTCCTTTCCCTTCGTTGGCGGGCTTTGCACGACCGGCTGGTCTGTGAGGTTTATTTATTATTTATTTATTTGCGGGTTTGTATCGCGCTAGGATCATCTCCCGAAGGAGTATCTCCGCGCCTTTGAGAACCTTTCAGCATGTAACAGTTGGTAAGCAGATGTCATTAGTTAGGAAATAAGAAGGTTTTTAACTGTTTCCTAAAAGGGAGATATTCCTGACAAAGTCTCAAGGAGAGAGGGAGGCTGTTCCACAATCTTGGTCCAGCGATGGACAGAGCTCTTCCACCTTGTCTGGTTTTTCTGGCTCTTGGAACTTGTAAAAGGCCTTGTTCACTGGATCTCAAGGATCGAACAGGTTTATAGAGAGAGAATCTATTGTTCAGATACTCTGGGCCTTTGTTCTGGAGACTTCTATGTATGGTGCACCCTATCTTGTATTTCACCCTTTGTTTGACGGGAAGCCAATGTAGGGTGTTCAGAAGAGGCTTCGATGGTGTACGGGGGGGCTGATTTAGAACAAGACGGGCCACCGTGTTCTGGACTACCTGCAATCTCGCAATAACTCCCTTGTTTACTGATAGGAGCATCCCATTGCAGTAGTCCAGTCGACTCAGTATAAGGGCCTGCACTAACGTTCTCCTAGTTGAGTCAGGGAGCAAGGGGAAGACCTTCCTCAGCATAGCAATAACGTGGAAGCATGAGCCCACCACTTGATTGCTGTTTTGTTTTAGAGAGAGCTCCTGGTCCAGACGCACACCGAGATTTTTTACCACCTGCTTTGGCTCCGGGACTGGGCCAAGGTCTTGCGGCCACCAGTCTGGGGACTATAGGAGCTTTGCCTCACCGAATAGCATCACCTCCGTTTTTGCCACATTGCATTGCAGGAAGTTTGATGCCATCCAGTGAGCCACTGCCTTCATCCCCAAGGAGAAAGAGTTCCTGACCGTATCCGTAAGATGTTTAAACGGGAAGAGAAGTTGGGTGTCATCCGCGTATGACATTGGGATGAACCCATGGGATCTCATGATGTTTGCCAGGGGTGCCACGTAGATATTGAACAGGGTCGGGCTTAAGCAGGACCCCTGTGGCACCCCCTTTGAGATCCCCACCTCCTCTGACCGATAAGCACCCAGGGTGACAGTCTGGGTGCGATCTGTCAGGAAACTCCTCACCCATGCCAGAGCTACACCTTCCAGACCGATGTTAACAAGTCTGGTGGTCATGATGTCATGTGACACGGTGTCGAACGCCGTTCATGCGAGGGAGAGAATCGTTGAGACAAGTTATGATAAAGACTGATGGCCATTATTGTTAAAGATTGGAAATAAGCTTGTTTATTATTTCTGACCTGTGTGTGAAGGCAAGATTTACCTCTATTACGGCATGGTGCATAATGTTTTATGAAACTGAATGTATTAGAGGTTTTTGTAGAGAGGAGAAAGTAACTTCAGAGTTTCTCTTCTTTAATCTGTGAGAATTATCACATGGTTAAGGATACACTGAATTTCAAGTGAAGTTTCATGTTTCTAGTGGCCAAGGTCAGCAAAAGAGTGCTATTGCTACAGGCAATTGTTTTAACCCTTGCTTGATGTTTTCTTTTCTTACATGCAGGAGAGTGTATGGATAAAGAGGTTTCTTTTGGCATGAAAGGTATTTGGGTTTCTGCATTAGTAAGGGTATAGGTTGAGAATCTAGATAATATCCTTACGTATGTTGTTGTTGTTTCAGCTTCATGACCCAAGAAGTTACTATATACACGTCTTCTGCATCTTGATAATTATATTTTTTCCTTTACAGGTTAGTATTGTAGAATAGTGTACGAATATAGAAAGGAAGGTAATTTAGAGTGTAGCTAATTATTCTTTTGTGTTGTGTCTCCTGACAGATCTCCCTCCCCGCTGTCCCCATCCTTTCCTTCCCTTCTATTCACATCTTCCCTCGCTTAACCATCTATAAGTCTGCTTATTGTATAAGTGCAGATTTAGGGCGGTTGAGAGGTGGATACCATTTGAGCATCGCTTCAATCCTGAGGAGACATATTGGCCTGGAACAGAATAATCGGCCCACGTATACCTATATCCTCCTGGTTGAAGCGAGCTTTAATCGGTATGGCCACTATGGATGATGTAATGGCAGCCCTGGCATTGATGCAGGTTGAGTTAGCAGCCTCACGAACTGAGACGGCTGTTTTGCAGGCCAAGGTAGATAGAATGCAACACAATCCCTTTGATTTTGGTAGTGCATCACACTCAGCATCTAACGCTATGGTTGTAGAGATTCCAACCCCGATTCCCCTAGCGCCACCTGAAAAATTCACGGGGGATACACACAAGGTACAAGTATTCTTGTCTCAGGTGATGTTGCATTTTAATTGCAAGCCAAAGGTGTTCTCTACTAACCAGGCCAGAGTGTCTTTTCTGATCTCGTACTTAGCTGGAGACGCAGCACAGTGGGCAGTCCCTTTGGTACGAAACGAAGATGGGTTGCTACATGATTGGGAATCCTTTAAAGAAGAGTTCGAAAAGACTTTTGATCGTGGTGCGGATACATATGCAGCAGACCGAGAGTTATTAGTGTTGAAGCAGGGAAACAAAGACCTTCTGACTTATGTCAATACCTTCAGGAGATTAGTAGCAGAAACACATTGGCCTGAAGACAAACAATCAGCGGTATTCTATCAAGGCCTTAGAGAGGAGCTTAAGGATGTTATTGCGCAGGTGGATCCCCAACCACGAACCTGCATCCTATTAATTGAACTGGCAATGAGGCTGGATCACCGATTACGAGAAAGAAAAGGTGATCATTTCCGTAAAGAGAGGTTTCAAACGCGCTATGAAAGACCTAGAACAGCGGATCCAGGGAAGTCTACATCAGAGCCGATGGAAATCGGAACAGTAAGAGCAGCTTTGACTGGGGATGAAAGAGAACACAGAAGGAAGAACGGTTTGTGTCTTTATTGCGGGAAAAAGGGGCATTATCTCCGGGAATGTCCAATAAAACCCAAAGCAGGGCGTTCCCGTTATGAAGTATCTGCTATGACCACAAAAACAGAGTCGGGAAACTGAAGAGCTTGGAACATATGGAAGGGGAGTTCTCAAGCGCACTTTGTATCCCTTCTCTTCAAAATACGGAAAGAGGGTTGAAGGAACATTTTTTTATTGCAGTAACAGTATTTGTTAACAAGGAACCCTGTATGACTCAAGCCATGATAGATTCCGGAGCTACTGGGTGATTCATGGATGTAGATGAAGCCCATCGGCTGGGTATCACGTTGGTGAATAAACAGGAACCGGAAGTGGTTCTTGCAGTAGATGGTAGACAATTGGAATCAGGTCCCATATGCCAATCTACGGACCCATGTGTTGTGGAATGTTTACCAGGCCATCGGGAAACACTGATTTTTAACATCATTTCAGCGCCCTCTTATGGGTTGATTTTGGGATTACCTTGGCTGTCGATACACAACCCGAACATTGATTGGAAAGAAAAGACTATTGAGTTAGGGTCTGACTTTTGTGCCGCAAATTGTTGGAGGATGAACAGAGATCAACCTGAAAAGGCGTTGCATATCGCTACTGCTGCTGAAAAGGATATTCAACTCCCTTCTTGTTATGAACCATATCGAGAGGTGTTTTGTGAACAAAAGGCTGAGGTGTTACCACCCCACAGACCCTATGATTGTTAAATTGAATTACAACCTGGATCGGTGGTTCCATGTGGGAGGATTTATGCTCTTACCGAGCCAGAGAATGACCACCTTCGGAAATATTTGGATAAGTACCTTGCATTGGGATTCATCCGTCCTTCCAATTCCCCAGCGGCCTCCCCATTATTTTTTATCTCAAAAGCCAATGGGGAATTGAGAACGTGTATCGATTTTAGGGCCCTGAACTCAATCACCATAAGGAACCAATATCCGTTGCCGCTAATTTCAGTGCTTCTGGAACAGGTAAAAGGAGCGGTAATCTTTACGAAACTCGATTTGCGTGGAGCATACCATCTGGTAAGAATGCGTCATGGAGATGAATGGAAGACGGCTTTCAAGACGCGGTATGGCTTATTTGAATATTTGGTGATGCCCTTTGGGCTATGCAATGCGCCAGCCGCTTTCTAATTCTTCCTGAATGACGTCTTAAGGGAATACCTGGATAAAATCGTGGTAGTCTATATAGACGATATATTGATATACTCCGCTCAGGAAGATCAACATCAGGAAGATCAACATATACAACATGTCAGCCTTATTCTCCAAGCCTTAAGGAAACATCGTTTGTTTTGTAAGATCAGCAAGTGCGAATTTGATACGTCCTCAGTGGAGTTTCTAGGGGTGATGCTTACTCCCTATGGTCAAGAAATGGCCGACAGAAAGGTGAAGGCGATCTCCGAGTGGCCCAGTCCCAAAAATGTGAAGGACATTCAATGTTTTATGGGTTTCGCTAATTTTTATAGACGATTTATATCCAACTTTTCTGATAAGGCATCACCTTCTACCCATTTAACCAAGAAGACGGTACAATTCGTGTGGACTGAAGAATCACAAGAAGCATTTGATGTTTTAAAAGCAGCGTTCATCTCAGCTCCCATTCTGATTCATGCAAATCCGGCACTTCCTTTTATCGTGGAAGCAGGCGCTTCTGATGTGGCCATGGGAGCGGTGTTATCCCAAAGAAATGGTGAGACGGTACAGTTACATCCGGTGGCATATATGTCTAAGAAGTTTAATCATGCAGAGCAGAACTATACCATCACGGAAAAAGAGCTTCTAGCCATTAAAGAGGCTTTTGGAGAGTGGAGACACTGGTTGATGGGAGCACGCCATGTCATTACTGTATATACCGACCATCGTAACTTGCAGTACTGTACGTCTCCTGACCCCTCGGCTTTTACGGTGGATGACGTTCTTTGAGGAGTATCATTTCATCGTAACCTTTCACCCAGGGAGCCAGAACAAAAAGGCAGATGCGTTATCCCGACAGGATTCTACCCTCTGTTCTGAGACTGCTACAGAGAGAGCTATATTTGAAGAACACAGGGTGATAGGAGTATTGCATACTGAACGTTTTTTGTATGAAACAAAGAAAGGCTATCTAACGTTTCAATGGAGAGAGTGGGTGAAATACCATCCGGAGTGGATAAAGAAACAAGGAGTATACATGAAGGGGGTTCAAATGCTGTTACCCACGTTGGCCCTGAGACGTATGGCGTTCCAGTGGTGCCATTCGGATCCAAGTGCAGGTCATCATGGCAGAGAGAAAACCGTTGAAAAAATCTTGAGACATTTTTGGTGGCCTTCAGTGAGAAAGGATGTTCCTGATTGGGTCAAAGAATGTGTGGTATGTGCCCAGAACAAACCTTTAACAGGAAAACCTCAAGGGTTGTTACAGCCTCTTCCCACGCCAGAAATACCTTGGGAAAACATTTCTGTGGATTTTATAGTGGGTTTACCTTCTGATGTGGGACATACTGTTATCTTGGTGATCATAGACTACTTGACAAAGTTGGGTCACTTTGTTGCCTGCAAGACCCTTCCTACAGCTGGCCAATTGTCTATTATCCTATTGAAAAACATTGTGAGATTGCATGGATTGCCGAAGGTGATCGTTTCAGATCGGGGCTCACAATTTACAGCCAAATTTTGGACAGAATGGTGTAAGGCGTTGCACATTTCTTCTGCATTATCAACCAGTTTCCATCCCCAAACGGATGGACAGACTGAACGTTTGAATCGAACTTTGAAGCAGTATCTGAGAAGTTACGTCAACAGTAACACGGATCAGTGGGTTGAATGGCTTTGGTTGGCAGAGATCGCCTATAATAATGCACTTCACTGTTCCACTAAACATACACCTTTCTACAGCACATATGGTTTCTATCCTAGATTCATCCCTTTCAGTTCTCCTGTTAGGGGTGACCATGTTCCTGAAGTGAAAGACAGGATAACCAATATCCAGAAGGTGATAGTAAATACTAGAAAACATCTTGTACAAGCTAAGTTGGTGTATAAAAGACAAGCTGACAAACATCGTGTAAGGGGTCCTGAGTACAAAAGAGGGGATCTAGTGTGGTTGTCCACAAGGAATATCAGAATCAGGAGATACAGCGTTTTTAACCCTCGCTATATTGGTCCCTTTTCAGTGGTCAGACATGTCAATCGTGTGGCTGTTCGACTTGCTTTGCCTTCACACATGAAAATTTACCCTGTATTCCATGTCTCATTGTTGAAGTCAGCTGCAGGACATTCTTGTGTCAAACCTTCCTCTGTCTGGGTGGATCAGGGGGAAGAATATGAGGTTGCGAGGATTTTGGACTCCAAGGTGAGTCGTGCGAAGTTGTGGTTTCTGATTGCTTGGAAGGGTTTTGGGGTTGAGGAGAATTCTTGGGAACCTGCTAGGAGTGTGCACGCCCTGAGGTTGGTTGCAGCCTTTTATCGGCGGTATCCTGATAGGCCTTGTGCCTGTCTATGCCCTTCGGAGGGGGGATGTACTGTTAGGGGGCATTGAGGCATCGTAGGGCACAGACGACGATATACTGGCCACAGACTACATTTCTCGGCCCGGAGTGCGCCACGTATGACGTGTTCGGATTGTATCCGGGTCACGTGGGCGGAAGAGCATATTGCCGGTGAAGACGAGCTGGACGTTGCCGATTATTCTTGCTTTGCGGTTCCGTGCATTAGATGAAGTTCCTGGTGCGGTAAGGGTGAAGTTCACCAAGGATTCCGTTATATTACCTTTCCTTGAGTCGGCAACGGAGAAAATCCGGTCTTCGATTGGATGCGCCAGGACTGGGCATATTTGTATGAATCAGACTGTGCACTCTGAAACCTAAGTTTGGCAGTCACGATACCATCTCAGTAGACCTTTATTTTGAAAACTTTGAGGCTGCTCTGGTGATAAGCGATATTGATTTGGAATGTTTTGCTGCATCAGAGGGCTGGTTTAAGACAAACTGAGAAACGTACTTTGGATTTATTTGAATGCCTCCTTTCCCTTCGTTGGCGGGCTTTGCACGACCGGCTGGTCTGTGAGGTTCATGCGAGGGAGAGAATCGTTGAGACAAGTTATGATAAAGACTGATGGCCATTATTGTTAAAGATTGGAAATAAGCTTGTTTATTATTTCTGACCTGTGTGTGAAGACAAGATTTACCTCTATTACGGCATGGTGCACAATGTTTTATGAAACTGAATGTATTAGGAGGTTTTTGTAGAGAGGAGAAAGTAACTTCAGAGTTTCTCTTCTTTAATCTGTGAGAATTATCACATGGTTAAGGATACACTGAATTTCAAGTGAAGTATCATGTTTCTAGTGGCCAAGGTCAGCAAAAGAGTGCTATTGCTCCAGGCAATTGTTTTAACCCTTGCTTGATGTTTTCTTTTCTTACATGCAGGAGAGTGTATGGATAAAGAGGTTTCTTTTGGCATGAAAGGAATTTGGGTTTCTGCATTAGTAAGGGTATAGGTTGAGAATCTAGATAATATCCTTACGTATGTTGTTGTTGTTTCAGCTTCATGACCCAAGAAGTTACTATATACACGTCTTCTGCATCTTGATAATTATATTTTTTCCTTTAAAGGTTAGTATTGTAGAATAGTGTACGAATATAGAAAGGAAGGTAATTTAGAGTGTAGCTAATTATTCTTTTGTGTTGTGTCTCCTGACAGATCTCCCCCCCCCGCTGCCCCCATCCTTTCCTTCCCTTCTATTCACATCTTCCCTCGCTTAACCATCTATAAGTCTGCTTATTGTATAAGTGCAGATTTAGGGCGGTTGAGAGGTGGATACCATTTGAGCATCGCTTCAATCCTGAGGAGACATATTGGCCTGGAACACAAAGTGAGCAAGGGACCCACGTCTGGGCATACCCTGCCAAATTATGGCAAACAAAGCGATACCAAAGGGGATGATGGACGGAGTGGTCAAACTTTTTAGACACTCACATCAAAAGAGCGCCAGGAATGCTAAGTTAAGACACAGGGAGATATCACATAGAGTGAGCACAGGGAGCGCTAAGTTAAGACTCAAGGCGTGATTACGAGTCGCCCGGTTCATGGATCGCCAGACTCGTGGTGGCCCGTCTGCCAGGTTACGACGCTCTAAGTCACTCTAGTAGTGGACCACCGGCTTTGCCAGGGAACCGTTGTTCACCGGGGGTGGAGTGGCAGAGGGGCAATGCAATATTCTGAGGGGAACTGCTGCAGTCCTGCCGAGGCTTTTACAAGTTCCTGCACTATCAGCCTTTTCATGGCGGTGAGCGGGGGGGGGTTGCGGGGGAACATGGCCCCCCATGCCCCTGCTGCCATGGGGCTTCATTCAGGGGGGAAAAACATGCTCTCCCCTGTCAGCTTCACACCCAGTTCCAGCACGGCATGGACTTCGCAGTCCATGCCGCGCTGTAACATTTTTGCAGCTTGCATTGCGGTGCCATATTGTAGGGCCCAGCCGTGGGCACGGTAAAAGGACCGTTCGCCAGACACAAATTGAACTTGTAATCAGGCGGGTGGCCCTTGCGTGGCTTTTGAGGTGATGTGCCAGCGCAAAGCCAGCACAGCACTGCCAAAGCCATAATCGGGCCCTTAGTCTCTGCTACTGTTTTGGGCTGACTGGTGCTCCACCAGTTGAAGAGCTGCGTCAACGATATTTCACCACCTCGTACAGCGACAAATGGGTGCTTGTCGCAGGAACAAGAAAGGCACGTTCAGCTTTGGCTGAAAATACAGAAGCATTTGTCGATGTATCTTGGATGAACAACAGAGCATAACACAATTACATACACATAGTAACATAACACATTAAAACATAATAGAATGCATCTTTACAAGAGAGTCAAAACACAGCTCAGCATAACATGCATGAACAATACAGCAACATCACAGTGTAATAATGGGACACAGAACGTAGCACCCACACACACGCACACACACCAATAATTCTGACACTGCGGAGGTGTAACATAGAGTCACTAAGCCGGAACGCCTGGTCCAGGAAGCACTTTGCTTACTGTAGACATGGACTTTATTATTAATAAACACCGCGCTAAGATATAAGGTATGTATTGCAGTGTGCACCCCAGTACCAGAGTTGTCATTTTAGCGTAGCTTTAAAAAATTGTCGTTCTACACACAAAAACACTTTACAAACGACTTCACTACATTTGAAAAAGTGATTACATGTTCACAGTCTGAGCTGTTAATCGTTGTGTGTGTGGGCTGCAGGGTGAACCGGTGTATTCTGACATTTTCTACACTTTGGGCATGTGCTGAGATGTCCCAGGAGGGGTCTGCTCCATGCCACCTATGTCACATGTGTAGCACCGGGGTGGTGGGGTGGATTGCAAGTGCTTTGAAGCAGACTTCGAGGCTCCTCCCGGCAGAGGCAGCTAACAGTGACCTTCTCCCCCGACCTCTGATGAAGCGGACCACCCTGCTTTGAGGGGTACAATTGGTTATGTGCAGGACGGTGTCCCTTACTGCACGTAAACACTCAGCAATGGCGTTTTGTAACTTCTATGTGTGCTGCTTTTTTTAATGATTGTTTATGTGCAGGAAGCGGGACCTTCCTGCACATAAACAATCATATACAATTTGCTGTTTCTATGTGTGTTGCACAATGCAGTACAGATGGAAACAGCAAAAAGAAGGCGAAATAAAAAAAAATTCTTCGTTGCGCCTCCTTGAGACCAGGTTTTCCTTGGTATTAATTTTGGGGCTGCATCCTATTTACGCTGCTTTGTAAATAGGGTCAGTGTCAGAATCAATAGGTGTTGCGGCGGAACTACTCCCCCACAACACCGACTGCACACCCCTTCCACACTATTACTGCATGAAAGGGGGCCTTATTTACAAGGCAACGTTAAGCCACGTTAAGTGGCTTAACGCTGTTTTGTAAATAAGCTAAGCCTCCACACAACGTCACTAAAAGTGACATTACTGTGGAAATAGGGGCTTTTACATATGCCCCTGAGTTTGATATGTGGCTGAATTCACATGCTGCGTGCACAGGTAACTGGAAATCCCTGCGCATAAGTAACTGGGTCCAGCAAATATTTCAGAGGCCCTGGAGGGCCATGGTCATTCCAGCATGAGAAACCTTCCCAGGACATCCATGGGCACCTCAGAGGAGGCGGTGAGTTAAAATGCATTGCCCTGTGCTTAGCAAAACGCCCCCTGCAACACCCCCCCACTGTGAAAATGTTTCAGAAGTTTCCAGGTCTGCATTAGCATCAAGAGAGCTCTAAAAATACATTTGTGTTGGCCACTAACTGTGAAGCCTGCACCCAGCTCTTCCTGCAGCTTGTGGTAAAGTCACACTAACGAGTCACACACATATCAAAATGTCACACTTAAAACCACCACAAAGCGGGCACTGACCCATGTGAAAGAGGAAGTTAGCCTCACCTCGTTTAACGTAGCAGTGAGTCCAGGGATGGCAAAAATAATGTGAATTAAAAGGAATAGCGCACTGACGCCTGTCCAGGCGCTATGGTAGGAGTGCAGGCTTCACACCCTTGAAAACAAAATGTGCGTCTTTACAGTTAATTTGTTCAACTGCCTCCCTGGTTTAAAGCCCCTCTGGTCAGAATGGACAACCCCTTTATAACCTTTGCAACCATTGTTATGTTATGTTATGTTATGTTACTTTATTTCTTTTATAGCGCACGGCGACTCCAAAGGAGCATCCCGGCGCTTTGGCAAAGAAAGACAGCATAGAAAGCAACCACACAACAGAAAAGAACAGAAAGAGAGACTATTTCCTAAAAAGCCATGTCTTCAGATCCTTTCTAAAAGTCAGAAGACAGGGAGCCGATCTCAGGGACAATGGTAATTCGTTCCATGCCTTGGGCGTCAGATAGCGGAAAGATCGACCTCCCAATCGTGCGCGACGAATTACAGGAACAGTAAGCAAAGACAGACCAGATGACCTGAGATTCCTGCTTGGCACATACCGGGAAATACGTTTCCCAATATATTTGGGGCCAATACCATGTAAGGCCTTAAAGGCCACAGTCAGGCATTTAAAAAGGACTCGCTTGGAGATAGGTAGCCAATGAAGATTGTTCAATAAGGCAGTGGCGCCAGCTCTCCTCGGGAGTCCAAAGATGGCACGGGCTGCCGAATTCTGGACTACTTGCAAACGGGTCATGAGATATTTAGGTAGACCCAAAAAAAGAGCGTTTGCATAGTCCAGTCGCGACCCGATTAACGCCTGAACGACTGTTTTCCTGTGGTTGAGCGATAGTAGAGGGAGAAATTTCCTCAGCATCCGTAAGATGCCGAAGCATTTCCCAACAATGGACAAGATGTGGGGTCCAAAGGATAAATCACAGTCCACTATCACTCCCAAATTCTTGGCCTTCACAGCAACCTTGTCAGGAGGAAACATATCCTGTGGCCACCAAGATTTCCAGTCATGTTCCGGTGCGCAACCGAAAAAAAGCAACTCTGACTTGTCAGAGTTGCATTTTAAGCCATGACCTCTGAACCACTCAAACACCGCACCAAGGCAGTCCCTGATCTTTATGCCATCAAATGACCCACCCCTGTCACATGTGAACAGGAGTTGGGTGTCATCAGCATAAGACACGATCCGGGCGCCAAAAGATTCCGCGACTTCCGCCAGAGGGGCCATAAAGATGTTAAACAGCATAGGGCTAAGAATGGAGCCCTGCGGGACTCCCACCTCTAGCGGAGCCATATCAGCGGAAAAAGGAGGCGCCCAGATCGTTTGTCGGCGGTCGGCCAGAAATGATTTTAGCCAGTTCCACACCGTTCCTCGAAGGCCACACTCCCAGAGTCTTACAAGGAGGGCATCATGAGGAACGGTGTCGAAAGCCGCCGACAAGTCAAGCATGACTAACACGGCCTTTCCCCCCAAGTCGAGTACTTCCCTGATGGCATCAGTGACCTCCAGCAGAGCCGACTCCGTGCTAAAATTAGCACGGAAGCCGGACTGCGAGGTGTGCAATAGGTCGTTTCCTTCGATGAAACTGGAAATTGTCCTATGCACATAACGCTCGGCCACTTTTGCCAGAGCAGGGAGAAGGGAGATTGGCCTGTAGTTGGCATGTATCAGGGGGTCCAAGGTGGGTTTTTTGAGCAGTGGTAAAATCATGGCTCGCTTCCAGGCCTGAGGCACCTCCCCTGTCGACAAAGATGTGTTCAGCAGGGGGTTCACCAAGATGTTAATGGCGGAAGCCACTTTCCCCAAGCATTTAGCCGGACATGGATCTAGAGGAGAGCCGGATTTCAAGCCGGACAGCAACTCTAAAGATGTACTAAGATCCATAGGAGGAAATGCAGAGAGGAAAGGGCCATGGTCTTCCACAGAACAAGGTAGCCAATTGATGCCTACACCTGAGAATACCTTATAATCTGTTTTTAATAAAGATATGGGTCTATATGAATCAGATGTCTGCGGATCTTTATTCGGTTTTAAAATTAGTGTAACTGTAGCTTCTGCCCATGAGCTAGGTGGATATATATATTTTATTGAACATAGTTTTTAAAAGTGGCACCACTTTATCCAAAATGCATAGATATAACTCTACTGGCAGACCATCCGGTCCTGCTGCCTTTCCCCTTGCCATTTTTTTGCACTGTACCCTTACCTCTTCTTCTGTAATGCCTGCTTCTAGGAATGCCTTCTGTTCCTCTGTCAATTGCGGGAGTGTTATAATTTTTAACCAATTCTCTATTTTCGCTTGTCCTTGCATTATATCCTCGCTATACAGTTCTCTCATAAAACTTTGGCTTCTTCGCAAATATCTATGTCCGCTTGAATGGTTTCTCCTGTCCCTCTTTTTTTTTTTTTTTTTTTTTTTTTGTTTGAAAAACCTTTATTTGAGTAAGCAAAAAAGTACAAGGATGGGCCTACAACCACACGGGCCGGCCGCTAAAAGAGGAGTAGACACATATCATATAAGCCCACAGAGGTAAAAGTCAATCAACAATGCAATACTCAGCTCTATTTACAGGACAAAAACAGATTTTATTTATATGAAAGAACAAACACACACAAAAGGCGAAAGTATAGTACCGAAGGTCAGCTCAATGGACGTAAGGGGGGGGACAGCAACAGAAGTACAGTAGCAAAACACTAAGCACTGAGGAGCTCGGAGGGAGGGGGGGGGGAGGGACCCAGAAGTCAGTACAAAAAAGGGGAGGGGGAGGGCCGGAGACACCAGCACAACCCCTATATGACAGGTTCCAAGAACGCCTGCCTATGGAGACAGGGCAAGCCCAACAGTGCCCACAAGGGGAGGAGTACAAATGTCGCCACGGTAGTCGTTCCAGTGACCCCACATCTTCACCCATGCCCTGGGTCTGCCCCTAGCCACATAGACAGTTTTCTCACGGAACATGGACCAATCCATGTTATCCTCCCATTTCGAGAGGTCAGGGGGCCTGGAGGCCCCCCAGAGTTGTGCAATGTCTCGCTTCGCAACCATATATCCCAGGGTGGCCCATCTAGTCTGTGCCACCGAATAGTCCGTGGGCTCCCAAACATTCAAAAGACATCGACGAGGTTCCGGACACAAGGACACACCTGTCACCACAGCCATCACTTCAAGCACGGCCGCCCAATAAGCAGCCACCATCGGGCACTCCCAAAGAATATGTAGGAAAGTAGCACGCAATCCACACCCACGCTTACACAGTCCATCGGAGGAGAAGCCCATCACCACCAGTCGAGGTCCCGTCACGTACACCCGATGAAGGATCTTCAATTGAACCAGACGGAGACGAGCCGGAATAGCCACCTCCTTCGGGGAGGAGAGGGCTGATTGCCAATCCTCATCATCAAGCTCCAACCCATCTCCCATCCACAATTCCCGAAGTCGGGCCAATAAGTCGGACCGATTGTTAATCAACTTTTTATAGATCAGGGAAATAGTGCTATCAGGAAGATGTCCATCAAGGATACGGTCCTCAAGGGGGGAAGAGTCAGGTGGAATCTCACCAGGAGCAAACACCGAAGCCAGGGCGTGCCTGAGCTGTAAATAACGAAAGAATTCCCGACCACTCAGGCCATAGTCAGCCTGGAGGGCCTGAAACGAACGCACAGAACCCTTAGAGTACACATTCCCCACCTTGGAAATCCCAATCATGTCCCAACGGTCGAAACCCTTGGAAGATCAAAGACCGCCCAGACGTTCTGAAGCATAAAGCGGCGTCGCCAACGTCAAGCGATCCTCCCAGCCCAAGCTCACATTTGCGGCACGCCACACCGTCAAAGCAGTCAATGTAGGTCCCACAAGATGGCGCCCAGCGGAGCGAGAATAAAGCACTCTGTTAAAGTCACCTCCCGGAAGCTGAAGTTTATCCATTTCAAACGCCGGATTACGACCTGGCGAAAACATAGCGTGATTGATAGCGGACAGATGGGAAGCCCAGTAATATCTCTTAATATCGGGGAGCGCCATGCCCCCATCATACCACGGGATGGAAAGTTTCGCGAGAGCAATGCGCGGACGCCCATCCTGTCCCTCTTTTAATTAGATTCCTTATTGTGCTCCTTGCCTTATCTGTCTTAGCTTTCTACGCCAGAAAGGAACTGCACTTCTCCCTATATGCGAAATGCTGAAGCTTACTTGTTTTCCATCAGCTAAAAGCTTCTTGTCTAGCTGTGCCTGCAACCCAGCCTGCAAGCCCTCCAGCTCTTTCGATAATGCTGGTACTTTACTTAGACCTTCCATTGATGCTTGCTGCAGTTCTCCTTCTTTTTCTTTAATCTCGCTTATTTTTCTCTCTTCGTCTTGTTTCATAGTTTTTCTCTTCTCCACCATTATGGACCTGATTATCCCCCTTAGATACGCTTTAAAAGCCTCCCAAACTATCTGACCTTTAGCTGTGCCCATATTGAATCGAAAATACTCATCCGTTTTTCCCCCAAGTCGCAAATCACTTCTTCATTTAATAATATCGTCCTGTCTATTGTCCACCTCTTCTGCGTCTCTTTTTGCTGCAACCTCAGAGTCATGCCACTACTGAGAGATCTGAAAATATCGCAGGGAGATGATTTACTGTCTCCACCTCTGTAAACAACTCTTGATCTGTGAGTGAAATAATCTATTTGTGAGTGTTGTCTGTATTTGTTGCTATAAAAAGTAAAATCTCTGGTTTCCCCAATCTTACTAAGCCACATATCCAACAAGTTTTAAGCTTGCATATGTTTTTGGGGGACTATTATATTTTACTTTCGAGGTGCAGTCTATTTCCTTATTTAGCAGTGTATGGATCGCTCTATGTTCCACTCCATTTCCAAGGTGCCATTCCGGTCCTGTTCCTATTCTTGGAGTCCTGCTACCCCGACTCCGGTCCGGATTTTGCAGTGAGCCCCACACGCCGCCACCGCTATCGAAGATCAGCAGAGGAGGAAAGAGGGTAGAGCCGTTGCCGTTGCTGCATCGTGCACTACGGAGCCGAGCCGAGCCTTCTTGTACTCTGGAGCACTGTGTCCCCGGAGTGCTCGGGGGGGCCGCAAGCAATAGAGGGAACCGAGGGGTTGAGCGGAACGGCAGTAGAGCTCCTGGCCGGTTCCCGGTCCTGCCTCCGCTCCCCCGCCCTCCCCCGCCCCAGCAGCCGGTATCAGATCTCAGCACAGAGAGCCCGAGAGTGGAGCGGAGCCGCCGCCGCCTGGTGCTCATCGCCATCTTACAAACCCACAGCCTGCAGCTTGCAGCCTTGCAGCCTGCAATCGAAGATCCAGGAAGATCTAGGAGCTCCCACGGAGAAGCAACATAGGGGTAGTGGGGCAGTGGGGCAGAGCAGTTTAGCGGTTGAGCAGTAGAGCCCCAGCTTTGCTCTTGGCTGGCTCCTACTCCTGCCCCTGCTTCCAGCTTCAACCGCCCCTCGCCTCTACAGCTGCTGATACAAACCACGAGTGGTCCCAGGACGAGTTTGCAACCCTGACCTTGACCCTAATTGCAACTAATTTCAAACTGCTATCCAAGTCCCCGACGCCAGGAGGCGAGCTGGTCTGCAGGTGAGCAGGAAGGGAAGGGAAAGGGATCAAGTGGGTGACAGTGTCCTTGAGCTCCTACGTTGGGGCCTACATCTTGCCCACCGAGACCAACCCAGATCAGGTCAGCGCACTTTGAGGAAAGCCTCCACTCAGGTTTTTTCCATTGGTATATTTTCAATACTTCTATTTTTCACCCTCGTTTATATCCACCTGTCACATCGTTCCATAATTGCAGACCCCCCACCAGCCCTCGGGGCAGTAGGGCAATCACTGGGAGAGACATAGGCGACCCAGGAGAGGGGTCAAGTGGGACTAAAATGAGATCGGGAAAAGAAAGAAAACCCCCAACAAAGCCACCATCCAAACGAAAAAGAAACGAAATGGCCGCAAGCCTAGAGATCTCAGACAAAAAACACTCAAGCACTAACAATAAAAAGGTTTGCGAAAAGAGCATTGCACAAAAATGTTATCTTGGAGTCACCAAAAACTGCACTGAGGATAGAGCACCAATAGATAAAGCCCAAAGCCCAGCAACACCACCAGAGCAAAGTGACGCAAAAGTACAAATACAAACGCCTAGAAGCGAAAAAAGGATAAATCCCCACAAATTAATCAATATAGAAGACCAGCCCTCAAGGAAAATAAAAAGCTACCTTCAACCAAAAATGTATACAAAATTTGCCTTCCTAAAAGACCCAGGAAAAGCTATATATTCAACTAAGACCTCATTACTGGCCTACAGTCTCCACTGCACCCCGTTGGTGCAAACTGCACGTTTCGACAGGTACCGAACTTCACGGTTGCAGAGATACACACATCATTAATTCCAACGGAGACCCCGGCCCACTCAAGAAGTATTCCAGGAGCTGACCCACACTGGGCACAAGCACCTAGAAGACCTGTAGCAACAGAGGGTGACACCTGTCAAATCATTCTACCAACGAGGGCAGGTGACCAGGATATAACCTCAACGGGACTAGTGCCTGAAGTGGAAAACAGAGCAAACGTGTCTCTGAGCCTGATGGGCCTCCGGAGTACTATACCTCCAACCACACTACCAACACCATAGGATTCCAGCAATCTCCTACTCGTATCCCCCCACTCAACCAACAGGCACAAACTATAAACGAACAAGAGAGCTCTATATCACATACATACAAAAATAATCCATATGTAGAATCAAAAACTCAAGGTGATACCTCATCAGCCGACACGCAGGAAACAAAAATCGATCCTGTAAACCCTTCACCTAACATGGCATGCAAGGACCCAAACACTTCGGATAGGGACATGACCTTCTTGGCATCAAAATAATGGAATTAACTAGTGGCATCGTACAATTCTAAGTCATCTCCAATCTGCACCAGTGGAGAGAGCTCGCATCAGCTAACCGAGGGGAGCAGAAGCCCCACCGAAACTTTTTGGGCAACTCTACTCACCACAATTCAGCTGTCGTCAACAGCATAACAGTACCAATCGGATAAACTAGACCTGCAGCTAACAGTCCTGCAAACACTAGCTGAGGCTACAATGGGGATAGAAAGAAAACTTGCAGATCTCAATGGCCTCAAAAAAAGAGGACAAGAGGCAGCAAAACTAACACAAATAGAAAGAATAAACTGTGTCTGCTCACCAATAATTGACAAATTATCCACACTCCCCATGATGCTGGGAAATCTTCTGGGGGATCTTAAACTAAATATTACAACACCGCTCATAACAGAGGCTAAGTCCAGCAGCTCAACTCCCAACAAAAGCCCACTAGGAACCCACAACGACGCTCACGCTACTATCACGCAAGGGCAACAACCAGGTACATCCAAAGTTTCACTAGAAGAGTCCCCTCAGAACATTTCAAACAAAGAAAGGGGTGATCCAACGAGCCCAGTGAATACGCGTGCACGCCGTAAACAAAAGAGAAAGGGCAGGAATCGGAAGCCGGCAGTTGCATATCATACTGACGAGAATCTCCAAATAACATTATGGGGTAACGAGCAGCCAGGAACAAAACATACAAACTTACCACCCCACACAAAAACTCACTGAATGCAAACACATTGAAACACAAAGGGAATTTAAGCAAACAGACTAAGCAGAAGCCCATTAGTCAAATCAACAATTCACCTTCTCGAACCTATCTGATCTGGACAATGAAGGACAAAGAAAAAATTATCCTTCCACAGGCAATCTTCCGGTAGCCATGCTACAACCGGCCATGGAGGTTGCAAAGCAGCCCTTAGAGGAGTTTCCCGCAGTCAACACAGACCCCATGATTTCTGCTTCTCCCAAAAAATTTACTTGTAATAGAACTGGGATCACTATCCACGAACCCAAAAGAAATCTTAGGACAATAAGCATCACAGAAGCATCCAGCGCACAGACTAAGGAGCAAACCAAGGGAGATGGCACATCACGTTGGGCCAAAACAATCGAATTACAACATCTACAGGAGGCCAAGCAAAGTGAGACATCTACACAACAGCAAACATTATCTCCTGGGAAACAAGAGTCTGACATAATTCTCTTTATCCCAGAATTTAAATCCAGAGGACGAGTGGACACCCTAAACAGGGGCAACATCTCAAGGCTCATTAACTCAATCGATAAATTCAAAAACATCAACACAATAGATTTGCTCGGAATCGAATTTCTCCCCGCCACCGCCCGACAAAGCCACAAAACTACAAAGACCACCTGGAAAACGAATGACATTGCAAATGTAATCATGGGGGAATCACTTCGATTCTCACAGTGGGGAATAAAACTCGAAGCAGGAAAAAGGCCAGCCTATCCAACCCAGCATGTCTGTCTGTCACATGGCATAGGTGTGCATGCACACATGTGCATGCACACCTGGATTCGGTATTTAATACCGAATCTGTTAGGCCTTAGGGAGTCGCACCTACATCCCGAAGTTACCGAATCGGTAAAATTACCGATTCGGTAAATTTACCGAATCGGTAAATTTAGGCCCCTACATGCCATTTATTAAATACCGGTCGTTAACGTCCGAAATCGTCCGTAACCGACCGGTATTTTGGCTCCTACATCTGGCCCATAGTCGGAATAGTAACAACACCAGAGATAAAAACCTTAAAACGGGGAATAATCAGTCTCTGAGACAGCTCTGTAAAGACCCAAACAACGAAGGTCCGCAAAAGGTGCTGCGCTCCCTAAAAGCACAGTTAAGGAAAAAAACATGGGAAAGGAAAAGGCAGCTGAATGACAACCTCTGGGTAAAAATCTTGCATGATTCAAAACAGAAGAACAGCACTAGATTCTGGAAACTAATACATTCCCTCCAACGCCCAGGCCATAAAGGAATCAATTCTAACATCACTGAACCTGGCTGGGCTAACTACTTATCAACTCACTTCAACACCGAAAACCTAGCGGGGTGTTTGCCCAGAGGTAATGCCAAGAAATCTGGTCTGGATCGGAGCCTGACAAAACCGGCAAAAACAATAAACTGATCAATATTCGTACAAGGAAATCATCCCTACACCACATTGCAACACCGGACGAGGAAGTAACACCAAAACTCGCACAAATGATAAACAGAGAGGAAAACATATACTCAGAAATAACGGCAAGGATCAAATCACAAATCTTAAAAGGCAAACTCGAGGGTGCGCCAAGCCCTAACGGGATCCTGTCAATGCTTCATAAACAAGACGCTAACTTTTGGAGTAACATCATGGCACCAGTCTTCCAGGAAATAAGGGAAACAGTAACATGTCCAACAACCTGGAGAGGCTCCATAATAAGCCCGATTTATAAAAAGGGTGAAAGGAACAACCCAAGCAGTTATCGACTAATAGCACTAGTCGACATAGAGGCAAAGTATTATGCGGCCCTCGTCCTGGAGGACCTAACATCTTGGGCAAACGAAAAACGCTTATCCCTGCCACCCAAACCTGATTCTGCAGAGGTCAGGGTACAACGACCAACATCATGGTGCTAACTCTCTTGACAGATGCAGTAAAACCCATCAAGAGTTCACTATTCTTGTGTTTTATTGACTACAGCGTCGCTTTCGACCATGTTTACCGGAGTAAACTTTGGCAGAAGCTGGAAAGATGGGGGATTCCAGGCCCACTCCTACTGCAGCTGATCATGCTACATGGGAAATAACCTTTACAACGCAACTTTTACAACGCACTACCATTACAACGAAACTTTTACAACGCAATAACCATTACAACGCATGTATTTACAACGCATGTTTTTACAACGCAGGTACTTTTACAACGCATACCATTACAACGTAAGTATTGGTAAGTATATAATAATATTTAAAATGTTATATGTTTGGGTTTTTTAAGGGTTATTTTTAGGGTTCAGGGTCAGTTTTGGGTTTTTGGGTAAAAGGGTATTTTTAGGGTTCAGGATCAGTTTTGGGTTTTTGGGTAAAGGGGTATTTTTAGGGTTCAGGGTCAGTTTTCAGTTTTTGGGTAAAGGGGTATTTTTAGGGTTCAGGGTCAGTTTTCAGTTTTTGGGTAAAGGGGTATTTTTAGGGTTCAGGGTCAGTTTTGGGTTTTTGGGTAAAGGGGTATTTTTAGGGTTCAGGGTCAGTTTGGGTTTTTTGGGTAAAGGGGTATTTTTAGGGTTCAGGGTCAGTTTTGGGTTTTTGGGTAAAAGGGTATTTTTAGGGTTCAGGGTCAGTTTTGGGTTTTTGGGTAAAGGGGTATTTTTAGGGTTCAGGGTCAGTTTTGGGTTTTTGGGGTACAGGGGTATTTTTAGGGTTCAGGGTCAGTTTTGGGTTTTTGGGGTACAGGGGTACATGGTAAAAATCAAATTAAATTAAATTTAAATTAAATTAAATTATATTAATTTCAATTAAAAAAATTAATATATACTTACCAATACTTACGTTATAATGGTATGCGTTGTAAAGGTACCTGCGTTGTAAAAGTATGCGTTGTAAATACATGCATTGTAATAGTTTTTGCGTTGTAATAATTTCGTTGTAACGGTATGCGTTGTAAAAGTATGCGTTGTAACGTCATACATCCTGCTACATACCAACACCTGGGTTAGGATCAAATTGGGCTTCGGCACACATATCTTAAGGCAAATCAGTACCTCTAAAGGCTTGAAACAAGGTTGTGTACTAGCCCCTATGCTGTTTAACCTTTTTCTTGCAGATCTCCCTTGGGAACTAGATAAAACCAAATCTCATGCCCCGTGACTAGGCGACACCACACTCTCAAACCTCCTTTACGCTTATGACTTGGTCCTTATCAGCCGGTCCCCTATCGTTCTCCAAAATCTTTTAGCTACAACCAACATATTTTCCATAAATAACTTACTAAACATCAACTTAAACAAAACAAAAATTATGACAATGAATTATAACAAAAAAAGGAAACTTGCCTGGTTCTTGGATGGACAGAGGCTAGAACAGGTAGCAACCTACAAGTACCTAGGCGTCCATTTATACAGTAGAGGCTCTTTCAAGCACCAACTAGAGGATATTCGTCGGAAGGGCACGACTTTCTACTTGTCAATTAAACCCTTGAAGAAATCTCTCCCAGACCGTTCATTGGACCCCCTACTGCAGGTGATACGAGCACGACTGCAACCCATGCTCACGTATGACAGCGAATCCTTTCAAGGAAATTATGCCACGACATTAGATAATACCATCAGTCACGCTTACAGGGCAATATTCCATCTACCCACTTATACATCGCCCGCTCAAATCCGCCTTGAATTCGGGCGTCAGAAACAAACAGTGGAGAGAAAGGGGGCATACATCAAAACGTGGCGGAAAATCAGAGGTGCTGACCATGGAACTTTAAATGCTTATCTTTGGACTGAATTATCCACCTAAGGCAATTTAACTGCAAGGAATTAACTACAAGACTCACTGGAGACCTTGGATCTAACAAACCTCTGGGAATCACCAACAGACCTCAAAACCTTTTAAAAGGTGGTAACGAAAGTAACTAAGCTGATTTCCTCTATAGAGGATAAAGCCACCTTGGCCAAGAGGGCCCATGGTTGGGGCGTGTTGAAAGACTATAATGTTCTGAAAAAACAAGAATACCTAAAAACGGGCCTCACGCAGATAACTAAAAATAAATTTTTAAATATGCGCCTTGGCATCATTCCCATACTACCACACTTGGCACCTTGGAAAAGGGGAAGCTCAACAAGCTGCTGCCGACTTTGTTTATCAGGAAAAGAGGATCTGATCCATATAATTTGCATTTGTACAAACCTTATAGACATAAGGCGATCACTACTCCGGGCCCTATGGAATCAGAAGGGCATAACAAGTTGCAGGCAGGCTGTGATGTTGTGTTTTAACCCCGAGGAGACTCAGTTAAACTGCAGATTAACTAAATTCTTTGACATAGTGGCCAGAAGACTCACAAACCAGATATCTGGCTTGTACAAAGCACTAGCCAATCAAAAGCTGTTCTAAATCCCTTGGAGACCCTTGCATTGTAACGCCTATGGTCTTTAAACAAAACATATTGTGACTTTTACGATCTCAACCAGGAAGACCATTTGCTCTTTTTATACCTTAATTGTAACTATGATTGCTTTTTATATATTTGTACGTTTTATATTGTGAGTTTTTATTAACTGTACAATAAATTTACCTTACTTTACCTTATTTAGCACTAAGTTAAATTCACCTCCCATGACAATCAGTGCTGTTGCGTCTAACAAGCAAACTTCAAGTTTTGAAAGTGCTCCCGGGTTATCTTCATTCAGCCCATAGTATACTGCACACACCAAGGGTCTTTCCTGAATCAATATAGTTGCCACCAACCACCTCCCTGATTGGTCTGCCTCGTATTTTCTTCGTTTATTCCAGCATTGTTTCTTATAACTAGGGCTACTCCCCTTGTACTTCATCTTTGCTCAGAGCAGAGCACCTCCTGGGTCCATCTTATTTTACTGTAGCTGTGTTTGCATTCTTGTGCTTCCATATGAGTCTCTTGTAAGAAGATAACGTGCGCCTCACTATTCTTTAAAAATTCTGTTACCCAAAACAACTCTCTCCTATTCCTCAACCCATCCACATTCCATGTTAATAGTTTGATTTTGTTAGACCTATGCATATTTAAAGCTATTTTCCTTATAGCCTCCTGACTTCTGCAATCTTGGGCCCAACTTGTCCATGAGGACTAAATGTTTTTTCCCCTTGCTCCCCACACCCTGTGCCCTTCCCCTCCCCATTCCCTCCACCAGGAAACCCCCTTTTTACTCCTGTGGCAGTTCAAACCGCCAATCGTGACCCTCCCATCCCAGCATGAAGCTTTAACACAAAAAGTGTAGAAACCACTATTTTTCTCTGTTGAATAGGGTGCACAGACATAATATCGACTCCAAAATATCGTCTGGACAGAATATCGAGTTTTAAATATCGTTTGGAGAAAATATCGACTAGACAGAATATCGACAGCCAAAATATCGTTTTTAAGGTAAGTGAAGTAATATCGACTGTAAATAATATAGACAGTGAAAATATCCAAGTATATAATCTAGATAGTAAAAAATATAGTTTTTTAAATAATATTTAATTATTTATAGTGTGTTTATGTTATAATATGTGTGAAAAGTGTCAATTTATTTTATAATTATTTTTAAATAATTATTTTTTTAATTATTGTGTAATTTAATTCTGTAGCGGGTTGTGGGTTTATAGGGGAATAGGGTGGGAAGTAATTTAATTATAATTAATTAAATATGTAAATTTATTAATTGGTAGTAATAATTAATTAATTGGTAATTAAATAATATATGTTAATTATTTAAAATTTAATTGGTAATTAATTTTATTTAATTGAATAATTGCTAATTATGTCAATTAAAATAATGTATTTTCTCTAGCGGGTTGAGGGTTTATAGGGGAATAGGGTGGGAAGTAATTTAATTATAATTAATTAAATATGTTAATTTAATAATTGGTAGTAATATTTAATTAATTGTTAATTAAAAAATGTTTGTTAATTAATTAAAATGTAATTGGTAATTAATTTTATTTAATTGATTAATTGCTAATTATGTTAAATGAAAGGGGTATTTTTAGGGTTCAGGGTCAGTTTTTAGTTTTTGGGTAAAGGGGTATTTTTAGGGTTCAGGGTCAGTTTTCAGTTTTTGGGTAAAGGGGTATTTTTAGGGTTCAGGGTCAGTTTTCAGTTTTTGGGTAAAGGGGTATTTTTAGGGTTCAGGGTCAGTTTTTAGTTTTTGGGTAAAGGGGTATTTTTAGGGTTCAGGGTCAGTTTTCAGTTTTTGGGTAAAGGGGTATTTTTAGGGTTCAGGGTCAGTTTTTAGTTTTTGGGTAAAGGGGTATTTTTAGGGTTCAGGGTCAGTTTTCAGTTTTTGGGTAAAGGGGTATTTTTAGGGTTCAGGGTCAGTTTTCAGTTTTTGGGTAAAGGGGTATTTTTAGGGTTCAGGGTCAGTTTTCAGTTTTTGGGTAAAGGGGTATTTTTAGGGTTCAGGGTCAGTTTTCAGTTTTTGGGTAAAGGGTTATTTTTAGGGTTCAGGGTCAGTTTTTAGTTTTTGGGTAAAGGGGTATTTTTAGGGTTCAGGGTCAGTTTTTAGTTTTTGGGTAAAGGGGTATTTTTAGGGTTCAGGGTCAGTTTTGGGTTTTTGGGGTACATATACAATATTGCCTATTATTTAATTAAATTTTGTTACTATATATATATGTTTTAAGAAATATGATTAAAAAAATATTTTTTTTTTACTTTCATTAAATATTTAATTATTAAAAGTTATTTTAAGTATTGTTAATTATATTTTAGTAATTAATTTTGTATATTAATGTAATTAAACATTGTTTTTAGTAAAGTCGATATTTTTTACAACGATATTTTTGTAAACGATATTTTGTAGTCGATATTTTTGTACTTACCTGTTTGTACATACAAACTCGATATTTTTGTAGTAGATATTTTCACCTCGATATTTTGGGTACTCGATATTGTGGTAGTCGATATTCTTTCAGTGATCCGTTGAATAGACACAGTATCTATCTCTCCCAATATAATCCCCTTTCTAACCTCATTTGTCTATATTAAACTCACCTCTACATCTGTGCCAAAAAAGGGTCCACTTCCTCTGGACTGCTAATGTTATACATTTTATTTTACCACATTATTTTAAGCATGGTCAGGGAATTTCATTTGGACCTGGGCAACCCTACTTCTCAGCTTGCTCATTCTGGTCCCAAACTCCCACTGCCTCTGGACCATTGTTTTCCCAAGATTCGATCTAACTTGGTAACTGAATGACTCGTAATTTAGGGAAGTTTCTTTCCGAGCCCTCCCCAGTACTAGCTCTTTTATAGCGTACTTGAGGAAGTTTATCAATATTTTTCTCGCCGTCTTTCAGGCTGGGTTTAGCTTGAACGGGTCTCTGTGGACTCTCTGGATCTCTTTCTCTAGCTCAATGTCTGGCCTGTCCTTCTGGATTCCTTCTTCCAACATTTTACATATAAAAGCCTTAATATCTCCTCCTTCTGCACCTTCCGAATCTTTAAGGACTCTAAAGTTGTTTTGTCTGGCCTACATCTCAAGCCTCTCCATATTCTCTTGCAGGGTTCTGTTCTGTGCCATTAATTTGTCTAAATCGTTGGTGTTCTCTGAAACTACTTCTGACAAGATCTTCACCTTAATCTCGAATGCCCCAGTTCGCAAAGCAATGTCATCCAGCTTTCCTTCCAGGACATCACACTTATCATGAATCCCCTTTTAAATGATCTCAGAGATCTCAAATTTCAAGAGGATATCGTGTATCAAGCTTGAAAACATCAGTTCAACCTGACTCTTTGCCCCCTCTACTCCTTGCGCTTCTTCCATATTTTCCCCCTCCAAGGTACTGCCACTGCCTTGATGTTGGCTATCACCTGTGTTTGACACAGTGGGGAGATGGCTGTGGAAAGGTGGGAATTGGCATCTCTGTCTGCCCCCTGTATTTCACACTGGTCGTCATACTGACCATCCCGCTTTGTTCATTATCTAATGGGGTGAATCAGTTTACCCATTGCAGGAGGGACACATTTATCTGGGTAACCTTATTTCCTCCTCCTTTAGGCACTGCAACATGCTCCATTATTTTAAAATAAGAGGTACGGGATGGGGCAGGTTTTATCAGAATTCGTGTTGCCTTATAACGTCACTGTTTTAGTCTCCCTCCAGATTTTGTCACTTTTGTTTTTGGAGAAACTGGCCTCTGTTTTTTGCCTCGGGGTGAGACCTTAACTGATATCCATTTTTTATCTGGATTCGGGGGGCTGCCTTATTAGTGAGTGTGTTGACAATGCCCAACCCTGCTCAATCCAATGCCTCTAACCCCGCCCGTAGCCACCTGTTTCTTCTATGGCTGTGGCGTCTCCCCCCCTATTCCTCCTTCTCCTTCTCTTTGTCGCACTGTAAGGCATTGGAGAGTGAGTCCCTTTCCAATGGCAAAGCCACTATTCCCTTGAATTGTAGATTCTCCCAGCTCCTGCGCCTTACCCCCTCCGATCGTGAGTCCAGGCAAAGTTGCTCACCACAGCTTCCGCCACAACTCTTCCCGAGCTTTTCCACCACCCTTGCTGGCCAGCGTCTTGTTCTGACACTGCCTTCCCCGGCCCAGAAACCAACCAGAGCTGAAGCTGACATCGTCCTCCTCAAGAGGTCTGCTGCACGCCTCCAGGTCTCCTGCTAATATGCCATATCCTGACCCATACAGTCGGCCAGGAATATGCCTGTTATTTTTAGATGTGTGTCCTGTTAATTATTGCATCGTCCATTTCTATCCAATCCTTCTCGCATCCTTGGTGGGCTGAATCTTCGTAAGAATATCGCTCAGCTCATGCTTCGCGCTGCTCCTGAAGCTCCAGCGACCGGTGTCAGCTTGCCGCCATGTTTTCCCCTTGAGTAGTAGTTATGTTATGGATGTGGAGTATATGTTTTAGCTTTGATGTGTATTTGTAGCTTTATTATGGATGTGGAGTGGAAGTTTTAGTATGGATGTGCAGTAGAAGTTTTAGTATGATTTGTAGTAGTAGTTGTATTATGGATGTGGAGTAGTAGTTTTAGTATAGACATGAAGTAAATGTTTTAGTATGGATGTGGAGTAGTAGTTCTATTATGGATGTGGAGTAGATGTTTTAGTATGGATGTGTAGTACTAGTTTTAGTATGGATGTGTAGTAGTCGGTTTAGTATGGATGTGTAGTAGTCTTCTATTATGGATGTGTAGTAGTAGTTTTATTACGGATGTGGAGTAAAAGTTTTAGTATGGATGTGGAGTAGACATTTTAGCTTTGATGTGTATTCGTAGTTTTATTATGGATGTGTAATAGAGGTTTTCGTATGGATGTGGAGTAGAAGTTTCATTGTGTATGTGGATGAGTAGTTTTATTATGGATGTGTGGTAGTAGTTTTAATATGGATGTGGAGCAGACGTTTAATATGGATGTGTAGTACTAGTTTTATTACAGATGTGGAGTAGAAGTTTTAGTATGGATGTGCAGTAGTAGTTTTATTAAGGATGTGCAGTAGTAGTTTTAGTATGGATATTTAGTAGTAGTTTTGATATGGATGTGTAGTAGTAGTTTTATTATGGACGTGGAGTAGAAGTTTTAGAATGGGTGTGTAGTGGTAGTTTTAAAATGGATGTGTAGTAGTAGTTTTATTACGATTTTGAGTAGACGTTTTAGTATGGATCTTTAGTAGTAGTTTTAGTATAGATGTGTAGTAGTAGTTTTATTACGGATTTGGAGTAGAAGTTTTAGTATGGATCTTTAGTAGTAGTTTTAGTATGGATGTGCAGTAGTAGTTTTATTAAGGATTTTGTGAAGTAGTTTTAATATGGATCTTTAGTAGTAGTTTTAATATGGATGTGTAGTAGTAGTACTTTTATTACGGATGTGGAGTAGAAGTTTTAGAATGGGTGTGTAGTGGTAGTTTTAAAATGGATGTGTAGTAGTATTTTTATTATGGATGTGTAGTAGTAGTTTTAGTATGGATGTGTAGTAGTAGTTTTATAATGGAAGTGTAGTAGATGTTTTACTATGGATCTTTAGTAGTAGTTTTTGTATGGATGTTTAGTAGTAGTTTTATTAAAGAGGTGTAGTAGTAGTTTTATTACGGATTTGGAGTAGACGTTTTAGTATGGATCATTAGTAATAGTTTTAATATGGATGTGTAGTAGTAGTTTTATTACGGATGTGGAGTAGAAGTTTTAGAATCGGTGTGTAGTTGTAGTTTTAGAATGGATGTGTAGTAGTAGTTTTATTATGGATGTGTAGTAGTAGTTTTATCACGGATTTGGAGTAGACGTTTTAGTATGGATCTTTAGTAGTAGTTTTAGTATGGATGTGTAGTAGTAGTTTTATAATGGAAGTGTAGTAGACGTTTTAGTACCGATCTTTAGTAGTAGTTTTAGAATGGATGTGTAGTAGTAGTTTTAGTATGGATGTGAAGTAGTCGTTTTAGTATGGATCTTTAGTAGTAGTTTTAATATGGATGTGTAGTAGTAGTTTTATTAAGGATGTGTAGTAGTAGTTTTATTATGGATTTGGAGTAGACGTTTTAGTATGGATCTTTAGTAGTAGTTTTAGTATGGATGTGTAGTAGTAGTTTTATAATGGAAGTGTAGTAGACGTTTTAGTATGGATCTTTAGTAGTAGTTTTAGTATGGATGTGTAGTAGTAGTTTTATTATGGATGTATAGCAGTAGTTTTATTACGGATTTAGAGTATACGTTTTAGTATGGATCTTTAGTAGTTTTAGTATGGATGTGTAGCAGTAGTTTTATAACGGAAGTGTAGTAATAGTTTTAGTATCGATGAGTGGTAATAGTTTTAGTATGGATTTGTAGTTTTAGTTTTAGTATGGATGTGGAAGAGAGATTTTAGTGTGGATGTGTAGTAGTTTTAGAAGGGTTGCGTAGTGGTAATTTTAGTATGGATGTGAAGTAGTCGTTAGTATGGATCTTTAGTAGTAGTTTTAATATGGATGTGTAGTAGTAGTTTTATTCAGGATGTGTAGTAGTAGTTTTATTACGGATTTGGAGTAAACATTTCAGTATGGATCATTAGTAGTAGTTTTAATATGGATGTGTAGTAGTAGTTTTATTACGGATGTGGAGTAGAAGTTTTAATATGGATGTGTAGTAGTAGTTTTATTACGGATGTGGAGTAGACGTTTTAGAATGGGTGTGTAGTGGTCGTTTTAGTATGGATGTGTAGTAGTTTTATTATGGATGTGTAGTAGTAGTTTTATTACGGATTTGGAGTAGACGTTTTAGTATGGATCTTTAGTAGTAGTTTTAATATGGATGTGTAGTAGTAGTTTTATTACAGATGTGGAGTAGAAGTTTTAGAATGGGTGTGTAGTGGTCGTTTTAGTATGGATGTGTAGTAGTAGTTTTATTAGGGATGTGTAGTAGTAGTTTTATTACGGATTTGGAGTAGACGTTTTAGTATGGATCTTTAGTGGTAGTTTTAGTATGGATATGTAGTAGTAGTTTTATAATGGAAGTGTAGTAGTAGTTTTAGTATGGATGAGTGGTAATAGTTTTAGTATGAATGTGTAGTTTTAGTTTTAGTATGGATGTGGAGTAGAGGTTTTAGTGTGGATGTGTAGTAGTTTTAGTAGGGTTGTGTAGAAGTAATTTTAGTATGGATGTAAAGTAGACGTTTTAGCCTGTGTGCACAGAGGCTAACAGGCATTTAGAAGGTGCACAAAAAGTTGGCGCATTGGTAGTGCGCCGCCTGAGGGCAGTCCTATAGCGGGAGCAAACGGAGTCCTATGGCTGCCCAGACATCCCCTGCCGGTGGGTGCGGTCACTCACTGTGCCTGATGCGGGGGTGATCTGTTCCCCCTGTTTCAAACAGGGACGGGTCGCCGCCTGGACTGTGAAACATGTAGAAGCTTTGAAGAAGCTTCCTGAATGCGTTGGCCCTAGGGCAGGGCTGAGTTTGGGTTTGTCTTCTAGCAGCACATTGATTGTAAAAGTGCACACTGCCCCTGTTAATGCCCTGAGCAGCTGCCTAAGGGTATGCAGTAACCGGTCCAGGGAAGGCATGGCTTGGCAGTTCGGGCTGGACTGTTCCCATGAGGCACAGGGTCAGACTGATTTGCATATAGCCATGTCTGAACTGGGGTGGCAGAGTGGGCTAAAGAACGGTGATGGATCAAACCCAGATCTTTTGACTGGGTGTGAGTGTTTGATTGGTTCAGATGCTCCGTCCATCACCACCCCCTTGGGTACCGCTTTTGGCCGCCATAAGTGTGGCAGGGTATGCTCAGACCAGAGTCCCTTGCTCACTTTGCCACTGGATTCAAGCAAGCCGGGCTGAAGACGGCTGTAATGCCAGAAACCGGTCGTCGGAACCTTGTTTCCGGTCCATGGAAGGCATGGCTTGGCAGTTCGGGCTGGACTGTTCCCATGAGGCACAGGGTCAGACTGATTTGCATATAGCCATGTCTTAACTGGGGTGGCAGAGTTGGCTAAAGAACGGTGATGGATCAAACCCAGATCTTTTGACTGGGTGTGAGTGTTTCATTGGTTCAGATGCTCCGTCCATCACCACCCCCTTTTGTACCGCTTTTGGCCGCCATAAGTGGCAGGGTATGCTCAGACGTGAGTCCCTTGCTCACTTTGCCACTGGATTCAAGCAAGCCGGGCTGAAGCCGGCTGTAATGCCAGAAACCGGTCCTCGGAAGCTTGTTTCCGGTCCAGGGAAGGCATGGCTTGGCAGTTCGGGCTGCACTGTTTCCATGAGGCACAGGGTCAGACTGATTTGCATATAGCCATGTCTGCACTGGGGTGGCAGAGTGGGCTAAAGAACGGTGATGGATTAAACCCAGGTCTTTTGACTGGGTGTGAGTATTTGATTGGTTCAGATGCTCCGTCCATCACCACCCCCTTTTGTACCGCTTTTGGCCGCCATAAGTGTGGCAGGGTATGCTCAGACGTGAGTCCCTTGCTCACTTTGCCACTGGATTCAAGCAAGCCGGGCTGAAGACGGCTGTAATGCCAGAAACCGGTCCTCAGAAGCTTGTTTCCCATCCATGGAAGGCATGCCTTGGCAGTTCGGCTGGACTGTTCCCATGAGGTACAGGGTCAGACTGATTTGCATATAGCCATGTCTGAACTGGGGTGGCAGAGTGGGCTAAAGAACGGTGATGGATCAAACCCAGATCTTTTGACTGGGTGTGAGTGTTTGATTGGTTCAGATGCTCCGTCCATCACCACCCCCTTTTGTACCGCTAAGGGTCTGCAGTGGCACAGACAGGGACAGTACAACACCAATTAAGTGATATTGGCCCAGGAGTATCTTCTGCCACTCTTTGGACAGCAAACATTACCTTTGTTTTACTGCATTAACTTCTGTTTTGTTGTCATTCTTGAAACTATTTAGTGAATTCATTGCTCTATGTTGGCTAATTGGTGTGAGGTCAAATTGCACTTAATCTTCTGTAAATTGTAAAAATGGGATGCATAATTGTGTAGCAGGGCTAGGCACGCACATTTGCTTCACAACATGGCTGGTAAATATCTTTCAGGAGAAAGAAATACCCATTCCCAATTTAATCTGTTACCCACATATTTTCATATGAAGACATAATGGTTTCAGCCATAATGGGTGGAATCTCTGGCTATTTAATCTACACCATAATAGATTTCTACATACTCTATCAAAAAGAGCCTCAAAACTCAACAAGGCAAGTATCACATGATGAATACTTATGGATTGTCTTCTTAGATAAAGGGCAAGTAATTCACCCCTCCATGAATCGAGAATAGAGGGGAGTAAAGCCATTGGTGCATCCTAGGGTTTTTTCACATGGTAGTGGCTGTGGACGTGTGGGGGGAGATGTTAGTTCACACAAACCATATTTCAGACATTTGGTTGTTTGTGCAAGAGCTGAGTATACAGAGCACCAGCTAGCCTCACATCCAGACACTGTTGAGGACTCTGAATCTTAAATGTTGGGACATTAAGTTCATTGCTTGGTTTGTGCACAGCTGCAAGACTAATTCACTGATGCTTTGTTCCGTTTAAGATGCCTATGTCATGGAGGCTGGTAACAGAAGCCAAGGCAAGCAAGACCCCATCCTTGTAAGACGTCCGCGCAGTTGGCCACCCAATCTGTTCGAGATACTCCAGCCGGTCGGTAAGTATGGAGCGCACGTGACTGCCTTCAGGGTCTGGTACAGGAGTGTGTGAAGCAGGAGTCTTTGGTTTCCAGGAGAGCTCGATGCAGCATTCATGGGCTCCATGGCTTTTGAAAACAGGAAACAGAATCTTGATATCCCTCATACCAGTGGCACTTACCTTCCTGATCAAAATCAGGGCTAACAGTAAACTGCCAGGGGGGTTGAACTCAAAATGATGATATGGAATATTAAAGGTGCTGGGAAAAAATTCCAAAAGATAAATGCAAAGATTCCTGCAGCCCAGTCTTAGAAAGCATGGTGGGAGTGTGACTGTAAATATGCAAACCCTAAGCAGGCTTCGAGTAGAGGTCTGTGTGATTGAGCTTTCATTGGCCAACAGGAAGAGAGATGACAGTGGAGTGAAACAATTGAAAGATTTCAGGGGTGGATGAAAGAGAGGGTGCCAATACCATATAATGGAGCCTTCTGACAAAATTACAAGCAAACACCTTGAGTCCTTGGTTGTTCTTGCTAGTTGCCTCTAGAGGAGGAGACAAAAGAACTTGGCGGGATGGTATCATGTTATGTTATATGTCTTTGTAAAGCGCACCATAACCCACTCAGGTATCCTGATGCTGAGCAGGTGTGCGTGCCTAGGCTTGCCTACAGGAGGTTGCTAAATTGAAAACCCAGGTCTTCAGATTCTTGCAGAATTCAAGAAGAGAAGAGTAGGCTCTGATGTGCAGTGGGAGGCTTTAGGAGTAATGTAAGAAAAGGCGTGCCACCCTTATCTGGTTTTCTGTATATGTGCGGGATGTGTGAAAATAGCCGTCCTGAAGTGGGGATTTGTCTGGGTGTTTGGTGGATGGAAATTCAACTATTCAGGTAGATGCGGCCTAGGTTGTGCAGTCCCTTATATGTTTGGGTGAGGATTTTGAAATGATTACATTTGTTTACTGGGAGCCAGTGGATCTCCCTGAGGTGTTTTGTGATGTGAATTCTGTGTGGGAGGTTGAGGAAGAGTCTGGCCGCCGAGTTCTGGATGGTCTGTAGTCTTCTAGTGAGTTGCTTGGTGTTCCTCGCATGAAAGGAGTTCCCATAGTCTAACTGACCTGTGAATAAAGCATGAGTGACAGTTTTTCTAGTGGTGCTTGGGAGCCAATTGAAAAAGTTCCTAAGCATCTTCAGTGTATGGAAGCAGAATGCAGTGACGGCATTGACCGGTGCAGTCATGTCCAGTTTTCTGTCAATTAATATTGCAAGGTTCCTGGTGTTGGGGCTGGGTGTGGTTGTAGGCCCTACTTTGGCTGGCCACCACTTAGAGTCCCATGGTGAGGCATTGTTGCCGAAGATCACTACTTTGGTCTTGTCAGAATTGAACTTGCGACAATTGGCTTTTAATCGAGCTAATGACTTTGGATATATAGGCGGTGAACTTGTTTCTTATGTTGGGGGTCTTATCTGAGTGGGAGAATAAAAGTTGCCATCAGAGCAGAAGATGACGTCAATGTCATGTGCTTGGATGACGTGGGCCAGAGGGATCATGTATGCTTTGAAGAAGTGGGGACTAAACAATGAACCTTGAGCTTCACAGATTATGACCTCACATATTGCATCACTCATGACATGGTCTGTGATGTCACTGATGAAAATTCAAATGACATCACTGATGTCATCACTCTGTGATTTCTAAATGTTTCGGAATGGTGCACGTATATACTAATGTACCACAAAAGTTAAATTAATATACTAACGAGTGATTCCCTTTCTTAACATAGATTATATGAGTGGCTGTGTGACTGGGTGTATCTGTGTGTGAGTGGGTGTCTGAATGGCTGTATGGGTGTGTTAGTGAATGTATATGTGACTAAATTGGATGTATAAGTGGGTGTATGAATAGCTGTGTGGGTGACTTAGTGGTTGTGGGAGTGACTGTACTGGTGAGTAACCACGTGTGTCAGTGGCTGTATGGGTGGGTGAGTAGGTGTGTGGGGGACTGTATGGGTGAGTGATGTATTTATAAATGAGTGACTCTGTGTGTAAGTGGCTATATGGATGAGTGAGTGGTTGTTTGAGTGGATGTTTGGTTAAGTGAGTTAGTGTTCAGTGGCTGCATGGGAGAGCGAGTGTCTGTTGGAATGGCTCTATGGGTGAGTGAGTGGTATTGTGAGTGGTTGTATGGATGTGTGAGTGGGTATGTAAGTGGTTATGTGGGTGTGTGAGTGAGTGTGTGAGTGGTTTAATGGGTGTGTGAGTGGCTCTGTTGAGAGGCTGCATGGGTGAGTGAGTGGCTATGTGAGTGGCTGTATAGGTGAGTAAGTGGTTAAATAAGTAGCTATATGGGTGAGTGTGTGACTATCTGAGTGGCTGTATGGGTGAGTGACATGTTATATGAATAGCTGACTTGGTAAGTGAGTGGTTATATGAATGGCTCATCGAGAAAATCGTCAACAGGCAATTGGCCTGCCAACTGGAAGACAACAACATCTTGGACCCATGCCAGTCCGGATTCAGACAAAACCACAGCACCGAGACAGCCCTCATCGCCGCCACAGACGACATCAGGCGCCAACTAGACAACGGCGAAACATCAGCCCTCATCCTCCTGGACCTGTGGGCCGCCTTTGACATGGTCTGCCATCTCACTCTAAAGACACGCCCCCTAGAAGCCGGAATCCAAGAGAAGGCCCTTGACTGTACCACGTCCTTCCTCTCCGGCATAACCCAGAGCGTCCGCCTCCCACCCTTCCGATCCGAAGCCACCGACATCATCTGCGGTGTCCCCCAGGGCTCAGCCTGACGCTGTTCAATATCTACATAGCCCCCCTCGCACAAGTGGCCCGCCAGCACGACCTCAACATCATCTCCTACACTGACGTCACCCAGCTCATCCTCTCCCTCACCAAGGACCCACACACCGCCAAAACCAACCTCCACGAGGGAATGAAGGCCATTGCCGACTGGATGAGGAGCATCCGTCTGAAACTGAACTCGGACAAGACGGAGGTACTCATCCTCGAACCCACCCCCTCAGCCTGGGATGACTCCTGGTGGTGAACCACACTGGGAACAGCACCAACACCCACCGACCATGCACGCAACCTAGGATTCATCCTCGACTCCTCCCTCTCCATGGCTACGCGGGTCAAAGCTGTCTCCTCCTCCTGCTACAACACCCTCCGCATGCTCCGCAGGATCTACAAGTGGATCCCGACCGAAACAAGAACAACGGTGACACAGGCCCTCGTCAGAAGCAGACTGGACTACGGCAACGCATTCTATGCAGGAATCCCAGCCAAACACCTACAACGACTAAAACGCATCCAAAACGCCTCCACCCGACTAATCGTCAACGTCCCCCGCCGCAGCCACATCACCCCCCACCTGAGAAACCTACACTGGCTCCCCGTTGACAAGAGGATCACCTTCAAACTCCTCACCCACGCACACAAAGCACTCCACAACGCCGGACCAGCCTACCTTAACCGCAGACTCAGCTTCTACACCCCCACGAGCAGGCTCCGCTCCGCCAGCCTCGCCCTCGCCACTGTCCCCCGCATCCAACGAACAACCTCTGATGGCAGATCCTTCTCCTACCTCACCGCCAATAACTGGAACACCCTCCCTACCCACATACAGCAGACCCAAGACCTACTCGCCTTCAGAAGACTCCTCAAGAACTGGCTCTTTGAGCAGTAGCATCACCCCCTCCCCTCAGCGCCTTGAGACTCTCACGGGTAAGTAGCACACACTACAAGTACTCTGATTCATTGATGAATGAGTAAGTGGTTGAGTAAGTGGCTCTATGGATGAGTGAATGGTTGTGGGAGTACTTGTATGAGTCAGTGAATGGGTAAGTGAATGTTTCTGCTGGTATGCGAACTGGTGTATGAGATTGTACTGGGATATGAGTGGGTATGTGAGTGGTACTATGGATGACATCATCAGTGATGTCATCAGTGATGTCACAGACCATGTCATGAGTGATGTAATATGTGAAGTCATAAGTAGTGCATTGCGGGGGTGTACATTTTAGTTAGCTCAAATATGCCGCCTTTTTACGTATGCCTTCACTCCACATGCAATTATAATACAGTTGTTACAATGACCGCATTGTAGCAACGCAAACCATTACTCCACAAGTCGTAACAACAACTTGCGGAGGGGGACGCTGGATGTTGGAATAGTATAATTTAGTATTCCAACTCCAGTCTGTGCGGACAGTAGGGAAGGTGTTGGATTTTAAATCCAACCCCCCTCCCCCGCGAGTCGTTGTCACAACTTGCGGGGTAATGGTATGCGTTGTAACAACCGCATTGTAATTGCATGCAGGGTGATGGATTCATTGTAAGGGCTGTTTACCGCTAGCTCAGGTAACTGTTGAATTTCACTGGTTTTATACAAGTGAAATTTGAGCTTAACTATTGACAGGTCTGGGCGTGGTTTGCAGAGTTTTGCTACGCAGAACTCCATGAAGTGACAAAAAAGCTCTGAGGAGTTCTGCAAGTAGCAGAGTGCAGTGCAAACTGCCATTCACGCTGATCTTCCTGCTCCTACGTGGAGCGGAGTTTTCTGTACTCAGCGAACCACGCGAAGTGTAGATAACTCCACAAGCTCCACGAACAGAGCAGAGTTTACCACCCAGGCTTCACTATAACGTCCCTTTAACCTTTGGTTTGTTCAGTGAATTGCTACGGTTTTCTTAATTCTATTTTTTAACTATAACATTCCTGTAACCTTTGTTTTTTTCAGTGAAGTTCTATGTTTTTTGTCATGTTATTTCCTAACTAGAAGGTTCCTTTAACCTTTTTTTTGTGTATTTCTACATTTTTTAATTGTTTCTTCCTAACTATAATGTTATGTTATGTTATGGTATAATGATTTTATAACGAGCACTAATACTCAAGAGTGTCCTGGTGCGGCGTAACAGGGATACCTGATGGAATAGGGCCATTTAATATGCCTGCTTGAAAAGAAAGGTCTTCAGCTGCTTTTTAAACAGAATGAGGCTTTGGATATTCCGCAGTGACAGGGGGAACGAATTCCAAAGGGAGGCTGCCTTAACAGACAAAGACTGGCCCCCCACCCTCATTCTGCAGAAGCGTGGGATCACCATCTGTCTCATAGAGGCAGAGCGGAGTGGTCTGTTAGGTGTATAGAAGGAGAAGCGCTTCCTAAGATACAATGGTCCAAGATCTTGTAATGCTCTATGGGCCAAAACAAGAGCCTTAAATTGAACTCTCTGAGCCGCGGGCAACCAATGCAACTCACGAAGATGCTGTTTGACACTGGACCACCTCCCGGAGATGTTAAACAGGAGTCTAGCCGCGGCGTTCTGTATAGATTGAAACTTATTAACTAGGTACCCCGGAATACCCACATACAGAGCATTGGCGTAATCAAAGCGGGGAAGAATCAGTGCCCGCGGAACCGTCTCCCTAGCCATCCTTTGAAGCAACAGAAAGAACCTTCTCAGAGCTTTTAGGGTGCTAAAACAGAATCCAGTGAGTTTCTTGATTGGCACCCCAAAGCGCAGATCTTCCTCGAACCATACCCCAAGGTTTTTAGCTGGGGCGACGACCGAGTTAGGACAGGGATAGTACTAGGGCATAAGGACTCCCTAAAGGAAGGTAGAAACTGGCTGAATAGAAGGATCTCGGACTTGTCCTCATTGCACTTGAGTTGTGCCTGCCGCATCCAGCTAAAAACAGCAGAAAGACAGTTACAAGCAAGGTCAGTGGAGAGGTCAGAGTTATCCCACGTAAAAAGAAGCAGGGTATCGTCTGCATATGCAATTATTTTTGCACCCAGTTCCTCAGCCAAAGCAATCAGAGGGGTCAGATAGATATTGAAAAGCAAGGGGCTCAAAGTAGAGCCTTGAGGGACCCATGTGAGCATCTTTTTTGGAGAAGAGGCGCATGGAGGCATCCATACCTGTTGGAAGCGATCTTACAAACAGGATTTAACCCAGTCCCAGGTGGCGCCCACAATGCCTATATTGGAAAGACGAGCAAGGAGTAGATGGTGAGGCACCCTATCAAAGGCGGCAGAGAGGTAAAGTAAAATCAAGGCCGCCTGCCGCCCGCATCCAGGCACTCCCTTATTGCCTCCGCCATCTCCACTAGCGCCGTCTCAGTACTATAGGTTGCCCGGAAACCAGACTGCGACGGATGGAAGTGGCCAGAAAACTCCACATAGGCATCAAGCTGATGAAAAACCACCTTCTCTCACACCTTTGCCAAAGCCGGCAAAAGAGATATGGGGCGATAACTGACCAGTTTGGACGGCTCAAGGGAAGGTTTCTTCAAAAGAGGTAGAAGCTTAGCCTGCTTCCAGCTCCCTGGAACCACAGCGGTCTGTAAAGATAGATTAATAATCCTATTAACCTCTGGATGTACCACTTCCGCGATCCCGGCCAACACTCTGGCTGGGCAGGGGTCAGTCGGAGACCCTGATTTAAGGGATTTAAGGATGGTCAGGATATCAGATCCCGCTGTAGGCTCAGAGTTCATAAACAAAGGGGCCGATGGTAAAGGTGTAGGAAGGGAAAGGGGAGATAGTCCCCCGGTGCAGCATCCCTCGGTCCCAAACTGTTTTGAATGCTCTGTACCTTCTCGACAAAAAAACTCGAAAGCTCCTCACACCATTGATCGGAAACGGGCAAGGCCATTTGTTGTGCTGATGGTGACAAAAAGCTACTAACAATAGCAAAAATCTCCTTGCCATTGATATAAGCCTTTTCAATCCGATCAGCATAAAAGACCCCTTTCGCCTCTCTAATTGCTGCATAGTATTCTCTCTGCGCTAAGCGGAGAGCCTTTTTTGCCTGCGGGCAATAGTGCTGCCACCAGTAACGTTCCAGGGGTTTGCAGGCCAATTTAAGATCTCTAAGGTAGCCTGAATACCATGGCTTAGAGGGTATTATTATTGGTTGTCTAGTGGAAGGAGGTTTTTGCACCTTACCGGCTCCTTAAATAATCCAAGAGGAGAAACTATTCACCGCCTCCTCTAGATCCGAGGCATGCACCGGACAGGTCTCCGCAAGAACCCTGGAAAGGGCCGGAATGTCAATCTTCCGACCCAGAGTGTTATTCGCCGGGGAAATAGAGTAGGACTGCTTCCCTATTGACCAATAAAATTGTACCAAATGGTGATCTGACCTAGTCACCTGCAGGGGATCATCCACCGACAGGGCAAAGTTGGAGCACACCAGGTCAATAGTATGTCCACCTTGATGGGAAGGTAACTTAACCCACTGGGTAAGGTAGGCCAAATCAAATAGTTCCATTAGCTCCCTTGTGCCTACAGATTCTGGGCAATCAACATGGATATTAAAATCCCCAAAAACAGGAATCTCGAGAAGCGAAGGGTGCGGGGAATAATTACATCATCCAAGGCTCTCAAAAAAGCACTCGGTGGGCCAGGGGGTCGATAGAGCAGTATCCCCCCCCCAGTGTGAAATGGGATGAAATGCTCATGGAAAAATCCATTGCCTCCCCCTCCACTAAGCCCACAGTGGTCTCGCACGAGAAGGACCACGCCTCCCGATACACCACAGCAATCCCCCCTCCTCTCCCCGATAAACGATCTAATCTTGCAATTTTAAATCCTAGCAGGAACAGCCAGATCAATCACCGGTGCACAGGATTCCTGGAGCCAAGTTTCAGTAATGAATAACAGATCTAAGTGTCCCTCTAAAAGGATTTCACAAATGTTGGAAGCATGTTTGACCATAGAGCGAGCCTTAATAAGCGCTGCCCTAACTCTGTTCTCCTTCTCGCTGCCTAGTATCATAGCAAGCACCCTGGGATGAAAACGAAACTGACATATGGGACAGGTCCAATGTAAACATTGCAATACCCCCCATTTCACCCCATCACCACATCTAGTCTTGTGTAGAACCAGCAGTTCTGATCTGCTAAAAGACCTTCTGCCTCCTACCTCCTCCGACAGAAAACCGGCAGCATGGCTGGCGCAGATCGCCTCCGGGGCGCGGACGGGCGCAGACGGGCTTGCCTTTGGCTCACCTTCGGCGCATCGCCGGCGCACCCGCTGCGCCCGTCCGCTGCGCGACCGCAGCATCCGGTAATAAATAGGAAGTGAGGGCTGGGGGGGGGGTAGTAACAACTAGAGTGCTAACCTGACAATGGGCCGGCTCTGACAGACGGACACCGCGGCAACAAAAAGGAATTGCAGGTAGCAGCAGCTAGTAAAGCATGAATTAAAATACAAATAGCAATGTTTAAAAGCACACATAATGTTTTAAAAGTTCGCAGCCAAAAATAAGCCTCCCACACACCACAGTAGCCCAAAGGTAACGCTATTACCGGTGTGCGACTGCAGCATCCGGTATTAACTAGGAAGTGAGGGCTGGGGGGGTGAGTAACAACTAGAGCGCTAACCTGTCCACGGACCCGCTGTGACAGACGGACACCGCAGCAACAAAACGGAATTGCAGGTAGCAGCAGCTAGTAAAGCATGAATTAAATAGGAAGTGATTGCTGGGGGGGATAATGTCATTGTAACCTTTGTTTTTTTGTGAATTTTTAAAGTTTTTTTACATTTTATTTCCTAACTGTAACATCTCACCTTTGTGAGTGGGTGTGTGATTCACTGTGAGTTGATTTTATGGGCATGCGAGTGAGTGTGTGAGTGGCTGTATGGGTCTATGAGTGGGCATGCGAGTGAGTGTGTGAGTGGCTGTATGGGTCTATGAGTGGGCATGCGAGTGAGTGTGTGAGTGGCTGTATGGGTCTATGAGTGGGCATGCGAGTGAGTGTGTGAGTGGCTGTATGGGTCTATGAGTGGGCATGCGAGTGAGTGTGTGAGTGGCTGTATGGGTCTATGAGTGGGCATGCGAGTGAGTGTGTGAGTGGCTGTATGGGTCTATGAGTGGGCATGCGAGTGAGTGTGTGAGTGGCTGTATGGGTCTATGAGTGAGTGTGTGAGTGGCTGTATGGGTCTATGAGTGAGTGTGTGAGTGGCTGTATGGGTCTATGAGTGGGTATGTGTGTGGCTGTATGGGTCTATGAGTGGGCATGCGAGTGGGTGTGTGAGTGGCTGTATGGGTCTATGAGTGAGTGTGTGAGTGGCTGTATGGGTCTATGAGTGAGTGTGTGAGTGGCTGTATGGGTCTATGAGTGGGCATGCGAGTGAGTGTGTGAGTGGCTGTATGGGTCTATGAGTGGGCATGCGAGTGAGTGTGTGAGTGGCTGTATGGGTCTATGAGTGGGCATGCGAGTGAGTGTGTGAGTGGCTGTATGGGTCTATGAGTGGGCATGCGAGTGAGTGTGTGAGTGGCTGTATGGGTCTATGAGTGGGCATGCGAGTGGGTGTGTGAGTGGCTGTATGGGTCTATGAGTGGGCATGTAAGTAGCCTGTGGGTGTGTGAATGGGTACGTGGGTGCATGAGTACCTCTATGAGTGTGTGAGTGGGATTTAGCGGCTGTGTAGGTCTGTGAGTGTATGTGAGAGGAGCTGAATGGATATGTCAGTGGGTGTGTGAGTGGCAGTATGGACGTGTCAGTAGCTGTGCGAGTGACTGGATCCACACAGAACTTTACCTGGTGCTTTATTGAACAAGAGTCCACAGTTTTCCACTAAATGTCTATGCAAGAGGAGTACATGCTATTGGTTAATTAGTAAGTGCTACCCAGTTGGGTGAACGTCTAGTGTGTATTGTGCACTACAGCTGCATAATGGGCCTGAAGGAAATGTCTCTAGCGACCTTGTCTGCATGTCAGCAATGTTGTTGTTCCTCATTCGTCATCAAACAGATATCTATGATAACATGTATCCTCCTATAGGAGACATTCAGACGATAAAGAGGTGAATCTCTACCCAATAAGGGTACTTCCTCTTGACTGTGTGAAGCAAGTGCTTCTTTTTTTGATGAAGATGTCCTCATCGTCTATGGCATCAAGAACACATTCCCAATATCTGCAGGAAACATGCTGAGGGCCTTGCTATCCATGATCCTGACAAACGTTGGGACGACCATTGCAACCTACTACGGTGAAAGTGGCATGGCCAAATGGGCAGAGATTCCTGCCAAAAATCAACAGAGGAGGGGGGCTGGATGGCCACTTTCCCAGGGCCGATTTTTGCCCAGTGCCCCTTCCCCTGGGGCCCGACCAAAAATCAATAGAGGAGAGGGCCACATGGCCTCCCTCCCCATGCCAATTTTGGCCCAGCCAATTATTAAATTATTGGAAGGGGGGAATGCAGGCACCCTCCTCAGGCTGATTTTGCCCTGGGGACTTGAACAGCGCCATGATGCTTCTCGGAGTGAAAGCTGCGCTCTACAAGTTCATATAACATAACATCCCGGGACCTTGCCTCCTGTTCCTGGGTGCCCTGAAGCCCACCCAGGGCACCTAGTGTGCAGTGTTAGGGACCGCAGGGGGAGCCTCGATATCCCTGCGGTCCTTGGCATTGCTCCCGTATGCAGGGAGCTGCTAAAATGCAGCTCCCTGTGTGCAGGAGCAAGCCTCTCATCTGTTTACCTGACTTCTAAACAGCAGGCAGGGAAACATATAAAAACTGTGCTCCCAACAAGCAGGAGTAGTTTGACAGCTCCCGCTTGCTGGGAGCTGAGTTACTGTTTTCCCTGATTTGGTGGGATCTGTCAAACTTCACTTCAAGTCATACCAAACAGCTAAGTCCCGGAGGTGGACACCCCAGGACATAGGGAGCCAGCCCTGGGGGGTGGCAGTACACACGCCATTAATGAGCGTGTGCTGCATGCACCGAGTTGGGCAGACTCCCACATTTTACTGAAGTGTTTGTGGCTAATAGGGCCCTTTCCAGAGAGGTTCCAGGCATATTTTTCAATTATGTTTCTTCATCAAGACCCAGTCTCTGGGACTGAGGTCATAGCAATGCCCCTGGTGTGAAGGGGCGGTGACAGCTCCAATCTGGTGACACACAGAATGCACCATATCAGCCAGTCACTTGCAATAATCGAGAATCATATCATCTATAATAATTACAAGTGCATTTGCAGGTGCTGAAGGCAGTCTCATTGCTTAACCCGTGATAATTTCGGGAGCAGACAGTCCTGTCATCCATTCAAGAATACCCTTATACTCATCAGTACCAAGGGCAAAGCTTCCAGACACTTCAGATATGTTGATCCACCCACATAGGCGAAACCAGGTTTGAGGATGCTATTGACCTGTTCTATGAGGTTCACGAATATAACTGTGTAGCCAACGCCACTCATTTCCACAGTGTATCAGACAACACCTTTGAGCCTGAAGGCGCTAGACCTGTAAACCTGTACACTCTGTAACAACCCTCCTGCTACTTTTTCACTCGCTCCCCTTCTTTTTCATCTGACACTCATGAGGTGCCCCTACTCAGTAACCCAATGGTAGATGTGGACCTATCCGTCTTCCATCATTTCCTCCCTAACATTGCAGATCTCAAGATTCCCCACAAGACCCACACTATGGACCTCAACACCACGATAAGTATAATCTGACCCATCATTTCAGACTTGATATAGGATACAGTAAATCTCCTAGTTTGCTGTCTCCCCCCCCCCCCAACTTCTTTATGCTATTCAATGCATCTCTTTGGGCGCTTTATTCAGGCTAGCCATAGAATATTTTCCAACATTCCTCCCCAATTTGCCTTAGAACTTTTTCTTTCATCTCCATTTATATTTAGGTAATAAATTAACAACGATAGTGAACGTCATTACATAGCTCCCGGTTTGGAGTAACTCTTCAGTTGTTCCAAAAACTGTAGCACGTCATGACCAATTACTGACTGTGACGTCAGGAAATGAGTCGGGGTTTATAACTGCTGGCGTGTCCCGGAACTCTTCTTGTTTCCTGGGACCGCAGAGAGCTGTTCCCGTCACATTCCAAGGTAAGAGGCGGCACTAACCCCGCCTGAACCGGCTGTCATGCGCGTACCATAATATCATAACCGTCCTTTTAGCGCGCTCTCTAACGAACAAACTGCTTCTAGACCACTGTAGCTCTCCTTCACTTCTCGCCTGCTCAGACAGCATCCTTCGTTTAACCCCTTGGCTGTGGGGCACATTCCCCTGCTGTCCTGGGGGGGCGCGCATAGCGCCCCGGTGCTCATGACGAGCACAGCTCGTCATGAGCCAAGGTTCTCGTGTGCTCATGACGAGCTGAGCTCGTCACGGCCACGCCCGCTTCAATAGAACTCTCAGCACAGCAGGGGAATTATATCCGCATGTGAGCGTTTTAACGGCCATGACGAGCTCAGCTCATCATGAGCACACAGGAACCGTGGCTCATGACGAGCTGAGCTCGTCACGTCCACGCCCGTTTCAATAGAACGCTCAGCACAGCAGGGGAATTATATCCACATGTGAGCATTCTAACGGCCGTGACGAGCTCAGCTCATCATGAGCACACGGGAACCATGGCTCATGATGAGCTGAGCTCGTCACGGCCACGCCCGCTTCAATAGAACTCTCAGCACAGCAGGGGAATTATACCCGCATGTGAGCATTCTAACGGCCGCGACGAGATCAGCTCATCATGAGCACACGGGAACCATGGCTCATGATGAGCTGAGCTCGTCACGGCCACGCCCGCTTCAATAGAACGCTCAGCACAGCAGGGGAATTATATCCGCATGTGAGCATTCTAACGGCCGTGACGAGCTCAGCTCGTCTTGAGCACACGGGAACCGTGGCTCATGATGAGCTGAGCTCGTCATGAGCATGGGAGGGATTAATTCAAATCACTTTCGGCCTCCCTGGCTAATCTCTTTTATCCTCTACTAGCTGCAGTAATATGATACTTCCTGGAGTTCTTTAACTTTTACAGCCTCCGTCTCAAAGATTGGGGAATATTTGACCTTTAATATTTTTCCTTATTTCAGACACTCGACCACCTGCCACGAACCTTGGTAAGCACTTCTTGTTTAAATGTGTATATTTGCTCCTCTGTGTTTGCCTCATGAGTCCCTGATGTCCAATTATCCTGCCTCGGTGCTCTGTTTAAACTACTTTTACGTTCCCTCACCGTGATTCATGTGGCTACGATTTTTGCATACATGTTTCTTTTGGCTTCCCCACTTCTTGTGGCTTTCTTCTTATTTCTTTGAATGTTACATGTTTGACAATTATTCAATTACATTACCAGAAGAGGGCCTAATATATTTTGAATACCAGGCTCTGAACCTCGTATATAATTATGGTATATTGCTCATGTCTAACTAACATTGTATCGATTACAGGACTTTGTGATTTCACATTTTGTTTTATGTTTGACTATACATGAATCACCTTAATTATTAGGCCTGTCACTGCCAATTCGCAATAAAGTGCTTAACTATGGGACAATGTACCTCTGTGATCTATTTTGTATTGAAACTAGGACTTTGTGCCCACCCATGTCTAACTATGACTTTCGATATATGCTTCACCTTGATGACCATATCTGAATTTTCTCAATTCTAGTCTCGTGATTTACATGAAAAACTGTGGATTATTGCACCTTGATTAATTCTGTGTTTGTATTTCCCTTCTCCCCTTCACGTTACTTCCCCCCCTCACCCCTTTTGTGTCCTCCGTTACTTAAACTTGGATAACTGTACCATGAATATTTCTGTGATTTTATTTCCCTTCTCTCTTGTACCTTAACTTACTCCCCTCCCCCCTCTTCTGTTCTGTCACTCAAACGTTTAACTTTTTCTTTCCACCTCTCCTGAAACCCTCTTCCAATGTCATTTTCACCTAACTACTATTCCCAACTCTCAACCTACTTTCTCATATGTGAATTTTCTCTGCCCCTCCAACAACAACAAACCCTTCTCTTTTATATTCACACCCTATCAGCCTTGAAAAGCCCTCGGCCAATGGGCCACATGGGCGAAACACGTGTCGGCTGTTTCTTTACTTTGCTTTTTGTTCTATGCATGAGAAAATAAATAAATACGACGCATTTGAAAATCTCCATCGAATTCTTGGAAATCATTCCACATAACTACATACAAATTGGAAAGGCACAAACCTCCATCCTTCTCTAAACTTACCCTATAATGGTTCTTGGGTGTAGCCATTTGTGCCACCACCAAGATTGGGCCCTGATAACTGTAGCACTAAAAGCCAGATTTCCCCACCCATTACAGGCTTTCTTTTTAGTAATGATTAATTCATTTTCCATTTTAAAGTGAGAAGATCATGTAGTATCTGCATGTTATGTTCACAGTGTTCCGCTTTGCCTTCTAACTAGCTGCTCCGCCAGTGTGTGGGTTCTGTGTGGAGTGTTGACATGGGTGGAATGCTTGGGTGCCTGGTGTGAGTGGAGATAGTTGGGACATGGGCTGAGCAGCAGGCAGGCTGCTCCTGGTGGGGGTGTTACTGTTCTGTGTGGAGTGTTGACATGGGTGGAATGCTTGGGTGCCTGGTGTGAGTGGAGATAGTTGGGACATGGGCTGAGCAGCAGGCAGACGGCTCCTGGTGGGGGGTTACTGTTCTGTGTGGAGTGTTGACACGGGTGGAATGCGTCGTTGCCTGGTGTGAGTGGAGATAGTTGGGAGATGGGCTGAGCAGCAGGCCGGCTGCTCCTGGTGGGGGTGTTACTGTTCTGTGTGGAGTGTTGACACGGGTGGAATGCGTGGGTGCCTGGTGTGAGTGGAGATAGTTGGGAGATGGGCTGAGCAGCAGGCAGGCTGCTCCTGGTGGGGGTGTTACTGTTCTGTGTGGAGTGTTAACACGGGTGGAATGCTTGGGTGCCTGGTGTGAGTGGAGATAGTTGGGACATGGGCTGAGCAGCAGGCAGACGGCTCCTGGTGGGGGGTTACTGTTCTGTGTGGAGTGTTGACACGGGTGGAATGCGTCGGTGCCTGGTGTGAGTGGAGATAGTTGGGAGATGGGCTGAGCAGCAGGCTGGCTGCTCCTGGTGGGGGTGTTACTGTTCTGTGTGGAGTGTTGACACGGGTGGAATGCGTGGGTGCCTGGTGTGAGTGGAGATAGTTGGGAGATGGGCTGAGCAGCAGGCAGGCTGCTCCTGGTGGGGGTGTTACTGTTCTGTGTGGAGTGTTAACACGGGTGGAATGCTTGGGTGCCTGGTGTGAGTGGAGATAGTTGGGACATGGGCTGAGCAGCAGGCAGACGGCTCCTGGTGGGGGGTTACTGTTCTGTGTGGAGTGTTGACATGGGTGGAATGCGTGGGTGCCTGGTGTGAGTGGAGATAGTTGGGAGATGGGCTGAGCAGCAGGCCGGCTGCTTCTGGTGGGGGTGTTACTGTTCTGTGTGGAGTGTTGACACGGGTGGAATGCGTCAGTGCCTGGTGTGAGTGGAGATAGTTGGGAGATGGGCTGAGCAGCAGGCCGGCTGCTCCTGGTGGGGGTGTTACTGTTCTGTGTGGAGTGTTGACACGGGTGGAATGCGTCGGTGCCTGGTGTGAGTGGAGATAGTTGGGAGATGGGCTGAGCAGCAGGCAGACGGCTCCTGGTGGGGGGTTACTGTTCTGTGTGGAGTGTTGACACGGGTGGAATGCGTCGGTGCCTGGTGTGAGTGGAGATAGTTGGGAGATGGGCTGAGCAGCAGGCAGGCGGCTCCTGGTGGGGGTGTTACTGTTCTGTGTGGAGTGGTGACACGGGTGGAATGCTTGGGTGCCTGGTGTGAGTGGAGATAGTTGGGAGATGGGCTGAGCAGCAGGCCGGCTGCTCCTGGTGGGGGTGTTACTGTTCTGTGTGGAGTGGTGACATGGGTGGAATGCTTGGGTGCCTGGTGTGAGTGGAGATACTTGGGAGATGGGCTGAGCAGCAGGCCGGCTGCTCCTGGTGGGGGTGTTACTGTTCTGTGTGGAGTGTTGACACAGGTGGAATGCTTGGGTGCCTGGTGTGAGTGGAGATAGTTGGGAGATGGGCTGAGCAGCAGACGGCTCCTGGTGGGGGTGTTACTGTTCTGTGTGGAGTGGTGACATGGGTGGAATGCGTGGGTGCCTGGTGTGAGTGGAGGTAGTTGGAAGATGGGCTGAGCAGGAGGCCGCCTGCTCCTGATGGGGGTGTTACTGTTCTGTGTGGAGTGGTGACATGGGTGGAATGCGTGGGTGCCTGGTGTGAGTGGAGATAGTTGGAAGATGGGCTGAGCAGCAGGCCGGCTGCTCCTGGTGGGGGTGTTACCTTTGATGATATGGACTTGAATAAATAACTTAAAGACACAACTTTGCTAAGTCTGCTGTGTCACCTCTGCTCAAGGAGCCTGCTTTTTACACATTCCACTGCAACACCCATTCATCTTGACGCGGCCACCGATATATAAGGGTGGCGTATGTAGGAGGTGATCCAGCGGCCTTTAGGAAATATGCCATAAGCAATGCTACCCAACTCTGTAACCTACTTATAAAATACTACTCTAACTCATGGACCCATTAACCAAACATGACATATTTTGACCTACTGAATCAGGTGGTCAAATTAAACCTATAAACACCTTATTTACAAATTATATACAAACTATATATAACCTATATACAACCGCGGTAAAAGATGACATTATTTGAACAAATCCTAACTATTTAAATGACCACCATGGCGATGGCATCTAGCTAATAGTAACCTGCGCTTCTGAATAACCAAGACCAGCTTGTTTTCAAAAGTAAGATTTTATTAACTAATTGTAGATATTTCAAAATATAGTTTCATAAATGTAATTGTATTAGAATTAAAGCAAGCATGTTTGAAAAGTATCATGAGAAAATACAGTTTAAGCAAGGAATTATAAGTTTAGCATTTCTAAAATCCTAAGTCCCTAGCTAAGCTAAATAAATGGAAATAAAGTAAAGTTCTTTAAGGATTCTTACGTGCTCCACGCAAAGTCCAGCGGCACGACACCCTCATCTGAAAGTTGAAAAGCAGCAGCCAGCCCATCCCTAGGGCATGGACTTTTTATACCTTTCTATGCTAGCTAATCTAAGTAAAGGAAAATTTTCTGCAAAAGTCGATGTCTCATTGGTCCGAGAGTGACAAGTGACATGTCACCTACATTTTAAAACTTCCATTCGGTCATATTCTTTGGGACCATTGTCTTTCTTGTACGTGTTCCAAAGCTTCCTTGGTTTGCAACAAATTTAAGCAAAAGTTCTCACTGACTCCATTTCACTTCCTCGGATGCCAAGTTATCTAATGTTCTTTCTACCGGTTTCTGACCTTGGCCACGTCCGACAGAATAATGACAACACTTCATCTTTCTTCAGTGAATGTGATTTTGACGGAAACTTTTTCAACATGGACATCTCGTGCTCCTTGCAGAATTAAATTAATCTTTTAGCAAACTCGAGCAAACTAGGCCCAAAAGCAGGCAACTTATTTTTCTAGTATAAAACAAACACAAGAAAAGTATTAATGTAAGAAATATTATTTATTCTGTTTCCACCCTTCGTTTACTAATTGATTAACCCTCCCAATTAGTCTAATGTTACCTAGCACAAAGCAAACAAATAAAGCAGCATTTTATATTTACCAGTCTTCATGAAACCATGAAACCTTATGTGCACCTAGAATAGTAGAAATGACACCACATAGACAAGGAAAGCAAAATAAGCACATGCCTTTTTTAAATCTGCTGCAGTTAGTAATGACAAAACGAAAATGACAAAATAAATTTATTATGTTGCACGAACAAAAGATGCAACATTTATGCACGTTTATGAGCACACATGTTAATGTCCCCGTGTGTAAAGTTTAATCTAGGTTGTGTTAGCATAACACATCACAAATCATTATTATTATTATTTATGTTATGGAAATGTGACTTCACGAGTTTAAACAGATTTCTGTTTTCTATCTCGCTCCATCAACTCCCTCATCTGGTGATTAACAAATCACCACACCACCACCCAAAATTTGGAAATTTAGACTTTTTGGAAAATGATTCAAATTCATTTGTGTCAGTATTTCTAAAAACCTGTTTCTGCAAAATCCTTACAATTGTCATAACGAGCTCTGTGTAATTCTTGTAACTCAATCTCCCTTTCCTCTTCTTTTTTGATTTTATAAATTCTTTTCTTTTCCTTCATTTGTTTCTTTCTCTTATGCAACAAACAAACAATTTTTTTCAGAATAAAAATGAATATTATCACAATCAAAGGTGCCAAAATCTTGCCAAGAACTGAACTTCCAATGTCATGGAACCAATTTTTAATTGATTGGAATCTTTTTGAAAGTCTTTCTGTAAAATCTTCTTCTTCTAATGGAATTATCTCTGAATGCATCTCTGTGATGTTCTTAATGTACATCTCAATGTTCTTACTTTCGTCAGGGATATATGTACAACAATGTTGCACATGCAAAATGCCACAGACTCCTCCCTCTTTTGCTAGGAGTATGTCTAAAGCAAGGCGATCTTGAATCACCATGGATCTGATTGCAATGACCTCAACATTCACTAATTGGAAACCATCAGCTGTATCTGTTGACAATCTGTCAACAATTGTGGACAATTTTCTGATTCTTCCTGCGTTCAGGGTTATACCTACAAAAGGTATCACTGCTTGAAAAATATCTCCCAAAACCTCTGTGAAATTGTCTCTTTTAACCCTATTTACATAATTGTGAATTTTAAACAATCCTTCCGAATCTCTGTCAACATGGAACATTTTAGGAAAAACAATCCCAACATAACAAGTTCCATACCAATGATCAGGAAGGTTGTAGTAAGCCTTGTCACCACAAACAAAATAAATCCCAGGAAAAAGTGGATCTTTTCCACCTTTGAATCCCCAACCTCCCATGATCTGATATGTATCTTCACAATTACTTGCACCCACAAAGTAGTTATCAAAAAGTGTATTGTCTCTTCTAATGCAAAGCTTACCACTAATTGGTTTGTCTATGTGAATTGCAACATTATCAAGCATTTTGCCATTTAGCTTCTCATCCTCTTTCTGCCAGAACCTGGACTTAGTCTGCTTGACTATTTCATTTCTCTTGTAAATTGCTCTCCTCTCTTCAACCAGGTTCAAAAACTTCTTTCCTTCAGCACTTAGTTTGCAGGTTAAATTGTTCTTGTAAGCATACTCATAGGTGAGTTCATTAGTAACAAGGAAAAATTCCCTCATCTGTTTAGCTTTCTTATGCTTATTCAAAGCACCCTCAATTTTTAAATTGGCAAATATTTCGTCAAAATCTGAATAATAGTATTCTAAGCGTCCAGTTTGATAAAACAAACTAGCTAACACACTGCATGTCACACCATATGTAAGAGGAAGCATATTGTATGTCACTCCCTCAGAAACAAAAGCAGGTAATTTAACGCAGACATAACAATCTTTTGCATCCATTACCTTGACATATTCACTCAAAAGCTTTGTGAATGTATTGCTTGAAAAATCACTAATAGATTTGTCCTGATGAATGTTAGGTTGATGATCAATAACTTTGCCAGTTGCACTATGTTTGTTTTGACTAACTGAAGCTTTGCTTGTCATGTTGGCTTTGTGAAAATCTTTGTTAATCTCAAACGGAATAATAACAGCTAAAACTAACCAGAGCAGAATTAAAATGAGCAAACACACCAGAGTCATCTTACAGCATCTCTTAAAAATGGAACACCTTGAAGTACTCTGTTCCATGACGTAAGGCATCTTTGGTTAGTTTTGCCTTAAAAGAAAACAAAAACTATTTTTAAAGATGAAATGATTAATTATTTACACCCCCCTTTAAAATATATATATATATTTTTTTTAAACCCTAACAGTATTTCTTCGACCTTATGTCACAGGTAAGTTTTCCTCAACTAAACAACTTTTCTTCGACCTTGTGTCACCTAACAAGATTTCTTCAGCCTTTTGCCAAAAATTAAAAACCCAAAAATTCAATTAAAAATACTGTACTTCAATCATTGTCACTAATTTCTTCAATTTCTTCTTCCTCTTGACTACTATCGTAAATGTCAATGACAGGTGGAATTACTAGATAAGTCCACTCAGGAGATTTGTATTTCTGATTTGGCCTTATAATCCTCTTTCCTTTTCTTGTCACTACTTCAATTTTTCTCCCAACTCCAACTTCCTTTTCAGAACCTTTTTGACTACTGATTTCTTCCACCTGCTCCTTCGGTTCTTTGATCAACCTGACTCTCAATCTTCCACCAGGCCAGAAATCTGTTTTCCTCACGAATTTTCTCTTTGGTTCTGAAGCACTTGTCTCTGACTTCCAAGATCTTTTCTTTGCACTTCCACTTTCACCATCCACGTCACTTTCTTCAGTTTCACAGTCTGAAACTTCGATGATTGACTCAGGAACTTCTCTATTCGGCAGTTTTACTCCTTCAGGAACTATACTTTGTCTTCCATCACTGGTACTCGGTAATTCGTCTTCCTCCTCCTCTTCAATTACCTCCAACTTCCCAGATCCTGGATTTCCGTTCCTTACTTCAGAGCTTGACTTCTGCTTTTCGATACTCTCCTGGTCAGAAATTTCTTTTGGTTCAGCCTCTCTGTTTTCAATGGAATTTACTCTATTAATCTCCTCAACTGAATCTTCAGTTGTTTTTTCTTTTATTAGATTCTCTTCTTCTCCAGAATCTATTTCAATAATTTCCAAATCTTTACTTGTCAGTCCTCCATTCACAGGCACATGTACCAGATGTCGACCCCTCTGTCGATCTTCAGAATCTGGATTTGTTTCACCTTCTACTTCAGAATCAGAATCTTCTGTAGTATCACTTTCTGCATCAGAACTCTCAGGAGTTGGCACTGGAATAGTATGACTAGGATGAATCCACCTTTTCAATCCTCTGCATTTCACTGCATTTGTAGTGACCAGAATTATTTGTCTAGGCTTCTGCCACCTAGGAGCCAGACAATTTCTTCTTCGATGTACTTTTGTTCTGACCCAATCACCAGGTCTCAAATCATGTGTCAGAACTTTCTCATTTGATTGTGCTTCAGTTCCCACCTGATTAGGCACAGAAGTCTGAAATGAAGTTGATTCCAGAGTCAGGAAGATGATATCAGATGGTTTATTAAGGAGATAGATAAAACACGTCTATCTTATCAACCTGGGTCGTAACTGTCATCTCATGGAATCCGGAGCACAGCAGTGTTCCTGATTCCATGTATGACACACAACACCACACATTCCTCTTCGTAAAGAAACAATTACAGGAACACAAAGAAATCAACATTAACAAGGACTAGCATATATTACACATCGAGTAGTTGTGAAAAGAAAGAAACACATAAATACAAATATCTGAAAAGCAACATACAAAATTCACAAATTGAATTATCTATAAAGGTGATAGTCCTTAGACCAAACTGGAACATGACATTTTCTCTGTACACGATGAACTGGCACATTGTCGTCAGTGGAGCAGGAAGACTTAACTTCAGGAGAACAATGAAGAGTTGTAGAACCTGAGAACTTCCTCCAATTACTTGCACTATTGGAAGACCTCAAGCCAGAAAAAACCTTAGACCCTGGAGACACATCCTTGGGCCACAACCACCTAGGAACCTTAACAACCCTAGACAAGTTCCACACGTTACCATCTGAAAGCTCGACAACTTGCCTTCCTACACGCGTGACCATCAAAGGACTGGAATACCGAGACTCACCAGACTTGACATTCCTGCACTTCTTGACACGAACCCACTCATTGACACTGAACTGAGAAGGACCACCACAAGGAGCACAATCAACGTCAACAGAACTCCTAGAGCCAAGCATTCTCATCCAGGGTTGAGACAGGTTAGAACCACATCTCCTCCCTCTCATCTTTTCAAAAGGAGATAGGTCCCCCATGCTCCTGGGTGTGTTTCTATAACACCACAGAACCTCGCTAATGGTTTGTCTGCAATCTTTTCCATTTTGCAAGGCAAGTTGAAGACCTTCCTTAAATACTCTGATCCACCTCTCCACGATGCCGTTACTTTTGGGATAATACACTGACACGCGTGTATGCCTTATACCATGACGCTCCATAAACTCTTTCATCTCCGAGGATACAAATTGCACCCCATTGTCAGTAGTAATTGATTCTGGAAAACTCTCCCTTTCAAACACTTCGTTTAAGAACTTGATCACAACACTGGATGTTATACTGGAAACCATCTTTACCTCAGGCCACTGAGACAATTGGTCTACCAAAATTATTGCATACATCACACTCTTGTTAAACGACAAAGGACCAGCAATATCCAACGACACACTTTCCCAAACACGTGAAGGTCTAGATATGGGAAACAATTCACACTTAATATGCTTTTGAGATTTATCGCTTAAACAGCAATCTAGACAGTCTCTAACTTGACGTTCTATGCACTTGTCCATTGCTGGCCACCAGAATTCACTTCTAATCATTCTCTTCATGGATGTCATCCCAGGATGCCCTTCGTGAGCCATGTCTAAAATCTTGGATTGTAAGTCATGAGGAACCACTAATTGTAGACCTCTAACCAAAACATCCCCTACAACGGACAATTCTTGAGCAACATGAAAGAAAGGGAGAAACTCATCAGACAACAACTCTTTACGAGGCCATTGTGTTTTTACAAATTTGCTCACATCACCAATAACAGAATCATTATCACACACTGACTTCCATGCATCCTCATCAATACAACCTTTGGAGACTTCACATATCGACACAACGTTATCTTCATCCTTATCTTCTTCCACAACATTGTCATCGGGCACAGGCAACCTAGACAAACAGTCAGCTAAGACATTTCTAATGCCAGGGATATATTCCACTTTAAAATGAAAATCTTGAAGCTTGTACTGCCATCTGGCAATTCTTGAAGTTGCTTTACCACAGCCCTTGGTAGTAAATAAGTCCACCAACGGACGATGGTCAGACCACAGCTTAAACACAGTGCCATACACATATTTACGGAAGTATTCAATGCCCCACCAGCAAGCCAGAGCCTCCTTTTCTAATGTGGAATACTTGCATTCAGCATCCCTCAAAGGACGAGATGCGAACCCAATCGCCACTAATTGACCCTTTTGACGTTGCATCAATACTGCACCAACACCTACATTACTTGCATCAGTGATGACGAGTGAACTGTTAGCAGTATTAAACGTTGCTAACGCAGGTGCAGATATGATACTCTTTTTCAGCAACAAGAATTCTTTTTTGCAGTTATCATCCCAAAGAAATTGGACATTTTTTTTCATCAAGTTCCTCATGTTTACAGTCTTGTCGGAGAATAGGGGAATAAACTTTGAATAATACTCTGCAAGCCCCAAGAAAGATCTAAGCTGATCTTTGTCAACAGGGTCTGGAGCTAACTCTATGGCCTTGACTAAATTCATTTTCGGGGAAATGCCCTCTTTACTTATGGTGTGCCCCAAATAGTCTACAGAAGATACACCAAATTTACATTTTTCTTTCGTAAGTGTTAGACCACTTTCTTGTAACACACATAAAACTTCATACTGAATTTCGGAATGATCAGATGGATTGGATGCGAAAATTAAAATGTCATCCTGGAAATACAAGACATTGACGAAGTCCTTAAAAAGATTATGCATGACCCTTTGAAAAACGGAAGATGCTGATATTAGGCCAAAAGGCATCCTCTTATATCTAAAGGCACCCTCCGAAGTGATGAAGGATGTCAAATGCTTACTATCCTTGTGTAATGCTATCTGATGATAAGCATTTGACAGGTCCAAAGTGGAGAAAATTGATGCCCCCTTCAACTTTGTGAACATTTCATTAATATTAGGGAGTGGATGTCTATCTACCCAAACATTTCCGTTTAAATCCCTCAAATCCACACAGAGTCTTACTTTGCCGTTGGGCTTGTGAGCGACAACGACTGGGGATAACCAAACAGAGGATTCTATCTCCTCTATGACGTCTAAGTCACATAACCTTTTAAGTTCAGATTTTACTGCATCTCTCAAATGTAATGGGACATTCCTAACCTTGTGAACTTTTGGTACAGCATCTTCCCTTAGAATGATTTTATGTTCAAAGTTTTTCAAAAGACCCAACTTGGAGGTTGAAAAGACCAAAGGAATTTTTTTTTCACATTCAGAGCCGAGATCAGACTCTACATTCATGACCAAATCAGAATATCCTAGTACCTGTTCAGGATGATTGGGATCTAACTTTATCATTAAGTCCCTCTGTTGAGGCCAACCCAATAAACAAGAGCCATCTTTGGCTACATAAACCTTTGAATTAATAGTTTTACCTTTGAAACTAAGGGACGTTGTAAAGAACCCTAGAATATCAATGGGTTTTTTGCCATACCCAAGTAACTTTATGTCTGGAGGAGATAATTTTAGATCAGGAAATTCTTTCACCCATTCTTCACCTATGAGAGTGCGTTTTGCCCCTGAATCGGCCATGATATTAATATCTTTCCCTCCAACATTCACGGTGCAGTAAGGTGAATCTTTTTCACCAGCGTTGACTTCGTACACTGCAAAAAGAAACTCTTCTTCTAAATAATCGTCTTCAATTTCATTTACATGTTCATCTGAACTCCTTTTTTGACTAAAACCCTTACTCTTAAACTTATTCTTATTCCTACACATTTTGCTAAAATGACCTTTCATTCTGCAATATCTGCACATTTGACCAATTGCCGGACACTTTCTGTCATTTGCTAAGTGATCTGGACTACCACATTTAAAATATGCAAATTCCCTCCCTTGTTGGAATTGTTGGTTTTTGTTTCTGAAAGATCTTTCTTCAAAACTAGATTTCTTCACAAGGTTGACTTCGGCAATGTTTTTTTCTGCAAGTTCTTTCACTCCAAGTTTCATATTCTCAAAACGATGAGCGATATCCAACGCTTTATCTAAAGTCAGATCCTCAGTATCTAAGAGTTTCCCTTGAAGCTTGGTGTCAGCAATTTTGTGAACCATTTGATCACGCAGCATCTGATCATGAAAGGTTGAATACTTGCATTTGGATGCTAAAACTCTTAAGTCATTCATGAATGAGTCAACTGATTCATTTGGTAATTGACCCCTACTCAAAAACTTGTGACGGGCAACTACAATGTTGACTTTTTTAATATATTGTTTATCTAATTGTTTGATTGCCTCCTCAAAAACATCAATTGTGTTATCAGAAGTAGATACACCATCCGTAGGCAAAGGTAAATGACTTAAGAAATGTCGTCCTTCCGCACCCAAGCAGTGTTTTAAAATAGCTAATTTACGCTTGTCAGTATAGTCATCTCCTCCAATAGCTTCTATATAAGCATGAAAGCCTTCTTTCCATCTCTTCCATTCTAACATAGGTTCGCCTGGATTAGGCAGAAATGGTGGCGGCGCTGAAAAACTCTCCATTATAGTGTAAGTATAGTATTTAAAATATTATGATGAATAAATTATTATTATTATTTTTTTTTTTTTTTTATTAAAATCGTAGTAGCAGTATTTTATAAGTTTTCTTTATAATTTTTTTTTAGGACTCCAGTATATTTAGGTGCAGAAATCCAGTTTTGTTCGATAAAAACGATCAACTACGTGAAGATAGATGATTTTTCTCATTAAAATGGCCGCCGTGCGTTAGATTGTGACGTTATGACGTCACAAGCATGAGTATAGGGATGGCTGGATTCGCGCAGCTCGCGTTGATGCAGGTGTCGGCTCGCGCAGACGCTGGTCACGCTCAGGCTTGGCCCGCGCAGACGCTGATCACGCTCAGGCTCTGGTCTCGCGCGTAGTCTCGCTCAGGATCTGTTACGCGCATGCGCACCGGCAAGAGTAGCGCGATTCACCGGAAAATGCAGATTCAGTCAAAATTGCACAGCCTCTTCCCACAACAACTCAAAAGAATGGCGATTTCACCGCTATGAAGCTCAGATGGATGGAGAAACAGCGCTGGCACCGCTGTCAACAGTTCGTGATCCTCCGCATCAGACGAGGTGCAACGATGCAGGTAGGGACTCCAGGTTGAGTTGTGGTTCTTCTCCAATCGTCGCCAGTGAAATGAAGTTGATTCCAGAGTCAGGAAGATGATATCAGATGGTTTATTAAGGAGATAGATAAAACACGTCTATCTTATCAACCTGGGTCGTAACTGTCATCTCATGGAATCCGGAGCACAGCAGTGTTCCTGATTCCATGTATGACACACAACACCACAAAGTCACTATATCAGATAACTTTTTACAGTAATCCAAAATAGCACTGTCATTTATGCTCAACAGTTTGCCTACAGGTACAAAAGCTTGCCTCATGACTCTTCCCATCAGTATCTCATGAGGACTCAAACCTGTCTTTTTATCAGGTGTACTTCTCAATGACATTAAAACAAGTGGAAGAGCATCCGTCCACTTTACACCTGTTTCCAGACCCATTTTTCCAATCCTGTTTTTAATTGTCCCATTTATCTGTTCAACCACCCCAGATGCCTCTGGTCTGTATGCACAGTGTATTTTCTGCTCAATGCTCAATGCCTCACATATCAGCTTCATTAGTTTGTTATCAAAATGGCTTCCTCCATCACTCTCAATAGTGACTGGAAAACCGTACCTTGGGATGATTTCTCTGAGTAGCAGTTTTGCCACTGTAACTGAATCACAATGTCGTGTAGGAAATACTTCCACCCATCTTGAAAACAAACAAACAATCACAAGAACATATTTCAAGCAATTGTGTAGGGGCATTTCAATGAAATCCATCTGCAACCTGGTAAAGGGACCACCCTCTCGACCAATTACCCCTGTACCTACAACTGATTTTCTATTTGGGTTCATTTGTTGGCATGACAAACACCTTTGACAAAAAGACTCTGCAATCGTTCTAAATTTTGTATTGAACCAAGTCTCTCGGAAAAGTCTGATCATAGAATCTCTTCCAAGATGAGCTGGGCCATGATACAATCTGGCCATATCAGCAATCAAACAATTTGGTAAGACTATTCTGCCATCTTTGTAGGTCCACACTCCATCCTCATCACGTGGTCTACAATCTGCTCTTAACCATAGATCTTTTTCCTCATCATCTGCTTCATTTTGTAAATCTCTGATCTCTTGCCATGTCTCTACAACTGTTGTTAGCATTAATGAATTTGAATCAGATTCTTTACTTTTCTCCCGATTGTATGCACAACATTTTCTCGCACAGTATTTCGCTGTCTCATCTGCATAGGCATTGCCTTTTGAGATATAATCCACTCCTTTTGTGTGTGCAGCACATTTTACAATTGCGATTTCTTTTGGCAACTGTATAGCCTCAATTAATCTTTTGATGAAAACTGCATTTTTAATTGGTGACCCTGCTGAAGTCAAATAGCCTCTCTGAGACCAGAGCTGTCCATAATCATGCACAACTCCGTACCCATACTGACTATCAGTAATGATGGTAACTCTTTTGTCCTTTGATACTTCACAAGCACGAATCAAAGCAATCAATTCAGCCACTTGTGCTGAACGAATTCCTTCAAGACATGATGCTTCCTTAACATCTGCAACTGTACAGACCGAGTATGATGCTTTCAAAACACCTCCCTCTGTCCTCAGACAGGAGCCATCTACAAAGTAGACGACATCTGATTTAGGCAAAGGTACATCTTTAATGTCCTGCCTTGGTTTGGTGCAAAATTCCATGACATCCAAACACTCATGTTCCACTTCACTTTCATCAACAATTTCAGAATCCGGCAGTAATGTAGAAGGATTCAGATTCAAGCATCTTGAAATGGAAACATTGTCTGCTCCTAGTATGATTTTCTCATACTTAGTCAATCTGCTGCTCGTTAAATGCTGAGTTTTACCTCTTGTCAGTAGTATTTCAACCGAATGAGGCACAAAAACTTTCACCGGAAATCCCATTATGATTCCTTCACTTTGCTCAAGACTGACACTTGTAGCTGCAACTGCTTTCAAACAACCTGGTAATGCTTTTGCAATGGGATCAAGAACTGCAGAAAAATATGCAATGGGTTTCTTTAGATTCCCATGTCTCTGAATTAACACAGACAATGCACATCCTTCTCTCTCACTGCAATACAGTTCAAAATCTTTCTCGTAATTCGGCATGCCCAAAGCAGGAGCTTGACATAAGCTCTTTTTCAGGTTCTCAAAAGATTCCATCTCAGCCTCATTGAGAATAATTGGATCTCTTACATCAGACTTTGTCAATCTCTGTAGTGGTTTCGCAATTACCGAAAATCCACTTATCCATTGTCGACAGTAGCCAACCATTCCCAAAAACATTCTAACCTGTCTCTGTGTTCTTGGTGGTTGCATTGCTTGAATCATTTTTATTCTCTCAACTGTCACCTGTCTTTTTCCCTTTGCAATTCTGTGACCAAGATATTTCACTTCTTGTTTGCAATTTTGCTGGAGACACTTTATGTCCCTCATCTGCAAGATGATTCAAAAGTATTATTGTGTCTGTCACACAATTTTCTCTTGTTTTAGCAGCTATCAACAAGTCGTCGATATACTGCACCAACGTAGACCTGCCAGGTAAATCTAAATCTTCCAAAGATCTTTTTAACAACTCATTAAAGATCGAAGGACTCTCTGTATAGCCTTGAGGGATTCTACACCATGCGAGGGTCCTACTTTGGGATCTGAAAGCGAAAATTTCCTGACTCCCTGGGTGTAAAGGAACAGTAAAGAATGCATTGCAAAGATCAATGACAGTGTACCATTCCGCATCATGTGGAATCTGATACAAAATAACTGCTGGGTTTGGAACCACAGGGCAACATGGAACAACAATCTGATTAACTTTTCTCAAATCTTGAACAATCCTGTACGTTCCATTCGATTTTTTAATTCCCATAATTGGTGAATTACAAGGGCTACTCTCAATTTCTTTTAAAACACCTTGTTTAATGAATTTTTCAATCACAGGTATAACTCCTTCAATTGTCTCTGCTTTCATCTTATACTGAGGAATATTAGGAAATTCTATTCCCTGCTTCAGTGTGATTTTGACTGGATCGACATGTTTCATCAGACCCATCTCATTCCCAGTCAAATCCCAAATCTCAGATTTCACTGTTTCCTTGAGTTCTTCTGGCAGATTTTCTTTTTCAAACGCAGGAAACAATTTTGTTTCCTCTGTTTCCATCAACATCATTGTCATCCTGTACAAGCCATCTTCCTCCATTGTTTGTAATTCAACTCCTTCAGGAGAACAATATATTCTGCAATTCATCTTACACAATATATCTCTGCCTAATAGATTCACTGGACTACTGTTACAAACCACAAATCTGTGTTTGTCTTTAAAATTTCCAATTTCAACTGGTACTGGATCAGTCAAATCAGTTCTGATTTGTTGATTGCTTACTCCAACAACTTGGATAGTATCCCCAGAGAGAGGTAGGTTTTCAATTTCCACTGATCTAACAGTAGAACGGGTAGCACCAGTGTCCACTAGAAAAGTGATGTCTACATCATTAACTTTCCCATTTGCAAATGGACCAGACTGGTCAACCTCAAGAGTGGCTCCAACAACACACTCTTCCTCCTCTCTCGGGCACCGTTATGTTATATATGTTATGTTATATATGGGTCTTGTATAGCGCAACGGCTACTCCAAAGGAGTGTCCCGGCGCTTTTATGCTCCAGACCCAGAAAAGGAAGCTAAAAAACATAACAACAGACAGGAAGCACAGAGGAAGGAGACAGAAGAAATCTAGTTCGAGAATAACCAGGTCTTAAGATCCTTTCTAAAGGCCAACAGATTGGACGTGGACCGCAACGACAAGGGAAGGGAGTTCCACCGTCAGTAATAATCATCAGAATCACTTTCCTGACCTTCTGTTAACAAAAACTGTTGTGAAGCATTTTGCACCTTTTGCCTTTGCGGTTTTATTACCTGATCATCTCCTTGAAATCCCACACCAGAATTATATTTTTGAGTTCCCCCACAATTTGGAAACGGTGGCTGTGGCAATTGATTCTGACGGTTATTCACCTGTTGCTGCAGCTGTCGCTGAAGGTTTAATTCATTTAAATTCTGTTCCAACTGTAGCTGTTGCTGCAGGTCAACATCATTCTGCATCTGTGGATTTAACAATGGACTTTTTACATTTCTAGGTGGTTTCTTACATTCGTCTCTCCAGTGTCCAATCTCGCCACAATTAAAACAAGGTAATTTTTGCTTCATCTCTTCAATCCTTGGGTTAATTTTTCTGACAAAATTATTACCTTTAAACTTCCCTTGACCTTGATTTGAATTTGTAGTTTGAACAAAATTTGTGTTTTTATTACCAAGACTAGCAATCTGTTGCTCAGCCACTTTTACCTGAGCCCACATGGCTTTCTCCTTGAGCTTCTTTTGTCTCACTTCTAACTCATCACTGCAGTATTTTGCATTTCTCAAAATTTCATCAACAGAAAGTGCTTGCCATCCGACAATACTATTCCTGATCATATCTGCAATTTCTGGTTCCAAACCATATACAAATCTGTAGACGAAATGACTCATATCTTTCTCGTCTAGTTTTTCATAGCCACTGTATTGTTTAAAAATCAATAGTAACCTTTCATAAAATGAATGAACTGATTCTTTTGTTTCCTGGTTTGTTCTTTCTATCTTAACCCAATCAACCTCTTTTGGTGGAATTTTGTTTTTCAACCAGTAAATCACTTTTTCATAAAAATCCATTACAATTGGATTTGGAGCACCTGTTTCTTTAATTCGCTCAGGTTCTATTTTTGCCAACTTATGGCTATTTTACATTCTGTCCAAAGATCTGATGGAACAACAATGTCGAAAAATCCATCCAGATCAATCCACAGAACTTTTGAGACTTTGATGAACCTGTCCACTTGCCTTTACCACTCGACTGGCTTTTCCCTCAGTCTTGGAAAATCATTTGTGAACAGCAATATGTCCTGTCTTTACCATGGGACATGAACATATCCTCCACCTGCAATCTCTCTCATTGGAAATTGTTTTGACAATTTTTCCAATTTCTCATCTTCCTTCTTTTTCGTCCATTTCACTCTCCACTTGCTCACTTCTCCCAGCTTTTTAATGTAAACAATCAAATCTTTTATGTGAATTATTCTTCCCATTGAGTTCAAATTCTCAATGTCGCTTTCTGAAAAGTCTAATCTGTAATGTTTTGCAAAATTCTTTTGCCTGCTCAAATCAATTTCAAGTTCAGCTGCCAGTTCATCCAACTGATCATATTTGTTTTTTGTTTTCCACTGAATACTCTTGCAAATGAACAGTAGTTCATCATCTCGATAATAATTTAAACTGTCAGGACCAATCGTACCAATTATTAATTCCTCAATATTTGCTTTTAATTTTGCAACATCAAGTTTAGGTTTTGTCACCCTGACTTCAGAACTCTCAGCATCAGATTCTGCACCCATCGGTGTTTTTGGAGATAAATCCTCATTAAAAGTCAAATCTGGCATTCTCGATCTTGAAGAGTTTATTTCAGATATATCTGAGTAAAATTTTTCAGCAACCTTCTGAATTTCTGCATTCAAAGGAACAGTCAACCCTGTCTTATTAACTTCTCTTTGCTCAAAAACAGGCTGAACAGGACCAATAGTTACCGGAACTGTCACAGCTTCCATGCTTTTTGTTATTAGTCGAATTAATTCTTCCTTTGATCGTAAATACTCAGAAGAATTTCCAGCCTCCACATCTCTGACTTCTCTCACATAATTTTTTGGAGCTTCCCTTGCTCTTGGAATTAATGAAAAATGTCTACCTTCATTACGGACATTTGCATTTGTCTCAGTTTCCGGTCTTCTTGGAGTTTCAACAATTTCACAATTATTTGGATACATTTTTGGAGCTTCATTAATTGGAGGTGCACTCGGTGTAGTTTCTGTAGAAACCATCGGAGTAGACCATGATCTAGGGGGTCTCAAAGGCTGATTCCTTTTATCTGAAGTGTAAATTTCTTCTAAAACTGCATCTTCAGATTCACTTTCTACAGGGGCATTATTTCTCTTTTCAGTTCTTTTTCCATCAGGAGAACCTAAAACCATCTCCCTAATTAAATAGAGTCCCTCACTCATGCTTCCCTGTCTCCACATTCGCATCCTGTCTTCATGTGTTTCTTTTCTATAGCTTGGAGGTTTAGGAGGTCTTTTAATTCCGCTTGCTTCTCTTTGTAATTGGTACATTTCATCCTCCCATTCAACTAAAGCTTCAAATTGAGTTGGTCTCGGCTTTGGATTAAGAGCATTCATTTTCTCTCGCAAATTTCTTAAAACCTTTACATTAAATGAACCATCGTCAGGTCAAGCCAAAACACCATCATCTTTTGTGTAGTGTTTCCAAACATCAAACGACAAAACAGTATGATATCCATATTCACCTTCCATATACGCTGCAGGTGTTTTGTACTTATGAAGTAATTTACCACCTTGCGTTTCAATTATCTAGTCGGGTAAAATAAAAATTTTAAATTTCTGAAACAACGTTGGCTTTTTCTCAACGTGTTTAAAATGATAACTCATTTTTAAGAGTTAAATTCAATTAACAAATTCGTTCGTAAAATATTTCCGGGATGTTCCGCAAAAGCAACCAATCCATGCGCGAAACACACCAACAAGCCAATGAGGGTTGAGCTACGTCACTTTTTTACTCAACCAATAAAAATGAAGATTTTCTGAAGAACTAATCAGCTTACAGTTCGTCAGAGATTCAAGAACCAATCAGAGCACAGCTTGTGACGTATGTCACCCAATCCCAGCGCGGCTCTGTGACGTACACAGCAGCTGCGGTTTCTCGCTTCTCACTCTTAGCGCTTACCCCTCCTTCACAAAATCTTTTCACAGCGCCATTTTGAAAACACTTTTTCGGTGAAAATAAATTTTTAACAATGACAATAAAGACTCATCTGTCTGTTTCTCTAAATAGGATAGTTTACATGCATTCAAGTATTCTCAACTTGGAATAGTCGGCCCTATTCTCATAGAATACTTTTCATTTGCCAGTAGAGTAATCTTTTTACTCTGCCCTTCAAACAAGTAATTATGAACTCATTTCCCTCAGAACGCACAACCAAGTGACTGTCCGAAAGTTCCACTTGAACATAAATTACAAAACAAACTCGCACTTTCACACGGAAAAATCCCTAACTTCAAACACACATGAAATCCGTACAGGACTCTCACCTGTTTATAGAAATCATGCACCGTTAGTAGAATAACGACGTTATCCGTACAGGACTCTAACCTGTTTATAGATATAAAACATGTACCCCTACAGGACTCTCACCTGTTTATAGATAATCATGCACCGACATTACCCTACCCTTCACTCAAGCTCGAATATATCTAATACTCTTATCACAGTGAGTTTTACAACAGGCGCTTTGTCCCTATTCTCATGCTGATCAAATTTCTTAGATAATCCTCACTATAAAAGATTCACACCTAGCCCTAACATGTGTTGCACGGCCACAACACTTGGGATACACGGCGATATCACTTGTGATACACGACGATATCACTACTCTGAAACAGATCAAATGCCTTGCGTGACTACCTTCTCATCACACAATCTGTACCGGTACAACTCACATATAGCACGAAAACGAACTCAACATGTGTTAAACATCTATCCTATTTCTATACCATAACATACCATAACACCTTGGTTACCCTTAGCAACCACCATAACACTTTGGTTACCCTTAGCAACCATCAATTTCTGCTACCAGAAGAATTGATCCAGCGGCCTATAGGAAATATGCCATAAGCAATGCTACCCAACTCTGTATGTATGTATGTATTTTATTGCTTGTTAAGCGCAGCTGTCACCCAAAGGGCATCCTGGCGCTGAGATCGATCCAGAACCATCTATTGCATAACTACACTACCCTTGGAAACAAATGGGTCTTTAAGTCCCTTTTAAAAGTGAGTAGATCAAGGCTACTCCTCAATGTCAGAGGAAGAGTATTCCACAACTTGGCGGCCGTAAAACTAAAAGCACGTCCGCCCATCCTCACTCTATGTATCCTGGGGACCCTAACCAGGAACGCCGAGGAGGATCTCAGAGGTCTGGTAGCCTGATACCAAGAAAAGAGACTCTGAAGGGGTAGTGGTCCCAGTCCATGCAGGGCCCTGAAGACAAGGCACGAGGCCTTGAATGCAATTCTCTGCTGGACCGGAAGCCAGTGAAGATCGGCAAGCGCTGCCGATGAAGAAGAGGAACGCGGGCGAGACAAGGCTAATTTAGCGGCCATATTCTGAATCCTTTGGAGTTTAAGGACCAGGATCTTCGGAGCTCCCAGAAGTAGTGCGTTACAGTAGTCTAACCTACTGAGGATGGAACTACGCACTACCTCTGCTCTGGAGCCCCGGGGAAGAAGTGGCAAGATTTTCCTAAGCGCACGAAGCAGGCCCATGCATGTCGCTACCGTCCTATTTACGGAAGCATCCAGCTGCAAGTTGGGTTCGAACAGAACTCCCAAATTGCGAGCCGATTCTGCCGCCTCCACCGAACCCGGGATAAAAGATGGCCAAAAATCAGCCGGTAGTGTACGAGAAATTCGGTCCGAGGAGCAGTACAGTACCTCCGTTTTCGACCCATTGAACTGCAATGAGTTAGCTCGCAGCCATGCTGCTGTTGCCAACATGCAGCGGTGAAAAGAGTCCCTTGATATTGTCTCCGGTCCCTCGAAAGAAAAAAGCAACTGAGTGTCATCGGCATAATTGATGACTGATATGCCGAATGACTTTATCAGTGCTACCAAGGGACGGAGATATATGTTGAATAGGATTGGGCTAATTGCCGACCCTTGAGGGACTCCTTGATTCACCTGCCGAGTGGCTGATCGAAAAGGTGGTAGTGCCACAGCTTGTTGCCTATTATCCAAATAGGAAGTTAGCCAATTCAAAGCCAGACCACTCACTCCCGCACTCCGAAGACGGCCTAGTAGTACTTTATGGTTCACCGTGTCGAACGCGGCCGACATGTCAAGTAGCACTAAAAATGCAGACTTGCCCCTGTCGACCCGCGTTCGTAGCTCGTCCAGCACGGTGACCAAGGCAGTCTCGGTGCCGTGAGCCGGTCTGAAGCCAAATTGAACAGCATCCAGGCAGAGATTAGTTTCCAGGAAGTTGGATAAGGCCCTTGTCACCCATCTCTCAAGAATTTTTATCGCGAATGGTAATAGCGAAATCGGCCTATAATTGGCCGAGCAGAGAGGGTCCAAAGAAGCCTTTTTCAACAAAGGTGTTACAATTGCCATCTTCCAACTGTCCGGAACTGTTGCAGTTGTCAATGATTGGCAGCAGATGGAATGCAATGGGGAAAATAGCTCGTCTTGAAAAGCCTTCCAGATTTTATGAGGCATTGGATCGAGCGGCGACCCTGAGGATACGCCGTTGGCCAGGGTGCAAAATTCCTCCAGCGAGGGAACTGGAAAGCAGGACAGCTGAGGCAAATCATTTCCGACATTTGCCCCCTCGGATCCCAAGGTATGGGAAGGCTCCGAAAAGGGGGATGTAGACGACAAAGACTGTTCAGATCTAATAAGTCCAGTCAAGATATTCCTGATTTTCTCCTCGAATGCAAGGGCCAAGGAATCGCACAGTTCCTGCGAGACCGGTATTGTAGGCGCCATACAAGATGGATCGGACAGACTCTTAACAAGCCTGAACAGGGTCTGTGATTTATTAGAGGCCTTCGCCAGAGTGTCTTCTAGAAACTTGGCCTTTGCACTTCTTAGCTGGGCCTTGTATTCATGCAGGGCCGCTTTATAAGCCGCCTTATCCTGTTCCCCGTAACCCCTCCTCCATGTACGCTCTGCTTGTTTGCAGCGAAGTTTATGCTGCCCTAGATCTTCACTAAACCAGGCATTTAAGCCTCGAGGTCTGTCTCTCACCTTACGTAAAGGGGTCAATACATCCAGAGAAGATGTGATATAACGACAGAGAGATGTATAACTCTTGTCCACATTCTCCTCCACTGTAAACATTCCCGGTAGCAGGGCGGGTCGGCTCGATTCCCTAAGGAGATGATTCCAACTCTGTAACCTACTTATAAAATACTACTCTAACTCATGGACCCATTAACCAAACATGACATATTTTGACCTACTGAATCAGGTGGTCAAATTAAACCTATAAACACCTTATTTACAAATTATATACAAACTATATATAACCTATATACAGCCGCGGTAAAAGATGACATTATTTGAACAAATCCTAACTATTTAAATGACCACCATGGCGATGGCATCTAGCTAATAGTAACCTGCGCTTCTGAATAACCAAGACCAGCTTGTTTTCAAAAGTAAGATTTTATTAACTAATTGTAGATATTTCAAAATATAGTTTCATAAATGTAATTTTATTAGAATTAAAGCAAGCATGTTTGAAAAGTATCATGAGAAAATACAGTTTAAGCAAGGAATTATAAGTTTAGCATTTCTAAAATCCTAAGTCCCTAGCTAAGCTAAATAAATGGAAATAAAGTAAAGTTCTTTAAGGATTCTTACGTGCTCCACGCAAAGTCCAGCGGCACGACACCCTCATCTGAAAGTTGAAAAGCAGCAGCCAGCCCATCCCTAGGGCATGGACTTTTTATACCTTTCTATGCTAGCTAATCTAAGTAAAGGAAAATTTTCTGCAAAAGTCGATGTCTCATTGGTCCGAGAGTGACAAGTGACATGTCACCTACATTTCAAAACTTCCATTCGGTCATATTCTTTGGGACCATTGTCTTTCTTGTACGTGTTCCAAAGCTTCCTTGGTTTGCAACAAATTTAAGCAAAAGCTCTCACTGACTCCATTTCACTTCCTCGGATGCCAAGTTATCTAATGTTCTTTCTACCGGTTTCTGACCTTGGCCACGTCCGACAGAATAATGACAACACTTCATCTTTGTTCAGTGAATGTGATTTTGACGGAAACTTTTTCAACATGGACATCTCGTGCTCCTTGCAGAATTAAATTCATCTTTTAGCAAACTCGAGCAAACTAGGCCCAAAAGCAGGCAACTTATTTTTCTAGTATAAAACAAAAACAAGAAAAGTATTATTGTAAGAAATATTATTTATTCTGTTTCCACCCTTCGTTTACTAATTGATTAACCCTCCCAATTAGTCTAATGTTACCTAGCACAAAGCAAACAAATAAAGCAGCATTTTATATTTACCAGTCTTCATGAAACCATGAAACCTTATGTGCACCTAGAATAGTAGAAATGACACCACATAGACAAGGAAAGCAAAATAAGCACATGCCTTTTTTAAATCTGCTGCAGTTAGTAATGACAAAACGAAAATGACAAAATTAATTTATTATTTTGCACGAACAAAAGATGCAACATTTATGCACGTTTATGAGCACACATGTTAATGTCCCCTTGTGTAAAGTTTAATCTAGGTTGTGTTAGCATAACACATCACAAATCATTAATATTATTATTTATGGTATGGAAATGTGACTTCACGAGTTTAAACAGATTTCTGTTTTCTATCTCGCTCCATCAGAGGCAGCACCAAAATTAAGACCAGGTAAAACCTGGCCTTAAGTTAGCGAAACAAGGAGAAATGCATTATATCTTCTCGTTTTGGTTTTTTCCATGTGTGCTGCCTTGTGCAAAACATAGAAAGATGAAAATGTCATGGATTGTTTATGTACAGGAAGGGCCCTAAATAAAATTGCTATTTTGTGGCTTTCATGTGTGCTGCATGGAGCAGCACACATGACAGTGACAGAATGGCATTTTAGGATTGTTTTTAAGTGCAGGAAGGGACACCTTCCTACACATAAACAATACTCCCCTGCATACGGACACCCTTGCACTGAGGTGCAAGGGTGCCTGCGTTGGTGCTAAGTTGCTAAAGTTAGCATCATTGTAGGGGGAAATGCAAGGCGGCACCACATTCAGAAGTGGTGTAGAGAGGCGTTAAGCCAGGAAGGCTGGCGCCTCTCTCTGCTACTTCCTTGTACATATCCCCCAGAGTTCTTATATCCTGACAGGGGCCAAAGATACCCAGGAGGATCACAGGTGCCACTTATAAAAGATTAAAGAAATGTATCTTCCAGGTCAGTGGCCTCGGTGCTTGATTTAGGAAGTCACTTAGGGGCAAAGCGAATTAAGGCTCTCATTCAAATGTATCCACCCAAGTTCAGTTCTCTGGCGTCATATGAGACCGATATTTGGGGACACATAAAAGCGCATGACTTGGGGCGTGTTCTGGCCACTGAGGAAGATGGCCGCCAGAATGCTGAGCTCCGCCACGGGTGAACTTTCTGACGGAGGCGGCACTTTCTTCCCTCAGTCGGGGACACCGGTGCTACTTTCCTTTGAAGGTGGAATGTGAGCACAACAGCTGGGCTGGCGTTCGCGTGTCTGGGTGTCTGTTAAGTGCCCATACACATCGCAAAGGATTTCTCCTCATTGGGCCTCATTTATGAGGCCCTGCGTCAGTTTTGCGCTGCTGATGCGTCACTTTTTGTGACGCATTGGCGGCGTAAAACATGCGCCTTGTTGCGCCATATTTAAAAAGTGACGCATCTAGGTAGATGCGTCACTTTTTAAACCCCTGCGCCACATTATACCTGCGTCAGGTATAATGTATGCAGAGGGGGCGTTCCCCTGAAAAAAGCCTCATAATAGTGACGCAGTGAAATCTATGAGATTTCACTGCGTCACTTCTAGGACGCTGTTGCGTCAAAATCTTGCGCCTGCCTCACAGCAGGCGTAAGACTGACGCAAGCCCTTTCACATGGGGCTTTCCCCATGTGAAAGGACGCATTGCTGGAGTTGCGTCACTTTTGTGACACACTCCAGCAATGCGCCACTTTTGCACTTACAGATACGTCAGAAATACTGACGTATCTGTAAGTCCTTGCGACATGATGCGTCATACATTAAATATGACGCATCATTGGTGTCGCAAGGAGTGCGGAGTGAAAAGTGACGCATCGCTGTTTTCACGCAGCGATGCGTCACTTTTCATAAATAAGCCCCATGGAATATACACTGGGCCTCTTCATATCAGATTAAGCCGCTGAGCTTGTAAACAACACGGGCATTCCTTCCCTGTGAGACCCTTCAAGACACGCTCTTTATCTCTTGCCACCTGCTGGTTCCTGATAGGGTATTTTATCGCCTAGCCTGCATTGCCCAGCCTGAGTATTTCTTTACTGGCTTCTTTCTATGGAGAATCCTGAAATGAATCCTGTCAGCGCCTTGGAAATGGAATACTCCTTTTTCTAAATAAAGACGCTATTTTTACTGAATAGTAATGGCGCCTCTCATACTGCCCTCTGCATTTTAATAATAATCTCCACTGCTATTGGTATGTTTTGTGAGGTATTTTTCCTGTCAAATATATTTTTCTACAGAACGTTTACAGCACATTGACAGGAAACGTCATTGCTCTGCCTTCAAAAACCCTCGTCTTTCACGTGTAATGAATGCTGCATCATCTCCTCACAATTACAGCTATTATGTGCCTGAAGTTCTGCTCTAAAGTACATAAGACTGCAGTTTCATCGTTTTTCAGTTACACCTTTTTCAGAAATGTTTCCGCAATGCTCTACTTTGACTATGTTGGATATTGTTATGTTGTGCGGGGGCACACAACGTTTGGGAGGTGACTGATAGGGGCTCTGGGGCTACCACTATAACCTTATTCAATAAGGACACGGACACTGTTCTTCGTTGCTTACTCGTCTTCCACGCCATCGCCCAACTGGCGTACGTGCGTGCGTAGACACTATTTATTCACTTATGGTCACGTGGGCGTGATGTGTTCAGCCGGTTACTCCACCGACTACAACACTACAGATATTACTAACATTTAATATTTTCCACATTAGCAATTTGTTTTTGTTGTTGCAACGAACAACTTATTTGGTGTATTTCTTCAGAGTGCATGACGTTATAATCTTCAACTTTTCATCAACGCTTCATTATGTGGCACATTAGTAACGCTTCGTATGTTAGACTTCATTCTCATTTACTGTTTTCAACAATATTGCTGTACTTTCGAGAGGTGATTTCCTGTCATTTATACTAGGCAACTCTCCCACTGCGCATTGAAGGGCAAAGTGTTAAGAGGTGAGCTTCTGTTCTTTCCTGAGTGTGCATAGGGCCTTGCTTGTTATGGTTAATGTGGCATTGTTCAACATCCTCAACATTGTTGCTACACTTTGTGAGGTGATTTCCTGTCATATATATCTGGCAACTCTCCCACTGCGCATTGAAGGGCAAAGTGTTAAGAGGTGAGCTTCTGTTCTTTCCTGAGTGTACATAGGGCCTTGCTTGTTATGGTTAATGTGGCATTGTTCAACATCCTCAACATTGTTGCTACACTTTGTGAGGTGATTTCCTGTCACATATATCTGGCAACTCTCCCACTGCGCATTGAAGGGCAAAGTGTTAAGAGGTGAGCTTCTGTTCTTTCCTGAGTGTGCATAGGGCCTTGCTTGTTATGGTTAATGTGGCATTGTTCAACATCCTCAACATTGTTGCTACACTTTGTGAGGTGCTTTCCTGTCACATATATCTGGCAACTCTCTCACTGCGCACAGAAGGGCAAAGCATTTTGAGACGAGCTTCTATTCTTTCCTGAGTGCACAGAGGGCTTTGCTTATTGCGGTTAATGTGACATTGTTCCCTGTTCGCAACATTATTGCTACATTTTGTAAGGTGATTCTCTGTCACATATATTTAACAATTCTCTCACTGCGCATTGAAGGGCCAAGCATTGTGAAGTGACCTTCTATTCTTTCCTGAGTGCGCATAGGGTCTTGCTTGTTGTGATTAATGTGGCATTGTTCTCTGAGATACTTCTAATAACACTCAAACGCTAAGACCTACTAGTCTTAATTGTCTGGTTTAACTGGTACCACTTAAGTGTGGTTCTCTCTACGTCTTCATATTATTCTTGGTGTGTTTTTTCCTCTCAAGTTACTTTTCCAGTTGGTATCACCAGAAACCTTTTCACAAATGTATCATACTAAGAATGGCAATAAAGGCTCTAAGCCATCTTGTTTTGCAGAAGTGATTAAACAACCTCGTGCTCCAATAGGGAAGAACTCTCCTTCATCACCCCCCTCTTCATCCTTAGACGCTTCATCTTCAATAACAGACACAACTATGGATCGTAGTTTAAAGCAAGTGTTATCAATAAGTTGTCGTCTAGCGGACATGGATGCTAAGATTTCTTCTCTCACGGCAGAGACCAAATCAATAAGAGCGGATATTGCACACTTTCATAATAAAGCAGACATCTTAGACCAAAGGCTTAAAGCAGTAGAAACACAAATGGATTCATTCAATAACACAGGTCAGGATTTGTCATTTTTACACAGTAAAATATTGATTTGGAAGACCGCAATAGACGAGACAATATCCGATTTTTTGGTTTTTCAGAAGGAGTTGAAGGGCAGAATGCTAGCTCTTTTTGTCTAACACTCTTCCTAAATTGCTGGGAGTTTCTTTTGATCCATTGCTAGAGATACAGCGAGCTCACCGGATTGGTCCTCCTCATAAGGGCTTCGACTCTAGACCTAGACCTTTAATAGCACGTTTCTTGAGACATGATCAGGCTCACCAGATTTTAATGCTGGCACGTTCACAAGGTAAATACATCTATAATGGTCATGAAATCCGTATGGCAGCTGATTTTTCTAGAGAAACAAATGAGCGGAGAAAGGCATTCCTTTCTATGAGAACCTCATTAAAGAAAATGGGCATTAAGTATGGTCACTTCGACCCAGCACGCTTCCGTATTACCATCAATGGTGAATATAAAGATTTCTACAATCCTGATGATTTACAGCACTTCTTAGATAATTTGTCAATACAAGATGTGGAAATGCAGCAATCCGTCTCTGTTCAGACCGTTCAAACTACTAAATATCCTCTACACCTTACTAAAAGAAGACACAGAGAACTTGGAGAACTCCACCAACGAGGTAGAGACATTGAACGCTCTCCTCGCACTCATGTTGATAAAGTATCTGCCCCTGCAACAGCAAATGTTCTCACTCAAGACAAACACAGGAACAAATCTCGCTCTCCTTTAAAATCCACTTCAGAGGAAGAATGAAATGTAACTTAAGAGCAATCACCTGGTTCTGTCTTAAACTGTACCTATGTAGTTTTACATTTATATTACACTAGCAGCCCGTCCCGACGTTGTCCGGGTATGAATTGCTGCCGGCCAGTAGTATATTGTTTTGTAGGATTTCGTTTTTATAGCATTTCTTATCTGTGACAGGCCTGTGAAACGCTCCGATTCATAGTGCACTGCTGATGCACTTAAGAGTGCGCGTTCAGTAGTGTGTGAACTCGAGTTTCCCTACTTTATTTTTCCTTGCAATATTATATAGCGCGAAATCGACAACATGGCATGAGCACAATTTACATTACAGAAGAACACATTCGTTTGTGGTAGGCATGGGGAGACAAAGCGATTTGCCTGGAATCACAGGATGTTGAGCTTATGCCGAGATTCGAACGTAGCTCCCCAGCTCTAAAGTTCGCAATTCTAGAACTTGTGGCGGGAGGTGTGTCTAAAAGTGTATGTCGGTGCTGGCCATCAATGAGAGAGACCTGTGCATTTTTCAAATCGGTGGTGAAAAAATATGAGTATGTTGCTGGAGATGTGGGCCGCCATGCCACCAATGTTCTTACCGGGGGAGGGTAAACACCCATTATTCCGCAACTTTCTTTCCGCATGCCATCACTGCGCATACTTTCATTACGAAAGTACCATGACTCCGCAATGCCATTATAACGCATGGCATTACATTTTATATGCTTTTACCACACATACATTTACAAAGAAATTCGTTGTAAATGCATGAATGCTAAAAGCATGATTTAAAAAAAATGTTTCGATAAGGTAAGTATGGGTATGGGGGGATATGTTTTGGGGTACTGAGGTGTATGTTTTGGGGTGTTTGGGTATTTTAAGGGTTCAGATATAGTTTTGGGTTATGGGGTAGTTTTAGGGTTTGGGGCTAGGTTTGGGTTTTGGGGTACAGGGGTATTTTTAAGCTTAAGGGCTAGGTTTGGGTTTTGGGGTACAGGGGTATTTTAGGGTTCAGTGGTAGGTATGTGTTTTGGGGTACAGAGGTATTTTTAGGGTTTAGGGCTAGGTTTGGGATTTGGGGTATAGGGGTATTTTTAGGGTTCAGGGGTAGGTTTGGGTTTTGGGGTACAGGGGTATTTTTAGGGTTCAGGGCTAGATTTGGGTTTTGGGGTACAGGGGTATTTTAGGGTTCAGGGGTAGGTTTGGGTTTTGGGGTACAGGGCATATTTATAGGGTTAAGATGGGTTAGTGTTTAAGGGTGTTGGGGTATTTTAAGGAGTAAGGGTGAGTTATGATTATGGGGTGCAGGGGTATTTAAAGGGAGCAGGGTGGACACCCGGAGTTGGAATGTACAGAACCTGGGAAGAAAAAACAATGAAATATTGGGCACAACGCTCGCTTTTTTTCCCGTAATCCCGCGGCCCGCACACACCACGCCCCCAGCACACGCCCACAGCACAAGATATGAGACATGGCATGAAGGGCAGAACGTACCACACGCCCCCAGCGTTTGTCACGCCCCCAGCACACGCCCACAGCACAACGCAGAAACGCCCACAAGGGACTACTTTGCTGGCACGTTCTTTTACCTTTTGAATGTATATGGCGGGCGTCTGCATAGCCTATGTCCTTCTGCTGCAACTGCCCTTCCCAACGCTGTATTGGGTGTTGTGATTGGTGCTGTGGTTCATGAGATTACCCGCCTCAAAGGTTTGGGCTCTCTCTTTATTATATTAGTATAGATTTAAAAAAAGTGTATATAAATAAAGAAGCTAAATGTACAATTGAACATTTTAAAATATACTGTAAATGTGAAGGAATTTGAAAATGGAGGATAAAAATGAATTAGTAAACTCAGATTGATTCGTGGGAGGAGTGCCGGTACATCAATCAGAATATAGCATGGAGAAAGAGTTGCCTCAATTACATTTATAGAGCTACAACCCTTCTATTAAATTTACATTTAGATCTCTTTTTTTTATTTATATGTGTTAGCTAATTAAGTAAAATGTGTAATTTGTGTATTTGTTTGAAAGTTTTTTTCCTGCATTTTTTGTGCATTGTTTTGCTGTTCAAATCATCAACATTGTTGAGGCGAGGGTCCCTGGCTTCCGGTAATGACTCGAGGGGGGTCACTGTATTCTAATAATGATTCACTTGGGGTCCCCGGGTTCCAGTAATGATTAAATGCGGGTCCCCAGAAGACAAAAGTTTGGGAACCTCTGCTCTACATGAATAAAATAAAGTAAGAAACGATACCTTGAAAAGGGTGCGGCTGAAAGAGAGAAAAAACTTGTGCATGCAGAATGTCAGTGTGCCAGTCGGTCTGCCTTATAGCGCTGAGGGTCATTCCGTTCCTTGAATTGAACTGGTAGCAACACGATGTCAGACTACGATGTGCGATCCCCTCACGAGCAGATGACCTTGTCCCAGATCCACCTCACCAAAACCAGTGACAGGTGATGACAATTGCCCATGACTTCAGTTTGGGGGGAAAGGGGAAGGGGAAGACAAAACAAGAGAGACTGCTTGGCCACGCCTCTTCTTCTTAACTTCTTTTCTTGGGAGTGTCTTCCCTGAAATACATAAGCAACAATTACCTTACTCTATTCAACCTCTCTAACTAAAAACACATAACTCTATCTTCCTACTCTTGATTCTTACCTACAGGCATAGGGCCATAGATTAGCCGCTCACTAGATGTTTTGTCTGGTATTGACACCATTTGATTGGTTGAAAGAATCTCAGCCCTCAATTAAGTATTTAGTCTAGTCTTATTGGCCGGCAATGAACATTTAAAGTAGTTCTCATTCCTTCTTTATCTTAATGTCTTTTAATGCAACTTTTAGGTTCCTCGCTATTCCTGAAAACTGTCTGTTTCTTGCCTCTCTTAATCACATTGTTCATGAAGAACCAGGAGTGAAAGGCAATGCAGAACTCTTCTTGCTGAACGTAGACAGTTTCTAAGTCTATGAAGCAGATTCCCTGTTATAGAGCTCTCCTCAATTATCAACTTACAAATTCAAATTCAGCTTCGCTGGTAACGCAATTCTCCGATACTCAGAATCTGGATTGCAGTCAAAAATTAGAATAATTCTCTTACTTGGCTGTCGGAAACCACTTCTCTTCACAGAAGTTGACTTCCTCACTTCTCTCTCTGTAGTCTGCTGGATGATGAGCCAAACTTCTAGCGGGGGATTCTTCTAAGGTATTTGGTTGCTCTCCAAAACAATTTTCCTTGCAAAAGGGGGAATCCATGACCACGGATCTCTTATTCCAGTCGATACGCGGATTGTGTTCAGTCAACCAGGGAAGACCTAAAATTAACTGAAACTGCGGCGCATCAATCAAATTGAATGTTATGAGCTCCGAATGACCATTCAACTCAGTTAACTGAATCACCTCAGTTTCATGTGTAATGGGTCCTGAGGACAAGTTGGTACCATCCGCAGCTCTGACAGCCTCCACAAATCTTCTCTCTACAAATTTGATTCCATTTTGCCAGGCATACTTGATATCACAGAAGATTCCTGTTGCCCCAGAGTCTATCATAACACATACTACATTTACTTCTGTTTCTCGAAATTTAATTGTGAAGGAAACTACCAAGTGAGGAGCAGCTGATTGTAAAGTATTAGCTGCTTGTTGCGAGATTGGAACTGACTTTGATTCAGCTTCCACCCGTGCAGTTCCTTCTACGGTTGAAGCCGACCTTTTCCCTGCTGTGACGATTTGGCTTTTTTAGGCATTCTTTAACAAAATGTCCCGACAACCCACAGTATAAACACAGATGACCCATCCTTCGATGTTCCTTTTCCTCCTTAGACAAGGGCCTTCTAATGGAACCGATCTGCATGGGCTCTTCAGGGGAAGCATTTTCGGACGTTTTATGTCCATCTCTTCAGATTCGATCAAAAGGAGGAGGAGGCAAACAAAAATCCTTTCTCTTCTCATTTCAAGGCTCACTTAACCTATGATCTAGCTGTAACACTGAATCTATGAGTTCTGACACCTCTGTTGGTCTATTAAGGATCTGAGCCAAGGCATCTTTCAAATCATCCTTCAATACCCTGAAGAAATTGGCAGCCCTTTTTTCCTCTGGCCAATTTGTTTCGACGATTAATTTATTGAAATGAGCCAAATAACCCACCAGAGCCCGACTCCCTTGCTTGAGTTCCAGAATCTCATTATCCGTTGCTTAGGATGCAGATCGTCGATTAAAAATCTGTGAAAATTCTACCTTGAAGTTCTCAAAATGATATAATACAGGATTATTTCGGGTGACCAATGACATTGACCAAGCAGCAGCACCTCCATTTAGGTAGCGGAAGTGGAAGCGGTGAAATCATTCCCTGGTATAGTGAAACTCCTCAGCAGGTGCAGAACAGTACGCAAGGAAGATTTCCAACATGGATTAAGTCTCTTCATAATGCAACGATATCTAACCAGTGGCGTTTTCATGGGATGGGAGGTAGATCTCTTAACATAAGCACTGGAACAGGGTTCTTGACACACGATACTAAACTAAGTAAATTGTGTACTGACTTTTAATGGAGGCAGGGACAATGCTGCCAGACACCAGTGAGGTGGCAATTAGAAGGAGACATCGTTGAGTCGTGTCTTTTATCCACAGCTCCGCTCTCATAATATGTCAGTTAGCATGTGTGCTTCTGAAGGCCCCTGGTGCTTAAAAGGGTTCTTTACTAGTCTCTGTAATTTTAAGTGTTTGATGTGGCACAAAAGGACTTACAGCCCGCTGCAGGGGGCTCTGCAGAGATTCTTTTTATTATCGAAAGGTCATCTCAACCCGGGAGTGTTGTACATAGAAGAGTGCGTTGGGGACGTTGGACATGATTTGGCTGTGCACTGTTGGGTCACATGTGTGACCATACGATTCTTTGTGCTGTGTTGTATCAATACACAAGGTTGCCCGCCTGATGCTGGCGGCATGATTGCTGGGGCCTCTGACTCGGTTCAAGTGACCGTCACCATAAGGCAGTAAAAGCAGCTGCATTGGTTTCTATTACTTGCTGCGGTTACTGCTAGTGGCACTGCCTTATAAGGAGGCCTACTGCTGCTTCAAAGTGCCCGATTCTATGTCGTGCTAACTGGTACTGGTGACTCGTCCAGTGTGTGTGTGCAGGGGTGTGGTCCACCGACCCTGGAATGTAAGAAGGTTACGCACGGCATGCTGCCGCAGCCTCCTATCCCATAAAACAAAATACAGCCCAATCAGTGGCCTGCCCACCACCAGCAACACTGAGAGCAAATTGATTTGAATCATGGATATGGATTTATCGGTCTTGCTCTCTCATCACCGAGGGAGGACTCTGGAGACTGTCTGTGAAGTGAACAAGACTGCAGAAAGGCAATTATATTCAATTTACTGTACCCATGACATGCAGACTGCAGTGCAGTCATGTCATTGATGTAAGATGGCAGTGGCAGTGTGGACCCAGACCGGATAAAAAGGTGCCGTGCAAGGTACTTGAAACCACTGACACAAATTAAGTGTTGCTTTGTGCTAGCCTTGAAGTGGGAGAAGTTTCTAGAGTCCTCCTCATACAGATGTGTATGGAAATTCCTTCCTCCCTGCCCTGGACCCAGCTTGTCTGGGGGCAAACAAGACTGGTGTGACACCCATTGTGGGTCTTTGTGATGGGCATGTGTGGTAGGATCCAGGCAGAGATGGTCCATACTGCCAACACTTATTCCCCCTTTGTCTCACTCTCTGGAAAGAATATACAAAGTCCAACTGCCAGCTACACCCAGCCCTGTGACCCAGGATCCAGGCTACAGGCATCAACTGCCAACTTTCTAAAAGTGCAAAAGAAACATTTGATGGACGGAATGTTGGAACCTGCAAACATTCACCTCCAGTCACAAGGATCTGGGTTAAATCCATCATTCTTTTGCTCACCACACCACCCCAGTTTGGACCCAGCCATATGAAAAACAGTCTTCACCCTGTTCCCAAACTGGAATGGATAATCTTGCCGCTTTTCGTTCAGCAGGATCCAAGTACCACAAACACATCTTCCTTGAAAAAGCATCACACTTCCGAACCCTCCTCGACTCAGCCAAAAACAGACCTCATCAAAAATCTAAACTGCTCTCCCCCAAACTCCAAGCCGGAGGATTCTCCAAAGAAAGCAGCGGAATTCACTATATTCTTTGACGAAAAAGTGAAATCATTGGTGGATCAGTTCATTCATCAGACCCCTCTAGAGGAGCGTAAATCCTTAGTCATTTTGCAGAACTTTGACGCCATCTCTGAAGATGCCCTCCTCAAATGCATCCTCGAAGCAAAGCCCTCCACCATTTCTCTTGACCCCATCCCTAGTGACATTGCCATTGACTTCTACACCCATAATCTTTCTAATTGGACCAGTCTGTATAATTTCTCCCTCAGTCAAGGCTCCCTCCCTGTTACCTTTAAAACTGGGCAGGTCACCCCTCTTCTTAAAAACCCACTGCTGATGCGAACGATCTGAACAACTTCCGCCCCATCACTAACCTCCCCTTTCTTGCGAAAAGCACAGAAAGATGTGTAGCGAAACAACTTTCCTGTCATATCAAGGACAATGATCTTCTTGACAATTTCCAGCCTGGTTTAATTCAAAACTGCAGCACTGAAACAGCCCTGCTGCAAGTGATCGATTATGCGCTGCGTATACTCGATTCAGGGAAGTCATGTCTTCTGATTCTTCTTGATCTTTCTGCATCCTTTGACACTGTTAATCAGAACACCCTCCTCAACACTCTTCAACAGAGAATGGGTTTGGAAGGCACAGTGCTTAAATGGTTTGCCTCTTTCCTTTCGGACAGATCCCAAATGGTCAAAATAGTCTTTCATCTTCATTGGCGGTAGGTCAAGGTTGTTCAATCTCTATTTGGAAGCATTGGGAAATCTCATAAGTAAATCTGGGATCCTCTACCATCTCTATGCAGATAACACCCAAATCTACCTTATGGTGTCCTCCACACACGATCTCACATTACTCAACCCTACTCTCTTCTCTATTCAAAACTGAATGTTAACTCATCAGCTCATTCTGAATCCCTCCAAAACTGAATTGCTCCTCCTCTCAACCTCTCTCTCCCCTCCTCCTGTTCAATCTTGGATGGATCAGCTGAATCTACTTAACAATAAACCTATTGTTGTCGACAGCGCAAAATCTCTTGGTGTCTTACTTGATAAAAGGCTCAATCTTCTCTCCCACATCAACTCAATTGCAAAGAATGCTAGATAGCAACTGCGCCTTCTTTGGGGGATTTGACGTTTCTTCCCAGAGTAAGACCTTAAAACCCTGATCCAATCGCTGATCTCTCTAGATTGGACTACTGAAATTCTCTTTTTACTGGCCTCCTCAAATCCCACCTTTCCCCTCTTAAATCCATTCTCCATTCAGCGGCTCATTTTATATTTGGGGCCAAAAGAAGTGACCACATAACACCCATTTTGTCTTCCCTCCATTGGCTTCCCATCGAGGCAAGATATCAGCCACAAAGCCTTGCACACTTCCTCCCCTCGCTACCCGGCGAATAAACTGAAATTCTCTGGAGGCTCGAGACCATCTCGTAATGCGGAAAAATTACTGCTTGAAACTCCCACTTTCAAAAGAGAAAGATCAATGGCTCAATCCTTCTCAGGCAATGCGGTGAGAATCTGGAACTCGCTTCCGCTGCAGCTCCGCATCACCACCTCTACCCGGACCTTCAAAATTGGCTTCAAATCTCTTCTCTTCCAAAGACACTTCCAGATCTAATACACACCCTTTCAAGTCCCTCAAGCAAGTTCTTTCACTATTGTAAATCTTTTATTCTATGCCTGTACAAGTGCCATCCCGGTGTGTTTTTGTGTTTTTCAGTGACTGCCATCTATTGCTGTATTATACCTCTTCTTGTATCTCATTTGCTTCTGTAACATGTACATTTGTAACTTTCTCCTCATGTAACATAACTTGTCCTATTGTGAAGCGCTCTGACACCTTTGAGTAAAGTCAGAGCTCTATAAATATGCATAAATAAATAAATGGCACGGTGAGCAAAAAAACGATAGATTTAGGCCCAGATCTCTGCACTGGGGTGAAAATATGACATGGTTCTACATTCTATCCATCAATTGTTCTTTTTGCATTTGTCACCTCGAGTGGGACAGGTATGCCCAAACGTGGGTCCCGTACTCTCCATGCCATTGGGTCAAGCTATCCTGGCTGATGGGGGCTGAAAGCCCGAAAATGGTCCTAGGATGCTTATTTCTAGTCCAGGGAGGACCTGGTTTGGCAGTTCGGGCTGGACTGTTCCCATTGGGTGCAGGATCAAGACTGATTTGCATATGGCTGGGTCCAAACTGGACTGGCATGGTGAGCAAAAAAAATGGATTTAGGCCCAGATCTCTGTACTGGAGTGAATGTATGACATTGTTCTACATTCTCTCCATCACTTGTTCTTTTTACACTTTCAAAAAGTGGCATTACCAGAAATGGGACTTAAAATGCGACTTCACCATTAAAAAGGGTTTTAATTTAGAATTCTTTAGACACCAAACTCGACATTCCTATCTGCCTCCTATTGAAAGTTATCACTTACTAAATGTAACAAGGTAACCCAATGCTGTCCTATGGGGGAGGTAGGCCTTGCAACAGTGAAAAATGAATTTAAGAGTTTTTCACTACCAGGACATGCAAAACTTAAAAAATGTACATGTCACCCTGCACTCTGGGCTGTGTAATGCCAAATCTAGATGTGACTTATATATGTTAATAAGAAAAGGCTTGGCCCTGTCAAAAGGGGTATTTTGCCAGGTCAAAATGGCACTTTATAACTGCACACACAGGCTGCAATGGCATGCCTGAGACATGTTTAGAAGGTTACGTAAATGGGTGGCACAGTAAGTGCTACAGGCCCAGGTTATATGCAAAACAACTTTACTAGGGACTTAAAATTAAATGAAATGTACCAATTGGGCGTAAGCACTGGCAAGCAGTGGTAAGGTGCAAGGAGTCCTAAGGCAACAAACACAAGATCAGCAAAAATATGAGAGATGAAGCAGAAAGTTTGGAGATGGCCCTGCCTAGAGGGCCAAGTTTGATATAAGCAAAATTAACTATTATGGAATACATCTTTATGCATCTATATGACTTCATTATTTTCTAACATTACTTCAAATTATGATCTTCCATTCCAAAGGAATAGTTAAACCTTGTTGCAAGGCATTGCATTGACTTGGATGAAAAATACAAACATGAGTGATCAGACTCATAAATATACATCATCGTAAGTTAAAAATGAATTATAGTCTAGTTTAATCATTAATTTAATTTAATTTAATTGTGGGTTTATATAGCGCTGGAATCAACTCCCGGAGGAGTATCTCCGCGCTTCGACCGCTGGGGAACCCGTCCTGGCTCACCCTGAGAGATGGTCCCTAATGGGTATCTCTAAGGTGCGACCAGGCATCCCCGGCGGTCTGGGGGGCCGTTGTGAAGATGAGGCAAGCTAATGCCCAGAGTTGCCGAGTGTGGTCCCTGACTGGAGTAGGCACCGAGGCGAGAATTATCGAGCCCGTGTCCACGACCCTAGTCCTAGTTCTTGTTTTCTGACGCTATCCTGGCTGCGGGTGTAGACTGGGCATTCCATATTGATTTACTAATCAGTCAAATAGGTGGAGTGCGGGCCATGATGACTTTGCAGAAAATGCAGCTTGTTTTGAAGATGGAGCAGGCCAGCAATGAGAAAGGTTGGACAGGTAATGTGGTTATTTTTCAGGCTCTTGCTGTGGTGTGTAAGGTGGGCTTAAGGGAGGGCTCAATATGAACTCTGGGAATCCCTGGAGTAGGGTGTTTCCAATCAATCAATCAATCAGTGCATTTGTAAAGTGCGCTACATACCCGTGAGGAGGGTCTCAAGGCGCTGGGGGGGAGGGAGGGCCGCTACTGATCGAAGAGCCAGGTCTTGAGGAGTTTTCTGAAGGCCAGTAGGTCCTGAGTCTGGCGTAGGCTGGTGGGGAGAGCCTTCCAGGTCTTGGCGGCGAGGTAGGAGAAGGATTTGCCGCCGGCGGTGGTTTTCTGGATGCGAGGAACTGTGGCGAGGGCGAGGTTGGCTGAGCGGAGGCTTCGGGTGGGGGTGTGTAATTTGAGTCGGTTGTTGAGGTATGCTGATCCGGTGTTGTGTAGGGCTTTGTGTGCGTGGATGAGGAGTTTGAAGGTGATCCTCTTGTTGACGGGGAGCCAGTGCAGACCTCTCAGGTGGGGTGTGATGTGGCTGCGTCGGGGACATTGAGGATCAGTCGTGCCGAGGCATTCTGGATTCATTGTAGTCGTTTCAGGAGCTTGGTTGTTGTTCCTGAGTAGAGGGCGTTCCCGTAGTCGAGTCTGCTGGTGACGAGGGCCTGGGCGACGGTTTTTCTTGTGTCGGGAGGGATCCATTTGAAGATCCTGCGGAGCATGCGGAGGGTGTTGAAGCAGGACGCAGAGACTGCGCTGACTTGCCTGGTCATGGAGAGGGTGGAATCGAGGATGACCCCCAGGTTGCATGCGTGGTCTGTGGGTTCCGGAGATGTGGGCCACCAAGAGTCGTCCCAGGCTGATGGGGTGGGTCCGAGAATGAGGACCTCCGTCTTGTCTGAGTTCAGCTTCAGTCTGCTTTCCTTCATCCAGTCGGCTATGGCCTTCATGCCTCTGTGGAGATTGGCCTTTGCGCTGTGGGGGTCTTCGGTGAGGGATATGATCAGCTGAGTGTCATCGGCGTAGGAGATGATGTTGAGGTTATGTTGTCGTGCGACGTGGGCGAGCGGTGCCATGTAGATGTTGAACAGCCTCGGGCTGAGGGAGGATCCCTGTGGGACGCCGCAGATGATCTCGGTGGATTTCGAGCAGAAGGGTGGGAGGCGGACGCTTTGGGTTCTGCCGGAGAGGAAGGATGTGGTCAAGGCCAGGGCCTTCTCTTGAATTCCGGCGTCATAGAGGCGTGCTGATAGGGTGTGGTGGCAGACTCTGTGGAAGGCTGCTGATAGGTCCAGGGGGATGAGGGCGGCCGTTTCTCCTTTGTCCATCAGGATCCTGATGTCGTCAGTGGCGGCGATGAGGGCGGTCTCGGTGCTGTGGTTGCTGCGAAAACTGGATTGGGAAGGATCCAGGATGTTGTTGTCCCACCATTCAACTGTGAGAAGACAAGGGCTGGAATGTTAGTTTTGATATATTTTGTGGGGGAAAAGGCTTTCACTTTCTTTAGTAGAGAGGGCTGGTGGCAGACCTTCTTCATTTTCTTGGCAATGTGATATTCCATGGTGAATCAAAGTGGTTTGGCATTCGGTGAAAGTTGGGGTTTGGATCGTCCAGGTTGATTGCAGCGTTGTGATTGGATATGTTGAGCCAGGGAGCCGGGTGCTTCCTGCTTCCCTGTTCTGGCCTGAAGAGGCGGTGGGGAGGAGAGACGAGGAGGGCCGCAGCAATCAGGCATGTTTTTTTCTTTTTTAACCCCCCACCCCTCTGCCTCCGATCCGTGCCTGCTGCCACTGCTATTACGTACAAGTGCCAGCCTCCAGGGTAGACATCAGTGATGTTGCCAAAACTAGCTGATGATAGAAAAACTAGCCATCAGTTGCTTTCCTACCCAAAGCTGAATTCTGTTGGATGAAATATTTCAAATTTTCACAGCAGTGAACAAAATTCTCTAATAAAATATTCATGATGATTTTTCATACCTTTTTGCAGGGACCTTATTACAGATTTCTCAACCAAGCTACACAAATGGGACAGTTGGTGAAACAGTGGTGTTAGAGTGCTCCTACAACAGCAGCAGGAATTTTAGCCAGAGCAGCTACAAATGGTTTTTCACCAACAGCTCCTCATACTCTTCTTCAAGAGCGATCGAGGTGTCCAACACAAGCCAACAGTTCAGCGGGAGGGTCTTCAACTCAGAAGATTCCACCTTCACCTCCCTGCAGGAAGCCAACATTGAAATCCACAACGTGCAACATGACGACTCAGGAACATACGTCTGCGAGGTGGAGCTCTTCGTGATCACGAATGGGAAAGGACGCGGCAATGGGACCCGGCTGCTGGTGCTGGAGGGTAAGAGGCCTTTTTGGTACTTAAGATGACAACCACTCATGATTCCTTCTTTGGGCATTCCTGATTCAGTCACCTCAGAAGCTGCAATGATCCCAGCAGGTTATGTGCTGTACTGCTCCTCATGTCCGTGCCCCACTTATACATATACTATTATAAGAATCCGTTCTTGAGTATTAGTTGCCCCATCCTATTCGAGAGTTCCCCAACTAGGTCTAACTCTTCTCCACTGGACAGGAGAACTTTGTTATTTGCATCCAGGGACACACATTCATCAAATGAAATAGTTATTGAGGTAGGGATCCCAACCCTACCCTCTCTACTTCCTCATGGCAGGCCCTGAAATAAGTGACCTTGCTGCTATCCCTGGTTTTTCTATTCACCTATTTACTTGCTGACTTCCAAAGCCCCAAAGAATTCCAGTGCCCAAGACAGACAGTGGTTGGGGTAGACATCACTCTCACATACTTGGGTGAAGATTACTTCCAATATGTCCACCCTCTTTGTTTAATCCACCAGACAGTCATCCTTCCAACCAGGAAACACATCCTTTTCTCTTTAGTTTCAACCACAATTACAAACACAGATTTCCCGTTGGCTGCCCAAGATGTGCCCGCCTCAAATGCCCTCTGATGAATGAGGCACATGTATTATTAGAAAGCCAGTCTGCATTTTTCAGCCAATCATGTCAATCCCTACATGTCACAAATTACAACTCATGCTTACCAAAGGTTTCAGGCGACGTCATTTGGGGGTAAACTCGTACAATGAAAGAGCACAAAACGGCACAGGTCTTCTAAGATGGGAGTGAACTCGTCGTCAGCACTTCACGCCAACTGTGTTACAGTGAGAAACAACATGAATGATTTCACCTCTGCAGCCTTGCAAACACTTTACAGAAAAGCTGACCTCAGATTGAAACATGGAAGCAAAGACAAAAAACAGATACTCTCACTGAATGCAGGACAGTTAACATGTTTTTATGGATTTTTAAAATTTCCTCCAATAGCAGCTCAGTGGGGCAGGGTCAAAAGTTCACTGGAAGTTACGTTAGCCTGCAGGAGCCATCAACATGGGACCTGGAGCAGAAGGCAAATACTTCAGGTAATTGTTGACTTACAAAGACATCTTAAACCACCTGTGTGCCACCAGGAACTGTCAACATTGCTCCAGTTTTCAAAGAAGTGTCCCTGGTGGCGACGTTAGTACCAGCTTCGTCTTCTTACTCTGTGCCTTTAAAGCCAGTTAGTACAACATTTTGAAGCTGGTAGAGTCCCACAGACTTCTCTATCAAACGGTGCCAATTCCTAATCTGCAGGGCACATTTTTTATCTGAAAACAATGCTATTTTGAGCACCATTTAAACAAAGCCTAACATATCTGCGTAAGAAAGGATTTCTTCTGATGCAAATATCCACCCACTTTTCTAGAGGAAGATTTCCGTCTTTAGAAGGCCCTTGCGTCAGTCACCAGGGACGTCACAGAACCCTTGCCGTGGTACCCACTGCATAGAGACCAGGTCAAGTCCTCGCTCTTCACAAAGAATCTGTCTAAAAAACAACCCCTAGACTTTATTTTTCATGTTAACCCCTTCCATGCTCATGACGAGCTCAGCTCGTCATGACCACACCCGGTTCCATTGACCTTCAGCACAGCAGAAAAACCACTGCCGCTGCCAAGGTGTTAATGAGGCCTTACAATGTAATGTGCAAGGAAAGACCTCAACCAGCGCCCACGGTGGTGAGATCAGCCACTCGGAGGGAGGCCTTAAAAGGTCATCTCCATGAGCCTTAGGAAAGGTCTCCACCAGTTCCAGCAGTTGTGAGATCATACACTCATAGGGAAGTTTCATAGATGTGTCCCAACATTTGTTTTGTAAAATAATTCTAACTCATGTTCAAAATTAGGCAGAGGACAATAATATAATCTCGCACTTGCAGGCGGGGTTTCGAGCTGCCACTAGCACTCTAGATCAAGTTTTTTAGTTTTTTAATGCTTATATGGAAAGAGGTACAAAAGGGGGTGGTGATGGACGGAGCATCTGAACCAATCAAACACTCATACCCAGTCAAAAGATCTGGGTTTAATCCATCACCATTCTTTAGCCCACTCTGCCACCACAGTTCAGACATGGCCATATGCAAATCAGTCTGACCCTGTGCCTCATGGGAAAAGTCCAGCCCGAACTGCCAAGCAATGCCTTCCCTGGACCGTGAGTCCCTTGCTCACTTTGCCACTGGATTCAAGCAAGCCGGGCTGAAGACGGCTGGAATGCCAGAAACCGGTCCTTGGATGCTTGTTTCCGGTCCAGGGAAGGCATGGCTTGGCAGTTCGGGCTGGACTGTTCCCATGAGGCACAGGGTCAGACTGATTTGCATATGCCCATGTCTGCACTGGGGTGGCAGAGTGGGCTAAAGAATGGTGATGGATTAAACCCAGATCTGTTGACTGGGTGTGAGTGTTTGATTGGTTCAGATTCTCCGTCCATCACCACCCCCTTTCGTACCATATTGTTCGCCATAAGTTGGCAGGGTATGCTCAGACGTGAGTCCCTTGCTCACTTTGCCACTGGATTCAAGCAAGCTGGGCTGAAGACGGCTGGAATGCCAGAAACCGGTCCTCGGAAGCTTGTTTCCGGTCCAGAGAAGGCATGGCTTGGCAGTTCGGGCTGGACTGTTCCCATGAGGCACAGGGTCAGACTGATTTGCATATGCCCATGTCTGAACTGGGGTGGCAGAGTGGGCTAAAAACGGTGGTGGATTAAACCCAGATCTGTTGACTGGGTGTGAGTGTTTGATTGGTTCAGATTCTCCGTCCATCACCACCCCCTTTTGTACTATATGGAAAGAGGTCACACTTAAGAACAGCCACCTCTATGTAGTGTTTGTTGACCTTAAATCTGCTTTTGACTCCTTTGGTCGCACCTGGCTCTGGACTACCCTGAGGGACTTGGGTCTTTCCACTGCCTACTTCACCTCTTAACCAGGCTACCCCACGATAGCGATGCCAGAGTCCAATGGAATCAAGATGGGAGGCTGTCTGAAAATATTTTAATTGGGAAAGGAGTGCGTCAGGGGAGCGTGTTAGCACCAACCATGTTTACTTTAATTATGAATGAGCTCATAAATGAGCTATATGACTGTGGAGGTGACCCAACGAAATTGGGAGTCAAGCAAATACCATTGCTCTTGTTTGCTGATGACACGTTACTCATATCTAAAACACCTATGGACATCCAAAATGTTTTAACTCATTTTTCAAAAGCATGCGAATCTCAGGGTTTGAAAATTAACTCTCTGAAAACTAAGTATATGGTGTTCAACCCCTATCAATTTGCCAAGGGGAAAGTGCTGTTGAAAGGACACGCTTTAGAGAAAGTTAAAGCCTTTGAATACTTAGGCGTTAGAATCTGTGATAACCTGGCACGGTCCCCTCAAATTCTGAAAAGTGGCCTGACACTACAACAAGTAGACTGTGCAAATGGGATGTATGTCAGTACAATGTGATCTAAAAGATCGCGGTACTTGACAACGCGGGCATTACAACGCAAGTCGGAGGGCGCAGATTTTGGAATATTATAATTGTATATTCCAACACCAGTCCACATAACAGTAGGGAAGGTGTTGGACTATAAAATTACAGCATTCCGTGCCCAACAGCGCCATCCAGCACAAGTCGTAGTAACGACTTGCGTTGTAATGGCATCGTTGTAAAAGCACGGCGGTGTAAACACTGTGTTGTAAACTATGTTTACCGTGCAATTGTTAAAAGAGCTAAACGCTCAGCCTTTCACCCAGTTTCCCCTGCAATAGAAATCCATTGAGCCATGTAACAATTAAAAGTCTTTGAATCCAGTATAATATAATAGGTTTGATTTATTGTAGCTTAGTTCCAGGTTAAGTTAATAATAAAGAGATATATAGATGTAATAGTAACCCCACCAGGAGCAGATAACCTCCTGCTCAGCCTCCAGGTAACTGATAAATCCCTTGAACAGCAACAGGTCGAATCATGGATAACATCAGAGAGACATGACAGAGGCAAGCAGACACCAACACTAAGGAGGGTGTAGAGACCTTCTTAATAAGATGACATCCCACAAAGTAGTTATTAAGTATTTATTTTAAGAGTAGTTCAGGAGATAAAAAGTGCATGCAGCAGATCAAGCAGGTAACAGCATAATGATCTCATAACATTCTTACCATCTGCAGAGCACCATATACAAGATTCTATTATATAGTACAATTCCATTAATAATTAAAGAAACATACAATCACCACACATCCCCCTTCTTTATAACAAATAAGAACAAATAATCAAAAACTTACAAACGCACAAAATCATAAAATTTACTTGGAGTACGAATAGGTCTTCCAAAACTGCTTTGACTTGATTACTCCAGCATTATGTAGTTCATCTGCAGAAGGAACATGGGTAACTTCTTCTGCAGGAATTTCTGGAACATGTGTGGAACTAAAAGTGGAGATAACTGGACCAGAAATAGCATCACCCATTGTGTTCATATCAGGAACAGAGAGTTCAGGGGTACCAATAGCCATCTCAACCTCTGAAGTACTAACACATGGCATATCTACACACTTAGAAGCCTCTGCCACACCCTGCACATCCCCTTCCTTAAAATCTGATAAAGCATTTAACCACCAATAATCTCTACAACCATCCTTAAACTTTTCTGAATCAAAACTAGCCTTTGCCAAAGCTATACGACTCATGTGATGTATGCTACCATCTTCAAATTGAACAGTATTCTTCATAACCTTGGTGATTAGCTTAGGATTCGAAAATCTAGGTTCCAATTTCCCTGATTTTTTTCCAGCTTTAATTCTGGCCCACTGTCCAACTCTCACGGAAACTTCTTTAGTACCATGTTTGCTATCAAAGAATTCTTGATTTTTTGCTTGAGAGATACTAATGGACTGCTTAACTCGATCCACATCCCAATCATACCTTTTGCTTCTACCAATCCAGCCGGGATTGATTTTGCAGTGGGGAAATCTTCCACGCATTAAACCAAAAGGACTCTCACCAACAGTGTCATGAATAGTTATTCTATAGGACCAGATAAGTTTGTTAAGTTCATCCTCAAAATTCTTATTTGCTCACTTTGCCAATTGCAAAACTCCTTTAATAACCCTGTTCACCCTTTCAACAACAGAATTACCCCTAGGATGGTACAGTGCCGTAAATTTGTGTTCAATTCCGATATTGCCCAAAAAAATTCTCATTACCTCAGACTTGAATTGAACGCCATTATCTGTTAAAATTGAAGCTGGAAAACCTTCCCTTAACAAACACTTTTCCAGAAAACCAATTACAGCTTTAGTGTCCACTGTCGGAACTATCTCAACTTCTAACCATCTTGAAAAAAGATCAACCAATACCAAAATGTACTTACAAGAACCATCCTGCCAACAGACAGGTCCTAGAATATCCAACGCAACACACTCCCAAGGTAAATTCGGACATCCTAGAGAAGATAAAGGAGGATTTCGAGTCTTTTGGGGTTTGTCTGCACTCTCACAACTGATACATGCACGTACTTTTCTTTCTATATCCACATCAATCTTTGGTTACCAATAGAAAACTTTTATATTTCTCTTGGTGCGAGAGATTCCTGGATGCCCCTCATGGCCTATATCAATAATCTTGTCCCTTATACCAGAAGGAGGTACAATTCTTCCTCCTCTGCAAACAAAATCCATCTCCACACTTAATTCATCTCGCACCTCCCAAAATGGCCTCAATTTTGGATCAATCTTGGCTTCATTTGACCATCCATTAGCAATTTTTTCCTTTATTACGTGCAAAATTGTATCATTCATGTTTTCCTTCTCCCAGACTTGTTTAGAAAGGCCAGGAACGTCGTCAAACACACCAGCTACACAGTAATCTTTCCATGGGTCATTGTCTATTTCTTTGAGCGGTAAAGAAAATCTGCTCAGAAAATCCGCTATGACATTTTTTGCACCAGGAACATATGGCACATCATAAACATAATCTTGTAACCTCATTGACAATCTAGCAATTCTAGCAGAGGCCCTGGAAAGACCTTCAGTGGTGAGAAGCTTTGTTAAAGGTTTATGAAAAATGTCTTTCCCCACACGGATTTTCTATAGTGCTCCATGGCCCATACACACGCTAATGCCTCTCGTTCTATGACCGAATACTTTTCTTCTGCAGGAGATAATGAGAGGCAAAAGCTATAATTACTTCATTGCCATCATTGGACACTTGTGTAATGACGCTCCCAATACCAGTGGCACTCGCATCTGTAGTTATGACAGAAGCAGCATGAGGATCAAAACCTTGTCCAAATCAACAAGGAAGGGAGGTAGAGTAGTAGAAGTAGGATCCTTACTCCACAAGATAATATGTATAAACAACAGGAATCCTACCAGAGGACATGCTACCCAAGGAGAGTATGGGAGCACTCAAGGTTATGTAAAATACCCCTCACACACCAAAAGGCCCCTTGGTGTCATGCTTCATCATCGGGGTCTTCGCACCCCTCTAACGGGATGCGGCGTGCTGCGACCTACGACTACGCGGGAGCACTTGTCAAATGACTATGTGTGGTGTGTGTGGTGCAAGTGAGTGATAATGTGAGTGATGGTGAGTAGTGAAGAGTTAAAAAGTACCTGGCTTGTAGGTGAAATTTTTTTTTATTCAGAACCTCGAGCTGGCACTGTTAAAAGAAGTGAAGTGCGAGGTGATTCTGTCGTAATAATGAACAGCACCTCATGTGTGCGTCGACATGTTTCGGGGCTGGCGCCCCTTCTTCAGGACGGGAGCACAACTTCCCCACCTTACTCACGTTTTACTATTTGTAACTTTAAAAATATGGTTAGCTAAATAAAAGTGACAAAAAATATTTACAAGTGGTATATAGGCTATAATGTGCCTACAGCGGAATTTGGCTCAGGATACATGCAATTGCATGACCTTAAAAAGAAAAAGAAAACAAAAAGAAGGTTACCCAGAGTCTGGGAGGTTCTACAGGTGCAGTCACCTGGAACAACCTTGTAAAACAGTTGCCCTGTAAAGGAAATAACTCACAAAACATACAACATAGAGAACACATAAGGTACCAAAGAAAATGTAGGTCATACTCAATAGAAAAGAGTTGGTTGTTTCATGAGCTCATAGAAACGTCTGGGGGTTGATTGCTACTTTGTGCAATCTGAGTGGAGAAAATAAAAGTAATAGGGACGAGATTTAGTTGTTAGTTCTTACTTGATATGGAAGTGAAGTCTTGTTAGCTCTGTTGAAATACTCACAAAGTAGGGACGAAATTGCCACCTTCTTACCCCTCGCGCTGCTCCGCTCGAATGATTTTCAGAGCCTTTGACTCGAGGTATATATACCAGGTGGAATTGATTAATTAGCCAAGACACTAATTGCCGGATTTGGTGTGGTGCCTTAATATGGGCTTTCCGCCAGATTGATTGCCGTATGGGGGCTGATTGTAATGCCCAAGATTGATTGGTTTGTTCGGAGGTTGCAGGGACGCACCTAACTGAGCGAGCGCCAATGGCCAAAGTGTCCCAGGCTCGCGCATGCGCGTGGCTTAGTGTGGAGCATGCGCATGCGCGTAGGGGAGACGCTGGACGACCGCGCGTGCGCGGTTCCGGTAGATGTTTGTCGATTTTCGAGGGGAATTAGGTATGCTAGGAGCGGGTGTGACAGTCGTTATGGGCCATATTCTACATTATTCCACGTTGTGAAATGAGGCTTGGGCGGTCTTATAAAGCACTTGTGAACTTGATATGCTTGAAAACAGTGTAGTAAACGTTATAGGCTGCAGTCACCATTTGTACATCAGTCTCTGCTGAGAGTGAAAAAGTTTGTAAATGGGCATATACAGGTACTTCTGAACCTAGGTGCATTTATCCCATTCTTCAATTGGTATATCTACATCAAGTGAGTAGTGCATCAGTTACGTGGACAGTTGTGACCAAGAGATATCATCATTGAGTCCTTGTATATGGGTACCCAGACGGAACACCCATCTTTGTTTCTTCTGAAAAAGACCTTTTTCGGATGGCAATGATTCAATGACTGTCCAGTTTAGATCATTAACACAGTGTTGTTTTTCGAGGTAGTGTGTAGCCATCTTTGTGGTGCTCTTTTTGCACCTTACATTGCTTTTATGTTCATTTAATCTTGTTTTTACAGCTCTGGTGGTCATCCCCACATATTCCAAACCACAGGGGCAAGTTATTATATAGACCACATTCTTAGTGTTGCAATTCGTAAGGCGTCATTGTTCCCAGGTGGTGCCATTCCTGAATGTTAGGTTTTTGCTCTTTTTTGTCAAGTGGCAGCTGCTACAATTTCCGCAGGGAAAATGACCCTGAATTCCATCAGGTTGTGTCCTGGTATCAAAATCTGTTTTCGGTCTGGTATGGACCAAGATGTCTTTCAAATTGCGTCCACGACGGTGAGCATACATGGGTTTCTCCAGGTTGAGTGTGCCACAGTTAAGAATAGACCAATGTTTATTTATAATTTTGGACACTTCGTTGGACACAGTAGTGTAAGTAGTGACACAAATTGGTCTTTTGTTGTCACCCGGCTCACGTACTCGATCTTCAAGAAGAGCCTCTCTGTGATTGTTCGTTTCTCTTTTCATTGCTCTATTGATGGTTTTCTCTGGGTACTGTCTTTGTAACAATTTTTCTTTGAGGTCACAAGCCTGTGATTTATACTCAATCAGTACGGTGCAGTTACGCCTCAATCGTAAAAATTGTCCATATGGCAAATTCTCTCTTAGGTGTCTGGGGTGAAAACTGTTGTAGCTTAACAAACAGTTCCTCGCCGTGGGTTTGAAGTGGGTGGTACTTTTTAATTTACCACCTTGAGAGTAGATATTGAGGTCCAGAAAGATCATGGAGTGGTGCGAGATAGTGCTGGTGAATTTTAAGAAAGCATTCTGGTTGTTCAACCATGCCACAAAATCCACCGCGGATTGGTGGTTCCCATTCCAGATGACCAAAACTTCATCAATATACCTTTTCCAGGTGTCGATGTTGCTCCTGTATGGATTGTCTGGATGCAGGATCTTGTTGGTCTCAAGATGGTGGACGTAAAGTCCAGCCAGACTTGGAGCAAAAGTACTGCCCATGCTGGTACCATGGCTCTGTAGATAGATGGTTTGTTTGTACTGGAAAAAGTTGTGTTGTAGTGCTAACGATATACACTCAAGTACCAGACCTCTTGGTGTTTGGTACTTCCAAGGGTTAGTGAAAAGCACCTCCTCAATGATTTGGAGTGTTTCATCATGAGGCAGGCTGGTATATAAACTCTCCACATCCAGACTCATCAGGAGTTGTTTTGATGGGTCGAAGTCTCTGTTATCCAGCAGTTGTAGAACCAACTTGGTATCTTTTAAGTAGGTGGTGGTTGACTGGACCAGTGGACGTAGAAAGGCATCCGCAAATTTGGAAAGGGGCTCCAAAATAGAGCCGATTCCTGACACAATAGGTCTTCCCGGTGGGTTGGTTATGTCTTTGTGCATTTTAGGGATACAGTAGAAGTAAGGGATGCGTGGTGCTGACTGTTGTAGGAAATCTCCCTCGTTTTTACTCAGCCAATCATGCGCAAGCCCTTCTTCGATCATGCTCCCTATCCTTGTCCTGAGTTTATCCGTAGGGTCATCCTGTAATATCGTGTAGTTCCGTCTATCAGATAGTAATCTCAGACATTCTGCATCATACAACTCTGTTGTTTGCACCACTATAGCACCACCCTTGTCTGCTGGTTTTATTATTATTTTGTTGTTATCTGCCAGTTCCCTTATAGCTTGTTGCTCTTGCCTGCTGGTATTATGAAAGACTTTGGCCGTTGACAGATCAATTTTATTGACTTCGGTCATAATCGCCTTTTCAAATGTTAGTATTTCGATGGGCAGAGCGGAGTCAGGGGGGGTGAATGTGGACTTTGTTTGCAGTCCTGTGTCTGTTGTTCCTTGGGTGGGCGGTTTGTCCTGAAAAAAGGCCTGTAATTTCAGCTTCCTCACAAAGTCTTTCATTTCCATATTTAGTTTGAAAATGTCTGGTTTGTGCGTAGGTACAAAGCCCAGTCCCTTGTTAAGTACATTTTCCTGGATCTCAGTTAGAGGCCAGGGGGTCAGATTCACCACTAAGTTCCCCTTTTGCTTGTTGAAGGCTGGTTCGAGAGGGATCCTGTCATGCTCCTCGTTGTCCTGGAGTTGTTCTGTTCCTGTTGATCTTCCCAGGCCACATTGTTGCCTTTTCTGTTTCTTCCCCGTGTCCCGGGGCGTGAGCCTAAAAAAGGCTGTTGGTCATAGAAACCCTCATTATATTCTGGGTTCCACTGTTGGTAATTTGGTCCTGCCATGGGTGGGCAGAAAGGGAAAGGGGTGAATTGTGGTGGGCCTAGGTATGTTGGGTATTGTGGTTGGGATTGGGGTTGAGGTTGATAGCCTCGCCACCCCCTTTGTCTGGGAAATTGTTGTCTTCTTTGTCTCCAGCCCCCTCTCCATGGTTTGTACCCCTTATTCCCGCTAGAATTTGATCCAGAGGAACCATTGTCTGAACCATCGCTGTCATAATCGCTGTTAGAGTTTTTTGGAACGTAATCAGCTTTTGTGTAAGGGTATGCTCCTTCTGGTGTGAATTTTGCTTTGTCCTTACTTAATTTGTTGGTCTTACTTTGTTTGAGTGTGAACTCAAAATCAGTCATCTGCTGATTTAGTTCGTCCAGTCTTATTTTTAGGTCAGTTGTTGATATGTATGTGTTCAGTTGGACTTCGATTTTGGTAATCTCAATTTTTAGTTCTTGGGTGATCCTCGCTGCTGTTTTTATTATCAAGACCAGCCAGTCTCTTGAACAATGCCAAGAGATTAATAACCACTCTTTTTTAAAAATGAGATCATTCTGAAAAATCAGTGGTTCGTTTTTCACAATTAGCCCTGGTGGTGCCATTTTGCTCCTAAGATATTCCTTCATGAAAAGGCCATGTAGCGCTGCTTTTATTTGATTGCGTCTTAAATTGATTAGTTCATTCCACTCATTAATGTTAGGACCGGTTTCTGGATTACTCAGGCCTTCGAAAGGGCTGATGTCTCTCAGTATCCGGTCAATTTCATCCTCCCCAAACGTGAGGCCATGTTCGTCCTCCATTATGTGAATGACCGCTGGCTTCTTTGGTATAAGGTGTGTGTTCCTATGTGTGTGAGTTGATGTAAAAACTCCCGCAGCTGCACGCTGCCTACTTAACCAAATCAACAAGGAAGGGAGGTAGAGTAGTAGAAGTAGGATCCTTACTCCACAAGATAATATGTATAAACAACAGGAATCCTACCAGAGGACATGCTACCCAAGGAGAGTATGGGAGCACTCAAGGTTATGTAAAATACCCCTCACACACCAAAAGGCCCCTTGGTGTCATGCTTCATCATCGGGGTCTTCGCACCCCTCTAACGGGATGCGGCGTGCTGCGACCTACGACTACGCGGGAGCACTTGTCAAATGACTATGTGTGGTGTGTGTGGTGCAAGTGAGTGATAATGTGACTGATGGTGAGTAGTGAAGAGTTAAAAAGTACCTGGCTTGTAGGTGAAATTTTTTTTTATTCAGAACCTCGAGCTGGCACTGTTAAAAGAAGTGAAGTGCGAGGTGATTCTGTCGTAATAATGAACAGCACCTCATGTGTGCGTCGACATGTTTCGGGGCTGGCGCCCCTTCTTCAGGACGGGAGCACAACTTCCCCACCTTACTCACGTTTTACTATTTGTAACTTTAAAAATATGGTTAGCTAAATAAAAGTGACAAAAAATATTTACAAGTGGTATATAGGCTATAATGTGCCTACAGCGGAATTTGGCTCAGGATACATGCAATTGCATGACCTGAAAAAGAAAAAGAAAACAAAAAGCAGGTTACCCAGAGTCTGGGAGGTTCTACAGGTGCAGTCACCTGGAACAACCTTGTAAAACAGTTGCCCTGTAAAGGAAATAACTCACAAAACATACAACATAGAGAACACATAAGGTACCAAAGAAAATGTAGGTCATACTCAATAGAAAAGAGTTGGTTGTTTCATGAGCTCATAGAAACGTCTGGGGGTTGATTGCTACTTTGTGCAATCTGAGTGGAGAAAATAAAAGTAATAGGGACGAGATTTAGTTGTTAGTTCTTACTTGATATGGAAGTGAAGTCTTGTTAGCTCTGTTGAAATACTCACAAAGTAGGGACGAAATTGCCACCTTCTTACCCCTCGCGCTGCTCCGCTCGAATGATTTTCAGAGCCTTTCACTCGAGGTATATATACCAGGTGGAATTGATTAATTAGCCGAGACACTAATTGCCGGATTTGGTGTGGTGCCTTAATATGGGCTTTCCGCCAGATTGATTGCCGTATGGGGGCTGATTGTAATGCCCAAGATTGATTGGTTTGTTTGGAGGTTGCAGGGACGCACCTAACTGAGCGAGCGCCAATGGCCAAAGTGTCCCAGGCTCGCGCATGCGCGTGGCTTAGTGTGGAGCATGCGCGTAGAGGAAACGCTGGACGACCGCGCGTGCGCGGTTCCGGTAGATGTTTGTCGATTTTCGAGGGGAATTAGGTATGCTAGGAGCGGGTGTGACAGTCGTTATGGGCCATATTCTACATTATTCCACGTTGTGAAATGAGGCTTGGGCGGTCTTATAAAGCACTTGTGAACTTGATATGCTTGAAAACAGTGTAGTAAACGTAATAGGCTGCAGTCACCATTTGTACATCAGTCTCTGCTGAGAGTGAAAAAGTTTGTAAATGGGCATATACAGGTACTTCTGAACCTTGGTGCATTTATCCCATTCTTCAATTGGTATATCTACATCAAGTGAGTAGTGCATCAGTTACGTGGACAGTTGTGACCAAGAGACATCATCATTGAGTCCTTGTATATGGGTACCCAGACGGAACACCCATCTTTGTTCCTTCTGAAAAAGACCTTTTTCGGATGGCAATGATTCAATGACTGTCCAGTTTAGATCATTGACACAGTGTTGTTTTTCGAGGTAGTGTGTAGCCATCTTTGTGGTGCTCTTTTTGCACCTTACATTGCTTTTATGTTCATTTAATCTTGTTTTTACAGCTCTGGTGGTCATCCCCACATATTCCAAACCACAGGGGCAAGTTATTATATAGACCACATTCTTAGTGTTGCAATTCGTAAGGCGTCGTTGTTCCCAGGTGGTGCCATTCCTGAATGTTAGGTTTTTGCTCTTTTTTGTCAAGTGGCAGCTGCTACAATTTCCGCAGGGAAAATGACCCTGAATTCCATCAGGTTGTGTCCTGGTATCAAAATCTGTTTTCGGTCTGGTATGGACCAAGATGTCTTTCAAATTGCGTCCACGACGGTGAGCATACATGGGTTTCTCCAGGTTGAGTGTGCCACAGTTAAGAATAGACCAATGTTTATTTATAATTTTGGACACTTCGTTGGACACAGTAGTGTAAGTAGTGACACAAATTGGTCTTTTGTTGTCACCCGGCTCACGTACTCGATCTTCAAGAAGAGCCTCTCTGTGATTGTTCGTTGCTCTTTTCATTGCTCTATTGATGGTTTTCTCTGGGTACTGTCTTTGTAACAATTTTTCTTTGAGGTCACAAGCCTGTGATATATACTCAATCAGTTCGGTGCAGTTACGCCTCAATCGTAAAAATTGTCCATATGGCAAATTCTCTCTTAGGTGTCTGGGGTGAAAACTGTTGTAGCTTAACAGACAGTTCCTCACCGTGGGTTTGAAGTGGGTGGTACTTTTTAATTTACCACCTTGAGAGTAGATATTGAGGTCCAGAAAGATCATGGAGTGGTGCGAGATAGTGCTGGTGAATTTTAAGAAAGCATTCTGGTTGTTCAACCATGCCACAAAATCCACCGCGGATTGGTGGTTCCCATTCCAGATGACGAAAACGTCATCAATATACCTTTTCCAGGTGTCGATGTTGCTCCTGTATGGATTGTCTGGATGCAGGATCTTGTTGGTCTCAAGATGGTGGACGTAAAGTCCAGCCAGACTTGGAGCAAAAGTACTGCCCATGCTGGTACCATGGCTCTGTAGATAGATGGTTTGTTTGTACTGGAAAAAGTTGTGTTGTAGTGCTAACGATATACACTCAAGTACCAGACCTCTTGGTGTTTGGTACTTCCAAGGGTTAGTGAAAAGCACCTCCTCAATGATTTGGAGTGTTTCATCATGAGGCAGGCTGGTATATAAACTCTCCACATCCAGACTCATCAGGAGTTGTTTTGATGGGTCGAAGTCTCTGTTATCCAGCAGTTGTAGAACCGACTTGGTATCTTTTAAGTAGGTGGTGGTTGACTGGACCAGTGGACGTAGAAAGGCATCTGCAAATTTGGAAAGGGGCTCCAAAATAGAGCCGATTCCTGACACAATAGGTCTTCCCGGTGGGTTGGTTATGTCTTTGTGGATTTTAGGGATACAGTAGAAGTAAGGGATGCGTGGTGCTGACTGTTGTAGGAAATCTCCCTCGTTTTTACTCAGCCAATCATGCGCAAGCCCTTCTTCGATCATGCTCCCTATCCTTGTCCTGAGTTTATCCGTAGGGTCATCCTGTAATATCGTGTAGTTCCGTCTATCAGATAGTAATTTCAGACATTCTGCATCATACAACTCTGTTGTTTGCACCACTATAGCACCACCCTTGTCTGCTGGTTTTATTATTATTTTGTTGTTATCTGCCAGTTCCCTTATAGCTTGTTGCTCTTGCCTGCTGGTATTATGAAAGACTTTGGCCGTTGACAGATCAATTTTATTGACTTCGGTCATAATCGCCTTTTCAAATGTTAGTATTTCGATGGGCATAGCGGAGTCAGGGGGGGTGAATGTGGACTTTGTTCGCAGTCCTGTGTCTGTTGTTCCTTGGGTGGGCGGTTTGTCCTGAAAAAAGGCCTGTAATTTCAGCTTCCTCACAAAGTCTTTCATTTCCATATTTAGTTTGAAAATGTCTGGTTTGTGCGTAGGTACAAAGCCCAGTCCCTTGTTAAGTACATTTTCCTGGATCTCAGTTAGAGGCCAGGGGGTCAGATTCACCACTAAGTTCCCCTTTTGCTTGTTGAAGGCTGGTTCGGGAGGGATCCTGTCATGCTCCTCGTTGTCCTGGAGTTGTTCTGTTCCTGTTGATCTTCCCAGGCCACATTGTTGCCTTTTCTGTTTCTTCCCCGTGTCCCGGGGCGTGAGCCTAAAAAAGGCTGTTGGTCATAGAAACCCTTATTATATTCTGGGTTCCACTGTTGGTAATTTGGTCCTGCCATGGGTGGGCAGAAAGGGAAAGGGGTGAATTGTGGTGGGCCCAGGTATGTTGGGTATTGTGGTTGGGATTGGGGTTGGGGTTGATAGCCTCGCCACCCCCTTTGTCTGGGAAATTGTTGTCTTCTTTGTCTCCAGCCCCCTCTCCGTGGTTTGTACCCCTTATTCCCGCTAGAATTTGATCCAGAGGAACCATTGTCTGAACCATCGCTGTCATAATCGCTGTTAGAGTTTTTTGGAACGTAATCAGCTTTTGTGTAAGGGTATGCTCCTTCTGGTGTGAATTTTGCTTTGTCCTTACTTAATTTGTTGGTCTTACTTTGTTTGAGTGTGAACTCAAAATCAGTCATCTGCTGATTTAGTTCGTCCAGTCTTATTTTTAGGTCAGTTGTTGATATGTATGTGTTCAGTTGGACTTCGATTTTGGTGATCTCAATTTTTAGTTCTTGGGTGATCCTCGCTGCTGTTTTTATTATCAAGACCAGCCAGTCTCTTGAACAATGCCAAGAGATTAATGACCACTCTTTTTTAAAAATGAGATCATTCTGAAAAATCAGTGGTTCGTTTTTCACAATTAGCCCTGGTGGTGCCATTTTGCTCCTAAGATATTCCTTCATGAAAAGGCCATGTAGCCTTGCACCACACACACCACACATAGTCATTTGACAAGTGCTCCCGCGTAGTCGTAGGTCGCAGCACGCCGCATCCCGTTAGAGGGGTGCGAAGACCCCGATGATGAAGCATGACACCAAGGGGCCTTTTGGTGTGTGAGGGGTATTTTACATAACCTTGAGTGCTCCCATACTCTCCTTGGGTAGCATGTCCTCTGGTAGGATTCCTGTTGTTTATACATATTATCTTGTGGAGTAAGGATCCTACTTCTACTACTCTACCTCCCTTCCTTGTTGATTTGGATAAGTAGGCAGCGTGCAGCTGCAGGAGTTTTTACATCAACTCACACACATAGGAACACACACCTTATACCAAAGAAGCCAGCGGTCATTCACATAATGGAGGACGAACATGGCCTCACGTTTGGGGAGAATGAAATTGACCGGATACTGAGAGACATCAGCCCTTTCGAAGGCCTGAGTAATCCAGAAACCGGTCCTAACATTAATGAGTGGAATGAACTAATCAATTTAAGGCGCAATCAAATAAAAGCAGCGCTACATGGCCTTTTCATGAAGGAATATCTTAGGAGCAAAATGGCACCACCAGGGCTAATTGTGAAAAACGAACCACTGATTTTTCAGAATGATCTCATTTTTAAAAAAGAGTGGTCGTTAATCTCTTGGCATTGTTCAAGAGACTGGCTGGTCTTGGTAATAAAAACAGCAGCGAGGATCACCCAAGAACTAAAAATTGAGATTACCAAAATCGAAGTCCAACTGAACACATACATATCAACAACTGACCTAAAAATAAGACTGGACGAACTAAATCAGCAGATGACTGATTTTGAGTTCACACTCAAACAAAGTAAGACCAACAAATTAAGTAAGGACAAAGCAAAATTCACACCAGAAGGAGCATACCCTTACACAAAAGCTGATTACGTTCCAAAAAACTCTAACAGCGATAATGACAGCGATGGTTCAGACAATGGTTCCTCTGGATCAAATTCTAGCGGGAATAAGGGGTACAAACCACGAAGAGGGGGCTGGAGACAAAGAAGACAACAATTTCCCAGACAAAGGGGGTGGCGAGGCTATCAACCCCAACCCCAATCCCAACCACAATACCCAACATACCTGGGCCCACCACAATTCACCCCTTTCCCTTTCTGCCCACCCATGGCAGGACCAAATTACCAACAGTGGAACCCAGAATATAATGAGGGTTTCTATGACCAACAGCCTTTTTTAGGCTCACGCCCCGGGACACGGGGAAGAAACAGAAAAGGCAACAATGTGGCCTGGGAAGATCAACAGGAACAGAACAACTCCAGGACAACGAGGAGCATGACAGGATCCCTCCCGAACCAGCCTTCAACAAGCAAAAGGGCAACTTAGTGGTGAATCTGACCCCCTGGCCTCTAACTGAGATCCAGGAAAATGTACTTAACAAGGAACTGGGCTTTGTACCTACGCACAAACCAGACATTTTCGAACTAAATATTGAAATGAAAGACTTTGTGAGGAAGCTGAAATTACAGGCCTTTTTTCAGGACAAACCGCCCACCCAAGGAACAACAGACACAGGACTACGAACAAAGTCCACATTCACCCCCCCTGACTCCGCTCTGCCCATCGAAATACTAACATTTGAAAAGGCGATTATGACCGAAGTCAATAAAATTGATCTGTCAACGGCCAAAGTCTTTCATAATACCAGCAGGCAAGAGCAACAAGCTATAAGGGAACTGGCAGATAACAACAAAATAATAATAAAACCAGCAGACAAGGGTGGTGCTATAGTGGTGCAAACAACAGAGTTGTATGATGCAGAATGTCTGAGATTACTATCTGATAGACGGAGCTACACGATATTACAGGATGACCCTACGGATAAACTCAGGACAAGGATAGGGAGCATGATCGAAGAAGGGCTTGCGCATGATTGGCTGAGTAAAAACGAGGGAGATTTCCTACAACAGTCAGCACCACGCATCCCTTACTTCTACTGTATCCCTAAAATCCACAAAGACATAACCAACCCACCGGGACGACCTATTGTGTCAGGAATGGGCTCTATTTTGGAGCCCCTTTCCAAATTTGCCGATGCCTTTCTACGTCCACTGGTCCAGTCAACCACCACCTACTTAAAAGATACCAAGTCGGTTCTACAACTGCTGGATAACAGAGACTTCGACCCATCAAAACAACTCCTGATGAGTCTGGATGTGGAGAGTTTATATACCAGCCTGCCTCATGATGAAACACTCCAAATCATTGAGGAGGTGCTTTTCACTAACCCTTGGAAGTACCAAACACCAAGAGGTCTGGTACTTGAGTGTATATCGTTAGCACTACAACACAACTTTTTCCAGTACAAACAAACCATCTATCTACAGAGCCATGGTACCAGCATGGGCAGTACTTTTGCTCCAAGTCTGGCTGGACTTTACGTCCACCATCTTGAGACCAACAAGATCCTGCATCCAGACAATCCATACAGGAGCAACATCGACACCTGGAAAAGGTATATTGATGACGTTTTCGTCATCTGGAATAGGAACCACCAATCCGCGGTGGATTTTGTGGCATGGTTGAACAACCAGAATGCTTTCTTAAAATTCACCAGCACTATCTCGCACCACTCCATGATCTTTCTGGACCTCAATATCTACTCTCAAGGTGGTAAATTAAAAAGTACCACCCACTTCAAACCCACGGCGAGGAACTGTCTGTTAAGCTACAACAGTTTTCACCCCAGACACCTAAGAGAGAATTTGCCATATGGACAATTTTTACGCTTGAGGCGTAACTGCACCGAACTGATTGAGTGTAAATCACAGGCTTGTGACCTCAAAGAAAAATTGTTACAAAGACAGTACCCAGAGAAAACCATCAATAGAGCAATGAAAAGAGCAACGAACAATCACAGAGAGGCTCTTCTTGAAGATCGAGTACGTGAGCCGGGTGACAACAAAAGACCAATTTGTGTCACTACTTACACTACTGTGTCCAACGAAGTGTCCAAAATTATAAATAAACATTGGTCTATTCTTAACTGTGGCACACTCAACCTGGAGAAACCCATGTATGCTCACCGTCGTGGACGCAATTTGAAAGACATCTTGGTCCATACCAGACCGAAAACAGATTTTGATACCAGGACACAACCTGATGGAATTCAGGGTCATTTTCCCTGCGGAAATTGTAGCAGCTGCCACTTGACAAAAAACAGCAAAAACCTAACATTCAGGAATGGCACCACCTGGGAACAATGACGCCTTAAGAATTGCAACACTAAGAATGTGGTCTATATAATAACTTGCCCCTGTGGTTTGGAATATGTGGGGATGACCACCAGAGCTGTAAAAACAAGATTAAATGAACATAAAAGCAATGTAAGGTGCAAAAAGAACACCACAAAGATGGCTACACACTACCTCGAAAAACAACACTGTGTCAATGATCTAAACTGGACAGTCATTGAATCATTGCCATCCGAAAAAGGTCTTTTTCAGAAGGAACAAAGATGGGTGTTCCGTCTGGGTACCCATATACAAGGACTCAATGATGATGTCCCTTGGTCACAACTGTCCACGTAACTGATGCACTACTCACTTGATGTAGATATACCAATTGAAGAATGGGATAAATGCACCAAGGTTCAGAAGTACCTGTATTTGCCCATTTACAAACTTTTTCACTCTCAGCAGAGACTGATGTACAAATGGTGACTGCAGCCTATAACGTTTACTACACTGTTTTCAAGCATATCAAGTTCACAAGTGCTTTATAAGACCGCCCAAGCCTCATTTCACAACGTGGAATAATGTAGAATATGGCCCATAACGACTGTCACACCCGCTCCTAGCATACCTAATTCCCCTTGAAAATCGACAAACATCTACCGGAACCGCACACGCGCGGTCGTCCAGCGTCTCCTCTACGCGCATGCGCATGCTCCACACTAAGCCACGCGCATGCGCGAGCCTGGGACACTTTGGCCATTGGCGCTCGCTCAGTTAGGTGCGTCCCTGCAACCTCCGAACAAACCAATCAATCTTGGGCATTACAATCAGCCCCCATACGGCAATCAATCTGGCGGAAAGCCCATATTAAGGCACCACACCAAATCCGGCAATTAGTGTCTTGGCTAATTAATCAATTCCACCTGGTATATATACCTCGAGTCAAAGGCTCTGAAAATCATTCGAGCGGAGCAGCGCGAGGGGTAAGAAGGTGGCAATTTCGTCCCTACTTTGTGAGTATTTCAACAGAGCTAACAAGACTTCACTTCCATATCAAGTAAGAACTAACAACTAAATCTCGTCCCTATTACTTTTATTTTCTCCACTCAGATTGCACAAAGTAGCAATCAACCCCCAGACGTTTCTATGAGCTCATGAAACAACCAACTCTTTTCTATTGAGTATGACCTACATTTTCTTTGGTACCTTATGTGTTCTCTATGTTGTATGTTTTGTGAGTTATTTCCTTTACAGGGCAACTGTTTTACAAGGTTGTTCCAGGTGACTGCACCTGTAGAACCTCCCAGACTCTGGGTAACCTTCTTTTTGTTTTCTTTTTCTTTTTCAGGTCATGCAATTGCATGTATCCTGAGCCAAATTCCGCTGTAGGCACATTATAGCCTATATACCACTTGTAAATATTTTTTGTCACTTTTATTTAGCTAACCATATTTTTAAAGTTACAAATAGTAAAACGTGAGTAAGGTGGGGAAGTTGTGCTCCCGTCCTGAAGAAGGGGCGCCAGCCCCTAAACATGTCGACGCACACATGAGGTGCTGTTCATTATTACGACAGAATCACCTCACACTTCACTTCTTTTAACAGTTCCAGCTCGAGGTTCTGAATAAAAAAAAATTTCACCTACAAGCCAGGTACTTTTTAACTCTTCACTACTCACCATCACTCACATTATCACTCACTTGCACCACACACACCTTACATAGTCATTTGACAAGTGCTCCCGCGTAGTCGTAGGTCGCAGCACGCCGCATCCCATTAGAGGGGTGCGAAGACCCCGATGATGAAGCATGACACCAAGGTGTGTGAGGGGTATTTTACCTAATCTTGAGTGCTCCCATACTCTCCTTGGGTAGCATGTCCTCTGGTAGGATCAAAACCTTGTAACATAGGTGCTTGTGCAATATCTCTTTTTATGTTTTCAAAAGCTTGTTGACACGCTTCACTCCATTCAAACGTTACCTTATTTTTCATCAAAAGGCGCATTTCATAAGTCTTTTGTGAAAATGTATTAACAAATTTCGCGTAAAATGCTGCTAACCCCAAGAAAGATCGCAGATCATCCATAGATTTGGGTGCAGTTGCTTTGAGAATGGCCTCGACTAACTCCGTCTTGGGCTTAATACCAAAAGTGCCAATATCATGTCCTAAATATGTGACAGACCTCTCTAAGAACTTACACTTACTGCCTTCCGCTACGAACCCATTGCTTTTGAGATTCTCTAAAACTTCTTTAAGGATGGTGTCATGATGTGTTTTGTCTCTCCCCATGATCAAAATATCGTCCCGGAAAAAGACAACTTCAGGAATATGACTGAATAAGTTAGACATGAACCGCTGAAATACCGCAGCAGCTGATGCTAAACCAAAAGGCATTATTAAAACCTATAACAGCCAAAAGTTGTACAGAAAGATGTGAGATGTCTACTGTTCTTATCCAAAACTACCTGATGATAAGCAGCTGAGAGGTCAAGCGTGGAGAACGATTTTGCATTTCGTGTTAAGGAGAGCATTTCATCAATCCTAGGGAGCGGGAACTGGTCTACCAAAATGTTATTATTCAAATAACTTAAGTCAACACACAAGCGGGCCTTCCCATTGGATTTTCGGGCTACGACCAATGGTGAAACCCACTCAGCCGCTTCAACAGGCCAATGACTTTATTTGCTAACATTTTATCCAACTCTCCCTTAACCTCATCTCGTATAATAAAAAGTATATTCCTAGCCTTATCAATTCTCGGAATTGCTCCTTCTTTTAAATGAATCTGATGAGTAAAACCCATCAATTTTTCCATATGACTCGTAAATACCTCAGGAAATTCTTTTAGTACCCACTTCTCTGTGTCCTCAGATTGACAGGAAACTAAAACCTGCTCTTTGCTGTTGGGATTAAGAATGATATCTAATAGTTTCTGGTCGTTCCACCCTAACACAGATGGACCAATTCTGGCAACGTACAGCTTCCCAATTGCTTTCCTCTCTTTAAAACGAAAGATTAAGGTTCTAAAACCCAAGAAATCAATGTCATTCCCTGTGTAGCTTTCAGCGGACAAGTCATTGGTTTCTAACCAAGGTCCTAATTTGTCAATAAATTGATTCCTCCAAACATCTTGTGAGATAATCGTGAAAGGGGACCCAGAATCCACAGCCAACTGAATGACAATGCCGCCCACTGAAACTAAACACAACGGTTTAGAAGAGGAAGAACCTGTAATGTTCACTACTACATTTTTCCTTTTTATAAGGTTAATATGTGACTCATTCTCCGATGACGAAGAATTGTTTTCACTCTCCTCTTGCACACAAGCTATTTTGCCTTTCGGTTTTTGTTTAGATTTGCTATTACAAACTCTTGAAAAATGACCAATCAGTCCACACTCCAAACACTTTGCAGCCTTGGCAGGGCATCTTTCAAAAGTGGCAGAATGTGCGTAACTGCCACATCTGTAACACACCACATTACTAAACGTTTTCTGTTCCCTGCCTTCATACTTTTTCCTTTCAAAGCTAGTAGGTTTCTTTTTCTCAAATTTTTTTTCATTGGTGTAGAAGTTTTTCTTTTCTACTACCTTCCCAACCACCTCATCTGAAATCTTTTTATCCTGTTAGAGGGTGGCTTTAGCTCAACGTTCTGAAAGTTCTGCCTTTTTCACCAAAGCAATGATATCCTTTAAACAACCTTCACCCTCCACCCACAATTTCTCTTGGAGAGTTCTATTCTTAGTATACATCACTATTTGATCTCAAATAAATCATGCAACTGTGCAAATTTACATTTTGCAGCTAATTTCTTCAAACTGGAGACATATTCTTCTATAGATTCATGTTTCTGTTGTTTCCTGTGGAAAAAAGAATGTCTGGTAACAGCAATGCACACTGACGGAGAGAAATGATCATCAAGATCTACAATTGCTGCCTTAAAAACATCTAAATCTCCCTCAGCACTCTGATGTTTATGCATTTCATTAAAAATACGTAACCCCTCAGGTCCTAAAGAGTACAACAACATTATTTTTTTCCTTTCATGAGTGAAACGCCATTTACATCTTCCAAATTCGCTATATAATTTAAAAAGTACTCCTTCCAGTCTAACATGACTGGTTCTCCAGGGATCGATAAAAACTCTTTTGGCAATTCATTTTTAAATTAGAAAGGTGAATGTCTCTATTTGGATTGGCGTCTCCTGTTGGATTGGATCTTGAAGGAGTTGCTTCAATTGACATCTTGAAGTTTGAGTATGCCAAATAAAAAATAGTTGAAAGAACTCTAAAAGTCAAAAGTACTGAAATGCTAAAAACATTAAAGACTGTCTTCAAGAAAAACGAAAATAATAATTAAAACTTTGTGAATGAACTTCAAGAACAAATCCTACGCTGCATGCACTTGCACAGACTGCACTTCCTGTAATATGTGCCTGAAATTGTGCTTCCAGTAAAATGCGCTCGAAATCAAAGTCAAAATAAAAGATAAATACCCAGACGCTGAAACTGTGAAGACGCTCTTCGTTTCTGTGATCGCGTTGTCAAGACAACCACAAAATGGTGAGCGTGATTACGATTATGGACGTCGACGCATTGCCGTCAGAATCACGCGAGCGCGCCTCGCGTTCAGTTTTCCTGAAGCTTCGCTTGTGCGCGATTTGAAAATGATGAGAGCGCGGCACTCGTGAAATCTGGTAAGCGTTGCAGCAGCTATTTAAAACAAAACAACGCTTGGGGAATGAATTACACGGGGTAGATTTGTCACAAAACTTCAGCCGCTCGCTCTTCAAAGCTCGTTCAACAGCCGGTCATTTCCAAAATTATTCCTTTTCTTTTATGTTGAAAAACAGTCATCCATTAAAATGTACACGCGAAGGTTGCAGTTTTGAGCCTTCGAGCCACAACGTTCGTCACTTCACCAGTACGCAATTCCCAAACGTGAATCACTTTTCAGACTAATTCCTTAACATCAGGTACTCACGATTTTCCAGTTGAATCTAAGAAGATTTTCAAATGATATTTGTAATGTTGTACTGGTAGTTAAACGACGTTGTGCCCGTCCTCGTTGCCAAATCTGTAGTGACCTTCTTAATAAGATGACATCCCACAAAGTAGTTATTAAGTATTTATTTTAAGAGTAGTTCAGGAGATAAAAAGTGCATGCAGCAGATCAAGCAGGTAACAGCATAATGATCTCATAACATTCTTACCATCTGCAAAACACCATATACAAGATTCTATTACATAGTACAATTCCATTAAAAATTAAAGAAACATACAATCACCACAGAGGGACAAAGAGGGAGGAAAAGCAGGATGTAACAGACCAAAGGCTTGGGTGCAGCACTCTATGGGGCTGAACTTTGGGGCCTTGAGGACACCAAACAATTAGCCGAAAATACATTTTAAGAGATCTTCTAAATATTCCAAAGAATACTCCCTTATTGCCATCACGCATTGACCTTGGGTTAAAATCTATCTCCCATTGTGCTGCCCTAAAGGTGCTCACGTTTTGGGTGAGATTGTGGACCAGCAAAAGATGCTGTGGAAGAATTGCTGTCGCTAAAAAGGAAATCAGGTCTCTTGCCCTGGTGTGGAAGGTTAAGGGGTGGCTTCTCAAAATAGGGATGAGCAGCATGTGGGACGATATCTAAAAAAATTATTCCCCAACTAAAAACAATGTTTTGAAATTTTATTAATAATAGTTGCACTGAATCAAGGTCATTAGGCTTTTTAACTCTGTTAGTACTCTGCATTATGAACTACAGAGACCCACAAGTGAATTAGGTAAGTGCCTCCTTATTTTTACAATTTTTTAGCCAGGAGCTATCTCTTAGTGTCATTTGTTTAAATTTTCATACTGCTGCTGAGACAGTCTGCTATGGACACGTCTACAGGTACCCTGCTAGTCGACATAAGAGGGCACATGTATCATTTGAAAATTAAAATAAATGAAGGTAGGTTTTATAAAGCGCTCAATTTCCCATGGCAATCTTGGTGGTAGTCTGACAACAGAGGGAATACAAGACAGAAGACAGACCTAAAAGGGAACTATAACTTGAAAAGCTAGTTTTTAGGGGTGTTTATGAGGGAAGACAAGGCGGGACTAGTTTTTAAATGGAGAGGTAATGCATTCCATTGTTTAGTTGTCCCACGAATAAAACTTCTTCCACCCCAGCAGACTTTAAATTTGGGAACTGTGAGATTTAAGGCTGATGAAGAACATATTGGCATGGGGAAGATATCGAATGAATTTCTTTTTTAAATAGCCCGGCCGCTCATCATGCAAGGCTTTGAAGGTGAAACACAAAGCTTTGAAGTCGATACGCTTGTGAACTGGCGACCAATGAAGGTGAACCAGCGCCTTGGAGGCGGACTGGTGCTTAGGAATTCCAAGCAGCAGCCGAGCAGCAGAGGTCTGCAGGGTCTGTGGCTTTTTAAGTAAGGGGTTTTGAAGGTTGATGTGTGGGGCATAGCAATAATCTCTTTTAGAGAGAGTGAGGGCGGTCACCACTAGTTTCCTCAACTCAAGTGGAATGAAGAGCAGGTTCTTTCTCAGGATTTTTGAGTAAGAAAAGTGGAGGAAGTGACTGCGATTACCTGCTTGACAAATGACAAGTCCTTGTCAAAGACAACACCCAGGTTTATCACTTTTGTTGATGGGAGAGGGATATTTTCTACTCAGGTGCCCACCAGGTTGGAGACCAGAAGGAATCCTTGTTGTCCAACAACAAGACTTATGTTTTGTCAGAATTTAGTTTTAGGCAATTATTTAGCATCCATTTGTTAACTTGTTGCAAACAATTGAGAACATTAGCGTCCGAATCCTGCTGATTTCCAGATACTGAGACAGCAATTTGGATGTTGTTAGCATAATTGACAAAGTAGGAAACCAAATTATTTGATCAGAGTGGCTAAGGGAGTGGCTTATAAGTTAAAAAGAGTAGGGCTCAATGATGAGCCCTGTGAAACCCTGCAAGGGAGAGAGAATGAGCTGGAGACAAAACCATCTGTGGAACAAATTGCACTCTTTCTGAAAGAAAAGAAGGGAACAGAGCTAAGGCTGTACCACCCATGGCTAAGGATTCAACACAGTCAAACCATACCTTGTGACTGACCGCATCAGAAGCGGCCGCAAGATCAAGTAAAATGAGCACTACTGGATTTCTATAAACCAAAGGTGCCCTCAGTTCCTCTGAGGCAGTGAACAGAGCCGACTCAGTGCTGTGCTGGCCTTGAAATCCAAATTGCGAGTGGTCCAGTAGGTAATTGGCTTCCAAATACTGAGTCAGTTCCTTGTTAATAGCTTTTTCCATGATTTTTTATGGGAAAGGAACACGCGAGATGGGATGGAAGTTGCTCGCAACTGATGAGTTAAGTTGCGTTTTTTTAAACAGAGGTAAAATTGACGCTACTTTCCGTTTAGAACAGAAGGAACCTTGCAGAAACATTCCATTGAAAATCTTGGTTAGATGGTCAGCAACGGTGGCAGAGGCCAACTGAAGAGTTGCCAGTGGACAAGGGTCAAAAGGAGATCCAGACCGAGTAGTGAGGATGAAGCCTGCACTTGGCCCACCGATAACTGAGCAAAAGAGGAAAAGGACGGTGGAATGGAAGCAGACAAAATCGACACAGGGTTCTGAGGTGTCTCCAAACCATGAGCTGAGATCACCGTCACCTGCATTCATGATGAGGCCTGTCCCAAGGAGCTGGAGAATGTGTTAAAATTTCCTAGTACCTTATCCTGGAAGGCTAGTACAATGTTATCGTAGAGAATCTGACTGCTTTTAATTTTGTCCTGATCGCTAAAATGATCATGTTTTTTTTTATTGTGGCAAACAGTTCTTTATTGGAATTTTTAGCTGAGATTATTTTCTGTGAAAAGCAGGCAGATTTTTCCACCAACATCCGGGCTTTATATTCAGGGACTTTTTTGTTTACATCTTGTTTTTTCGATAGGGTTATAGTTAAGCCTCCAGAGATGCTCTTGGCATCTACTGAGTTGCTTCAAATCTCTAAGGGGCATATTAACAAGGGCTTAATCGCATGTTAGCACCCTTTTTCCCGACGCCTCCCTTTGAATCTCTAATGAGATGTAAAATGGGCGTCACTGGGCAGTACAGCATGGCAAATATCGCTGATGTGCACATCGTGATATTTACAAGGCTGCCCTAGCATTTTAGCACACGTAAGTTTTTGGAGAAAACTGCTGTATTCTCCAAAAACTACCGTCTGCTAAAATGCTGACTTACCTATCCCTAACATTGGGATGGATTATGCTGCTATGACCACAGGGTGGTAGCAGCAAGGTTATCGCCCTTTTGCAGGGAACATCGCTGGAAAACCAGCGATGTTCCCTGCAAAACGGCGATTTCCCCGACAGTCTCTTGAATTTTTATCGCCCTGGAGCAGCGTGTTGTTGATAACGAGCTACCAGGGCGATAAATGCCAGAGATATACGGGGATGAATCACAAAGCGCTAAGCGCACTTTGTGTTATTCATCGCCGTTCCTTGCTGATATCCCCAAGATTTTGATAAAACGAGGGTTTAGAGGGAGTTAGACTCTGTGACAAAGGGCCTTCCAGGAGCCAGTTGATCTACGGCTAAGGTGAGCCAAGGGTTGTAATCTGAGATATCCTGGTCTAGAATTCTGGAGATACTAGGGAGAGAAGATTGCAGTTTGCTCTCTCGATTTTAAGGCCGGCGGGATTTAGTCAAACTAAAATTGGATTTATTGGAGGGCTTACTAGAGAGATTCAGATGGAACACTACTATGGCTTGATCTGACCAAGTTAACGGCAACCTCTCAGACAACACTAGTGCAGTGATGTCAGAGAAGATGCCGTCCAACGTATTGACGGCAGAGTGTGACCGAGAGGTGAACAGCTGGGATTAACCAGGGCTATTCATGAGGTCAATCAAACTTGCCGAGTCTCTGTCCTCCATTTTCTCCAAATGGAAATTAAAATCTCCAAGGAGAGTAAAATCAGCAAAATTGACCTTACACTCCAGCAGGTGACTAATACAGTCAAGAAAAAAAGATCTTAGGCCTGGAGTTTGATACATTAACAGCCCATTGAAAGAGAAAAGGTCACTGAGAGTGCATTTAAAAGTTAAGGCCTCAAGGTCAAAGGAGTAGCAGTGAATGGATGTGCACTAAAGATATTTTTTATATACTAGTACTAGACCGCCACCTCTCTATCCTACCCTATTCAATCTACGCAATGACCGTCGGCAGGGATGGATAAGACTAAATCTGGACCTGAGCTTTCGTCAGCCCAAGTCTTGGTGATGATAATGAGCTCAGTATTATGTCTTTGTAGTAATTCAAAGATCTCTACTTTTTTTAATAGGTGATTCAGTGTATGGCTGTAGTGTATAGAATACTTTAAAGCTGCTAACTGCAAAAGACATTATGACATTATTTGGTATGTTTGGAAGTTTTTTATTTGTGTTTTTTTGTTTTGAGGGGCCTACATTTAAACATTTCTGCTCCTGGTGATTTTTTAGTGGAGAATACTCATAAAAATGTTCTCCACTAGAAAACTAAAAAGTCATTCTTTAATGCACCCATGGTATCTATTCGCTCTCTCAAAATATGTCTTTGGCGGTGGCACCTATTTTTTCACTTTGTCATACTTTTCAATTCAATCTTAAAAGTAAAATAATGGTTCATGTAAAAATGCACAATGGTGCTTTCCGCAAAATAGGATTCATCATTGTCAATACTATATATTTAGTTTGTTTATATTATTTTATTCTATTTAGCTTTGAAAAATCCCTTGGCTTGCATACCACTATTTGCCAAAACACTTGTTGGCATATTTTGGGATATTATGTATTGTTTATCAACATCATTATGAGAAAAACAACCCTCGTGATTTGCGATGCAACGTCTGAGAAGAAACAAGGGAATTCTCCTACTTAACATTTTTCAAATCTCTCAAAGCTTTGTCAAGTACATGGCATTTCGGAAACACAATTTTTGGGGGAAGAAGAAGGGCCAGATGAACATAGGTAATCGTTTGTGATTACCAAATAGCAAATGTTTGCGATTCGCTATTTGGTAATTGCAAACACCCATGCACAAATGTGTGTATTATACATTTTGCGATTCCCAGTGGGTCTCAAATAAACCTACTGCATAAACATTAATGAGATAGGTCTCACTTTGCGACCCAAACATTCACTAAGGGGAAGGGGTCCCATTTCCTAATGGGTTACAACTTGAAGTTGGTGGTAAATTGCAAATGTTTTGCAATTGAATTTCGGTCGCAAAACATTCGTAGATGCCACTCCGATTCGTTATTAGGAAGGCACGCCCTAAATTCACCCCTTTCTAATACCAAATCGCAAACCCAAATTGTGATTCGGTAACCGAATCGCAATTGGGCCTTTGCACATTTAAAAATGACTTTTTGTGTTCGCAAAAGGTCCGGTTCTTCGAATTGGGCCATTTGCAAACATAAAAATTATCTGGACACTGGTCCTAAATTTTTATGATAAATGCTGACAATAACCAGTTTTAGCAATTTAACTCATTCAGTAGGACATTTTTACTGCGAAAGTCTCCCGCTGAATATTTTGCAAAGTAGAAAACATTTGGAAACTTTGCAAGGTGCCAATACTGGCAACATGTAAACTTTGAGGGTGAAAAAATCAATTGCATACTTTCTTTACTAGAGGTCTTTTGTTCCTTACTGGCTTCTGATCTTTGTTTTTTTTTTAGCTCCACAAAACCAAGGACTGACCATCACTCTGTACTGGGTCGCTCTTTACTTCAGCACAACTGTGGTCTGCCGGCTTCTAGCCGCTGTTGTAATGACCACCTCCCTACGCAAGAGGAAATGAGGTGAGAGTCGCTTTGCTCCTGCTGTCACCTTACTTTCACTGGATTGGCCCTGTTCTGCCTGAGTGGGATAATTTGCAAAATGAAAAGAATATCTATAAAGGGTTTGTGTCAGAATACTAGAGTCATATGGCAGCAAACCTCATGCTATTGCTTCTAAAACACACGTGATTTAGGGTGTGATACCCAAAAACCCAAAAACATAGTCATGTTAAAGTAAATGTGTTCATTCATCTAACTTTCCCCACTTTACCTGCAGACACTGGTCAAGTAAAAGGTAAGTCCTGTTGCATACCTGACTTTCTTCCTATGTGACACAGTCTGCTCAGCAGTGACAGTTTTTTTCTGTTTTGCAACATCTCTGCGGTCCATGCGGATGTGACGTGGCAGAGTTTTGTGTCGGGTGGGTGTATCGTGAAAGCCTGACTTCAAAATAGACTGTTAGTCATATGTAGTGGTGGGGAATTACTTAAAGTATTAGGTAGAAAAATGCAGGTTAGACCGGTATTGTCTGTAGAGGTACAGGTATCTGACACCAAATTATAAAAATAACGTGTATTTTTATCTTAATTTGGACAATAAAATAAACAAAAAAGCCAACATATAACCAGAGATATGGATTTTACAAGAAAACGTAAAACACAGCAATTCAACACTGCAGCACCTGGGAAAAAGGGGTATTGGCAATCAGTCACTTACAGGTCGAGTTGCATGGAACCGAGGGAGGGTAAAGGTCACGAGGGTCCCTGGACAACCTGTTCACTTTTACCTGGCCCGGAGAGTCCAGGTGCAGAGTTGCCCTGGCTGTCCTTGGTGCTGAATAGGAGTCGCTGGGAGATGCTTTTACACGGTGCTGCGGGGAAACAAGATGCAAAAACACAACAATGCCGTCGCTGCTGACATCGGGTGAAGGTTGTATGGTGTTCGCTCTAGATGTAAAAACACAACAATGCCATCGCTGCTAACATCGGGTGAAGGTTGTATGGTGTTCCCTCAAGATGCTACATCGACTAAAGGGGTTGGCCAGACTGGCGACCAACAAGTCTAGGCAGCGGTAAGCACAGCAGATGTTTACTTTGACATTGGTGGACCCAGGGAACACGGTGGCTGCCTCGTGGAAGGCATGACTACAGTTTCCACAAAGCGCTAGACCATCTGGATTTGGCGGATCCTGTGGGGGACCCGGTGGCCAGCAATTCTTCAGGTCCGGAGCATTGTTTTACCTGCAGTTTGCAGGGGACTGCTGCCACTAGGCCAGGGGAGTCTGAGAGTACTTCAGGCTCTGCAAGTATTAATAACATAACATTTCAGGGGTCCCTCTGTCTGGGGGAACCAAGCTTTAGCCTAGGATGAGTCTCAATCACAGAGTTCCAAGAATGCTACCACAGGGCCAGAGTATCTCTCTTTTGGTTTAGTTTGGGCAAAGTCCCGTTGTTTCAGACTCATGTCTCTTATTTGGTCTGTTCAATGCTGGTTGATTCAGAACTGGGGATCTGGTGTTGGGGGCAGGAGGGGACCTTAAATCTCAGAGTTAAGGGAGTTAGGTGTGTGGGAGCAAGTAGTTAATGGACTGCTAGGCCCTGCCACTAGTCTGCCCCTTTGGTGGCCACATCTGGGGGTGTAGGTCACCTTTTCACCCAGATCCCACTATTTCTACCACTTTAAAAAATGGCATGAGTCTTCCTAAGTTGTACAGACTAGACAGCTCATGCTAGATAGCCTTTTGGAGGTGTACACCTCCTGCATACTTAATTTCCTGCCTGCCCGGGTGAAAATGTGCTTAGGGACTGTTTCCTTCACTGGGAGTAATCCCTGATGCATATCAGAGGTGGTGCAGTCTGTCAGGCTCCGTCTCCTATACTCCTCGGGGCCGTGAAGAAAGTCCTATACCCTCACCCACACGACGACCCTGAAGTCTGGGAATGAAACACAGACCACAGAAAAGTCCAGTGAGCGCGGGAAAGGAAGGGAACAGCGGGGAAGGAGATCTGAAACGACAAAGACAGATGTTTAGAACAACCCCCCCTATTGTCTCTTACAAAGATAGACCTAGCTCTATTCCTCTATGCTTGCATGAGTGTATTTCTAGCCCCCTACCTGAAAGGAAAAGTATAGGGTCTTTAAATACACGAGCACAGGCACAGGGGAATACCAGGAGCTGCCACCAGCTACAAGAAAACAAGGAACAACACACTATGAACCTATACTTCATTTTTTTTTAGAGAGATGTATGCACTGATAAACATGGCTTACATACCACAATATTTCTGTGTGCTAATCTTGGTCACAAGCTCCCTCTAATCAAGTACCCCCTGTTGATTCTCTCCTAAACTGAAGGAAATAATGTAATAACTTTGTGCAAGTAAATCATATAAGAATAAGTGAGGTTAATTCACCATACCACAGCTCCTTCCATAACCAAAAGAAAATAGTTCACATATGTAAACGTGTTTTAGTCTTTGTACTTCTTGATGCAACCTGCGAGAAACTCGCCCAACGATTTGAGCCCAAACCGCCAATGGAATCCAAAAGGCAAAAGAAGTAAGACTTTAAGTTATAGGACTAATAAACAGTCCATATCCTGATGTTGTTTGGCCTGGAAATAGCGTTTTCCTCCTGCAATGAGAAAGCGAGTCTTTCTCTTCCAACAGGGGAAAACAAACGTTAACGCTGCAGAGCAGGGAATCCAAACAAACCGAAATTCTACACCCAGCCGCGTGTACTCAGAAAGCAGGAAATTTGACACACACTCGGTCCACTCCGAGAGCGCGTGCCAACAAGAAAACAGTGTTTGTACTCACGATTTCTCCTGCTAAGCCTCGTCTTACCGACCATACCAAATAACACAGCAAGAATTATCGGCACCGTCTTTCCTATGCCGCCGGTATTTAGTTCCTGCATCAGCGTAGCTCACGTCACTACGCTGCGTTACCGCTAGGGATCTTGGGTAACGTAGTCTTTTGGGTTTTGTGAGCTGTATGTACCACGCATCTCGCGGACAGCGGCACCACATTGCGCCGATCTTGACAGTACATCCCCCTTCACAAGGGGCGCTGTCCAGCAGCTGGTTTGGATGGAAACCTAGTATGGAATCGAGCCACGGGCCGAGGTGCGTGAACCGAATCCACCGGCTCCCATGAGTTCTCCTCCGGGCCAAACCCTTTCCAAGCAATCAGATACTGCAGATGCCCCCTCACCCACCTGGAGTCAAGAACCCTGCGCACCTCATACTCCTGATCCTGCTGCACCCATATAGGTAGTGGAGCCCTGCGTACAGGTGCCAAAGAGGGCTTCAGCAACGATACGTGAAAAACAGGATGTATCTTGAAATGAGCAGGCAAACGCAACCTCACAGACACAGGATTCACTCTGCCCACCACCCGGTAGGGACCAATAAACCGTGGGTTAAACACACTATGTTTCCTAAACCTAATGTGTTTCGTAGACAACCATACAAGGTCGCCCTTCTTATACTCAGGGCACGGCCTACGATGTTTGTCAGCCTGTGTTATTTACCTCACTTTAGCTTGAGCTAGATTACTCTGCGTCGCCAGAAGTATTCGGCGTATGCGTGATAATCTAGCCCTGACGTCTGGCAGCCTGACCGTATCGTTCGGGAGCACCAAGGGATTCACCCTAGGATGATGACCGTACGAACTGAAGAAGGGTGAGTACTGTGTGGAAGAGTGTTGAGTGCTGTTGTAAGCCATTTCCGCCAACCACAGCCAATCCACCCAGGAGTCCGTATCGGCCTGCACATAGCAACGGAGGTATTGTTTTAGGGTTTGATTTAATCTCTCCGTTTGGCCGTCTGTTTGAGGATGAAAGCTAGTGGACAAAGAAGATGTTATATGAAGAGCAGAACACCAGACTTTCCAAAAGTGAGCAGTAAATTGAGCCCCTCTATCTGAAACTATCACCCTCGGGAGTCCGTGTAACCTCACCACATGCACCAACAGCAGCTGGGCCAGACGACCTGCCGTAGGGACCTGATCACATGCTATAAAGTGTCCCATTTTTGTGAGATAGTCCACTACCACCAAGATGGTCATCATGCCTTGGTCTTTCGGAAGTCCAACGATGAAATCCACGGAGAAGCTTTCCCAAGGCTCTCCAGGTGTGGGCAATGGTTTTAAATATCCCTGAGGTGGTTGACGGTCTGACTTCATTCGGGCACATTGCGTACAGTTTTTTCCCCATTGACACAGATCGAGTCGTATTGAGGGCCACCAGAATTGTCTCAAAGCCTTCTCAAGTGTTTTCACGTATCCCATATGACCTGCACTAGGCGTCTCGTGGCACCAAGAAAACACAGTTCTTTGCAGGGATTTTGTGGGTACCAGCACTTGTGTTCCTTTCATGGCCACCCCCTGTTTCATTTTCCATTCTGGATGGAAATGAAGCCAGGTTCTCCAAACACAGGATTGAGTTCCAGTTTGTACAGCTTGCAGAAAGTCTCTAGATTGAGCAACGCACACCACTTTTGAGGGATCAATGATGGAGCGATTCTGGGTCGTAGTATGTAGAACGGGATTTTCTTGCCTAGTCAGTGCATCCGCTTTTTTATTGTTGATACCTGGTCTGTACGTAACCACAAACCTGAATTCCTCAAAAAACAACATCCAGCGTAACTGTCTGGGAGTAAGATGGCGGGCTGATCGCATGAACTGCAAATTGCGATGGTCTGTATAGACAGTGACTAGATGTGTAGCTCCCAATAACCAATGTCTCCACTCTACGAACGCATCCCGTATGGCCAGCAGCTCTTTCTCTGCTATTGTGTAATTTATCTCTGCTGGACTGAGTTTCCTTGACATGAATGCAATAGGATGCATGTTTCCGGTGGTTTCATTCCTCTGTGATAAAACAGCTCCTAATGCAACTTCGGAGGCGTCTGCTTCCACCACGAAGGGTAGGTCTGGATTGGCATGAGTCAGGACAGGAGCACTGGTAAACGCATCCTTTAATCCATCAAACGCACCTTGTGCTTCCGCTCCCCAGAGAAATGGAACATTCTTTTTTGTAAGACGAGTGAGAGGAGTTACCAAGGCAGAAAACCCACGTATAAAACGCCTATAAAAGTTGGCGAAGCCTAGCAGGCGCTGTATGTCCTTGACATTACAGGGACGGGGCCAGTCCTTTATAGCTTTCACTTTTCTTTCTGCCATCACCTGACCAGACGGTGTAAGTATCACCCCAAGAAATTCAACGGTGGTCACGTGGAACTCAAATTTCGTGATCTTGCAATACAGATGATGATGGAGTAAGGCCTGTAACACCTGACTCACGTGGGATGGATGTTCCTCCGTTGAGTCCGAGTACACCAAGATGTTGTCGATGTACACGACTACAAAGCGATCCAAAAAGTCTCTCAGCACCTCATTCAAAAAGAATTGAAAGGCGGCGGGGGCGTTACAAAGCCCGAAGGGCATCACCATATACTCAAACAGCCCATACCGCGTTTTGAATGCCGTCTTCCATTCGTCCCCAGATCTTATTCGGACGAGATGGTATGCACCCCTCATGTCAAGCTTGGTATACACCTTGGCAAATCTCACCTGTTCTAACAAAACAGGGATCAATGGTAACGGGTACTGGTTCTTAATTGTGATAGAATTCAAGGCACGATAGTCGATGCAACATCTTTTGTCACCATTTGCTTTGGGAATAAAGAACAAAGGCGACGACGCAGGAGATCTTGAAGGTCGTATATACCCGATTGCCAGATATTTGTCCAGATAAGCACGTAAGAGCGCACCGTGAGAGCGTACAGTCTTCCATTTGGTACAACCGATCCTGGAGTTAGGTCGATTCGGCAATCGTAGGATCGATGCGGTGGAAGAGCCTCGGCTTGTGTATCGCTGAACACCTTTTCGAATGCCTTGTAACAGGAGGGCAGTACCACTTCCTTCTCTTCAGCAGTGGCGATGCTATGAAAAGAGGCCAAAACCCGGGACGGGTCGTCAGACACCAACAGACACTTTTCTTTGCAAAAATCAGACCCAAAACTGATCGTTTTAGAAATCCAATGTATATGTGGTTCATGTCGTTGAAGCAACGGAAGCCCCAATATGATTCCGTATTGCGGGGCCTAGATAATGTTGAAGGATAATGTCTCACGGTGTATCCCCTTGTATACGAGCAGATACTCGGGCGTATGGTATTTTATAGGCCCTGCTAACAATTTGCTCCCATCCACTGCATATACCATTTCTGGTTTCTTCTTGGTAATGAGTGGGATTCCCAGCCTTTCAGCTTCTGCATAGTCCATGAAGCATCCAGTCGCCCTGGAGTCCACCATCGCGTTAACTTCTTTCTCTTCTGTTACCACGAACAGAGACATCACCAAAAACACATGGCTCCTTTCCTGATCACCGCCTGGTGCAATTGAAGGGATTATTATCCTACTTGAGGGGTCCCCTTCTTTCATCCTCAAGCATGGGAGTTTTCCGACGACTTGTCAGATGCTCCAGCTGCACCTTGTCCAGTTTTATATCTTCCAGTTTTAGGCTTCACTGGGCATTCTCTCAAAAAGTGGCCTTTTTTGCCACAATACAAACACAGACCATGTTTTCTCCGATATTCTTTTTCACTAAACGTCAAGGAAGCCCTCACAGCTCCAATCTCCATGGCGTCTTGGGCAGAGGCTGGTTTTTCTCCCCCTCTATCGTAAGCCATAACCAGCGTTTCTTTTTTCTTATGTTCACCCCTCCGTTCCTTTATTCGATGATCCAGGCGCAAGGCAAGTTCAATCAGAGCGTAGCGGGTACGGGGCTGCGGATCGATGTGCGCCAAGACATCTTTCATTTCGTCATTTAAGCCTTGATAGAACAACGCGGATTGTTTGGCTTCTGGCCAATCTGTTTCTGCCACCAGGCGGCGAAAACTATTCAAATATGTTACAAGCTCAGTGTTGCCCTGTTTCAATACTAATAGTTCTCTATCTGCTGAAAAAGTTTCTGCCCTGCGATCAAAGGTTTTCTCGCATTCCACTCGGAATTCGTCCCAGTCATAGAGTAGAGGATCATCCCTTCTAATGACAGGAACCGCCCATTGTGCTGCTTCTCCCCCTAAATAGGAAATTAGGAAAGCCACCCGAGCCTGGTTGGTTGAAAACATCTTTGGTTTGCACATAAAGTGCAACAATACTTGGGTCATGAACACCTGGACCTTCTTATTGTCCCTATAAAACCTCTATGGAGCAGCAAGTGGTATTTGTGTTGGCATTTCCACGACCAGAGAGGCGGGAGGTGTCTGACTAGTTCCTGCGCTAAAAGGATTCCCTTGGATTCCATCCATCCTCGCCCTCAATTGTGCCGTTTCGGTTCTAGAAGCCGCCACTTCTCTATTGGAGGCTGCTAACTTAGTTTGTACTAAGGCCAGGGCTGCCAATACATCATCTAAGGACGCCATTCCTATTTCCACACAGCCAAGAGGAGAACAGTATACTTGGGCCGATAATTCTGTCAGGCTCCGTCTCCTATACTCCTCGGGCCGTGAAGAAAGTCCTATACCCTCACCCACACGACGACCCTGAAGTCTGGGAATGAAACACAGACCACAGAAAAGTCCCGTGAGCGCGGGAAAGGAAGGGAACAGCGGGGAAGGAGATCTGAAACGACAAAGACAGATGTTTAGAACAACCCCCCCCTATTGTCTCTTACAAAGATAGACCTAGCTCTATTCCTCTATGCTCGCATGAGTGTATTTCTATCCCCTACCTGAAAGGAAAAGTATAGGGTCTTTAAATACAGGAGCACAGGCACAGGGGAATACCAGGGGCTGCCACCAGCTACAAGAAAACAAGGAACAACACACTATGAACCTGTATTTCGTTTTTTGAAAGAGATGTATGCACTGATAAACATGGCTTACATACCACAATATTTCTGTGTGCTAATCTTGGTCACAAGCTCCCTCTGATCAAGTACCCCCTGTTGAGTCTCTCCTAAACTGAAGGAAATAATGTAATAACTTTGTGCAAGTAAATCATATAAGAATACGTGAGGTTAATTCACCATACCACAGCTCCTTCCATAAACAAAAGAAAATAGTTCACATATGTAAACGTGTTTTAGTCTTTGTACTTCTTGATGCAACCTGCGAGAAACTCGCCCAACGATTTGAGCCCAAACAGCCAATGGAATCCAAAAGGCAAAAGAAGTAAGACTTTAAGTAATAGGACTAATCAATAGTCCATATCCTGATGTTGTTTGGCCTGGAAATAGCGTTTTCCTCCTGCAATGAGAAAGCAAGTCTTTCTCTTCCAACAGGGGAAAACGAACGTTAACGCTGCAGAGCAGGGAATCCAAACAGACCGAAATTCTACACCCAGCCGCGTGTACTCAGAAAGCAGGAAATTTGTCACACACTCGGTCCACTCCGAGAGCGCGAGCCAACAAGAAAACAGTGTTTGTACTCACGATTTCTCCTGCTAAGCCTCGTCTTACCGACCATACCAAATAACACAGCAAGAATTATCGGCACCGTCTTTCCTATGCCGCCGGTATTTAGTTCCTGCATCAGCGTAGCTCACGTCACTACGCTGCGTTACCGCAAGGGATCTTGGGTAACGTAGTCTTTGGGTTTTGTGAGCTGTATGTACCACGCATCTCGCGGACAGCGGCACCACATTGCGCCGATCTTGACACAGTCTTTGAAGCTCCCCGCCTTGATATGCCACTTCACTAGCATGTCTGGGAGGGAGGAGGTGTGACCTCCTTCCTGCCCAGGCCTTTGTTCCTCACTCCTGGGAGGGATCACACTGCCTGGCAGGAAGTCAGAATCATTTCTTGGTGCCAGCAAGTGCGGGCTTGCCAGCCAGAGCACAGAGAAGCTAGGGCAACCAGGTGGACAACCTTCAAGGTAGCCACCTAGGCGCACGCCACCTCGCCCTTGTCACAAAATGTCTATCAAGGATGAGAAGGCACGTTGTCTAATGCTGAGACCTGGGCAGCAGATTCCAGTGCACTTTCAGAGTCATAAACCTCAGCAAAAAATGGGAGGTGACCATACAAAAAGGCTCTTTCCTACACCTTATTATTGGACAAAAAAGCTGTGATGCACAATTATTTTTCACTGCAATATTAACCAACTGAGCTATATTAGAGCCCATGCTTCAGGGGAATGGAGCCAGGGAGTGTGTGGATCACTGATCCTAGGCTGTGTGCACGTGTTAAGAAGGTTTTGTGAAAGAAAATACTTTGGTTTCTTCTTACTTAAACACTTGGGCCTATAGTAGAGGCCAAAGATTCATTCTGTTTCTGATGAAGTCAAGTGATATTTCTGCATCTGATGAAGTCAAGTGATATTTCTGCTTCTGGTGAAGTGCAGTGATAGATCTGCTTCTGGTGAAGTGCAGTGATAGTTCTGTTTCTGATGAAGTGCAGTGATAGTTCTGCTTCTGATGAAGTGCAGTGATAGTTCTGTTTCTGATGAAGTGCAGTGATAGTTCTGCTTCTGATGAAGTGCAGTGATAGTTCTGCTTCTGATGAAGTGCAGTGATAGTTCTATTTCTGATGAAGTGCAGTGATAGCTCTGCTTCTGGTGAAGTGCAGTGATAGTTCTGCTTCTGGTGAAGTGCAGTGATAGCTTTGCTTCTGGTGAAGTGCAGTGATAGCTCTGCTTCTGGTGAAGTGCAGTGATAGTTCTGTTTCTGATGAAGTGCAGTGATAGTTCTGTTTCTGATGAAGTGCAGTGATAGCTCTGCTTCTGGTGAAGTGCAGTGATAGCTTTGCTTCTGGTGAAGTGCAGTGATAGCTCTGCTTCTGGTGAAGTGCAGTGATAGTCCTGCTTCTGATGAGGTCCAGTGATAGCTCTGCCTCTGATGAAGTGCAGTGATAGCCGTGCTTCAGATGAAGTGCAGTGATAGTGCTCTGATAGGCTCCAGTTGGATTATGCCAACATTCTTTACCTGGGCCTGCCAGATTACCTGCTACAGCGGCTTCAAGTGGCACAGAATGCGGCGGCCAGGGCCATTTTTGGTCTAAATAGACGTAGTAGCGTCTCTGGGCTATTGCTGGTGCTACATTGGCTGCCCATCCGCAAGCGGATTGCCTTAAAGGCTATGACCTTGGCCTATAAAGCGCTCCATGCGGTGGGGGCGAAGTATCTTCAAAAGAGACTGGCCTTTTACCATCCGGCGCGGTCGTTGAGGTCTGAATCTCTACTCTTGGCGACGGTCCCTCGGGTTAAGAGGGCCCGCCTGGGTGGCCGTTCTTTTAGTTTATTGGCCCCACAGATGTGGAATTCGTTGCCGCTCCCACTTCGGGGGGCTACCTCTCTTCTTGAGTTTAGGAAAGGGCTTAAAACCTGGCTGTTTTCACAGTAGGTTTCCAGGTTGTTCTTTTTTAATTGTTTGTTTGCTGTTCATTTCTCTTAATCTGTGCTATGTTATTCTACATTATTTCCCCTTACCTAAAGCGCCGGGACACTCTTTTTGAGTAACCGTTGCGCTATACAAACTACAAATAACATAACATAACATAACATAACATAGTTCTGCTTCGGATGAAGTGCAGTGATAGCCGTGCTTCTGATGAAGTGCAGTGATAGCTCTGCTTCTGGTGAAGTGCAGTGATAGTTCTGCTTTTGATGAAGTGCAGTGATAGATCTGCTTCTGGTGAAGTGCAGTGATAGCTCTGCTTCTGGTGAAGTGCAGTGATAGCTCTGCTTCTGGTGAAGTGCAGTGATAGTTCTGTTTCTGATGAAGTGCAGTATAGCTCTGCTTCTGGTGAAGTGCAGTGATAGCTCTGCTTCTGGTGAAGTGCAGTGATAGTTCTGTTTCTGATGAAGTGCAGTGATAGCTCTGCTTCTGGTGAAGTGCAGTGATAGCTCTGCTTCTGATGAAGTCCAGTGATAGCTCTGCCTCTGATGAAGTGCAGTGATAGCCGTGCTTCAGATGAAGTGCAGTGATAGTTCTGCTTCAGATGAAGTCCAGTGATAGCCGTGCTTCTGATAAAGTGCAGTGATAGCTCTGCTTCTGGTGAAGTGCAGTGATAGTTCTGCTTTTGATGAAGTGCAGTGATAGATCTGCTTCTGGTGAAGTGCAGTGATAGCTCTGCTTCTGGTGAAGTGCAGTGATAGCTCTGCTTCTGGTGAAGTGCAGTGATAGTTCTGTTTCTGATGAAGTGCAGTATAGCTCTGCTTCTGGTGAAGTGCAGTGATAGCTCTGCTTCTGGTGAAGTGCAGTGATAGTTCTGTTTCTGATGAAGTGCAGTGATAGCTCTGCTTCTGGTGAAGTGCAGTGATAGCTCTGCTTCTGGTGAAGTGCAGTGATAGCTTTGCTTCTGGTGAAGTGCAGTGATAGCTCTGCTTCTGGTGAAGTGCAGTATAGCTCTGCTTCTGGTGAAGTGCAGTGATAGTTCTGTTTCTGATGAAGTGCAGTGATAGCTCTGCTTCTGGTGAAGTGCAGTGATAGCTCGCCTTCTGATGAAGTGCAGTGATAGCTCTGCTTCTGGTGAAGTGCAGTATAGCTCTGCTTCTGATGAAGTGCAGTGATAGCTCTGCTTCTGGTGAAGTGCAGTGATAGCTCTGCTTCTGGTGAAGTGCAGTATAGCTCTGCTTCTGGTGAAGTGCAGTGATAGTTCTGTTTCTGATGAAGTGCAGTGATAGTTCTGTTTCTGATGAAGTGCAGTATAGCTCTGCTTCTGGTGAAGTGCAGTGATAGCTTTTCTTCTGGTGAAGTGCAGTGATAGTTCTGTTTCTGATGAAGTGCAGTGATAGCTCTGTTTCTGGTGAAGTGCAGTGATAGCACTGCTTCTGGTGAAGTGCAGTGATAGTTCTGCTTCTGGTGAAGTGCAGTGATAGCTCTGCTTCTGGTGAAGTGCAATGATAGCTCTGCTTCTGGTGAAGTGCAGTGATAGCTCTGCTTCTGGTGAAGTGCAGTGATAGTTCTGTTTCTGATGAAGTGCAGTATAGCTCTGCTTCTGGTGAAGTGCAGTGATAGCTCTGCTTCTGGTGAAGTGCAGTGATAGCTCTGCTTCTGGTGAAGTGCAGTATAGCTCTGCTTCTGGTGAAGTGCAGTGATAGTTCTGTTTCTGGTGAAGTGCAGTATAGCTCTGCTTCTGGTGAAGTGCAGTGATAGTTCTGTTTCTGATGAAGTGCAGTGATAGCTCTGCTTCTGGTGAAGTGCAGTGATAGCTCTGCTTCTGTTGAAGTGCAGTGCTAGCTCTGCTTCTGGTGAAGTGCAGTATAGCTCTGCTTCTGATGAAGTGCAGTGATAGCTCTGCTTCTGGTGAAGTGCAGTGATAGCTCTGCTTCTGGTGAAGTGCAGTATAGCACTGCTTCTGGTGAAGTGCAGTGATAGTTCTGTTTCTGATGAAGTGCAGTGATAGCTCTGCTTCTGGTGAAGTGCAGTGATAGCTCTGCCTCTGATGAAGTGCAGTGATAGCTCTGCTTCTGGTGAAGTGCAGTGATAGTTCTGCTTTTGGTGAAGTGCAGTGATAGCTCTGCTTCTGATGAAGTGCAGTGATAGCTCTGCCTCTGATGAAGTGCAGTGCTAGCTCTGCCTCTGATGAAGTGCAGTGATAGTTCTGCTTCTGATGAAGTGCAGTGATAGCTCTGCTTCTGGTGAAGTGCAGTGATAGTTCTGCTTCTGATGAAGTGCAGTGATAGTTCTGCTTCTGATGAAGTGCAGTGAAAGTTCTGCTTCTGATGAAGTGCAGTGATAGTTCTGCTTCTGATGAAGTGCAGTGATAGTTCTGCTTCTGATGACGTGCAGTGATAGTTCTGCTTCTGGTGAAGTGCAGTGATAGATCTGCTTCTGATGAAGTGCAGTGATAGTTCTGCTACTGATGAAGAACAGTGATAGTTCTGCTTCTGATGAAGTGCAGAGATAGTTCCTCTGATGAAGTGCAGTGATAGATCTGCTTCTGATGAAGTGCGGTGATAGTTCTGCTTCTGATGTAGTGCAGTGATAGTTCTGCTTCTGATGAAGTGCAGGGATAGTTCTGCTTTTTCTGAAGTGCAGTGATAGCTCTGCCTCTGATGAAGTGCAGTGCTAGCTCTGCCTCTGATGAAGTGCAGTGATAGTTCTGCTTCTGATGAAGTGCAGTGATAGCTCTGCTTCTGGTGAAGTGCAGTGATAGCTCTGCTTCTGATGAAGTGCAGTGATAGCTCTGCCTCTGATGAAGTGCAGTGCTAGCTCTGCCTCTGATGAAGTGCAGTGATAGTTCTGCTTCTGAGGAAGTGCAGTGATAGCTCTGCTTCTGGTGAAGTGCAGTGATAGTTCTGCTTCTGATGAAGTGCTGTGAAAGTTCTGCTTCTGATGAAGTGCAGTGAAAGTTCTGCTTCTGATGAAGTGCAGTGATAGTTCTGCTTCTGATGAAGTGCAGTGATAGTTCTGCTTCTGATGAAGTGCAGTGATAGTTCTGCTTCTGATGACGTGCAGTGATAGTTCTGCTTCTGGTGAAGTGCAGTGATAGATCTGCTTCTGATGAAGTGCAGTGATAGTTCTGCTTCTGATGAAGAACAGTGATAGTTCTGCTTCTGATGAAGTGCAGAGATAGTTCCTCTGATGAAGTGCAGTGATAGATCTGCTTCTGATGAAGTGCGGTGATAGTTCTGCTTCTGATGTAGTGCAGTGATAGTTCTGCTTCTGATGAAGTGCAGTGATAGTTCTGCTTTTGGTGAAGTGCAGTGATAGCTCTGCTTCTGATGAAGTGCAGTGATAGCTCTGCCTCTGATGAAGTGCAGTGCTAGCTCTGCCTCTGATGAAGTGCAGTGATAGTTCTGCTTCTGATGAAGTGCAGTGATAGTTCTGCTTCTGATGAAGTGCAGTGATAGTTCTGCTTCTGATGAAGTGCAGTGATAGTTCTGCTTCTGATGAAGTGCAGTGATAGTTCTGCTTCTGGTGAAGTGCAGTGATAGATCTGCTTCTGATGAAGTGCAGTGATAGTTCTGCTTCTGATGAAGAACAGTGATAGTTCTGCTTCTGATGAAGTGCAGCGATAGTTCCTCTGATGAAGTGCAGTGATAGATCTGCTTCTGATGAAGTGCGGTGATAGTTCTGCTTCTGATGTAGTGCAGTGATAGTTATGCTTCTGATGAAGTGCAGTGATAGCTCTGCCTCTGATGAAGTTCAGTGATAGCTCTGCTTCTGGTGAAGTGCAGTGATAGTTCTGCTTTTGGTGAAGTGCAGTGATAGCTCTGCTTCTGATGAAGTGCAGTGATAGCTCTGCCTCTGATGAAGTGCAGTGCTAGCTCTGCCTCTGATGAAGTGCAGTGATAATTCTGCTTCTGATGAAGTGCAGTGATAGCTCTGCTTCTGGTGAAGTGCAGTGATAGTTCTGCTTCTGATGAAGTGCAGTGATAGTTCTTCTTCTGATGAAGTGCAGTGATAGTTCTGCTTCTGATGAAGTGCAGTGATAGTTCTGCTTCTGATGAAGTGCAGTGATAGTTCTGCTTCTGATGAAGTGCAGTGATAGTTCTGCTTCTGATGACGTGCAGTGATAGTTCTGCTTCTGATGAAGTGCAGTGATAGTTCTGCTTCTGATGAAGTGCAGTGATAGTTCTGCTTCTGATGAAGTGCAGTGATAGTTCTGCTTCTGGTGAAGTGCAGTGATAGTTCTGCTTCTGATGAAGTGCAGTGATAGCTCTGCTTCTGGTGAAGTGCAGTGATAGTTCTGCTTTTGGTGAAGTGCAGTGATAGCTCTGCTTCTGATGAAGTGCAGTGATAGCTCTGCCTCTGATGAAGTGCAGTGCTAGCTCTGCCTCTGATGAAGTGCAGTGATAGTTCTGCTTCTGATGAAGTGCAGTGATAGCTCTGCTTCTGGTGAAGTGCAGTGATAGTTCTGCTTCTGATGAAGTGCAGTGATAGTTCTTCTTCTGATGAAGTGCAGTGATAGTTCTGCTTCTGATGAAGTGCAGTGATAGTTCTGCTTCTGATGACGTGCAGTGATAGTTCTGCTTCTGATGAAGTGCAGTGATAGTTCTGCTTCTGATGAAGTGCAGTGATAGTTCTGCTTCTGATGAAGTGCAGTGATAGTTCTGCTTCTGGTGAAGTGCAGTGATAGTTCTGCTTCTGGTGAAGTGCAGTGATAGTTTTGCTTCTGGTGAAGTGCAGTGATAGTTCTGCTTCTGGTGAAGTGCAGTGATAGTTCTGCTTCTGGTGAAGTGCAGTGATAGTTCTGCTTCTGGTGAAGTGCATTGATAGTTCTGCTTCTGGTGTAGTGCAGTGATAGTTCTGCTTCTGGTGAAGGGCAGTGATAGTTCTGCTTCTGATGACGTGCAGTGATAGTTCTGCTTCTGATGGAGTGCAGTGATAGTTCTGCTTCTGATGAAGTGCAGTGATAGTTCTGCTTCTGATGTAGTGCAGTGATAGTTCTGCTTCTGATGAAGTGCAGCGTTAGCTCTGCTTCTGGTGAAGTGCAGCGATAGCTCTGCCTCTGATGAAGTGCAGCGATAGCTCTGCTTCTGGTGAAGTGCAGTGATAGTTCTGCTTTTGGTGAAGTGCAGTGCTAGCTCTGCCTCTGATGAAGTGCAGTGATAGTTCTGCTTCTGATGACGTGCAGTGATAGTTCTGCTTCTGATGAAGTGCAGTGATAGTTCTGCTTCTGATGAAGTGCAGTGATAGTTCTGCTTCTGATGAAGTGCAGTGATAGTTCTGCTTCTGATGAAGTGCAGTGATAGTTCTGCTTCTGGTGAAGTGCAGTGATAGTTCTGCTTCTGATGAAGTGCAGTGATAGTTCTGCTTCTGGTGAAGTGCAGTGATAGTTCTGCTTCTGATGAAGTGCAGTGATAGCTCTGCTTCTGGTGAAGTGCAGTGATAGCTCTGCTTCTGGTGAAGTGCAGTGATAGCTCTGCTTCTGGTGAAGTGCAGTGATAGCTCTGCTTCTGGTAAAGTGCAGTATAGCTCTGCTTCTGGTGAAGTGCAGTGATAGCTCTGCTTCTGGTGAAGGTCAGTGATAGATCTGCTTCTGGTGAAGTGCAGTGATAGCTCTGCTTCTGGTGAAGTGCAGTGATAGCTCTGCTTCTGGTGAAGGTCAGTGATAGTTCTGTTTCTGATGAAGTGCAGTGATAGTTCTGCTTCTGGTGAAGTGCAGTAATAACTCTGCTTCTGATGAAGTGCAGTGATAGTTCTGATTCTGGTGAAGTGCAGTGATGGTTCTGCTTCTAGTGAAGTGCAGTGATAGCTCTGCTTCTGATGAAGTGCAGTGATAGCTCTGCTTCTGATGAAGTACAATGATAGCTCTGCTTCTGGTGAAGTGCAGTGATAGCTCTGCTTCTGGTGAAGTGCAGTGATAGCTCTGCTTCTGGTGAAGTGCAGTGATAGCTCTGTTTCTGATGAAGTACAATGATAGCTCTGCTTCTGGTTAAGTGCAGTGATAGCTCTGCTTCTGCTGAAGTGCAGTGATAGCTCTGCTTCTGGTGAAGTGCAGTGATAGTTCTGTTTCTGATGAAGTGCAGTATAGCTCTGTTTCTGCTGAAGTGCAGTGATAGCTCTGCTTCTGGTGAAGTGCAGTGATAGTTCTGCTTCTGGTGAAGTGCAGTGATAGCTCTGCTTCGGATGAAGTGCAGTGATAGTTCTGCTTCTGAGGAAGTGCAGTGATAGTTCTGCTTCAGATGAAGTGCAGTGATAGTTCTGCTTCTGATGAAGTGCAGTGATAGTTCTGCTGCTGATGAAGTGCAGTGATAGTTCTGCTTCTGGTGAAGTTCAGTGATAGTTCTGCTTCTAATGAAGTGCAGTGATAGTTCTGCTTCTGATGTAGTGCAGTGATAGTTCTGCTTCTGATGAAGTGCAGCGATAGCTCTGCTTCTGGTGAAGTGCAGTGATAGCTCTGCCTCTGGTGAAATGCGGTGATAGCTCTGCTTCTGGTGAAGTGCAGTGATAGTTCTGCTTTTGGTGAAGTGCAGTGAAAGCTCTGCTTCTGATGAAGTGCAGTGATAGCTCTGCCTCTGATGAAGTGCAGTGCTAGCTCTGCCTCTGATGAAGTGCAGTGATAGTTCTGCTTCTGATGAAGTGCAGTGATAGCTCTGCTTCTGGTGAAGTGCAGTGATAGTTCTGCTTCTGATGAAGTGCAGTGATAGTTCTGCTTCTGATGAAGTGCAGTGATAGTTCTGCTTCTGGTGAAGTGCAGTGATAGTTCTGCTTCTGATGAAGTGCGGTGATAGTTCTGCTTCTGGTGAAGTGCAGTGATAGTTCTGCTTCTGATGAAGTGCAGTGATAGTTCTGCTTCTGGTGAAGTGCAGTGATAGCTCTGCTTCTGGTGAAGTGCAGTGATAGCTCTGCTTCTGGTAAAGTGCAGTATAGCTCTGCTTCTGGTGAAGTGCCGTGATAGCTCTGCTTCTGGTGAAGGTCAGTGATAGATCTGCTTCTGGTGAAGTGCAGTGATAGCTCTGCTTCTGGTGAAGTGCAGTGATAGCTCTGCTTCTGGTGAAGGTCAGTGATAGTTCTGTTTCTGATGAAGTGCAGTGATAGTTCTGCTTCTGGTAAAGTGCAGTAATAACTCTGCTTCTGATGAAGTGCAGTGATAGTTCTGATTCTGGTGAAGTGCAGTGATGGTTCTGCTTCTAGTGAAGTGCAGTGATAGCTCTGCTTCTGATGAAGTGCAGTGATAGCTCTGCTTCTGATGAAGTACAATGATAGCTCTGCTTCTGGTGAAGTGCAGTGATAGCTCTACTTCTGGTGAAGTGCAGTGATAGCTCTGCTTCTGGTGAAGTGCAGTGATAGCTCTGTTTCTGATGAAGTACAATGATAGCTCTGCTTCTGGTGAAGTGCAGTGATAGCTCTGCTTCTGCTGAAGTGCAGTGATAGCTCTGCTTCTGGTGAAGTGCAGTGATAGTTCTGTTTCTGATGAAGTGCAGTATAGCTCTGCTTCTGCTGAAGTGCAGTGATAGCTCTGCTTCTGGTGAAGTGCAGTGATAGTTCTGCTTCTGGTGAAGTGCAGTAATAACTCTGCTTCTGATGAAGTGCAGTGATAGTTCTGATTCTGGTGAAGTGCAGTGATGGTTCTGCTTCTAGTGAAGTGCAGTGATAGCTCTGCTTCTGATGAAGTGCAGTGATAGCTCTGCTTCTGATGAAGTACAATGATAGCTCTACTTCTGGTGAAGTGCAGTGATAGCTCTGCTTCTGGTGAAGTGCAGTGATAGCTCTGCTTCTGGTGAAGTGCAGTGATAGCTCTGTTTCTGATGAAGTACAATGATAGCTCTGCTTCTGGTGAAGTGCAGTGATAGCTCTGCTTCTGCTGAAGTGCAGTGATAGCTCTGCTTCTGGTGAAGTGCAGTGATAGTTCTGTTTCTGATGAAGTGCAGTATAGCTCTGTTTCTGCTGAAGTGCAGTGATAGCTCTGCTTCTGGTGAAGTGCAGTGATAGTTCTGCTTCTGGTGAAGTGCAGTGATAGCTCTGCTTCGGATGAAGTGCAGTGATAGTTCTGCTTCTGAGGAAGTGCAGTGATAGTTCTGCTTCAGATGAAGTGCAGTGATAGTTCTGCTTCTGATGAAGTGCAGTGATAGTTCTGCTTCTGATGAAGTGCAGTGATAGTTCTGCTTCTGGTGAAGTGCAGTGATAGTTCTGCTTCTAATGAAGTGCAGTGATAGTTCTGCTTCTGATGTAGTGCAGTGATAGTTCTGCTTCTGATGAAGTGCAGCGATAGCTCTGCTTCTGGTGAAGTGCAGTGATAGCTCTGCCTCTGGTGAAATGCGGTGATAGCTCTGCTTCTGGTGAAGTGCAGTGATAGTTCTGCTTTTGGTGAAGTGCAGTGAAAGCTCTGCTTCTGATGAAGTGCAGTGATAGCTCTGCCTCTGATGAAGTGCAGTGCTAGCTCTGCCTCTGATGAAGTGCAGTGATAGTTCTGCTTCTGATGAAGTGCAGTGATAGCTCTGCTTCTGGTGAAGTGCAGTGATAGTTCTGCTTCTGATGAAGTGCAGTGATAGTTCTGCTTCTGATGAAGTGCAGTGATAGTTCTGCTTCTGGTGAAGTGCAGTGATAGTTCTGCTTCTGATGAAGTGCGGTGATAGTTCTGCTTCTGGTGAAGTGCAGTGATAGTTCTGCTTCTGATGAAGTGCAGTGATAGTTCTGCTTCTGGTGAAGTGCAGTGATAGCTCTGCTTCTGGTGAAGTGCAGTGATAGCTCTGCTTCTGGTAAAGTGCAGTATAGCTCTGCTTCTGGTGAAGTGCCGTGATAGCTCTGCTTCTGGTGAAGGTCAGTGATAGATCTGCTTCTGGTGAAGTGCAGTGATAGCTCTGCTTCTGGTGAAGTGCAGTGATAGCTCTGCTTCTGGTGAAGGTCAGTGATAGTTCTGTTTCTGATGAAGTGCAGTGATAGTTCTGCTTCTGGTAAAGTGCAGTAATAACTCTGCTTCTGATGAAGTGCAGTGATAGTTCTGATTCTGGAGAAGTGCAGTGATGGTTCTGCTTCTAGTGAAGTGCAGTGATAGCTCTGCTTCTGATGAAGTGCAGTGATAGCTCTGCTTCTGATGAAGTACAATGATAGCTCTGCTTCTGGTGAAGTGCAGTGATAGCTCTACTTCTGGTGAAGTGCAGTGATAGCTCTGCTTCTGGTGAAGTGCAGTGATAGCTCTGTTTCTGATGAAGTACAATGATAGCTCTGCTTCTGGTGAAGTGCAGTGATAGCTCTGCTTCTGCTGAAGTGCAGTAATAGCTCTGCTTCTGGTGAAGTGCAGTGATAGTTCTGTTTCTGATGAAGTGCAGTATAGCTCTGCTTCTGCTGAAGTGCAGTGATAGCTCTGCTTCTGGTGAAGTGCAGTGATAGTTCTGCTTCTGGTGAAGTGCAGTGATAGCTCTGCTTCGGATGAAGTGCAGTGATAGTTCTGCTTCTGAGGAAGTGCAGTGATAGTTCTGCTTCTGATGAAGTGCAGTGATAGTTCTGCTTCTGATGAAGTGCAGTGATAGTTCTGCTTCTGATGAAGTGCAGTGATAGTTCTGCTTCTGATGAAGTGCAGTGATAGCTCTGCTTTGGTTGAAGTGCAGTGATAGTTCTGCTTCTGATGAAGTGCAGTCATACATTCTGCTTCTGATGAAGTGCAGTATAGCTCTGCTTCTGGTGAAGTGCAGTGCGAGTTCTGCTTCTGGTGAAGTGCAGTGATAGATCTGCTTCTGATGAAGTGCAGTGATAGCTCTGCTTCTGGTGAAGTGCAGTGATAGTTCTGCTTCTGATGAAGTGCAGTGCTAGTTCTGCTTCTGGTGAAGTGCAGTGATAGTTCTGCTTCTGATGAAGTGCAGTGATAGTTCTGCTTCTGATGAAGTGCAGTGATAGCTCTGCTTCGGTTGAAGTGCAGTGATAGTTCTGCTTCTGATGAAGTGCAGTGCTAGTTCTGCTTCTGGTGAAGTGCAGTGATAGTTCTGCTTCTGATGAAGTGCAGTGATAGTTCTGCTTCTGATGAAGTGCAGTGATAGTTCTGCTTCTGATGAAGTGCAGTGCTAGTTCTGCTTCTGGTGAAGTGCAGTGATAGTTCTGCTTCTGATGAAGTGCAGTGATAGTTCTGCTTCTGGTGAAGTGCAGTGATAGTTCTGCTTCTGATGAAGTGCAGTCATAGTTCTGCTTCTGGTGAAGTGCAGTGATAGCTCTGCTTCTGGTGAAGTGCAGTGATAGCTCTGCTTCTGGTAAAGTGCAGTATAGCTCTGCTTCTGGTGAAGTGCCGTGATAGCTCTGCTTCTGGTGAAGGTCAGTGATAGATCTGCTTCTGGTGAAGTGCAGTGATAGCTCTGCTTCTGGTGAAGTGCAGTGATAGCTCTGCTTCTGGTGAAGGTCAGTGATAGTTCTGTTTCTGATGAAGTGCAGTGATAGTTCTGCTTCTGGTAAAGTGCAGTAATAACTCTGCTTCTGATGAAGTGCAGTGATAGTTCTGATTCTGGTGAAGTGCAGTGATGGTTCTGCTTCTAGTGAAGTGCAGTGATAGCTCTGCTTCTGATGAAGTGCAGTGATAGCTCTGCTTCTGATGAAGTACAATGATAGCTCTGCTTCTGGTGAAGTGCAGTGATAGCTCTACTTCTGGTGAAGTGCAGTGATAGCTCTGCTTCTGGTGAAGTGCAGTGATAGCTCTGTTTCTGATGAAGTACAATGATAGCTCTGCTTCTGGTGAAGTGCAGTGATAGCTCTGCTTCTGCTGAAGTGCAGTGATAGCTCTGCTTCTGGTGAAGTGCAGTGATAGTTCTGTTTCTGATGAAGTGCAGTATAGCTCTGCTTCTGCTGAAGTGCAGTGATAGCTCTGCTTCTGGTGAAGTGCAGTGATAGTTCTGCTTCTGGTGAAGTGCAGTAATAACTCTGCTTCTGATGAAGTGCAGTGATAGTTCTGATTCTGGTGAAGTGCAGTGATGGTTCTGCTTCTAGTGAAGTGCAGTGATAGCTCTGCTTCTGATGAAGTGCAGTGATAGCTCTGCTTCTGATGAAGTACAATGATAGCTCTACTTCTGGTGAAGTGCAGTGATAGCTCTGCTTCTGGTGAAGTGCAGTGATAGCTCTGCTTCTGGTGAAGTGCAGTGATAGCTCTGTTTCTGATGAAGTACAATGATAGCTCTGCTTCTGGTGAAGTGCAGTGATAGCTCTGCTTCTGCTGAAGTGCAGTGATAGCTCTGCTTCTGGTGAAGTGCAGTGATAGTTCTGTTTCTGATGAAGTGCAGTATAGCTCTGTTTCTGCTGAAGTGCAGTGATAGCTCTGCTTCTGGTGAAGTGCAGTGATAGTTCTGCTTCTGGTGAAGTGCAGTGATAGCTCTGCTTCGGATGAAGTGCAGTGATAGTTCTGCTTCTGAGGAAGTGCAGTGATAGTTCTGCTTCAGATGAAGTGCAGTGATAGTTCTGCTTCTGATGAAGTGCAGTGATAGTTCTGCTTCTGATGAAGTGCAGTGATAGTTCTGCTTCTGGTGAAGTGCAGTGATAGTTCTGCTTCTAATGAAGTGCAGTGATAGTTCTGCTTCTGATGTAGTGCAGTGATAGTTCTGCTTCTGATGAAGTGCAGCGATAGCTCTGCTTCTGGTGAAGTGCAGTGATAGCTCTGCCTCTGGTGAAATGCGGTGATAGCTCTGCTTCTGGTGAAGTGCAGTGATAGTTCTGCTTTTGGTGAAGTGCAGTGAAAGCTCTGCTTCTGATGAAGTGCAGTGATAGCTCTGCCTCTGATGAAGTGCAGTGCTAGCTCTGCCTCTGATGAAGTGCAGTGATAGTTCTGCTTCTGATGAAGTGCAGTGATAGCTCTGCTTCTGGTGAAGTGCAGTGATAGTTCTGCTTCTGATGAAGTGCAGTGATAGTTCTGCTTCTGATGAAGTGCAGTGATAGTTCTGCTTCTGGTGAAGTGCAGTGATAGTTCTGCTTCTGATGAAGTGCGGTGATAGTTCTGCTTCTGGTGAAGTGCAGTGATAGTTCTGCTTCTGATGAAGTGCAGTGATAGTTCTGCTTCTGGTGAAGTGCAGTGATAGCTCTGCTTCTGGTGAAGTGCAGTGATAGCTCTGCTTCTGGTAAAGTGCAGTATAGCTCTGCTTCTGGTGAAGTGCCGTGATAGCTCTGCTTCTGGTGAAGGTCAGTGATAGATCTGCTTCTGGTGAAGTGCAGTGATAGCTCTGCTTCTGGTGAAGTGCAGTGATAGCTCTGCTTCTGGTGAAGGTCAGTGATAGTTCTGTTTCTGATGAAGTGCAGTGATAGTTCTGCTTCTGGTAAAGTGCAGTAATAACTCTGCTTCTGATGAAGTGCAGTGATAGTTCTGATTCTGGTGAAGTGCAGTGATGGTTCTGCTTCTAGTGAAGTGCAGTGATAGCTCTGCTTCTGATGAAGTGCAGTGATAGCTCTGCTTCTGATGAAGTACAATGATAGCTCTGCTTCTGGTGAAGTGCAGTGATAGCTCTACTTCTGGTGAAGTGCAGTGATAGCTCTGCTTCTGGTGAAGTGCAGTGATAGCTCTGTTTCTGATGAAGTACAATGATAGCTCTGCTTCTGGTGAAGTGCAGTGATAGCTCTGCTTCTGCTGAAGTGCAGTAATAGCTCTGCTTCTGGTGAAGTGCAGTGATAGTTCTGTTTCTGATGAAGTGCAGTATAGCTCTGCTTCTGCTGAAGTGCAGTGATAGCTCTGCTTCTGGTGAAGTGCAGTGATAGTTCTGCTTCTGGTGAAGTGCAGTGATAGCTCTGCTTCGGATGAAGTGCAGTGATAGTTCTGCTTCTGAGGAAGTGCAGTGATAGTTCTGCTTCTGATGAAGTGCAGTGATAGTTCTGCTTCTGATGAAGTGCAGTGATAGTTCTGCTTCTGATGAAGTGCAGTGATAGTTCTGCTTCTGATGAAGTGCAGTGATAGCTCTGCTTTGGTTGAAGTGCAGTGATAGTTCTGCTTCTGATGAAGTGCAGTCATACATTCTGCTTCTGATGAAGTGCAGTATAGCTCTGCTTCTGGTGAAGTGCAGTGCGAGTTCTGCTTCTGGTGAAGTGCAGTGATAGATCTGCTTCTGATGAAGTGCAGTGATAGCTCTGCTTCTGGTGAAGTGCAGTGATAGTTCTGCTTCTGATGAAGTGCAGTGCTAGTTCTGCTTCTGGTGAAGTGCAGTGATAGTTCTGCTTCTGATGAAGTGCAGTGATAGTTCTGCTTCTGATGAAGTGCAGTGATAGCTCTGCTTCGGTTGAAGTGCAGTGATAGTTCTGCTTCTGATGAAGTGCAGTGCTAGTTCTGCTTCTGGTGAAGTGCAGTGATAGTTCTGCTTCTGATGAAGTGCAGTGATAGTTCTGCTTCTGATGAAGTGCAGTGATAGTTCTGCTTCTGATGAAGTGCAGTGCTAGTTCTGCTTCTGGTGAAGTGCAGTGATAGTTCTGCTTCTGATGAAGTGCAGTGATAGTTCTGCTTCTGGTGAAGTGCAGTGATAGTTCTGCTTCTGGTGAAGTGCAGTGATAGTTCGGCTTCTGGTGAAGTGCAGTGAGTTTCTCTCGTAGCCTCTGTAGGTTGCTTTCCCATGGCTGTTTTGTTGGTACATAAATGTCAGTGCCTTCTTTGTTACCCCCTTTTAAGATATAACAATTTGTTAAGTTATATATGTTTGATTATCTTAAAGGTTGTATTTTTCTCTTGCTTTCCACAGGCAGCTCTTTGGTGTTTTGATACTTCTCTGTACCTCCATGGCTGCTCGTTACAACGCTGGGGTTGGTAAGAAGCTGAGATGACCCCAGGAACCCTCTGTGGTGCCTCTTGTCAGGAGCAGTCAGGAGAGACAGACCAGAGCCACACAGACAACACACTGGAAGGGAAGCAAAAGAGAAAGAACAAGACACACATTCTATAATTCAACCTGGAAGATAGACTGGAGCGGCCAAGCACCAGCCGCGGTGCAGCAGACCCCATGGATGACTGGAGCATAGAAACGGATGGAAAACAGTGTGAACAGAACTAATCTAATAACACATCAATGGACCAGCAAAGAAGTGAGTGGCCTGGGAGCAGTAGTGTTCCGCTGGGAGACACTCACAAAGACATTTCAAGGAAACAAAGTAGAAAACCAAGAAAGAACGGAGAAGAAGATGAGTGGGGGAGAGCACCGGATCAGATGAGGAGGGAGTGGGGGGAGGCGAGCAGGTGGGGTGAGAGAAAGGAGTGTTATACACTGAATGCTAAAATACAATTGAAAAGTAGTCCCTGTTGCCAACAGTGGAAGGATACAACTGTTCCAATTACAACAATGGTAAAGAGGCTATGCTGCAAGTTATGTTATGTTATGTTATGTTATAGTGGCTTTTATAGAGCGCACGGCTACTCAAAAAGAGTGTCCCGGCGCTTTTAATTAACAGGCTGCAGTGAAACTAACATAACACCTTAAAAAGAGAGTAACAGATACACAATCAACAACAAAAAAATAAAACACCGAGGACCTACTGGGAGAATAACCACGTTTTAAGGTCCTTTCTGAAGGCTAATAAACTAGATGCTCCCCGAAGAGACAGGGGCAAAGAGTTCCACAGTTGGGGCGCCAGTAAACCAAATGAGCGGCCTCCCAGGCGTGCACGCTTTACTCGAGGGACGGTCGCCAGAAGTAAGGATTCTGACCTCAGGGAGCGCGCCGGTTGGTAAAAGGTGAGTCTCCTCTGGAGGTACTTAGCCCCCGTCGCATGAAGCGCTTTGTACGTCAGAGTCAAGGTCTTAAAGGCGATCCGCTTACGGATTGGCAGCCAGTGCAAGGTCTGTAACAGAACCGTAGCACTGGCCCGTCTGTTCAATCCATAGATTGCACGCGCCGCAGCATTCTGCACAACTTGCAGCCGCTGTAGCAGGTATTCTGGCAGGCCCAGGTATAGAACGTTGGAATAATCCAACCTGGACCCTATCAGGGCCTGCACAGTCAGCCTCCTGTGCTCCTCCGATAGTAGGGGAAGAAACCTCCGTAGCATCTTCAGGAGGCCGAAACACATACCCGACACTCCGAGGATCTGGGCCTTCATTGTTAGCCCCGTGTCCATCTTCACACCCAAGTTCTTAGCCCATTGGGATGAGCACGAAGGGGGGGCCATGTTAATGGGCCACCAGGCCTGCCACTCTGGTTCCACATCACACCCGAAGAAGAGTACCTCAGACTTATCGGGGTTGCACTTGAGGCTGTGTAGATGGAACCATTGAAACACAGCCTCAAGGCAATCCCGGATACTCTCCCCCTCAAAGTCCACTCCTCTCTTACACGAGAAGAGGAGCTGGGTATCGTCGGCGTACGATACGATCCGGGCCCCGAAAGACTCCGCCAAAGCCGCCAAAGGGGTCATGAAGATATTAAAGAGGGTCGGGCTCAAAATAGAGCCCTGAGGGACCCCGACTCCCAGAGGCGGCATCACGGCGGAATCTGGAGCGGCCCAGACCGTTTGCCGGCGGCCGGCTAGAAAGGAAGAAAACCAGCTGAGCACCGTTCCCCGAAGTCCTATCTCATGGAGTCTTGTGAGAAGACCATCATGGGGAACGGTGTCAAAAGCCGCCGACAAGTCCAACATCACCAGCATGGCTTTACCCCCTGAATCCAACGACTCCTTGATTGTTTCGGAGACCTCGAGGAGCGCGGTCTCCGTACTAAGACCCGGGCGAAAACCTGACTGGGTAGCGTGCAGAATCTCGTTCGACTCTAAAAAGTTGGAGAGCACCGTCTGCACGTGCTTCTCAACAACCTTCGTCAGAGCCGGCAGCAGAGAGATAGGCCTATAGTTGACAGGGGCCTTAGGGTCCAGGCCAGGCTTCTTAAGCAGCGGGATGACCATCGCCTGCTTCCAAGCCTGCGGAACCACTCCCTGGCTCAACGAAAGATTCAGCAACGGATTAACCAAAGGATTAATAACCTCAGCCAGTTTCGCCAGAATCTTAGCAGGGCAAGGATCCAGGGGCGAGCCGGACTTCAAGTTGCTCAAAAGTGCTAAGGAAACGGGCGCCGAAATAGATGGAAATGCGCCCAGTGTGGGGCCCGGCAACGCCGGGGGCGAACGAATGGCCTTACTGACAGTCCGCTCCTCGGGAATGGTCCCCGGGAAAGAGGCCTGTAGCAATTGGATCTTGCTGGTAAAAAAAACAGCAAGATCTGCCGCCCACACGTCAGAGGGCCTCTCCTCGGCAGTGTTTATCCGGGGCGATGTAAACTCCCTCACTATAGAGAAGATCTCCTTGCAGGAGTTGGAGGCAGCATCAATCCTACCTGCCAGGTAGATTTTCTTACCTAGTCGGATATCTCGGTGATACTCCTTGACCAAGTTCTTAAAGGCCTCCTTTGCCTCCACATCGTATTTTGACCGCCAAGTTCTTTCAGCTACCTTGCACTGCTGCCGCTTAGCCGACAGTGCAACGGTAAACCAAGGGGCGGAGACTCGCTTGGGGGTACGATGGGGGGCTAGTTCCGGGGCCAGGTCATTAAGCCTATCAACCAACCACGCCTGCAAGGACTCCACATCCTTCGTCAGATCACCGGCAAGAGGGCAGGGGTGATCCAGAGCTGCCTGAGCCAGCATCTCAGGGGTCACTCGATGGTACGCCCTATAGGGTTGACCATGTCGCTGAGGGACGGCAGCAGGCGATTTAGCTGTGCTTTTGATCAAAAATTTAATCAGCGAGTGGTCAGACCATATAACCGGGGCAATCTCTACCACCTCTAAAAGAGAGGTCGAGAAAACCTGATCTAGGGTGTGCCCCCTATTATGCGTCGGCTCATGTAAGTAGGGAAGCAAACCCAATGGAGCCGTAGCCTCAAAGATTTTAATTGCGGCCGCGTCCAGAGGATCGTCCATCCGGAAGTTGAAATCCCCGCCCACAATGCAGTGTTCTGCTTTCAGGGCCAGTCTCAGTAGGGTGGAATCTAGATCTTCAAAAAACGTTCCGGGAGGGCCGGGCGGTCTATAAACTAATAACCCCTTCACGGAATGGTGCGGAGCTAAAGAAATAGTAAAAGCAAGGACCTCCGAGCCACGAATATCCTCCACTGGCAGGATCGAACATACAATGTCCTTCCTCACCACAAGTGCCACTCCACCGCCCCTTCCCCCAACTCTGTCCTTCCTGAATACATTGTAGTCGGGTGGTATTGCCATAGCGACATCTGGATTCGACGCCTCTCCCCACCATGTCTCCGTAAGCATGAGACACAGAGGCTTAGCCGTGTCCAGAAGCTCAAAGATATCTTGAGCATGTCTGCATGCCGAGTGAAGGAACACAAGAGCTATCCAATCAAGATAGACGTCCCCCCCCTCCCCCCCCCTCCCTCGCCGCTGATCCACATCCTTGGTATAAATGTCATGTCATGTCAAAGGTTTTTAGGTCTCGCCTGTCGATGCGCATGTGCATCGAGCAAGCGAGAGTATTGGGACTTATCCACTCTTTATCCACACTGCAAGGAATCGTGGCGATTCCTTGCAGTGCCCGTGACTTTTAAGCTCAATGCGCATGCGCATTGAGCTTAAAAGCGCGTGCACGTCCGTCTTTGTTTACCCGCTCCGCCCCCTCCCCGCCGTCTCGCATTTCCCCTGCCGCATCAAAGGCTTTCACGGCCGGCCGGCCATGCTTTCAGTTTCACGACCGGCCGGCCGTGTCAATTACATTACAAAGCCCGCTCTCCCTGCTCCGCCCCCTGCTCCGGCCGAGACGCATTTCTCCTCCCTCCTCCCCCCATTCACGTTTATTCTACTTCTTATCTGGCCTGGAAAGCCTCGACAATGCTTTTTCTTTCTCTCTACTCAGTTCCTTCTTCTCCTCATTTAATTCCTCTTTCTTTTGCTTCATTTCAGCTCACCTTGTTTTACCTCCCCCTCCCCTCTGCCCTGCGCTTCCCCTCTCGCCTCTGCTTCATGTCTCCTTGGCTTCTCCTTTTCTCTATTATCCTTTTGCTTCCACCATATCTCTCCTGTGCTTCCTCCCTCTTCTTGCTTACCCCGTGCCTCGCGTCACAGGTTTTCCTTCTTTTTTCCCGCCTTTCTCCCTCTCCTCGCTCACTCCATAGATGATGCCGGCGCCTGTGCTCAGCACAGAAACAATTATATGGTCTAAGACTCAGTTTAATAGCGTGCCTCCCGCGAGTGCCCCCCCCTGCAGCAATCAGTGTCTAATCCGCCATCACTGCTGACAGACGCAGGCCCTCGTGCTCCGCTCCGGTGCTGGCTTCCCGAATCCTCTCAGCGGGTCCCAAATCCCGACATGCTCGGGTTGAGTTGCCTGCAGTGCAGTGCTCTGCTCCTGTACGGTGGAAATGATTTACCATTGTCTCTGTATAATCCGGATTTATTTGCTCTCGTGTTCCCTTCGAGGGTGCTGTGACATTTGGCGAGATCCCACGGGATTTCCCTCTCGACTTCGAAAGTTAAGTAAAAGGTATAGTTATTAAGATACTCCCCTGAAATGACAGAGCCAATGGTTGGAGCTACAGAGACTCTTTCGGGCTAAGAAGGCGCCTGGAAGCCCACGGCACAGAGACATGGCACAGCAGAGCTGCCGGCCAGTCCTTCAGGCTCACCGGGCATGTGAGTAAATGTAATATCGATTTATCATACAGAACACAGCAGACTAAAAGTGTCCAGCTCTTAAATAATAGGTGTTATTACTGCCCAAATCAATTGTACCCATTATATCGACCTCTGAAGCCTGGAAGGCTGAGTCAATCCCGCTGGGATGGGAACTGTAAATGCTCAGTGGACACAGATGTAGCATCTAGGCGCCCAAAACTACTGTAGTGTAGGTAAATTGCTTAAAATCACGGTTCCTCTATTAGTATAAAGTGTTTTAATAATACACGCAAGGCCTGCCTATGAAACCATTTGTGCGGGGCAAAGTCCCTTTATCTTCAAGGGTCCATTCTAAATTATGTGCGGTTGTCAAGGGACCAGACTTACTTAAAGGCAAACATGGAGCTAAGAACCAAAAAATGAACAACATTGTGTACAACTCATCAAACTAAAAAGGCCTTAATGTGCTACTGGCTGCTAGCAGCAAACTTACTGAGAATTCGAGCAGAATGGGATTTTATTTGACTTCAATATAGGCGTGTTAGTTGTTGGCGCTGATTTGCCGGAGATCGGTCGTTTGATCAGGTTTGTGACAAATGCTTGTTAGTGGATAACTGGACTGTTCCCTCCGTTTTAAGATTGGTAAATGAAAGGATTCTTAGGACCAAGATGCCAGTACCCTCGGCAGCTGGTTAAGTGTGACTCGTTGATGTACTGTCACTATTATTTCTGATGATGTCCTTTGATGTCAGTCTATGGACCCAGTAGGGAGGCAAGTAGGAATCTATTTAGTTGTCAGTTTTATTTTTTATTCAGGGTTGTTTTCTGGGCGATTTTGACCGGGGTTTTACAAAATTGTTACAGGGCATTAACTTTTCTAGATTTTGAAAGTTGGCCGTTTTCACCAATTGCCGGGTTTGTTCAGCATTGCATAGTGACTGTTGGTATGTAATGTTTAAGAGTGAGGTTTAGAATATGCCAATGGCAAAGTTTGGAACTTTCTGTTTGGGGACACCCCTCACCCTCAAACCCTCACCCTCACTCACCCACCCTCAACCCCTCACCCTCACTCACTCACCCTCAACCCCTCACCCTCACTCACTCACCCTCACTCACCCTCAACCCCTCCCCCTCGACCCCTCCCCCTCAACCCCTCACCCTCACTCACCCTCAACCCCTCACTCACCCTCACCCTCAACCCCTCACCCTCAACCCCTCACTCACCCTCACTCTCACTCATCCTCACTCACCCTCAACCCCTCACCCTCCCTCACCCTCACTCACCCTCAACCCCTCACCCTCACTCACTCACCCTCAACCCCTCACCCTCAACCCCTCACTAACCCTCACTCTCACTCATCCTCACTCAACCACCCTCCACCTCACTCACCCTCAACCCCTCACCCTCAACCCCTCACCCTCACTCACTCACCCTCAACCCCTCACCCTCAAACCCTCACCCTCACTCACCCACCCTCAACCCCTCACCCTCACTCACTCACCCTCAACCCCTCACTCTCACTCACTCACCCTCACTCACCCTCAACCCCTCCCCCTCGACCCCTCCCCCTCAACCCCTCACTCACCCTCAACCCCTCACTCACCCTCAACCCCTCACCCTCAACCCCTCACCCACCCTCAACCCCTCCCCCTCAACCCCTCACCCTCACTCACCCTCAACCCCTCACCCTCAACCCCTCACCCTCACTCACTCACCCTCAACTCCTCACCCTCAACTCCTCACCCTCAACCCCTCACCCTCACTCACTCACCCTCACTCACCCTCAACCCCTCCCCCTCGACCCCTCCCCCTCAACCCCTCACCCTCACCCTCACTCACCCTCAACCCCTCACTCACCCTCACCCTCAACCCCTCACCCTCAACCCCTCACTCACCCTCACTCTCACTCATCCTCACTCACCCTCAACCCCTCACCCTCCCTCACCCTCAACCCCTCACCCTCACTCACTCACCCTCAACCCCTCACCCTCAACCCCTCACTAACCCTCACTCTCACTCATCCTCACTCAACCACCCTCCACCTCACTCACCCTCAACCCCTCACCCTCAACCCCTCACCCTCACTCACTCACCCTCAATCCCTCACCCTCAAACCCTCACCCTCACTCACCCACCCTCAACCCCTCACCCTCACTCACTCACCCTCAACCCCTCACTCTCACTCACTCACCCTCACTCACCCTCAACCCCTCCCCCTCAACCCCTCCCCCTCAACCCCTCACTCACCCTCAACCCCTCACTCACCCTCAACCCCTCACCCTCAACCCCTCACCCACCCTCAACCCCTCCCCCTCAACCCCTCACCCTCACTCACCCTCAACCCCTCACCCTCACTCACCCTCAACCCCTCACCCTCACTCACTCACCCTCAACTCCTCACCCTCAACTCCTCACCCTCAACCCCTCACCCTCAACCCCTCACCCTCACTCACTCACCCTCAACCCCTCACTCACCCTCACTCACCCTCACTCTCACTCACTCTCACTCACCCTCACTCACCCTCACTCACCCTCACTCACCCTCACTCACCCTCACTCACCCTCACTCACCCTCCCTCACTCACCCTCCCTCACTCACCCTCCCTCACTCACCCTCACTCACCCTCACTCACCCTCAACCCCTCACTCATCCTCACTCACCCTCAACCCCTCACCCTCACCCACCCTCAACCCCTCACCCTAACTCACACTCACCCTCACTCACCCTCACCCTCACTCACCCTCACTCTCACTCACCCTCAACCCCTCACTCACCCTCAACCCCTCACTCACCCTCACTCACCCTCACTCACCCTCACCCTCACCCACCCTCACCCTCACTCACCCTCAACCCCTCACCCTCACACAGTGCAATAGGTCTCGGAGCATTTGAGTTAGAGCTTTTAGAATTGTTTATGGCTTTTTTTATTTGTAATTCTTTAGCATTGGCTACAGGAAACAAAAATGCTAAAGATTTACAAAAAAAACCCATAAACAATTCTAAAAGCACTAACTCTAATGCTGCGAGACCTATTGCATTTCCAATGCTTGTTATATAGCGCAGCCAATCTCCGTGAGGTCTCAAGGCGCAGTCTTGGGTCTGTGGTCTGTTTTATGGCCATGTTAACACGTTTCCTTGTGTTTTTCTTGTGACAGGTCGAGCACCGGGATCATACACAATACCTAAGGCTTTGTTTTAAAAAGCCACAAAACCCAACTCTGCAAAAAATTAAAGCGGGCGGTGAACCCCGTCACACAGCCCTACACTGATGCAATGAAATATGACAAGGTTTCATCAAAATCCACCAATGTGTATATCTTTAATATGTGGAACCATTTTATAGCACTGAACTGGGAAGTATTTATGAAAAGTAACAGTTTTTCAATATCAACCATTAGTGGATTAAGAGGCAAGAACTGTTATCACGTAAACCCTGCGTGTGTCCAGGTGAATATAGAGCAATACTAGAGTCTATGGAATCAGACGCAATAGGTTTTTGATACAACTTGTATTCTGAACTCACCCTGCATAGTACATACAAGGGCTCCAAACGCTCCGGGCCCCGCCCAGAGCTCTCAGGCCAGGGACCTGCCAGTGTCAGAGGGGCCCCGGGGCTCTCAGGCCAGGGACCTGCCAGTGTCAGAGGGGCCCCAGAGCTCTCAGGCCAGGGACCTGCCAGTGTCAGAGGGGCCCCAGGGCTCTCAAGCCAGGGACCTGCCAGTGTCAGAGGGGCCCCGGGGCTCTCAGGCCAGGGACCTGCCAGTGTCAGAGGGGCCCCAGGGCTCAAGGGCCCCCCTGCTCAGCGGTGGCTTTTGTTACGCCACTTTGTCCCTCTTCTCTGCTGTAAAACTAAATCTGCCGCAGAAAGTCACTCTGTGATCCAGGAGTGTTTCCTAATAATATATTTCATCGGACAGACATAAGACTCTCTGGGGCATATGTACAAAGAAATGTTGGAGCGCAGAGCTGCACCAAATTTGGCAGCACGGCCCTCTGACATTTTCAAAACTCTGGAATGCTCCGTATTTACAAAAATACGGCACACTCGTGTGTTAACCCTAGTGCTGGTGCTAAATTTAGCTGCCTAGTGCCAACGCAGGCACCCTTGCACCACAGTGCAAGGGTGCCTGCATTGCAGGAGAAGATTGTTTATGTGCTGGAGGGTGTCCCTTCCTGCATTTTGTTGTATGTAGATTTAGATTCCGTATGAATTTTCCTGATTCATGTCCTTATATAGATACAATTCGCTTTGCCCTTATATAGGCATAGAAGTCCAGTCCTTATTTGGTCATAGTCCATGCTACCCAAATACAGCCATGGCTACATCCATCCGTTCATCTACGTCACAACGATTTCTTGGGAAACCAGCTTAAGCCGTTAGGGACTTCCCCTTGCTTGAATATTCATTTCTCCAAGAACTCATTTATTATTCATGAACATCTATTCCTAAGGGTTCATTCATGACGTTCATATGCCCAACTCTTACGTCAATACTGGCATTCCTAAACACCTTCAAGGTATGAATATACCTTCACTTGCTATGGCAAAGCACGGTGTGGTTCGGTGCAGTTCGACTACCTACTTGCATGACGCAGCTCGCCACAGCAAGTCCCGAAGGAAGCCAACTCTCCAGCTGACGCACTGACCAGACGCTGTCATCCTCCTCGCCGAGAATCCAGCTCCCGTGTTTCTGATTCCCCTTGCGGGGTGTTAGGCAATCGAGTGCAGAGAAAGAGATACCAACCTCTCTCATTCTAAGGTATGGAGCTGATTAGAACCTAGAGAAACCTTTGGCAGATTCTTGGCAAAACTAAACTTAAGTTAAACAGCACCTACTACTTCCCTCATACTAGACCTAGGTTAGGGACACTGGGGTAGGCGTATTTTAGAAGCACCAGTTGAGTATTTTTAGCCTGTGTTATTTATGTACGTATTTTTATATATGTAATAGCAACAGATAATGCTATTACAGTATTATTTTATATTACTGCTAACGCTGTACGCATTATACTTTGCATTCTGTCTAACGATTGTAGCAGTTCACCTCCCTTGCATGATAAATAAGACTGTTCAATAAACACTTTTTATTGAAACGCCCGTCTTTCTATTTCTATTCAAATCTGTGGAAACGAAGCATGCACGATTGACTGAGTGAAATAGTTATCTAATGTTTCCCCGACTCTGATGATACGTTTCGATTCTTGGGGAAACAAAGTTGTCATGTTTATGCGTTTCTCAGAGACTAATTCCTTCTTGTTTACTCCAGAAAGTTTCTAGTGACCTCTGAGTTAGCTGACACACACACAATTAAGTTTAGTATACTCGATAGAGACATATTGACCTCAGTCCGATGTCAAATCTATAGTGTATATTCTTCCAATGCGCAGCGCCTAATGGGGGTATAGGAACTACACTACAATATAAACAATCCATAATAGCGTTGTGTTACTTCTATGTGTGGTGCAGAATGCAGCACACATAGTAGTAGCAAATCGTCATTATTTAATGAATGTTTGTGTGCCGGAAGGAACACCTTCCTGCACATGAACAATCATTAATGGTGTTTTGCTCTGAATGTAGCACACTTAGAAAAAGCAAAAAGAAGGAGAAATGAAAGTGTTTCTCCTCTCTGTGTCATTCTAACGCCTGCCCTTGCATGACGCTAGATTTTGGCGCTGCCTCAGATTAACACATCCTTGTAAATCTGGGGCAGCGTCAAAAAGCAACGTGTGTTCCGGTGGAACGCCCCCAGCAACACCCATTGCACCCCCCTCTCACGCAGATGCCTGAGGGAAAGTGTACCTTATTTACAAGGGGACCATGTTTACAAGGCGGTGTTAAGCCACTAAAAGTGGCTTAACACCACTTTGTAGATATGATGCAGGGCATACCCCCACCAGAGTGTAAAAATAAGAGATAGAGGAAGGTAGTAATCACTGGTGATGAGGATATATTCTGTCAGCGGCGGCTCCTCTGCTGAGGCCGAAGAGCGCCGCCCTCCCTGCGAGCACCCGCAAACCTCCAAAAATAAAACAATAATAACACAGGTTTATTATGATTTTATTTCTCAGCATGAACATGTCTTGGGGCAGGGAAGACATGGCAGCCTGCGCGGCTGGAGTGGGAGTGGTGCACATCATTGACGGCTGTCTCAGGCTGGCCAAATACACATGCGCACTGAACTGTCTCCAACCCCAGCCGCATTGCTGGGTGAGACACAGCAAAGCACAGGCTCCCAGTCTCCCTGGGAGTGGAAATTCACAGCGCCCAGGCCAATCTTTTTTTTTTTTTTTTCATACAACTTTTAATGCAGTCCAAGCATAGCCGCATATGTCACAAAGCAAAAGTTCCAACTTAGAGTACATATGAACTAACAATAGCATGGATCACTAGGCAATCAGCCTCTTTTAAATGTGGTGACAGTGAGAAAGGAAATGTCCAAACAGCTCCAATGAAACATCAAACTTGAAGAAGGATGACGGAAGAATACACCATCCACGATTGATCCACCAGATGTGGAATCAAGAAGACAATTTATCTGCAAGGCAAAGAAAGGTTGTTAATAAATCCCAATAAAAATATTAAGGATTTGAATATTAAACAATCAGCTAAATAACAGTCCTGAAAAGGAAAAGAATGTTAGCTTGTAAGTAAAATATTCAAATAAGCATACCATATCATAAAAACAACCTGTACCGTATTATATCATATAATCAACCACCCAGGGAAGGGTGGGAGGGATAATGTTAGCCTCCGTGTCTTTAATGAAATCCAGATTCTCTGGCCATGTTAATAGGAGAACCGCAATTTCGTTACAAGACCGGAGGCTACAATATGCATGTTGGTAGCCATGTAAAACAACATCAGACATGTGAGATACAGGTTTGCAATAATGATGAGCAAAGGTTCTAGAATTAGACCAATCAGCAGCTTTTAGAATATCATCTAACTTACCACCTGACCAGAATGACTTACTGGCCATAGCGCCTCTAATAGAATGTGGTTTAAAAATATTCAGATTGATTCCAGCAAGCTTCATGACTGTCTTAACCCATCTAGCAATAGAGGTAGAAGAAATTCCTTTGTGGGGTTTAACAAAAGAGATGAGTAATTGAGATACATTCAAAGGACGAAGAGAGTTCATTCTAACATCGTATTCTTTCATACATTGAACAACACAGAGTTTAGTGCAACTATCAAAACGAGGATAGAAAATAGAATCTGACATAGTTTTTGTTCTTCTATGTATTTCAAAATTAACCCCAAACATATCATAAGATCTCTAAGAAATATCTAGAGCTTTAACATCAGAAATAAAAATAAAAAAAAGCAGCAGAAGAGCACCGAGTCGTAGATGCAGAGAGAGGCAAGTAGGTGTTTTTATTTTCCTAATTAGGTCAAGCCTAGCGTTTCAATGCATACGGTGCTGTCTTTGCGAGGCATGCAGTATCTAGTATAGCTTGGAAGCTTTGTGTAACCTCCGCCCACTCTCTGCCCATCTTTTTCATTGTTTTTTGCCCTACATGTTGCCATCTGATTGGTTTTAGGCTTGTTAGTCCCTCCTTATGACTGCCATGTCGTCATTTGTGTCCTTCCATGGCTACTGGCCCCTTTACTTTCAACACTATTTTCTTTCCATGCTGCCCCCCCTCTACCCCCCCCCCTGCAGTCCGTGACTTCTTGGCCCCCCACCCCTACTCCTGTTTCCAATGCAATAGGTCTCACGTAAATGCGAGCCCTATTGCATTGCAAGTGCTTGTTGTCATTTGATGCCTGTGCAGCATCAGTTGTTGTTGGTTTTTACCCTTGAACCAGAGGTCGTTACGTCGGCAGGCAGGACCGCCATTACAGCGCGTCCAACACTGTCGGTCTGTACCGGCCTGCAGATGCGACTGGCACCGGTCGGAACACGCCGAGTCCTTGTTTTCGTAAGAAAAAGGAAGGTTGGGATTGATGGAGGCTGTAAACAGTGGGTAGCGGCTTACACTAGTGATAAAGTGCTCTGAAGAGATCGGAGTCACCGCTCGATGAAAGCGTGCTGGGGCTTGAACGGTGCCAAGCCCTGCCTAAAGCCCGTAAATGACTATTAATGGCAGATTTCTCGGGAATAGGCTTTAATTATTTGATTGCACCGTGACCGAGATGTTCTCTGGTTGGGGGATGTGGAAGGGAAATGAATTCCGAGCAGTGAATGTCCGAGTATGTGTTGTGTTTGTTCTCACGCATTGTCGGTCCACATTCTCCCGCCCAGAGCCGAGCACAGCCCCAGTCACCGGACGTCGCTCAGACCCCACGGTGCCCCTTCTCATGTAGGTAAATCCCGTGTTAGCAGCTCCCCCTGTGGAAAAAGGAATCTGTCCCAGGGGTCTTTCAAGAGATCATCGCTGCGCACGCGCTGTGTTTCTGAGCCCCATATGTTTCTGTAAGTGATTTAGGGCCAGATGTAGGTAGGCTTTTACCGGGTGGTAACGGCCGAATTCGGCCGTTACCACCCGGTAAAAGCAATTTGACATGTAGGTCCCTGTAATTTACAGACTCGGTAAATTTACCGGTAGGTAAATTTACCGAGTATGTAAAATACCGAGTCGGTATCATTACTGATTCCGGACAATTGGTATGTAGGTGGGACTCTTCTGAGTCCCACAAGCAGTACAACATCGGTATTTTACCATCAAATACTACTTGATGGTAAAATACCGTTTCTGGTGTGCATGCACATGTGTGCATGCACACCTATGCCATATGACAGGCAGACCTGCCCTTAGGGCAGGTATGCCTGCCACATGGCACCCGAGCCTCTTTTGGGGGTGCTAGAGGGTGTCAAAGTGACACCCCCTGCACCCTTGTGACAGTCGGTATTTTCCGATGTGGTAAATACCGACCGGTATATGCCCAATCAATCCTATGGGCTTCAAAGCCCATAGGAATGCATGGGCATTGACTGGTCGGTATTTACCACATCGGAAATTACCGACTGTTTCCGAATCGGTAATTGCACATCTGCATTTACCTACATCTCGGTACTTTTATTTTCCGACCTCTTAAATACCGAGTCGGTGTGACTCGGTATTTAAGAGGTCGGTAAATAAAAATTACCTACATCTGGCCCTTAATGTGTTCCGGAGATCCCGTGCTTGGCTGTCACGTGGCTGGGGCCTGGCCGACATCCTACATTGATGCTGGGTTAGACACCGCGGCTGGGGTGACCGGTGGAGCACGTCTTTAGGAACTGAGGACTGATGTCATGAGCATAAAGACCCCTGTGGCGTAAAATGGACAATGAAGGTGCGGATCGATGGGGTTCCCTGCTTTTCGATGGTGTTTCTTGCGCATTCCCGCCCTGAAAAGAGATTTACTTCTGCTGTGGAAATATACAGCGGCCGTTCAGCACCAAAAGGGGTTCCAGTGCGTACTTCTAACAAGGGAAGAAAGATGGGCAGGTTTGAGCGGGAGGGACAAGGGCCATTCGCACGTCTGGGAGGGGTTTTGTACAAAATCGTAAAATAGCTTCAATTATTTGCCTATTCTGCCGTGTGCGAAACTATTCATCTGCTTGCTGTCACTCTCTGATGCTCAAGTTCAATTTGAGCTGGGCCGCCATAGTTTTGTTGTTACACCTGATTGATGGTGGAGTTTGGGTGGGGGAGGGGGCTGCTGCTGCCATACAAGTTTTTCAGCCAAGCTTATTGATATCCCCAGCAGGGCCCCGTCGGAAAATTGGATCTGTTAAAATTCGATGAACGTCGCAGAAAGATATATTTGTAATGCCTGCAGTTTGAACTCTTATTGTGTGGAGACAGCAGTTGTTTAAATGCATATCCCGTATCTGAGCTGTCACTCGCCGCGCAGATCCCATTTCCTAACGTGACTCAGTTCCGAGAGTACTTCCGTAGGGGAGCGGGGAATAAAACTCTCTTCCCCCAACCAACCCTCCCTCTCGCCAGGCTCTTCACATGAATAAAATAACTCTCTTCAAAGAACGTTGTGCTTATCTCTCCTCTTAATCATGAAAAGTCAGTAAGATAACTGGGTGGGTCTATGCATGTTGGCTCCAGTGTGAAGTGACCTGGGTCAGAGGGCACTAGGACCCTGCACCCGAATGTTGGGAGGGGACAGCAACCAGACACCATTTGGTTGTGATTGTGAGGAAGATTTATATAGCGCACTGCCACTCCAAGGAGCATCATGGCGCTTAGACTCGTGAGCTGAAAGATGGTAACATTTACTGTTCTCACACATTAAGAAAGGGATTTAAACAAGTGTTTTACAGACCGAGTCAGCTAGGCCATAAATCCAAGTTTTGAGAAGTTTCCTGAACTTATGTTCGGAGGTGATTGCACGAAGTTGATAAGTCAATTTGTTCCATGCCTTAGCACCTATTACTACCAGGGTTTTTCCTCCTTTTGTTGCTAATCTAAATTTTGGAACAATCATCAGATTGGCTGTTGCTGATCTAAGTTCTCGAGTGGGATGGTATCTGTTAAACTTGTTATACAGATATCGTGGACCATGCCTGTGAAAGTCCCTAAAGGTGATCGTGAGGGCCTTATACAGGATGCGCTTCTGGATGGGAGGCCAATGGAGCGCATCCAGCGCGGCCGAGGCTGAGGATTTTCTTGGCCATCTGAGGACCAGCCTTGCTGCCGCGTTTTGAACCATCTGCAGTCTACGCAGGGCCGATTTATTTGCCCCTGCATATAGGCTGTTACAATAATCTATTCTGGATGTGATTAGCACCACCGCGACAGTACGTCGGGCTGATAGGGGCAAGAGATCGAAAAATTTCCTGAGGCCCTTTATGGTGTTGAAGCATAAGCCAGCAACTTCTCTAGCCTGCTGTTTAAAAGAGAGGGTCTCATCAAATTTAATTCCTAGATGCGTGCTGCTGTGATGGTGTTTGGCGGGGCTTCTGCTTCTTTTGGCCAGCAGGTAAGAGGGGAGAAGAGGTTGTTTTGACCAAACGGCAGGATTTCCGTTTTGGCAGAATTACATTTAAGATGGTTATTGTTCATCCATACAAAAGTCGCCGTCAGACACTCTTTCAGAATTAGTTCGGCTTTTCCCGAATCTTCATCTAAGACTAGAACTAGTTGAGTGTCGTCGGCATACGCTATAGTACTGATGTTAAAGGAGGAGATAAGATCGATCAGGGGGACCATATACAGGTTGAATAAAGTAGGGCTCAAACTTGAACCCTGAGGAACCCCTGACCGTACCACCTTCTCTTCGGAACAGAACTGGCTTAGCATAGTAATCTGCCTTGTGTGCACCAGAAAGTTTTTAAACCACTTTAACATGGTGCCCGCTATGCCTGCATTGGCCAGGTGATGTAATAAGATAGCATGGGACACTGTGTCAAACGCTGCAGATAAATCTAATAGGATCAGGACTGCCCTCTTACCCTGATCCAGTGCAGCTCTTATGGTCTCTGTAGTGGACAGAAGTGCGGATTCTGTGGAATGATAAGCTCTAAAACCAGCTTGATTTGGATGAAGAATATCATTCTCCTCCAAATAGGCCGAGAGCTGCTTGTTGACAAAAGCTTCAGCAAGTTTAGATAGAGCTGGGACTAATGAAATGGGCAAATAAATTAGATAGGACTGTAGGGTACGGTAAAGCTTTTTTTCTGTAGTGGTCTAACAGCTGCGACTTTCCAGCATGCTGGAATCTCCCCTGTTTGAAATGATGAGTTTAGAATTGAATTGATCACAGGGTTGACCTCCTCTTTTATAGCATTTAGCAGAGCCGGGGGGCAGGGATCGAACAATGATCATGACTTGATTGTAGAAATGGCTTGGAAGGACTCTTCCAGACTAATCATGGCAAAGGTTTCCCAACCTACTGAGTGAGGCTCTTTGTTTTGAATGTTAAGTATTGCCTCTAGCCCCTCCAGATTGACCTAAGGGAAATCTTTAGTAAGATTGATTATTTTCTGATCAAAGAAAATTGCTATCTCATTGCAAAAGGTCTGAGATGGCGGAATTTCCTGAGAAAGAGTTTTTGGGTTTCTGAAACTATTAACAATTTGGAAAATTTCCTTTTGGATATTTTGTGAGGTTTCAATCAGATTAGTGAAATAGGTTGCTTTTGCGCGTTTAATTAATGCGTGATAGTTTCTCCTAGCCATTTTATAAGTCTCCTGATCGTTACTATTGTAATGTCTGCGCCATCTCCGCTCTAGTATTCTCACTTTTCGTAGTATTTCTTTTAATGAACTGGTAAACCAGGGAGCGGATGTTTTCTCTTGTCTAGATTTCTGCTTTTGTGTCCCCCTAGATTTCATTCTTTCCCCGATGGTCCTCATCCACCCCTCATAGCTTTGATTATCAAGTGTCACATCCCCTAGCAAAGATGGTCTGCTCTCCTTCACCCAGCTGTTAAGATCTGGATGCTCTATAATTTCCCCCAACGTGGGGTAGGCGTCTCCTTGCCTGACCTAGCCATCTTCGTTACCTTTTTGCCATCGGTTCCAAGGCTGAACGCGATGAATTTGTGGTCCAACCAAGTTTGAGTCGAAGGGGATTCAACCTTCATAGTGTCTAGATTAGAGCTTATGCAGTCTAGGATATGCCCAGCTTTATGTGTGGGTTCCGTTGTTAGTACCGTCAGCCCCAAAACATGTAAGATCTCTTTGAAACATAACGCATTAGGGTCACTGATGCTATCCAGATGGAGGTTTAAATCACCTAATAAAGTAAAATTGGCCGATTTGAGAGTTAAATTCGTTAGAACTTCACCCACACTTTCTAAAAACTGAGTCGCTTGTCCAGGGGGGCGATATATCAGTGCCCCAGCAAAGGTAAATGAGTCGTGGGCCTGAAAGCTAAAACCAAGGCATTCCGCTCCTTTTATATCCGGTAATTCCATAGTGGTACATTTGAGGGTGTCTCGATGGATAATAGCCAGCCCTCCTCCTCGCTGAGAGGGTCTGTCCAATCTCAGTATGAGGAAGCCAGGAGGCAAAGCCTGAACTACATCAGGATTAGACCAGTCTCTGAGCCATGTTTCTGTGACTAATAAACAGTCCAGATCATTTTCTGAGATAAGATCGCATATGTGAAGTGCATTCTTGCACATGGAGCGGGCATTGATGAGCCCCCCAGTTAAAAATCTACGTATGGCCTTCTTTGACGGTCTTTGATAGGGTTCTAAATTTTGTTTACAATAAAGACAGCTAGCGGGGCCTACCCACTTATCGACATTAATGGCCTGGTGGCAGTGCTTAGATGTAGTATTCAAAGATAGTATATGATCTATAGATAGCTGACCTGTCATAGAAATCTGAGCAGTATGGGCCGCCCCTAGCCTGTCCTTAGCGCGGACGGGTGCAGACGGGCTGAAGTTTGGCTTGACTTCGGCACGACATCGGCGCGCCCGCTGCTCGCGTCCGCTACGCGGAGCGGTGGCCATCTGCCATTGTAGTACCGTCTGAGGCGCTAGAGCGCTGGGACTTGTAGTTCCTCAAATATGTCCGTGAGGGAAACTGATCGTGTGTCTCCGGTCACTTCCGGTCAGGGAGTGGGGAGGGCATTTCTACAGACACGAGGGCACGGGGACAGACGTGCATGTGGGCACAGCAATGAAGAAGAGCGATAAAGCATTGTAAGCCACATACCCATCTCTGCGTGCTTACTGAGTGACGACACAACACAGGTGTAACCTGAAGCTCACAGCTTCCAGTCCCTGCTGGGATATGTCGACGTTCATCCTTCTGAGGTCGATACAGAATTGTGGCAGGAGTTCAGGGGGCCTCAAGGGGCTGTGGAATTTGGCTCCTGTCCTGGCTGGTTGAGGGGCTCTGGGGTTAAGAGGGGTGTGGATGCTTTGAGGGCTGCTGCAAGGTGACAGGTCAGCCCGGTTTAGGCTGAGAGGCCTTGGAGTTTGCTTCCTTTTCCATTACCTAGAAGCCCTGCTGGCCCTCAATACCTCCCCTCCTCCTACAGATTCCCACTCAGACATCTGCAGATCTTGTGTCCCCAGCACTTTTAATGGGCAAATAAAATGCTAAGAGAACTCTTGTGGTTAATGCTCTCTTTGGATTGATATGGGTTTTGTCTAGTCACAGTTTTTACTCCTACATAAGCATAGACGGTTAATGTGCCTTCTGCAAAGCAAATTGTGAAACCTACAGATTTGTATTCTATGTAGATAAAAATAAACAATTGGTTATTGCTTTTGTCACAGATCTTTTCTTTACTTGCATCTCATAAGCTGCAGTTCTCTTATAGCACAGTGAGCTATGAACCAGCATCAAGGAGCTGCACGCAAACTGCCTTTGCGGCTGAGCAGGAGTCAGGAGGAAGTTCCGCTGTGTCAATCAATCAATCAGGTGTTTGTTAAGTGCGACTACTCACCCGTAAGGGTCTCACGGCACTAGGGGGACGCAGGTTCCAATCCATCAAGGAAGGGGTCTGTCGCAGAGCCATGTTTTGAGGTTTCTTGTGAAGATGGAGAGCTATGTTGTCTGTCTGAGGTGGCGCGGAAGGTTGTTCCAGGCTTTGCCCACGAGGAAGGAGAAGGAGCGGCCTCCCAATCTGGTCTTTCTAATGCAGCGGACCAATGCATAGGAGAGCTGGGCTTATCGTAGGGCCCTTTGGGGTGCGTGGAATTTGAGTCGGCTGTTCAGGTATGCTGGTCCGGTGTCGTGGAGGGCCTTGTGAGCGTGGGTTAGCCTCTTGAAGGTGCCTCTAGCTTCGATGGGGAGCCAGTGGAGTGTGCACAGGTGCTGGGAGATGTGGCAGTGTCTTGGCAGGTTGAGGACCAGTCTTGCTGCGGCGTTTTGGATGTTATGTAGCTTGCGGGTCAGGTTTTTGTTTATTCCTGCATAAAGTGCGTTGTCATAGTTGAGTCTGCTGGTGACCAGGGTGTGAGTGACGGTCTTTCTGTGTTTGAGGGGATCCATTTGAAGGTCTTACGTAGGAAGCAGAGGGTGTTGAAGCAGGAGGACAAGCAGAGTTGATCTGGCGGTCCATTTTGAGCTCTGAGTCCAGGATGATTCCCAGGTTGCGTGCGTGGTCCGTGGGGGTGGGCGGGTTTCAGAGGGCGTGAGACCACCAGGTGTTGTTCCAGGCGTGGGGGTTTGGGCCCATGATGAGTACTTACGTTTTGTTGGTGTTTATTTGTAGGCAGCTGTTTTTCATCCATTTGGTGATGGCTTCCATGCCTTCTCGAAAGTTGTCTCTGGCAGTGTTGGGTTCCTTGGATAGGGAGAGGATGAGTTGGGTTTTGTCTGCGTATCACACAATGTTGAGTCCATAGTTTCTGATGATGGGGACGAGCGGAGCCATGGAGACGTTGAAGAGCTTAGGGCTGAGAGAGGACCCCTGGGGGACTCCGGAGGTGGATGGTGTAGGGCAGTGATTCCCAAACTTTTGACTCCCGAGGACCCCCATTGAGTCACCACTGGAAGCCGGGGACCCCCAAGCAATTTGTATGAGTTAAATTTCAAAATTAAAACAGTAATTCGAAAAAAATACACACGTGTGCACACAAAACAAATACTCAAAGTACTAAGGATTTTGGGACCAGATGTACGACCATTTAATTTAGCGCCTCGCAATTGGCGACACATTGCGAGTGGCAAATTGCGAGTCGTTAAATGAAGTGTACAACAGTGTGTTTAACACTGTTTGGGATTCTAAATGGGGTCGCAAATTGCGAGGTTCATTAATAATAATGAGCCTCTCGCAATTTGCAAGCCCATTGGGAATGCCAGCCCTCCCAGGGATGGTGGCCTGCTGGGCTCTGCAGGCCACCATGTCTCGGACTGCTTTTAAATAAAGCAGTTTAAAAAAAAATGCTGCCTGTTTACCATGCATTTAAATAAAAAAAAAGAATAATGAAACGTTTTCGTTTCATTTTCTAAGGGCAGGCAGAGGTCCCTGGGACCACTGCGTGACCTAAAAACATAATTTTGCATGCATTTGCAAAGGGGAAGGGGTCCCCTGGGGACCCTTTTCCATTTGCGAATGCATTACCATCTACTTGAAGTAGGTGGTAATTGCGACTGGTTTGTGGAGTTCTGGACTTTTTGGTTCCGTCCAGAGGTGTCAGGGATAACACCCGAAGACCCCGGAGTTCCACCTGTCTCGGTGCACAAAACAAACAGAAACACGGGCTTCTCGATGGTGGCGTCAAAGACCAAAGGTTTATTACTGCAGGGACACAGAAGTCACAGAAACTACACATGGGCAGTATCTAGGAGCCTGTTCAATTTGTACAAAGAGGGTTGCTCCTTATATACTAAATATTGGGCTTCAGGCAAATTCTTTACATGTTACCACAGTTCTAAACATTCGTGTCTTAAACAATAAATATTTGGCGTTGCACAGGAATCGTCAACAGTATCTGATGTCAAAACATTACGAATGAGGGGTTCCCACTAGTCCATCATAATCCCATGTCAATTCTTCATTCAAGACCCGGACCGCCTCATCGTAAATTTCGTTACCTCCCCCTAATAAAGGCCCAGAAGGAAAGGAGCAGAGCCAGGTGCAGAAGATAGAAAGACAGGATAAGAAATGTTTGTGGGTCGTAAATGGGCACGGTTACCAGCTTCGGCCGCCTAATCATGATCAGGCCAACGAACACAAGAACCAGTATAGCAGGACTGGCCTCAGGCTGGGGAGGCAGTTCTTGCCGAGTCATGCTGCCACAGCGTTGCTGGCCTAAGGTGCATGTGTCACTAGCAAGGTGAATCGCCGGTTAAGGCCTACGTGTCCTTAAATAAGAAGAAGTCATTGCGTGTCCATTGACTATGTGAGGGCAAGGAATACAAAATGGCTTCCGTGTTCTAAGATGGATGCCATGGGTAAATCACAAATGTGTTGGTAACAGGAGTGCTCTTGCTCGTAGCATAGCGAAAACACCAGGATATACTAAATGGATCATTTGCGGTTCACTGATACCAAAATTATGTATTTACGACAATGTTAAAAACACGAGTAAAATCGTCACGGAACCTCAGACCCTCCTTTTGCCCTTACATAGGCAATTACTCAGTCTATATCAGAGTCAGAGTCTAATTCTATGCTCATTAGGTCAGTGACATGTTGTTGTATCATCATCCTGTCTCGTGCCTTTTCTCCTAATGCAGGTGGTTTTCTGAAACAGGTTGCAGCACAGAGGCTACACAGAGCGGGACCGCATTGGATAATAAGACAGCACGAGAACAGAAATACTAGGATGACACCAATAACCATCAGAACCTTCCATCCCCACGCTGATACCAGAGTCCAAAACCACTCCATGAAGGACCAGTTTCCCTTATCTACGTGTATAGAGTCGGAAATCTTATGTAGCTTAGAGATTGCTTCATAGACTGTTGGAGCATTATTTGGAATAAAGACACAGCAGCTCGATTGGATCATTCTGCATACCCCACCTCGATCTGCAAGTATTACGTCTAGAACCATACGGTTCTGCAACGTCATGAGACGATCCGCCTGAAGCTCAGCTGTTAAGTTACTAAGGGCACCTGCAGTTTCTGTAATAGTAGATTCAACTACCCGTGTTAGTTGACGAAGATTTCTACTATTGGCCATAGGCCCCCAAAACGGAAGGAAACCTTTGAAAAAGTCTCCAGCTTCTTGACCAGCGGTATCTTCCTTGCTGAAGACACCTCTTGCTACTCTGGTTTTGTGATAATCTGAAGAAGCAGTGTATGTCGGGGGTAACAATCGAGCAATATAACATGAACCTGAAAAGTCAGCAGGCAGCCATGTATATGCTCTGTCCTGACAAATGAAGTAGGTACCCCTAGCAGTCAGAAAGGCAGGGGAGGAGTTAGACGGAAATACGTAAGTCTCAACGCACTCACTCCTCCCTAGCTGAGCTCTCGGATTTCTCCCATTTCCTTGCAAACAGACCTGCCCTTGGTGAGGCACGACCCAAACTGAAGTGGAGCTTTTACGCTTGCTTTCTCCCAAACTAAGGCGATACTCTGTAGAGTTCCAACTCAAATACACCAGTAATTCATCTCTAGGATAAGATGGAGTATTATTGACGTCTTTAATCATGTCAATAATTCCCTGGACTAAAGCTTTGTTGGCTGAGTTGTATTTAGTGGACCGTGGTGGACGCGGAGGATAGGTTTCAAGGGCATATGAAAAAATGGTCTGAAAGGCCTGAAATGATCCATTATAGCTGAAAGGCAAGACTAGATAGGGAATGCCTTTATCCATAGTGTGGGGTATCAAGCCACACACCCAGCAGTCTGTAGTATTAACTATCAGTTGGTGTTGATGCAAGAGCTGTACAAATGTATTGTTAATAAATTCTGAGCGTCGAGCTTGTTCGTGTTCAGGAAATGAGTGAAAAGAATGCATAGAAGAAACCGTAGAAGTAGTAGGATCAAGGGGAGGTACTGTAGTTACTGGCATAAAAATCAAATGTACACCAAAGATGATTCCACCCACCAACGTTATCAAAACAATTAAAAATGTAACTGCACATTGCATTAGAAAGCATCTGCTGTGAAGTATTCTGTACAGTCTATTTCTGCGAACATAAATTACATTTTCTCGTTGTAGCTCAGGAAGCTCCATCTTCTACGACCGTTCGCGACCACTGATGATGTGTACGTAGATGAAAATGCCTCTATCAGCCCTGGGAGTTCCCAGAACTAACAGAAAGATCGACCTTGTGTCTGACCCCCGCAGATTCAACTAGGCACACAGCCACGACCCTACGGCTACCCAGACGGCAAGGCAATTTTAAAACAAAAAGAAACAATACAAAGTATTAGCAAACTTCCTGGCTGGAGGCAATGTATAGCAAATTCAAATCTGAAAATAGGCAGTTTCCTGCTTTATTTGTCCATATTGCGAGAACGTAAGTTGTATCTCAGTTTTGCAGGAGCTGTCTGATCTGGAAACAATGTATTTTCAGCTGACGTTGCAATGTTCACGTTCGCCGATGGCAAATGTTCTTTTGGTGCAGATGGCAAATGTTCATTGGGTGTGGATGACAAATGTTCAGGGTTCAAAAGAGCAGTTTCAGGAGGAGAGTCAGAATTTGGTGAATCCGTGATTAGTTCTGCATCGCTGAAAGGTATGAACCTGGGGACTTGTTCCGTTTCAGAGGCACCGATTCCTTTCTTTACCCAGTTGTCGTAAGGAAGTGGCAGAGGCACACGTTTAGCATGTGTCGTATGGATCCAATTTTTCCTTCCGGCCACACGAATAGCAGTTCTCGTTGCTAGCAGGACTTGGAAAGGGCCAATGAATCTGGGCTGAAGATTTTTTGTTCTTGCAAAATTTCTGATGACCACCTGATCACCCGGTTTCAGCTGATGGCCTGGACTCTCCGGTGGCTTTGGCAATGCATCGAAAACCTGTTGGTGAATAAGACTCAATTTAGCAGTCAAGTCGAAAAGGTAATCAATTAACATTGGGTATTCCAGCTGCTTAAATTCTTTCGGTCTAGGTACCCCCCAAACATTTGCAGGACGACCAAAAACTATTTCATAAGGACTAAGCCCTACTCTAGAATGCACAGTTGCTCTTGTTGATAGCAAAGCCAAAGGCAATGCGTCTGGCCAGGACAAACCCGTGGATGCTTGTATCTTAGCAAGTTTCAGTTTAAGGGTACCATTGTAACCCTCGACTAAACCCGCGGACTGGGGATGATTCGCACTATGAAACTTCTGTCTAATCCCTAGGCCGGCACACACACTCTGCATAACTTTCCCTACGAACTCACTTCCGTTGTCTGACCATACAATCCGTGGCATTCCGTATCTGGGGAAGTATTCTTTAAGAAGAATTTTGGCAGTGGATAAGGCAGTATTGTCCTTCAGTGGGTATGCTTCGATCCATCTGGAGAAAGCACAAACTACCACTAGGACGTATTTCAGATTATTGCAACGATCCATGTGAATGAAGTCTAGCTGGATCACCTCAAAGGGGCAGGAAGGAGAAGCGAAGTGACCTGCAGGTGTGGGGATTCCCTTGCCAGGATTATGCATCAAGCATACCATACAATTCCTCACCACTCTCTCTGCACACTTACTAATCCCGTCATTCTTCCAGACCGGAGCCAACATCTTACAAATCCCTTTTGAACTGATGTGCGCTGTTCCATGTGCCATCGTTACTACTGCAAGCACATACGCATCAGGCAACATCCAACGCTGTTGTTCCGACAAATCAATCCAACACCCACTCGAGTCCAATTTACCCGTGCTCTCTCTCCATGCAAGTTTTTCCTCCTCAGTCGCCTCTTTCTGAATTTCCTTCACGCTTTCCACTGTGTTCTCACACATTCCAGACTCAGAAATCCATCTTGCAGACGTTGCAACATACATTCTACTCATCATATTTCTAGCTGTCTGTTTTGCAATCTCATCAGCAAAAGCATTCCCACGACCAACATCATCCGTGATTGCTTTATGAGCACTGCATTTCACAATCGCAACTTCAGTCGGCCAGGTTAGAGATTCCAACAAGTCATTAACTAGCTGACCATGTTGAATCTTAGTCCCATGGGACGTAATGAAACCTCTTTCTTTCCACAAACGGCCAAAACTATGGGCCACGCCGAACGCGTACTGACTATCTGTGAACACATTCACTCTCTTTCCCTTAGCTAAAACGCACGCTCTTGTTAGCGCGATCAATTCTGCAGCCTGGGCAGAATTCTGACTCACTCTTGCAGTCTCCACAATCGTACTCAAAGTTGTTACTGCATAAGCAGCAGTCACATCACCATTCTCCAATTTGAAGCAAGACCCATCAACATACAACGTGCCATCTGGATCTGATAACGGAGTGTCTTGTAGATCGATTCGTCCTTTTGTTTCTTCCTCAGTTTTGAAACAACAGTCGTGTGGTTCAGAATCACTCGACTCTTGGCTAGTCGGCAACAATGTTGCTGGATTCAATACATTGCATCTTTTGATCTGAATATGACTAGCTAACAGTGTCAGTTCATAACCTGATAATCTAGCACTGGTAAGGTGTTGCGTCTTGGTTCGGTTCATGAGTGTATCCACAGCATGAGGAACCATAACTACTAGCATGTTGTTCATTACTAAACCAGCAGATTGTCGAATGGAAGCTGCAGCTGCGGCTGTAGCTCTCAAGCAACTAGGCAACGCTCTAGCTACTGGATCTAATGTTGATGAAAAATACGCACAAGGGCGTTGTTTATCACCAAATTTCTGCGTCAAAACACTCAATGCACAACCTTCTCTCTCGTGGACATAGAGCGTGAATGGCTTACTGTAGTCGGGTGTACCCAATACAGGTGCTGAACACAGTGCATTTCGTAACTCAGAAAAACTCTGCTGACATTCAGCAGACCATGGTACCGGACTCGGTACACCTTTCCCAGTCAAGGCTACCAATGGTTTTGCTAGAAGAGAAAAATTTGGGATCCATTGCCTACAATATGAGGTAATACCTAAAAAGGCACGTACTTCTCTCTGCGTGCTAGGAACATTCATCTGTGTAATTGCTTTTATTCTCTCTGGGGTCAACTTCCTTCCCTCCTTTGACAAGAGATGACCTAGGTAGGTCACTTCTTGGCAGCAGTATTGCATTTTTGAAGGTGACACCTTGTGATTCAAATCTGACAAGTGATGCAATAAAGAAATCGTAGCTGTTTTGCAAGTTTCCTTGTCATCGGCAGCCACTAGAAGATCATCGACATACTGTACTAAAGCAGAACCACGAGGAAGTACGAAGGAATCTAACTGGCTTTTTAATGCTTGACTGTAAATGGATGGGCTTTCACAATAACCTTGTGGAGCGCGTTTAAATCTGAAACTTCGTCCTCCTAGAGAGAAACCGAAGATATCTCTGCTTTCCTCGGCTATCGGAATGCTGAAAAAGGCATTTTTCAAGTCGACAACTGAAAACCATGCTGCTGTAGCAGGAATCAACGTTAACAATGCAGTAATGTCTGGTACCACAGGAAACTGTGGGATCACAATTTTATTAACCTCTCTAAGATCAATTACGAACCTATATACTGGAGGCTTTGTTGGGTCAGTTCGTTTCAAAATAGGCAGTACAGGACTATTACAGACATTACCTCTAGTTTCTTCTATAACGTCTTTCTTGATCAGGTCTTGTACTATCAGTAGGAGCGCACGCTCACCTTCACTAGAGATTCTGTATTGTGGAATTCGTGGAAGTTTGACATTTGCTTTCAAAGTTACTACATAGGGTGGAATTTCCAATAGACCTACATCATTAGGACCAGTCGCCCAAAGAGTATCAGGGAGTGAACGCAGCTCTGGTGGGAGCGCATCCATCGACAAGTACATCGGGGAGATTATTCTTTTACCCAACGTAAGCTGTACTCCTGCTGGAGAACAGTACAATGTCGCGTACAGGCGTTTTAACAAGTCTAAACCAAGCAGATTTTCGTTACAACCTGTCGTCAAAATCAGGGGTGCTTTCAATTGACGGGGTCCAACAGAAATAGACAAAGGACCAGAAACAGGGTTGTGAACAGGGGCGCCCGAAAAACCTACTGAAACGTTTGTTGAGCCAGACAAAGGTGCGCCAGGGAGTTTCGCATGTATGATAGAACTTTTTGCTGCACCAGTATCCAACAGAAACGGTTCGACTATACCTGATGTTGCTACTGCGACATAAGGCCCACTCTGATCTACTGGTACTGATACTACTCCCTCTCTTTGTCCATGGCTGTCCTAGTATTCACTTTGCTGAACTTCCTCACTAGTTTCATAATAGTCTTCGACATGATACTGTGGAGACCTATTCTGTTGGGCAGATTGTCCATTTCGCTGGTCGAAATAATTAGTGGGGCGATCACTTGTCTGTGGAGGCATAGCAACTCGTCCTCGACCTCTAGAGTTTTGCATAGAACTACCACGACCTCTCTGAGCTGCCGCAGCATTATTTTGCGTTCGAACTGGACATTCACTTTTGTAATGACCTTCCTTTTTGCAATAAGCACATTGATTCCATTGGTATTGTGGCCTTTGAAAATTATAATCCGTTCTTTGATATGACCCTTACTGCATATTAGTTTGATTCATGCGAGGCGGATAAGCTTGCTGTAAAAGTACTTTAGTTTTTAAATCTTTCGTCTTTTTATCTGATTTTTCCTTCTCTTCTTTATCCCTATTTTCATAGTACTGAGCAGTCGCAAGTATTTGCGCAGTCGTAGAGACAGCCCACGCACTTTCAGAATTCTTTAATTTACTACTAAGTTCTGGCAACAGATTGTGCACAAATTTATCAACAAATAATCTCTGGCCTCCTTCTGTGCTCATATCCTGACCACTATGATCCACGAAAGTCTCCTCGAATCTTGTGAAAAAGTCGGAGACGCTTTCGTCTTTCTTTTGTTTGCACGCGGACAATTTGTCCCAGTTAACGCGCAATGCTGGCATCAAGGTTTTCATTAAATCGATTATTCTACCAGGCAAGTTAGCAATTAAAGGTTCAGGTTTGGAACCACCTATTTGTTGACCATCCGCTGCAATTATAGCTGCCCAGTCACCACCTAGGGCAACTGGATGATTCTCTTTACGAATTTTAGCCCAAATTGGTTGCGGTACTACATTACCAAATAGCAGATCTATGTCAGCCAAATTCAATACACAAGCGTCAACTGTCTGAGCCAACTCTTTGTAGTACCCTGCAGGATTTTTACGCGGATCTGGCAAGGCCTGTTTTACTGCTAACACTTCAGCTCGCTTCCATGGAATATGTATCCATACTCTCTGGAATTGGGCCGGAGCGGCTGCAATACCAAGGTTTACATTAGCTTGCACAGCTTCACGCCAAATTGGTGGAACCTCTCTCATTGGATATTGACGATTTTGTTTCGTACTACGTTTCTCTAATTCTCTTGGTGAACGAAGGGATGGGTCATTCCTATAACTTAAAATCAGTTCCATCGCTTCTTTTATATTTTGTCCAACTATCATACCTGCAGCAAACTCTTTCTGAACATTAATTAATTCTCCTAGATTTGATTCAGGGTCATCCTCTTCCAATTCCTCACGTAGAAGGAAACACATTTCATCGAACACATATCGTTGTGTCGGTTCGTTCCATTGCATAAATGTATCTAATACATCTTGTACATTATATCTTCCAACTTTCGAAACCCATCTAAGAGCAGTGGAATCTAATATTCCTCTTTCTTCAGTACTGGGAAGCTGACTACGTCTCTGCACAGAGTCAGAGGTAGGAGTCTTAATCAGAGTTTTATAGAAGGGAGATAGAATATTAGAGACAGAATCAGTGATTCTTCGACGAACAGAAAGCGGAGTCATAATATTAACAGAGGCAGTGAATAGAGTAGCAGTTGGAACAGATAGATCAGGAACAGTAGGAGTAGCAGGCAAAATAGCTTGTGAAGTAGCAGGTGTGAGCGACACAGGCATAGGTAAAGAAGCCGGCAACCCTAGAAGAGGGGTTGTCGAAGGAACATTAATATTGACTACAGGAGGTACAGGAACTTGATTCAGGGGAGCGGGAACAGGGACACCAGGTTGTCCAGCAACCGGTAATTGAACATTCGGTATAGGTGGAGCCGTAGCACCCTGTGCATACGGTGGGGGTGATCGTAACAAGTAAGACAACAGGGGATCCTTTTCAGGGTCCTCTACTATCTTAGCCGTACTCGATGGCAAAGCAGGATAGCACTTGTCTATCGCTAAATTACGCTCTCTATCGGCCACCTCCATCGCTTTCTCAGACTCGTTGAGTTGCAGCTGCCTAGCAGACTGTTCTAAAGTCAACTCTTGCTCTTTCTGTTCTTTCTTCAACTTTTTAATTTCTCTCTGTTTAGATTCTTTTCGCCAATAACGGAAAGAATCAAACATTGCCGGCCGGGCTTTCTTCTTAAACAACCTTCTTTCTAGATTATCGAGAACTTCAGGTTCAAAACTACCATGTAGTGGCCAACTAAGGACACCATCTTTCTCTGTGTAGTGGATCCATATCTCGTTATAAGAGATAGGGCCCACACCAAACTTGCAATAAAGATCATAAAGGGGAGTTCCAATCGGAGGAACCAAACACGAGTCCTCCAACTGGGAATCACTGTTGCAACTAAAACAAGACAACATACAATTTTTCCGACTTACCATTTTATAATCCGGAACACAAAACAAACAAGACACAAACAGAAAAGATGCGCACTCGAACCAAGAACTTAGGCCTACCAGAACTGACAAATGTATCGATACCTGAACTGAACAGAATGATTATCGTAACCAGAATAACCAGTGATAACCTTACAGAACTGAACTGAACTGAGAACTAAAAGGATTATCCAAATAGGAGCAACCCTTACAAAATAACCAACTAGCAACCACTGAATACTTAACTGAGGCACTGAAGACGTCACCAAGGAGAAACCCGTCACGTTTCGCCGTACTGAGGACTGCACCTCGGGTCCAAGACAGGGCGACGGTCAAGGCAACGGACCACTGCAGCCGTCTGAACGGGAACCCTCGTGGAAGAGAACGTCGGGGCCACTTTTGCGATATGCCGGGATCGATGAAGTGGGGCGCCTCCCTCTGAAATCTTCACACGAAGCTCCTCGAACTCTTCAGGCTTTTGGACCGGTACCGAATGACGTCGCCCCACGTTGGGCGCCAATTGGAGTTCTGGACTTTTTGGTTCCGTCCAGAGGTGTCAGGGATAACACCCGAAGACCCCGGAGTTCCACCTGTCTCGGTGCACAAAACAAACAGAAACACGGGCTTCTCGATGGTGGCGTCAAAGACCAAAGGTTTATTACTGCAGGGACACAGAAGTCACAGAAACTACACATGGGCAGTATCTAGGAGCCTGTTCAATTTGTACAAAGAGGGTTGCTCCTTATATACTAAATATTGGGCTTCAGGCAAATTCTTTACATGTTACCACAGTTCTAAACATTCGTGTCTTAAACAATAAATATTTGGCGTTGCACAGGAATCGTCAACAGTATCTGATGTCAAAACATTACGAATGAGGGGTTCCCACTAGTCCATCATAATCCCATGTCAATTCTTCATTCAAGACCCGGACCGCCTCATCGTAAATTTCGTTACCTCCCCCTAATAAAGGCCCAGAAGGAAAGGAGCAGAGCCAGGTGCAGAAGATAGAAAGACAGGATAAGAAATGTTTGTGGGTCGTAAATGGGCACGGTTACCAGCTTCGGCCGCCTAATCATGATCAGGCCAACGAACACAAGAACCAGTATAGCAGGACTGGCCTCAGGCTGGGGAGGCAGTTCTTGCCGAGTCATGCTGCCACAGCGTTGCTGGCCTAAGGTGCATGTGTCACTAGCAAGGTGAATCGCCGGTTAAGGCCTACGTGTCCTTAAATAAGAAGAAGTCATTGCGTGTCCATTGACTATGTGAGGGCAAGGAATACAAAATGGCTTCCGTGTTCTAAGATGGATGCCATGGGTAAATCACAAATGTGTTGGTAACAGGAGTGCTCTTGCTCGTAGCATAGCGAAAACACCAGGATATACTAAATGGATCATTTGCGGTTCACTGATACCAAAATTATGTATTTACGACAATGTTAAAAACACGAGTAAAATCGTCACGGAACCTCATTTGCGACCGCAAAACATTTGTACATGGTTTTGAGACTCCCTATTTGGAAGGTAATGCCCCTTCAAATAGCAAGTTGCAAAACCTATTTAGCGAGTCGCAAACAAATTGCGACTCGCGAAATAGGCTACGTACATGGCTCCATAGGTTTTTGCAAGCATTAAAGGATTCGTGAACCCGTTTGCGCATATAAAATCAGATCGTACATCTGGCGCTTAGTATTTTATATTGAAGTAATAGCCCATCTGTCACATGTATTTAATTTGTTTTATAGCATCTCTCATACCATTGTAGGATGTCAGAGCACTTTACATCACACACATATAGAGACATGGAATCATACATGTAAATCAGTGTGTATATAAAATGTTTAAAATGTGCCCGGTCTGGAAAAGCACAAACTCAGGATTCAGAACATAACACAGTGGCTAGCACTGACTTTAACATTAAAAATGTATATTCAGAATAATGAAAACCTGGGAAAAAATATTAGTTACTAACTGGTACCATGCAGTTTGCAAGCAGCTCTTTGATGACACTTTAGTTTCCTCTGCTAGATTACGATTGTCACTTATGAAGTACTCAGTAACAAAATAATCTCTGTGACAAAAGCAGTAACCACGAACCTATGCACATAACAAACTGCTTTTTAAGATGCATGATACACGTTCTTTGCAGTAGGCACATTAACCCTCTGTGCTACATTAGTTTAATCAAAGCTGCAACTGAAGAAAACTCTCCTCAGCTCCAGCAGGTACATTAATCACGGGCATTCTCTTGACACTTTTATTGTTGCTGGAAAGCTGCTAATTATACAAGAAATGTTTCTGTGCTTTTAAAACTGTTGCCTACGGACCCCCTGGGAATGGGTCACGGACCCCTGGGGGTCCGCGGACCACAGTTTGGGAAACACTGGTGTAGGGTCCAAGAGAAAGAGGGGAGTCTGACCCGCTGCGTTCTGCCGGAGAGGAAGAATCGGATCCAGTCGAGGGCTTTGTGTTGAATCCCTGCATTGTGGAGTCTGCATATTAGGGTGCTCTGTCGAACGCCGCTGAGATGTCTAGGAGGATGAGGGTTGCTATTTCTCCCTTGTCAAGTAGGGTGCGGATGTCATCTGTTGCAGCGAGGAGGGCGGTTTCCGTACTGTGTTTTTTTCTGAAGCCGGATTGGGAGGAGTCAAGAATGTTGTGCTCTTCGATAAATGTGGTGAGATGGATGTTGGTGACTTGCTTGATGACTTTCACTGGGAACAGGAGCAGGGAGATGGGTCTGTAGTTTTTGATATTGGTGGTTTCTGCCGGGAGTTTGTTCAGTAGAGGGTTGATCTCTGCGTGTTTCTAGTCGTCGGGGAAAGAGGCGGTTGCCAGGGAGGCTGTTGAAAATGTGGTGAGGCAGGGGTCCATTCGGGCCCTGGAGTGGATTGACTTTGTTGTCTTCAGTGTGTCTTCGGTGGTGAGGGCTGTCCAGTTGTCGATCACCGGCTTCAGGGTGTCGGGGGTGGTTGGCGAGGGTTCAGTGTGTTGGTTGTCTCTATCGAAGTTGTCATAGATGATCTTTATTTTGTGGTGGAAAAAGGCGCTGAGTTTGTTGCAGAGGTCTTGTGAGGGAGGGATGTTGGTGGATTGCTGGTGGGTTGGGCGAATTCCTTGATGATGTTGAAGAGTTCTTTGCTGTTGTGTGCATGAGTGGAGATTCTGTCTTCAATCGCTTTTTTCCACGTTTTTCTGATGCGTTGGTGGTGGGCATTGGTGGCAGCTCTGAAGTTGTTGTGGGCTTCTTTGTATTTAGTGTTCCTCCAGGCCTTCTTGAGGCGGCGGAAGTGCGTCTGGACTCTTGGAGTTCAGTGGTGTAGGAGAGTAGGGTCTGCAATCCTATGATCACCCAGATTTTTGCTTTTTGCTGCACTGGTTTACGACTTTCCCTGGCTGTGGGCCTGCTAATCAGACCCACAGCCTAGCTGTTCTCTCTATCCAAATTGTACTTAGGTACTGAATTGGCACTGGGCCCTCTCCAAGTCCCTGTACCCAGGGCTGAGGTGCACCCAGAAGTCTCCCAGGGGCTGAAGCATGTATTGTGCCACCCCTGGATTGACTAACTAACACTGACACAACTGGCTGCACGACAGCTGGGGCAAGGTGGTGTACTCACCCTTTGCTTTAGATATAGTATACCTATATCTAACCCTAAAATGGACACACAGATCTCCTATCAGTCACTCCTATGGCAGGCCTTAACAATCCTGAAGGCAGAGTGCTTGGAATCGTGTGAGATAGTGCTCTGGCATGAGCTGAGCCTGTCTGCGGCTTTCGGGACCCATCCCTTAGCCGTTTCCATGATATCGCATACCATATACTCTTAAGTGCATTATAATCCTCGCGGTTATGTGCCAACTCTGGTATCGCTTTATCAAAACATGTCGAGTAAGGTGTCATACGAATTGGAATACTAACCCCTCGCCAATTCTGGCGACGGGGTTAGCATTCCACCCTTCTAGAGGGACACGACATGTATGTAACCCCTAACCCCGGTTAAAGTCAGACAGAGCCTTAGCATCCACAAAATGGATGCTGCCACCGAGACACAAGTCTGCCCTCCTGCTGCTGGGAGTCCTCCCAGAGCAGGAGATAAGGACAAAGGGTTTCCTGCCAGGGGCGGTGCCAGCACCGTCCCAGACAGGGTTTTGTGTATTGTAGGTAGGCAGGGCTTTAGAGGAAGGTGACTGCACGTGGCACCCCGGTGCTCACTGTGCATAGGCTGGCTGGAACCAGTTCCAGGGTCACTCCAGACCCTGTGCTGGGGAAAAGCCCGCCAAGGAAGTGGGTGTAACCACCCCCCTCCTAGTCCCACCCATAGGGCAGGACTTAGTCGCGTGCCAGCCCCCTTTTACAGGATAAAGGTAGAGACTGGCCCCCTTCCAAATCAGATCATCTTTGAATCCTGAAACTACTTTCCACGAAAGGAACTCAAGACTTCTTCCTAAGATTTCTCCCTTGTGACTAAGGAGTAGTCACCCTGCATCCGCAGGCACCATCTAAAGAACACTGCGGTCTGCTGCAAGTCCTTCCTCCGGAATCCGACTGCCCAGCTCGACGAGAACCGGCTTCCCTGGCACCTCTGACCTCTACCCACCTCTACAGCCCAGCTGAGAACCGTGGGTGCGACGAGACCTCAAGGGACCGGCCATCTGCAAGACTGCACGACTTCTTTCCAACAAGCCGCCAAGTGAATTCCTGGTGAGTGCTTTGGGGTCCGAGAAGCCCCCACCCTGAGCAGCTCCAGCACCGAAGAGCAGCCCCCCAGCATCTCCACGATCTGCGTGGGGCCCTTCTGCTTTTTACTGCTCACCGCGTTGTTTGGCTACTAGCCCGCTGGCTTGTGGCCTTCCTGACGACGCCCGACGACATTTCTGCTGCTGGTCTGGTTGCTCCAGACTGGCCCTTGCTTCCCTCCATCGGAGAAGTAACCTGGACCCTCCTGGTCCACTCAAGACGCCATTTTAGGTCCACCGCGTGGGCCTTGCATTTGCCAAGACTTGTTGCCCAATCCTGGGTCCAGCGACGTCGACAGCAAGAACCTTCGTGGGACAGCTCGCACCTCCATCCTGGTCGCCGACAACGCCTCCTGGTCCGAGAGACTGCAGAGCCCAGCAGCGCCCACTCACCTGACTGCGGTGACTTCGCCCGGTGCCATCCTGGTGCCCACTTAATCACTGGCTAGTGATTCAAGAACTTGGTCCCCTCTGCTTTCAGGTTTTCTTCTTCCTTGATCCAGGCTTGGATCCATCGAACTTTTCTTCACTGGTCGCCTGCCAGCAACTTCTTCCTTCCAGGCTCCTGGTCCGGCAACGAGATCCCCGACGTCTTTTCAGACCTATGCAGCTGCAGCCCCTGGGCTAGGTAACTTCGGCACTTCGGTGTCCCAGCATAGCCTCACTATCCTAGGGTCAGGATCCACTGTCGTTTTCTTCCTACCAGGTCGGGTTCGCCCGTGAACACTAACTTTGCCTTTACTAGCCTCCATAGACTTTGTCCCGCATCCCGCGTGAGAGTGCACACTCTGCACCCGAGTCCCCTGGGTCTCCTAGTAGTAATCTAACGATTCCCTAGTCCAGTCCTAGCGATTCCAAAGCCTATTAGAACTGTTACTTACCTGCTAGTAATTCGCATTCCACTTTTAAAGTATATGGTTTTTCGTGCCCCTCGGGCATTTGTGTATAACGTGCTAACTTAAGTATTTTCGTAAGAGTTTTGTTGTGTGCCTAGCACCCTGTCCTCATAAAGAGTACAGGGTTGTTGTGATTCTAATAAATACACTGTTTATTTTCATAACACTTGTGTGGTGTCCTTTCACTGGGTGTTCAAGGGGTAATGTGATGGTAAAACAGCTGGCTTAACACGCCCTCTAGAGTCTTAGCCTTAGACTGCTCGTATCCATGCTACTAGGATAGCTGGTCTATAAGGTTGACTTACAACCAATCATCAATAAGGGTTGTTTGGACTGATATATAGTGATCACTAGAATAGTGAGCACTGCACATCAGGCCAACTTCTCACAAGTGGGAAACCATCTAGCTTTCTTGGTGTGGGTGTTGTTGTTTTTCCTGAGGGGGGCTATGGTGTTGGTGCTGTCGGAGATCCATCTGGGTAGGGTTCCGGCGGCGGTGTTGGCATCATCGTTTTCCACGAGGGTTGGGGTGTAGTTGCTGAGTGATGAGGTTAGCTGGTCATCAATGATTCTGGTTCAGTTTCTTTGTGGGAACAGATGCTGGTCTCTGTGGATGGTGGGTGTTCAAAAAGTGAAGTGGACGCATCGATGGTCAGTCCATGGGAGTTTTGTAATGTGGCTGAAGTTGATGGGAGTTTCCTGTTGTGCAGGGGGTCGACAGTGTGTCCCGCTCAGTGTGTGGGTTCTGTCACTATCTGGCGGAGTCCAATGTTATGGAGTTTGTCCAGGAGGGATGTGCTGCTGGGGTCAAGTTGGTTGTTGAGGTGGAAGATGAGGTCTCCCTGTAGGGTGTAGTTGCTGGACGTAATGGCATGCGGAGAGATGATGTCCTTGATGGAATTGGCGAAACGTCTGTGGGGTCCAGGGAGTTGGTAGATGAGGGTTCCTCGGAGGGTGGAGGTAGGGCTTGCCAGTATCTTGAAGTGAAGGTGTTCCATCAGGTATGTGGGCTCATCGGGGAGTGTGCTCAGGCAGAGGGTGGATTTTTGGACGATGGGGATTCCTCCTCCTAGGCGGGTGGGCCGTTCCTTCCTGGAGATCTTGTATCCTTGGGAATGGCGATGTTCGGTCCCGAGGTGCTGTTGGTCCAAGTTTCGGTGAAGAAAGCTTCGTCTGGGGTTGTGCTGTTGAGGAGGTCTCAGATTTCGGTGGCGTGTTTGTGGAGGGATCAGACGATGAGGAGGATGCATTCCAGGTTCTTCGGTTTGGTTGTGTTCTTGCGAGCGGGTTGCACTGGGTCCGTGGTCTTGGCGGTGCTGCAGGTGTGCCGGCTGAGGTGGCAGCTGAAGGGTCCGTGGGTGTGGCTGTGTGGAAGTACATCTGTTGTGGCACAGGGTTTGGACCACCCCAGTGGGTGACTGTGGTTTATATGGGGTGCCGCTCTGACTGAGCAGACTTGTTGATAGTGAGTTTGTGGGTACATCTACGAAGGATTACAGGCGAGCCTCTTTAGAGGTTGACCTCTGGCTGAGTACATTTTGCTCTGGGGGTAGACGGAGCTGAGTGGGTAGGTGTCGAGAGAGCAGCTTTGGTGGAGACTCCCCTGAATGTTCCAGATATTTCATAAATAGCTGCAGGCTCGCCATGCGCACTGTTTGCATGTTCATGACAGGATGCCAAAAACATGTTTGTTTTATCCATGGAGGAGGGAGGGGGGAACTGCTTGTATTTACATCCCCCATCCAGTAGGTATACACATAGGGGCCCATAATGATGTCGGGCGGATTGCTACCGCCATGGTGGCGGTGGCGATCCGCCAGACATTCATGCCCGGCCGCCACCCATTTTCCCCCCACCATATTACTATGGCAGGGGGGACCGCGGCGGACGTAAACACCGTCCCCGCTTTTCATTTAATATGGTGGCGGTGTCTATTAGACTTGCCGCCATGGAAAGGTATGTGGAGACTCCCTGCGGGGGCCCGTTGCGTGCCCCCTGGGACTCCGGGGGGTGGGGGTGCACATGGGGGGTACCGCGCGGTGCCTGTCATGTTGTGCTTTGAAATGCACAATGTGCATTTTTACCATTGCGGCGGGCGGCGCTTTCAGCACTGCCCGCCGCAATGGTAAAAATACAGGATGTGCCCGCCAGTGTGGCGGACGCATCCTAATGGCCAAGGCGGGACCACCGCTCCTATGGCGGGCGGTCCCGTTTTGCACGGGGATGGCGGCAGGCAAAATCCGCCCGCCATTTTAATGGACCCCATAGTGTCAGTATTAGTCTGAAGCGTATAAACGCTTCTTATATTTTAATAGTTGAGTCCTTGGCCTTTTTCCAGGCTTAGAAATAGATTGGCTATTTGTAGAAGTAAACCTTGTCCTTTGCTAGACGTGTCAAGTTTATTGTTGCAGAATTTCAGAGCCCTCTTAAAATGGCTCGATTGTCATTGATGCGGAGAGGGGCGGCAGACACGGAAAGGAGGCACTTGGGGTTCATGGAAGGAGGCAGATAAGGCGTGTTAAATTATTGCTTCAGAATACCCCTGCTGTGCAGAGGGCAGCAGCTGTGTACGTCTGGAGCTCGTCTTGGTTGTAGCCCAGATGCATCCCGAGCGATGACAGCGAGGGGATTCCAGTAGAAAACGAGGGTGCATTTTAGATGAGTGGTCCTTCATGGGATCTCGTGGCCACTGGGAAATGAACCAAGGGTTAGAAGAAGAAGCTCTTCACACGGTGGCAGAATGTAACCTGGCCTGCTCCCGAGCTGCACCACGAGCAGATGAGCCGAGAAACATATAATAAATATTTAACACTCAGCAGAACTTGTTTATGCCATGTACAGTGCAAGCCGTGCCAGGCCTGTTTTACATATACCCACATGAAGGAGGTGGTGATCACTGCTAAATAGTAAAGGTGGAAATCTTACTGAGACATTTACTGTCTGCTACATGCACGGCCCACCCCGTCTGTGGGAAATGCACTGTCTGAATGTTGTTGTTTTTTATCGGGCTTTCCAAAAGACATAGGGGCAGATTTACAAGCCCCTTGCGCAACTTTTGCGTCACTTTTAACATGGGAAAGGTGATGCAACAGTGGCGCAAGGGGCTTGTAAATCTGCCCCATAGTGTGTGCTGAGTGGGCTTACAAAGAAAATACAGGGGTTGCATCCCACCCATTGTTTACCACTGGTTGGCTCTACTGTCACTCATTTCTTTGTTTCTTATTCATTGGCTTTTAGTCTCTCAGCTTGCCTCCCATGGATCTCTGCCTCCCTACCATCTCTCTGATTGGTTGCCCTCTTTGCTCCCACTGTTTGCTTTTAGGTTATATTCTTTTCTTTTTGTTTAACTGCATGCATTCGGCGGCTTTTTTCGCGCTGTGCGGCGTTTTTTAAAAACGCGCGTTACATGACGAGCTCAGCTCGTCATCAGCGTACAAGCGGCACAACTCATGACGAGCTTAGCTCGTCATCAGCGTACAAGCGGCACAACTCATGACGAGCTTAGCTCGTCATCAGCGTACAAGCGGCACAACTCATGACGAGCTCAGCTCGTCATCAGCGTACAAGCGGCACAACTCATGACGAGCTCAGCTCGTCATCAGCGTACAAGCGGCACAACTCATGACGAGCTCAGCTCGTCATCAGCGTACAAGCGGCACAACTCATGACGAGCTCAGCTCGTCATCAGCGTACAAGCGGCACAACTCATGACGAGCTCAGCTCGTCATCAGCGTACAAGCGGCACAACTCATGACGAGCTTAGCTCGTCATGAGCGGGGAAGGCGTTAAGCACTCTATCACAGTGGATATGTTTTCCAGCCTCTCCCTCTTGTGCATTTCTCCCCCCATGTTACTCTCTATCGCCATGTGCTCCTCTCCCCGCCCACGCTTGTGTTGCTCTCTCTCTCCTGCGCTCCATGCTGACATCTTTTGCCCGTGTGTTTCTCCCTTTGCCCGTGTGTTTCTCCCTTTGTCCGTGTGTTTCTCCCTTTGCCCGTGTGTTTCTCCCTTTGTCCGTGTGTTTCTCCCTTTGTCCGTGTGTTTCTCCCTTTGTCCGTGTGTTTCTCCCTTTGTCCGTGTGTTTCTCCCTTTGCCCGTGTGTTTCTCCCTTTGTCCGTGTGTTTCTCCCTTTGTCCGTGTGTTTCTCCCTTTGCCCGTGTGTTTCTCCCTTTGTCCGTGTGTTTCTCCCTTTGCCCGTGTGTTTCTCCCTTTGTCCGTGTGTTTCTCCCTTTGTCCGTGTGTTTCTCCCTTTGCCCGTGTGTTTCTCCCTTTGCCCGTGTGTTTCTCCCTTTGCCCGTGTGTTTCTCCCTTTGTCCGTGTGTTTCTCCCTTTGTCCGTGTGTTTCTCCCTTTGTCCGTGTGTTTCTCCCTTTGTCCGTGTGTTTCTCCCTTTGCCCGTGTGTTTCTCCCTTTGTCCGTGTGTTTCTCCCTTTGTCCGTGTGTTTCTCCCTTTGCCCGTGTGTTTCTCCCTTTGCCCGTGTGTTTCTCCCTTTGTCCGTGTGTTTCTCCCTTTGTCCGTGTGTTTCTCCCTTTGTCCGTGTGTTTCTCCCTTTGTCCGTGTGTTTCTCCCTTTGTCCGTGTGTTTCTCCCTTTGTCCGTGTGTTTCTCCCTTTGTCCGTGTGTTTCTCCCTTTGTCCGTGTGTTTCTCCCTTTGCCCGTGTGTTTCTCCCTTTGTCCGTGTGTTTCTCCCTTTGTCCGTGTGTTTCTCCCTTTGCCCGTGTGTTTCTCCCTTTGTCCGTGTGTTTCTCCCTTTGCCCGTGTGTTTCTCCCTTTGTCCGTGTGTTTCTCCCTTTGCCCGTGTGTTTCTCCCTTTGTCCGTGTGTTTCTCCCTTTGTCCGTGTGTTTCTCCCTTTGCCCGTGTGTTTCTCCCTTTGTCCGTGTGTTTCTCCCTTTGTCCGTGTGTTTCTCCCTTTGCCCGTGTGTTTCTCCCTTTGCCCGTGTGTTTCTCCCTTTGCCCGTGTGTTTCTCCCTTTGTCCGTGTGTTTCTCCCTTTGTCCGTGTGTTTCTCCCTTTGTCCGTGTGTTTCTCCCTTTGTCCGTGTGTTCTCTCTTATGTTGCTTCTCCACCTATTGATTTGTTTAATCCCCGCCTCCTCCCCAACCCACTGATCCATTTTAATTTTTAAAACTGCATAAACTCTCCTTTTAAAAAAATAGTGCATTTGCATTATGTTTTTTTAAATGACTGAGCCCTCCTGCAACAGTAAAAAAAATATGTCAGTGTGCACGTGTTGAGCGCAGGTGCCCCCCCCCCCCACCTGCAACATGATGCGATAAACACATCATAGTACTTTTTTTTAAACCATGCTGTACAGCAGAGGTGCTCGTAACAGTTTCCCCGGGGGCTGGTAAGTCTTGTCTGTGCCAGGCCCGAGGGCAGCACTGAAGCCAGCTGTGCGAGGGTCGAAGAGATGGACGTAGGGGGTCGCGAAGCAGATACATGCTGTGGACAACACACCGAGGCTTCCTGTGACATCTGTCTGGCACCATCACTCTATTCTTATGCACCGAGATATACAGTCAAAGCATTAACTTCTAATGTAAAAGAGATACTCATCTGATGACCACTGGAACCACCGAAGGCCCTGATTTTATTTTAAAAACAGAGCTTTGGACTATGCTATTTCCCACTAAAAGGCGATATTTCTCTCCATGGGTCCCCAGGGAAGAGTTTCAAAGAGCCATCAGCATCAGAGGGGTGGGTGAAGGGCTCGGAATTTACACTTAAGACGAACCTTTGCCCTGTCCTGCCCCTTGTCGAATAAAGTTACCTCGGGGGTCCCCGAGGCACTACTTGGGTTGGGTAGGGCGCCCCCATAAATGCTGAATCCCCAAATATTAAAAAATGATGACCCCCTGGCAATTTCTCACCACAGGGGCCGTTTTTATAAAAAGAAAAAATATGTACACCATCTTTTTTTACCACAATCTCACAGGGCAACAGCTGGAGCATAGCAAAACAATGTAATGCATTTAGTTGTTTATTGTTACTCAGTTTATTTTATTTTATTTTCCAGTTCTTACACAGAGCTTTGACTGCCCAGAGTGGGTTTCCCAGCGATGACAGGAATCATGGGAGGATGATGTACTACTTATCTACACAAACAAGACTTCAGTTGCTTTCTTAAACGAAGCAAATTTCTGTTAACTCTTAGATCCATTGGAAGCGAGTTCCAGAGCTTGGATGCCAAGCAGGCGAAAGACCGCCCTCCACTTCTAGCCCTGTTTATTCCAGGAATGGGCAGAAGGAAGTGGCCATTGGACCTGAGGGCACGTGCTTCATTGTGTGGAACAATAAGTTGACTCATGATATGCGGTCTATGGGCATGTTTGACTTTATGTTTGATACAGAATGTTTTGAATTCAATTCTTTTCCTATCAGGCCACCAGTGACCACTGGTCAGAGCAGAATGTACTGGTTGTGTTCTTGGAATGTTCCGCAGAATTCCGGCTGCAGCATTTTTAACCCCTTGCAGCTTTCTGGTGACATACAGAGGGTTTCCATGATAGAGTGAGTTGCCGTAATCTAAATATGACTGGACGAGCCCCTGAGGGCTCTTGGGAGCCCGAAGCATTGTCCTGCAAGTTCCTAGGTCTGTGAGGCCATGCTTACTTCTCATTACGTTTGTTTGCAAAACAGAAAACAATTTTGTAAATTGTTATCCTGATACATATCTTTGGCTTAAAGAACAAAAATGCATCAATATTCCTGTGCAAAAGGATATTTTGATTGTGCAGGCAGCAGAAGCGTCCTTTGAGTACTCAAAAGGCCCTCTGTATTGCAGAGCGGTTGTATCTCCACTCACTCCGTGACCTCGGGTTTAAATATCGTCTTAATATCCAAGGGCGTAATGCATATTCATTCATTCAAATAACTTTATTCGGTTATTATACAAAGATAACCATAAAAGTACAGTAAAATCACGTTATACAAATGCATACAATAGGCTCATTACAGTTTAAAAAGTTATTGATTTCCGAGAAATAAAAACATTTTTTTTAAAACCTGAGACAGATGCAACAGTAAGTATGTTATCAAGCTTCAGGATTGCTAAAAAGGCAGGACGGCATTGTCTAAAATCCATAAACTTTAATATGGGCACTATCCATATTTTCCTGGGAATTGTGTAAAATTTGCAGAACAGTAAAATTTGCATATCAGATTGATTGGACAAATCGTCACAAGGACATTTAATAAGTTGCTTTGACCAATCATTCACATTGGGGAAACTGTGGGGCATATTACCAAGCAATAGTGATAATTATCGCTATTGCTTGGTTAGAGACAAAGGGGCATATTATCAAGGAGGTTTATCTCCGCTTTTTTGGCTTTAAAAGCCAAGAAAGCGGAGATAAAATTATCTCCCTATTACCTAGCTGTCGCTAACACCAGTTAGCGACAGCTAATAGGAGATAGCGACCATCTTGGGCCCCGCTTTGCATGTCAGTGATATTTATCACTAATGACATGCAAAGTGGGCGTGCCAAGATGTTAGCGACTGGAAACAGTCGCTAACATCGCTATCTCCTATTACCAACTTTTGGAGATATTCGCGCTAAGCACGAATATCTCCAAAAGCTAACACCTGCCCTGAGCAGTTCTTAGCCATGTTAACCAATGGGAGGTGGATAACATGGCTAAGAGCATTTGCTCGATAATGCATGAATACCGCTGACTTTTCAGCCATATTCATGCATTGCGGCCGTTTTTTATCGCATTTGCGATAAACCTTGCTAATAGCAAGGTTTATCTGCGATAAAAATCGCCGATGTGCGGCGATAATTTTTGTCTCTAAACAAGTTAGAGACAAAAATTATCTCTATTGGTTGGTAATATGCCCCAAAATTTTACCGCTGAGCTAACATCTTGGCACGCCCACTTTGCATGTCATTAGTGATAAATATCACTGACATGCAAAGCGGGGCCCAAGATGGTCGCTATCTCCTACTAGCTGTCGCTAACTGGTGTTAGTGACAGCTAGGTAATAGGGAGATAATTTTATCTCCGCTTTCTTGGCTTTTAAAGCCAAAAAAGCGGAGATAAACCCCCTTGATAATATGCCCCTCAGTAGCCTAAACAGGATACCAAGTCTAAGACGAATTAGTAAGAACCTGTCGAAGTCTCTCATCTGTAAAGTAAGATATGGTTGCATATCATTCGAAGTCATTATCAGTTGATGTGCAATCACAGATGTTTTAGTAGTTTCCACATTATCCCTACGATCCTCCAAGTAGGTTATACAGAGTTTTTTCAACTCTTTCCTCGTAATTCATATGAACTGTCCCTTAAAACGTTAAGCAAACTTACTTTACTGTGGGTTATCACTTTGATTGGTCATCTGTCTGTAAATACATTTGTATTGACTTACCAAGCCCAAAACTGTCCCCAAAATCACCTCGAGACAGCCTACTAAATATCCCACTGGGACGTAACATATATGAATCCTGTCAGCCGACGGGGAATAGGGCTACAAGATCTGTTATGACACAGGAGTCATCACTCACAACCTGTATGTTGAGGGAGTGACTATTTTTGCGGTTTTGAAACATCAATTCATTTGCAGGTGGTGGACAGGTAGCAAAACAAGCATTGCCATAGCCAATAGGTCTCACCTTTGGGAACTTATAAATGTTTAGTCAGAGGTATTGGCTAGTGCAAAGGTGAATCTGAGTGATACTTAGGTGGTGCTGAGTGATACTGTAGTGATGTTGCTGTGCTGGTGCTCAGATGGTGCTGAGTGATACTTAGGTGGTGCTGAGTGATATTGTAGTGATGTTGCTGTGCTGGTGCTCAGGTGGTGCTGAGTGATACTTAGGTGGTGCTGAGTGATACTGTAGTGATGTTGCTGTGCTGGTGCTCAGGTGGTGCTGAGTGATACTGTTGTGAAGTTGCTGTGCTGGTGTGAGCTATCATGTGGGCTATACCATGCAATACTTTAGTAATTTCTCCACCCTACAGCTAAAGTTGCACGTGCTGCATTCACACCCTCTGTTGGACCCGGCCTCATGGGGTGGTCCTACCCCTCCCGTGTGGCGGGCCCCGGACGACATCGGCCCTCCACAGAGCCCGGGCGGCCTCGTCCGCCCGATCCTGCACGCCCCAACACTACCGGTCCGGTTACCACCACGGGCCCCCACACCGGCCTGACTCCATCCTGGGCCCATCACGTCCTGAGCACGAGGCCTCGCCCGACTCCATCTTGGGACCACCACGTCACGAACACGTGGCCTCGGCCCCGGCCCAGGCCCCAGCGCAGCCCCGACATCGAGGCGCCCAGATCTACCCAGGTGGTCGAGTGGCCACTCGACGGATCCCGGAGGAAGGGGAGTTTCGATGGGCCTCCAACCGTCCCCAGACGCCTGGTATCGATCGCCCCCGGCATCCCTGGGTGCTGGCTCCACCCCCCTGCTGGGTGTCTGGACACCATCTTCCCGGCCCCTCTGGCCCCCAGGCGCGAGGGTCCGGACATCAAAGGACTCCAGTCCTATATCTGGGCCAGCCCCGGAGTAGGACGGGAGTTGTATCCTGGACTGGAAGCCCTGCTGACGCTGTCACGGCCGACACCAGAAGAACTCCTTGCCTGTAACCTGAAGAGATCCTGAGAGCCTGCTGGCGCTGCCGCGGCCCACCTTTGCTGAACCATCTTGAGAGCCTGCTGGCCCTGCCGCGGACCACCTTTGCTGAACCATCTTGAGAGCCTGCTGGCGCTGCCGCGGCCCACCTTTGTTGAACCATCTTGAGAGCCTGCTGGCGCTGCCGCGGCCCACCTTTGCTGAACCATCTTGAGAGCCTGCTGGCGCTGCCGCGGCCCACCCTTGCTGAACCATCTTGAGAGCCTGCTGGCGCTGCCGCGGCCCACCTTTGCTGAACCATCTTGAGAGCCTGCTGGCGCTGCCACGGCCCACCTTTGCTGAACCATCTTGAGAGCCTGCTGGCGCTGCCGCGGCCAACCTTTGCTGAACCATCTTGAGAGCCTGCTGGCGCTGCCGCGGCCCACCCTTGCTGAACCATCTTGAGAGCCTGCTGGCGCTGCCGCGGCCCACCTTTGCTGAACCATCTTGAGAGCCTGCTGGCGCTGCCGCGGCCCACCTTTGTTGAACCATCTTGAGAGCCTGCTGGCGCTGCCGCGGCCCACCCTTGCTGAACCATCTTGAGAGCCTGCTGGCGCTGCCGCGGCCCACCTTTGCTGAACCATCTTGAGAGCCTGCTGGCGCTGCCGCGGCCCACCTTTGCTGAACCATCTTGAGAGCCTGCTGGCGCTGCCGCGGCCCACCTTTGCTGAACCATCTTGAGAGCCTGCTGGCGCTGCCGCGGCTGAACCATCTTGAGAGCCTGCTGGCGCTGCCGCGGCCCACCTTTGCGGAACCATCTTGAGAGCCTGCTGGCGCTGCCGCGGCCCACCTTTGCTGACCCATCTCGAGAGCCTGCTGGCGCTGCCGCGGCTTGACCTCAAGGAACCCCCGGCTCGAGGATTGAGAGTTGTGCGCAGGGTATCCCTTCCTGTAACCATACCGAGACTGTCCCGCTACCCTGTCTCTTTTACGAGACTCTACAGATCCCTCGATCCGCCTGTATATACTGCTGAGACCCCGCAACCTTTATTCTTGATAAAGCCTAAGAACTTAACCTCTTGTGTGGTGTCCGTTTGTAGTGTTGTGGTTACTCTGCTGTACGATCCTAGGAGAGGGCCCTCACCCAGGTGGCCTCTCGATAACGCTCGGCTACTTCTCGACGGAGGGGTGGACCTAGGGGTGGTCAGTCAGACATCCTCTGCCTCCCCCGGGGTCGCCTTTCTAACACCCTCACAAAAATTAAAAGGCTTAACACTAACCTGCCTACCTGATGAATTAACCTGAAGCAGCGCTTCCCTAGTTCTCTGCAGTGGTAAAATGACGAGGGGCACCCTATTCATTTTTTAAGATTAGGTAAATGGCGGTCCATTCAGTTCCACAAACCACACTTGCACAGGGTAAAAATGTGGCAAACCACATCACCTCAGGTGCACTGCTCCTAAAGGAGAACGCAGGGGTTAATGCTCCATTTAACACATGTGCAAGATCGGATGCACCATGGCCATATATAGGGTGCACTGCCCCTCTCTGTGCTGTGACGTACATTAACTGGGTACACCAGGCGCGGAAGGGAAACTGCGCCCTTACACATTCATTGCAGTGTTTGGAGTGCAGCCACTAACTCACACCTGCATTGTGAACAGCACATTAGTGAAAGGCAGACTTGATATTTGAAGTTGCTGGTCTGTCTTTCATTGCAGGTGGGTGCCCAGTCTACATCTCAAAGGGGGCAGATATTCCCCTGCAGATGGAAGCACCGATGCCACCTGCCTGCAATCTGGTGCCTGGGTGCCCTGAAACCTTCCTGACCCTCTCACAGGGGGCGACTCTTTGCCTTTGTGCCTGTGGCTGTAACATGGCATTAGTGTTAAGGCAAAGGGTACCCTTATTTACACCTGGGTGCGCCTTGTTGGGATCACTTTGGTTCACCTGTAGTGCTGGCAAGATCTAATTTACAAAGGAGGCGTGCAAGTGTCTGGTGACCCTTCAGTAATCAGAGATGGGCGAGCCACTGAAAGCTCGAGCCAGAGGTTCTCTTTGACCCTTGATCCCAAAATGAGCTCTGAGCTTTGATGTTGCTTCTGTCTGCCACTAACCTAAAGCGCCAAGAATGAAAGAAAAACACATTGACCTCAGAATAAGTACAGGAGGGGGAAATAGATGCCAATCTAGAGGATGAATGGCACAATGTGAAATCAGAAAATTGAGGAATTTTCCTGGCTTTCCTCACTTGACCAAACTGTTTGATCCTAGTCAAATATTTTATTTGACAGTGCTTCTTTTTTCCCCATTGCATTTGAGAGCACTCTGAAATACAAGAATTCAGGTGTGTATTATACAAGTATCTTTTGTGTCGCATTTATATAAACCACAATGCTACTCAATGTAAGAATATATAACAGTAAGTGCGTTATCATTATTCGTATGCATGGACGTGCAATGCCTCAAAACATTTCTTTTACTACTAGCAGCTATGCAAAGAACTATCCTTAGCTTTAAAACTAAATAAGGTAAAAGTGCTAAACAACAATAAACACGCGGCCGCCATTGACAAAGCTGGCCGGTGGAGCACGAAACAATAACTGGCTTCGAAGCTGGCGTCCCACGAATGTATTTAAAGTAAGTGGCAGGCATTATTAAAGCGAAAGCGTGCATGGCGCGCGGCTGCAAATACAAACAAAAAGGGTGCCATTTTCTAAGCCCTTTGACCTACCTGCTTCAGCAAGATGGGAATTAAGTAAAAAGTGCATCCAACCTCTTGATGAAAGGTGGAATGCAGGGACACGTGTAAGAGGGAGGTAACAACAGGAGACAGGGAGGCACTAAGGAGGGACTAATAAGCCTATTAACAAATCAAATCCCAACATTTACAAAGGACAGTCAAAAACACAATACAAAATAGGGGCGGAGAGCGGATGCAGCTTCAAATCTTGAAGAGACAGCACAAGCGATTCCTAGCCAAAACCTAAAAATAACTGTTGAAAACATTTAATGTCTTATCAGCTGATTTCCTTATTTTAATTTATAAAATATTTTATGCTGCGCTGTCTGTGTTCAGGGATGTGGTCTTTTCAAAAATACTCTACCTTTTTTAAGGATATGAAATAATAGAAAGCAGCCCTAGGTGTCTAGTTCTGAGACACCCGAGCACCTGAACCCCTTGTGTACCCCATCCAGGGTGGGACTGTGAAAACAAATAGGCCCAGGCACCAAGGCAAGACTGGCGTAATGGGCATCGTGTGGAAGGCAGGAGGCCTGAGGGGCGAGAGACTGGTTTTGTTACTGGGGGTTGCAAAACAGACCCACAGTAACAAAATTAGCAGGACTGTCCAGCACAATGACTCACTTCTCACTCTCAAAAATTTAGTCACATACAGATGTTCATAACTGGGCAAAATTGGGTTGTAGCTGAAGGCAGTGCAAGTTTATCTCAGTGGGGCAGAAAGGTGTTGGAGGGGTGGGGGGGAGATGTAGCACTATGGCCAGAGCTACCACATTTGAAACTGGGGAACCAGGATCAGGCTTCATGATCAGACCACTCTCCCGAGGGAGAAAATTCCCCTACTAGACCATAGAAGGCCTCCCTAGGCCATAGAAGCCCTAGTCTCTTAGCACCAGCAGGTGGACTCTTCCGGTGGCCAGTGCGGGTTAACCTTGAAGCCCTGTCCACCACAATCCATACTAAAGTTCATCTCCAGTCTTGCAGGCAGGCCTGCGAAGCAGCACACCATACAGCAACAGAGACTTTGTCACTGAGGTTACAGGACCCTTGAGGCCAGTCCGTCTCACCCATTGGTGCCTCCATTGGCCATGTTTCAGCAGTAGTAGCTGCAACTCACCAGGGATCGACAATGCAGAATTTGCACCCACATAAAACGAAGGGGCAAATTTACGAGGACCTTGCATGATGGTGAATGCATGACACAAATCTCTAGGTCATATGTATGAAGCCACTCATAGCAACTTTGCATGGAGTTGAATTGTTTCATAAATATAGAGTAATGCGACAAAGTGCAAATCGCCGCTTTGCCTTCCTCTGCACAAGGGACGCGTGGCGGTGGGTGTTCCCATGCACCTCCCATGGTGTTTGATGCATTCCTAGATTTACAAGGAGTTGTTAACCTGGGAATGAATCAAAATCTTCCGCCTCCCCAAGGGAGGCACAAGAAGGAGTAATATCTTTATTTCTCCCTGTTTTTTCCTCTTTCTATATGTGCAGCACACTTAGGGAGAGGAAACAGCCTCTCAGGATTGTTTTTGTGCAGGAAGGTGTCCCTTCCTGCAGAAAAACAATCCTGCATGCAACAGGGTGCCTGCATTGGCGCTAGGCTGACAAAACGGCGCCAGCACTGGGGGAAAAGACAGAAATGGACTATATTGGATAAATACGGTGCTTTACTGCCCGTTCCCTGTGACGCAGGGCAGCCTAGCAAAATGACTTGCTGCGCTGCCCTGCGCCACCATTCCCGTACATACGCCTCATAGTGCGCAAACTTCACGGTCTCTCTGCTTCTTGCACAAGTACCGTTAACATGTCAGCCATCGGCAACCCCAGTACACGGCCTATCCCTGCTGATGAGGGGTAATACCCCGAAACACGTGTCCAGGGATGGCGAAGACAGCGAAGATAGCAGAAGATCGAAAGATGATGCATCGCGAACACTTTACTACATAGACCAGAGTCCTTAGGGGTGACACCGCCGGTGTGCGAGTAGTGTGCGACCCCACCCCCATTTGTACCGTTAACATGTGCTGCCTTCCCTTGGGGCCACTGCAATTATGCAGCAATGGAGGACAACATTATGTTGCAGTGTTGATTACATTATGCAGCAAAGAAAGGCTGCAGCGTATTGTGTGGTACATTTTCGGATACTTTATTATTTTGACTTTTTTACACATACCAACAGTCTCTGCAAAGCTTTTGCCTCATTAATACCAGTTTAACACACACGTGCAGCAGTGAGAACCTTTGTAAAGGGACTTCTACTTCACAGCAACACAAGTCACGTGTTTTGATCTGTTTGAGCTACACATTTGTTTTAGTTAGAACCATCAGATTAAGCAACCGATGATGTATTATGTGACAAATATGTCAGAGCTTTAATTATTTGTAAAACGTTTGCAAATTAGGATATTTTGCCATTCAGGTTTGAATTTCCTCATGCGGTCTGTGTTGGGTGGTATTTCTAGGCACCTACAGTACTTGGGGAGAGACAAAGGATGGACTTGTCTAATAGTGATGGCAGAGAATATTAGTCTGAAGGGGACAAAATAACTGATTGAGATTATCCGAGGTCCTCTACCTATTTCTGACTCTACCACTGTTTGAGTTTCATAATTTCAGAATTGATACATTTGCAATTCTCATTGCTAACTAACTTGAGTAGTAATTTCACAAACTACAAATATAATAATTGTTTCTCATTCATCTGATATTGCTAAAAGCATCTGCAAAACCAACAGGTTTTTTAGGTGTATATATTCATTTGTGAGGGCTATTTCTAGACAAAATAACAGGAAACCAGGAGGCAACTAAAGCTGGCTTCATGACATGTTGCGTGAAGCACATGAAAAATGTAGGACTACTATTTTGCATTGACCGAGGGGCACAGAATGATGTAATCAACAGTACTCCCCAACACGTGGGGTCTCCGGTCATAGAATTTAAACCCACATTTTATGTTCAGAAACGGTTAAAAAAAAAGAGAAAAGAGAGAAGTGCTGATGAAAGAAACTGCATGGCTCGGAGCCAACTTGGGTCTGGTTCCACTTATAAGCGTATTTGGGACATTCTGTGATTGAAAAAGTATCCCACATTGTAAATGTATTTTAATGTCATTAACACATATATTAAACCTCAAATAAACGTGTATCCATTGGTTGTAATAAATAGCGTTCGTTATAAGCTGTAACTGGTCAGTAAAATGCAAAACATACTGAAGCACCAGACCAGTGGAGGTCTGTTCATGGATGGTGACCCTTCAATGCCTTGTATTGCAGTCGGTTGGGGTGCTCTGGAGACGGTCAGCCGGTCTCACAGTAGAGAAGGTGCTTGCTTCCCGTTGCAGTAATAAAGCATTTTAAGTTGTTGGCCCGCCACTAGACAGCTTCATCATATGGGACAACAGTTTTACATACTGGCCTGTTTGTCATGTCCAAAGGGTAGAGAATTCAATATTATGCAATATATCAGGCGCGGTGCATCCATTGGGGCGTAGGGGCGAAGCCCCACTAAGCCCCATGGACCCACCACGTCGTCACTAGAAGCCAAACACAATTATTTTAAAAAATCGCGCTATCTGCCGGCCGGGAAACCGGGAGACACCCGACCTTCCCGGAGTGCGCAAGGGGGGGGGGGATCGGGCTGCTGCAGCTGCGCAAGTGTATTTTTGGGCACAAGCATGCCCGCGCATGCGCAGATCGTTTTCTCGTGAATTCCCCCTTAGTCATGGTGCCCCCCCAGCCAATCCTGGCGCAGGATTGGCTGGTCACTACATAGCCCGGTTACATAACCCCTGACGGATAGCACGGCCGACTTTGGTGCTGGGAAACCAGGTTCGAGCCTCTTATCGAACCATAAAAATGTATACATGACTTACTTTGGTGTTAAATAAATAGATATTTTAAAAAACAAATAAAAATGATGTTCCGACTAAGGTGTGAAATTGGTGTCGATTAAATACATGTTTTTAAAAACAATTAATATTAATCATGTATCATTGGTGCTGGAGTACAAGGTTCGAGACTGGTATTAAACACTGACAAGCTGTGTGCAAGTTATATGGTCATAAAAATACATGAATGATGGATGCAGGATGGGTGGATGCATGAATGGATGCAGGATGAATGATGGGTGGATGAATGGATGGGTGGATGCATGAATGAATGATGGATGCAGGATGGATGCAGGATGGGTGGATGGGTAGATGAATGAATGATAGATGCAGGATGGATGCAGGGTGGATGGATGGGTGCATGAATGAATGATGGATGCAGGATGGGTGGATGGATGGATGGATGAATGATGGGTGGATGAATGGATGGGTGGATGCATGAATGAATGATGGATGCAGGATGGATGCAGGATGGGTGGATGAATGAATGATGGATGCAGGGTGGATGGATGGGTGCATGAATGAATGATGGATGGATGGATGGGTGGATGCAGGAATGGATGCAGGATGGATGATGGATGGGTGGATGGATGGGTGGGTGGATGGATGGGTGGATGAATGGATACATGATTGAATGAATGATGGATGCTGGATGGGTGGATGGATGGGTGGATGAAGGAATGATGGATGCAGGATGGATGGGTGGATGGATGGATGGGTGCATGAATGAATGATGGATGCAGGATGGATGGGTGGATGGATGGATGGGTGCATGAATGAATGATGGATGCAGGATGGGTGGATGGATGGGTGGATGGGTGGGCACATGAATGGATGCAGGATGAATGATGGGTGGATGAATGGATGGGTGGATGCATGAATGAATGATGGATGCAGGATGGGTGGATGAATGAATGATGGATGCAGGATGGATGCAGGGTGGATGGATGGGTGCATGAATGAATGATGGATGCAGGATGGATGGATGGATGGGTGGATGCATGAATGGATGCAGGAATGGATGCAGGAATGGATGATGGATGGGTGGATGGATGGATGCATGAATTAATGATGGATGGATGCTGGATGGGTGGATGGGTGGATGGGTGGATGGATGGATGGGTGGATGAATGAATGATGGATGCAGGATGGATGGGTGGATGGATGGATGGATGGGTGCATGAATGAATAATGGATGCAGGATGGGTGAATGGATGGGTGGACACATGAATGGATGCAGGAATGGATGCAGGATGGATGATGGATGGGTGGATGGATGGGTGGATGGATGGGTGGATGGATGGGCAGGATGGATGGATGCATGAATGAATGATGGATGGATGGATGCAGGATGGGTGGATCGATGGATGGGTTGATGCATGAATGAATGATGGATGCAGGATGGATGGGTGGATGGATGGGTGGATGCATGAATGAATGATGGATGCAGGATGGATGGATGGGTGAATGCATGAATGAATGATGGATGCTGGATGGATGGGTGGATGCATGAATGATGGATGGATGCAGGATGGATGCAGAATTGGTGGATGCATGGGTGGGTGGGTGCATGAATGAATGATGGATGCAGGATGGATGGATGGATGGGTGGATGCATGAATGGATGCAGGAATGGATGCAGGAATGGATGATGGATGGGTGGATGGATGGATTAATGATGGATGGATGCTAGAAGCCAAACACAATTATTTTAAAAAATCGCGCTATCTGCCGGCCGGGAAACCGGGAGACACCCGACCTTCCCGGAGTGCGCAAGGGGGGGGGGGGGATCGGGCTGCTGCAGCTCTCTGGGAGGCCTGCCTCTACACCCCAAGGCTCTGACATCAAACATAGCTCTCTGGGAGGCCTGCCCCTACACACCAAGGCTCTGACATCAAACATACCGCTCTGGGAGGCATGCCCCTACACCACAAGGCTCTGACATCAAACATAGCGCTCTGGGAGGCCCGCCCCTACACCCCAAGGCTCTGACATCAAACATAGCTCTCTGGGAGGCATGCCTCTACACCCCGAGGCTCTGACATCAAACATACCGCTCTGGGAGGCATGCCTCTACACCCCAAGGCTCTGACATAGCTCTCTGGGAGGCATGCCTCTACACCCCAAGGCTCTGACATCAAACATAGCTCTCTGGGAGGCCTGTCTCTACACCCCAAGGCTCTGACATCAAACATAGCTCTCTGGGAAGCCTGTCTCTACACCCCAAGGCTCTGACATCAAACATAGCTCTCTGGGAGGCCTGCCTCTACACCCCAAGGCTCTGACATCAAACATACCGCTCTGGGAGGCCTGCCCCTACACCCCGAGACTACGGCATCAAACATAGCGCTCTGGGAGGCCCGCCCGTACACCACAAGGCTCTGACATCAAATATAGCTCTCTGGGAGGCATGCCTCTACACCCCGAGGCTCTGACATCAAACATAGCTCTCTGGGAGGCCTGCCTCTACACCCCGAGACTACGACATCAAACATAGCGCTCTGGGAGGCCTGCCTCTACACCCCAAGGCTCTGACATCAAACATAGCTCTCTGGGAGGCCTGCCTCTACACCCCAAGGCTCTGACATCAAACATAGCTCTCTGGGAAGCCTGTCTCTACACCCCAAGACTCTGACATCAAACATAGCTCTCTGGGAGGCCTGTCTCTACACCCCGAGGCTATGACATCAAACATAGCGCTCTGGGAGGCCTGCCCCTACACCCCGAGGCTCTGACATCAAACATAGCTCTCTGGGAGGCATGCCTCTACACCCCAAGGCTCTGACATCAAACATAGCTCTCTGGGAGGCATGCCTCTACACCCCAAGGCTCTGACATCAAACATAGCTCTCTGGGAGGCCTGCCCCTACACCACAAGGCTCTGACATCAAACATAGCGCTCTGGGAGGCCTGCCTCTACACCGCAAGGCTCTGACACCAAACATAGCTCTCTGGGAGGCCTGCCCCTACACCCCAAGGCTCTGACATCAAACATAGCTCTCTGGGAGGCATGCCTCTACACCCCAAGGCTATGGCATCAAACATAGCACTCTGGGAGGCCTGCCCCTACACCCCAAGGCTCTGACATCAAACATAGCTCTCTGGGAGGCCTGTCTCTACACCCCGAGGCTCTGACATCAAACATAGCGCTCTGGGAGGCCTGCCCCTACACCCCAAGGCTCTGACATCAAACATAGCGCTCTGGGAGGCCTGCCTCTACACCGCAAAGCTCTGACATCAAACATAGCTCTCTGGGAGGCCTGCCCCTACACCCCAAGGCTCTGACATCAAACATAGCTCTCTGGGAGGCCTGCCTCTACACCCCAAGGCTCTGACATCAAACATAGCTCTCTGGGAGGCCTGCCCCTACACCCCGAGGCTCTGACATCAAACATAGCGCTCTGGGAGGCCTGCCTCTACACCCCAAGGCTCTGGCAGGAGACAAGTGGTCGCCCTGGGTGATTTCTGTTCAATGGAAAAATCACTTATGAAGGGAGTACCACAAGGGTCTAGTCTGAGCCCGACGTTGTTCAATGTGTACACCACCCCTCTGATCAGGTTGATATCATTGTAGGAGAGTAGGGTCAGCAATCCTATGATCACCCAGATTTTTGCTTTTTGCTGCACTGGTTTACGACTTTCCCTGGCTGTGGGCCTGCTAATCAGACCCACAGCCTAGCTGTTCTCTCTATCCAAATTGTACTCAGGTACTGAATTGGCACTGGGCCCTCTCCAAGTCCCTTTACCCAGGGCTGAGGTGCACCCAGAAGTCTCCCAGGGGCTGAAGCATGTATTATGCCACCCCTGGACTGACTAACTAAACTGACACAACTGGCTGCACGGCAGCTGGGGCAAGGTGGTGTACCCACCCCTTGCTTTAGATATAGTATACCTATATCTAACCCTAAAATGGACACACAGATCTCCTATCAGTCACTCCTATGGCAGGCCTTAACAATCCTGGAGGCAGAGTGCTTGGAATCGTGTGAGATGGTGCTCTGGCATAAGCTGAGCCTGTCTGCGGCTTTCGGGATCCATCCCTTAGCCGTTTCCATGATATCGGAATCCGACTGCCCAGCTCAACAAGACCCGGCTTCCCTGGCACCTCCGACCTCTACTCACCTCTACAGCCAAGCTGAGAACCGTGAGTGCGACGAGACCTCAAGGGACCGACTATTGCCAAGACTGCACGACTTCTGCACAGCAAGCCCGCCGAGTAATCTCCTGGCGAGTGCTTTGGGGTCCGAGAAGCCCCAACCCTGAGCAGCTCCAGCACCGAAGAGCAGCCCCCCAGCATCTCCACGATCGGCGTGGGGCCCTTCTGCTTTTTGCTGCTCACCGCGTTGTTTGGCTACTAGCCCGCTGGCTTGTGGCCTTCTGAACGACGCCCGACGACATCACTGCTGCTGGTCTGGTTGCTCCAGACTGGCTCTTGCTCCCTTCCAGAAGAGGAGCACCCCGGACCCTCCTGGTCCACTCAAGACGCCATTTTGAGTCCACCGCGTGGGCTTGAATTAGCCAAGGCTTTGTTGCCCAATCCTGGGTTCTTCGACGCCGACAGCTTCATCCATCGTGGGACAGCTCGCCTCTCCATCCTGGTCGCCGACAACGCCTCCTGGTCCGTGAGATCTGCAGAGCCCAGCGTCGCCCACTCACCTAGCCGAGGTGACTACCATCCGGTGCCCTCCTGGTGCCCCCTGTCTACTGGCTAGTAGTCACGAACTTGGTCCCCTCTGCTTTCAGGTATCATCCATCTTCGAGATCCAGGCTTGGATCCCTTCGAACTCTCTTCACTGGTCGCCTGCCAGCATCTTTCTTCCAGGCTCCTGGTTCGTCTACGAGGATTCCCGACGTCTTTTGAGACCTATGCAGCTGCAGCCCCTGGGCTAGGTAACTTCGGCATTTCGGTGCCCCAGCGTAGCCTCACTATCCAAGGGTCAGGATCCACTGTCGTTTTCTCCCTACCAGGTCGGGTTCGCCCGTGAACACTAACTTTACCTTTACTAGCTATCATAGACTTTGTCCCGCATCCCGCGTGAGAGTGCACACTCTGCACCCGAGTCCCCTGGGCCTCCTAGAAGTAATCTAACGATTCCATAGTCAAGTCGTAGCGATTCCAAAGCCTATTAGTACTGTACTTACCTGCTAGTAATTTCGCATTCCACTTTCAGAGTATATGGTTCTTCGTGCCCCTCGGGCATTTGTGTATACTGTGCTAACTTAAGTATTTTTATAAGAGTTTTGTTGTGTGCTTAGCTCCCTGTCTCATAAAGAGCCAGGGTAGTCTTGTTATAAATAAATACACTGTTTATTTTCATAACAACTTGTGTGGTGTCCTTTCACTGGGTGTTCAAGGGGTAATGTGATGGTAAAACAGCTGGCTTAACACGCCCTCTAGAGTCTTAGCCTTAGACTGCTCGTATCCATGCTACTAGGATAGCTGGTCTATAAGGTTGACTTACAACCAATCATCAATAAGGGTTGTTTGGACTGATATATAGTGATCACTAGAATAGTGAGCTCTGCACATCAGGCCAACTTCTCACAATCATCATTCGGTATTGACGTAGTCACATATGCCGATGACACTCAACTGATCCTGGTCCTTGATAAAGATACTCAGGACTGGGAAGAAAACCTGAAATGTTGCCTGACGGCTACATTCGTTTGGATGGGGAAGAACCATTTGAAATGTAACACGGGCAAGACGGAGATCATGCCAATGGGTCCACAAAACGATTTTGCCCCCAAACTGTGGTGGCCAAAGAAGGCAGAGATACAGCCTCATACCACCAATTCGGCCCGTAATTTGGAGATCAATTTTGATACCGCCCTGTCTTTCAAGCAACAGGCACTGACAGTAGCAGGGACCTGCTTCGGTATCATCAAGGGACTAAGGAAGTTTTTCGATCTACATCCTTTGGCGGCAAGGAAAACGGTAACGGTCGCCCTTGTGACATCAAGGATAGACTACTGTAACAGCCTATACGCAGGGACCAATAAACTTGTCACTCACAAACTTCAGATGGTGCAATACGCAAGAGCTAGGCTGGTGTTGAAATGGCCTAAGAGATCATCAGCATCTGCCGCATTAAATACCTTGCACTGGCTACCGATAATCAAAAGGGTCCTGTTCAAGATCCTGATTATCACCTTTAGAGCCGTCCACTCCCAAGGGCCGAAGTACCTAAGGGGAAAACTCTCTAGGTATTATCCTACGCGTACCGGGCGGTCCTCAAATGCTAATCTGCTGTCTGTTCCTGCCTTCAAACTCAGCACGAGAGGAGGTAAACCACTACCAGTTCTAGGGTCAAAAGCCTGGAACACTCTTCCCCCTTACCTTTGGGCACTAGAGTGGGAAGTAGAATTCAGAAAGGCTTTGAAAACTTGGATCTTTAATTTACAGGACACCCGCGCTAGAGCACTAGTGTGATAGCTGGACTAACTACCATAAGCAATTTGACCGTAGTATAGATCTTTTGGTCAACAGTGGCGCCTAGATGCTCCTTGGAGCGACAGCTGCGCGGTACAAATGCACCATTACATTACAAAACATCAAACATAGCGCTCTGGGAGGCCTGCCCCTACACCCCGAGGCTCTGACATCAAACATAGCGCTATGGGAGGCCTGCCCCTACACCCCAAGGCTCTGACATCAAACATAGCGCTCTGGGAGGCCTGCCCCTACACCCCAAGGCTCTGACATCAAACATAGCGCTCTGGGAGGCCTGCCCCTACACCCCAAGGCTCTGACATCAAACATAGCTCTCTGGGAGGCATGCCTCTACACCCCAAGGCTATGGCATCAAACATAGCACTCTGGGAGGCCTGCCCCTACACCCCAAGGCTCTGACATCAAACATAGCTCTCTGGGAGGCCTGTCTCTACACCCCGAGGCTCTGACATCAAACATAGCGCTCTGGGAGGCCTGCCCCTACACCCCAAGGCTCTGACATCAAACATAGCGCTCTGGGAGGCCTGCCTCTACACCGCAAAGCTCTGACATCAAACATAGCTCTCTGGGAGGCCTGCCCCTACACCCCAAGGCTCTGACATCAAACATAGCTCTCTGGGAGGCCTGCCTCTACACCCCAAGGCTCTGACATCAAACATAGCTCTCTGGGAGGCCTGCCCCTACACCCCAAGGCTCTGACATCAAACATAGCGCTCTGGGAGGCCTGCCTCTACACCCCAAGGCTCTGGCAGGAGACAAGTGGTCGCCCTGGGTGATTTCTGTTCAATGGAAAAATCACTTACGAAGGGAGTACCACAAGGGTCTAGTCTGAGCCCGACGTTGTTCAATGTGTACACCACCCCTCTGATCAGGTTGATATCATTGTAGGAGAGTAGGGTCAGCAATCCTATGATCACCCAGATTTTTGCTTTTTGCTGCACTGGTTTACGACTTTCCCTGGCTGTGGGCCTGCTAATCAGACCCACAGCCTAGCTGTTCTCTCTATCCAAATTGTACTCAGGTACTGAATTGGCACTGGGCCCTCTCCAAGTCCCTTTACCCAGGGCTGAGGTGCACCCAGAAGTCTCCCAGGGGCTGAAGCATGTATTATGCCACCCCTGGACTGACTAACTAAACTGACACAACTGGCTGCACGGCAGCTGGGGCAAGGTGGTGTACCCACCCCTTGCTTTAGATATAGTATACCTATATCTAACCCTAAAATGGACACACAGATCTCCTATCAGTCACTCCTATGGCAGGCCTTAACAATCCTGGAGGCAGAGTGCTTGGAATCGTGTGAGATGGTGCTCTGGCATAAGCTGAGCCTGTCTGCGGCTTTCGGGATCCATCCCTTAGCCGTTTCCATGATATCGGAATCCGACTGCCCAGCTCAACAAGACCCGGCTTCCCTGGCACCTCCGACCTCTACTCACCTCTACAGCCAAGCTGAGAACCGTGAGTGCGACGAGACCTCAAGGGACCGACTATTGCCAAGACTGCACGACTTCTGCACAGCAAGCCCGCCGAGTAATCTCCTGGCGAGTGCTTTGGGGTCCGAGAAGCCCCAACCCTGAGCAGCTCCAGCACCGAAGAGCAGCCCCCCAGCATCTCCACGATCGGCGTGGGGCCCTTCTGCTTTTTGCTGCTCACCGCGTTGTTTGGCTACTAGCCCGCTGGCTTGTGGCCTTCTGAACGACGCCCGACGACATCACTGCTGCTGGTCTGGTTGCTCCAGACTGGCTCTTGCTCCCTTCCAGAAGAGGAGCACCCCGGACCCTCCTGGTCCACTCAAGACGCCATTTTGAGTCCACCGCGTGGGCTTGAATTAGCCAAGGCTTTGTTGCCCAATCCTGGGTTCTTCGACGCCGACAGCTTCATCCATCGTGGGACAGCTCGCCTCTCCATCCTGGTCGCCGACAACGCCTCCTGGTCCGTGAGATCTGCAGAGCCCAGCGTCGCCCACTCACCTAGCCGAGGTGACTACCATCCGGTGCCCTCCTGGTGCCCCCTGTCTACTGGCTAGTAGTCACGAACTTGGTCCCCTCTGCTTTCAGGTATCATCCATCTTCGAGATCCAGGCTTGGATCCCTTCGAACTCTCTTCACTGGTCGCCTGCCAGCATCTTTCTTCCAGGCTCCTGGTTCGTCTACGAGGATTCCCGACGTCTTTTGAGACCTATGCAGCTGCAGCCCCTGGGCTAGGTAACTTCGGCATTTCGGTGCCCCAGCGTAGCCTCACTATCCAAGGGTCAGGATCCACTGTCGTTTTCTCCCTACCAGGTCGGGTTCGCCCGTGAACACTAACTTTACCTTTACTAGCTATCATAGACTTTGTCCCGCATCCCGCGTGAGAGTGCACACTCTGCACCCGAGTCCCCTGGGCCTCCTAGAAGTAATCTAACGATTCCATAGTCAAGTCGTAGCGATTCCAAAGCCTATTAGTACTGTACTTACCTGCTAGTAATTTCGCATTCCACTTTCAGAGTATATGGTTCTTCGTGCCCCTCGGGCATTTGTGTATACTGTGCTAACTTAAGTATTTTTATAAGAGTTTTGTTGTGTGCTTAGCTCCCTGTCTCATAAAGAGCCAGGGTAGTCTTGTTATAAATAAATACACTGTTTATTTTCATAACAACTTGTGTGGTGTCCTTTCACTGGGTGTTCAAGGGGTAATGTGATGGTAAAACAGCTGGCTTAACACGCCCTCTAGAGTCTTAGCCTTAGACTGCTCGTATCCATGCTACTAGGATAGCTGGTCTATAAGGTTGACTTACAACCAATCATCAATAAGGGTTGTTTGGACTGATATATAGTGATCACTAGAATAGTGAGCACTGCACATCAGGCCAACTTCTCACAATCATCATTCGGTATTGACGTAGTCACATATGCCGATGACACTCAACTGATCCTGGTCCTTGATAAAGATACTCAGGACTGGGAAGAAAACCTGAAATGTTGCCTGACGGCTACATTCGTTTGGATGGGGAAGAACCATTTGAAATGTAACACGGGCAAGACGGAGATCATGCCAATGGGTCCACAAAACGATTTTGCCCCCAAACTGTGGTGGCCAAAGAAGGCAGAGATACAGCCTCATACCACCAATTCGGCCCGTAATTTGGAGATCAATTTTGATACCGCCCTGTCTTTCAAGCAACAGGCACTGACAGTAGCAGGGACCTGCTTCGGTATCATCAAGGGACTAAGGAAGTTTTTCGATCTACATCCTTTGGCGGCAAGGAAAACGGTAACGGTCGCCCTTGTGACATCAAGGATAGACTACTGTAACAGCCTATACGCAGGGACCAATAAACTTGTCACTCACAAACTTCAGATGGTGCAATACGCAAGAGCTAGGCTGGTGTTGAAATGGCCTAAGAGATCATCAGCATCTGCCGCATTAAATACCTTGCACTGGCTACCGATAATCAAAAGGGTCCTGTTCAAGATCCTGATTATCACCTTTAGAGCCGTCCACTCCCAAGGGCCGAAGTACCTAAGGGGAAAACTCTCTAGGTATTATCCTACGCGTACCGGGCGGTCCTCAAATGCTAATCTGCTGTCTGTTCCTGCCTTCAAACTCAGCACGAGAGGAGGTAAACCACTACCAGTTCTAGGGTCAAAAGCCTGGAACACTCTTCCCCCTTACCTTTGGGCACTAGAGTGGGAAGTAGAATTCAGAAAGGCTTTGAAAACTTGGATCTTTAATTTACAGGACACCCGCGCTAGAGCACTAGTGTGATAGCTGGACTAACGACCATAAGCAATTTGACCGTAGTATAGATCTTTTGGTCAACAGTGGCGCCTAGATGCTCCTTGGAGCGACAGCTGCGCGGTACAAATGCACCATTACATTACAAAACATCAAACATAGCGCTCTGGGAGGCCTGCCCCTACACCCCGAGGCTCTGACATCAAACATAGCGCTATGGGAGGCCTGCCCCTACACCCCAAGGCTCTGACATCAAACATAGCGCTCTGGGAGGCCTGCCCCTACACCCCAAGGCTCTGACATCAAACATAGCGCTCTGGGAGGCCTGCCCCTACACCCCAAGGCTCTGACATCAAACATAGCGCTCTGGGAGGCCTGCCTCTACACCCCAAGGCTCTGACACCAAACATAGCTCTCTGGGAGGCGTGCCCCTACACCCCGAGGCTCTGACATCAAACATAGCTCTCTGGGAGGCGTGCCCCTACACCCCGAGGCTCTGACATCAAACATAGCGCTCTGGGAGGCCCGCCCCTACACCCCGAGACTCTGACATCAAACATAGCGCTCTGGGAGGCCTGCCCCTACACCCCAAGGCTCTGACATCAAACATAGCGCTCTGGGAGGCATGCCTCTACACCCCGAGGCTCTGACATCAAACATAGCGCTCTGGGAGGCCTGCCTCTACACCCCGAGGCTCTGACATCAAACATAGCGCTCTGGGAAGCATGCCTCTACACCCCGAGGCTCTGACATCAAACATAGCTCTCTGGAATGCATGCCTCTACACCCCAAGGCTCTGACATCAAACATAGCGCTCTGGGAGGCCTGCCCCTACACCCCAAGGCTCTGACATCAAACATAGCTCTCTGGGAGGCGTGCCCCTACACCCCGAGGCTCTGACATCAAACATAGCTCTCTGGGAGGCCTGCCCCTACACCCCAAGGCTCTGACATCAAACATAGCGCTCTGGGAGGCCTGCCTCTACACCCCAAGGCTCTGACACCAAACATAGCTCTCTGGGAGGCGTGCCCCTACACCCCGAGGCTCTGACATCAAACATAGCTCTCTGGGAGGCGTGCCCCTACACCCCGAGGCTCTGACATCAAACATAGCGCTCTGGGAGGCCCGCCCCTACACCCCGAGACTCTGACATCAAACATAGCGCTCTGGGAGGCCTGCCCCTACACCCCAAGGCTCTGACATCAAACATAGCGCTCTGGGAGGCATGCCTCTACACCCCGAGGCTCTGACATCAAACATAGCGCTCTGGGAGGCCTGCCTCTACACCCCGAGGCTCTGACATCAAACATAGCGCTCTGGGAAGCATGCCTCTACACCCCGAGGCTCTGACATCAAACATAGCTCTCTGGAATGCATGCCTCTACACCCCAAGGCTCTGACATCAAACATAGCGCTCTGGGAGGCCTGCCCCTACACCCCAAGGCTCTGACATCAAACATAGCGCTCTGGGAGGCCTGCCCCTACACCACAAGGCTATGGCATCAAACATACCGCTCTGGGAGGCCTGCCTCTACACCCCAAAGCTCTGACATCAAACATAGCGCTCTGGGAGGCCTGCCCCTACACCCCAAGGCTCTGACATCAAACATAGCGCTCTGGGAGGCCTGCCCCTACACCACAAGGCTATGGCATCAAACATAGCACTCTGGGAGGCCTGCCTCTACACCCCGAGGCTCTGACATCAAACATAGCGCTCTGGGAGGCCTGCCTCTACACCCCAAGGCTATGGCATCAAACATAGCACTCTGGGAGGCCTGTCTCTACACCCCAAGGCTCTGACATCAAACATAGCGCTCTGGAAGGCCTGCCCCTACACCCCAAGGCTCTGACATCAAACATAGCGCTCTGGAAGGCCTGCCCCTACACCCCGAGGCTCTGACATCAAACATAGCGCTCTGGGAGGCCTGCCCCTACACCCCGAGGCTCTGACATCAAACATAGCGCTATGGGAGGCCTGCCCCTACACCCCAAGGCTCTGACATCAAACATAGCGCTCTGGGAGGCCTGCCCCTACACCCCAAGGCTCTGACATCAAACATAGCGCTCTGGGAGGCCTGCCCCTACACCCCAAGGCTCTGACATCAAACATAGCGCTCTGGGAGGCCTGCCTCTACACCCCAAGGCTCTGACATCAAACATAGCGCTCTGGGAGGCCTGCCCCTACACCCCAAGGCTCTGACATCAAACATAGCGCTCTGGGAGGCCTGCCTCTACACCCCAAGGCTCTGACATCAAACATAGCGCTCTGGAAGGCCTGCCCCTACACCCCAAGGCTCTGACATCAAACATAGCGCTCTGGAAGGCCTGCCCCTACACCCCGAGGCTCTGACATCAAACATAGCGCTCTGGGAGGCCTGCCCCTACACCCCGAGGCTCTGACATCAAACATAGCGCTATGGGAGGCCTGCCCCTACACCCCAAGGCTCTGACATCAAACATAGCGCTCTGGGAGGCCCGCCCCTACACCCCGAGACTCTGACATCAAACATAGCGCTCTGGGAGGCCTGCCTCTACACCCCAAGGCTCTGACATCAAACATAGCGCTCTGGGAGGCCTGCCCCTACACCCCAAGGCTCTGACATCAAACATAGCGCTCTGGGAGGCCTGCCTCTACACCCCGAGACTCTGACATCAAACATAGCGCTCTGGGAGGCCTGCCCCTACACCCCAAGGCTCTGACATCAAACATAGCGCTCTGGGAGGCATGCCTCTACACCCCGAGGCTCTGACATCAAACATAGCGCTCTGGGAGGCCTGCCTCTACACCCCGAGGCTCTGACATCAAACATAGCGCTCTGGGAAGCATGCCTCTACACCCCGAGGCTCTGACATCAAACATAGCTCTCTGGGAAGCATGCCTCTACACCCCAAGGCTCTGACATCAAACATAGCTCTCTGGGAGGCCTGCCCCTACACCCCAAGGCTCTGACATCAAACATAGCTCTCTGGGAGGCCTGCCCCTACACCCCGAGGCTCTGACATCAAACATAGCGCTCTGGGAGGCCTGCCCCTACACCCCGAGGCTCTGACATCAAACATAGCTCTCTGGGAGGCCTGCCTCTACACCCCAAGGCTCTGACATCAAACATAGCACTCTGGGAGGCATGCCTCTACACCCGAGGCTCTGACATCAAACATAGCGCTCTGGGAGGCATGCCTCTACACCCCGAGGCTCTGACATCAAACATAGCGCTCTGGGAGGCCTGCCCCTACACCCCAAGGCTCTGACATCAAACATAGCGCTCTGGGAGGCATGCCTCTACACCCCGAGGCTCTGACATCAAACATAGCTCTCTGGGAAGCATGCCTCTACACCCCGAGGCTCTGACATCAAACATAGCTCTCTGGGAAGCATGCCTCTACACCCCAAGGCTCTGACATCAAACATAGCGCTCTGGGAGGCATGCCTCTACACCCCAAGGCTCTGACATCAAACATAGCGCTCTGGGAGGCCTGCCCCTACACCCCAAGGCTATGGCATCAAACATAGCACTCTGGGAGGCCTGCCTCTACACCCCGAGGCTCTGACATCAAACATAGCGCTCTGGGAGGCCTGCCTCTACACCCCAAGGCTATGGCATCAAACATAGCACCCTGGGAGGCCTGCCCCTACACCCCGAGGCTCTGACATCAAACATAGCGCTCTGGAAGGCCTGCCCCTACACCCCAAGGCTCTGACATCAAACATAGCACCCTGGGAGGCCTGCCCCTACACCCCAAGGCTCTGACATCAAACATAGCGCTCTGGAAGGCCTGCCCCTACACCCCAAGGCTCTGACATCAAACATAGCGCTCTGGAAGGCCTGCCCCTACACCCCGAGGCTCTGACATCAAACATAGCGCTCTGGGAGGCCTGCCCCTACACCCCGAGGCTCTGACATCAAACATAGCGCTATGGGAGGCCTGCCCCTACACCACAAGGCTATGATATCAAACATAGCGCTCTGGGAGGCCTCCCTACCAACAACTTCACAGACAGAGATATGAGCGGGGATGCAGAGGCCTTGTCTCAAATCAATACTATTTTATAAAACACAACTTTACTAGACTTGATGTTTGTTCAGTAGTTCAGTTGTAATTAAAGGTTTACAGTGAAACACCACAAAGACTGAATGGAGAGCTTTGTGATGAATACTGAGCCAGGTAAAATGGCCTTTGCTTTAAGTAACCCTGGGCGCAGTACTACGCTATGCTCGCGGAGCGTGCGTAGTTTGCGCTACTACGCACAAAGCGAATTGCACAAAGCACAGTGCAAAAACATGCAGTGGGCATTTTTTGCTTGCACATAGTCCTCAACGTCAAGTTGGCAACTGCGAGCGACCAAACTCAACATCCCGGCGTTCGCGATCAGCAACATGAAGTTGCCGATCGCGAGATTCTCAACGCGGGGAGGTCAGGTTCCTCATTGCCAGTGGTCGCGTATGCTCGCAACCGCTCGCAATGAGAAACTACCAGTCCGCCTTGAGAAAGCTGCTGCTCGAGTACAAATCTACTCGAGCAGCAGAGAACAACCGCTTACACTGTGCAAGATGCCGCTTGCAATGATTGCACAGTGCAGACAGGCATCCGGCACTGTGCAATCAGTACGTACAGCATTTTCCCTACGCACAACGCAGTGCGCGTAGCGTGCGTAGTGCAAAGTGCACTTCGCATAGCTATGCATAGCGCTACTACGCAAACTTCGCCCAGGGTTAGCTTTAAGGGTGAAATTGAACACCATTTTGGCAGAAGCATAAACCGCCCATTGTTTATGTTTCTGGTCAGGATAATTCCATTTACGTGCTATAAAGTTGAGGGGTACTGTACACACACAGATGATTTTCTGTACACTGTACAAAGGCATGTTGAGCACTTACCTTTTTTTAAATCCATACCGACTTTCACCTCGTCATGCCGCCCACACGCTGTTCTTCTGCTTTATGAACTTCTAGTGCCATCCAGTGAAACTATGCAGTACTGCATTGAATAATGTGTTTATTGCTTTACATTCTCTTCAATAACTCTACATTGAAACTTCTCACGGAATGAAAAAGCATTTGCAATGAAATAGGAATTGTATTTATGCGAGACGTATTGCATTGCAAATGGGAGTGGGTGGGTGGGTGTGAAGGGGTGCGAGAAGGCATAAACAATGGGAGTGTGGGGGCGGGAGAGAAGGCACAGACAGCGGGAGGGGGGCGCCGGAAGAAAATAGTGCTCATTAAACACAGAGTAAAGGGGCCAGTAGCCATAGAAAGATAGAAATTACAACATGGCCGTCATAAGGAAGAACTAGCAGCCTATAAACCAATCGGAAAGCAGCATTTAGAAAGGACAAAGACACAACCCAATGAAAAAATGGGCAGGGAGTGGGCGGGGCTTCCCTCACGTAGTCAACTACCACAGATCAACCCCAGAGCAGCGCTTCCGCTCTGGCTCGTTGGTCGACCTAAAAAAGAGTAATAGCACTTTAGGACACTCTCCTGCTGCTGTTATTTTCCCCTGGTAACTACCAGTAGTTAGAAGGTGTAGGCAGCACAATACCTGCACATGCAGTGGAGTAGAATCACTTTTGTCTGTTGGGGATTGTGGCAGTGGACGTGAGTCTGCCATTAAATCCAAAATACCCCGACTACTCAGCCTGTACTTATCATATATCTTCTCCTAAGGGTTACTCAAGTCCTAAACCTTGTTCCCGTCTCTTTCTTCTCTGCATACCAGCCAAAATCCACCTCCCCACAACATACAACGTCACCAGTGTGAAAGGCCCTGATGAGTTTATAAAGGTTGCACCTGGTTTACACCTGATTCTAATTGGTTGTAATTGCATTTCCTAAAACTACATATAACTAGTCGCAATTAGGACATTCTTCATAGAAACAATTCGCGATTCACTATTTGGTATGTTCTATTTGCGATTCCTTATTTAGAAAGATATGGCAAATAATTATTACCTAATTGCATTTGGTACAGAAGGAAAGGGGGTTTTGCATTGGCAAACGGCTCAAAATAGCAATACGCAGAAATCTTTCGGACATCTGGCCAAATATGTACAAACCTGTTATTTACATAAAAAAATAGACTGTTGAGTCATGTTTGCAAAATCGACATGGAGGACAAAAGCATAACAAAGAGAATAAAGCAGTCACCTGACAGTTTCACTGCTGCATAGTTTTTTTGATCATTTAGCAATATAAGTTACTGTGCAAAATCATTGGCGCAGATAGATTCTCTGGTTGCCTCGAAAATATCAAGAGGCAACAACAGATATCTTTATTTAGTTTTGACATATAGTTGAATGTATAGGACTGTCTCTGTACCTGCAAGTGTCTTTTGCGTATATACAAATTAAGACGTGCCTTTACTAGAAAAAGTCACCAGAGGGAGCTCAAGACTCAAGAATGGTCATTGCAAGTGGATACATAGCAGTGAAACATGCAGGCCCAGATTTACTAAAAATTAAGGGTGGGCGTAGTTCGCGGAGTAGCGCTACGCGAAGCTACGCAAAGTGCACTTCGCACTACGCGAACTTCACGTATCACTACGCGAGCTGCGTAGTAGCATGTTCGCACTGTGCAAGATGCGTTTTCAATGATTGCACAGTGCGGACAAGCATCCGGCACTGTGCAAGCATTGAAAACAGCATCTTGCACAGTGCGAGCTGTAGTTTTCTGCTGCTCGAGGAGATTATTACTCGAGCGGCAGCTTTCTCAACGCGAACAGGTACTTTCTCATTGAGAGCGGTCGCGAGCATGCGCAACCACTCAAAATGAGAAACCTGACCTCCTCGCGTTGAGAATCTCGCCGGGATGTCATTTTGCTTGCTCGCGGTCGCGAACATGACGTTCAGGACCGCGAACAAGCAAAAAATGAGCGCTGCACTACGCTACGCTGCACTACGCATGTTCGCACTGTGCTACGTGCCGCTCGCGTAGTGCGAAGTTGCAAAAACTTCGCAAACTCCGCGAGCGGAGCGTAGTGCTTCGCCCAGGGTTACTAAAAATCCATGCAATGCACTAAAAGCTGCTGCACTGCACTGCGTGAAAGGATGAAAGCAGAACTACTCCAGATCCACTATGACATGCCACTGTTTTCCTCTCTCCATGCGCTGGCACTCTTTAAACTGTTGTGACCAAAATAATGCGCTTCCTACTGAAAATCTGAGCTACCTATAAACACTACGTGGCTCATTACGATGCTTTCCGACCGACACAGCCTAAGAATCGGATCCAACCAAATTGCGGTCAGCTGCTCTGACCGCCAGATCTTGATGCGACCGAACACTGTTCGGTCGGAGTCCCATTGTTCCCTATTGTAACTCGTGTTCTGTCGATAACCAGCTGTAACACAGGCTCCTATGGGGAAATGGGGTGTTTGCGGAAAACCCTGCATCCTGTCGCAGGCACCCCACGGTGCCCGCCTCACAGTGCAAGAATTTACAGGAGGGCCTCTAAGGTACCCCCTCCTCCATCAACTGCAGACCTCGGGCCTTAGGGGCCCGGACGGGGGACCCCAAAGTCACTTTCTGACCGCCTTTTTGTGTCAGTCAGCTGATGCGGCAAGGCTGTTGGAAATCGACATTGTAATCTTAAGGACGGAAATGATGTCCATAGGGGTGTACGATGCAGTTCCGACTGTCAAGAATACTCTGCGAGGAGTCTCTTGGGACCGATTCAGAATGACAGCGCGGTTTACATTCCGACTGCGAACATCGTAATCAGGCAGTCAGATTGTAACCCGACTGAGCCGGTCGGAAGGACTCTGTACCGATTCAAGGATATTCTGACTGTCTAGAGGGCCGGCAGGGAAGCCTTATGAGCTAACACTTGACGAGGGCAGAAAGATGCCACTGCCAGGTGGAAGCACATACATTTCTAAGGCTCGGGCGGGCAGGGAAATAGAGAATTGCTCCCACTTGGCAGAAACAAAAGAAAAGCTGCCCAGGTGGGGGCAACAACGGCTCTTGCTAGCACCCTGGATGGGTGCAGGCAGGGGAGCCAGCGAGACTGTGAGAACCAGGGGTCTCCCTCTGCAGCCCTCAAAATGGGACCTGTTGTGGGGTGCCCCAGGGGAGCAACAAGGCACCCCAGAAATTTTAAATAAAACATTGCCAGCTCCTGTGTGGCCCCTTATAAATTAAACATGTGGGTGTCCTGGGTGGGCCATGGGACACCCCCAAAAATACATGAATAATAAATTAGCAGCATGAGCCACTTATTTCTAATTCACTACTCCAAGGAAGGAGCGCCCGGTATTGTCCAGTTTGGGGTGCAGCAAGGAGTGCAGCAACCCTCTGCTACTTTGAAAAAGATGGTAAGTCTTTAAATTCATTACTCTAGAATAAATTATCAAATGTCTTGAAGCAATCCGAGCTGGAACGCTCTGCTCTGCTGGGCCCTACGGTCTCCATCCGGAGTGCAGAGCCCCCTTGTGGAACCTTTATGGCTGCATTTTGTGGGCTGACATTTTTTAAAAGAGAGACTCAAACAGAGGCTGATTTTTTTATGACAACTACTTTTATTAAACATTACACTATGGGAATTCATGAAATATGCATTTTATTATAATTACTGGTGATTCTTTGACAAAGATAATAGGTGTGCTTTATATATGTTGATATTCTGGCCCCATCATAACGCCAATGGGACCTCTTTTTATGTTTTGTTGTTCAGAACCTTTGACAAAGTCACTAGGCCTGCCTTACCTAAAATGACACCCTTTACAGTGTAACTTCAAAAGTCGTCCGTGCACGCCTGCCACAGCCACCCCTTGCGGCTAATCCCATGCTGAGCACCGGCAAAAGCTTAACGCAGCATGGGGTTGGATGCCCGTGTACAGGCCCAGCATATTCACTGCCGAAGGTTTGGTGCCACATATGGCTGGAAAACATTACATAAATTTAATAACCCTAGAAATACACGGACAAAAACATTAGCTGTGGTAATAATATCTTACTTTCACTCAAAAAGAATGGCTAAAAGGACATTGTAGTTAGGGGGAAATCTCAATTAAAAACATACCATTTATACAGCCAATAAAATTCTCCAGCCATAGTTATCTTAGGAAACTCTAACCCGTGCCCTAAAGTAACTATCACTCACGCACTCGCCGTGCACTGTTTATGGCCTCCAGTATTAAATCACTCATGAAAAATTCTATGACATCACTGATAACATGGTGCAACATCTGAAATGACATACTTTATGACAACACTGTGCATGCTATTGCAACCAATTGCCGTGCAACCAATTTGAAGCTGTATGAACCTTCCAGATTGCTCAGATCAAGCTAATTGAAATTAATTAGAGTCCCGAAAATCAAACGAACCAATTGGGGTGGAAGGAGCTTTTTTGTACACACAGCACGGACTTGGAACCTGCTGCCACTCATTATAAAAAATAGCCCATCTCTAGGCTCTTTTAGAAAAGCGGTGAAAACTTGGCTCTTTACTGCCACTTGTTAGGTGACCCGTTCAAGAGGCCTGCTGTCAGTCATAAGCGCCAAGACGCCTTCGGGCATTCGCGCGCTATATAAATTGATAAATCAAATCAAATCAAATCATGCTGCAGGGCACAAGTTATAGTTACTTTAAGGTACGAGTTATTGTTAATGGAGAGCACTATAACTGGTGAACTTTAGTGGTTTTGTTTGTTTAAAGCAGTATGTTTAACTATAATGTCCATTTAACCTTTGTTTTTGTCAGTGACTATAAGGATAGAAGTATAGATATAGATAGCTATTGATACAGATAGATATAGATATAGCTAGACTTAAATATAGATAGATATTGATATTGGTAGATATTGCTATAGGTAGATATAAAGATAGATAGACAGATATTTATATTGATAGCTATTGCTATCGATAGATATAGACAGACATAGATATTAATATACATATTGATGTAGATATAGATAGACATAGCTATAGATAAAGATGTAGCTATAGATAGATATTGCTATATAGATAACAATAGATAAAGATGGACATAGTATAGATATATATTGATATAAAGATAGACATAGATATAGATAGATATAGCTATTGATATAGATATAGATATTGATAGCTATTGATATAGATATACATAGATATAGATATATCTACACATAGACATACCTAGATATAGATAGAGATAGATATGGCTATAGATAGATATAGATACAGATAGACATAAATATTAATAGATACTGATATATATATTACCTACTGGGTGTCGCCGGTAGGTAGGTATAGTTAGGACCTAGTTTCCATAGCCAAAGTTTTCTTTTTTTCCCAATAACTTTGGCGCCGGTTCACGAATCTTCCGAGCTTTTCAAAACTAGTGGGGAGCTCCGGTCAGCTCCTGTCTTGAAAGTTTCGGGGTGATTCGACAAGTGGGTGCGGAGAAAAAGGGGGGTCCCAAAACACGTTTTCCCCATGTTTATTTCTATAGGAAATATTAGACAAAGCTACAGCCCAAACTGCTGAACGGAATTACACCAAATTTGGCAAAAAGGTAGCCCTTGGTTCACAAAGAGACCTTTTTGTTAAATGGTGGAAATCCGTTCAGTAGTTCCTAAGAAATTAAAAAAATAGAGGTAAAGAAATGCATTTCCCATAGCCATAGGAAACTTTAGACACGGCTACAGCCCGAACTGCTGAACGGAATTACACCAAATTTGGCAAAAAGGTAGCCCTTGGTTCAAAAAGAGTAATTTTTGTTAAATGGTGGAAATCTGTTCAGTAGTTCTTGAAAAATTCAAAAAATAAAAAGTTTTGATATCTGGGCAGAGCCTAACCCCCTGAGCACAAGTTTGGCTCTAATTGGCTGCCAACAGTTCAAACCAGGAAGTGTTGGCAGCCATCTTGTGCTTCGAGGAGGGAGAAAGAAAAAGGTGATAAAAGAGATAAAAAAACAAAAAAAGGGGGCATGGTAAAAACACCCTGACCCCCAGGCCTGTTCAGAAGGTCCCATAGGGCGGCGTCTCGCCGGGTGCGCAAATCCATCTGAAAATGTTAAAAAATGATGCGCTATCTCCCTGGCTTTGTTTTCAAAGCCCCTAGGTTGGCTAAGTTTTGAGGGCAATTTATTAATGTAGCAGGGGCCTGCGGGGGCCCCTGCCGCCCCGGGGACTGCCACCTCCCCTGGGCTATGTGAATTATATGCAGGAGGGCACGCGGCTGTCCCGCAGCCCTGGGACCGCCACCCCGGGGCTTGTTTTTTATTAATCTTTGGGGGCTCCATGGTCCCCGATACCCCGGGGACCGTCACCCCCGGGGCTTTTCTTAAGTATTCGTGGGGGCACATTGCCCCCCCTGCTGCCCCGGGGACCACCACCACCCTGAGGCTTGTATTTTTTTTTAAAATAAAACCTGTGTGGAGGGGCTTGAGCCCCCCCCCCCACATGCCATGGCGACCGCCACCTCCCCCGGGCACTAAAAATGTAAATGCGGGGGTCCGTTATGGACACCCGACCCCCGGGACCACCACCTCCTCGGGGCTTCAAACACATTGGGATGTGGGCCGCACGGCCCCCCTCCTGGAGCCCTCGATGGCCCTGGGGACCGCCACCCCCAATGGCCGGCTCCTGCAGTGTTCCGGGGTGCCCACCCGGGGACACTGCTGTTTGCTATGGCAGGGAGGGAGCTGTGCGGCTCCCGCCCTGTCATAGCAAACACTGCTTTTGATTTTGAAAGCGAGAGCGACCCCCCTCCAAATTTTGATATTTATTTGTAAATAATGGCCAATCCCCGAAGGCTGGGGTCCCCGGGGCCAATAGTGGCCCAGGGGAAACACCCATTACAGCGATGTCAATAGCACCGCGACTTTTACATCGCATTACCCTTGACATCGCAGGCTTTTACTACGGAAGCTAAAACGTCGCGATGCCGTTAACATCGCATGCAATTACAACGAAGAAAGCATGCTGCCTACAGAAACGGCCTTTTCCTAATCAGGGTTCGAGCCTCCTATCAACGCCTCAAGTGCACTTGCACGCTAACCAGCGCTACCTAACCAGGGTTCGAGCCTCAAGTGCTTCTTTTTATTGTACTTTCAATCAAGCATGCATGACTCACTGCTCCTGCGTGTCTGATGAGTTGTTTTTTCTTGGTGAATGGTGAATGAAAGGCTGCGGCTGATTCAGAGCTATAAGGATTTCAGTTTCATTAAAGAACACACTTCTCATCCTGGCTGTACCGGTGCTTTTGAATGTGTTATGTGTTATGTTACATTGTTCACAATGCACTAGGAAACGCCAATACACAACATTCCATATATTGACATCCTACCATGCACTAAGTCTTAAGATCACCAGGCACAACCCGAGATGAATGCAGATTCAAAGTAGACACCAAGGGAAAAGCCACGTGTCTCCACATACATGACACACACATGGGCGTGCACCGACCCGCGTACAGTGCATATACATTCACAACACATGCAAACAAATAAAATCATGCACGCACGAAACCTGCAAAACAAACATTCAATCAGATATCCTATTTCAGTTATCTGCCAAGGTGAGATGCCAAACCTTAATCGCACTGCACTGTGCGTGTGAGCACATTTGGCCAAACTCAAGAAAGATTTTTCTAGCTAGAGTGCAAATGTGACTGCAAAAGGAGAAAGTGAGCGAGGCTATCACTATTATGTCCGAAGAAGTGCACATCATTTCTTTCATTATGGGTGGCTCGGTTGATTGGCATATGTGCGGTAATTGCTGTGGCCCCACTTGTCTCAATTAGGATTTTTGTACTAAATATTGGCAGGTATCAACCAGTGCATGTGGATTTTGGAGCAGTGAGCATTGTGGCAATAGCTCCCAGGTGCGATAAATATCTCACCAATTGTCATTGAGAGGAACAATAGCTCTTAATTTAATGTTCTACCTGCTCTCTTTGTGTGCTTCGGCACACTTTTTTTCCTGCACCTATTTAATTAAACGGAGATGCGGCCATACATCATTGGCCGGTTGCAGCATCTTCCACATGTGTGGGATACTGTTTTTGTGGAGGGATCCTTTTATTACTTGCAGTCTATATGTTAAAATACTAATATAGAATATTGAGCTACAACGCCTACCTGTCACCAAGAGCTGCATGTAGAAATGTGTGGAGCTGATTAAGTGGGTGTTGTCTCCCCCCATAAATTTGACCACCTGCACTTTTTATTTTACAAATTAAGCTCTGCCAGGGCTTAATTTGAGCCGGTGGTTGCCGGTGGCGGCCACTGGCACTCATTTTTGGGGACCAGCAATTATTTTTCTCCGTTGGACATTACCCGAAAACGTGAGAGGTAAAAACATAGATACGGGTAAAAAGGAGTGAGAGAAAGACGGAAAAATCGTCACCAAGACAGAAAGCAGGAACTTGCCAGAGAGAGAAGGGGGCAGGGAGTACCTGGCAGTGTATTAAAGCAGCCTGAGGTGCAGACTTGTTATTCGCGCAGGACGAGCTTCGGAGCAGACATTTTTGACCAGCAGCAATATTATTTTTACAAATCAAGGCTTCAAAATAAAATGCTACTATGCATCCACTGTAGCAAGGTCAAAGGAGGCACAGCATTCTCTGTCTCGGGCCTGGTGATGCGTAATTATCATGAAAAAAGGGGGAAAACAATAGAAACAGAGGGCAGAAGGGCACGAAAAACGAGGGAAACAGGGCAGAAGGGCACCAAAAAAAGGGGAAAACAATTGAAACAGAGGGCAGAAGCATCACGCATTGGATAACAATATTTTAAACGTGTGGGCTCAAACATCGCGTTATCATGTCGTGAGATGTAAAGTCGCCGATGTGACTCACAAACCAATTAAATGCCTGCATTTGCGTCGCAACAACGTGTGATGACAAAATTGCCGATGTGACTGCCGTTGCGATGTTATGACCGCGATGAAAACTCCCGCGCGGTCTTTGTTTCCGATGGATCCTCATACAACCGCGGCCCAGGGATGGGGGCCACTTGGCCCCATTCCCTATAATAAAAAATAAAAAGAGGACAAGGCGGCCCGGGGGATGGGGCCACGCAATGCCCCTCCAAATATAAATTAATAAAAAGAATGTTGGCCATGCCCCAGGGAATGGGGTCACAGGGGCCAAAAATGGTATCGGGAGGGGGGCCATGCAGCCCCCTTCCGGTATTTTTTTTTTAAAGTTAAGAAAATAAGCTTCAATCCCTGAGAGATGGGGTCCCCAGGGCCCAAAAAATAGGAAAAGAAGGGGTCCAAACAGCCCCCTTCTAAAAACGAAAACAAAAACGGCATTGTGTGGGAGGCCCCACCCCCTCAGTGCATCAGTCTGCAAATGCGCACTGTGGCGCGTTGTAAACTGGGAAATTAATTTCCCTTGAATACTGGGGATCCCTGGGGGCCAACTAGCCCCTCAGGTACCTCCAGTGTGTGCCACAGAGCTGAGTTGCAGAGAGGTGGTCCGAGGCCAGGCCCCATTTTACACGTCTCTGCAACGCAGCTCTGTGGCGCTTACTGGAGGTACCTGGTGGGCTAGTTGGACCACAGGGACCCCCCAGGATTCAAGGGGACTTAATCCCCCAACTTAAAACGTGCCACGGGGTGCGTTTGCACTATGGTGAAGGGAGAGGGCAGGGCCTGATGTTACATGTGTGCAAACACGTCCTATGGGTGTTTTAAGTTGGGGGATTAAGTCCCCTTGAATCCTGAGGGGGGGCCAACTAGCTCACCAGGTACCTCCAGTAAGTGCCACAGAGTTGCGCTGCAGAGAGGTGGTCCGAGTCCACGCCCCTTTTTTTTGCACCTCTCTGCAACGCAGCGGTGAAGGGAGGGTTAGGGCCTGATGTGACATGTGTGCAAAAACACACATGAGGATTTCCAGCATTTTAAAGGCCAGAAATGAATATGCAAGTTTTAAAGCAGTAAAATGTTGTCTATAAAAAGCAAGTTAAAAAAGAAAACTCTATGATGTTCAGATATAACCTTTACAAATTAATGTATATTCTATCCTGGAAATAAAAAAAAACGCTGGCATGTACGTACCACCCCCATACCGGCACCGAAATGGGATGGTTTGCTCAGCAACACCCGTGCCATCAGCCAATACCTGAAGGGCGACAGTGTGGAAACATCTACTACAGACTGTTGAATGTCAGCCTGCAAGGGAGGGAGAGGACATTTTATGTCTTTAGAGGTTCTAAGAGAATCAGGATCTTTCAATAAATGGATAAGTATAATCAGTAATAACGTGGATAGACGCTTGGGGCCAGAAAGAGCAACGCGAGTCCTCAAGTCAGATTTACTCTGCCACGCAGAGACACCTCGCCTGGCTTTGCATGGCATAGTAAATCTGGGGCAATGTAACACAGTGCAAGTCGCTTCCTTGCCTTACTCTGCACTTGGAAGGCACTTCATGGGTGGAGGGTGGGTGTCCCACCCATTCACACATGGTTTCGCTGCATTCCCAGTTTTACTTACACTGGTAAGCCTGGGAATGAGTTGAAATGCTATGCCTTCCCAGGCGAGGCCCAACAAGGAAAAATATCTGTATTTCTCTTCGTTATCTCCTGTTTCTACATGTGCTTCATTCTGCAGCGCACTTAGAAAGAGAACAATGCCTCGGAGAATTGATTTTGTCTAAGGAGGTTTCCCTTCCTACAAAAAACCTCCAAGTGGCGCCTGAGCAGCAGCAGCAATTCTCCACACCAAAAATAAGATGGGGCAAATTCGAGGTGTGTAAATGCAAGAGCACCAGCCGCAAATGTTATTACACCGTGCAGCTAACATACTAACAGATGGACAACTTGGGTGGTTTATGGGTTTGAACTCAGCTGGGTGTGGAGGTGCAGAGGGAGGTAGAGTGAGTAGGAAGAGCCTAGAGTTTAGCCTCAGGATCCAAGGAAGGGTCCCCGCATGGGCTGACATGCTGGGGTTGGTGTCACCAAAAGTATGTGCCCAACAGCCAGGGTGGTTTAGGTAACAATAGTTATTACTCTAGAGCCTAGAAGCCCGGACCATCACTCCTATGCTGGTGCTGCTGCACATGCTGCCTTTCTCCGTTGCAGCTGCTGAAAGCTGCCTGCCCTCCGCAGTATCAGTCATGGGATGCATGTGGGCTCCCTCCATTCGACCCCAGCCTGTGGGGTGGACATTCAGTGACATCAACAACCAATCACAAACAGATGGGCTTCGGGTTAGCATTGTAAGGAGATGACTGGCGCGAGCCATCTCCTTAAGAGTTTTTGGGAAGGACGGGGAGTTCAGCAATGAGATAATCCGAGTGTCATCTTTGTGGACCCACTTTCTTTTATAAGTTGCTCACTACTAACGTGTCCTATGTCAGTGTCCCCATACATCCTCACTACAGAGCACAGGGGGAGGGGGTGCTTCTTTGACTGATGCCCATGGAGATTGCACAGTACAAGGGATAGTTACACCTTCTTGTCACACAACCAAGACTTGTCTGTGACCTGGGAGCTGTGCTGGAAAAAGACAAATTACTCTGGGGTTCCATAAATTGGGGGTCTGTGGCAGCAGAAAGGGGGAGGAGTCATAGGGGAGAAGCCATGAGAAGCAAAGTCTAACAGCAAGCCTATACATTTATTTTATTTTTAATGTCTATCACAAGGAATTTGCCAACAAAGGCACGTGACACTGTACATCTGCTCTGGGTTACTTCATTGGTCACAAACAGGCTGCATTTTTAAAATATCTTATGGGGTCAAGGCACCTGCTGATACCATATTTGTGTACAGACACATTTTATAGGATAATAATACAGATGAGAGGACTCTGGTGGGTAGTGAAGATCAGAGACAGATCGATTATATATCTTGTCACAGATTGAACTCATCATAAAGTAGCATAAAGGGTTAAAGTACCTGCTGCCCAACACGAGTTACGTACAGATCACAGATTTATATTTTATGTGGATAGCTCAGCGGGTTACTGCGCTTGTCACAGATCCCTTGCAGTTCATTAGTTACAACACTCCTAATCGAGCACAGTGAGCTATGAACCAGGATCGAGGCGCTGCATGAAATCTACAAGGCGTGGGGCAGAACTTTATTGTTTTTTCCCCAATCTTTCATTATTCTACGGTAGCTCTAAAGGGTTCCTGTGGATATTAATAAAGCTTTATTACTACAGACAGCGCCAGTCACATTGTTACATTCTAAAACGTTTCTCCAGATCAAACACTTCTAACATACAACGCCTAGCAGCAGGGATGACGTTACTCCTACGCCTTCTAACCATCATTATTGCATGAAACAATTCTTGTTTATCAATATATACACATTGGGGTGGCAGTCAGAATCCTAACACTACAATGGGGCGGTGCCTTTCCAACTGCTTTTTTATGGTGGTCCCACCACCATGAAAAGGCAGACAAAAAGGGACTTTGGGGTCCCCCGTCCCCCGTCCCCCGCAGCCCAATGTTAAGTAGCCATGGGGGCATCGTAATTAGGCGGGTTGGACCACCTCTTGCCTGTCAGGTGGCCCCCGGACTGCTGTGGTGTCGGGCGTCTGTCCGACGATCTGGAATCATAATAATGCCCTAATTGTTTAAAAGTTCATAACTTGACTTCTACTTATTGGATTGTTTTTGTTTGTCTTGTTTTGCTCAGAATATAATAATCTATTTTTCTAAACCGGTGTGGTGTCTTTTTGCAGTGGTTTCACTGTGTTACTGTTTGATGTGTTGCACAAATACTTTACACATTGCCTCTTAAGTTAAGCCTGTCCGCTCTGTGCCAAGCTACCCGGGGGTGAGCACAGGTTAATTTTTGCTGTGTCCCTGACTTACCCTGACTAGCACTGTGGTTCCTGCTTGGACTCTGCCAACCAGAAACACAATTTCTAACAGTCAGAGTCTGGAGGGAAGGCACAGAACACGTTTCTTCCAGACAGACTCAGGAGCAAGACCTAAAAAACTTGGTCCAATCTCTGGTTCTCTCTAGAGTGGACTACTGCAATTCTCACCTTGCTGGCTTCCCCAAATCCCACCTTTCCTCTCTTAAATCCGTACTCCGTTCAGCGAATCGTTTTGTCTATGGGGCCAAAAGAAATGATCATATCACACCCATACTTTTTTCTCTTCGATGGCTTCTCATCGAAGCAAGGTCAATCTACAAGCTTGTCTGTATCACCCAACAAGCCTTGCACACTTCCTGCCCTCAATACCTAGCAAATAAACTCAAAATCTCTGGAGGCTCGAGACCTTCACGCAATGCGGAAAAAGTACTGCTCGAGCCCCCCCACCTTCAAAAGGGAAAGATCGCTGGCTCAATCCTTCTCAGGCAATGCAGTGAGAATCTGGAACTCGCTTCCTCCATCACTCCGTGCCACCACCTCTACCCGGACCTTCAAAACTGAGCTCCAATCTCTACTCTTCCAAAGACACTTTGGGCCCGATTCACAGAACTAACTTAAGACAAAATCCTAAACTTACTACTTTTGGTATTTACAGAAGTTAGGATTTTTTCTTAATTTTGTCTTAAGACAGACTTAAATTAGGATTTTGACTCACGTCTGTCTTAAGACAAACTTAAGACAAAATCCTAACTTCTGTGAATACCAAAAGTAGTAAGTTTAGGATTTTGTCTTAAGTTAGTTCTGTGAATCCGGCCCTTTCATGTCCCTCAAGGCCGCTTGGCATTCTCCTGAGCCCAATGCTGTAAATATGTATTCTCTGCCTGTACTAACCTAATCCTAATGTTTTTTTTTTTTTTGTGATTGCCAACTCTTATTTTAATTTACTTCTTCAACTATCTCGTTTGTATCTGTAACGCGTAAGTGTGTAAATCTCATGTAACGTACTTGGTTCTATTGTCAAGCGCTTTGACACCTTTGGGTAAAGTCCCCGCTATATAAGAATGCATTCATTAAAAATCAGCAGAACAGCACAATGAAATAAATATGTTGCCTTCATCTGTTTCCTTTATTTATAAAAGAATAAAGCGAGGACAGTATTTTATTTTCAGAAGAACATGAGCGTCATTATTTCACGGGTTGTTTTTTTTAGTGCTCTGTGGCTGGCACCTTTCTAGATATCTTCTTGTGGTTTTGGGGGGGGCCTGAGCACTGCTGCTCTCCAAGCCTGGGTCCGCCCGTTGACCACCCCCACCTCACACCTAGGAGAGATGAGGTGACCACGCGTGAAGCCAAAGCGCAGACAGTGCTGTAGACTTCATCCGGCTGCGCCGAGAGCCCGCCCCCTTAAAGGCTAGTGGAAAGGAGTACGGATTATGAGGGGTAATTTAAAAAGCTTAAAATCAAAAAGCAGTGTGTGCGTGTGTGTGTTTTTGTCTGAGTGAGTATTTAAAAATCGGAAGACAAATCGAACAGACATCTTACCATACCATGCCCCTTCCTGTACAAAAGCAATCTCCCCACGACGCAGGCATCCTGCACCATGGCGCAATGGTGCCTGCCCGGCGCATGGCTGCAGTTTGTGCGCCAGAGCAGGGGGAAGCACAGAGATGAAACATATTCTTGTAAATATGTCTTATCCGTGTGCTTTGGAAGTGGCGCAGCCAAAGGGCTTGCAGTGCCACACTGCGGCACTTCCTTGTAGATCTGCCCCTCTGTGCGAATCCTGCTGCCATCTGAGGTGACAGGTGTGCCCTAGTGCAAAGAATGCGCCATGTTTTGTACAAGTGCAACGTGTTGTTAAGGTTAAAAAAAAAGTGATTAAACTGGAATTTTTCTGTAAAGTCCTCCTCCAGCACTTAGGGGCAGATTTACAATAAATGCTGCATCCCTGGATATCAGCAGGGATGCGCCTGTTACTGTGCGTCACGGCAGACACCTCCTGCGCCACCATGGATGCACCGTATTTACAATGCGGCGCACCCCGGGGCAAGAATAAACAGATGCGTGACGCATCTCCTGCCGTAAAGGTGAACCATTGCTGGAGTCGCTTCACAAGCGCAACGCAGCTCCAGCAAGGCTCGGGGTGCCCCTATGCCTAACATGCTGCGTCAATCTTGTCGATTTTACTCAGCCACGTTTAGGAGGCGTTCCTGCACCGGACCCCCCCCCGCCCCCCTGTGCCGGAACGCCCACATGTGGCGCAGGGCTTTACAACGTGACGCATCTCCCAGTGATCTTCGTTAATGATAAGCCGTATTTGGTTGATTTTAGTGGAGTTGGGACAAAGTGCTCACGTGATTGGATTGTCCTTTCCATTAACACCGCGCTACGTATTAGTGAAGAAGAACTGAAAGAAATAAAAAGGTTGGAGGACGAGATAGAAGGTGACTCCGCGATTGTGGATGGTAAAGCTCTTTTAGAAAGTATAAATAAAACCTTGACTGATTTCAAAACCCATACGGTGAATCTGAAAACATCACAATTGAGTAAGGATATCAACATTTTTAAACAAGATCTAGTATATCCTTACCTGAAAGAAGACTTCTTTAAAAATAACAACCCAAGTTCTCTTAACCTACAGTATAAGGGGAGGTCACGTACAAGGTTTTTGACATTTTCTGATTCATCCTCTGACTCAGATCAAGGAGCAGGAAAATATTACCAACCGTATCCCCCATTCTACCAATATCCCTACGCCCCTCCTCCTTTTTTAGACAGAGGGGGTCGCAAGGGTGGTTCAGAGGGGGATGGAGGGCCACCATCCACCAACCACCACAAGAACAGAATTTCTTTCGAACATGACAGAAAGTGTACAGACGATAGTGACAAACAGTGCATTAATTGTTGATACCAGTAGTCAACCCACTAATGAATTACTACCTATATACAACTTGTCTAAACATCAACTGACCCCATGGGAAACGAACAGCCTGATTCATCAAGCCGAAATCGGCTCGCAAAGGGCCAGATTCTGAGAATCTGGCCCTTTGCGAGCGCTATTTTTGCATTTGGGATTCATCATCCCAAATGCAAAAATCGGTAATAGCGATTTTGCTATTTTGCGAGGAATTACATTTAAGGAATCTCTATTTGAGATTCCTTAAATGCAATTCATCATCCATTTAAAAATTGCGAATTCGCAATTTCGGCCCGCTATTTACCGCGAGGTCAAACCTCTTGGTAAATACCGAAAACTAAGAAAAATGCTTTTAAAAGCATTTTTCTAAGTTGCATGTTGCACACACACATGTCCTTTGGACATGTGTGTGCGCAACACCTGTTTCAATTTGCATTTAAGGGGTGCTACAGGGTGTCCTTTGGACACCCCTGGCACCCTTTAAATCGTTATCTTATTTGCAATTAGCTAATTGCTAATCGCAAATAAGGAATACTCCCCATTCATTCCTATGGGCCTTTTGGCCCATAGGAATGAATGGGGAGTATTCCTTATTTGCGATTAGCAATTTGCTAATCGCAAATAAGGAATGTGTAGGAATCGCATTTCTTTAAGCAATATCTACATGAATCCCGTTTTGCAAGTCCTTAATAGCGATTCCTTATGAATCGCTATTAGGGGCTCGCAAAACGGGAGAATGATGAATCAGGCTGTAAGGTCCTACAGAAGGGCTTGTCTTTTGTCCCGTTGGTAGTACAAGACCCTGTCGACACTAAAACTGAGGTGTTGCAATTTTTGCAAAAAATTAGGTTGAAAGCCTTCTTTGCTAACCAAAGTGATACCCCAGAGGTGAATGTGAGTGGGCTTAAGAAGAAATCTTCCTTTTGCCCTGACAGTGCGAGCATGCCTGATGAGATTATCTTTTTCGAAAATCAAATCCTGTGAGAGACAGATACATTAAATGGGAAAAATCTATCTTTTAAATCCAATTTTTCCAAACAAGAACACACTGCCTTAAAAGATCTAGCCAATAATCCCCCAACGGTAATAACATCTGCAGACAAAGGAGGGGGGATTGTCCTATGGGACAGTCAGGATTACGATGAAGAAATTTTGAAACAACTGAATAACCCTTCACATTATAGTAAAATTTAAGAAAACCCCACCGCTTCTTTAAAAGCAAAGATCTTGTATTTGACCACGCAAGCTTGGGATTGTGGCTATTTATTTAAAAAAGAGTAGGACTATTTAAACTTTACAACCCAAAAAGTACCCACGATATATGTACTACCCAAAGTACATAAGGATGCAGAGAAACCGCCCGGCCGGCCCATAATTGCTGCTTGTGGTTCATTATTGGAACCTTTGGCAAAATATATAGATATGTTTCTGAAGCCATGTGTGAGCGCCACACAGACATATGTACGAGATACCATGGACCTTATTTCCAAGATTAAACACTCGGTGTTCGAGGGAGACCGACAGTTGTTGGTCTACCTTGACATCGATTTGAGAGTTTATATACTAACATCCCTCAGGATGAGGCCTTGCTGGTCATGGAATTGGTTTTGGAACAAAGATCTAGACCCCATCAGGCTCCCACAGATTTTATACTTGAACTGGCTAAAATTTATTTGAAAAATAGCTTTTTCTCGTTTAAGAGTGAGTTGTTTTTACAAATAAAAGGCGTGGCGATGGGGTGCTATTTTGCCCCCGAAATAGCAAATCTTGTAATGGATAAGTTTGAAAGAAGATGTATCTTTGATGAGGCAGCCCCATTTAGAAGTAACATCCTTAGATGGGTACGCTTCATCGACAATGTATTTCTTATTTGGAATGGTAAGTGTAGAAGAACTGGAACAGTTTCATTTATGGTTGAATTCTTGTACCCCCGATCTGAAATTCACCAAAGCCGTGAGTAACATGCGGATTAACTTTCTGGACGTGTGGATTTTCGATAAGGATGGCAAACTGGAGCTTAGCCTTTATACAAAATCTACCAATAGAAACACTCTTTTGGAATTCTCAAGTGGGCACCCCAGAAGCCTGAAAGAAAATTTGTCCTATGGGCAATTTTTAAGGATTCCACGGAATTTCTTGAATAAGGATGATTACTCCGAAAACGCAGAAATATTACTAAAGAAACTTTGTGCAAGGGGTTACCCAAAGAAACTGGTGAGAGCTGCTCTTATAATGGCGTGGTATACCCCATGCGAAAGTTTGTTAACACCTAAAACTAAAGAAGAAACAGAACAAATGACATGCGTTCTCACCTTTAATCCTAAATCCAACAAAGTGAAACAAATACTTGTAAGGAACTGGAGATTAATTGAACACCTGAATATACCCAAATGACAATGTCTTTTATTTTTTTACAAAACCTGCAAGTGGTGTTTACGTAGCGCTTCCAGGTTTTGTAAACACATAATTCTCATTTACAGTGAAATTAGCTCCAACTCTCGCAAATGCTGGACCGATTGCATTGCAAATGCTTGTTACTGTGGATCTCCCATAGGCTAGCACTGGTTTACACTATTACATTAAATACGTGCTACATTTAGTTTAGGAAAACACACAAGATGATGGACTGAATGTTGCACAATGGCAAGACATTCACCCCCAGTCACAGATCTGGGTTTAATCCATCGTTATTTTGCTCACCAAGCCACCCCAGTTCAGACATGGCCATATGCAAATCAGTCTTGACCCTGTGCCTCATGGGAACAGTCCAACCCGAACTGCCAAGCCATGTCTTCCCTGGACCGGAATCAAGCATCCTAGGACCGGTTTCTGGCTATCAGCCGTCTTCAGCCAGGATAGCTTGACTCCAGTGGTGTAGTGAGCACGGGACCCACGTCTGGGCATACCCTTCCCACATAGGGCAAACAGCAAAACACACAAGATGATGGACTGAATGTTGCACAATGGCAAAAATTCACCCCCAGTCACAGATCTGGGTTTAATCCATTGTTATTTTGCTCACCAAGCCACCCTAGTTCATACAAGCATTTGCAATGCAATAGGTCTTGCATTTACATGAGTTTGAGCTATTGGCGTTGTAAATGACAATGCCTTTTATTTATGTTTTGGTTTTTGAAACATAAATAGAAGGCATTGTCATTTTCAATGCTAATAGCTTAAACTCTCACAATTGCAAGACCTATTGCATTCCAAATGCTTGTTTGGTAGGCATGGGGAGATTAAGTGATATGCCCAGAATCACAGGATGTTATTCTGATGCTGAGACTTAAACCCAGTTCCTCAGCTCCAAAGTCAGCAGCTCTGACCATAAGTTAGATGCTACATGAAAATAGGAACACTCAGCCAATCAGGACCATCAACTGTTGTTTTTGCTTTTGTCACCCCGAGTGGGACGGGTATGCTCAGACGTGAGTCCCGTGCTCTCCATGCCACTGGAGTCAAGCTATCCTGGCTGAAGACGGCTGATAGCCAGAAACCGGTCCCAGGATGCTTGATTCCGGTCCAGGGAAAGACATGGCTTGGCAGTTCGGGCTGGACTGTTCCCATGAGGCACAGGGTCAAGGCTGATTTGCATATGGCCATGTCTGAACTGGGGTGGTGTGGAGTGCAAAAAAACGATGGATTTAGGCCCAGATCTCTGTACTGGGGTGAATGTATGACATTGTTCTGCATTCTGTCCATCAACTGTTGTTTTTGCAAATGTAGTTTAGGAGCAGCAACAAAACTTTCAAGGATTCATTTGGATAGTAATTTAAAATCCAATTTAATAGTTGTCAGATTTAAATTTATTGTTCTGGAAATTACACTTTATAAAGTTGTCATTTGCCAGCCTACACCTGAAAGGCCTTCCTGCTTGTGTCCACATGTCACCTGACCCCTGATGGCTCCCCTGTGGTGGGATGTGTATTGCTTCCAGACAGTGGACAAAGGGCTCTGGGTGTGGCGAGGGGGGTGTACTGCCATGATAGGGTGGCTTTGGGCTGTGTCCAGCCCTTTCCTGTGCATCAGAGGTGCTTACTGTCTCACTGACTCCAAAACCAGTAGGAAGGGAGAAAATAACCATAAGTAATTCAGAGGTTTTCAAAAAATTGTCGTCCACCCACAGGCTGGCACTGGGTACAAAAGTGGCAGCCCCAGAACCGCTCTTTGGAACACTACTGGACCTGAGAAAAACCAGAGAAAGACTGCCCTGCTGTAAGAAGACTGGACCTGCTTGCTTTGAACCAAGAGACCCAGAAGTGACCCCAAGGGTGAGTAGAATGAACTCCTGTTAAGACTAGAGGGACATACCATGCTTCCAGAGGCCTCTCTCTCCTGCAACTGTCCAGTGGGCCAGTCTCAACTGGATCTGCCCTGGAACATGCTGATGGCCTCTGTTCGAGTGAGTTTTAAACCCTAAGGGGTACAACCCAGGCCCTGAACGCTTGGATTGGTATTAGAGTGTACTGCTCCTGTCTAAGCTTAAAATTTTGGACTTAGAAACTTTTCTGCAATTTTCTGCCCCAGTGGGACCGAGGTCTACCTGCAAGCTGCAGATACATTGCCGGTGGGAATACTTTTGATGCAGCTCCCACTATCTTTATTTCCACAGCAGCACATCCAGTTCAGCAGAGCCTCGCAGAGAAGGCATCTGGCCCTGTGGAGCCCTCTTCGGCTACAACCTGCAGCCTTGCCTCGCTGAAAGAATCCAAACTTCAAAAAAGTGACTGAGTACGAAGGTTGAAATCTTGACCACACAACGGCATGAAAACTATCTGTAATGCAGAGGGACTTTCCCTGCAGCGCAGGACTGGGAACCGAAACCAGCCCTGGCAAACTGCTCGGTCTGCCGGCGGGGAGGGATGCGGGGGCTGTGGCCGAGCTGTTTGCTAGGGCCGGTTTCAGACAATTTTGTTACAGGCGGCTGATATTGCTGGCCCCGGTAACAAAAACAGCCCCCAGGGGCCCAAAGCAGACCCGACCCTGGCAGCCTACCGGGGAAACTCCTGGTGCCCGCTACTGCCAGTCCAGCCCTGTTTCCCTGGGTGCAAAAGTCAAACTTCTGACGCTCAGAGCTTTCTTTTCAAAATTCATTGTTTTCACTACAACACGGTCCAGTGGTCATCCGACAATGTGGAGCCTTTTTGGGCCACTTCCTGATGCCTTGTCCCACTGAAGATTTTCAAATTCCATAAAAGTGACAGAGTTAGAAGGTAAAACTGCATATCAGTACACACCTGGTCCCTGTATCTGACCTCTCCTCCCATCATGGTCAGTGTTTACTTTCACCTTAGTATCAGTCAAGCGCAACCAGTGAACTTCGGGTGTTACTTAATGCTTTTTGGCCTTATTCTCAAATTTAAAAATTTGAAACTCCAGCTGCCCCTATTCAATTTTTGTCGATTCAGTGTTATTTTATTTATTCCAATGTTCTCTTTTATTCTAAATGTGTTTGTGATTTTTCTTTCATTGTGTTTTTTTCACCGTTTGAAGGGCCTCATTAGCACGTCAGTCATTGGCTCCAAGTTAAGGCAGGCTGCTTGTGTCCCAGTGAAGGGTGTCATGGCGGTTACATCACACTCACATATTGTACACAGGAAATGATTCATACAAGTGTGCAAATCAATTCAAAGTGATGGAGCGGAAATCCCATGGAAATCTCTCTTTGGAATTCTAGGGAATGTGGCGCCAGTACCTCTGATTACCGTTACCCTTGCTTCCGCTCCAGGTCAAAAGATCTTGGCCAACGTTTAGGACCAGGGAGCTCCTTCATAAACATGGGCAATTAATCAAATGCAAATAAACATTTTAGTCAATAATGAGAGTTGTGAGTAGTTTTTAAGGGATTTATTTTCCAATAACAATGTAAGGTTCCCTGACTCTTCATTTATTAGTCAGATATCAATCAGGTTACAGAATTGAAAATAGAAAATGTAAGTTAATACAAGCATAATAATATCCACACACGCGTTCCAGAAAGAAACAATCCCTGTCTAAGACAGTGAGGCACAAATGATGTCAGTCAGAACTCACAATGCAAGAGTGAGCGTAGCATGAAGCTACACCAATCATTAATAATTTCAGAATCTCCCATGAAGATAAGTCAAGCATAAAGCAAATAAGCCTTGTTAAAGCCAATTAGTCAAAGCATAAGCTTAGGAACTTAGTAAAAGTCAGAATGGAAGTAAACCTACATATTAACTGCCTCAGTTACGCTATCCATGAAGTCTGCCCTCTCCTTCCCTGCATCTGCAAATCACATCTGCTCTGCTCCTTCATTTCTGCATCGGAGACTGAAACTCCTCTGCAGCCCTCTGTCTGCAAGGCTTCTGCCTCTCACAATTGTCTCTGCAAGAAGTCTGCAAGTATTCTGAAAGTATTCTGAAAACTCCTAAACTAGAAATTCATTTATCAAGGAATAATGTTACGCAGCAGGTAGCATGACTTCATTTTCCTCCAACCGGAATCCAGCATTCTCCACAAGGACAGCTCCACCCCTGGCAGGCATACGTCATCTCATCATATAGGCAGGCGGAAGACCTTCCCACAGCTCATTCTGCATTTTTTTAACATAATTTCAACTACTAAGCTTCTAATAAAAACACATTATTTCTAACTAAACATACATGAGCTGCAAAATAACTTTTTTAATTAAGCAAGAAACATTAAATGTAACATGTTAATGCACTTTTAAATAACGTTTGTTTTCTATTCTCACTAAAGCTAAGAATTAAAGAAGTGTTGTTAAAAACTTCCAGCAACTACAGAGATACTGCTCTGAGGTCACAGCTATACATTATACAGCTGCTCTCTACACAGGGAGAGAAAATCCTTTACTTATCTTGAAGGCTAACAGAAACGTTCCAAGAGCAAAAACAAATTGGTTTCTGTTTTCTCTACATTACAAAATGTTGTGCTAATTCTAATATAGCCTTATAGCCCGCCGTAGAGGGCTATACAGGCTATTAAAGGCCCTCTCCAGCGTTAAAGGCCCCGAGCCAAAGTTGAGGGCCTTTAACAAGGGAGAGGGACTTTAATAGCGGTATAGCCCATCTACGAAGGGCTATAAAGCTATTAGAACATTCTGTTACTAGAGGACAGAATGTTCTAACAAAAAAAACAAAGCCTTATGGGAGCGTGAGGGGATTGGAATCCCCTCAGGCTCCCTGAAGCCTTTGTTTACAGCCAGAGCTGTGAACAAAGAAACATTGGAATGTTGGAGCTCCGGGCTTATACCAGCCATTAGAAGCCCGGAGCACTCCATTCTTTTCAATGGAACTCCCAACATTCCAATGTTCTAATACAAGTTATACTCTACTAATGCATACTTTTTAACACTTTCACAAATTAAAATCACATTTTCATAGTGAGAACAAAATCTAAACTGAAATACATTTAAATCAAGGTATGAAATACTTGCACATGGGTTACATAAATTGCTAAATGAAAAGCATTTGGCTAAAGTTTGTGCATTTCAGAGCTCATGTTTTCACTTTGTAGCAAAAAATGTTTGCATTTCACTTTTCAAATGCAGTTTTTGCTTTTAAAGCGAAAGCAGGTTTTCCCTCAGTGATGCTAAATTTTAAAGCACATGTTCTAGGCCCTATCAATAGGAAATGTTACATAAGACAACATTGGATATCTTCCATATTGGTTGGTATAATATGTTAAGAGGGCTTGCTCAGGGGGAAACACAGACAAGAATTAAAAAATAATGCAGTGGCTGGGGTTGTCTGCATTAATTAGACTTATTACCACCCAAAAGATCCTTTTTTAGTAATATCAAATAAATAAAGATTGATTAAAAATGCAACACGTTTCCATGCTTTGCAGTTTGCATGCAGCTCCTTGATGCTGGTTCATAGCTCACTGTGCTGCAGTAGACGGGTTATAACTCGGGGCACTGGAATTATGTGATTCAGCAGCCATTGCATTTTATGTGTAATTATGGATTTGCCACCTAATCCTTCATCTACTACATAGTATGTAGAATTTAAGGGACAAAAATAGCCTCAAGCTTGGTCAGTTGTAAAATTACTAAAAACTTGTCAACATGTGTTCCTGCGCATTGGAAGGTCCTTACTAAATGTTGGCTGGTCGTCTTTCAGTTGTTTATTGCTGTATTTGATTGTTAAACTTACACTGATGAGGTGAAACACTTGCCCAGACTGGGTTACAATTATTTTAAGTGACAACATTATTGTCATTTCATGCCTCAAAATTATGTCAACCCTGCCACATAATTTGGCCCACCTCTGCCGCATAATTCCAATGCCCTGATTATAACGTATGACCTGCAAGTAACATAAGGACCTCTAAGCAGTCCCCCACTGATCTTTCTACATAAAATACAAATGTGTGATCGGAAGCTACGCGTTGTTTTTTGCAGCAGGCGTATAAACCCTCTCCGCCAACGTATGATGAGTTAAACCTGACTGGACAAAACACAAATCTCTCCTGCAAGTACACGCTTCAAGAAAACTGGGCTTGTGTTGAAACTGGGCGTGTTCTAGGGAAATGACATTGAAAAGGCCAGGTTAAAGTAAGAATGGCCAGAACACCCTACCTGGCCTTCCAGCCTTTGCGCACTCCCTCCTCCTTTCCCACTATGACCTAATGGTGAAGTCCTGGAGGAGGAGGGGTCGGACAAAGGTGAATGACATTTCTTCACTTCTCGGGGGGGGGGGGCTGAGGTGAGAACTGGCAACTAGGTGAGAATGGCCCAATGCCCACAACACACTCCTCCCTCCCCGCTCACCATGGCCTCAGTGTGGCTGGTGGGGGAGGAGATTGGGGAAGAACAGGAGGAAGGTCCTTCTCCTACCTGGCCGCCAAGACCTGGAACTCACTCCCGACCGACCTGCGCCTGACCCAAGACCACCTCTCCTTCAGGAAGAAGCTCAAGACCTGGCTGTTCGAGCAGTAACGGCACCCCCCCCCCCCCCCCACCTAGCGCCTTGAGACCCTACGGGTGAGTAGTGCGCTCTATAAATGACTTGATTGATTGATTGATTGATTGATTGAACAATGCTTCTGGAGTCAGGTCCAGCACCTAAGGAGCCAAGCCAGCCTCCCAATGATGATTCAGCAAGCCCCCCTCACATCACTGACCCCACCTCAAAGCATAGTGCTATGTTTCTGTAGCCTTCCTGCCCCTGCTGGCCCCATATGACAGTGGCCTGGGAGAGTGGCATGGTGGTGGCTGGGGAAGACATTAGGACATTCTGTGGACAGTTGACAGATGCCCAAACAAAAGCACACACCTGTTGGCAGCTAGGCACCAGGCCATGGCCGATTGACTGATTTGCCAATCCGACCCTGCCAATGTGGCGGTGAAAGACTTTGCTGTGGTGTTCAGGGGGTCACTGGCCCAAAAGTGAGCATAGCCACCGTAGAAGCAAAGATTATTCCACATAAGTGGAATGAGCAGAGGCCCCGGGATGCCCCAAAGATACTGAATGCTCCCACCTATCAATGATATGTGCCTGGATACCCTCATGGGTGATTAGCAAACTACACTAACTCTGCATCGCAAAGACACCAGGTGCAAGGGTTGACTGTACTGCACACAGAACAGCAGTACATACATGCGGGCTTCAGACAATGGGCTCAGACAGGGCCGAACAGGGAACCCAAACCAGTCCAGGCGATTTTGTCAGACAGCTCCCCAGGGTGTTGAGGGGGGGGTGCAAGTGTGAAGCACTGCTGCTGGTTTTGTTACTGGGGCTGATATTGCAGCAAAACTGGCCCACACCCCTCCAGCCTCCCAGGCAAACGCCCGGTGCCCAGTATAGCCAGTCAGGCCCTGGGCTCCCAGGGTCCATCGGGGGCCTGCTGAGGTGATATCGCCCCAATGGTGAATCTCCCAACTTGAGAGTGAGCGTAACTCCTGTCCCCGGTGGTCAGGCACTATCGCATATTGTAACAGTATGAGCCTTCGCACCCCTTCAAACCCCAGGGGGCATAGAGCATTCGAAAGAAAGGAGACAGAAGGGATGGTCTGGGTAGTAGGAGGTGTGTGCCCCATCCCAAGCCATAGGTGGCTTCCCAACCCTACACAAGAGGAATCCCTGCGTTAATGCCTAAATTATAACGATTGGGTGCAGTGGCGCTGAGCAGTGGCCCTCCCATCCCAATTGTACAAAGCATTATAGGGCCCCTGTGGCCGGGAGAGCCAGTCCAGACCCACACACTATTTGAAACCAATAGGAAGGGAACGTTTGCTTCAATTATGGTCTCACACAAGCATAAGAAGGTCTCTAACTTAAAGGACATGCTAAGTAAAGCAGCAGCCAAGAAGTTAGAAGGCGTAGGAGATACAGGTGGCGAGGGATGAGAAAGCTGTGAACCCTCGCCACGCGGACTTCCACAGAGCAGGGCTGATGCAACCACACTCTCACTTTCCTGGAGGATTTATTTGGTAGCCTTCTAGGGGACATTGCTGCCCTGAAGTAAGACGTCTCTAAAGGTTGGAAGGAAGCGAGACAAGACCTTGAGAAAATTGGTCAGAGCGTCTCTGAGCTGGAAGATGTAAGTGACACACAAGAGGTAGAATTAGATGCCTTCTAGAGGGAGGTGCTTTAACTCCAGGATCAAAACATCAATTTTCATGGCACCTTGAAGATTTGGAAAAGAGATCACACTGATCCAATATAAGAATCTGAGGAGTCTCCAACGATGGAGAAAAGGGTGATATTGAAAGCTGCATCGGGGGAGATTCAACGAAACAGAACACATAAAGTAGGGAGACCTGCCAGCCCAAGAAATAACCCACTAGACAACCTCATGTGTGTACACTACTACACATAGAAGTAAGCAATCATGACAGCGACACGCTCATCGTGCTCAAACTCCTTCGAGGATGCAAACATTTGGTTATATCAGGGTTTGTCCCCAATCACTTTACAGAGAAGACAGTAACTGAGAGGCGACCATGTTTGTAAAGGAGAGAGTAATAAAATACTGCTGGGGTCAAGCATTCGGCCTGATCTTCACTATGCATGAGACCAAGCAAGCCATATATACTCCCAAGGGAAGCGTGTGCCCGACTGGGATTGTCGAAGCAGTCACAGGGGTTTTCACCCGCAGGCAATGCTGAGGGAGTCCGAATGCAGCATGTGTCTCCTGCGGGAGATGATTCTGGTAAACCAGGACTCAGCACAACTCAGGTCATGGAGCAAACAGCTCTTCTCCTCCGGTAACAACAAAAAAGGAGGAGCGGCAATTCTTTTAGTAGCAAATTCAAAGAGAAGATACTGACTACTCATGCTGGCATACCAGGTGGTTATTGGTAGTTCATGCTACCATGGTCGATCACAACTTCACCCTGGGCTCCATTTACCCTCCCAGTGATAATCAAGAGAGGTTCTTCAGGGTGGGGTTATCACAAATCATCAGGTCCCCAGGCCCTGAGATACTAGTGGGAGAGGAGCTGGACAGAGTCATGGATCCAACAGTGGATCCCTCTGTGCAACGGGTGCGTCAAGCAGGATCGATCTCTAGGATCGGCCTGAGTGGATGAGGGACTTAGAACTGGTAGATTTCAGGTGAGCACAGAAACCCGCGCATGAAGATAACACACACTCTTCTCAGCCTCACACTAGTCCTATCCCAGGCTGCATTATTTCATAGGCACAGCACAAACGTTGGCAGAAACACAACACGCGGACATCAAGACTTCTACCCTTTCGGACCACTCGCCGATCACAAATACATTACAAGATCAGTACACAGTGTCATCTTAATGGTGACTAAACAGTAATATGCTGAAAAAGGACTCAGTCACCATCCTAATTAGACAAAACATCACAGATTTCCTGAAGGAAACAATGGACCTGAGTCCTAGGTCCCAATTTTGTGAAAGACATTAAAATTAGTTGTTTGTGGGGCATTCATCTCACAGAACACAAGATATTGTAAGGTAAATTGAGATAAAAGGCCAGAAGTAGACAACAGGGTGAAATAATATTAAGATGATATAACAAACTAGTGTGCAGTTCCTAAGTGTGAGTGGGAGTGTTCAGGTCTGTTAAGAAGTGCCCTCACACACCCCGAAGGATGTCATGCTTCATCATTGGGCTTCCTCCTCGTCAGGCCGGCGCTGCAATACCCGACGGCACCCACGAAGGGGCTCTTTAGGGGAGATCTGTTGTTGATGAAGCCATTGGGTGCATGTGAGTGTGTGGACTAGGTAGTGTAGTGAGCGTGAGGTGATAATTAAAATAGGTCTAGGGCAGCCTAGAGTCATCATTTTATTCCCAGGATGCACTAACCTAGCTATGACATCCCTCGGGTGTGTGAGGGCGCTTTATCACAGACCTGAAAACTCCCACCCACACTTAGGAACTGCACACTAGTTTGTTATATCAGTTTACTTTTGGAAGTATATGTTCAGGACCTGGATAAAAAAGCTCCTGGTTCCTTTTGTTTGGGAGAAAAAGAATAAGAAGATGCACATACATTGTCAGGCTCTTGTAGAGTGTGGAACCAACTTTTGATGGTCAGCAGCTTGGAGTGGCATAAACAGAGAGCGGCAACTTTCTGGGCTCAGAGATGGCCATGGGAACTATAATCCATGAAGACACTGTGCCACAAATATTTTCGTTGTAGGTGGGGGTGCAACGCTGTAGCCAAGATGGCCACTGGAGCTGCTGCAGTGAGACCCAGTAAACACTGAGGAGGGCGTATGAGCATTGGCACCCATGCCGGCCCAGTGCAGGTCTCCCCAGAAGAAATCCAACAAATAGTGGCCCCGTGGGTGTAGGAAGGAGCCTCTCTGGTAGCACACAGCAACCATTTCTGGGCCCAATACTTCTGGGCAGGCCAGGATGAGCGGGCTGCTCAGTGGCGGTGTGGGCCAGGCCAGGAGGGGCCTCGCATACCAACGCAGAGCCAGTTGGGGACCACGATTGGGGACACCCTTGGCTCCCCCCTCCAAGACTCAAGAAGACGGAGATTGAAGTCCAGCCTTGCGAGGTTGGCCTACGATAGAGATGTGATAGTGGCCTTTGGGAGGAATCATGTAAAACAAAGAAGGCTCAGAGCACTTTGGAGATCCCCTCACAGAATCCATTTTTGGGAAGTGTCGGCTGCGGACAGTGTCATCCCCACCCCGAAAGAACCCCTGTTTGGGGGTGCGGGTGGAGGGGCAGCTATCACAGTGAATTTTGTGGGATAGTGGGAAAGGCGGTCTCTGCTACCTACATAGGCACACAAACAGGCTGAAGAACATTAGCACTGGGCATGGCGGGACCCGGAGGGTCCATGAGCCTCAACTCATACCAAGGCTAAGGCCTTCCTGCCATGAATTTCCTCTGGGGCAACAGAGGGCAATCTGACACACTCCCCTCCATGTCCTCAAAAGCAGAGAATCACAGAGGCTTCTACTGTAAAGAGCATGCTGTAGAAATTGGGCTTATCCCAACCACCAGTAAGTATTGCCCAAACTCCGACGGCCAAGCCTAACTTGGGCCCACAACCTCAGGCACCAGCTACTAAAGTGCTGCTGATAGAGTTCCAGAAGAAAATCACCTCCCTCAGGAATGACTTTAGAAGAGCCTTGGGTGAGCTGGACCAATTGCATTGCCACATGGAGTCACAATTGGATCATATGAAGACAGTCCTATCAGATCAAGCCCAAGACAGCAACGGCTGAACCTTATGGGTGGAAGCACTAGAGTGCCAGCAAAGTGCACTGCAAGGTAAACTCAACAACTTTGAAAATCACTCTTGCCACAATAATATGTGTATTCGAGGCAGAGCAGTTGCAGAAATGGAGGTAAAAGTCCAGGCACTCTTCCAGCAGCTGCTCCAGTCACCAAATGAAGCTCCTATTCTGCTAGACAGCACTAAAAACATGATACTCCACGGCAGCAGGCGAATCTAGCCCCAGGTGTGCCTACTCAAGTTCATTACTATCAAACGAAGGAGTAATCCTTAACTGTAGCATGCCAAGAGGAACCGATGACCTTCAGGGACGACTCCATCACTCTCATTCAGCAACACTGCTGGTGAGGCCTTCTGGGCAATCACACAGTGGGGCAGATTTACAATTCATGGTGCATCCCTGCAAATAAGCAGGAATGCGCCAGGAAAGATTTATGATACAAGTTTACCGTTGCGCCACCACAGATGCGCTGCATTTACAATGCGGAGCATCATAGCGCAAGGATAAACAGATGCATGTCGCATATGCCGGGTTAAGGTTGGCGCAGTGCTGGAGTTGTGGCGCGGGTGCGACGCAACTCCAGCACTGTTCCAATCTGGCTTATCCTCAACATGGTGTGTCACGCCTTACGCCTGCTTAAAGCAGGCGCAAAGTTTTGACGCAGCGCCGTCTGAAAAGTGATAGATTTCACTCAGGCACTTTTCTGAGGTGTTCCTGAGACAGAACGCCCCCCCTGAGCCAGAACGCCAACACAAAACCTGACGCAAGTTTCATGTGGCCCAGGGCTTTACAACGTGACGCATCTCCCTAGATGCGTTATGTTGTAAATAGGGCACACCGGCGGTGCAAATGAGGCGCACAGGGCTCTTAAATCTGCCCCAGTATCTCTAGAAAAAAAGATACCCTATCACTGGGGTTTTCCATTCCAACTTCTCTTCACCTACAAGATCAAGCACCACGTGGTGAGGAATCTGTAGGAGACACAAGAAAACCTTTGCATCCCGTCCCCTTGACGGTATCGCAGATCCAGCACCAAGCTAGCTTCCACGAACCTGATGGATAAGGGGCGGGGTTTAACGCTTTCAGACTTCTAAAGTAGGCCTATCGAAACCTACACCACCAAAAAGGCAAGGAGCAGCACGCATCATCTCTAGGACCCATCTTTAGGCGTTGGCGATGCTAAGCTATTGAGAACTCTGCCCGCTTAAGCCAAGTGACGATCCATGCTTGCAGCTTTTTCCTCAGTAGGGGGTGGGGTTTGAATAAAGACCGTGGTGCTAGGCCCTTTGTTAGACTAACTGGGCTATCATGATGACCTACTCATTAGTCCTCTCCCTTCCACCCAAGTACTCCGACCCCCTATTTTCCAGTTGATGCGGTTCGCTCCACCAACAAGGACACATGCCCTCTTAAGACACCAAAAGAACTGACTGCTGTGGACACTGGCGCACATGGATCTGGCCCTCACACCGCCCGTGTTAGCCGTCAAGAAAACTTTACCACTGATTCTTGTACAATCTAGTGGAAGCCATTCCAAGATGAACACTATACAGAGGATACTATGGCAACCTTGGCAATTGTTTCACTAACTATACAAGGCCTAAGCTCCCATAGAAAGAGGTAGATGTAACTCTATTGCAGGAAACCCACCTACTAATGAAGGTCATCAGGCGTCTACACTAGGGGTGGGCAGGACTCACAGAGTTTCACTCCACAGAATTCCGTGGAGTTACATAAAAATTCAGTGAGATTCTGTGGAGTTCTGCCAATGGGTGGAAATTGCACTGCAATTTAACACCAGTAGCGCGAGCAGTGCTGAAAAATTAGTGAGAACGACACCATGTATTGTGCAAGAGCGCATGGCCATTCAAGTTGATTTTGCGTCCACGCGAGTAGAAAATCTACTTGAGCAGCAGCAAATCTACTTGAGCAGCAGCAAATCTACTTGAGCAGCAGCAAATCTACTTGAGCAGCAGCAAATCTACTTGAACAGCAGCAAATCTACTTGAGCAGCAGCAAATCTACTTGAACAGCAGCAAATCTACTTGAGCAGCAGTCCTCTGACTGTGACCACTCACGATCGCCCATGTTAGAAAATCGCCGAGAGAGATTTCAAGTTTTACTCACATTTACACAAATCGTATTCCTGCATCGAATACTTCCTGGTCTCTCCATCATATCCCCCCCTATCTGGAGTGCTCATCTTTATATGTCAAGTCCCTCTCTGAAAATGCAACTATTTGGCTTCCAGTATACCTCCTAATGCCACAAAAAACAATTCCCAAGGCCCTGGATTATAAATGTAGTAGTAGACCCACTATCTTAGATGACATCAAGAATATGATCGAGCACTATTTTGCAGAAAATGACACATGACATTAATCCCTCAACCACGGGGGTCGTGGAAATGACGGTCTTCAGGGGAGAATTCAGGGGCATATTATCAAGGGGGTTTATCTCCGCTTTTTTGGCTTTAAAAGCCAAGAAAGCGGAGATAAAATTATCTCCCTATGACCTAGCTGTCGCTAACACCAGTTAGCGACAGCTAGTAGGAGATAGCGACCATCTTGGGCCCTGCTTTGCATGTCAGTGATATTTATCACTAATGACATGCAAAGTGGGCGTGCCAAGATGTTAGCGACTGGAAACAGTCGCTAACATAGCTATCTCCTATTACCAACTTTTGGAGATATTCGCGCTAAGGGCGAATATCTCCAAAAGCTAACACCTGCCCTGAGCAGTTCTTAGCCATGTTATCCAATGGGAGGTGGATAACATGGCTAAGAGCATTAGCTCGGTAATGCATGAATATCGCTGACTTTACAGCGATATTCATGCATTGCGGCCGTTTTTTATCGCATTTGCGATAAACCTTGGTAATACCAAGGTTCATCTGCGATAAAAATCGCCGCAGTTCTGCGGTAAATTTTTGTCTCTAACCAAGCAATAGCGATAATTATCGCTATTGCTTGGTAATATGCCCCTAAATTCTCAAACAGTTTCATTTGAGTGCTTGGCCAAAGAAACCTGAGCAGATCTACAACAACAGCTTTCTCAAGCAGAACAGAGAACAAGCATTGGCATAGCCAATAGGTCTCGCCTTTGGGATTCATGTAGCACGTAATCCTGGGTGGTTCAATTCAAGCTTAACTCTAGAATAAGTGTAAGGATCTATCGGGCCACAATTGGAACGTGTGGAGGCTCGTGGCATTGGTGTCGGGTAGCTTGCAGTGGTGTAGGGGCAACAAAGGAAAACTTGCGGCAGTAAGGAACGTGTGGGAGCTCATGTCATTGTGAACAGTGTCAGGTAGCAGGTAGAGTCCACCACACAGTCCCCCTTGTGTTTCCAAGACAGAGGTGAGCACAAAAGAGCTGCCTTCCCCCACCACTTCAGGCCGCGCCAGGCTTTAGCAGCACAGAGAAGAGTGAGGGAGGGAGGGAGTGTGTGAGCACCATGGGCAGGCTGACTCGGAGTGTTCTGACAGCATCCCCCAAAGAGTCATGCTGAAAAAACAAAAAAAATAAAAGAATTATTCGCACAACCCCCCTTTCTCCTCAGCTGCTGAATAACGAAATTCAAGTCGGGAGACTGGGGTGGTCTTTTTCAGCTTTTTTGCCACTGGAATTAGGTGATTGGGCAGCGTTTTTCACATAATTATACATTTGCCACACATTCTATCATCTGCTGAATCATTGGCAGATTTTAACCTCAAACGTTGAAAAGTTACAAAAACGTAGCGCAGCGCAGTGGAAAGCACTTTGCAAAGCTTATCTTGCCACCCTTCTGTAGCTCTTTGTAGCTCATCGTTGGATTTGTCTATTAAGCTGGTACTAATGAGGTGCAACCAATGCCCAGACAGTATCAACAAGTGTAAAAGTGAAAAAAGAATGAAGTAATACTAACACAAAATGTGCCGCATAACACAGCATAATTTACTTTTTCCTTGCCGCATAATTGACTAAACCCTGCCGCATAGTTTGGTCCTTCCCTGCTTTATAATGCCAGTGGCCCTGTATATAAGGAACTATCAACAGGCAGAGGAAGTATTACAGGCAAACGACCTCACAGCGCTCAGGATAGCACAAGGCAACAAGTGAATCAAAATCATTATTGCAGGATCCAGTCCGGAATCTGAGATGGGGCATGGTTTGGCGACGCCATGCCAACCCAAATACAGTGCCACACCCTGCACAGGGGAGCTCAGGTCAGACTGTTTTCCATTGGTATGCCATTCTGAAGTTGTGGGACATTGCACGAGATCCCAATCCGCGAAGATTGTGTGCAGTTTGCGTTGATTAAGAATATGTACATATAGTACTGAACGTGCGTAACAGCATATGCTCTTGTCTTGAATACAAAGAGCCCTGTTCCAATACAGGGGTTTTATTTGGGCTAGACATTAAGGATGTGGAAAATATAGGCAGAATTGTTTTCTTTGGCTCTTGTCAAACACGCACTAAATCCACTAGATGATTACGAACAGGTCAAGATGTGGACACTTTACACAGTGATGAATAAAAAGAAAAAAAATCAGAAGCGTGCAAAAAACACAACAGTCGAATTATGACCTAAGAGCCAAGGGTGGGGCGAGGAACTGGAAGAGATTGTGCCTAAGAAGCCGGCCAGCTGCAGCAAGTTCAAGACACTTTTTGTTTCGGTATCAGGGGGGAAGACTTTGACCATGCCAGTTTTTAAAAGCATGTGACCTAATTAGCTACAGGGAGGATCTAAAAAACAGCTGTGGAAAAAAGTAAAGGCATTTTTAATTGTAAAACGAAGACTATCGGAATGATGACACTGGATCTATGAAAAAAAGATGTGTAATATAAGGGTAAAATTAAAACAAGGCTGTAGAATTGCCCTATGGCAAAGATTAACTTCAATTAGCAGTCTACTCACCGTGAAAAGCGGTGTTGATTTTAAAACTCCGGAAAGGCATAGCGCGTGCGCCTCACGCAGCAGCAGGCGGAGGGGAGAGAGGAGGGGGCCTGCGCGATTACCTTGCGGGAGCGATCAGCAAGGCGCGCTAATTGATGATAACATATGGAACCAGCTGCTCGCTCCCGCAAGGGAATCGCCAAACGTGTACGCATTGCCATTGAAGGCAATGGAACACGTGCACGTTTTTGGCCGAAAAAGGGCACCAATGGCTAAAGGTCTCTTTCCTAAGCAGCGCATGCACGCTGCATAGGCAAGACCTAAAAAGGAAGGGCGATCCACTAGAACAAAGAGGGATGTGAGCAGGTTGAGGGGTAAAGTCTCTGCACATGAAAGATGCAGCAAGGGAACTCCTGTATTTGAATCAAACCTAATATGAAAAAGGTGCCAAGGAAGATAGCCTACAAACTCTGACAGGTCGCAACACACAATCACATAAAAGCATTAAAAGCAGAAGACGGCCAAACAGATTAAATCCAAGCTATTTTTAATCGCTATTATGCGACTGTGTTCAACAGACAGCATTTAGACGTACAAACCCAGGACAAACTCCTTAATGAAATCCCCTTTCCTAAATGGCTTTACGGCTCCCTTTTCTATGAATTGGAAAATAAGGACATGATGATGGAATCTCATCTAATCCACCTCCTTAAACCGGATAAAGACCCACATGCTTGCACGTCCTGTAGGCCGATAGCTCTACTCAATTGGAACATACAAAATATTCACTTCCATCCTGGTCCACCGCTTCACCACATGTTGGTTTTATTAAAAATCGCCAAGCCGATGGTAATACTAGATTTGCGTTCATCCTAATGGATGGCGCAGAAAGACGTGCCCAATCAATGGCTCTCCCTTTGCTCAACACAGAAAAGGCTTTTGCCTGGTTGGACTTGCCATACTTGTCGGAGCACCTCGATAGATGCCATATGGTTTCAGTGTAGCCTACTCTGTCCAATGTCTTACTCTCTACCATTGTATTTATTAAAACTGCCTACATACCACCCCATAGATCAACCTCTCCTTCCTTGACCACCTACCCTGCAATAACCTCCTCTAGGCCTGACACTTGTCCCATCACCCACGTGCTTGAACTCACAGTAATGATCATACCTAAGTCCTATTAACCTAATCTACCAAAACTGGAGTAAATGCATAGAAGAGTTACCTGAGCGAGCACAAGACTAGCCCAATAACCAATAACCACTGTATTACCCACTACTCCAGGATTTCCATAGTACTGTATCCTCTGTAAAGCCCTTTAAGGCCTCGCTAAGGGTAGTAAGTATTATGTAAATGTATTTACAATACGACAGAATGGTGGTCCTGGCTCTTCCTCAACCGGATCGGACGAAAAGCATAAAGAGGCTTCCTAGGCCATGTGAGAGACATGACATCCACTCTACTCAACAAGCGATGGGTAATGATGCAAGAGAACACAAAACTGTGAAGAATCAGGTTGCAGTTCTCCATCACAAATAGGTCAAGTGAAGTGTGCCTGAACAGAGACGTGATATCTTTAAATAGACCTGGGCCTGGACTCAATGCTTTGAAGACTCAAAGACATGACTCTGCTGGTCTGCAGGACCATTCTCCCACCCGGATAGGCTGCAGTCAGAGATAGACAAAGGGACTTTGACCACAGAAATTGACGTCTAGAGATGCCATCTTTAAAGAGACTAGTTACTGCCCTGGAGCTATCAAAAGAAGGATTAACAGGAGGGCAACCATCTTGAATGGCACATAAGGAACTTAAAGACTGATCCTCTTCAGATCTAGTACTGGACCAAACTCAGTCTGATTCTGAACCAGAAATAATATGGACTAATCCTTGATTCAGTTCTCTTCCCAATACAAGAATGGCTGCACCCTTTGAGAGCATGTCTGGCACTATGAGGACATGCAGGACAGGGGACAGCAAAAGCTGTGTAGAGAAAGTTACACACACCTCATCTTTAGTCGGTATGATTTGTCAGCAGCATGCAGTCATCTGCAATTGGGGAAGAAGTGGAGAAGACCCACCACTGAAAAACTTCAGAAGACAACTTCCTGCAGAACTTGTTGTCTGATTGGACTGACGGGAAGTCATGCCTTGAGGGGTGGGGCAGGTGGGGAGTCACTGGAGCTGGATTGGTACCTAGATATTTCAAAGCGGTGCTGCCCAGCCTTGACCTCTTGTTCAAAAAGCGTTAGTTCTTTGCACTGTTTATTAGAGGGAGCCCAAAGGTCTTCTGTTACTCATGCAGCGCTCTATGGCCAAAGGGGCGTACTGGAGTCAATAACGCCCAATCCTCCACAGACCTCTTAAATATTTCCTCTGTCTATAAGACAAATAATTACACTGCTGTGAATGCCAAATGCATTAATTATTTGCATACTATCTGCTAAAGTCTGAAAATGTCCTGGAAAAATGGCACTACATAAGGAGAATTTATGTTACCACATAGAGAAAAAGTGGGAGAAGAGTAGGAGCTTTTAAAAGCCACCTCCAGCTTTTTATCCACTAAATCAGAAGGAGTAGTATCCTCTGATTGTCGACACCTAGGATGCCACAGCCTGACACCTGGCAGAAGCTTCTCATAAAACCTTCTAATGGATAACTCCTTGAAATGGGATTCTCAACTTGCTCAACTCTGGATAAAACCTTTTACAAAACATTTTGTAGACACAGGACCACCACTGGCTCAACAATTGGTATGTGTGATGTCAGAATATGGAGCTACACAGATACATTAATGCGTGAGGTGGGTCAAGATTGATTTCAACACGCCTCCAGACTCATTGTGTCACTGCAGAGATCTCTCTGGGGTTCGGGTCAGGTTCTCCAAGTGACTATTAGTCAGAACTTTATGTCATATCAACAGGTGGTCAAAGGGAAGATAAGGTGTTTGCCAAGAGCTGTAAAAGTGAACCTTGAGGGTGAAACAGGATTGACCCTGAGCACTATGCTATTTACATCTGGAATGGGAATCAAGGGGTATCTTGGCATACACGACATTGCTTGGCATCTCCCGGCGATGGTGGGCTATCTTCGTTCTGGTGGCAGCACGCACCGTTGTGTACTGGACAGTCTCTTCCTCTGGAGGAGGACGTTTAGATACCCCTGGTTGAACGCTGGTCTCTATGTCGGCGTACACCACCTGCTGCATTTTTCTGCAGCGCTGAGGGTTTTTCTTGCCTTCTTTAAAATGGAGTGATGCATATTGTATATGACCCCGGTGCGCGTCCTGTCACAAGGAAAACACAAGAATATCTGTTAACATTGGAAGTGAACGCATCTTTCCAAAAACAACAACAAAGAGTCAAGACTTCGATTTATGCCAGAAATGTAGATCAACGCGGTCGATCCCACTCCTAAGTTGTGGTCTATCCAGAAATGTATCCACTCTATGATACTTTGTAACAATTCTGGTAAAAGTACTGGATCAACAACTTGAAACTGACACAACATGGATTTTAATAGACACTAATGGGACAAGTGTGGACCTGCTCACCCATTTGCAAATATTAGTTTTACGCCCCTGTGACAGTATTATTGCTCACTGTTAAGTTTCCTCTGAACCGGAAATGCTTCAAGTAGTTTATGGTAGATAAACCCTGATAGAGCATAACGTGAAGTACTTAAAACTGAACTGTTGCAGCTTCTAACAGCTTTCCAGAAATCCCCACACCATTTTATTTTACATCACTTTGGGAACTAACAAAGATGATGTTAACACGTAAAGGAAAAAAATAGGACAATTAATAAACAAAACACAGCTCCCACATGTAACAAAAAGGAAAATATACAATACAAACTTGTCAGAAATTGGGTTAGCGTATAAGGGGGGTGAAACAAGCACAATTCTTGTCAGGGTGAAGCATTTGCCAGCCCTAAATTAGCCTGTGCTTGACCTTCTGGAAGCTTGGCATAGAACACACAGGCTTAACCAAGAGGCAATGTGTAAAGTATTTGTGCAACAATGCAAACAGCAATAACCTGAAAACACTGCACAAAAATGAACCCATGCAAGATTAGAAAAATAGAGTAAATATTAATAAATCAAGCAAGACCGAAACTATAAACAACCAATCAGTAGAACCGGAGATTTGCAATCTTAAAGATCTTAGCAAAAATAGCACCTAAAAGCACAAAGCACCAACTCTGGATATCTAGTCGTGCTGGACTGGGGCAAAGTTAAAATTTTAGGCCAACCGTGATGAAGCACGGGCCAGCTACAAGGACCCAGTTACATCCGGATGGGCCATCCTGGGAAGGATGGAAGAGAGAAGCTGACACAACTGAAAGCGTTGAATCCTGCCCCCACACTAAGGGCTGCATACCCCACTGTAGTAAGTCTGGAGCCAGGGCAGGAAGGGCAGGGACACTTCAAAAGGCCTCTTTTGGAAGTCTTGCCTACTTCAAAGGCACAACTGGGTATAAGTACTGGATCTCTGACACCAGCAGTTCAGAACACTGCTGAATTGAGGACATTCTCCAGGGAAGAAGGACTCCTGTGCTGCTGGAGGGACTGCCACTTTGCTGAGCTGTTTTATTGCATTGGTCTGCTGCCCTCTTGCCTGGGAATAAGAAGGACTGAACCCGCATCTCAACAACCCGGAACCTAAGTATCTCCAAGAACTTGCTGGCTTTTCTCCTGTTTTCTGAAGTCTCAGAGATATCAAAGACTTCAATCCTGAACCTGCAAACACCATTTGGACTCTGACTGCTCTGAGTCCTGCTCTGCCAAGTGGTGTCAATCCCTTCCTGGACCCTTGAAGGTGAGTATAAAGTGCTGCACAGCCATAATCCGCTCTTCGACACCGTTGTGCTGATTGAAACAAATGCATCTCCTCTGTTGTGGTAACCAGGTCGATGCATCGCACTTGGAACTGCCGTATCACTTCAGAACCTACGCATAGCTGCCAATGCTTGGAGGAGATTGACACATCACCTCTACAGAGAGGAGACACCCAGCACATCGCATCTGGAAATGCCGCACCTCGGAACGGGTGCATTACTCACGGAACCGATACATTGCCCCTGTTACGTTATGAAATCCGCCACAACACCTCAATTGCGCGGGGATCACCGACGCATCGCTCGACTGCTCCCCAATCCCACATCTCATTTGCGACCAAGATCAAGGTACTTGTGCTCGTCTTGTATCCGGCTCCCCTCCGTTTGCCATTGGTCTGAACTCTTGACTGTGGGTCATGACCAATTAACATTTTAAGCACCTAATTCTTCTACGCTCTATTTTTCCATTTAATCTTTTAAAGTTCATATCTCAACTTCTACAGATTGGAATTTTTCTGTTTTAGTCTTGTTATAGTTATAAAATTATTATTTTTTTTCTAACCTGGTGTAGAGTCTTTATGTGGTGTATTTACTATGTTACTGTTTGATGTGTTGCACAAATACTTTACACATTGCCTCTTGAGTTAAGCCTCACAGCTCTGTGCCACGCAACCAGAGGGTGAGCACAGGTTAATTTAAGGTGTGTATGCGACCTACCCTGATCAGGATTGTGGTTCCTGCTTGGACAAGGTGCATACCTCTGCCAACCAGAAACCCAATTTCTAACACTTGGCCTTTTACTTGAGCATTCATTGCTCATCTGAATTATCCCTAACATACACACATCAGTCGCACAATATTTTCACAATATTCCTCATGTGCATTCTTCAGGGGTAATTTTAAGTGACTCAGGAAATCATCAGCCTTGTTTTTCACAACCAACATGTACATCATAGTTGTAATCTGGCAAATTAATTGACATATAGTCCAGGCGAGAAGCATTATACAAATCCTTTCTGGTGACAACTTTTGTAAGATGTTTGTGGTCACTCCTTAAAGTCACGTGAGAACCTGGAATATGTTGTTTGTAATGTTCCAGTCCCCATACACATGCAAGAGCCTCCGACTCAATAACATAGTATTTCTCCTCTGTAGGAGTTAGTGAGTGGCAAGGAAAATGAAAAGCAACAACATCTTCTTTCCCGTCCCTGTTTACTTGGGTAAAACTGCCTCAATACCCTTGCTGTTGCATTTGTGGTTGCAATACTCCTCAATTTAGGATCAAATCCTTGTAACCGAGGACACTTTAGGCATTATTTTCACTTCCTGGCAGGCATCCTAAAATTCTTCGGAACAAACAAATGTATTCTTAACTTGATGAGTCTAATTTGGAAAAAATTATTAACACATTTTGAATGGAAATCTCCTACTTCATCTTTGCTTTTCGGGGAGGATGATATTTTTATAGCTTTCACTAATTCTGTTTTAGGCTGAATTTCCTCATCACTCACTTTGTGTCCCAGATATGTAACTTTCTTTTTAGCAAATTTTCATTTACTGGATTCAGCTGGAAAACCCTTCCTATCCCATCTGATAAAAAGTGTAAGTCTCCAACTAGCCAGGTATAATGGACTTAATAATTGTGAGAATTTGCCTGGCGTATCCTGCCCACTATTTTAGTGGGCACCTTGCACCAGTCCAAACGACCCCAGGTTTCGTCATCGTTTTCAATGGCGATCTGCTGAAAAGTGCTGCTGGCATCCAAGTGGAAAGCGTCCGGAGTGATCCAAGCCTGGATCGAAGTCGAGAAGAACCTGAAAGCAGTGGGACAGAGTCTGGGTCACTAGCCAGTGACCAGGAGCACGATAGGCGGATGCCCACCGATGTTGGGTGATTTCAGGTGAAGAAGGTGAAGCTTGACTTCAACCACAAGGATCAGGAGGCATTGATGACAACCAAGTTCTGGATTTGAGCTGTCCCACAAAGGATATTGAGTGCTGCAGTGTCGGTTTCCGGATTGGACACAACAAGCCTTGGCAACAGCACCCCATTCAGAAAGCAGAGATAGGCTTCGGTGCAGACCAGCAAGGTCTGAGGGACTCACCACTTGGTAGAGAGTCAGGGCACGTCTGGAACAACCAGAAAAGCCCAAGGAAAATCAGAATGGCCTTCGTGGGGCCCCACTAGTCAAAAGACCAGGGATCGCAAAGGAGCCCCAAGCGGAAATGCAAGAAGCAGGATCAGGGAACACTCGTGTAGTGTAGGTCCACAATCTTCCGTGCAGATGGTGCTCGTGGCTTGGGCTACGAGTAACCCAAAGCACAACTTCAGGAAAGCTTGGGAAGTTAATGCACTAGCAAATGTGCACAGTAACCAGGAGTTCCGGTTCCACATCACTCGTGAGGGCTGAGGGTCTCAGCCATGCTGGGGACTCGGGACGGCCTTCGAGAAGTCTGGAAATGCTCTTCCTGTGCTGTGGATACTTCGCAGTCCGTCGGGAGCTTTGGAGATGCAGACCGTCAAATGCTTCATTGGTACCTGCTTGAGATGGGGAGTCACTCCTTGACTCCAAGGGAGATTCTTCCGTCCTCTAGTCTTTGGTAGAGCGTCAAAGTTTCAGGACTCAGTTTCAGAGTTTCGGTTAGTTTTGCCTGGGGTCCCTTACTTCTACTGAAGAAAGGGGTTGGACATACTCTGGGGACCCACCTATGGGAGGATTTGGAAAGAGGGGTGGCTACACCCATTTCCTTTGTCCAGCTTCGCGCCAGAGCAGGAGCTGAGTGTCTCTGCTACCGGGTTGAACTGGACTATGCACAGGGTCACCAAATGTGCCCCCAGTAAGGACTTTCTGGCGCTCTCAGAGTGCCCCCACCTATCCCCAATACACTAAAGCCTGTCTGGGAGGTGGTTACACCTCCCTGTGACAGGAAACCTATTGTCCAGGCCTCCCCTGCCGGAGTCAGATGTGTGTCTGTAGCTGCAGCATCCATTTTGTGATGCTGGGGCTCGTTGAAACTATTACCGGGCTGACCAGTGTGCACATATCTCTCCCTCTAGACGGGTGGAATTCTACCCCCGCCACCAGGACTGGTGGGGGTAGGATTCCAAAGTGTTTGACACCAAACATGACATGTTTCCATGCAGCCATTCCAAAGTTAGCGTTTACAGTGTAGTTATAATGCACTTATGAGTATATGGTTTATATGTGTCAGTGATTAAAGATAGATATAGGTAACCTATATCTTAGCAAGGGGTGCATGCACCATCTTACCCAGGGTGCAGTATCAGGCCTGTGGTGTCATTTTGGAAGGCTTCCCAGGGGTGGCATAATTCATGCTGCAGCCCCTGGTAGGCCTCTGGGGTACCTATGCCATTGGTAACTAAGGTACCATATACTAGGGACTCACAATGGTACCCCAGTAACCAAACTGGAGTGCACCTGAAGTACAGACAGTCATTTTAGAGAGGAAGCAGCTAGGCTGGCATCCTGGATAGCAGGGCCCCAGCCAGACTAAAGTCAAAAACCAGTGAAGCACCAGCAAAAAGTGGGGGTAACCATAGTAAGCACATCCTACTCTCCTACAATAATAAGCAGCACTCAAGTCACTAAAAGTACACCGCTCTACACCCTTGGTTAAAGACAATTGCTTATTGATTTTAGATAGTGAGAAATTATCTTTTAAACTCAGTCTCCTATGTGTATGTCATGCTACCACCAAAGGGGCAGCCCAAACAAAGGACTCTACAGGTTCTACGATACAGCAGACAACACATTTTGCAGCTCTTCAGAAACCTCACCCTTGATAATAATATAAATACTTCTTTCTTTATGAACAATTGGTATAGCATCTCTTTTGTAATATAATCTTATGCTGGAATCATTCAAGTTTCCCATTTTGTCGGAAAAAAACTCAGTTTGTAGTGATAGAACTGTTTCAGGAGAATTCAGGTTAAAAGTCATCTCTAAGTCACCTTGATCTCTCAATCTTAACACTATTGGACCTTTTGATGAAACATAAAATGTACACTCAGCTTGCCTCTCATTAAACATAAACAATAACTTCTGAAACAAATAATAAAGATTTTTTCTCCAGTAAAACTTTTCAGTGAAATACCTGATGGTTCTAAAAGCTAACCAAACATTCTTATTGACAATTGAATAACGAGAACCTGAATCTGTAAAATTAGACCTCACATTCTTTGGCTGGTTTCCCCTGACTTTTTGCCTACTACCCTCCTGTTTTGCTGACTTAATTTTTGCTGGCTTTCAAATTTTGGGCACTTTACCACTGCTAACCAGGGCTAAAGTGCATATGCTCTGTATTCTAAGCATGGTAACATTGGCGTATCCACAACTGGCATATTTAATGGGGAGAGGAGTTGGCCTAATGGCTAGGGCGCTCGACCTCGGACCTTTGGGTATATGTACTGGACCCCTGCCACCACCAAATCAGCCCTTTGCTGGAACCAAGGAGATTCTGTCTGCAAGAAGAGATGCTGTGCTGTAAGATGGACTGCCACTTTGCTACCTGCTCTACTGTGTTGGCCTGTTGCCTGCTGCTTCTTGCCTAGGAGTGAGCAGGACTGGATCTGTTCTCTACATCTTTGAACCCAAGATTCTCCAAGGGCTTGTTGGCTTGCCTCCTGTACTCTGAAGTCTCAGGGCCACAAAAGACTGCTGAGACTGCTGGACTCTATCATCTGTGAGTTCTACCCTTGCCTGAGGAGCCCCTCTCCAGCAGTGCTTCATTTGTAAAATATGAAGTCCAGGTGCTCAAGTGTTTGTCGGAGGACACACCTACTTTTTCCTGGCCCCACCCTCTTCCTCAACTGGCAATGCTAAAAGTCAGATGTACTTTAGACAGAAAGAAACATGCATAAAAACATTTTACTGACAGTCCAGTGAAAAAACAACTTGTGTCTGAAGGTCTAGAACTAAAACAACTTTTACACAGGATGACCTGTGTAAAAACAACATTTGCACGGATAGCTCCATACAAAAACTTGTATATGATAGTCCAGTGCTAAATCAACTTGTGCACTGAGATTCCACTCCAAAAACGTTCAAACATGTAGACCAGAGTAAAAACATCTGACTTGCAGTCCATTACAAAAACAACTTTAGTACCGACAGCCCAGGGTTAAAGCAACATTTTCACTTCAGTTCAGGACTAAAACGACATTTACACACAAACACCAGTGTAAAAACATTTATTTTCACTGCCGATCCAGTCCAAAAAACAAAAGTTTACACAGAAAAAGCAGAGTAAAAACAACATTGTCACGAACAGTCCAGGGCAAAAGCAACACACATGAGTTTATCAAATTAAAAGGCATACCCGTATTTTGCAAATTATTTCCTACTGGAAATTAATGGCAGCATTGCCTATACAGTGATGTTTCTGGTAGAAATGCTATTGTTACTGTATCTAAATATAATAGGAGCTTTCTATTTTTTTTTAGGTTTGCTTCACCTTTTTGCAAATGAAGACCCCCCCATCAACTGTATTCTCTTTTGAACAGTCGGTGGGACCCCGCTCTCCATTGCTCATTTTTGATAGAATTGGTTGAAGGTTCATAAATGAATATGTGCAACAGTGAGTTTGAAAGTTGTAGGTACTCAGGGCATCCCAGGCTAATGTGCAATTAAAATATGTGCCCAAGATCACATTCTCACGGGTTTCTCCTGCAGAGCAATGGGGAGCTGCTCGGGGTATCTCGAGGTTACACGTGGAGAAGTGTGGCTCACTGGTTAGAGGAGGCAGACCTGGAAGCAGAGGTCAGCCCGGGACCAGGGTTCAATTCCCGGCTCGGCGGGGTCTTGAGTCCTAAAATGTCCATGGACTCGACAATTCTCGCTCCGGTGCCTACTCGATTCACGGGTTCACACTCTGCGACTCTGGGCAATAGCTTGCTTAATCTCCACAACGGCCCCTCGTGGTGGGATGCCTGGCTTTCACCTTGCGGATACCCTGCCGGGGCTATCTCACAGGGGAATACCAGGACGGGTTCCCTAAGCAAGCGCTTAGAAACCGCTCGGTGATTTGCGCTATATAAATTCCTGTACATTTACATTTACATTTACACCACAAGGGTGGCCTTTAACTCGTCTAGCGCCGCTGGCTCTGGCCTGAATCCCGTGATGTCTGGAGCCCCCTAGCTGCCCGCATCTCTATGGGCATACATTTTATAACGGTCTGAAAGCCGGACCCATGACATGGGACAGAGTGACTGATGTGAAAACTTCTAGAACTCCCCTGCATTATAAAAAGTATGTAAAAATGTAAGCTCTATATATTTTGCACAATTTTTGCTGCCACAGAATACACAAATTCTTTGGGGATCCATTGCTCAAACATTTTACACGCAGAGAAAAATGGGACACCGAGAAATGTCTTTTTTTAGTAACAGTGCAGAACAAGATCAGAAAGAAAATTTGTATGCGTGATGAGCGAGGTGTGACGCAGGCAACATAAATCGTGCACTGTGGACTTGCTTCTGAAAAGGGTCCAAGTATGGGGGGGTGAGGCGCCCCCGATGTGTTGAAGACTAGGCCATGAAGCTGCGCTGCTAAAGTCCGGGGTGAAGTGAATGAATGAATTGATATTTGTATAGCGCTACCCTGAGGCCTTCTAGCGCTGGGGGCTGATGCGGATGAATATTGGATAGAGCAATTAAAGGAGGTCCTTGAACAGGCAGGTTTTCAAGAGTTTTCAAAACACTAGCAGGTTTGGCTCCTTCCGAAGATTTAAACAGTGGGTGTTTCAAAGGTTAGATGCATTAAAAGAGAAAGATCGTCCGCCCTATCTTGTTTTTCGTATTTTTGCCGAGACAGCAAGATATGTGGAGCTAGAGCAGAGTTTTCTGGACGGGTGATGAAGGAATGGGTAATGACCGGACCCTTCCTCCAGAAGGCCTTATGAGCCACGCACATGGCCTTGAATTGTTTCCTTGCCATGACAGGGAGCCAGTGGAAGCAGCTCCTCCATGCAGGTTTGGCAGATTGCCTGCGAGGAACCCTGAGAAGCAAGCGAGCAGCACAGTTCTGGATCGTCTGGAGCTTATGAATAGTGAAATGAGGGGATCCCAGGTAGAGGGCGTTCCCATAATCCAGGCAAGAAAGAATAAGAGCTTGAACAATAATCCTTCCTGCCTGGAAAAGAAGGAGGGACAGGATCTTATGCAACATCCTCATCAGACCGCAGTAGGTAGCTGAGAGCTTGGTGGCCTGATAGTTAAAGCTAAGAGAACTATCAAACCACATACCAAGGCTCTTGATCTGGACCTTTGGATCTGGGGTAGGGCCAAGACAGTCCGGCCAGAGGAGGGCAGAGTTGAAGGAGGGAAAGTTGCAGAGGAGCATGAGCTCGGTCTTGTCCCCATTGCGCCTGAAGCAGGAGAGTTCCATCCACTCAGCCACCACTTCTAGTCAAGGACCTAGGGAGCTAGATGACCCCTTGGGGGGGTTTAATGCCACCACAAGCTGAGTGTCATCTGCATAGGTGATGATCTTTATGCCGAAAGGATGGACAATCTCGCCAAGGGTCTCATATAGATATTAAATAGCATAGGGCTCAGGGACGAGCCCTGAGTGACTCCCACAGCTAAGCGGCAACCGGTTACACACAACATCTTCTTCAAACACTTGGAAAAAGCGATCGCTGAGAAAGGACTGGCACCGGGTTAAGGCCGTGCCAGTCACTCCAAGATTCTTAAGTTGACAGGTCAAGATGTTATGATTGACAGTGTTGAATTCAGCACTGAGGTCAAGAAGAATGATTGCTGCCGTACCTCCCTGGTCCAATATCTTCCCCGCCTCCTCGGTTACTGCCAAAAGGGCAGTCTGAGTCCCTAGCTGGGGGTGAAAGCCTGTTTGGGAGTGGTGGAGAAGGTTGTTGGACTCCAAGTACTCTACCAGTGTGATATTAACGTGTTTCGTTCGTTTCGCAGCTTACTCAGCCAGGGAAGGAGGGAAATGGGACGATAGTTACTTAAGTTGGCCTGATCAAGGTTGGGTTTCTTTAGGAGAGCCTTCACCAGAGCACATTTCCAGGCGAAAGGGACCATACCGGAGGAGATGGATGAGTTTAAAGTGTCCAAAATCACAGGACAAATGGTGTTGGTAACCAGAGTCAAAGGCTGTGGGGAGCAGGATCAGTGGGAGAGCCCGATATTACCTTGCACATAATTAAGCATGAGCGCAAAATCCGCTCCGATCGCGGATTTTGCGGATTTTCGGTAAATTCGCAGTCCGCGAACTCTCGCGAATTTACCGAAAATCCGCAATCCGCGAGCGGCGGATTCTGCGGTCAAAAGTTCAAAGCCTAATTTACGATGGCGCCGGCAAGCTGCCAGCGCCATCCTCAAATAGTTACTTAATTAGCTTCAACAGGAAGCTCTAATAGATAAGATAAAGCAGGGGCTCGAGCGCCTGCTTTATTTTATCAGTTGGAGCTTCCTGTTGAAGCTAATTAAGTAACTTTTTCAGGATGGCGCTGGCAGCTTGCCGGCGCCATCGTAAATTAGGCTTTGAACTTTTGTTGGGGAAAAACGGTGGTGTCTTGAATAAATATGAAGGGCAGGGTTCATTCTGGCACGACGGTCCTGGCACAAAAAATAAACCTCAACAGGAAACACTTGCAGATATCAATAAAGCATGTGCCCTAGTTGAAGCTTAAATTCAGTGACTCATTCATCAGCCCAAAAACAATCGTGAGCGTTGTGGAGGCTGGGCAGGTGTGCCTTCTTCCCAAATATACCATCGAAAATCCGCTGTGATGCAGGCCAGAGGCATTTGCATCTTTGACTTTCACGAGCGCAATCCCCGTGCTGTTCCTGTGACCAGGAGCTTCTGTCTCTTAATCTGCTGCTCTGATCGGTCTCTGACCTTTTATACACACAAGAGGCATGTGCGCTCGCATGGAAGCCCCGTCCGTTTGGCCCCGCCCACACACTCGAGGAAGCCCCGCCCCCAAATCCGCCGATCTGCAAAATCCGCGGATTTTGCGCATCCACAATCCGTGAATTCGCAAATTCGTGAATCGTGGATCCGCAAAATCCGCCCATGCTTACACATAATCAGATCAAGTGAAACTGGGTCTAAGAGAGGGAATTGCCCTAGCAAGAACAGAGATTCAGGGAGCAGTTCTGCAGTCTGAAAAGCACAAGGATCATTCCGAGAAGCTGGGAAGGATTAATAATTTTTTTTAATTTTTTGATGGAAAAATTCTGCCAGGTTGTTGCAACGAGTAAGTGCCCCCTCTGAGATTTATGGTTTCTGGGGCAAGGTGGAAAGAGTTTTAGCAATTTTAAAGATCTCTTTAGGTCAAGTTGCAGCTAGTTTAATTTTCTCCTCATAAAAAGGTAACTTGGGCAGTTTTAATTCCTAACTTACATAACCTGATTGCCTATCTGTAATCTGATTTACTAGATTCTGAGTAGTTCTGCCTCCACCTTCTCTCTAACCTTCTGCATGCTTGTTTTAAATCTCTTAGTTTAGGGGAGAACCAGGGTGCCATCTTTGATCTACATTTCTTGTGGGTGTATCTCTTTGGGGACGACTAAGTCAAGAGAACTTGTGATCCAGTGATTAAAGTTGTCAATGGCCAGATCAGGGTTAGAGTCACTGGTTGGTCTAGTAGCCTCGAGAACTGAAGTCCATTGATCAGGAGAGAGCTTAGACCAATTCCGTTCCAACACTGGCCTTGTGTTGGAGGAGAGGGTAGGTCCTCAGGCTTCCCAAGTTAGGGGGATCAAAAAATGATCTGTCCAAGGGAGTGGATTTGGAGTGTCTACAACTAGCTCTTGTAGGTTACTGAAAACAGGGTTGAGGAGATGACCTTTAATATGCGTAGATGTAAATCCTTTCTGGATGAGATGAAGCGCTAAGAGGTTCATTGATTTCTCATTGGCCGAGTAATCAGCAGGATCTCGTAAGTGAATGTTGAGATCACCAAGCACGGTTAAATTAGATGGAGCTAAGGCCAAGTTAGCAACAATGGTGGAGAGGCCAGTAAGAAACTGCCCTATGGCCCGGGGGGGGGTGGGGGAATGAATTAGTAAGCCAGAGAAGGTATTTGTCATAGAAAAATCTATAGAAAAAGCCAGGCTCTTGCAGTCCAATAAAGAGTCCGTAGTGGTCCGACAATTAAAGGTCTCTTTAAAGATAATAGCTAGACCCCCTCATCTGCCAATCTTATGATCAGCCCTAAGAATTAAAAAGTCCGGGGGGAGGGGTTGAACAAGAACATGATCCGCTTCACCATGAAGCCAAGTCTTGGTTAAGAAAAGAACGTCCGGTTTTTGCTCTTACAATAATAGACCAAGCTCAGTTGAGTGTCTGGGGAGTGATCTGCAATTCAAAAGAAACATCCTTAAAGAGGAAGGGGTAGTAGCAGAGTCCCCAGTTTTGTTGTGTGTCCGGAAGGCAAAATTACAGTGAGAACAGTGGAGAGACAATTAGCAATGTTCATAGCATGGGAACAGTTTACATTGAGAGTCCTTATCATCCCATGCAGAGTTTGTGGGCTAATGCAGATGATATTTCCAGAGAAACTGCCAGGGGTTATGGTCCCTGTACCGCAGCAGGACGATCTTGGCGGGCACTCATAATTTAACCTGAGTGGTTCATGACACGAACACTAGAGACATCAGCTGCACTCTTAAAATATGCCAGTGGAAACATGTTCTTTGGTCCGAGGTGGCTTCCCTTTGCTGACGTTGAGGATGTTATGTGGTGGGTAATAACAGTTCATTAAACAGGGTGCGTCAAAAGCATGGTTGGAGTTTATGGTGAAAATTCACGGAAGTGGGCTGCGGGTGGCACCGTGAGCCCTGGGCAGTGGCGTTCCCCGGGGCAGTGTGGGGGGATTGGGACCCCCCCACACACTTTTTTTTTTTTAATAATGCCCTTGGGATTTGGCCCCCCCGGTGGCAAATTACCATATTTACCGGGAGACCGCGTTTCTTTTTTTTTTTTTTTTTCTATCGCTTGGATGCGCGGATCCTAGGAGCATCCTGAAATTTAAGAACAAATATATTTTTTGGGACCCTCTGAGCAGGCCTAGGGGGTCAGGGTGTGTCTACCCTGCCCCCTTTTTGTGTTTTGTGGCGTTTGTTTTTGGTTTTCTTGTGCCTCGGTTCTACCGAGGCACAAGATGGCTGCCAACAGTTCCTGATTTTGACTGTTGTCAGCCAATTAGCATACAGCTCATGCACGGCAGGGTACATGCAGGCTGCGCTTAGGGTACACGGATCCACCGCGCCCATAGATATATAAATGACTTTAACTGTCATTTTCTCAGGAACTACTGAATGGATTTACACCAAATAAGCAAAAGGCATGAGTCTAAACCAAGGACTACCTCTTTGCCAAATTTAATGTAATTCCGTTCAGCAGTTCGGGCTGCAGCTGCGGCTAAAGGTCCTATGGAAAATTGCATGGGGAAAACGTGTTTTGGAATCCCCCTTTTTTCTCGGCCCCCGCTTGATGAACCATCATGAAACTTTCAGGATAGGAGCGGACCAAACGTCTGGAAAATTACGCACAGATTCGTCAATCAGCACCAAAGTTATTCCAAATAGAATGTTGCGGATTTCCTATGGGTAATAGGTCCTAACTATAACTATCTACTGGTGACCGCCAGTAGATAATATATATATATATATATATATATATAAAAATATTTAAAGTTTACAGTAACAAACAGTCACTGGATGATGTCATCAGTGATGTCATTTGAGATGTCATCAGTGATGTCATCAGTGATGTCACTGACCATGTCATTAATGATGTAATATGTGACATCATCAGCAGTGCATTGTGGGGCGCGAGTTATAGTTATCTCTACTAACTATAATGATCGAATTTCTCTGGTTTTGTACGAGTGAAATGTCCAACTAACTATAATGTCTCTGAAACCTGTGGTTTTTTCAGTGAAGATATATATGTATATTTTAAAAATCTCCATTATTTGAGAATATTGTGCCTATTCAAAGATGATAGAGAAACGAATGCACCAACACGTCACTGATACCTCATCAACCACAAGCTACTTGATGCCATGCAGTCAGAATCCATGCATAACTATAGGACAAAAGCAACAGTCATTACCACCACAGATGACATCAGCATGATCCTTGACAAAGGAGACATGGCAGCCCTCGTCCTCTTGTACCTCTCAGCAGCATCCGACACAGTCTCACATCTCATCCTCGGCAGGAGCCTGCACAAGATAGAGATCCAAGTACCCATTCTTAGCTGGATCTGCTCTTTCTTACCTGATAGAATACAAGCTGTCCGTCTGGTACATTTCTCCTCAGAAGCCCACAAACTCTTCTGTGGTATGTCACAAAGTTCATTGCTCAGCCCCACTTTCTTCAACTCATATGATCCCACTGCCAAGGTTATCCACACATACAACATCACAATGCTCTCCTACGCCGATGACACACACGCAACTTATACTCTCCCTCTCGGTTCACACCCAAAACACAAGAAGCAAGTTCACCAACCACATGTGCAAAGTCACTAACTGGATGAAAGCCGACTGTGTTGAGCTCAACACCGGCAAGACAGAAGTAGTGATCTTCGGCAAGAACACCTCACCAATGGAATCCAACTGATGGCTGGCCAAATTAGAACCAACACCCACACTCACACTCAGCACCCACACCAGGAACCTTAAAATAATCACCAACAGCAAACTGGACGTGACCATACCGGTGTGCACCATCACTGTATCCTGCTTCCACACCCTGAAGATCCTGTGGAAGATCTTCAAATGGCTCCCAAGCACCACTAGAAACCCTTTTGCTCATGCCCTTGTCACCAGCAAGTTGGACTAGAGCAACACCTTCTATGCTGGAATCCTCAAGGAACTCACTAGAAGACTGCAAACCATCAAGAATTTGACAGCCAGACCCATCCACAATCTCTCACAAAGAACTCACATCACACCACACTTTGGGGAGCTCCATTGGCTGTCATACACAAACACGCTCACTTCACACATGGATTCAAGGCACTACACACCTAGGCCCCACCTAGCTGAACAGTTGAATCTCCTTTCAACAACCACCCTGACACACATGCATCAGAGGACTCCTACTGGCTCACATCCCATTCATGCACAGACCCAGATTAGGAGAACAGGTGTGTTTTTACATTGGTCCTACTGCGTTGAATGGCCTCCCATTCCACATCAGACTCTCTCTTTTTAAAATCTGCAAAAAGCTGAAGACCTGGCTTTTCAATTAGCCAACCAGCCATAGGTGAGGCTAAGCACACACACCTGCTCTGCGCCAGGATACCTTCACAGGTGATAGCGTGCTTTACAAATGTACATAACAGAATATGATACCGTTCACTGTAAGTCTCCTCATCTATATGTGCCTAACAAGGTGTTTACTTGTCATTTTACCAAATGGCTCCATTTTGGTTCATTGCCACCCATTCTCTCCCCCTCCCCCGCAATGTTTGCATTGTTTCACTCTACTGTCTCCCCTTTCTGTTTGCCAATGCCATCTGTCTGCCAGGGTTGTGCGTATTTGCAGTCACGCTGCCATCATGTTTTCTAAGACTGGACTACAGAAAACTCTTCATTTATCATTTGGAAGTTTCCAGCAGGTTTTCTAGCTCACATGATCATTTTTACTACAACCCCCACTGGCAGTGTGCTGTTAGACCCGGGTTCAACTAGGAGGGTCGGTGCTACTGGTCTGAAGGGTACCCACGATTCTGCTTCCTGTTTCCAAAAGCCGCCATGCCCATGAATGCTGCCTTGAGCTACTTTGAAAACCAATGACTCGTACTTTACACACCTAAAGGTCGTCACCTGCGATCCAGACTTACCGACCGGCTGTGGTTTGATATTCGGTAATCTGGGTTTCCAAAGACGCTTTGCAGTAAAGGGGTCCTGCGTGCCTTGGCTTCGGTTACCGACCTCCAGAACTCGTGCATCTTAAACGAGAGCATCACCAAATTAGTCTTACAGCTGTGCACAAACCAAGCAATACAATTGATGTTCCATCATTTAAGATTCAGCGTTCTCAAAAGCGCCTGGATGTGACGGCTGTTGGCGCTATGTGTGCTCCATTCAGATCCATTATGTCTTTACATGAAAATATCTGGGTGCATTCAATTGGGAATGGGTAATTGTTTCTCCTCAAAGATATTCACCAACCACGTTGAGAACCAAAGGTGCGTTTCTAACCCTGCTACATAATTATGCATCCCATTTTTACAAGTTGTGGATGATTCTGTACTATTTGTCCTCACGCTCATCAGCCAAAAGACAGCAATGAATTCAGCAAATAGTTCTAACGGTGACAACAGAGCAGAAGTTAATGCAATAAAACAAAAGTAACGTTTGCTGGTCAAGGACTTGTCAAAAGATACACCTGGGGCTATATTATGTAATGGGCGTCCTATCCCTATTTGTGCTATCACACACCTTTAGACCGTTGCGCCGGGTGCAAACATGGACAGTGATCCCTATTACAATCAGTGCGCTGTCACAGGACAGGAATGAACTCGCCCCTGTCCTTGGCTCAACACATTCATTCAAATATAGAGCAACTGTTTTTTAGGTGTCAGCTGAGCCAGGGCCCAAAATCCACAGCTACCCACCATGCAAACAAAAGGGTCAGTTTTGAGTGGAAAAATGTGATGTGTCCATGTTGCATTTTGGGTCCTTTCCTGTCGCTGGTACTAGGCCAACCCACACAAGCGGGGTGCCTGTGGCATCTGCATATGTGTTAATATTGTTCTTGTGATTCCCTGGATCTTTCACTGGCGTAGTTGGCAGGATGAAGGGTGTAAGAAGCAGCGGAACGAAAATCTCAACAGCAAGTTTATTTTACGTGCACAGTTGATGATTCGGTCTGTAATTACATTCCTTAAATGTATTGGGCTTACTTCAGAGTCACTTTAACGCTTGTGTGTCCTAGCTTCCGTGTTGTGAATCCTCAACATGAGAGCAATCTCCGGGTTCAGCTGATCATTGAAACCTCTAATTTTGGTATCCGAGTTGTGTCTCCTCTGCTTTGAGAGCAATCTCTGGCTTCAGCTGACCGTTTGTAGTATGTACTTTATTATTAGTATACTAGCTCTTTAAGGAATGCCTTCTTTAGAGTTCCTATTCCATGTTCTTAGAACGTTATACTGTATGCTTTGACCATTGCAAACCTGGTATTCTACTTTACTGGTCGTGGGTTGATTTACTCTGCCTGAAATAAACCACCTTATCAACCTTTCTGTCTGGATCTCCATCCTTATTTGATCCACTACCTTACTACAATTATTGGCGACGATCGGAAGCTGATTGGCATCAAACCCACCGACATGAGCAGTTCGACCATGAACTTTAAGGTCACTGGCTCCAACGTTTCTGTTAAAATCGGATTTTAACTTGGGAATTTTCGTTTTCATCTCTGAAACCACCTTCACATAAACTGTGAGTTTTTTTTTTAATAATTATTACCTGGAAGCCGTCTTTGAGCGCTGCCTGCTCCATACCGTTTATTTTCAAATGCGCGAAGCATTCTACGCTCGTGAGGCTAGCTGTGGAATTGTTTTCGTACGCGCTTCTGGCACACGCGCAGTACGTCTACAGCGTCACTCTGGAATGCGTCCAGCGTATGCTGTGATCTAAGTGCGCCCCAGCTTTGTTTACGTTATCGGCGCTCAACTCCAACTGCTTACGCTCCAGCTGTATTTACGTGTGCAGCGCTTGACGTCAACTTCTCAAAATAAAACGTCTATTTCAGCGCTCCGCGTCTGCTTCATATAACGCTGACAGGCATCGCACTCCTCAACTTCTTGTCAACGCGACCTTGTCTGTGAAATTTTGGTCGTCTTCTGTCTAGGTTTAAAAGATCGTTTTTCCTGACAGTGCTATTTCAAGGCTGACAAGTAAGAAATTATCATAATATATACAAAAATTTTTTTGTGTGAATTATTATGGCTGCTTCAGGTAATAACAACAATGGGATTGTAGCACCTCCATCTTTTTTAATTGTTCCTGGCAAACCTCCTACTCCATGGCACAAATGGCTACGTGTATTTACAAACTATTTGGAAGCTATAGATGCTCTAGAATATCCTGCATCCAGAAAAAGAGCTATCCTGTTCAATCACTTAGGAGATGCTGGCCAACAATTATTTGACAATTTAGCAGTAGTTCAAGCTCCTGCTGATGATGACTCATGGAATGAATATACCGAGGCACTAACACGTCTGGGCAAACAATTTAAAGATGATCCATCAGTCATGGTAGAGAGACATATGTTCTTTAAAAGGAAACAGTTACAAGAAGAGTCCATAGAAGACTATGTAGCTACTTTAAGAGTTCTTGCATCGAAATGCGAATTTGGTACCTATCTGGAGACTGCTCTTCGTGATCAGTTAGTTTTTAATTGCTTTAATAAGAAGATCCAAGAGCGAATTTTGACATGTAAAAATCCAACTTTGGATGAAGTCATTGTAATTGCGAAAAGTATTGAGTGTTCTGTTGTCTCCTCTAAAATTTTAGCTGAACATGCCTCTTCTTCAACTGTTTGCAATATTTCGCAGGCATCAGGGGACAATTGCAATGTTAATGTGGTTTCTAACCGTAATATTGGGAAAAAAGTTTTTGAACCCAAAACTAATGCATTTTGTTACAGGTGCGGTTCAAAGTTTCACATTGCAAATAATCCAAAATGTCCTGCACAAGGTAAAAGATGTTCTAATTGTAAACGTGTAGGTCACTTTGCTGCTTCGTGTCGTTTACCCAAAGATAAGTCTAAGGTTAATATGGTTTATTCTGAGGAGGAAATTTGTGATGCGTTAAACCTTTCTTCTATTTCGTTCATTCAGGTAAATGCTTTGTGTGATTTCAGCATCAAGGGGCCTATTTGCACCATTTCTATTGGGATTCAGACCATACAGGTTATGGCTGATTCCGGATCCCCTATTACCATTTTGGATGAAACCACTTTTCAGTGCTCTTGGAATAACAAAGAATTATTCACTACTACTACTGATCCTAAAGCTTTCGGGGGTTTTGACATAACTATGCGTGGATATTTTCCAGACAACATTGATTTTAAAGGTCGTGTTATCTATACTAAAATATACGTTGCACACAATGGCCGTGATATTATAGGTTGGCAAGACCAAGCCAGACTGGGCATTATTTTAAAACCCGGTCATCCTGAACCTGTTACTTTGGGTGATCTTCCTTTACTAGCTGTTTTTGATTATTGTAATGACCCCATTCTTTGTAATGTATTAGAAAAATACAAGGTTGTTTTTGAAGATAGGATTGGGTTGGTGAAAAATTTCGTGCATGATATTAAGTTAAAAGACAACGCTTGCCCTGTTATTCAAAAGGTGCGGCCTGTCCCTCTGTCTGTGAGAGAGGATTTGAGAAAACATATTGAATCTCTTATTGCTCAAGACATTATTTCTCCTATTGAGTCTTCAGAATGGGTTTCTGCTGCCGTCGTAGCTCGAAAACCTTCTGGGGAAATTCGTTTATGTGCAGACCTGCGTGTACTCAATCGCAACATTATCATTGATGTACACCCCTTACCTAAAATCCATGATATGCTGGCCAACATCGGTAGTGGCAAATATTTTTCCACTATCGATTTGCGCTCAGCGTACCACCAAATTCCTTTATCTTTAGAATCTCAACCTCTCACAACATTCGTTACACCTTTTGGTGTATATATGTATAAAAGGTTACCTTTTGGGCTTGCCTCTGCAGCCAGTATATTTCAAAGATTAATGGACTCCATTTTTTATAATTGTCCCGGAATTCAGGCGTTCCAGGATGACATTTTGGTTCATTCTGAATCCCTGGATCAACATTACATATTGATGGAGTATGTTTTAAAGTCTCTACTAAATAATGGTCTTACCGTCAACAAGAAGAAATGTAAATTTTTGGCTAGTGATGTAGATTACTTAGGCCACAACCTCTCAAAAGATGGCATTAAACCCAAATCTTCTTTGCTAGATGCTATTAAAAATGCTCCTCCCCCTCTTGATAAAGACTCACTCAGGGCATTTTTGGGGTTGAGCGAATATTATGCTCGTTTTGTTAGGAACTATGCTCTTGTAGTTCAACCCCTTAGAGATCTGTTAAAAAAACATGCTAAGTTTGTGTGGTCCCCTGAATCTCAATCTGCTTTTAACTCTGTCAAAGATCTGATACTCTCTGCTCCTGCCATCAAGCCCTTTTCCCATGGTGTTCAAAGCATCATTACCGTTGATGCTAGTTCCCGTGGCCTAGGAGCTGTTCTGAGTCAAATAGTTAAAGGTGAAGATTGCACCGTTGCATTCGCTTCTCGTTCATTAACTTCAGCTGAAGCAAATTACAGTACCATAGAACGAGAAGCCTTAGCTTGTTCATGGTCAGTTGAAAAATTTAAAATGTACATTTGGGGCACCAGATTTCTTTTATACACAGACCACAAGCCGTTAATTTATATGCTCGGCGAGAGTTCCTCCAATAGAGCTTCTTCGCGTTTAGTTAGACTATTGGCACGTCTTCAAGAATTTAATTTTGAAATAAAATACTTACCTGGAGGAAAAAACATTCGTGCGGATTGTTTATCACGCATTCCTTTATCCACTTGTAACATTGTCAACTCTGACTTAGAATATGTATTTGCTGTTGATGATGCCCTTCAAGGTACAAAACTTACTAAACAAGACTGGTTAAAAGGTATGGATAACGATTCTTGCTTACTCAATGTCAAAAAATTTTTGATTAAAGGTTGGCCCAGAGATAGAAACATGTCAATGGAAGAAAAACATTATGCACAAGTTGCATCTGAATTGTCGGTGTCAGGTGACATTTTGTTCAGGCAAGACAAATTTGTCCCACCCGTTGGCATCCGGCAATCCATCATTTCTCTGGCCCATGAAACTCATCCTGGTATCACTGGTACCACCAATAAAATTAAAACCACTTATTGGTGGCCTGGTATCGATAACCAGGTTAGATCCTTTGTCAATCAATGTCCACAGTGTCTATGCTCTGATAAACACTGGAAGTTGTCTAATTCACCACTGGTTCCTGTAGAGTGGCCTGAGTCTCCTTGGCAGAAAATTGCCATAGACTTTTCTGGTCCATTTGCTGTTTTTAAGGATGACCTCAAATTCTTAATAGTTGCCATTGATTACTTTTCCAAATGGATTTATTTTTCTTTAGTCAAGAACCCTAATTCTGTTGCTGTAATTTCATTTTTAAAGGGTTTGTTTGTCATCGATGGTACTCCACATGAAATTGTTTCCGATAACGGTTCACACTTTGTCTCACAGGAGATGAATTTGTTTTTAAACAATGTTGACATTAAGCACATGTTAGTTCCTCTTTACAGTCCTGCTTCTAATGGTCTTGTAGAAAGAGCCAACCGTTTGTTGAAGGAAGCTATTCAAACAGCCTGTGCTAATAAACTTGATGTAGCTGAATTTCTTAGCGAGAAAATTTGGAACTATAATTGCACCCCGCACAGTACCACAGGAGTGTCCCCTTTTGTTTTACTGCGGGGCAGAATTCCCACTTCTAGGTTGAACCCTTCTTGGTTGATGAAAAGTTCTCTTGTCAACGTGGATTTAACTAAAATTCGTGAACATGTCAAGAGTAAACAAGAGAGTTACAAAAATAATTATGACAAACGCATGCATGTCACAGAAAAACCTCTTATTTCGGGCGATTGGGTCATCATTAGGAAACCTGTGAAGGTAACTAAGGGGCAATCCAAATTTTCTGCTCCGGTTAAAGTGTTGAAAGTTTCTCGTTCTGCAGCTCTTTTATTTGAAAGGGGTTGGTGGAACAAGAATGCCCTTATTAAGATCTCTGATCAACAAGCAAAGATAATTTCTTCCAACAAACAGACCTCAGATTTATCGGATGATCGCTATTCTGACTGGTTTGGTGTTGGTGAATCATCTACCTCTCCAAATGTTCCTTCTGTTCCCGGCAATAGCCTTGTCCTTGACACTTCCCTGTTAGCACATGGTGATTCCAACGTTCTCATGCCTCCTCCCACTTTACAGCCTGTTTCCAATTCCATTGGTGCGGGGGATGGTAGGGATCACAGTCGGAGAATTAGATCTGTTCCTGTAAGATTCCATGATTATGTGTTGGATTAATCTTGTTTTTCTTTGTATGCATTTGCTTACTTTACTTTGTTTTTTTTATCTACTTTTTATCTTTATATTTATTAGGGGAAGGATGTGTAGTATGTACTTTATTATTAGTATACTAGCTCTTTAAGGAATGCCTTCTTTAGAGTTCCTATTCCATGTTCTTAGAACGTTATACTGTATGCTTTGACCATTGCAAACCTGGTATTCTACTTTACTGGTCGTGGGTTGATTTACTCTGCCTGAAATAAACCACCTTATCAACCTTTCTGTCTGGATCTCCATCCTTATTTGATCCACTACCTTACTACACCGTTGCGACACCTGATTAGCGTGCTGACGAGGCATTCATTAACCTGTGCCTACTTTTCCGGCCGCTTGGCAGTTCAGACATCCTAGTGAGACTCGTTCTTCCCTTGGTGTGCCGTCGCATGTGTCGCGCTGTGGAGCGGGAAAAAAACACTGGGACTCTCATCGAATATCCTGTGTTGAGCTGGTCTTCCTCTCTGCCTTCCCGGTGTGATCATTGTGCTGGTCTGCACATGATCACTCACTCTGTTCGCAGCGGTCTCAGCTACTTCCACATTTCACGTTTGTTCTCACAGTGATAGGCACACTTAAACATCAATTATCCTGTACTTTGTTTATCAGCTGAAACACATTTTCAAAGATTGCCTGCACATTTAAGCACTCCCACTCTCTACTTTGTTTCTACAGCTGATTCACATTTTTCAAAGAGTGCCTTCACGGTGACAGGCACACTCAAGCAGGAACAAAAGTGCCTCAATTAACACTGAATCCTAAAAGTATTATATATATTTTTTTCTTCTGCCTGCGCAGTGACGGACACATTTCCTTTCTCTCTGAAATGTAATTTTATTTGTTCTACCTTATTTATTTATTTATGGGTACAATGCAGAGTGTCACTCCTCCTCCTTTCTTCTTGGTGTCATCTGGTGAGCCTCTCATAAGGTGGCAAAAATGGAAGAAAGTCTTTGAATGCTATGCAAAAGTATGCAGGACATCACTGAGCGCTGAGCATAGGTCTTCACTTTTACTGCACTCTTTGGTGTCTGAGGGACAAGAGGTGCATGACCACCTTCCTGAGTAGAGTAGTCCTGAGGCCCAAGATCTTAATGAATATGATATCTGTAGTAAGAAGTTGGACAAACATTTTCTCCCCAAGGTCAGTACAATACTGGAAAGGTATCACTTTTCTAAGAGACTACAAAGTGAAGGAGAAACTGTTGAAAGTTATGTTACTTACCTGAGGAAATTTGCATCTTCCTGTAAATTCGCTAATCTTCTTGACAAGAGGATTAGGGATCAATTCATGGTGGGATGTAATATTGAGAGAGTTAGGGACGAATTATGGATGCATGATGATCCTTCTCTTGACGAAGTGTTGCAGGTTGCTGAAAGAGTTGAGCACGTTTTGAAGTGCGTTGAAATCATTAAGAAAGATAAATAACCTATTGTTCAAGTAGTTAAGGCAGATACTAACAAACCTGTGGGCAAAGCTGAAGCAACTGATGTGAAATGCAAAACAACTATAAGGAATTGTTACAGTTGTGATAAGCCTGGTCATTTGGCTAATGACAAGAATTGCCCTGCGTTAAAAACAGTATGTTCAAATGTAAAAGGAATGGGCATCTTGCAATTGTTTGTAAGGCTAGTTAATTCTCATCCTCTAATAATGTGAAGTGTATTGAAACAGAGGATGTTGAAGAGGATTTTGTTTGAGGACAGATTGTTGTGAAGGTGGAGTGTTCTGAGATTAAATCTTAAAACATGTCCCATTGATACTATTCTCATAGAGGGGCAACCTACCAAAGTTCTTTTTGATTCTGGTGCAAAGATTACGATAGTTGCCAGATAATTTTTTCTGAACAAACTTCTGCAAAAGGTTTCCTTGTATAAGCCAGACATTAAACCGCTAGCTTATGGTGGAGAACCAATACCTCTGCGAGGTTACTTCTTAGGGCTTATTGCATATCAAGGGCGTTATGTTTCTGGGAAAATATAAAGTATAGGCGAAGTTTGCGAATTCGCAGTACGCGAATTCGCGCGAAACGTACTCGCAGTCCGCAAAATCTGCGAACTTGTGGATTCTTTTATTTTTGCGTGTTCGCTGGATTTTTTTCAGCGCGGCTACCGCAAACTTACCCATGCGGTCTTTTATGGGCGCGGCCATCTTGTTTGCGTTGCATATTTCCGTTTCCGGTCACTAGTTCCATGCTCGCGTTGTGCATTTCCTACTTGCGGGCCGCGAATGCGTGTTCGCGTCCGTTTTTGTGGACTCGCGGGGGAAATATCGCGCAAACTTACCCACGTGGTTGCAATGGGCGCGGCCATCTTGTTTGTTATGGTTCTGGGCATGCTATTTCTATCCAGCTTTAATCTTTGTAATCCTTTGTTTGTTTGAACTTTTTTAAATCTTTTTTACTCATTATCTATCTCTCTATTTTTCTACATCTATATTTTGTGTTTTTTTCAACTTTTTGTTACTTTAATAACTACTTTTTTCAGTTTTTTGTTTAGCTCTCTCTATTCTTTTATTTACTTTTTTTCCCTATTCTTTCCTATTTTTTCCTTTCTGTGATCCAGGACCATGGCAAAGGGAGCTGGCAAGTCGAAGGGGAAGACTCCCCCCCCCGCCTTGTAGCCAGGTCCCTTGCGGGAGGTTAAGGAGGGAAGCAGTAAGTCCTAGGGAGATCTTTAGCGCGGTGGAGGTGGCCGCACTGGTCTTCTTTGTACAGCACCACCTCCCCAAGACCGTTGCGGCAGGCCCGGTAACGGGTATGGCCTCCGGGAGCGTTGCCAGCTATGGGGGAAGGTGTGCCGGGCATGTATCCGGAGTCTGGGGTCCGGGGCACCTACAAGCAGGTGACGCACCGGTGGCCCGACATCCTGGACCGGGAACAAGACCTGCTCAACCTGCTTGGTGTTAAGATCCCTGGACTTGGTGTGTATTAGTAGCTATTTAATAACTACTTTGTTTTCTTCTGCTCTGTGTTATACTGCAAATATTTTTTTTTTCCGAAAAGCAAGAATGTAAATGTAAATGTAAATGTAAATGTAAATGTACAGGAATTTATATAGCGCAAATCACCGAGCGGTTTCTAAGCGCTTGCTTAGGGAACCCATCCTGGTATTCCCCTGTGAGATAACCCAGGCAGGGTACCCGCAAGGTGAAAGCCAGGCATCCCGCCGCGAGGGGCCGTTGTGGAGATTAAGCAAGCTATTGCCCAGAGTCGCAGAGTGTGAACCCGTGAATCGAGTAGGCGCCGGAGCGAGAATTGTCGAGTCCACGGACATTATAGGACTCAAGACCCCGCCGAGCCGGGAATTGAACCCTGGTCCCGGGCTGACCTCTGCTTCCAGGTCTGCCTCCTCTAACCAGTGAGCCACACTTCTCCAATGCTGCCGATTACATTGCAGGTAAATTATGTTTCAAAAGTTTCTGTGATTGCAGGTGCTCGCCTGCTCAGTCAGTGGCAGTGCTACTATGCTTACTTGTTTTCAATTTTGTGCTCATTTGGCTTGAGTGATTATGTATGAGTGTACTTGACAGAACTGCGTAATGCTACAGAGACTAGAGACTCAAGTCCAGTCCTTCCTTTGTACTCCTGCCACTAAGAAGAGATAGTGGTGGTGGATTGATAGGTTGAGTATATTATGTCTTGTTATTCAGTAGGACATTTTTTAGTGGTCTGCAATCATGACGGACTGTGTCTGTCACTTCGCGTGCTGCTGAGTGCTGCCAGTCCTAGTAGAAACTTTTTCCAGTTGATTTAGTGAGTTACATAACTTTAGCAGTCCGCGAATCCAGCAATACTAATATGCTAGTAGACCACATCAGATAGGTCAATACATTTAGTGCAATTGTTGTTTATTTCCCCGAAATAATTTGTTATTGTTTTTTTGAAATGTTTGATTTCGTTGACAACAATCATCCATGTTTGTGTCTTTCTTTCATGTACAAAAGGGGGTGGTGAGGGACTTGAGTCCCTTGCTCACTTTGCCACTGGATTCAAGCAAGCCTGGCTGAAGACGGCTGTAATGCCAGAAATTGGTCCAAAGAAGCTTGAATCCGGTCCAGGGAAGGTATGGCTTGGCAGTTCAGCCTGGACTATTCCCATGAGGCACAGGGTCAGACTGATTTGCATATGGCTATGTCTGAGCTGGGGTGGCAGAGTGGGCTAAAGAACGGTGATGGATTAAACCCAGATCTGTTGACTGAGTGTGAGTGTTTGATTGGTTCAGATGCTTCGTCCATCACCACCCCCTTTTGTACATCTTTGTTTGCCATAAGTTGGCAGGGTATGCTCAGACGTGAGTCCCTTGCTTACTTTGCCACTGGATTCAAGCAAGCCTGGCTGAAGACGGCTGTAATGCCAGAAACCGGTCCTAGGAAGCTTAAATCCGGTCCAGGGAAGGCATGGCTTGGCAGTTCGGGCTGGACTGTTCCCATGAAGACCTCTGTTGGGTCATTCAGATAGGCCTGCACCATACGCTCAAGGTCCTGCAGGGGTGCTCCACTTTGCGTACCATCTGTTGCCTTTGCATCAACACTGGAACGAGCAAACCCTTGATGAGTTTTCCAATCCGCTTCCGACAATATTATGGCTGGGCCTGGTGCAGGGGATGATCCGGTTGCCGGTGTCTTTAACGGCTCTGAGGGAAAGTGACTGCCTTCGGCCACAGAAGTGAACCATGACACCGGATGGCCTGCTGCTTCAGTAGTACTTGTGGTGGTTCCTTCAATTTCCTACCGCTCTTTTTCGAACCGAGTGGCTGACTGAGCTAGCCAATGTTTGTACTTTGAAACATCTTCTTCAGAAAAAGGAATGAATGTATTGCTGGCCAGTGCCTTTTTGTACCGTGGTTCCAGAATAGTGGCACAAATGTAATGTTGTTCTGAATGTATGCCTTTAAGCCTTACATTGTCAACTAGGCGGCTTATTAAGCTCTCCGCCAACAGATATGTGCCTTGTTTTTCAGCATCAACTCAGAAAATTGAAGACACTGCCTTCAGTTGGTGCTCTAGCATGCGCAACAATGGGATAGCTTTGCCCAAACTACAGTCCTCCCTGCAGACTTCACGGGTGAAGACCTCAAAAGGACGAAGCATGTCTGTCAGGCTTTTAACTAGGTCCCATTCCTCCACCTCTAGCCTCATTTCTTTCATAGCAGCAGCCCGTGCGTTAAAGACATACTCATTGATTACCAAGTAATGCTCAAACAGACGCTCAAGCATGTAGAAGGTTGAGTTCCAACGTGTTGCCACCTCCTGGATGAGTCCTCTGACTGGCACTCTACGGTTACGTTGAATGATCCTCAGCTGCTACCGGGCCTTAAAAGAATGGCTAAGATGTGTGCAGATTCTTCGGCAGGTGGTCAGTAACTTGCTGACTGTGTTTTCTTTTTTCAAGAAATCTTGAACAATAATGTTAATGCTGTGCCCCGGTAGCTTGTTTCCTTCCCAGTATAAGAATTGGCTTGGTAGTTTGGTTTGCCCTGTTCCCATCATGCACTGGGACAGGAACAGACTAATTTGCATGTAGCCAGGTTCTGAGCTGGGATGGTGCAGTGAGCTAAAAAACGGTGATGGATCAAGCCCTGATCTTTGGACTGGGTAAGAGTGGTCTGCTTAATTCAGACACTCTGTTCATCACCACCCCCCTTTCTGAATCATTTTGTCCACCATAAGCGTGGAAGGGTATACTCAGATGTGAGTCCCTTGCTCATTGCACCATCAGGATTCAAGCAAGCCGGGCCGACGAGGCTGAAATGCCAGAAACCGGTCCCCGGTAGCTTGTTTCCTTCCCAGTATAAGAATTGGCTTGGTAGTTTGGTTTGCCCTGTTCCCATCATGCACTGGGACAGGAACAGACTAATTTGCATGTAGCCAGGTTCTGAGCTGGGATGGTGCAGTGAGCTAAAAAACGGTGATGGATCAAGCCCTGATCTTTGGACTAGGTAAGAGTGGTCTGCTTAATTCAGACACTCTGTTCATCACCACCCCCTTTTCTGAATCATTTTGTCCACCATGAGCGTGGAAGGGTATACTCAGATGTGAGTCCCTTGCTCATTGCACCATCAGGATTCAAGCAAGCCGGGCCGACGAGGCTGAAATGCCAGAAACCGGTCCCCGGTAGCTTGTTTCCTTCCCAGTATAAGAATTGGCTTGGTAGTTTGGTTTGCCCTGTTCCCATCATGCACTGGGACAGGAACAGACTAATTTGCATGTAGCCAGGTTCTGAGCTGGGATGGTGCAGTTAGCTAAAAAATGGTGATGGATCAAGCCCTGATCTTTGGACTGGGTAAGAGTGGTCTGCTTAATTCAGACACTCTGTTCATCACCACCCCCTTTTCTGAATCATTTTGTCCACCATAAGCGTGGAAGGGTATACTCAGATGTGAGTCCCTTGCTCATTGCACCATCAGGATTCAAGCAAGCCAGGCCGACGAGGCTGAAATGCCAGAAACCGGTCCCCGGTAGCTTCTTTCCATCCCAGTATAAGAATTGGCTTGGTAGTTTGGTTTGCCCTGTTCCAATCATGCACTGGGACAGGAACAGACTAATTTGCATGTAGCCAGGTTCTGAGCTGGGATGGTGCAGTGAGCTAAAAAACGGTGATGGATCAAGCCCTGATCTTTGGACTGGGTAAGAGTGGTCTGCTTAATTCAGACACTCTGTTCATCACCACCCCCTTTTCTGAATCATTTTGTCCACCATAAGCGTGGAAGGGTATACTCAGATGTGAGTCCCTTGCTCATTGCACCATCAGGATTCAAGCAAGCCGGGCCGACGAGGCTGAAATGCCAGAAACCGGTCCCCGGTAGCTTGTTTCCTTCCCAGTATAAGAATTGGCTTGGTAGTTTGGTTTGCCCTGTTCCCATCATGCACTGGGACAGGAACAGACTAATTTGCATGTAGCCAGGTTCTGAGCTGGGATGGTGCAGTGAGCTAAAAAACGGTGATGGATCAAGCCCTGATCTTTGGACTAGGTAAGAGTGGTCTGCTTAATTCAGACACTCTGTTCATCACCACCCCCTTTTCTGAATCATTTTGTCCACCATGAGCGTGGAAGGGTATACTCAGATGTGAGTCCCTTGCTCATTGCACCATCAGGATTCAAGCAAGCCGGGCCGACGAGGCTGAAATGCCAGAAACCGGTCCCCGGTAGCTTGTTTCCTTCCCAGTATAAGAATTGGCTTGGTAGTTTGGTTTGCCCTGTTCCCATCATGCACTGGGACAGGAACAGACTAATTTGCATGTAGCCAGGTTCTGAGCTGGGATGGTGCAGTTAGCTAAAAAATGGTGATGGATCAAGCCCTGATCTTTGGACTGGGTAAGAGTGGTCTGCTTAATTCAGACACTCTGTTCATCACCACCCCCTTTTCTGAATCATTTTGTCCACCATAAGCGTGGAAGGGTATACTCAGATGTGAGTCCCTTGCTCATTGCACCATCAGGATTCAAGCAAGCCAGGCCGACGAGGCTGAAATGCCAGAAACCGGTCCCCGGTAGCTTCTTTCCATCCCAGTATAAGAATTGGCTTGGTAGTTTGGTTTGCCCTGTTCCAATCATGCACTGGGACAGGAACAGACTAATTTGCATGTAGCCAGGTTCTGAGCTGGGATGGTGCAGTGAGCTAAAAAACGGTGATGGATCAAGCCCTGATCTTTGGACTGGGTAAGAGTGGTCTGCTTAATTCAGACACTCTGTTCATCACCACCCCCTTTTCTGAATCATTTTGTCCACCATAAGCGTGGAAGGGTATACTCAGATGTGAGTCCCTTGCTCATTGCACCATCAGGATTCAAGCAAGCCAGGCCGACGAGGCTGAAATGCCAGAAACCGGTCCCCGGTAGCTTGTTTCCTTCCCAGTATAAGAATTGGCTTGGTAGTTTGGTTTGCCCTGTTCCCATCATGCACTGGGACAGGAACAGACTAATTTGCATGTAGCCAGGTTCTGAGCTGGGATGGTGCAGTTAGCTAAAAAATGGTGATGGATCAAGCCCTGATCTTTGGACTGGGTAAGAGTGGTCTGCTTAATTCAGACACTCTGTTCATCACCACCCCCTTTTCTGAATCATTTTGTCCACCATAAGCGTGGAAGGGTATACTCAGATGTGAGTCCCTTGCTCATTGCACCATCAGGATTCAAGCAAGCCAGGCCGACGAGGCTGAAATGCCAGAAACCGGTCCCCGGTAGCTTCTTTCCATCCCAGTATAAGAATTGGCTTGGTAGTTTGGTTTGCCCTGTTCCAATCATGCACTGGGACAGGAACAGACTAATTTGCATGTAGCCAGGTTCTGAGCTGGGATGGTGCAGTGAGCTAAAAAACGGTGATGGATCAAGCCCTGATCTTTGGACTAGGTAAGAGTGGTCTGCTTAATTCAGACACTCTGTTCATCACCACCCCCTTTTCTGAATCATTTTGTCCACCATGAGCGTGGAAGGGTATACTCAGATGTGAGTCCCTTGCTCATTGCACCATCAGGATTCAAGCAAGCCGGGCCGACGAGGCTGAAATGCCAGAAACCGGTCCCCAGTAGCTTGTTTCCTTCCCAGTATAAGAATTGGCTTGGTAGTTTGGTTTGCCCTGTTCCCATCATGCACTGGGACAGGAACAGACTAATTTGCATGTAGCCAGGTTCTGAGCTGGGATGGTGCAGTTAGCTAAAAAATGGTGATGGATCAAGCCCTGATCTTTGGACTGGGTAAGAGTGGTCTGCTTAATTCAGACACTCTGTTCATCACCACCCCCTTTTCTGAATCATTTTGTCCACCATAAGCGTGGAAGGGTATACTCAGATGTGAGTCCCTTGCTCATTGCACCATCAGGATTCAAGCAAGCCGGGCCGACGAGGCTGAAATGCCAGAAACCGGTCCCCGGTAGCTTGTTTCCTTCCCAGTATAAGAATTGGCTTGGTAGTTTGGTTTGCCCTGTTCCCATCATGCACTGGGACAGGAACAGACTAATTTGCATGTAGCCAGGTTCTGAGCTGGGATGGTGCAGTTAGCTAAAAAATGGTGATGGATCAAGCCCTGATCTTTGGACTGGGTAAGAGTGGTCTGCTTAATTCAGACACTCTGTTCATCACCACCCCCTTTTCTGAATCATTTTGTCCACCATAAGCGTGGAAGGGTATACTCAGATGTGAGTCCCTTGCTCATTGCACCATCAGGATTCAAGCAAGCCAGGCCGTCGAGGCTGAAATGCCAGAAACCGGTCCCCGGTAGCTTCTTTCCATCCCAGTATAAGAATTGGCTTGGTAGTTTGGTTTGCCCTGTTCCAATCATGCACTGGGACAGGAACAGACTAATTTGCATGTAGCCAGGTTCTGAGCTGGGATGGTGCAGTGAGCTAAAAAACGGTGATGGATCAAGCCCTGATCTTTGGACTGGGTAAGAGTGGTCTGCTTAATTCAGACACTCTGTTCATCACCACCCCCTTTTCTGAATCATTTTGTCCACCATAAGCGTGGAAGGGTATACTCAGATGTGAGTCCCTTGCTCATTGCACCATCAGGATTCAAGCAAGCCGGGCCGACGAGGCTGAAATGCCAGAAACCGGTCCCCGGTAGCTTGTTTCCTTCCCAGTATAAGAATTGGCTTGGTAGTTTGGTTTGCCCTGTTCCCATCATGCACTGGGACAGGAACAGACTAATTTGCATGTAGCCAGGTTCTGAGCTGGGATGGTGCAGTGAGCTAAAAAACGGTGATGGATCAAGCCCTGATCTTTGGACTAGGTAAGAGTGGTCTGCTTAATTCAGACACTCTGTTCATCACCACCCCCTTTTCTGAATCATTTTGTCCACCATGAGCGTGGAAGGGTATACTCAGATGTGAGTCCCTTGCTCATTGCACCATCAGGATTCAAGCAAGCCGGGCCGACGAGGCTGAAATGCCAGAAACCGGTCCCCGGTAGCTTGTTTCCTTCCCAGTATAAGAATTGGCTTGGTAGTTTGGTTTGCCCTGTTCCCATCATGCACTGGGACAGGAACAGACTAATTTGCATGTAGCCAGGTTCTGAGCTGGGATGGTGCAGTTAGCTAAAAAATGGTGATGGATCAAGCCCTGATCTTTGGACTGGGTAAGAGTGGTCTGCTTAATTCAGACACTCTGTTCATCACCACCACCTTTTCTGAATCATTTTGTCCACCATAAGCGTGGAAGGGTATACTCAGATGTGAGTCCCTTGCTCATTGCACCATCAGGATTCAAGCAAGCCGGGCCGACGAGGCTGAAATGCCAGAAACCGGTCCCCGGTAGCTTGTTTCCTTCCCAGTATAAGAATTGGCTTGGTAGTTTGGTTTGCCCTGTTCCCATCATGCACTGGGACAGGAACAGACTAATTTGCATGTAGCCAGGTTCTGAGCTGGGATGGTGCAGTTAGCTAAAAAATGGTGATGGATCAAGCCCTGATCTTTGGACTGGGTAAGAGTGGTCTGCTTAATTCAGACACTCTGTTCATCACCACCCCCTTTTCTGAATCATTTTGTCCACCATAAGCGTGGAAGGGTATACTCAGATGTGAGTCCCTTGCTCATTGCACCATCAGGATTCAAGCAAGCCAGGCCGACGAGGCTGAAATGCCAGAAACCGGTCCCCGGTAGCTTCTTTCCATCCCAGTATAAGAATTGGCTTGGTAGTTTGGTTTGCCCTGTTCCAATCATGCACTGGGACAGGAACAGACTAATTTGCATGTAGCCAGGTTCTGAGCTGGGATGGTGCAGTGAGCTAAAAAACGGTGATGGATCAAGCCCTGATCTTTGGACTGGGTAAGAGTGGTCTGCTTAATTCAGACACTCTGTTCATCACCACCCCCTTTTCTGAATCATTTTGTCCACCATAAGCGTGGAAGGGTATACTCAGATGTGAGTCCCTTGCTCATTGCACCATCAGGATTCAAGCAAGCCGGGCCGACGAGGCTGAAATGCCAGAAACCGGTCCCCGGTAGCTTGTTTCCTTCCCAGTATAAGAATTGGCTTGGTAGTTTGGTTTGCCCTGTTCCCATCATGCACTGGGACAGGAACAGACTAATTTGCATGTAGCCAGGTTCTGAGCTGGGATGGTGCAGTTAGCTAAAAAATGGTGATGGATCAAGCCCTGATCTTTGGACTGGGTAAGAGTGGTCTGCTTAATTCAGACACTCTGTTCATCACCACCCCCTTTTCTGAATCATTTTGTCCACCATAAGCGTGGAAGGGTATACTCAGATGTGAGTCCCTTGCTCATTGCACCATCAGGATTCAAGCAAGCCAGGCCGACGAGGCTGAAATGCCAGAAACCGGTCCCCGGTAGCTTCTTTCCATCCCAGTATAAGAATTGGCTTGGTAGTTTGGTTTGCCCTGTTCCAATCATGCACTGGGACAGGAACAGACTAATTTGCATGTAGCCAGGTTCTGAGCTGGGATGGTGCAGTGAGCTAAAAAACGGTGATGGATCAAGCCCTGATCTTTGGACTGGGTAAGAGTGGTCTGCTTAATTCAGACACTCTGTTCATCACCACCCCCTTTTCTGAATCATTTTGTCCACCATAAGCGTGGAAGGGTATACTCAGATGTGAGTCCCTTGCTCATTGCACCATCAGGATTCAAGCAAGCCAGGCCGACGAGGCTGAAATGCCAGAAACCGGTCCCCGGTAGCTTCTTTCCATCCCAGTATAAGAATTGGCTTGGTAGTTTGGTTTGCCCTGTTCCAATCATGCACTGGGACAGGAACAGACTAATTTGCATGTAGCCAGGTTCTGAGCTGGGATGGTGCAGTGAGCTAAAAAACGGTGATGGATCAAGCCCTGATCTTTGGACTGGGTAAGAGTGGTCTGCTTAATTCAGACACTCTGTTCATCACCACCCCCTTTTCTGAATCATTTTGTCCACCATAAGCGTGGAAGGGTATACTCAGATGTGAGTCCCTTGCTCATTGCACCATCAGGATTCAAGCAAGCCAGGCCGACGAGGCTGAAATGCCAGAAACCGGTCCCCGGTAGCTTGTTTCCTTCCCAGTATAAGAATTGGCTTGGTAGTTTGGTTTGCCCTGTTCCCATCATGCACTGGGACAGGAACAGACTAATTTGCATGTAGCCAGGTTCTGAGCTGGGATGGTGCAGTTAGCTAAAAAATGGTGATGGATCAAGCCCTGATCTTTGGACTGGGTAAGAGTGGTCTGCTTAATTCAGACACTCTGTTCATCACCACCCCCTTTTCTGAATCATTTTGTCCACCATAAGCGTGGAAGGGTATACTCAGATGTGAGTCCCTTGCTCATTGCACCATCAGGATTCAAGCAAGCCAGGCCGACGAGGCTGAAATGCCAGAAACCGGTCCCCGGTAGCTTCTTTCCATCCCAGTATAAGAATTGGCTTGGTAGTTTGGTTTGCCCTGTTCCAATCATGCACTGGGACAGGAACAGACTAATTTGCATGTAGCCAGGTTCTGAGCTGGGATGGTGCAGTGAGCTAAAAAACGGTGATGGATCAAGCCCTGATCTTTGGACTAGGTAAGAGTGGTCTGCTTAATTCAGACACTCTGTTCATCACCACCCCCTTTTCTGAATCATTTTGTCCACCATGAGCGTGGAAGGGTATACTCAGATGTGAGTCCCTTGCTCATTGCACCATCAGGATTCAAGCAAGCCGGGCCGACGAGGCTGAAATGCCAGAAACCGGTCCCCGGTAGCTTGTTTCCTTCCCAGTATAAGAATTGGCTTGGTAGTTTGGTTTGCCCTGTTCCCATCATGCACTGGGACAGGAACAGACTAATTTGCATGTAGCCAGGTTCTGAGCTGGGATGGTGCAGTTAGCTAAAAAATGGTGATGGATCAAGCCCTGATCTTTGGACTGGGTAAGAGTGGTCTGCTTAATTCAGACACTCTGTTCATCACCACCCCCTTTTCTGAATCATTTTGTCCACCATAAGCGTGGAAGGGTATACTCAGATGTGAGTCCCTTGCTCATTGCACCATCAGGATTCAAGCAAGCCGGGCCGACGAGGCTGAAATGCCAGAAACCGGTCCCCGGTAGCTTGTTTCCTTCCCAGTATAAGAATTGGCTTGGTAGTTTGGTTTGCCCTGTTCCCATCATGCACTGGGACAGGAACAGACTAATTTGCATGTAGCCAGGTTCTGAGCTGGGATGGTGCAGTTAGCTAAAAAATGGTGATGGATCAAGCCCTGATCTTTGGACTGGGTAAGAGTGGTCTGCTTAATTCAGACACTCTGTTCATCACCACCCCCTTTTCTGAATCATTTTGTCCACCATAAGCGTGGAAGGGTATACTCAGATGTGAGTCCCTTGCTCATTGCACCATCAGGATTCAAGCAAGCCAGGCCGACGAGGCTGAAATGCCAGAAACCGGTCCCCGGTAGCTTCTTTCCATCCCAGTATAAGAATTGGCTTGGTAGTTTGGTTTGCCCTGTTCCAATCATGCACTGGGACAGGAACAGACTAATTTGCATGTAGCCAGGTTCTGAGCTGGGATGGTGCAGTGAGCTAAAAAACGGTGATGGATCAAGCCCTGATCTTTGGACTGGGTAAGAGTGGTCTGCTTAATTCAGACACTCTGTTCATCACCACCCCCTTTTCTGAATCATTTTGTCCACCATAAGCGTGGAAGGGTATACTCAGATGTGAGTTCCTTGCTCATTGCACCATCAGGATTCAAGCAAGCCGGGCCGACGAGGCTGAAATGCCAGAAACCGGTCCCCGGTAGCTTGTTTCCTTCCCAGTATAAGAATTGGCTTGGTAGTTTGGTTTGCCCTGTTCCCATCATGCACTGGGACAGGAACAGACTAATTTGCATGTAGCCAGGTTCTGAGCTGGGATGGTGCAGTGAGCTAAAAAACGGTGATGGATCAAGCCCTGATCTTTGGACTAGGTAAGAGTGGTCTGCTTAATTCAGACACTCTGTTCATCACCACCCCCTTTTCTGAATCATTTTGTCCACCATGAGCGTGGAAGGGTATACTCAGATGTGAGTCCCTTGCTCATTGCACCATCAGGATTCAAGCAAGCCGGGCCGACGAGGCTGAAATGCCAGAAACCGGTCCCCGGTAGCTTGTTTCCTTCCCAGTATAAGAATTGGCTTGGTAGTTTGGTTTGCCCTGTTCCCATCATGCACTGGGACAGGAACAGACTAATTTGCATGTAGCCAGGTTCTGAGCTGGGATGGTGCAGTTAGCTAAAAAATGGTGATGGATCAAGCCCTGATCTTTGGACTGGGTAAGAGTGGTCTGCTTAATTCAGACACTCTGTTCATCACCACCCCCTTTTCTGAATCATTTTGTCCACCATAAGCGTGGAAGGGTATACTCAGATGTGAGTCCCTTGCTCATTGCACCATCAGGATTCAAGCAAGCCAGGCCGACGAGGCTGAAATGCCAGAAACCGGTCCCCGGTAGCTTCTTTCCATCCCAGTATAAGAATTGGCTTGGTAGTTTGGTTTGCCATGTTCCAATCATGCACTGGGACAGGAACAGACTAATTTGCATGTAGCCAGGTTCTGAGCTGGGATGGTGCAGTGAGCTAAAAAACGGTGATGGATCAAGCCCTGATCTTTGGACTGGGTAAGAGTGGTCTGCTTAATTCAGACACTCTGTTCATCACCACCCCCTTTTCTGAATCATTTTGTCCACCATAAGCGTGGAAGGGTATACTCAGATGTGAGTCCCTTGCTCATTGCACCATCAGGATTCAAGCAAGCCGGGCCGACGAGGCTGAAATGCCAGAAACCGGTCCCCGGTAGCTTGTTTCCTTCCCAGTATAAGAATTGGCTTGGTAGTTTGGTTTGCCCTGTTCCCATCATGCACTGGGACAGGAACAGACTAATTTGCATGTAGCCAGGTTCTGAGCTGGGATGGTGCAGTGAGCTAAAAAACGGTGATGGATCAAGCCCTGATCTTTGGACTGGGTAAGAGTGGTCTGCTTAATTCAGACACTCTGTTCATCACCACCCCCTTTTCTGAATCATTTTGTCCACCATAAGCGTGGAAGGGTATACTCAGATGTGAATCCCTTGCTCATTGCACCATCAGGATTCAAGCAAGCTGGGCCGACGAGGCTGAAATGCCAGAAACCGGTCCCCGGTAGCTTGTTTCCTTCCCAGTATAAGAATTGGCTTGGTAGTTTGGTTTGCCCTGTTCCCATCATGCACTGGGACAGGAACAGACTAATTTGCATGTAGCCAGGTTCTGAGCTGGGATGGTGCAGTGAGCTAAAAAACGGTGATGGATCAAGCCCTGATCTTTGGACTGGGTAAGAGTGGTCTGCTTAATTCAGACACTCTGTTCATCACCACCCCCTTTTCTGAATCATTTTGTCCACCATAAGCGTGGAAGGGTATACTCAGATGTGAGTCCCTTGCTCATTGCACCATCAGGATTCAAGCAAGCCGGGCCGACGAGGCTGAAATGCCAGAAACCGGTCCCCGGTAGCTTGTTTCCTTCCCAGTATAAGAATTGGCTTGGTAGTTTGGTTTGCCCTGTTCCTATCATGCACTGGGACAGGAACAGACTAATTTGCATGTAGCCAGGTTCTGAGCTGGGATGGTGCAGTGAGCTAAAAAACGGTGATGGATCAAGCCCTGATCTTTGGACTGGGTAAGAGTGGTCTGCTTAATTCAGACACTCTATTCATCACCACCCCCTTTTCTGAATCATTTTGTCCACCATAAGCGTGGAAGGGTATACTCAGATGTGAGTCCCTTGCTCATTGCACCATCAGGATTCAAGCAAGCCGGGCCGACGAGGCTGAAATGCCAGAAACCGGTCCCCGGTAGCTTGTTTCCTTCCCAGTATAAGAATTGGCTTGGTAGTTTGGTTTGCCCTGTTCCCATCATGCACTGGGACAGGAACAGACTAATTTGCATGTAGCCAGGTTCTGAGCTGGGATGGTGCAGTGAGCTAAAAAACGGTGATGGATCAAGCCCTGATCTTTGGACTGGGTAAGAGTGGTCTGCTTAATTCAGACACTCTGTTCATCACCACCCCCTTTTCTGAATCATTTTGTCCACCATAAGCGTGGAAGGGTATACTCAGATGTGAGTCCCTTGCTCATTGCACCATCAGGATTCAAGCAAGCCGGGCCGACGAGGCTGAAATGCCAGAAACCGGTCCCCGGTAGCTTGTTTCCTTCCCAGTATAAGAATTGGCTTGGTAGTTTGGTTTGCCCTGTTCCCATCATGCACTGGGACAGGAACAGACTAATTTGCATGTAGCCAGGTTCTGAGCTGGGATGATGCAGTGAGCTAAAAAACGGTGATGGATCAAGCCCTGATCTTTGGACTGGGTAAGAGTGGTCTGCTTAATTCAGACACTCTGTTCATCACCACCCCCTTTTCTGAATCATTTTGTCCACCATAAGCGTGGAAGGGTATACTCAGATGTGAGTCCCTTGCTCATTGCACCATCAGGATTCAAGCAAGCCGGGCCGACGAGGCTGAAATGCCAGAAACCGGTCCCCGGTAGCTTGTTTCCATCCCAGTATAAGAATTGGCTTTGTAGTTTGGTTTGCCCTGTTCCCATCATGCACTGGGACAGGAACAGACTAATTTGCATGTAGCCAGGTTCTGAGCTGGGATGGTGCAATGAGCTAAAAAACGGTGATGGATCAAGCCCTGATCTTTGGACTGGGTAAGAGTGGTCTGCTTAATTCAGACACTCTGTTCATCACCACCCCCTTTTCTGAATCATTTTGTCCACCATAAGCGTGGAAGGGTATACTCAGATGTGAGTCCCTTGCTCATTGCACCATCAGGATTCAAGCAAGCCGGGCCGACGAGGCTGAAATGCCAGAAACCGGTCCCCGGTAGCTTGTTTCCTTCCCAGTATAAGAATTGGCTTGGTAGTTTGGTTTGCCCTGTTCCCATCATGCACTGGGACAGGTACAGACTAATTTGCATGTAGCCAGGTTCTGAGCTGGGATGGTGCAGTGAGCTAAAAAACAGTGATGGATCAAGTCCTGATCTTTGGACTGGGTAAGAGTGGTCTGCTTAATTCAGACACTCTGTTCATCACCACCCCCTTTTCTGAATCATTTTGTCCACCATAAGCGTGGAAGGGTATACTCAGATGTGAGTCCCTTGCTCATTGCACCATCAGGATTCAAGCAAGCCGGGCCGACGAGGCTGAAATGCCAGAAACCGGTCCCCGGTAGCTTGTTTCCTTCCCAGTATAAGAATTGGCTTGGTAGTTTGGTTTGCCCTGTTCCCATCATGCACTGGGACAGGTACAGACTAATTTGCATGTAGCCAGGTTCTGAGCTGGGATGGTGCAGTGAGCTAAAAAACAGTGATGGATCAAGTCCTGATCTTTGGACTGGGTAAGAGTGGTCTGCTTAATTCAGACACTCTGTTCATCACCACCCCCTTTTCTGAATCATTTTGTCCACCATAAGCGTGGAAAGGTATACTCAGATGTGAGTCCCTTGCTCATTGCACCATCAGGATTCAAGCAAGCCGGGCCGACGAGGCTGAAATGCCAGAAACCGGTCCCCGGTAGCTTGTTTCCTTCCCAGTATAAGAATTGGCTTGGTAGTTTGGTTTGCCCTGTTCCCATCATGGACTGGGACAGGAACAGACTGAGCTGGGATGGTGCAGTGAGCTAAAAAAACGGTGATGGATCAAGCCCTGATCTTTGGACTGGGTAAGAGTGGTCTGCTTAATTCAGACACTCTGTTCATCACCACCCCCTTTTCTGAATCGTGCGCCAAACACGGCACTCTGAAATAGCCACCATCATTCATGGCCTTAACTATATTACTGCCATTATCCGTGGAAACATAACCAATCATGCGCCTTCTTGGCAGCAGCTATTTAAAGACCTTACTGTTAAACTCCTCCAAAATGCTTACAGCAGTATGAGATTTCTCCATGGCAAACATGGCTACTGTTGCATGTTTCCGAGTAGCTTGAAAAATTGTAACACCTGCAGCTATCTCATCTCTAACCCCCGCAAAAGAGACGCAGTGTGCAGTGATGCACATGTAATCAACGGCTTGGCAACTGGCGACATGTCTGTTGTCAGGTGGATAGTGTGAACAGCACACTGCAAAGCTGCCCCAATCACTTCCAGCACATCTTCATGTAGTGATGGAACCGCAACTCTGGCAAAATAGGAAAGGCTAGGAACCTTCCATTTAGGGCAGACTGTTGCCACAAATTCTAGAAAACCCACCCCTTCCACGAAAGAAAAAGGGAGAAGGTCCAACTCTAGCATTTTAGCCAGCATTGCATTATACAGACGTGCCGTTGGATGGTTGCGTTTAAATGGCGCCTCCGACCAAAACATGCTTTTAATGGTTGTCTGGACCGTTTTCATATGTGATGATGATGATCAAGACTTCTTCAACCCAGTTAGGCTCATTGACATACTTTTTCGCATTGGTGTCTCTACCAGACTCTTACTGTGCCTCCTTGATGTTGCTGGGGTAGAGGGTGTGGGCGCTACCACTGCAGTGCTGCTGCCAGGGGTACTGTGTGTACCAGAAAAAAGTTCTGTCACTTCTTCACCTCCCCACTGCACGATCAGCCCCTCGTCATCATCAGATGCAATATCAATGGATACATTTGGATTCGTATTTTTGGCTTCCCGGATCTTCCTTAGGTGCGCCTCCCACTGGATAATGTGGTGTTTTTTGAGATGACCTCTCTGGCCTCCGGTACCATAGTTGGTACCAAGATTACCCCAACTAACTACTTGTTTACAAATCGAACAAATAACTCGGTTTTCCGCCTTTTTGCTAATACTAAAGAAGTCGCGAACTGGGGAGTTGAGATTTATGGTGGTGGTGGAGATGCTACTTTCAATGCCAGATGAAGTGGAGGATGGGCGTGGCCGAATTTGACACTTACAGTTACAGCACCACTACTTGAGGTAACGGAGGTCGAGCTGGATGGAGGTCCCTGCCGGCCCTTCTGAAGAGAAAATATGGCAGCTGTAGGTCGTGTTTGTGTAGTAGTTACCTGTGTTGGTGGTGGTACCAATGCCACGCCGCCCATATCCCGCACAGCAGATAGGGTAAAAATGTCTGGCTGCTGCATGCCCGCTGGGGCTGGAGTGACGACTGTGATGACTGAGTCGTCAATGTCAGACTCTTCATCAGCAGCAGAATACACCACTCCTACTGCTTCGTCATCATCACCCATAAGTGGAAGCCTTGCCGGAACGTTCCTTTTACCTACCTTTGTCGGCTCATGGCGTGCCTCCCTCTCAGACTGAATTGGTGGGTGCCAGTCAAGATCTAGATCATCAGAAGGAAGGGGGCTTGAAGAAGAACTTGTACTAGCCCTCCTTTTCCTTGCTGGGGATCTGGAAGACAATGGATCATCAGGACTCAGAGTGGCTTTCTCGGCTGATACCTCAGTTGATTTCCTCATGTGTCGCTACTTCTGGAAGAACAAGCATTGTGGGCAGTTGTGCCTCTCCTTGTGCCTTTCCTTGCGCCTTTCCTTGGGCCTTTCCTTGCAACTCTCCTTGCAGCTCTCCTTGCACCTCTTTCTGCGCCTCTCCTTGCGCCTCTCCTTGTTGCACCTGTGGTTGAACACTCATCAGATTAGTTACAACCTGCGTTGATTGGATGCTAGTTTGCGATGAGTCAATGCCAACATCACTGGTCGATGGTGAATGATCTATTAAATTGGCTGCCTCTGCGGCACTCATGGGCTTGGGTCTAACTTGGCGTGGTGGCACTGAGACCAATGAAGCAGAGGTGCTGCTCCCAGCTTGGTACCCAGTGACACCGCTGCTGCAGGCGTAGTGCTTTTTCCCCAAACAAAGTGTCGGTCGGAACACTAGTCTTCTTGGTAAGTGGCGCCACTTGCTTCTTCTGCTCCTTCTTACTGGCAGTGGCACTGGTAACTTTCTTGGTAAACAGCAGGACGCAGTTGCACGAGTTGCAGAGCTGTCTGTGGCCACACGTGACATCACGTGACGTTGTGCACACACCGCAGCAGGACTTCTTCCTGGCACTACAACAAGTGATGAATGATGATGAGGATGATTCCTGGTTCTCACTTCTCAGTCTTTGTGCACCTAGAAGCAAAGAAACTAGAGGAACATCAGTTAAATAAATGTTGCATATGTCGTGCTTAAATTAATACTATTGCAGCTAGGCTTTTTATTATTATTAACAAAACACACCCACAAACGGAAAGACCCGAAATAAAAATTGCAATTCTAATCAAAAATGGATGTTTAGACTAATAGAAGAGAGACCACACAGAAAGAGTTCTTTCATGCACCCATTCATAACCCTAGGCCTACTGGCCCGCAAGCTTGCCGGCCTATGGCAAAAAAACTTCCTTGCCTCAATATGCCCCCCACCCACCCACATGGCCAGGCCCTGGACCAGGCCTCAAAATGGCCCCCACCCACATGGCCAGACCCTGGGCCAGGTCCCAACAACACCCAAACAATCGAAATACACACAAAAATCACCTCAATCCAATGCCATCCATGCCCTAAATGATGTTCAAATTCAAGAGACCCCACAGAAAGACTTGGTCCATGCACCACTGAGTACCCCTGGGCATAATGGATGAAAGCAAGGCAGACTGGGTGCAGGCCTATTGCACAAAGCACACTGCCTGGCTTCAAAATAGCCCCTAGACTCCCACCCACATGGCCAGGCCCTGGACCAGGCCTCAAAATGGCCCCCACCCACATGGCCAGACCCTGGGCCAGGTCCCAACAACACCCACACAATCGAAATACACACAAAAATCACCTCAATCCAATGCCATCCATGCCCTAAATGATGTTCAAATTCAAGAGAACCCACAGAAAGACTTGGTCCATGCACCACTGAGTACCCCTGGGCATAATGGATGAAAGCAAGGCAGACTGGGTGCAGGCCTATGGCACAAAGCACACTGACTGGCTTCAAAATGGCCCCCCAGACCACCAGCCACATGGCCAGGCCCTGGACCAGGCCTCGAAATGGCCCCCACCCACATGGCCAGGCCCTGGACCAGGCCCCAACAACACCCAAACAATCAAAATACACACAAAAATCACCTCAATCCAATGCCATCCATGCCCTAAATGATGTTCAAATTCAAGGGACCACACAGAAAGACTTGGTCCATGCACCACTGAGTACCCCTGGGCATAATGGATGAAAGCAAGGAAGACTGGGTGCAGGCCTAGGGCACAAAGCACACTGACTTGCTTCACAATGGCCTCTAGACCCCCCACCCACATGGCCAGGCCCTAGACCAGGCCTCGAAATGGCCCCCACCCACATGGCCAGGCCCTGGACCAGGCCCCAACAATCAATCAATCAATCAATCATCGATCATGCCATTTGTATAGCGCACTACTCACCCAGGAGGGTCTCAAGGCGCTTGGGGGGAGGGGTATGCTACTGCTCGAACAGCCAGGTCTTGAGTTGTTTCCTGAAGGTGAGATGGTCCTGGGTCAGCCGAAGGTGGATGGGGAGGGAGTTCCACGTCTTGGCAGCCAGGTAAGAGAAGGATCTTCCTCCGGCGGTGGCTCTTCGGATGCGTGGTACGGCTGCGAGGGCGAGGCTGGTGGATCGTAGCTGGCGGGTGGGTGTGTAGAAGGTCAGGCGGTCGTTGAGGTACTTGGGGCCCAGGTCGTGGAGAGACTTGTGTGCGTGGGTGAGGAGCCGGAACGTGATCCTCTTGTCGACGGGGAGCCAGTGCAGGTTCCTCAGGTGGCTGGAGATGTGGCTGCGTCGGGAGACATCCAGGATGAGTCGGGCGGAGGCGTTCTGGATGCGCTGGAGTCTTTTCTGTAGCTTGGCTGTGGTTCCGGCGTAGAGGGCGTTTCCGTAGTCCAGTCGGCTGGTGACGAGTGCCTGGGTGACAGTCTTCCTGGTCTCGGTCGGGATCCAGCGGAAGATCTTGCGAAGCATACGCAGGGTGTTGAAGCACGATGAGGAGACGGCGTTGACTTGTCTGGTCATCGAGAGGGAGGGGTCCAGGATGAAGCCCAGGTTGCGTGCGTGGTCGGTTGGCTTGGGTGCGGTGCCCAGGGCTGGGGGCCACCAGGAGTCGTCCCAGGCGGAGGGCGAAGATCCCAGGATGAGGACTTCCGTCTTGTCCGAGTTCAGTTTCAGGCGGCTGTCCTTCATCCACTCGGCGACGTCTTTCATCCCTTCGTGTAGGCAGGTTCTGGCGGTGTCGGGGTCTCTGGTGAGGGAGAGGATCAGCTGGGTGTCGTCGGCGTAAGAGTTGATGTTTAGGTTGTGCTGGCGTGCGATGGCTGCGAGAGGTTTCATGTAGATGTTGAAGAGGGTGGGGCTGAGTGAAGATCCTTGCGGGACGCCCCAGATGACTTTGGTGGCCTTGGAGCGAAACGGGGGGAGGCGGACTCTTTGTGTTCTTCCGGCGAGGAACGAGATGATCCACTCCAGTGCCTTCTCTTGGATACCGATGTTGCTGAGGCGCTGGACTAGGGTGCGGTGGCAGACCGCGTCGAACACAGCGGAGAGGTCCAGGAGGATGAGGGCCACTGTTTCCCCCTTGTCGAGCAGGGTCCGGATGTCGTCGGTGGCTGCGATGAGGGCGGTCTCGGTGCTGTGGTTGGCTCTGAAGCCGGACTGCGAGGGGTCGAGGGATACGTTCCACTCGAGGAAGGCGGTCAGCTGTCTGTTGACGATCTTCTCGATGACTTTAGCAGGAAAAGGGAGGAGCGAGATGGGGCGGAAGTTTTTGAGATCGGTGGGGTCCGCTGTAGGTTTCTTCAGGAGGGCGCTGATCTCGGCGTGCTTCCAGCTCTCCGGGAAGGTGGCGGTGTTGAAGGAGGCATTGATGATGTTCCGGAGTTGGGGTGCGATGGTGGAGTCAGCCTTGTTGAAGACGTGGTGTGGGCAGGGGTCGTCGGTGATCCGGAGTGGATGGTGTTCATCGTGCGGGCTGTGTCTTCGGTGGTCACCGTGGTCCAGGTGCGAAGGGTGGCGGTGGGGGGCGTTGGTTCGACGGTTGGGTGCGTGGGTGGGCCCCAAAGCTGTTGTGGATGTCGGCGATCTTGCTGTGGAAGAACGAGGCGAGGGAGTCGCAGAGGTCTTGTGACGGAGTGATGTCGTTGGTGCCGGTGCTGGGGTTGGAGAACTCCTTGACGATAGTGAAGAGCTCTTTGCTGTCGTGGACGTTGCTGTCCAGTCGTTCCTTCAGGGATTTCTTCTTGGTGGTGCGGATGAGCTGGTGGTACTTGCGGGTAGCGTGTTTGAGGGCGGTCATGTTGTCGGTGGTCCGGTCGAGGAGCCAAGCTTTCTCGAGGGTGCGGCAGGTCTTCTTGGAGTCCTTGAGGTCGTCGGTGAACCAGGATGCCTTCTTGCTTCTGGGTCTGCTGGGAGGGTTCTTTAGTGGCGCGAGGTCGTCGGCGCAGGCGGTCAGCCACTGTGTGAAGTTGCGGGCTGCTTCGTTGGGGTCCGTTGTGTTGGCGGGTGGGCTCTGGCTGAGGGAGGTGGTTAGCTGGTCTGCGGTGATCTTGCTCCAATTCCTGTGAGGTACCTGTTGCGGGTGGTGGTGGGTCGTGGATCTTTTGAAGCTGAAGTGGACGCAGCTGTGGTCGGTCCAGTGGAGTCCGGTGGCGTGGCTGAAGGTGATGTACTTGCTGGAAGAGAAGACGGGATCAAGCGTGTGGCCGGCGTAGTGGGTGGGGGTGTTGACCAGTTGCTTGAGTCCGAGGTTGGCGGAAACACCCAAACAATCGAAATACACACAAAAATCACCTCAATCCAATGCCATCCATGCCCTAAATGATGTTCAAATTCAAGGGACCCCACAGAAAGACTTGGTCCATGCACCACTGAGTACCCCTGGGCATAATGGATGAAAGCAAGGCAGACTGGGTGCAGGCCTATGGCACAAAGCACACTGCCTGGCTTCAAAATAGCCCCTAGACCCCCACCCACATGGCCAGGCCCTGGACCAGGCCTCAAAATGGCCCCCACCCACATGGCCAGGCCCTGGACCAGGCCCCAACAACACCCAAAAAATCAAAATACACACAATAATCACCTCAATCCAATGCCATCCATGCCCTAAATGATGTTTAAATTCAAGAGACCCCACATAGAGACTTGGTCCAAGCACCACTGAGTACCCCTGGGCATAATGGAAGAAAGCAAGACAGACTGGGTGCAGGCCTAGGGCACAAAGCACACTGCCTGGCTTCAAAATGGCCTCTAGACCCCCACCCACATGGCCAGGCCCTAGACCAGGTCTCACAATGTCCCCCACCCACATGGCCAGGCACTGCACCAGGTCTCACAATGGACCCCACCCACATGGCCAGGCCCTGGACCAGGCCCCAACAACACCCCAAAAAATCAAAATACACACAAATCACCTCAATCCAATGCCATCCATGGCCTAAATGATGTTTAAATTCAAGGGACCGCACAGAAAGACTTGGTCCATGCACCACTGAGTACCCCTGGGCATAATGGATGAAAGCAAGGCAGACTGGGTGCAGGCCTAGGGCACAAAGCACACTGCCTGGCTTCAAGATGGCCCCCCAGACCCCCACCCACATGGCCAGGCCCTGGACCAGGCCTCAAAATGGCCCCCACCCACATGGTCAGGCCCTGGACCAGGCCCCAACAACACCCAAAAAATCAAAATACACACAAATCACCTCAATCCAATGCCATCCATGGCCTAAATGATGTTTAAATTCACGAGACCCCACAGAAAGACTTGGTCCATGTACCACTGACTACCCCTGGAGCCTACTGGCTAGTGTGGCTTTAACACGCACCCCAAAATTTAAAAAAACACATATAACAGTGAGTTACTCAATAACATGTCATAAATGATATTTAAGTTCAACAAAACTCACAGAAACAGTTTATCATGCACCCACGACTAACCCAGGACCTACTGGTTACTGTGGGTACCCACAATATATTTTTTTTAAAGTTGTGAAAAAGTTTATAAATTGTAGTTGCAGCAACTGCAATGCCCCAAACAAACAACATCAACTTACTTGTAAAATCTCAAATCCAAAAGTGATCCCAAAAAAAAGTCCTCAAATACAAATATCCAGCAGCAGTCACAAAGAGTAATCCTTCTAGCTCCAGATCCAAATGAAAAGTGACCCGGACATGGACAAAGCACTGGGAGGAGCCTGCTAGACAGGAACAGGAAGTTGGAGACTGTGGGGCACTTCCTCCCTCCCACCACCCCCCAAAAATGGACTCCTTGCAAAACAAAATGCAGACAAATGTCAATCTTTTCAGGAGGTTTGTGCTGCCAGCGATAGATTTCTTGTGCAGAATTGCAATTTGTGCAATTTCGGGAAAGCGATAATATTATGCAAGTTTAAAAGTGTGTTCAACACATTATCAATAACATTTGATACAGGTTTAAAATAACATCTTTTAAAAATGCATTCATTTGACCAATCCGCAGCCCTAAGGATGTCTTGAAGGCCACCACCCAGAATAAAGGGTTTGGAAGCCGAGGCCCCTCCAAGAGAATGAGCACCAAAAATGGAAATATCAATTCCAGCTTCTTTCATAACATCCTTAACCCATCATGCTAAGGTGGGGGAGGAAACTGCTCTATGGGGAATCCTGTGAGATACTAATAATTGATTGACAAGACCTCTTAACCTTAAAGTGGTGAGAGGAGTTGGCCTAGCGGCTAGGGCGCTCAACCTCGGACCTGGGGAACTGGGTTTGAATCTCTGTAATGACGCTAAACCTCCTGTGATTCTGAGCAAATCACTTTATCTCCCTGTGCCTAACAAAAATGAATGTGTGTCCTCAAGTAATGTAACTGGTGCTATGTAAAGCGCTCTGATACCGGTTCGGATTCGGGTCAAGTTTGTGCTATATAGAACTCTGCAAAAAAAAAAAAAGTTCTTCTTTCATAATCCAACAAACACTTCACTACACAAAAACTTTCGATCTGTGGAAAAAACGGGTAGACAACAGAAGTTGACATCGTTTTAGGTTGATTAGCCCTACTGGTGACATCTAAGGCTTTAACATCCGACGTACATCTGAAGGAGACAAGGCACAGTAAAACAGTCAGTTTATAGGACAGTTTCTTTAGTGAGAGAGTAGAATTCTCACCCCAATCGGCAATTACTCTAAGGACATCCCTTTTTTGGTGTTTATAACGAAACTCAGGTGTTCTAAGAGTTTTATTGCAAGGTCTGTGTGCTGGGAAGCAACCTCTTTGGATTGAGCCATTATTAAAATGTCGTCCAGATAAAGAATTAGTCTTACTCCTTTGCTTCTTAGCCAGCGTGCCACTGAGCGCCGGACCTTGGTGAAGCACCAAGGGGCTGATGATAGGCCGAAGGGGAGGCTGCAAAACTGCCATAGCTTGCCCTCCCAAAAGAATTGGAGAAACTTCATTCAATGCAGGGGCTAGATAGGGATGCTCAAATAAGCATCGTTCAGATCTAGCCGAGTAAACCAATCCCCTTTTCTTAAGACATCTCTGAGTAGGTGGATTCCTTCCATTTTGAAATGGCAGTAAACCACCCATTGGTTTAAGTCTTTTAATTTATAACAGGTCTCACCTTTTTGTCCTTCTTTTCTACTAGAAAGGCATTGCTGACAAAGCCAATCTCTTTTCCCTCTCGGATCGCACCTTTGTCAAACAGGTCTTTTACTTCCTGAGTCACCAAGGCGGAATCTTTTCGGGAGAATCGTATTTCTCGTGGAAGTCTCTCCTGAATAGGTAGGTCTGTGAATTCTATCTTGTAGCCTTTGACGGTGTCTAGTACCCATGGGTCTGGACTCACCATGTTCTGGTTTCCACAAAAAGGGGCTAGTCTCCCTCCCACCTTTATAGGGGTATTTGAAAGTTCTTTGGTTGGTCTTACCTGTTGAAAAGCCTCTTTGCTTTCTTTCACCTCTGAAGCCTCTTCCGCAAAATATTTGCCTTTGGGGAAAGAAGGATGACTGACCTCCAAAGCCAGATTGGGAGGCTCTTCCTCCTCGTCCCATGAAGGGTCTTGATGATAAATATCCACGGCCGGGGATCGACCCCGCATCCTCCCGGCCCTGGTAAAAACTCTGTTGCTAAAAACTTTTTTAATGTCTTTTAGTGACTTTTGAATGGAGTTGAAAACTCATACATACTTGGCCATCTCCTTAATGAATTCTTCTCAAAAGAGAAGGCCCTGGGAGAATGCTTCCCCTTCTCTGTTAGCTAGCTTGACTAGCTTAGGATCTATTTTTAAGAGCACACTCTTTCGCCTCTCATTAGAGAGCACAGTGTTTGCATTGTCTAGTAGGCAAATTGCCCTTTGCGCGCATTGGCGCAGCTCCTTTGGGTCTATGGGAGTATTGTTAAGATAGGCTCCTTCAACTAGCTTGAACATTTTAGTCAGAGGACCCGAAATATCTAAGCGTCTATCTTGGCAGGACTTAAGGTCCTTTACAAGTCCTTTTCTTCGGTCTCTTCCGGTTTTGGCAATGAATGCCACCACTTTGCTGTCCAAATCAGGGGTCAGAGCTATCTTATCGGGCAGGGATAAGGACATTCAGATCTAAGTCAAGATCTGACCTCTTTGGGTATTTATTTATGGAGCCAGAAGTAGAGGTTTTCACCAATGTGATGGGAGGGGACCCACTCGAGAGAGATAGGGGGTGTTTTATGAGGAGTGGGTCGAACATATATTCCCCAAAGGGGTCAAGGATTCCCGTTTTAGACCCTGAGGTCCTTGATGCCTCACCTGAAGTATCCACAATTTCACCTTCCTCTTCAGAGTCGAAGTCAGAGGAGTAGGAGAGATCAATCTCATCATCCTGTCCATCGTCACTGTCAACAGGGATGGGTAAAGTTGGGCCTTTATGTTGCCCGTCTAATGTGCCTGAGGCACTCTTGGAGCTCTTAGGTTTTTTGGTACCTCTAGGAGGGTTGTCGTTAATAGGCCTTTTCCTTTGTGCCATTGCAGGTTCAGTGGGCTCCTTCTGAGGTTTTGTGAGTGACCAACCTTGTTTTGATAGGCTTTCAAGTTTTTTTAATAATGGTGTCGTCTAGTGACCCCATTAATCTATCTAGGGCCTTGTTAATTAGTCCCTCTATTTTATCTTCCATTGAGCTAGATGAGGGGTCTGAGAACATAGTTAGAATTAAGTTCAGACAGTAGGCCACCAAAGAGTTAGTGAGGTTTCAACTGCCAACAGGTCAGAATGTTAGGCACCTAAAATGGCTGCCGTGGTTGATGTGATTCGGCAAAATGTATGTCAGGTGTTGCGAGGGGCTTTTTCTTTAAAATCAGGGCCTTATCCTCTATTTCTAAGCCCCTTGCTAAGGGCATTTCCTCTAATCCGGGCTACTGAGGACATATTCTGAGTCCTTCCTCTTTTGTCATGTCCCTTGACATGGTTTGCCTGTTCTCCACACGGGTAAAATAACGGGATAATTAGCGTGGGAGCGCACGGTGAGGTAGCCTAATTGATTGATAAAATGTGCTTATTTTGAAACTATTTATTGCTTCCGGTATTTGATTAAAATACCTACTACCCACAGGCTATTCTATACTCAAGAAAGACAGAACCGACGGCGTTGGGGGTGGCGTTGCAGTCATCTTTAGAAACTCCCTTCAACTGAAGGCTCTTCCTTTCAGCTCTTTCCGCACTTTCGAAGGCCTTTCTCTTGAGTTCCAATTGCACCATCGCTCACCCCTCAGATTCCATGTCATTGACCGTCCACCGGGTAGCGACCCTTCGTTTTTGGAAGAACTCACTGACTTCATCAGCGACCAATACTCGGAAAGTGACAATCAGACCTTTGTGGGGGACTTCAATCTCCATTGGGGCTCACCGCAAGACTCCTCTGCGAGCTCGCTTGCCACCTTCCTCTCTACAAACGATCTTATACAACACTGCACACAGTCAACACACTCTAAGGGCTCAATCCTGGACCTTGTTATTTCCAAAGCAGACAGGCTTTCTATCACTACCCTTATTCATGTTGACTGGTCTGACCACCTCCTCATCCCATTCTCTCTTCACCTTTCACACTCTATAACTATTGGCCAACCTAAGAGGGCTACCTCTTGTTTCCGTGATGTTAAAAATATTGACATTGGTTCCTTCTGTGAATCATCCTTGTTATCACTTCCAAAGCTAGACCCGAACCTAGATGTTGACGTACTCACCTCCCAATGCCTCACAGTCCTTGCAGTCGAAATCAATAAGGTCGCTCCTCTCCAAAGCAAAAAGGTTAGGCCCACTCCTTCAGCACCTTGGTACAACAAATCCCTCTATGAAGAAAGGAAGCAGCTAAGATACCTGGAGAAGCAATGGAGGCAAGAGCCCTCCACCGATAACTTAGTCACGCTTCGTTCTGCAAGATCCAAATACCATAAGAACATCTTCCTTGGGAAAGCGTCGCACTTCAGAACCCTCCTTGACTCTGCCAAAAATAGACCCAAAAAACTATTCGATCTCATCAAGATTCCTAACCACTCTCCCCCAACCTACAAGCTGGAGGACTCTACCAAGAAAGCAACGGACTTTGCTCTATTCTTTGACGAAAAAGTGAAATCCCTCGTGGCTCAGGTAGCTCACCCTACCCCTCCTGAGGAGCGCAAATCCTTAGTCGTTTGGCAGAATTTTGACCCCATCTCCGAAGATGCCCTCCTCAAATGCATCCTCGAAACAAAGCCCTCCAACCACTCTCTTGACCCCATCCCTAGTGCCATTGCTATCGACTTCTATTCCCATTCACTGTCCTATTGGACCACTCTGGTCAACCTCTCCCTCTGCCAAGGCTCCCTTCCGGTCTCCTTCAAAACAGGGCAAGTCACCCCTCTGCTTAAAAAACCCACTGCTGATGCGAATGACCTCAACAACTACCGCACCATCACTAACCTTCCCTTTCTTGCAAAGATCACAGAAAGATGTGTAGCGAAACAACTCTCTTGTTATATCAGGGACAATGATCTTCTTGACAAATGTCAGTCCGGCTTCATCCAAAACTGCAGCACTGAAACAGCCCTACTGCAAGTGATTGATGACGTGCTGAGGATACTCGACTCGGGGGGGTCCTGTCTCCTTATTCTCCTTGACCTCTCTGCAGCCTTTGACACTGTCAATCACAACACCCTCCTCAACACTCTTCAACAGAGAATGGGCATGGAGGGCACTGTGCTTAAATGGTTTGCTTCCTTCCTCTCAGATAGATCCCAAATGATCAAAATAGCGAACAGCCTTTCATCTCCTCTGGCGGTGGGTCAAGGTGTTCCTCAAGGCTCTATACTTGCACCTACTTTGTTCAACCTCTACCTAGAACCCCTGGGAAATCTCCTAAGTAAATCTGGGATCAACTATCACCTCTACGCAGATGACACTCAAATCTACCTCAAAGTTGCCTCCACCCACGATCTCACTATCCTTAGCTCAACTCTCGACTCCATTCAAAACTGGATGTCAACTCATCAACTGATTCTGAATCCCTCCAAAACTGAATTCCTCCTCCTCTCCTCCTCACTTTCCCCTCCCCCGGTTCAATCTTGGATGGATCAGACGAATCTACTCAACAATAAGCATATCATTGTTGAAAGCGCAAAATCCCTTGGTGTCTTACTCGACAAGAATCTCAATCTAATCCCTCACATCAATTCCATTGCAAAGTCTGCACGATACCAACTGCGACTTCTTTGGGGAATTCGTCGCTTTTGTTCCTGAGCATGACCTTAAAACACTGTTGCAATCGCTGGTCCTCTCCAGACTGGACTACTGCAATTCTCTTCTTACTGGCCTCCCCAAATCCCACCTGTCCCCCTTGAAATCGGTCCTACACTCAGCAGCCCGTTTCATCCATGGGGCTAAAAGAAGCGACCACATCACACCGCTGCTATCCTCCCTTCGTTGGCTTCCCATCGAGGCTAGAGCTATCTACAAGACTGCCTGTATCACCCACAAAGCCTTGCACTCCTCCTCTCCTCACTACCTGTCGAATAAACTGAAACTCTCTGGAGGCTCTAGACCTTCACGTAATGCGGAAAATCTTCTGCTTGAAGCCCCCACTTTCAAGAAGGAAAGATCGATGGCCCAATCCTTTTCAGGTAACCCAGTGAGAATCTGGAACTCACTCCCGCCTCAGCTCCGGACTACCTCCTCCTCTCAGGCCTTCAAACGGGACCTTAAAGTTATCCTCCTACAAAGACACCTCCAAGTCTAACTCACACCCTTGCCTTCGTTTGAAGGAAGACCTCCCATTACTGGAAAGTCTTTTGGCCAGGATTATGGTACCTCCTCCCCAGTGTGTTCTGGTAGTTTAAATGTTTAGTAATATCCCAATACCTGTGTATGGTACCCTTTTGGAACTTGCACATGTCACTTTTGTTTTGTAACACACTGTTTGCTACCTCACACATTTGTTTGTTTTAGATACTTGCACAAGTGCCTCCATTGCCTACGTAACGTTTGTTCTTGTGATGGAGTGTCTGCCTTCTATTGCAGTATTATACTTCTACTTGTATTCTGTACATCTTTGTAACCTGCACCCTTTTCACTTTTTTCTCCTGTAATGCACCGATTGCTACCTCATGTATTTTGGTTGCTCACTAGTGTCACTTTTGATCCATGTAACTTATTGTTTGCATTTGTATTTTGTTCCTGTATATCATTATTGATCCTTCTGTGAAGCGCTCTGACACCTTCGGGTAAAGTCCGCGCTATATAAAATTGCATAAATAAATAAATAAATAAATAACTCTTGCGGAGCGGGGAAAAGCTCTTTACGGCCTGAAGGAGCCGAAGAAAGCCTTGAAAAGTGAGTCGGACGGAGGTGAGGGTGTCTCCGTTCGACTTGAGTATCTCCTAAGCGGCAGAGGAACCTGCACTGTTTAACGGAGGAAAGTCGACATCACCAAGGTTAAAAAAGCCACGAAAGAAACATTCGCCTAAATCAATATTAAACAACACTAGACAGTAGCATACATGCCAACATTTTAGGCAGGGATGTGGGAGATTTAAAATAAAAAATCGGGAGAATAAAAATTCTCCATTGACTTCTATTGTGGAAAATGCAATTTCAGGCTAAAATAAAGCCATTTTTGGCTTGCAAAATCAGTAGTCTCCCGTCTGAATCAAGTCTATTGGCATGTATGCAGTAGTGGCACTGGTCCATGGGTGGGGCGGGGAGGGGATTCAGGGAGCCCACGTTAAAAAGAGGAGCGCCATCATACAAGACATTAAGAAAGAATATAAAAGAAATCAAAATAAGCCACTAAATTCAATGCTGCTTAGTGGGTGGGAAGGGGAAAGGGTAGCACAGTCACCCAAACAGCCACAACCTAGTCCAATCAAAAAAACATGCTCAAACAGGCACATATCATGTACTGTGTTAGAATGTTTTGAAGTTCTAGATCTCTTCGTTGTGGATCACTGAAAGAATATCGACTACCACAATATCGAGTACCCAAAATATCGAGGTGAAAATATCTACTACAAAAATATCGAGTTTGTATGTACAAACAGGTAAGTACAAAAATATCGACTACAAAATATCGTTTACAAAAATATCGTTGTAAAAAATATCGACTTTACTAAAAACAATGTTTAATTACATTAATATAAAAAATTAATTACTAAAATATAATTAACAATACTTAAAATAACTTTTAATAATTAAATATTTAATGAAAGTAAAAAAAATATATATTTTTAATCATATTTCTTAAAACATATATATATAGTAACAACATTTAATTAAATAATAGGCAATATTGTATATGTACCCCAAAAACCCAAAACTGACCCTGAACCCTAAAAATACCCCTTTACCCAAAAACTAAAAACTGACCCTGAACCCTAAAAATAACCCTTTACCCAAAAACTGAAAACTGACCCTGAACCCTAAAAATACCCCTTTACCCAAAAACTGAAAACTGACCCTGAACCCTAAAAATACCCCTTGACCCAAAAACTGAAAACTGACCCTGAACCCTAAAAATACCCCTTGACCCAAAAACTGAAAACTGACCCTGAACCCTAAAAATACCCCTTTACCCAAAAACTGAAAACTGACCCTGAACCCTAAAAATACCCCTTTACCCAAAAACTGAAAACTGACCCTGAACCCTAAAAATACCCCTTTACCCAAAAACTAAAAACTGACCCTGAACCCAAAAAATACCCCTTTACCCAAAAACTGAAAACTGACCCTGAACCCTAAAAATACCCCTTTACCCAAAAACTGAAAACTGACCCTGAACCCTAAAAATACCCCTTTACCCAAAAACTAAAAACTGACCCTGAACCCTAAAAATACCCCTTCACCCAAAAACTGAAAACTGACCCTGAACCCTAAAAATACCCCTTTACCCAAAAACTGAAAACTGACCCTGAACCCTAAAAATACCCCTTTACCCAAAAACTAAAAACTGACCCTGAACCCTAAAAATACCCCTTTCATTTAACATAATTAGCAATTAATCAATTAAATAAAATTAATTACCAATTACATTTTAATTAATTAACAAACATTTTTTAATTAACAATTAATTAAATATTACTACCAATTATTAAATTAACATATTTAATTAATTATAATTAAATTACTTCCCACCCTATTCCCCTATAAACCCACAACCCGCTAGAGAAAATACATTATTTTAATTGACATAATTAGCAATTAATCAATTAAATAAAATTAATTACCAATTAAATTTTAAATAATTAACATATATTATTTAATTACCAATTAATTAATTATTACTACCAATTAATAAATTTACATATTTAATTAATTATAATTAAATTACTTCCCACCCTATTCCCCTATAAACCCACAACCCGCTAGAGAAAATAAATTATTTTAATTGACATAATTAGCAATTAATCAATTAAATAAAATTAATTACCAATTAAATTTTAAATAATTAACATATATTATTTAATTACCAATTAATTAATTATTACTACCAATTAATAAATTTACATATTTAATTAATTATAATTAAATTACTTCCCACCCTATTCCCCTATAAACCCACAACCCGCTACAGAATTAAATTACACAATAATTAAAAAAATAATTAATTAAAAAAAATAATAAAATAAATTGACACTTTTCACACATATTATAACATAAACACACTATAAATAATTAAATATTATTTAAAAAACTATATTTTTTACTATCTAGATTATATACTTGGATATTTTCACTGTCTATATTATTTACAGTCGATATTACTTCACTTACCTTAAAAACGATATTTTGGCTGTCGATATTCTGTCTAGTCGATATTTTCTCCAAACGATATTTAAAACTCGATATTCTGTCCAGACGATATTTTGGAGTCGATATTATGTCTGTGCACCCTTCGTTGTTGCTGCTGTGAGCTGTGCAATAAAGAAGTTTTGCATAATATTGGCCTCTGTGTCATGCCATAAAATCACCTTTTGTTTTGTTCAGGGGCAGGACCCCATGTACTCTTGTTGAACCATCCTGGGTGTGAGATTTGGAGGGGACATCATGCAAGGATGTGAGCAATGACTGCTGGCGCAAGAGAGAACTTGGGAAAACAGTAGCTCGGAAGTCTCTCTTTGATTTGAGAAAGGCTGTTAAAAGTACCTAAGTTGCTGTTGGTGACTTGGTGGTTATTAAACAACCAGGATTGAGTTCTAAATTTTCAAAATCTATTAGGGTGATCAAGTTGTTCAAGAATGCAATTAAAACGCAGGATCATCGCATATGGAACCTGGGAAGGGTTGTTTCATACAAAGGTCCCATGAGCTCTATAGGAAGAAACTATAATATGAAGGTTCTACTACTGTTAATTCTCCTTTGAAAGTCAATGACAAAAATGATTCTGGAAGTAATCCCAGGTTGTCCTCTAGGATTAAAGCGAAACCTTTCTATTTGAAAGACTTTGTACAATAGATTGTAAGTACTAAGGGGCAGATTTACAATAAATGACGCATCCCTGCATATCAGCAGGGATGCGCAAGTTATTTTGTGTGATGATAGAAACCCCTTGCACCACCATGGATGTGCCATATTGTGGAACAAGGATAGACAGGTGCATGACGCATCTGTCAGCGTAAAAGTGACGCAGTGCTGGAGTTGTGTCGCAAGTGCGACGTAACTCCAGCACTGCTCAGGGGTGTCCTATACTTGCTGTGCAGCATCACTCCATACACCTGCAACAAGCAGGCGTAAGGTTTTGACACAGGGGGACATAAAAGTGACTCAGTGACATCTAGTAGATTTCACTGCATCACATGTACAGGGCTTCCTTGCGAAGGAACGCCCACCCTGCATATAGTATACCTGACGCAAGTATAATGTAGTGCAGGGTTTTACAACGTGACGCATCTAACTAGATGCGTCATGTTGTAAATATGTTGCATAGCGGCGCTTTGTTTACGCCGCCGCTGCATCACAAAAGTGACGCAATGGCGGCGAAGAAGTGTCGCAAGGGGCTTGTAAATCTGCCCCTCAGTCTTGTTATTCAGGTATCTTTTGTATATTTATTCCTTTGCTTTTTTTGTGGGTTTTTTGTGTTTGTTTTGTGAAGGAGGGAAGGTGTGTGGCATCTGCATATGTGTTACTATTATTCTTGTAATGCCATGGTTACGATGGAATGCATGGCACAAGCTCGATCTTGGTTACTCTGCTACGGTGAATTAGAATGTATAATTTAAATTGTGCATGAATGTTGACAGAGATACAAGCTGTGCCTGGATGGGATTTTCTTACCTGGAAATAAACCTATTCCTCGCCTTCGTGACCTGCCTCGAGTGATCCTTTCTTCAGATCTCTGGCTCTTTCAGTACCATTTTTATCGTGAGCCCTGAATGCTCCTGAAAGCTGGAAAAATGGTGACTTTAGCACAACAAACCGTTTGTTCATGCCGATTTTAGGAAAAACAATGGACACTTTTATCAGGAGCACTTTGTTCCTATTTTTCCCCCAAAACTCTTTATTTTTTATTATTTTTTTATTGCTTTTATGGCATGAGAAACAGGAACATTACATTCTCACATCATTCAATTACAGATGTATGGTACAGTCTCAGAAATGACATCCACCTGGAAGGAAACGACATGATCAAGTCTGCAATAATATATGTAGTACAATACTTCAGGGAGGTAACACATGAGTCCGGAGGCGGTCATTCATTGTGCATCATAAAAGTAAGACACAATTCGAAGGTATCATACATAGAGCATAATGAAGCAAATAGGGCCAATCCCTAGTATACGCCCACAGGGTAACCCTTCCATACCTGACATAAGACACAGCAATTAAGGAGACGAAAAAAATGTGCCAAGAAAACCTCTGGGTGACGGACCTAATACAAGTGGAACCATATATGCATCCCCTCCTAATGGTTAATAAGTTCAGCATCTTCTTGTTCTTCGGCACATTTCTGCAGATAAACCTGTAACGGGCCCCAAATATCCTTGGGCCTACAACGAACAGGTTGTAGCTCAGCATAGACAGTACTCTGATCCTGACAGTATATAACGTCTTTCAGCCAGTCTTTAAATTTCGTAGCCCTCCCCCTCCCCCATCGGCATGCAATCTTTCGTTTCGCAAGCAGTAAAACGATATCAAGAAATTTTCTAGTGGGCCGGGGAGTATGCAGAGTGTAACCCAGGAGCATAATGAGGGGGTCCTTGTCCAAGTGCCCCTCCAGCATGATTTGCAGTGCAGCGTGTACCTGGGTCCAATATTCATATACCCCTGGACACTCCCAAGCCAAATGAAAGAAACCTGCCCCCTCTGCGTGGCATCTTTCACATCTGTCATTATCCGAAAGTCGTAATCGTAGTTTCCTGGCAGGCGTGTAATAAAACCTCTGCAAGAACTTATAATGAATTATCTTAAGTCCACAACTAGATGAGATGTTGGCAGTAATGCCACAACAGTAGGTCCACTGTTCGTCAGAGATTTCACTACCCAAATCGGCGCTCCATAACTGGCAAACTTTGTTCTCGATACTATTTCGTTGCAGTCTGATAGCATTGTATAGTCTAGAAACTAAATGACTACCGCCCGTCGGCGTCAACATAGTATGAAGTGGCATCACTATTTCCGGCTCATCTGGATAGTGCGGCAATATCTCTTTCAGTGCTTGCCGTAAACGTAAATAATAAAAAAACCTCTAAAGGCGTAGGGTGCACCTCCTGAAACAACTGCTCTTGTGTACAAAATTGCCCATTTAAAAACAGGTCTCACCACGTGGCAATTTTGAGGCGTCTGCATAATAAGCGGAAGCCTGTTTCCTGCAAAAGTGCTATCCGGGGGTGATAGGCGAGCGGCATGCGTGGCGAATACAACAGGTCAACGTTTAATACCCTGGCCACCCTCCTCCAGGCAACAATAGTGCAAGTCACCGTAGTATACGGAGTCTCCAGTACATCCATAGTGCCATGAATCAGGCCATGGAGCGGAAGAGGCTTTGCTATCCAGTCCTCAACCGCTAATTGCGGCATAAACGGCGTCTGGTTGATCTAGTGATAAGCGTACTGTGCTTGTGCACTCAAATAATACATCTCAAAATCTGGGACATCAAACCCTCCTTTGCTATAAGGCTGCGTAATGACGGCCCATCTCAAACGTGGCTGTTTGCCACCCCAGAACAAGCGAAGGAGTTCCGATCGCAATCTTTTAAAAAAATATGCACCTGGGAAATAAGGAATGTTCTGAAATAAATATAAAAAACGGGGCAAAATGACCATCTTGATGAGGGATGCTCTACCCGCCATAGACAACGGCATCGTCATCCAACGTGTAATATTATCTGCCAATGTGGTAATAGCAGTGCCATAGTTCAATCGAAGAGTCTCCTCCCGGTCCAAAGTCACTATAATGCCCAGGTAGCGCAAGTCTGAGTCACACCTCTCAATCGGGTAATCCAGCGGAAATCGTGTAACCGCCGGCGTGAGTGGAAAGAACAACAATTTTTTCCAATTGATATGTATACCTGAAAGGCGCCCAAACACCAAAAATTCCCGCAAGATAGGGTTAAGGTTTGTTTGTGGGTGCACGACATACAGGGTCACATCATCCGCATATAGTGACACTCCTATTTGTCGTTGAAAACATCTAAAGGCACTCTCCTTATGTAATTGCCGAATGCGACAAGCCAAAGGCTCAATCGCTATCGCAAAAAGCAAGGGGGATAGAGGGCACCCCTGCCTAGTGCCCCTTGTGATGGGCATTTGCATAGATAAATTTCTGTTAATAACCACCCTCGCCACAGGTACAGGATAGAGCAATTTTATCCATGCTATAAACATCTTAGGGAATCCCATCCTATGTAGTATGGCGAAGAGGTAGTTCCATTCGACCGAGTCAAACGCTTTAGTAGCGTCGAGGAATATTGCAGCTACCAGCAACTCTGGAGCTATAGTGTGGACTAAGGAAAAGAGAGTGCGTAGGTTATGGTTGGTGGACCTACCAGGGACAAAACCGGCTTGATCCGGCAAAACAATTTTCTGCATTATAAGGGTTAAGCGCGTCGCAAGGACTTTTGCCAGTATTTTGGCATCACAATTAATAAGCGAGAGCGGACGATAGGAATCGCATTCCGCTGGGTCCTTGCCAGGTTTCAAAAGCGAAGTTATCACCACCTCCCGCATTGAGCGAGGTAACACGCCCACCTCTAATGATTCCTCAAATACTTCCTTCAATACAGGTGCCATGATGTCAATGTAGCATTTATAGAACTCGACAGGAAGACCGTCGAGTCCGGTTGCTTTACCATTACTTAAAGACATGATCGCGTCCCGTGTCTCATCCACTTCTAGTGGGGCACTGAGGAACGATCTGTGGTGATCACTCAGCCAGCACAATGCTATGTCATCTAAGAAATCCCCGTAGCTCTCCTCTCCCATTTGTTGAGTGGTGTACAAGTGGCCATAGTGCGCCAGAAAAAGATCCTGTATCCCTTTAGTATCCTGACACCTCCCACCATCTTCGGTGTGTATCTCCAAAATGTGTGTACTACATCGTGGATGCCTCGTGAGTGTTGCTAATACCTTACCCGGCCTGCCCCCCTCACAATACTTTCTCGCAGTCCAGTTTTTACCCCTAAACTTTGCTTCCCTGGCAGCCTCCTCTTCATACCGTGACAATTTATCTCTAAACATTTTATGTAACCCCGCATCAGCGCTGTGCACCATGTGTAGTTCAAGCCCCCTCAGGTCCATCTCCAGCTTCCTGATAGTATTCTGTATGTCTCTCAGTACTCCAAAACTCTTAGATATACAGTACCCCCTCACCGTGACCTTAAATGCCTCCCAAATCACTTCTACACTATCAACGGAGCCCTTGTTCCTGGGAAAGAAAGCCTCAATCTCCTCACCGAGCTCAGTCTTAAAAACCTGATCCAGCAGTGCCGTAGGTATAAGCCGCCATTGGGGTCGTGTTCTGCTATATCCAGGCACAGCAACCTGTAGCAAAACCGGACAGTGATCCGAATAAGTTCTAGCCAGATGTGCAACTTTACCCAAATCTACAACCAATCCTCGAGACAGTAGACAGTAATCAAGACGAGCCCATGTATTGGCATATGTCGTAAAATGTGTGCCTTCTTTGCGCGTGGGGTGCGCAAACCGCCAGCCATCTATCAGTCCACCCTCTTCTACAATTCCAGTCAACGCCTCCCTGGCTTTCCTGTTATATTGCGCATTGCCATCCGATCTGTCCATGCCCGGTTTCAATGCCACATTAAAATCACCCCCCCAGAGGACATGCATCGATCCAATGCTGATAACCCTCCCCCACAGTGTAGTGAAAAAATCAGGTGTATCTACATTTGGAGCATAGCAATTAACAATAGTAATCGTGTCGGTGCCAAGTCTGCCCCACAACACAGCATACCAACCATCAGGATCTAACATATCCCCAAGGACCTGAAAATGGACTGAGTTCTTAATTAACACCACCGTACCTCTGGCATATGAAGAGTATGAAGAAAACCTCCTAATCGAGGCCCATCTAGCTGCGAAAGTGTGACTGGAGCGTGGGTGTAGATGCGTCTCCTGTAGCATGGCTATGTGCACACCATGCCTGTCCAAATATGCCAATACATTTCTACATTTCCTAGCGTAATTTAAGCCCCGCACATTCCAGGACATCACCGATACCCTCCCCGCAACTTCGTCATTCATTATTGTTGGTGAATATATCAAAGTAAAATAATCGCCGAAGACCTAGCACATAGTCGCTTCCAGCATTAAGTATCTGCATAGAGATGTGTACCCGCACTCCCATCCACTCAACTTTGTAACTGCTCAAAAAAGTAAGCTCAAAATGCACCATGTGAACATTTCCACCCCCCGTCCCCTTCCCCAAACAATCACTAAACATCCCTTCCCGTCTACCAACAAAATGCCTTGTCAGATACCTGTTAAGCATCCTACTTCCCACAAACCCTCCCCCCTCCCACTGAAGCACCCCCAACTTGCCAGCATACTCTGCCCTCCCCCCTCCCCTACAACCAAATATCAGAACAATCAGTCCCCATGTAAAAGAAAGTACTGGTGGGGAATACCCATAGGGGGGTATGCTAGAGGGCCACATCACCACCATCCTCACCTCGAGCCTCCGAACCTGTACCAACCTCCAGGCTCCATATGAGGGAGGGCAGTGGGGCCTAGAATACATTACCAATGGACATGTCACAAATTCTTCTGGTCGTGCAGAAGGTAGTCCGTTCCAATCCCTCGTAGCTCCAGCAGAGCTCCAGCCACAGCCACAGCAAAACCCAATGTACCAGAGGAATCATAAAGGACCACCTCTAGTGTTCGCCATCTCTGCCCGGAGATACTCCCCGCTGCTCCGCCTCTTGGTGTGGTCCACCCCGCTGTGCCCTTTTCACCGATCGCAGGTAATCCTCTACATGTTGTGGATTCGTAAAGAAACGTTGTTTACCCTGGTGTGTCACACGTAATCTCGCCGGGTAGAGCAGTGCATAGTCTATTTGCGCCGCCCGCAGTTTTTTTTTAACATCAGCAAACTTGCGGCGTTCCTCCTGTACCATAGGAGTGAAGTCCGGGAAGATTGAGAACGACACCCCCTTGTAGAACAATCGCTGCTTCGCACGTGCCGCTCGGAGGGCCACATCTCGATCTCGGTAGTTCAGGAGGCGTGCAATGATGGGTCTCGGGGGGGCTCCAGGTTTCGGCTGCGGTCCAAGGGAGCGGTGCGCTCTTTCAACGATGAACTGTGTGGAAAACGCCTCAATCCCAATGGAGTCCTTAAGTAGGTCTTCAATATAGTCCTCCTTGCGTCCAGTGTCTGTTGATTCTGGAATGCCCGTCACGCGGATGTTGTTGCGTCTGCTTCGTGCCTCCAAATCCTCCTTCTTAGCGGCAATCACGCGCAGCAACTTATCCATCCTCGCTATTTGCGCCGCGTGAGTAGCCGCGATGTCGTCATGAGCAGATATTCGCTGTTCAGTCTCCTTCAACCGCTCCTCATGCTGATCAACTTTGTGCACAATAGCGTCCATTCTGGAGGTCATGCGGTCCACCTTATCCACTACCGTCGCAAATCCTTGTCGCATTTCCTGTAGGATCTGTCTCATATCTAGTTCCGCGGAAGCCTCGCCATTGCTCGAGCTGGCGGCAGTCTCTAAGTTATGTTCATTGGAAGCCTGCTTGGGCCCCTTTTGTGCCACAGAGTCGAAGTTGAGCTTGGACTGGCGCGTATCTGGCTTCCCCATGATGTCGAAGGGCCAGTCGGGCTGTCCAGGTGCAGCGGTCCCTCAGGGTAAGTATAGGGCCAGTTTTTTTTGTACACTTATTTGCTAGTACCCCCGCTGGTTCCTGTGTTTATTGATTCTGCGATATCACAGTCTGCGAGGCAGGGTCTGGGGGAGACTCAAGTCTTCTTTTTAAGAGTAGCTGGTCAGGGCAGGTAAAGAATCCCCAGCTCCTTAGGCTCCGTGCACTAGTGCCAGAATTCTAGGCCCTATGGGACGGCGATGTCTTAATTCTCAGCACACATGACTATAATAATGACTGGTCCGGGTATGAAGTGGGTGCCACAGTCCACCCCACCACACAGGACTCTGAGGGTGAAAGCGCACCCCGGGCCACACATCCAACGAGGCAGCTGGCCTTCCTCTTGTCAGCGTGCAGACTGCTGCTCCACTCACCGGTAGCAACAATGGGATCTTCGAGCACAGCACCGCACCCAGTCCCTGCAGTAGGATCACGCTGTTTTTCAAAGCCCTACCTGCCAAAATGCTCGACCGTTCACAGGGTCACCATGGGCTAATGCGTGTCACTTCGCCACTCCTGGCCACATCCCTCGCACTCTCTCCACCGGTGAGGGGGCCCTCAATGGACACAGCTACAGATTGCGAGCGGCCGCCCACATGCCGATATCACAGGTAATTAAGTAGCGCCCGCAGCCGATGGTACCTGGTCTTCCGTATATGCCGGTAAATCCCTCGCTGCAATGTCATCTACAGTGCCCCCATGGTATGCATTAGGCTACCGCAGCCCAGCGCGTCCCACTCATGCAGGGGCGGGTGAGGCAGCACAGCTCCGATAGCCGATCCCACCCACCTGCAGTAGCAATGTGATCGCCGAGTGCAGCTCCGCGCCCAGGCCACGCAGCAGGATCGCACTGTTTTTTCCAAAGCCCTCTCCGCAAAAACGCGAGGCAGTTCACAGTGTTATCATGGGCTCATGACGTGCCACGTCTCGACTCACGGCCATAGCCCTCGCAATCTTCACCGGCGAGGGGGGGTGCTCAATGCAGACAGCTACGGGCCGTGAGCGGCCTTCCCAACACCGCCGCCACAGTCAAGCAGCGCCCGCTGCAGAGGCAGACGCCACCCGGTCCACCGCAGATGCCGATCATACACTTGCCGCAACTATGTTCAAAGTGCCCCCAGGGCATGCAGTAGGTCTTCTCAGCCTAGCGTTGTCCCAAACATGCAGGGGCGGGATAGGCAGCCCAGCTCCGCAAGCCGATTCCACAAGTCTGTTTTAGGGCGCAGCATACACAGCCTCGTAGGGGCCTAGCCGGCTCAGGCTCTGCAGGGGCGATGGAAGTTGCTCAATAGATCATAAAGTGCGCTCATACAGGCAGGCCGGTGTGTCCACTGTACTGGTGTTACGCCCTCTCACCGTGGGGGCATGCCGTCGGGATTTCCTGCCGGTGAGGATTCCCGTGGTGCGGCCTGTCCTTCTCGTGGTCAGCCTCGGTCTTTCCTGCTGCCCAGCGCCGACCACTATGAACACTTCTCTCCAGAGATGCTCACGGGCATCACTTCAGTTGCTCATATCTCCGGAATGCAGCAGTCGATTTGCCTAGGATTTTCAACGAGGGTGGAGGTCAGCCCCATACACAAGCCAGCACCTTCATATAGCGATATAGCCCAGTTGACAAAGGATAAATGTAGGATAATGAATCCAGGCAGCAGGAGCCTCACCAAATGGCGGCCATGCTGCTAGTGCGCCCTCTAGCGCCCCCCTTTTCCCCCAAAACTCTAAATGTAGCGATATTTTGCCTATTGTCTTCCACAAACTCTGGGTACCTTTAGAATTTCCAGGGTGTTGCAAAAAAAGTACGCAAATTAGTGGTGGATGCCTTGTGTGGAAAAAAGTTGTGGAGATCTAAGCTCGAAGTACCCCAAATAGCCAAAAAAGGGCTCAGCAATCTGTGTTCATAAGTTACACTGATGATGCCCAAATTATGTTTCCTTGAATAACCACGATGCAGACATTTTCAAAAACTGTGTTTCTCCCTTAATTAGCTGTATGGAACAGAATTATCTCAAACTGAACACAGAGAAAATATCATTTCTGACTATTTTGTGTGTCAATGCACCCATACTACCTCCCTCCTGTCCTTGCTTTGTCCTGAACTATACGCTTAACATTTTGGGTAAAACAAATACATTTTCCTCAACTTGCTTCCTCGTACTTAAACTGTTGCACAAGATTCTTTCCACTCACTAGATAGTTAACCAAGCTACAGTCTTGCATTGCCTTGATGTTACACCTGGCATCCTTGATGTTGCTTCCCCTGGCCTTTTGCCCTCTGACCTCCTTTTTGCTGACTTCATTTCTCCTGGCTTTAGGACTCTAGGCACTTTACCACTTCTAGCCAGTGCTCCCTTAAAACAAGGCAATATTTGGCTTAGCCACAATTGGCATATTTGATTTACTTGTAAGTTCCTAGTAAAGTGCACTACATGTGCCCAGGGCATGTAACTTAAAGGTTCCCAGTGGTCCTTCAGCACTGATTGAGCACCCACTTCATTAGCCCGGTAAACATGTCTCAGGCCTATTGCAGTTTTAAGCTGCCATGTCAACCTGGCAAGTTAACTTTTTTGCACAGGCACAACCCTTCCTTTTTAATACATATAAGTCACCCCTAAGGTAGGCCCTGGAAAACCCGAAAGGCAGAGTGCAGTGTATTTTAAAAGTTCAACATGTACTTCTTAGTTTTATATGTCCTGGCAGTGGAAAACTCTGAAATTAATTGTTCACTGCTGCAAGGTCGATCTTTCCGATAGGTTAACTTCAGGATTTCCTTATTACACTTTATAAGTGAAATTCTCAATTGGGAAAAGATAGATATTGCAATGTTGGTGTTTCAGACTAGTGGTGGGTCGATAAACTCTGCTCCACTGGTGGATTTCGTAGAGTTTTCCCTACTTGCTTGGAGTGTGTAGTTTGGCAAAAACTCCACCAACTGCCACGGGCAGAATTTACCAGTGCCCACCCCTCATTTTTTATTTTAAGCTCAAAGCTGCTGAGCCTTAAGACTTCTACCTGCCTGTTACACTATCGGGAAGAGAGACCATGAAACCTACTAGTTAGCTCAAGTCAGCTGGTGTGTGTATGTAGCCTTTGAAAGCTATAAAGGGGGGTGTCAGTTATGTTTATACAGTACTTTGGGTTACCACTATTTATGCAGTAGTGTCGGCTACTTCTAGCTATGGCGTATCATTGCTTTAGAAGAGCGCATGCGCTCTGGGGGCGCTTTTCAGGCTGGTAGCCCTCTGGCTTGTCCTCATACACTACCAGTTCCCCTGGGCCTGTATAATTGAGGAAGAGCTGGTGCCCAAGCAGTGCTGCCCACTGTTGTGACAGGAGTCTTCCAATGTGCACAGTTCTGATCTCCAAAGGGCTGCGGTAGGAGCATGTCATTGTCGGTAGGTGAGCAGCCATGGAGTGGCCCCTATAGCCTGCGCAATATGGACAACCGGGAGAGGTGGCCGATCAAGTTCTTCAACCAGACTTGCCAGTGTCTAGGTAAGAGGCACACTAATTGCAGAAAACCGATGACTTTGAGACCGAGGTACCGCATGCATTATTACGTATTGTATTTGTACAGAGCTTTCAAGCTTCCCAGGTTAATGCAAGCAATTTGTCCCCGCAGCGTCCTTGCTTTGAATTCTGAATTTTCTAGGTCTGATGATGGCATTTTTAAATGAGGACTAAAGTCCCAGAATGCAAAGCAAAGAATTTGATTGCATAGACGAATCACTCATTGACCTAGGAACACTAGATAGATGTTCCCTGTATGTATAGGTAAAATGCAGGTTGACATGCACAAAGGGACAGGATGTTCGCCCCCTAATGGGTATTCATATACCAATACTCCAACAAATATAGGCAACCATTGCAGATCAATAGCCTTTGCCAGGGCCATATTTCAGTGCAAGAGGTTTCATGGTATATCTTGGAGTAAGAGCGTTATTAATGGGCGCTTGTGCGGGCCTGCTACTTGCATAGCATCATGGGCTGCACTGGTGCCAAGAACAGAAGCAGGCTTACATATCAACTTAATTCAAGGTCTGTTGCTCCTTGCCCCCTCGGCATGCAGAACAGGAAGAGTTGCAGTGGGACTGGTGCTTGGGGGGCTCAGATAGAAAACCATTTAGACCTGTTACATCACCCCTCCCCCTGGACGCAAAGGGGGACATTATCCCCCGCTTTGTAAACACCATGCCAGGACGATGCAGCGATCAAACTAGAAATTATCTGCCCTCCATGATACAAATTAGCGGCTCACAAGGAGTCCAAAGGTTTTAGATTAACAACATTGAGCTCACCACAAAACACGGTGTGCAGAGAGTATGGATGATTCAGGGCTGGGCTGAATAGACCTGGCCTTGTCTGCAGTAGACAATGCTGTCTCCACCTCCTGCTGGGAAGCTGGGCCACAGAGGACCAAACTAGTTTGTACTAAGCATAGACACTCTCTGCCTGAGAGGACAGAGGAATTTGGAATATAAATATTGGGGCCCAGATCCCAGAACTTAAGAACTCTCTTGGATCAAGAATACTGCTAAGAAGAAGAGCTGGAGAAGCTGTGAGGAGGAACAACCACTTTGCTGAGTGCTTTGCTTTGTTGGCCTGCAGTGGCTGCTTCTGTCTTGGGCAGTAAAAGGACTGGACTGAACTTTCTGCAACTTCTTTATTGAGTTTCCCCAAGGGCTTGAGGTAGAGCTTGCCCCCTGTTTAAGAAGTCTTCAAGTTCTTCTGCCATCAGCAATGGGGACTGTGTGTTTTGTGCTGCAACAGAAGAAAAAGCAGCCCAACGCCGTCAACAACGCTGCTACCGACTTCGTGACCTGAAGGCACCTCAGAGGGCACCGCTGCACTTTGCACCACGATCCTGGTATCACCGACAACGCCACCGACAACGCCACCTGGCAATGTCACTGAGCCGCTGCTTGCACCGCAACCTGAGGGCACCGCAATCTGCAAAGCCTCGCTCCATGCCGTTACCCTGGTATCCCCGACCACAATGCTCCACGCCGATATTGACGCCGCTGCCTGCAGCCTAGTTCGAGGGCACCTCATAAGTTACACGACGTATCGTCCTCCGACGCCAGAGCCATCGACTCCAGTTTGTCAGTCAACGACAGCGCTTCAGCAATGAAACAACACTGCTTGCACCGTGACCTGCCAGAACCGCAACGAGCACTGCATCACTTCGCTTCGCAGCCCTGATCTCACCGATGCTGCTGGGTGACCGTCACCGAGCTGCTGCCTGCACCGCGAGCTGATTGCTCCGCATGCCGCACTGCTGCACTTCCCACCGCAGCACCCGACACCTGTGGGCGCTCCAGACTTCAACCGCAAGGAGTTTAATCTGCAACACATGTGACTTCAAGGGCCCGACGACTCCTGTACTGACCTCCAGAACCAACACCTGCAGACGCCGGCCCTATAGGACTCATCGAGAGGTTGCAGACACAGTAAATTTCTAAAGGTACTGTTTTGTGGGTCTTCCTGACACTGTACCTGGCACTCGACGCCGCAGTTAGCCAGAACTGTTTGGATTTGTTGTTCATAACGTCGTGATAGCCCCAGACGGAACTATCGACTTCAAGGAACTGTATTTTAAGTCAGTGTTTGATTACTGAAGATTTCTGAGAGTTGTATGGGGGATTTATGTATTGTTTTTGGTCTTGTTTTGGATATATAAAAATATTGAATATTTTTCTAAACTGGTGTGGTGTCCTTTTGTAGTGTCTTCACTGTATTACTGTTGGTTATGTGCAAATGCTTTACACACTGTCTCTAAGATAAGCCTGACTGCTTGTGCCTAGCTACCAAGTGGTGAGCATGGGTTATATTAGGAGTGTAACTCCCTTATCCTGACTAGAAGGAATGATCCCTACTTGGACAAAGGTAGAAACCCTTGCCAACTAGAGACCCACATTTCTAACACCGGGAATATCACCACCTGTGTAATCTCCTAGTTTAATGGGTCACTCTTCCTTGAAGTGTTGTAATAAGCAAAACGGTTGCAGTAATTCAAGATTCTTGCATTTATAGATTGTGGCTGGCACCCAGCAAGTGGCTCTGTGTTGGCACCTGTTATGATCAATCTACTACAAAGAATGGTGATGGTAATTGTGGTGCCACTATGTTCTGGAGCCACTCTTCTATCAATGTTGTTGTGTTGTGCCCTTCTGCATTCTCAGGGATTCCACCTGTCCGAAGATTATTAAGTTGGGGATCGAACTTCTGCATTGTTAGCGCGGTCCTCCCAACAGCGAATCTGAAGTGTGAGTTCTTTGACTTGGTTTCTTATTTCTGATTCTTATGGGATAAGTATGCACTGATGTTCATGTTGTAACAGGTTCAGGTCTATTTTTACTATTTTAGCTCAGGACTAATCTGTCACCTATAGTGGCCAATATTTGGTAGTGTTTGTTCCCCATGGCATCTAGTTCTTCCTGAGATTTTATTCCCTCTGAAAACGTGTCAAGCTCTGTAAAGTAATTTGTGTCCCTCTCTTCTCCTTTTGAGGGCAAGCATAGACAGAGCTTGCTCTGTCTGCAAGACCTGTTGTATTGTATTCTATTTGTATTAAATAATTAACTGCTCTCTATTGGCTGTTGGCTGTGTCATTCAAAAATGTAGGCTTTGTATTGGTGTTGGGTTGTAAAAGTCCCTCCCATCTCTCTTTCTGGTGATTTCACTTAGGGAGTATTTAGTTTGGCCATCACACTGTGTAGAGTGTGATGGCCCCTGTTTATAGAGACGTGCATCTATTTTACAGTGGAAGCTTTCTTTTAAATTGTGTTGGTTCTTGTCTGTTTTTTAATTGCACTCGTATTGTTTTATGTGCCACGCATAGTAGGGAGAAGAAGGAAGGGCTGCTTACATAAGCTGTGAATTGCTCTCGACCTCACCGGGGGTACTCTCGCCCTGTTCCACCACGGCTTGTGCCGATGGAGCGGAGGGCGCTGCGAAGTATCCCCTGGCATTTCTGTTGTATCTCTGCACTTCTACTTCCAGCGCAGAGTGTAGTGCAGCTGGAGCGTTCCAGTCTTGCCAGCACACACACAATATATGCGCTGCTCACGCGGGCGCGCGGTGGGAGCACCGCTGGCGTGCCAAAGGCAAGCCCGTCTGCGCTTGTCCATGCATGGATGGCGTCAAGGACCAGGAACCATGGTTCTGCCAACAGGAAAATTGGGGGGGTTTCTTCAGAGGAATTCATGGCATTTACAGGCTTAGTAGACACAGATTGTCTGCATTCATTAGCAGTTGAGGGTGAGTGAGGAGACAGCAGGAACTGTGGCTTTAGATTTACACCAGTAATGGAAGTAATAGAAAGTGGGGAAGCAGGGACAGCTGCAGATATCCCTCTACGCTGCCTCTCCCTGAATTGTAGATCTTTAAGTAAACATTGTGTAGAAATATTTGACCTACTTACGAACCAAAAACCGGTTGGGCTATTTTGGTTGAGACCTTGCTTAATGACCGGTCTGCCCCAGATATATTGGACGCATTACTTGAAGGTTACGTTATCCTTCGGGTGGATAGATCCGGGCTGAGGGGTGGGGTCTTGTCATCATAATTAAGAAAGAATTTCATCTAAAAGTGGTGGAACTGTCAATGGCAAGCTGTGAAGCAGCCATTTTTAATTTGAGTATTACTGGTGTTTAGATCCATTGTAGGGCTTCTCATTTATAGACCCCTGGTCCACCTATATCCTTTATTGATGAACTGTTGGAAATCCTGCCTCCCTATGCTATACGCTAGCCAAACTTCATATTTTTGGGTGATTTAAACTTGCATTTTGAAAATAAAGTAAGTAATGAATCTGCAGTGCTGACTCAAGGACTCCTGGCGCTGGGTTTGAACCAATTGGTCCACACTCCTCGCATAATAGAGGCCACACGCTGTACAATATTTTTACTAATTGTACAGAGGTTAAAGCTCTGCTGCCGATCCTTATAGTTTGGTCCAACCATTGCATTCTCCCTTTTAGGATTATGTTTCCTAGAGAGGTTCTCTGTAAGAAGGGTAAGCAGCCTGAGCTCAAAATGGTGCAGAAATGGGGCGCTCTCACCCAGGATGCTTTTGAGGAGAAACTTCTCTCTAGTACCTCTGACTTAAGGGCCGAAATGGAGAGAGCAGAGGACTTAGTCTCCCTTTGGATCAAGGATGCTGTGAAATCCTTGATTCCCTTAAAACCAGGCAAAAGCACACGTATGACTGCATCTGCAAAATGGTTTTCAGAAGAGTTAGCACAGGTTGAAAACGCCTTGAATGCCAGTGGAGGAAGAACTACATGGAGGAAAATAGGCAGCTCTACCTATCGGCATTGAAGTTTTATCACTTACAGATTAGGAGAGTGCATAGGGAATTTTATACGGAGCAGATTGAGCTGGCAAAAAGTTCCACTAAGAACATCTTTCAAGTAGTTAAACAATTATCCTCTTTAGAACGCGTGACTTCAGCACTTCTTGCGTCTACAGATCCCTGCAACAAAGTCACAAATTTCTTTCTGGGCAAGATGTATAAGATCTATGCCACCTTTTCAGAAAGCTGTAGGAATTTTGTTCCTGCCCCTGCCGCAATTGATAACGGTATCAAGGATAGGTTTGTCTTTCACCCTGCTGCGGAAAGTGAGATCCTGCAATTGGTGGACGTGGTCAAATCAGGGTCCCCTTTGGACCCCATTCCCACACATTTTTTGCTATTAGGGAAGGAGGCTATTGCTTCGGTTCTCACTGCATTACTGAATATGTCCTTCAGCTCAGGGCAGGTACCCAGCAACTGGAAACACGCTATGGTGGTATATTTGCTGAAGAAACCTTCTTTAGAGCCTGCCTTTCCAGAAAATTTGAGACCTATCTCTCTGCTCCCCTTCGTTGCTAAGAAACATCTTAACCGCCAACTGTCCATGTTCTTGGAAGAAAGCCAGGTCCTCCACGACACTCAGTTTGGCTTTAGGTCAGTTCATAGCATGGAATCGGCCCTGCTCTGGCTGTGGAAGCATTGAGAACCGCAGCCGATGAAAGAAGGACAGCTGCAATGATCCTACTTGATCTGAGCGCTGCGTTCGACACGCTCTCTCACAGCCTGTTATTGGCGAGGCTGAGGGAGGCTGGGGTCAGCGGCGGTATTTGGGAGTGGCTGAAGAATTTCTTGCAGAACAGAACATTCTAGGTTATGCAACATCCTTTTACATCTAGAGTCTGCCCTCTGTCACAGGGTGTGCCACAGGGTTCGCCTCTCAGCCCGACCCTATTCAATATCTATATGCGCCCCCTGGCAGATATTGTATTCAGGTATGGGGTAGAACTGGTGTCATATGCAAATGATACTCAGTTGATTGTTACTCTGGAGTAAAAGGAATCTGGAATGGCATCTAATTTTAAGGGCTATTTTGGTGTGCTTGCTGAGTGGATGCAACACAGTTGTCTTCAGTTGAATGCGTGGAAGACTGAGGTGCTGGTAATCGGTAAATAGCCTTCACTCTGGTCTCAGTTATGGTGGCCGGAGGAATTGGGACTTACTTCGGTCCCGAAAGTTAAGGTAAAAAATGTGGGAGTGTGGTTTGACGACTATCTGTCCTTTTCAGAGCAGATATCTGCAGTAGCTGGAGCCTGCTTTGGCATTCTTAAAATGCTACATAAAATCTTGGACCTACTTCCATTCGATGCTAAATGAACTACTGTACAGGCTCTTGTTACTTCACGCCTTGACTAATATAACATTCTGTTTTTAGGGGTGATCGCCAGGAACTTGAATATCATGCAGAAAGTTCAGAATGCAGCAGCTCGGCTGATTCTAAATATTCCCAGGCAGGCATCAGTAGGGAAAGCCTTGATGAAACTCCATTGGCTCTCTATATAGGCCAGAGTTACTTTTAAGGCCCAATGCTTTGGACATAGGATCCTCCATCAAAAGGGGCCGAGATTTTTGCGCCCTGCTATGACTGCCTATCTACCCACTCGTAACCTGAGCTAATTGGGCACAGCCCAAGTGACTGTGCCCATGATACGTAAGGCTCGGGAGGGAGATCCTTTGACTTCCTGGCAGCTAAAAGCGGTAGAAAAGGGAGTGGTGATGGACGGAGCATCTGAACCAATCAAACACTCACACCCAGTCAATTGATCTGGGTTTAATCCATCACCGTTCTTTAGCCCACTCTGCCACCCCAGTTCAGACATGGCTATATGCAAATCAGTCTGACCCTGTGCCTCATGGGAACAGTCCAGCCCGAACTGCCAAGCCATGTCTTCCCTGGACCGGAAACAAGCTTCCGAGGACCGGTTTCTGGCATTCCAGCCATCTTCAGCCCGGCTTGCTTGAATCCAGTGGCAAAGTGAGCAAGTGACTCACGTCTGAGCATACCCTGCCACACTTATGGCGGCCAAAAGCGGTACAAAAGGGGGTGGTGATAGACGGAGCATCTGAATCAATCAAACACTCACACCCAGTCAAGAGATCTGGGTTTAATCCCTCACCGTTCTTTAGCCCACTCTGCCATCCCAGTTCAGACATGGCTATATGCAAATCAGTCTGACCCTGTGCCTCATGGGAACAGTCCAGCCGAACTGCCAAGCCATGTCTTCCCTGGACCGGAAACAAGCTTCCGAGGACCGGTTTCTGGCATTCCAGCCATCTTCAGCCCGGCTTGCTTGAATCCAGTGGCAAAGTGAGCAAGGGACTCACGTCTGAGCATACCCTGCCACACTTATGGCGGCCAAAAGCGGTACAAAAGGGGGTGGGGATGGACGGAGCATCTGAATCAATCAAACACTCACACCCAGTCAAGAGATCTGGGTTTAATCCATCACCGTTCTTTAGCCCACTCTGCCACCCCAGTTCAGACATGGCTATATGCAAATCAGTCTGACCCTGCACCTCATGGGAACAGTCCAGCTCGAACTGCCAAGCCATGCCTTCCCTGGACCGGAAACAAGCTTCCGAGGACCGGTTTCTGGCATTCCAGCCATCTTCAGCCCGGCTTGCTTGAAGCCACAAACCGGTCCTCGGAAGCTTGTTTCCGGTCCAGGGAAGGCATGGCTTGGCAGTTCGGGCTGGACTGTTCCCATGAGGCACAGGGTCAGACTGATTTGCATATAGCCATGTCTGAACTGGGGTGGCAGAGTGGGCTAAAGAACGGTGATGGATTAAACCCAGATCTTTATTATTATTATTATTATAATTAAACTTGTAAAGCGCAACAGCTACCCGTAGGTTTCCCGGCGCTAAATTGAAAGGGTGAGGGGGAAGTCAGAAAAAGGGCTATTAGATGTTAAATAGCCAGGTTTTTACCTGCCTACGGAACCTGAGATAATTAGGTTCAGTGCGTATCTGAAAGGGAAGAGAATTCCAGAGCGAGGGGGCCAGCCAAGCAAATGAGCGGCCACCCATTCTGGCTTTTTTGATTCTGGGAACAGAAAGTAAGTATTGATTAGAAGAACGTAAATTGCGAGAGGGATGATATAGCTGTGCCAGAGGATTTAGGTAGGAGGGGGCTAGACCAGAGTTAATTTTATGGATGATACAGAGGGCCTTGAATTTTGTACGGTTATCAATTTGGAGCCAGTGCAGAGAGCGTATGGCATTCGAGGTAGGGGAGGTGTAAGGTAATTTGCAGAGAAGTCGCGCTGCCATATTCTGGACTGTCTGCAACTTACGCGTCACCTCTTTACTGGCTCCCAGAAGAAGGATGTTCCCGTAGTCCAGTCTAGAAGTAATAAGAGCCTGGACTACAGTCTTCTGAGTGTCCAGGGGAAGCATCCAAATAATTTTTCGCAGCCACTTGATGATGGTGATACAAATGGATGATGTTTTAACCACGTGATTCTTCATGGATAATTGGTTGTCAAAAATGACACCAAGATAGAAGCTGTTTTGGATGGAATAGGCAAAGGGCCAATTTGGAAAGGCCATTGCCGGGGTCCCCATAAGGTGGTGTTGTGACCGAACAAAAGAACCTCAGTTTTGCTCCCATTTAGCTGAAGTTTGTTATCCAACATCCAGGCTGCGATGTTACTCAGTCCTGTACAGAGGGAGGAGGAGTCGGAAGGAGAGTCAGAGGAAAGGGAATAGATGACCTGGGTATCATCAGCGTACGAGTAAATAGTGAGCCCAGCTTGCTCTGCAATAGTAGCCAAGGGTCTAATGTACAAATTGAAGAGCAAGGGGCTCAAGATGGAACCTTGCGGTACACCGTACTCTGATGAGAAAGTTTGAGAAGTAGAGGACATGGAGAAAACTTGAAATGTGCGATTTGATAAAAAGCTAACAAACCAGTTGAGAGCGGTGCCGATAATGCCGGATGATCTGAGGGCTTTGATAAGGATGGAATGGGAAACATTATCAAATGCGGCACTCAGATCAAGTAAAATGAGTGCCACGGTTTCCCCTTCATCAACTCGGCACCTGATGTTTTCAGAGCCCCTAGCAAAGTGGATTCAGTCGAGAAACCTTGTCTAAATCCAGATTGAGATGGATGAAGTAGTCCACAAGCCTCAACATGGGTTGTCAATTGGGAATAGATGTGTTTTTCCAGGATTTTGGAAAAAACTGGAAGAAGTGAAATTGGACGAAAATTTGAAGGGATACTAGGGTCTGCGTTGTTTTTTTTTAACAGGGGTACTACCATTGCATGTTTCCATGCGGCAGGTACTGATGCTGTTTTAAGGGAGGTGTTAAGAAGATCCATAATCAGTGTCAATGAAGAATGGTCAAGTTTGTTTAGTATGTGGGGAGGAAGGGGATCCAATGGCGAGCCAGATTTAATTCTACAAATAATATCAAAGAGAGACGTGATATTAAATGGTTCCCAGGTGTCAATGAAAGAAGAAGAGGAACTGGTTTCTCGAGGAAGCCTGGAATCACAGGAGATCATAGGTACAGGGGCAGTGGAAAGGGTAGATTGACCTACAGTAGCAGGCGTGTGAAGTGTGAGTGTTTGATTGGTTCAGATGCTCCGTCCATTACCACCCCCTTTTGTACCGCTTTTGGCCGCCATAAGTGTGGCAGGGTATGCTCAGACGTGAGTCCCTTGCTCACTTTGCCCACTGGATTCAAGCAAGCCGGGCTGAAGACGGCTGCAATGCCAGAAACCGGTCCTCGGAAGCTTGTTTCCAGTCCAGGGAAGGCATGGCTTGGCAGTTCGGGCTGGACTGTTCCCATGAGGCACAGGGTCAGACTGATTTGCATATAGCCATGTCTGTACTGGGGTGACAGAGTGGGCTAAAGAACGGTGATGGATTAAACCCAGATCTTTTTACTGGGTGTGAGTGTTTGATTGGTTCAGATGCTCCGTCCATTACCACCCCCTTTTGTACCGCTTTTGGCCGCCATAAGTGTGGCAGGGTATGCTCAGACGTGAGTCCCTTGCTCACTTTGCCACTGGATTCAAGCAAGCCGGGCTGAAGACGGCTGCAATGCCAGAAACCGGTCCTCGGAAGCTTGTTTCCGGTCCAGGGAAGGCATGGTTTGGCAGTTCGGGCTGGACTGTTCCCATGAGGCACAGGGTCAGACTGATTTGCATATAGCCATGTCTTAACTGGGGTGGCAGAGTGGGCTAAAGAATGGTGATGGATTAAACCCAGATCTTTTGACTGGGTGTGAGTGTTTGATTGGTTCAGATGCTCCGTCTATTACCACCCCCTTTTGTACCGCTTTTGGCCGCCATAATGAAATGAAATGAAATGAAAATAAAATGTATAAAGCGCTGCAGTTGCCCTCAGGCGTCCAGGCGCTGTGACTAAACAAAAATGCCCTCAGATGAACAAGAAGTTTCTGGTTACTGAAAGAAAAAGGTTTTAAGCTGTTTCCGGCAACTGGTTAACTTGGAGTTGCCTCTCATGTGCAGAGGGAGGGTGTTCCACAATCTTGACACATTATAGGAGAAGAAACATCCTCCTGCTCTGGCTCTAAAGATTCTAGGAATCTTGGCCAGTGATGCAGACGAGGATCGAAGCACCTTGTTGGGCAGGTAAGGGGAAATCAAGGAACAGTTGATTTCTGGGCCCATTTTCCGAAGAGCCTGGTGAGCAATGCACAGAGCTTTAAACTTAACTCTGTCCCTGAGAGGCAACCAGTGCAGCGTTCTTAGGCCAGCTTTTATTGAAGTTCTTCGTGGGACTCCAAGTAGCGCACGGGCAGCACAGTTTTGAGTGCGCTGAAGTTTTTGCAAGGTATAGTCCGGTGCTCCAAGATAAAGGGCATTATTGAAGTCCAGGCGGGATTGGACAAGGCCCTGTATGATTCTCTGTCTGGCCTCAAATTGAAGAAGGGGAAGAATTTTTTTGATCACCCTAAGGAGGCCAAAGCAGGTGGCCGCCACCTTGGTGGCCTGTGTATTGAAGCTCAGTGACTTATCTAGCCATACCCCCAGACTTTTGATGTTATCTCTGGGGGCAGGGGCTGCCCCCATGCTCGCGGGCCATAGCAGCTCCAAAGTAGAGGGGGCCGCCGGACCCAGGAGCATGAGCTCGGTCTTGTCGTCGTTGAGCTTCAGACATGAGCTCATCATCCAACTCCTCACCTCCTCTAGGCACGCCGCTAAATTGGGCGGCGATTGGAGGCCACTCTTCTGCACAAGGGAGACCACCAGCTGGGTGTCGTCCGCATAGGAAATGATGTTAATACCATGCGGATGGACAAACCCAGACAGCGGCCTCATGTATGCATTGAAGAGCGTAGGGCTCAAAGATGAGCCCTGAGGGACTCCACACCCCAAAGGCCTGCTCGATGACACGGAAGTGCCGTCAAAGACCTGGAAGGGTCTATCCGATAGAAAAGACTCGAACCAGACCAGGGCTTCTCCGGACATTCCTAGGTCGGCAAGACGGTTCATCAGAATTTTATGATGTACCGTGTCAAAAGCGGCACTCAGATCGAGGAGGATCACTGCCACTGACCCCCCCCCCCCCCCACCCCCCCGATCCAAGATCCGTCTTGCCTCCTCAGTCACAGACAATAGAGCAGTCTCTGTTCCATGTTTTGGGCGAAAACCTGTCTGGGAAGCATCGAGGAGATGATTTTCCTCGAGAAACTTCGTCAGAATGGTATTAACGTGCTTCTCCAGGATCTTAGATGCCCATGGGAGCAGAGAGATTGGGCGGTAATTGCTAGGGTTAGCTGGGTCAAGGGCAGGTTTTTTTAGCAATGCCCGTACCATTGCATGCTTCCATGTCGCAGGTACCATCCCGCTCAAAATGGAGGAGTTCAACAGTTCCATGAGAGTAGGGAGAATGGTCTTGCTAGCCAAACCCAGCGAGCCCGGGGGAGCAGGGTCACACGGTGAGCCAGATTTTATTTGTTGTGCTAGAGACTCCAATGTTTCCAGATTCAACAATGGAAAGGACGGTAGCTTGCTATAACAGGGAGTTACCATATCCAAAGTTGAGTTAGGGCGTTGGGTGGGTGAATCAATAGCTGGATCGGGAAAGGAAAGGTACATTTTATTGACTTTTTGAAAAAAGAAATCAACCAGCTCGTTGCATTTAGAAGGAGAACTACTATTGTCTACAGCGGGCGGAGGGGGTTTTATCAGGGAACTCACTATCCGATAAATTTCCTTCGGCTTAGATTTAGCCATTGTTATTTTGTCATTGTAGTAGGCAGCTTGTAAGGTTGTTATTGCCAGTTTATAGTTCCTGATAGCGTCCCTATAAGTGGCTTTATCAGTAGGATTGTAGGCTATACGCCATTTTCTCTCTAGTCTCTTGCAGGAGCGCTTTTTATCCCTAAGGTCTTCTGTATACCACGGTGCTGATTTGCTCTGCCTCTTTGACCCAGACAGGTGTAAAGGAAGAACCAGATCAAGAGAGGCGGTGATCCAATCGTTGTATTTATTATTATTTGTCGTTGGATCATGGGAGAGTGGAGCTTGTCCAATTATCTACAGAAAGTTTGGACCAATTACGGATTTTCCGAGATGTAAAACAAGATGGAGGGGGTTTACTGGTGGTCCAGGTGAAGGCTATCAGGAAGTGATCCGACCAAGGTAGGCTGCTAATAGTGCCGACTTTAAGTAGGTCGCTATTACTAAAGATCGGGTCTAAAAGTTGACCTTTTTCATGTGTGGAAGAGGGAACTAATTGCTCTAGTTGGATGGCAGCTAAACTAGACACAATCTCTAGTGCCGTGGGGTCCAACAGGTTATCAAAATGAACATTAAAATCTCCAAGTAAAGTGATATTAGAGGGACAGATAACCAATTGGGATGCCACCGACAAAAGGGAGGTGTTAAATTGTCCAATAGGTCCAGGAGGGCAATAGATGAGAATACCGGTGAAACAGGTATTAGGGGAAAACTCGATCGCAAAAGGGAAGCTTTCGCAATCCTCAATTTCCTCCGTCAAACAGCGACAGACATAACTCTCCTTATAAATGATTGCAAGGCCGCCGTCTCTGCCCTGTGGTCGATCAACCCGCGCTATCTGGTAACCCGGGATAATGGCCTGTGCCAGATCCGGCTGAGAATCTTGATTTAGCCAAGTCTCGGTCAAAAAGATCACATCTGGTGTATGTTCATCTAGGAGTAAGGAAATTTCTGAAGAATGCTTCACTAGAGACCTGCAATTGAGCAGAAACATGGAGTAATCCTTTACCTCAGATCTGGCAACAGTAGTGGCGATTAGCTCTGATTTACAATGCGTGCAGCGGCGAGGGATCTCCAGTGGATGCCTAGGGTGGCCACATCTAGATGGAACCGGTGGGCGCTGCCGATGTAGAGAGCTCGAGCTCTATACCCGCCTGTTTCCCACAAAACGACCCGGGGAACATGGCCCCTGGGCCCGGCCGGGCGCGGACGGGTGCAGACGGGCTTGCCTTTGGCGCGCCCGCTGCGCCCACCCGCTGCGCGGACGGACGTTCATGTCCCTATATCCGGTGTGAGGAGGGCGTGAAGCGGCCAGCAGCTGCAGCGCTATCCCTCCCTCACCCAAGATGGCCGAACCTCTTCTCCTCAAGCACCAGGAAATGCAAATGCGCGCTGAGAATCGGGTTCGAGGGGGCAGTGTGACATGCAGGTAGTTTTTAAGTCAACTAACAAGCAGCAGAATACAGTTTATTACACAGATTAAAATTTTTTTTTAAAATAATGCTATCTGATTAAAAGCGATCAAGATCACAAACAGAGCCCCCGGCTTCCGCCTCAGGGGAAAGACATCAGTGTAGTCAGCGCGCAGCGCTATTCACTGAGTTAAATATTCTGGGAGGGCGTGAAGCGGCCAGCAGCTGCAGCGCTACCCCTCCCTCACCCAAGATGGCCAAACCCCTTCTCCTCAAGCACCAGGAAATGCAAATGCGCGCTGAGAATCGGGTTCGAGGGGGCAGTGTGACATGCAGGTAGTTTTTAAGTCAACTAACAAGCAGCAGAATACAATGTATTACACAGATTAAACATTTTTTTTAAAATAATGCTATCTGATTAAAAGCGATCAAGATCACGAACAGAGCCCCCGGCTTCCGCCTCAGGGGAAAGACATCAGTGTAGCAGGGTATGCTCAGACGTGAGTCCCTTGCTCACTTTGCCACTGGATTCAAGCAAGCCGGGCTGAAGACGGCTGCAATGCCAGAAACCGGTCCTCGGAAGCTTGTTTCCGGTCCAGGGAAGGCATGGCTTGGCAGTTCGGGCTGGACTTTTCCCATGAGGCACAGGGTCAGACTGATTTGCATATAGCCATGTCTGAACTGCGGTGGCAGAGTGGGCTAAAGAACGGTGATGGATTAAACCCAGATCTTTTGACTGGGTGTGAGTGTTTGATTGGTTCAGATGCTCCGTCCATTACCACCCCCTTTTGTACCGCTTTTGGCCGCCATAAGTGTGGCAGGGTATGCTCAGACGTGAGTCCCTTGCTCACTTTGCCACTGGATTCAAGGAAGCCGGGCTGAAGACGGCTGCAATGCCAGAAACCGGTCCTCGGAAGCTTGTTTCCGGTCCAGGGAAGGCATGGCTTGGCAGTTCGGGCTGGACTGTTCCCATGAGGCACAGGGTCAGACTGATTTGCATATAGTCATGTCTGAACTGGGGTGGCAGAGTGGGCTAAAGAACGGTGATGGATTAAACCCAGATCTTTTGACTGGGTGTGAGTGTTTGATTGGTTCAGATGCTCCGTCCATTACCACCCCCTTTTGTACCGCTTTTGGCCGCCATAAGTGTGGCAGGGTATGCTCAGACGTGAGTCCCTTGCTCACTTTGCCACTGGATTCAAGGAAGCCGGGCTGAAGACGGCTGCAATGCCAGAAACCGGTCCTCGGAAGCTTGTTTCCGGTCCAGGGAAGGCATGGCTTGGCAGTTCGGGCTGGACTGTTCCCATGAGGCACAGGGTCAGACTGATTTGCATATAGCCATGTCTGAACTGGGGTGGCAGAGTGGGCTAAAGAACGGTGATGGATCAAACCCAGATCTTTTGACTGGGTGTGAGTGTTTGATTGGTTCAGATGCTCCGTCCATTACCACCCCCTTTTGTACCGTTCCTGGCAGCTAAGCCATTTAATGATCTGCCTTTGGATCTACGGATGTGTGCATCGGAAACTCTGTGTAGGAAGCAATTAAAACCCTGGCTGTTTCAACATTCGTATGGAGGACGAAAGTAGTGTCTCTTTTGACGGTCTGGAGGTCAGTGGCATTGTTTAGGATGCTAGCTTGCTCAGTTTTTAGGGATTTGTTGGTGTTCTAGCGTGGGGACACTCCGGTTTGGAGTAACCAGGCGCTTTATAAGCTAAATAATAATAATAATTATCCTTATCATAACTGCAGTCGGACTTCCATTTTGACCTAGAGAAGGTCTGTAGCTTTGTTTCCGTTACAGCGTGCATCTGTTCTGAATTATCCTGATGGTAACTGCAGTGTGACTTTTATACCAACAGTCAAACTTACAAATTATATGAAAAAAACATGGAGCATTTTATTTTACTAATATTAAACATTGTGTGTTATTAATTACATTTTTTTGTTTCCTTTTCTGTTGAAGTTGTTGGGGTTTGTTTTCTGTTTTGCCAGCGGACATGGGCAGAGATGCTGGAGTCATGTATGGTGTGGCTGGAAGTAAATCGCAGTACATATGCACTTTTTAGAGCCAACGATGGTGAGCACCAGCAGGACCCAGGCCAATTAAAGCTGGTATTATTAAAAAATAAGTTAGAGCATTTGTAGTTTCCTTTTCTGTTGACGTTGTTGGGGTTTGTTTTCCGTTTTGTAGCGGATATGAGCAGAGATGCTGGAGTGATGTAAGGTGTGGCTGGAAGAAATCGCAGTGCATATGCACTTGTTTCGGCACCAGCTTGTTAGAGCTAACGATGGTGAGCACCGGCAGGACCAGGACCAATTAAAGCTGGTTCTCTTGGTCCCATTAATACAACTATATCAAATAGTCAAACTTAAAAATGATATTAAAAAACCATGGAGCATTTTATTTTACTAATATTAAACATTGCGTGTTATTAAAAAATAAGGTAGATCATTTATTTTTTCCTTTTCTGTTGACGTTGTTGGGGCTTGTTTTCCGTTTTGCTACCACTGCTCTTTAATACTTTCACCGCTCTTTAATACTTTTTATATACTAAACTCCAATATACGGCACGACCTATTGGCACTGCCAATGCTTGTTTGGGTTGTGACTGGCTCTTGACAGTCTTTAGTTTGCCTATTGAGGAAAAAGCACAATTCTCGACTCATGAGCTAGCCTATTACTTGTTTTGTCATAAGTGATATTAGGGTTTCAAGTGAGGAGCATATGGGGTTGCCGCTCAATCACCGAAAGGGTGGGGTAGATTATTTATAGGTTCCCTGGCCTTGCATGAGTAGCACTCTACTTCCCCTCAGGGTGTTGGCCTTTCTGTGGGTACCATATTAACACTAAGTTATTTGGAAACCTATGCTCTGCTGTGGGGCCCAAGTGTCACACTCCAGCAGGTCCCATTAGCGATGTACATGAATTGTTCCCAGCAGTTAATTTACAGTTATATCGCAGGGGGGCTTCTCGGTTCATTAATCAGGACCCTCCTTATTGATTGCATTTTTGTGTATATGGGAAGATGTGATAGATTTCCCACCTGTTTCCATCAGTCCGCAGGTGCCCCATCTCATCACTGCTTTATACAAGCGAGCTTTGCCTGGTTCTGTCGCTGTGCTTCGGCCCCTGGTTTACTTTGTTTTTTTAATGCCTCATTCCTCTCTTTCATTTGCGCTGTGCAGGGACCCTAACAGACCTCTTGCATTGTGGGGCCGCTGTCTGTTCCTTGATACATGGGCTCTGGAGACAACTTCATGGTAAACCACAACCCATGGGGAACTGTGTGTTATTGCAAGGGGCTGTTCAGCCCTGCATAGCTGCAAGGGTATTGTAGCGTTGTGCTATAAATAATGACAGACACGCTGTATACTATTGGGAGAGCATTTATTCTTGCTGCTGCTCCTGACCACGTCCCTACTCTAACTGCCCCTTTCCTGTCGCCGCTCCTCCTCTTCCTGTAGCCCCGATTAACTCCACCCACCAAAGACTAGACTGCATACACATTATTACATCTCCCCCTTTGTTAACAACATGAAAATAACAAAGTCTGACATGATTATAGTTCTTCAATTAGACGTGTAGGGCGGCAAATAGTTCGTTTGGGCCACAGGAGCACACCTCCATCGTCAGGTCCAGCTTCCGTCTGATTCTCAGGTATCTGTGCTGCAGAGACAGTTTCGGGCCTCTTTGTAGTCAACCGTTCAGTCGCTCTGTTGAGGATATCTTTAACGGCCAGAGTGCACCTTTGAAAATGTGAGACATTCCATGTAATTCTCTTGTTCTCTGACTCATGACGGTTTCCAACAAAGCTTCTGGTTTCTCCATTCATTCTCTTCCGAGCACCCGCGTATAGTTCCACTTACCTTTGTCTTGTCAGGTCGAGGGCAACACTGTCCTCCTGTTCAAAATCATGCGTCCCAGACGGTAAGGCACTATCTGAAATGAGTGTTCTGATTTGGTTCTGGGACTCGTTTACTGCCTCTGTTTGTCTCGCCCACTCCCACTCGCGTTTGGGACTAGTGAACCCTTTGACCATCCAGACATGTGCATGTTTCTCTCTCATCCGACGGCGATCCATCTCTGTCACCACGTTTTGCCTTTCTTGCAGGGTGACAGGATAGCCCTTTCCCACCCGGTGAGTAATGTCCCATATATCTGTTTTCCTGCTGTAAGCCCTTTGAGTCAGCCTCGCTGACCCCATCAGGGGGGACGGTACATTGTTCAACTTTTGGTGTAACGGTGGCTGACATGACATGTTGTCTGGTGGGGTGATGGAATATTCTGAGTCATTGGCATGAGGTATGTTGCTCTGGATGGGGAGGACGTCCTTCGATTTCATTGTGCATTCGGGTGATTGATGCCGTGGGCGTTGTCGGGACCATGATTCCGTTGACCCGAGTGATCATACAGACATGCTTTCTGAATCAGCAGAGTCTTCTTCTGGTTTCCTTTGAGACCATTCCTTTGGAAGTGTCTCGACTGGTAAACATCTTGAGCTGGTGGTCTGTGATGACATGCTCCTGGATCGGAGCTATCGGTGGGACATTTCTCTGGGTACATCTCTTGACGTCTTTCTGTGTTATTGCTGTGAAGAGGTCTTTTACCACTCACACGTTTGCTCCTTTAGTTTGATCCTGGAGCATTTGGTCTCTGCCCCTCTCATATGACATTAATTGTCTCTTCTCAGTTTTGTCCTTATCATGGGTGTCTTGAGTGCACGTGTCTCTCCCTCTTCGATGCCTGAGTGGCTTACCTCGCCTCATGTGGTTTGTGTATTCTTCTCGCTTGTTGGGTGCACTGACGTCAGTGCCACGAGTGTGAGGTGTCCTACTGCTTGACGCCTCCTCAGAGGGGTCCGCGAAGTTTGATAAGCGGTGGGTTGTTCGAGTGTGTTCGTATACCGGTTTCCAGAGATGGCATGACTTGTCCACTCGTCCGTATTTGGTCTTTTTTTATGACCGTTGAATAGACCGTCCTCTGTCTCCTTTGTGTGGTCTGGCTCACTACTTGGTGTTTCTCCAGAATAGTTTGTTGAGTGACCTCTCCAAGTTACATTAGTCAGGCTGTCGTAGTTCCGGATCGTTCCAGTCTTTCTTCGCCATCATCCACTGCCCTTGGTATTGTTGACTCGGGGAACTTCATGTCACTTTGCCTCTCATGGTGTCTTGTCTCTGGTCTGCCTTTGTCCCCTTTCATTCTGGCGGTTTTGATTTCTTGGGCTTTCTTCACTAATACAAGAGATGTCTCCTTTCTCTTGTCTTCCTTTCTTGTCTTAAGGATGATGTCAGGATCATCACTCACCCGATACAGAATTTCAACCAGCCGAAGACGCTCAGCAGTGGGTAAGCTGAGGAGACAGTCAGCTTCCGGTCCTTCAATGACATGTATGTAGGCCGGCACAGATGTGGTTTGGTGCTTGAGCGTGGTTGCAAATTTTCCCAGGCATGGGAGAGGTTTCTTCGACATCCACGTGTACATGTGCCGGGCTCAGGGTGGGTGGCGGCTGCATTTTGTTGTACTCGATTATGGGGATATATTTCAGTGATGCCCCACTGTCCAGTACAAACTTGGTTGCATAGGTTCCCACACATATGTCCAATCTGTGGTATTTCTTCAATTGGTCTGGATCAGCTACCATATTGACATACTCATCAGTGTACAGCGATGCTGAAGATGCTGACCTGGATTCTCTGGATGGAGATCTTCTCATCCATTGTGACTTGCGAGACTCTCTGCTAGAGTGTGAGGAGGCAGAGGATGACTCTGGCCGATCTTGAACTGCCTTTGCATGATGTCGCTTTGTGACGGGGCAAGAGGATCTCGTTGTCTCTTTCGTTCTGTCTTTACGAAACTCCCCACAAACAATTTCAAAGTGATTTTCTCTTCCGCACTTTCGACACTGCTGTCCGAGCGCCGGACAGGCATCTGTGTGTGGAAAGTCATATCCCCACCTGTAACACCTCAGGGGGCGGTCTCGTTTCTTGTCTCCACGGCCAGACTCATGGCGTCTGCGCCCTGCATAGTGTTGCGAGTGGTACTGGCTTGTAAACGGTAAGCTTGTTCCCTCCTCTCAGCACGTCCCGCCTCCATTTTCTTTGCATGCTCCGCTGCTTGATCATATACTCGGGTCATCTCTTCAATTTCGTCTAGGTTGTGACTCTTCCGCAAGAGCCGCCTTCTGAGGGTCTCTGATTGACATCCTTCAATGATTCGCAATCTAATAGCATCGTCCGTAGAAAAATGATCAAATTCACAATAACGAGACAGTCGTCGAAGTCTTGTTAGAAACATACTCATTAGTTCTTCTTTTTCTTGACAAGCTAAATTAAATGTGTACCTTTCATAATCTACGTTTCACTTATGTAGGAATTTTTTATTTAGGGCATCTCGCACCTTGGCATATGGTCCTGTTTCCGTAGTCGGCAGTTCCTTGATTAATTTACTAACTTCTTTTCCAACCAAATTGCGCAGCGCAATTAATTTTTCATCTTCATCAGTGACTTTGGATCCCTTCATAAAATCTTCAAAGTCCTCAAACCACTCTTGCCACCTGAGGCCCATGCCACCTCCAGCTATCAGGGCCAGGGGTTCTGGGGCACGCAAATATGAGACGCCTGCTGTATTTGGCGTGGTTGCCGCTGTACCCGCGACATTTCGGTGTGGTGACGTCGTCCTTTTGATTTATTTCTTTGTCTTGCTTTTATCACTGTCTTAGCCTTTGCTTGTGCTTGTTTTCTTATTTCACCTCTTGAATTTGGTGGTACTTGTTTATTTGATTCACCTCTTGTATTGGCTCGTGCTTGTTGTTGTCGACTCTTGTGTTTGCTTGTGTTCTCATTTTACCTCTTGCATTTGCATGTGCTTGTTTGTCTTTACTGTTGCCAATGGCTATCTTTTGCCTTTGCTTGTGCTTGTTTTCTCATTTCACCTCTTGCATTTACTTGTGCTTGTTTAATTTACTGTTGTCTTTGCTTGTGCTTGCTGCCCAATGTCAAACTGCCTGACTTCAAAATGGCCACCCTATGGTTTTAATAGGGACTGGAGCTCACCGCCTGACTTCAAAATGGCCGCCGCGATGGAAATCTCGTTTCCCACGAGATTTTGGGCTCATTCAGTCTTGGTTCACTTTTAATCAACCGGCACTCACCGGCAGCCGGTCCCGTAGCAGGCAGCACCTTCACATGCTCCAAGGGCACCAGGAGGACAGGTAAGATCGGGGTGGGCTCCCGATCTTCGTTTCTTCGCCGCACTTGACCTCACGCATCTGGGGTGAGCACCCGATCACAAACGCTCGACAGCGTTTCCACAGCGGGGCGTTTCCAGCGCTCGACAGCGCTCTACCGACTGGGCTCCACGCGACTAATTGGTCGCGGAGCGGCGGGCATTTACCGCTGGCCGTTTGACTCTCGGTGGCGGTCTTTGCAGGGCACACGTGTCGCAACGGCGACTTCTTCTCGTGTGCTGGACGTGGTCACTCGTCTTCAGGGGTCCAGGGGTGACAGACTGCACCATCCCACCCTCGTCGCCAGCTGTAGCGCCGTGCTATAAATAATGACAGACACGCTGTATACTATTAGGAGAGCATTTATTCTTGCTGCTGCTCCTGACCACGACCCTACTCTAACTGCCCCTTTCCTGTCGCTGCTCCTCCTCTTCCTGTAGCCCCCCTTAACTCCACCCACCAAAGACTAGACTGCATACACATTATTACAGGTATGTTTCAGCGGTGGCCCCTAGTGCCTTTCAACACTGTCAGATCCGCACTTTCTCCCTCCTCCACTCTGTGGTCCCTCACACTACTGGATCCCCATGCTTGGTCTGTAGTGCTTATATGCTGCCATCCTGTTTCATAGCTCTCTGATCAGTCCAGATTAGCAGGGTTGAGACACCAATCAAATTCGCAGGTTGCCATGTTTGCTCCAATGCGATTTTACAAAATTGCTGCTAGAACAGGATTTTATGGGGGTTTCAGAGCCAATCAGTCTCTTGATTGTATGGTGAGGGCCTTTCCTCATATGCAGAGTATTGTCTGCCTGCTATCTGCGTGGATGCTGCCAGGTTGCCAGGCTGTTATTTCAGGCATCTGGTGACGTCCCTAACAAAGTTCATATTTATGGTTTCGTAGTTTTACCTCTCTCCGTCGGGGAATGACATCACGTTTCTGACAGAGTACCAAACTAAGTGGCGCAAGGGGCTTGTAAATCTGCCCCTCAACACCTTCTAAAATCAAAACTCAGCATCCAAAATATTTTTGGAATGATAATCTTAAATAATTTTTATTACATAATTGATTAATATTATTTTATCCATGAATATATTCAAACAATTTGGAAATAAAATATTGAGTAAAGCATTCTTATATATAATTAAAAAATATATTACTAAACAAATATCTTGAAGTTCTACATCTCTATAACATTCACAAATTACTATTATTAAAAGTTGGAATCGTGTACAAAGTATTATAGAGAAATAAATTAGATTGTCATTTATTAAAAGTGAAAAACAAATGCAAATAATTGATTGCAATGTTTCACAGCATATATTAATTGTTTAATTCTGAAATGCTCAAAACAGCTTACTAGTACCACTCCAAACGTAGCCAATCCAAACTTAGCCACAATGGGAAAAGTGTTGTATTCAAAAGAGATCAGATGTACTATTGCCACCCCAAACCTAGCCACAAAAGTGTAAGGGGACCATGAGGATGGCGGGCGGTTCGCCCCCGCCGGGCCGGCGGTAGCCACCGCCAGCCCAGAGGGTGCGATCAACCCGCCATCCACACCAGAAAGACCCCCCGCCATATTAGGATGGCTGGGGGGGCCGCGGCGGACGGAAAGACCGTCCGCCGCTTTTCCGCCAGTCAACTCGTCTACCTGGCGGAAAACATGTTTAAAATAGTAGCAGTGTCTGCAAGACACTGCCATCCATATTATGATGTGGGCAGAGATCAGCCTTTCCAATGCTCGCAGTCTTTGCTGTTGGGGGCCCCTAGCGGGCCCCCAGGGTGTTTGGGGGGTGGGGGTGCACATGGGGGGTTCCTATAGTACCCCCTGCATTTGCATTCCAAGGTGGCAGGCACGGGGCGGTACCTGTCGTTGTACAAGCAAATGCACAGCATGCATTTTTAACACTACGGCTCATGCTGCTTACAGCACCGCCAGCCGCAATGTTAAAAATGCAGGATGCGCCCGCCAATGTGGCGGGCGCATCCTAATTGGAATGGCGGGAACACCGCGTCATGGGCAGTCGGTCCCGTGCCCAGATGCGGTGTCCGCCCGCAGTCGTAATAGGTCCCTAAGTGCTGGACTCTGAAGAATGTAATTTATTTTTCCTACTCAAAAGTTAGCCACGTTGGGGAAAGTGTTGGCTTCTGGAGGGGTCAGATTCACTACTCGCACTAAGCCATATTGCCATAACTGTTGTATACTAATGCAGTCAGATTTTCAACTCTCACTTCAATCTGAGCCATATTAGGATTAAGTGTTGGACTCTTATGGGACTGATTTACTACCACCTCTAATCTTAGCCACATTTAGGAAAGTGTTGGACTCAGGAGGCAGACCAATTTAGTAGTCCTACCTCAAATGTAGCCACATTGGGGTGGGTGATGGACTCTAATAGGGTGAGCCACGTTAAGACAAAATATAGAGTCAAATAATTAAACTTTTACTATCTCTAAAAAAAACTAAATTAAAAATAATTGTGAAAATATTTATATTCATATCATTTTAAATATATTTCTAAATACAAAATACAATGTAACATAAAAAATAACTCTCATTAAAATGTGAAAGGGTATTACTCCACTAACGTGAAAAAGCTAATTTATACAACATTTTAAATGAACTTTTACTAAATATTTTTCAATATCACTAATTATTAATTAATTAACAAAAAGCAAATTACCACAACAAAAATTCACACTCAAACACCTAACCACAAACCTTTCCAGTAAAAAGAATTATATTTTAATATATAAAAAATGTACTTAATTTTAAACACTGCGGGCTTGATTCAAAAAGGTGAACCTAGACCTGATGTTTGACTTTAGACCAGAAGTTTAAGTTTAGACTTAAAGTCTAACTTTACACCTGAGGTCGAAGCGCCCGGTTCACAAAGTAAAGTTACACCAAAAGTCTAACTTAGACCAAAAGTCCAACTTTACTACTTATCGGCATTCACAAAGGTAAATTACTAATAGTATCTTTACTACAAGTAAACTTACTAACTGTAAAGTTATTAGTAGCAACTAACCTTTGTGAATAAAGAAAAGTAGTAAAGTTAGAATTTTGGTCTAACTTTAACTTTGTGAATCGGGCCCTAAATATAAGAACATTAATTTAAATCCTAAACAATTCATAGAAAATAATTCTAAAGCATAACAACAATCATAAAATAATTATGTATTATAATTAAAAATGATCAAACTAGTAATAATTAAATATTTCTAAGAAATATACTTTTACACATGCACCAAACAAACCCCCTAAAATATCAAATAAGCATGTCATGTTTTGAAACCAATAACTAACCACGTGTTACATACGTACATTTTTTAAATGCAACGTGAAATAAACACAATAAATTAAACAAAAACAGTTTTCAATATATTTAAAAAGCCTTCCGCCTTACTCCCCTGCAAACCCAACAACCCATTCTCAAAAATGATCATAATGTGACAAACTATAAATAAATATAATTAATAATATTTAAAACTATAAACATTAATAAACAAAAAATAAACCAATAAGATTCATTCAAAACATACACTACACTAATAAATGATAAATATGTATCATATACAATGATATTAATCCAAAAATTATTTATAACATAAAAACTGATGTTTTTTCCCACAATATTCTTGGTCTCGCAATATTTCTCCTACAATATTCTTTACAAACAATAATATTAAAATACCATTACAATGATATTAACCCTTGTGTGTGCAGGACTGCTCATTGCCGTCTGCGCACACGGTGGGCATCTGCGTAGGATGGCTCAAAGTCATCCTGGCACCCACCCAGGGTAGAAGTGCTGGCGCTCTCCCCGTGGGCCTCCCCTCTAACCTCCCCACCATGGATGGCAGTGGAAGCGCTTCCGCTATCACCTCAACGCCCCCCTCGAAATCTGATGAAGTCAGCGCGCACAGCTTACTGACATCATTAGAAGCTGCCAGGGACACGCTGGAAGTCCTTTGCCTCCAGTGTGCATTGTAGAAGGACATGAGTTTCACCTCCTGGGGGTGGAGGGAAAGTTCAGGGAGAGCAAAGAGAAATCAGGGGAAAGGAGATTTTCTTTCCCCCCAATGTCTCTTTGCAGTGCATCCTTGCTGCACGATTGCAAGTGGGGCTGCGGTCGTGCAGCAGGAATGCCAACTAAGCCAGCAGTGATGTTTTAGGCGCTTGAGTCCAGATGCATCAAGCAAAAAAACGGTCGCAAACGGGCAGATTCTCAGAATCTGCCTCTTTGCGACCGGTATTTTTGCATTTGGGATGCATCATCCCAAATGCAAAAATCGCAATTAAGGAATCTCTAAATTGAGATTCCTTAAATTGCGATTGCAATTAAGGAATCCCAAATTGAGATTCCTTAAATGCAATGCATCAAACAAAAAAAAATAGCGATTTCGCTAATAAGAGTGGCAAATTACCATGATGATGAACTTCATGGTAATTTGCAAAAACTTTTAAAAACGCACTTTTGTGCATTTTTCAAAGTTTCATGTTGCGCGCACACATGCCCTTAGGGCACGTGTGTGCGCAACATATGTGCAAAGATCAATTTCAGGGGTGCAACAGGGTGTCCTTTGAACACCTCTGCACCCTTGAAATTGCATTCTCAATTTGCGATTCTCTAATTGAGAATTGCAAATTGAGAATGTCTTCGCATTCATTCCTATGGGCCTACGTGCCAATAGGAATGAATGGGGAGGTATTCCTTAATTGCAACTCGCAATTAAGGAATATTAAGAAATCGCAATTTTTTTAGCGATTTCTTGATGCATTGCATTTTGCGATTCCTTATTTTTCACAATTAAGGAATCGCAAAAAGCAATGTTGATGCATGTGCCCCTTGGTTTCTACTTTTGGGGAGAAGCCACTAGCAACCAGTGATGTATTTATTTGGGCATGTTGTGGAGCAGCCCCTTGAGGAAGGGCCAGTTCCCTTTATTGGGGTATGTATTTTGGCCATTTCTGCCCCCGTGGGGGAAGGATGGCCATAGTTTTCGGCCCATCTTCCCCCAAGGGGGGCAGGAAGCTGCTAGACACCAGGGATTTTATTTATTTATTGTTGGGGTGCGGGCCCTTAGGCAAGGGTTACTCCCTTTTATTGGGGCATGTATTTTGGGTGTTTCTAGTGCGGCCTTATTTTTGGCCCATCTGCCCCCAAAGGGGGGCAGAAAACCACTAGACACCAGGGAAAGCTTCTGTGTGTGTGGGTGAACTGGAGTTCGGCTGACAGTCAGAGTGTACTTGGTGTGTGTGGGATAGTGTTTGGCTAGCGGTGTGTATAGACTGGCACCTGCCTGGCAGTGTGTGTAAACTGGTGCTTGTCTGGCTGTGTGCATGCAGTGTCGCTTGGCTGGCGGAGTGCATGGACTGGCCTTGACTGGTGGAGATTGCTATGTCAGTCATTTGGACGTATGAAAGTGATGGGTCCTTGAATGGAGCTGTCTGTTGTAATGTGCTTGGCACATGGCTGGCAGTGTGAACTGTTTTGTGTGGGTCACACATGAAAGGTGTGTGAATGGCCTGTAAAACGGTTGGTGCCTTGTCACATCTTTACAGCTCACGAGGTGCGAGTCATTGGTTATGTTTTTTAACTTTACATTTTTAACAGTATGATTCCTTTTTGCAAAATCTCATGTTCATAAAATTTACATTATGAACCTTACATTACATTAACCCTAGTGCCAAAAACGACCAGTATGTGTGTGCAGTTGAGGAATAGATGGTTTAGCAGTAATATTTGTCATTTCCGTCTTTCTCTGCCAGGGTGTACATTGTTTGTTCTACCAACTCTAGATATTTTTGTAAGCTAGACACCCAGCTGAGTACAGGATGGTGTGCCCGTCATGGATCTCATCAAGTTTTCTTACCCACAATGCCCTGCGAACCTCAAAATGTGACTAAAACCACACATTTTCTTTGCATTTTTGTGCCATATTTTTTCAGAATCAGAAGGAAGCCACACATTTCCTACCACCCAGCGTTCCCCCAGGTCTTCCTATAAAAATGCTACCTCACGTGTGTGGGTGGACGAAGTACCCACGACAGGGAAGGGCCCAACACATATTTTGTACCCATTAAAATTATCGATCACAAAACAACCTCTTTTTTGAAAGGGGGGCACCTGTGTTTTTCATCCTGGGCTCAATGGCCATCCAGGGAAACCTGCCAAACCCGGACATTAATGAAAATTAGACACCCGGGGGAGTCCAGGGAGGTAAGGCTTGCGTGTATCCCCCAATGTTTTCTTCCCCAGAATCCCCTGCAAACCTCAAATTTAGCTAAAAAGTCACATTTTTCTCACATCTCTGTGCAGGAAAGTTGTGGGAATACCTGGCTGGTACCAACTTCCTACCACCCAGCATTGCCTTTGGTCTCCCTATAAAAATGATACCTCACTTCTGTGGGTGGGCCATGTGCCTGCAACAGGGAAGGGACAAAAGTGTGTAGGGATTGCCCTTTTGGATCCACTTTGGTTCCCCCTCACTTTTTCTGTGTTGGTGTAAGTTCAATGAAGCATATATTAATCACGAGGTTTTGTTCTGGCTCCTGAGTCCCTTCTTTAATTTTTCATTTTCTTTTTCCTCTACTGATTTGTTTAAAGCCGGATGTGGTGATTTTATCTTGTAAGGGGACTGGGACAAAAAAGAAACGGACGCAGTTTGTTCTGTTTGTTCAAATTCTGTGGGGGGGGTTGTTGGGAAATTGTGATTTTTGGTATCGTCACTCTAGTGGGAGCTCTTGAAGTATCCATGTCTTTGCCTGAGACCACTCTCTCTTCAGATGATGTATTTGTCCTTCTAGTGAATCTTCTCTGGGCGTAAACCTTTACCCAGGTATATGTTTCATTCAGTTTATAGTCGATAGTATCTTGTTTAAATTTCCTTTATTTTGTTTCCTGAAACTCTTTCCCATAGGTATATAATGTTTTATTGTGTTCATCTAGAAAATTGTTCCAGTTGTCTTTATCCATGCGGTTGGTCAGATCCAGTTTAATACAGCCAATTCCCTCTTCTAAGTGGTGAATTGTTTGTGATAGTTCCTCAATCAATAATAGTATGAAATCCAATGAACACTGGTTCAAAATAGCATACCATTTGTCCATAAAAGCTTGGTAGTGCTGTAACTTATAAAGCATCGGTTTGATGGCCAACCTTAGTCCTTGTGGTTTGCGCTTAACCTTGTGATATTGGATTAACGTTGAAGCGTACTTTGCAGTCAAATTTGAAACTATTGATTATCACGTTGCGTACCAGGTACGATTTGCTGTTATCGCAAGCTAATGGGTGATCGTTACGATTGATGTTTTATTTGAAGATACGAACAGACTCTTTTTATTTAATTTTGGGCACCTGCATGATCTTTGCCTCACATTGTTCAGGGTCGTTATTTCCCATGACATTGTGTGTATTATCTATGATGAATGTTTTTGCTGTCTGAACAATGACTAGCTGGTTAACACAACATTGCAACATGATGTAGCACACTTCATTACAGTTTATACAGAGGATGTTATCAAGCCACTCTGTTCTATAGACTTACGATTGGATGATCATTACTTTTCATTTCATCTTGTTTTAGAGTTGCCCCTGAAGAAGGGATTTGATTAATTTCTAAGTCTGTACTGTCAAATCATTGATATTAAATGTTGAGAGTTGTACACGCCTTGTCCTAGCTACACCCATTAGCTAGGCTCTTGATTCAGTGTTTATACATGCCAGGCAGACACAAGGGGGCACAAATTGGATTAAATAGGAATGCTAAAGCACACATTCTTTTGTTTACTATTCCATTGATGGGAATTTCGTTACTTCGCAGAGTACAATCTTCGAATGTTTTTATTCTTTCTGTCTGAACCTCCTGTATGGTAGCGATAGGAGAGCAGCTACTACCCAGGAGCCCATGCGGCCTGCTATTCAGAATTGGCCACATAATGTAATTTATCAGATCAAAGGAGACGAATCGCTTTTCTTTCTTGCCGGTAAGATGGGGAAGAAGTACTGTTCTTGTTCCTTTGACACCCAGGACAGGTACAGGCATTCTGTAAGATGGCCCAAATTCTTTTTTGTCCACAATCTTTTCTCTGACCAGATACCCGACTTTTGAGACCCAGGCCAGTCTTGTCGGAACTGATTTCACTTCCCCAGTGGGGGTGCATTTTAATTGAACTTTGCTTCTTAGTGCCTAGTATTCATTGAGTTCCTGTTAAACCGCCAAGTGATCATTGATGTCAAATGCTTTTACATATATCACTGTGCTGCCACAATCGAGATTTGGTACCCACATTCTCGTCCCAAACAGGACCTCATTTGGAGTATGGCCTCCTAGGGAATTTCTTGGCATGTTATTCAGTGCTCTCTGGACCCCATATAGGTAATTGACCCAACTGCCACCCGAGCCTAATACACTTGCTGTTAAGGATTGCTTAAGTAACGGTTTTGTCTCTCCACAGTCAAATTTCCCTTGGGATGATACAGAGAGGAGTACCGCAATGCAAAACCCAAACTTCCCATGGCTTCCTTGTAAGTCAGTGAGCTAAACCCGGGGCCACGGTCAGAATGTAATGTGTCAATTGCGTACGTCCCTATGAAGATTCACAAAACCTTTGTAATTGTTCGAGTTTTAGCTGATCGCTGAGGCCAAACTCACAGGAATCTAGAGCATGAATTCACTGCCACGAAGATGAACTTGTAAGCACCATCAGATTGTAAGTGGCCGCAGTGGTCCAAATAGACACAGGCGTCGGTCTGATTTCAGTATTGCTGTTTGCGGTAGACGTGCTACGGTGGAAACCTTCATCTGCTGACAGATGTCGAGCTTAAGGACAAATGCTTTTGTCTGTTTGGTAAGACCTGGTCACCAATAACATTGTTTCAGTAGTGAAACTGTTGCAGTAATACCTGTGTGTGATGAACCCAGACCCTCGTGTACATCTAGAATTAAACCTAATCTGCGATCCATATTTGGTATTACTCTATCCCCAACTCCTGGGATTTGAGCATACGGAAAATTTTGCACATCTAACTTGTAGGAGTACAGGAGTGGAAAAACTTTTGGCACAGCTGAGGTGGTTTTGCATGAAGAAATGACAGCTACCAATATCTGTCAGTCTATCCTCGTGCTAGAACGAGTGATTGCAGCTATGGCAGAGGTTCGCACGGTTGCTTTGGCGTCTTTATCACCCACTGAATTCCCTTCAACGTGCATGCTAACACGTTGATGACTCAGCGTGTGAATCACATAAGCCCGTGGCAAGCCCTTTTTCAGCTCTGCCACTTCTTCCCATAGCAATTTGTACTTTATTGTGCAACCTTTTGAATCTGTGAACCCATTCTGGCACCAGTAGTGAAGCTATTCATTGTAAAACTGGACACAATGAAATCAATGTTACACAATAAGTGTGGGGAATTACTGACGTGTTTTTTAGTGCCAGTATCAGGGCTTTAAGTTCTGCCAACTGTGCTGTGCAATCTCCTAGAGACTGCGTCTGTGCTTTGCTACATCCCTTTACAATACACAGATGTATTGCTGTTTACTTCCCATGGCAGGCACAGCAGATCCGTCAGTGTAAATAATGTATTATTTAATTCAGGAGAGGATATTCTTGTTCATACTGCAAAAATGCTTGTGTTTAGCGTAGACTCAAATTTGTAGTCAACATCTGTTGCAGTGGGAGAATTAGACCATTAAATCCATTGTGGATGCAGTGCTTTTGCATTTGGAACGCTAGCTTTTGTAAAAGCCTCTAAGGCTGGTACTGGAGTTACAACAATTATCCGTTTCCCCTGTGCCAGTTGATGCAAAATGCATTTCAACATTTGTGTACAAGTGTGATTTGTATACAATTGGTACTGTTTCGCCTTCATTAAAATGCAGGTATGATTGCCCCGCAATTTTCATGGATCACCAAATTTGTGGACTTTAGACGTATGTGTAAATGTTTGGAAGCTATCAGTCAGCGTGTAAGGAAAGTGGGATTTTTGTGTGTTCCTGTGTCCAATGTTGAACTGAAAAACCAGGTCTGATTAAGTCATAAAAAGGTTTAACTTTTTCTGCGTAATCTAAAATGTATGTTGTATGTTCAGCCAAAATGTAGTAATCCCAAAATGGATTGTAAGTTTTTCAGAGTCTTTGGAGGTGAAGCAGTGCACATGTTTCCATAACATTAGCTGCTAGGCTCCTTTCACTAGATAACTCATATCCCAAAAATAAGACATTGAGGTGGGCAATTTTTGATTTTTTAAAGTTGAATTTGTAGCCTCAGAGGCGAACCCCAAAATTATGTTGTTCACCCTGGTCAAAGGATCCAATAGTTCATCATCGATTAGACAAATATCATCTACGTAGGACAATGACTCTTCGTCAAAATTTTGAAGCAACTCTGTTACTTTTGCTGAGAACAAACCCGGGCTATCCTTATACCCTTGGGGCAGGCTACAGAATTAACCATGAGAGCCTAGGGCTGAGGAAGAATGCCGCACAATATTTGCTTTCAGGCACTATATTTTAGCAGAAAAATCCATTTGAGATACCTAGTGTGCTTTGTATTTCTTCTACACAATGTTATTTATTAATGCGGCACTGTGTGCATTCTGTACTGCAAATGTCTTCGTACAAGCGTTCAAGTGCCTGTAGTCTGGGCGATTTCCTACCTGGCAGAGGCGTTGCGAGCATTTCATTTTCCTGACCAAAGAGGCAAGCTCGGCTTTCTACCTAGCCGCACCCGCTTCGCGGGTGCCGCGTCGCACGGGAGTGCGAGGAGCATCTGTCACCGGCAGTAGGAGCAGGAAGGCGGAGGCAAGGGTGAGTGGCTTGGCGGGGCTGCGAGCGTGCGGGGACTCCAGTGACCAGGAGTCCCTGCGAGACCACGGACGTAGCATCCGGTCCGCTCTCCCCGCTGGCCCGCCCCCCGCCTCCTTTGCAAGTTTAAAGGCGATTCCTACAAGCACCTGTGGGGCGATTTCCTACCTGGCAGAGGCGTTGCGAGCATTTCATTTTCCTGACCAAAGAGGCAAGCTCGGCTTTCTACCTAGCCGCACCCGCTTCGCGGGTGCCGCGTCGCACGGGAGTGCGAGGAGCATCTGTCACCGGCAGTAGGAGCAGGAAGGCGGAGGCAAGGGTGAGTGGCTTGGCGGGGCTGCGAGCGTGCGGGGACTCCAGTGACCAGGAGTCCCTGCGAGACCACGGACGTAGCATCCGGTCCGCTCTCCCCGCTGGCCCGCCCCCCGCCTCTTACGTCCCCCATATAGCACCACTTCACTCCCGCAGCGCGGGACGCAGCCCGGGACAAGACCGGGCTAAGAGCGGGCCGTTTGAGGCCGTTCGAGGCCGGAGAGGACTGGACTGGCCCACTCTCTTCCGCCCAGTTTACACCATTTTTACTTGGGTTCACCGCTCCGACCTCTCCCATCCTCCAGGAGACTACATCCCGGTCCTTGCCCTTGTTTAGTCATGTGTACCAGGTTGACTCGCAGTAGGGCGGTTAAGGAAGGCACCTCAATTAGTGGGCCTATGGACGACTTCATCACTCGTACTAATTTTGCTATTGATCAGGAAATTTCCAAATTACAGACTCGTGTCTCACTGGAATTGGCAGCCGCAAGAAGACTATCGGAGGTCTTCGCAGTTTCAAAGAAATCCTCATTGGGCCATATTGCTACCGTTGTTACCCCGGAGCGTCCTCCTAATTCCAGCTCCCTAGTTTTGCAGGCAGAAATCCATCAGGTTCCGATTTCGCAAGCTTCATCTCCAGCCCCAGGCCCAGTTGTCAACTCGGGAGATTTAAATCTCCCTGTGCTGCCTTTAAGGCAGTATGCCAGTTTTAATTTTTCTTCTCCGGCATCTTTAACACCACATAATGGCAATCAGGATGCCAGCTCTCATTTTCCTGTTCCAGTAACCTTCAATTCTTCTAGAATTAGTTCTAGTAAGGGTCATTTACCGAAAAGGAAAAGGTCCTTCCGTCATACTTTCTATCGCAAAAAGGCAAGACTTGGGGCGGCTCAGAAACCGAAATCGCCCATTGCTCCAATACTTAAATCACTAGAAAGGGCTAGTCCTGGGTTACAGCCACGTCGAGAGGGGGCCACCGAAGGAATAGATTCTGCCTTTGTCACTACCACATTACAGGATGGGGGCACACATGCTGATGGTCGGGAAGGGAAGGATGGGGAATTTATAGGTATAGTTTGGGAAACACTTAAGAAACTTCTTTCCCCTCTTGCTTTAAGACTCTCTTGTATAGAAAATAGCCTGCTGGAGATGGAAAAAAGCATCATTGCTTTGGCCACTCTTGGTTTGAGAAGTCTTGAAAATCAGGGTTTCGGGGCAGAGGATGCATCATCACAAGCTTCACATTTTCCTCCCCCTGTTCCAGCGCCTGAACGCCCGGTCCCCAAGCCGCGAACCCTGGGTGTGGACCAAATCCCTGCTGTTCTTATACCGAAGGCTCCCACTCGTCCCGTCTCCAAACCTTTGTTAAAACCTGTCATAGGCCCCCCCCCTAGACCTCCGCCCAGTGAGGTTCGCCTCCAACAATCTCGTGGTCCTCCTGCTAAGAATATCTTTAGAGGGGGATACATTGACCTTCCCCCAGAGGCTAATGAATATGTGGTTGTCCTGACGGGCGTTCCCCAGAACGATAACGGCCACCACGAGAACCACTGGTCCTTGAGGAACAAAACTATGCATTGGCTTAATACGAACCGCCCTATTCCCAATGGTCAGAAGAGTAGTGTTCTGATGGTGCGTCGCGTTCCCTGGGTGGGCCCCTCTAAGAAAACCACGGAAGGGGACTGCATAGTGGTGACCTTTGAGGATCCACATACAGCACATTACATCTGCTCTTGCCCCCCTGGCGAAGGATCTCGTGTTGTACCCAGACCCTTGTCCTTCTTCTACCCGCCGCCTCCCAAAAGAACAAGGAAAGACGACTGGTCCGTGGTCCAGCGCCACGCTTGGAGGAGCTACTCTTCCAACCATCAAACTCCCCTTGCGTGCTGGAATGTCTTTCCTACCTCGAATATGTTTGGCAGCCTTGAGGAGGTGGATTGACTTGCAGGGCTATCCACCGATGATGCAGTGGTAAAGGCCTCTTCATCTGAGACTTTAGGGCCTATTGATAGTCTGTATGCTCTGTTCAACTGCAGTCCTATCACTAATCCAACCCTGACTGAAATTAATCATGATCCATCTATAGAAGAGGGATTGTCCAGCCTAATTTCTCCAGAATCCAATGTTGTTGCTCAATTGCTGGTCTCACCCACCATGACCCCCTTGATAGCTACTGAGAAACCTTTATCACTCAAACATCTATCTGACGATGTAGGAGCTCCCACTCACCTTCAGATTAGGCCCCTGCAAAGGTTAACTGAACCGGCTGTAGGTTTGGCCACCTTGGTATGTAGCTCGGATGTTGCTGATAATCCGCCAGGGCTGCTTACCCCAGGCGTTCCCCTAATAAAAATTTTAAGTTGGAACGTGGCAGGCCTTGCCCGTAACTTTGACATTCCCGAGTGGAATGCTTTTTTGGATTCTTACGACATCTGCCTTCTGCAAGAAACCTGGTGCCTTGAACCCAGGCATAGAGTGGGTTACACAACCTTTTTTGTTCCAGCTTCCCAACCTGTGGGCTGTAAAGGTCGCCCGTCCGGCGGCCTTGTAATATGGGTCAGCATTGCACTTGGTTTAAGCGTAACCCAACAGTTTACCCATTCTCCAGATCTTCAGAGGATATCCTTATGCTGTCAAGGGGGAAGGAAGCTAGAGGTTTTCAACCTTTATTTAAGGGGGGCAAGGGGTGGGGCATCATCGCTACTTGCCACTGGACTAAATGATGAACTAATTGCCTGTGGCACTGACTCCTATGTGTTTCTTGGAGGTGATTTTAATTGCTGTTTTGAGCCACTTGCGAGGGAAGACATCCTTGACTCATGGGAGGAGGATACAAGGAGGGGCATCCCTATTCTGTCCCTTGATCCAATCCGAAAATGGACTCAGAGTGCGATAGATATCACCGCACTCTGTATGGAGCACGACCTGAGACCATCTAATGGTCGTTCCAAATCCGATCCTATGGGTGCTCACACCTACAATAGAACGGGATGCACCTCCAGAATAGACTATACCATGCTGAACTATAACCTGTGGCCATTCCTGCAAGACATGGAAGTCATAGCATCCTGTGACAGCGACCATAACCCCCTATCCCTAACCCTCATTTCGCCTTGGTATGCCAGGAAGCCAGATAAAACCGCCCATTTGTGGAAAACATCCCACGAAGTTGTCCCTTCCAATTGTGGAAGGCGGTTGAAATGGGCCAAAGCAGCAATGGACGAGGAAAGGATGGCACAAGCAGGGTCCATAATGGCAGCTGTGGGCCAACGCTACAATGACCTGGGAACCAATACTGCAGCTGTCATAACTCTGTTTACAGAAACTACTACGGCCATAAGCAACTTGTTTTTTATCCCCCACACTGGTGCGAGGCCTCCAGCGATAGGTTCCTCCAAGTCAAGAGACAAGTGGTATACCACTGAATGTCGGGCCGCTAAGGGGGAACTGATTTCTGCATTAAAAACTAAGGACACAGCCAGCATTCGATGGGCAAGGCAATTTTACAAGAAATCGGTGGCAAAAGCTAAGGAGGCACATGATTACAATTTTTGGAGGGAGCTATCTGAGGCGAGCTCCAAGAAAGACTCTAAGGTGTTTTGGGACCTACTGAGAGATAGGAACAAGCCTATCAACCTACAAATCACCTGTAACATCCCTGGTGATGTTTGGTTTGCTCATTTTTCTAGGCTTTATACTGCCTCTCTGGGTGAATCCCAACCAAGGAAGGGTTCCTCGATTAGGCCCCCCCTCACAGCCTTCATTCCACATAATGTTTGTCCCTTTACTACCAAGGAAGTTGAATGGGCGATCAAGAGTATTGTTTCTAATAAAGCTGCAGGTCCAGATGGAATCCCGGGCGATCTGTTGAAGCTGTACCCACTATTATGGAGTAGATTAATCTCTTCGCTTCTGAATGCAGCTGTCTTGGGAGCCCCCTTTCCTGATTCTTGGCGGGGCGCAGAGGTCGTCCCTATTTTTAAGAAAGGCTGTCGGGACGACCCGGCTAACTATCGCCCTATCAGTCTGCTTGACTCAACCCAAAAAGTTGCAGGAAAGGTGGTTTTGGGCAGGATCTTGCAGTGGGTGGAGGAACACCAGGTTTTGTCAGATTTCCAGGCGGGCTTTAGATCTGGGACAGGCACAATTGAGCAGACATTCCGCTTTCTAATGTTATATTGGAAAGTGGTGGTACTGGGAGGAGGCAGTTTGTATTTAGTCTTCATTGACCTGCGAACTGCTTTCGACCTGGTCCCGCGGGCCCAGTTGTGGAAAGTCCTAGACGGGTTGGGAATGCCATCTTACCTATTGGCACTACTCATTAAGTTCCACGAGAGCAACTTTGCCCAGATCAGATGGGGTCTCCAGGGGGAAAAAACATCCCGTATCCCTGTTGATAGGGGCGTCCGTCAGGGTTGTGTGCTGGCCCCCACTCTGTTCTCGCTTTATGTGAACGGAGTGGTGGACCATCTTCTTCAGGAACCATCCGATGCACCCTCCCTGGCTGGTAGGAAGATACCAACGCTTCTATTTGCTGATGATACCCTTCTGGTCTCTAAATCTCCATCGGGCATACAAAAGTTGCTCTCTGGATTCAAGGACTTCTGTGTCACCAGGGGTCTATCTATAAATATAGGTAAGACCAAATTCCTTGTAATCAACCCACCGAGAAAATCTGTTTTTCCCCCTGTCCTGGATTCTGTTCCACTCGATAGAGTCAAAGAGTTCGATTACTTGGGTATACGACTCTGCGACACAATGAGTTGGAAGCCTCACCATCATAAAGTATTCCTGACCCATAAGAGGGTAGCAGGGGCCCTGCTCAAAGAACAACGTGCCTCATCTACCAAACCTATTGGGGCTCTTTTGGATATTTATAGGGCAAGGGTGGTGAGTGCAGCCTTGTATGGCGCAGAACTGTGGGGTGTACAGAGAGCTGACTGTTTAACCTGCCTCGAAAATAACTTCCATAAAGATCTCATGAAGTTACCCCACAGTACCCCTACTCTTCCCCTACTGCTTGATGCAGGCACATATCCTATAAAAGACCAAGCCAGGCTCCGTCCCCTCCTATTGTGGGCAAGGATATGGAACGTCCCTGAACTGTGCAGTTATGCCGACGAATTACGAGATCTCTTATCTTCCCCAAGCTGGCACAAAGTGACCTGGCTCAGGGAGGTTAAGCGGCTCCTTTATGACTTGGGCCTAGGCGATGCCTGGGTTAATAAAACAGCCCCACCTAAGCAATCGCTAAAGAAGGTGTATTGGTTGTGGGTGGCTAATGCTCGTAGGTCTAATACAAATCTTTGCAAATCTGCCGTTCAGTTCCTCTTAATCAAGGAGCTCCCACTTAGAGAACCCTACCTGGACTTGATTCATAACTCTGGAGACAGATCTCTGTACTTCAAATTCAGGGTGGGTGTTTTACCTGTGGGATTGTTTACCTCCACCTGGAAACCTCCACTACAAACCTTACCATTTTGCCCCTTTTGCGCCTCAAAAGTAGAGTCCATTGCCCACTTGCTGTTTGAGTGCCAGGCGTACGTGGCCCCTAGGACGAGATGGCTTAAGCCACTCTGTAGGAGTCTGGGTACCAGATCACACTTGGAAGCCTTACACATCCTTTGTTCTGATGCCCGACCGTTTTTTGCCTGCTGTATGGCAAAATTTCTGGGTTGGGCTTGGCGAATAAGGTCTGCAAGGATGCTACTAATTCATTAGAGTCCTTTTCCAATTATATGAGTTTTATGATATGGATAATTATCATTTCTTAGTATAGCTAGGCTGTTCATTAGGTCTCTTATCTTTTGTATTGCTATATTAACAGTGACGCTCGCTTTTTAATATAAATGTTAAATGTTTTATTAAAATGTATATTGTAATGCAAGCTTTTATGATATGTTTTTATATCGAAATAAAGCAATACAACAATACTAGACAGTATGAATTTCTTTGAAAAAGAAAGTGCACCAGAGAAGAAGTCCATATCCAATATAATTATTCCAAAATCTTCTTTTATTACTTACCAGCAGCCTGTCCCGACGTTGTCCGGGTATGAAATAGAATGTGTGTAATGTGTGTATTTGGCAAGGGCAATTTATTGTAAAATCTCGCAGTAGACAACATTTTTTGTTTCATTAGAATAGGGACGGCAAAGGCCCAGCTGCAGCCCTGGTTGATGTTAGCAGGCGCGTGTAATGTCGTTGAATAAGAGAGTTATCAGCCGTGGGTAAATCCGTTTAATGAGTGAGTTGAGTGACAACGAGTAGGAGAGGCTGCAGTAATTGTCACCGCAGGCATGCTTATTTGCGTGTTCCCCCGCTTGAGGCCCAGATGCAGGCCTGTTTGATGTTAGCAGGCGCGTGTTCCCCCACTTGAGCCCCAGCTGCAGCCGCCCTGGTTGATGTTATCAGGCGTGTGTAATTTGTGTACTGATCCGCCGCCTGAGCCCGGCTAGAGCCCTGGTTGAAGGTAGCAGGCGCGTGTAATTTTGTTGAATGAGAGAGTTCAGTAACTGCGCGCAGGAGAGGCTGCAGTAACGTTACTTACCAGGCCTCCAGGTGAACGCGTTTGTCACGCCCCGAGCAGACGGCCACAGCAGACGATTTTCTGAATAATGTACGACCCACATGGCATGAAGGGCAGAACGTAGCACACCACAGCGTTTCTCACGCCCCCAGCATGCCCCTTAATGCGGCGCAATTGCGTTCACATGGCATGAAGGCTGGACACACGCCCCCAGCGTGCACCTTGATGCTGCGCAGCAACGTAATTGACGCTTGTATTTACGACTCACATGGCATGAAGGGCGGACACGCCCCCAGCGTTTGTCACGCCCCCAGTGTTTGTCACGCCCCCAGCACACGCCCACAGCCCACGATGTGATGGCCGTACCACACACCCCCAGCATTAGTCACACCCCCAGCACAACGCAGACACGCCCACAAGGGACTACTTTGCTGGCACGGTTCTTTTACCTTTTAAATGTATAGAGGAGTTGGCCTAACGGCTAAGGCACTCGACCTCGGACCTGGGGATCTGGGTTCGAGTCTTGGTAACAACGCCAAACATCCTGTGATTCTGGGAAAATCACTTAATCTCCCCGTGCCTAACAAAAATGAATGTGTGTCCTCATGTAAAGTAACTGGTGCTATGTAAAGCGCTCTGATACCTGATTCAGTTCGGGTCAAGTTCGCGGTATATAAAAACTCTGCAAAAAAAATAAAAAATGTGGTGGCCGTCTGCATAGCCTATGTCCTTCTGCTGCAACTGCCCTTTCCAACGATGTATCGGGTGTTGTGATTGGTGCTGTGGTTACTGAGATTACCCGCCTCAAAGGTTTGGGCTCTCTCCTTATAATATTAGTATGGATATATATGTTAAATTCCAGCCAACGTATTTCGTTCCATTAAACAAAGAAACTTCATCAGGGCTCCCAAGTAGTATTGTGAACGAATTATATATATCCTTTTTTATGCAGGAATGTTCTTCTCCTTATGATTAGAGTAATTTCCAGGTCACAATTAATATGTAGGGACCCTATTACATCCCATATTCAGTACCTGTGTCCAGATAGCGAGGATTATGGCATGCGACTTCATTATGGGAAACAAAGAATTATTCATTGAGGAGGTGCAGTTCTCTATTACACCCTGGTATTCAAGTTAATATACGATCTCCCGGACTTGTTTTTTCACATTTTTTTTATTGGGTTCTGTCTCTGTGGAGTTGGAGTAGTTTTTACTGGGATTACATGGTGAGGTGAATCAACATCCCATCCTACATTATTGCAGTATAATGCAGGGGCAAGTGTTAGCGCCAACTCCTGCAGGTATGAATGATTTAAAAGATTCTGGAATGAGGTCAGAGAATGCTGACAAAATTACTATTTCTCCTTCTCCTATCAAATAAACTAACACCCATTGCAGCTTGGTTGAGAATAGAAAAGCCTCCTTGACTAAACCACAGATGGGAGACCGCAATTTAAGGCCCAAGACCAGATCTTCCAATCCCTGATTTAACAGATAATGCTCCTCAGCCAACATACGGCTTTTATGAGCCCTTAAAGCCAAAAACATAATCCAGATCAGGTACCAGAGAGCAGAATACAAAAAAGTTCAGAAGGCAGCACTAAGGAATTGGGAAGATGCCAACTGGAGTGACCTGATTACCGCTGCCAGACTTAATCTGTGTTCTGGAGAATAAGAGCACACGGCAGTAAAATGGGCAAGACCGACACATAGCACTTCTTGGACCCTTGTACTTGGCATAGACATTTTTCTTATTTATTAGCTACGTGCAGTGAGCCTGGTCCAGGCCCTATTGCTCTTACTGAGGGTCTTTATGCTTTACACAAAATTCACCACTTCAGTTTAGTATTGAAGAAAATGCATCACCCATAGCCGCCATTAAGCTAGCAAAGGTGCCTGGCCCAGACTAGATACCAGGAGATCTTTTGAAACATGCCCCAGAAGTTTGGGTTCCATATGTGAACCTTTTAAGGAATGCAACAGCCAGAGGGGCGCCTATTCCAGAATCCTGGATGGGGTCAGAGATAGTTCCCATTTACAAAAAGGGCAGAAGGGATGACCCAGCTAACGTCAAGCCTATAAGCCTGATAGACACCCTTCAAAAATTTCTATGTAAATCAAATTCTGGGTAAATGAAATGACTGGATACTGGAGAATGAGGTACTTACACCCTGCCAGGCTAGATTCAGGCCAAAAATAAGTACAATTGACCAAGTTTTTAGACTCTTATGCCTAGCTCGGAGGTATACCAAGCTGAAACTTAGACACCTATATGTTTCTTTCATCGACTAGAAAGCAGCATTGACTCAATTCCCAGAGATCTCTTAAGGGGAAATTTACGCCAGCAGGCAGTGCCATGGGAGATTTTAAAACAGATAGCAAGGCTCCATATAGGTAACTTCGCCAAGGAACGCTGGGGCACAGGGGGGAGCTTCCAAAGGAGATTCCCATCAGGAGGGGTTTTCGGCAGGGCTGTTTCTTGGTACCAACTCTGTTTTTACTATATGGGAACGACCTGGGCCAGCACTTGCAAAAATGCTCCTATGATTCATCCATGCTTAGAGGGACCCATATGTGTACCCTAATGTTTGCTGATGACACAATCTTACTCTCCCAGACCCCTAGGGGGTTACAAAATGTACTGGACAGCTTCAGCCATTACTGCAGACTGAAGGGCCTAGATATAAATCCCTTCAAGACCAAATATATGGTTGTCCGACCTAAAACAAGTTTAAAAAATAATATAGTCTTAAATCAAGTGCCATTGGAGTGTGTTACTAACTTTGTTTATCTGGGCATCACACTTGATTCAAAATTGTCGTGGAAGCCACAATTAAATAAGCCAGGACAATTGTACTACAAAACTCCATCCTTTTAGTAAGGAAGCAAAAATCTACCGTGTCAAAGGCAATTACTCCGCCTCTGGAGGTCTACAAACTCAGGGCCCAAACTGCTGCCTTCTATGTGAACGGCCTACCATCTTTACAATTGCAAGTCCTTATTACCACAAATTCTCTGATCCTGTTCAAAACCAGACCCCTCCTCCACAGAAAGTGGAGCATCTGCAAACCCTCTCTCCCCTTTACCAAGTGGATTGACTGGATAGCCTGTGTCAAAGGCCTTTTGCAATCCAGGCTCTCATCAGGAGCCTCCTCCTCACCCCAACTCCCCTTCAGGAGGAATTCCATGATTCATCCTGCCCCTACTGTTGTGTAGTTCCTATATATATGGGTTCTGCACGTTTAGACAACATACGCTATAGGATTGGTGTCAGACTGATTCTAGACACCCCTACCGGGTATGTTAGCCTGTTATACTAGCTAGCTCGCTCACAGTGCCACTGGAAACCCCTCTTACCAAGGAGAGAATAGTTTTTGGCAACTATCGAACATGACAACCCTGATCCCTCAGAACAGTGGAAATGGTGTACTCATTTTCTCTTAGTCACTTGTGCTCACTTTGTCTCAAAGAGATACACAGAATCAACGGTTGGGACGATTTCCAATAAGTATTTATGGAGCCAGCGTCATTCTAGTGTAAAATAGGTGTGCTGAAACAAGCATTCGGCAGAAACAGATATAAATGATTATAAATATTACCAAAGTAAAAGGATGGTAGATTTCTACCATTGTGTTAAAACAGAATATAGGCAAGTGTATAAAATACATGACAGTAAACTGCGTACTCCTACGATGTGATCCTAACTAGATGTACCTAAGTGTACCTAGCATGTATGTAAGTGCGTAGCCAAGAATCCCTCTAAGATAAAGTCAACCACATTACCTGAAGTGAGAGACTGTGGGACCCCATCTTGGTCTCGAGATGGACACCCCGCAAGGGATGCCAGACCACTGTGGCTGCGTTTAGGGACCTCAGCGTCTTGCAACAGTGTGTCAGCATGGAAGTCTTTTTCTCCTCTCCTATCTCGGCCAGCTATATGGTGTATATATACCCAAAGTATATATACCCTCTGTGGATATAACTTGCTGTGTCATGTCGGACGAGGATGACGGAAGGAATTACCCTTATACATAGATGGTAGGCCTGCTATAATGCTGTGATTCCAAAAATCCTCATGAATAATGAATGAGGCTTAAGCCTTTCGGGGAAAACCCCATGTCATCTCTGGACATTACTGTAACTAGGTAAAAGGTCAGTACTAAGAACCATTATGTAGTGAAATGGTAGGAGAGAATATAGGTGAAAGGTGAAGTCGCTAACCGAGCCTATATTGGGATACCTACATGAAACATAACACTACAGTGTAGAACTGTATGTACAACCCTCTCACAATCTTCTGCCCTCCCTCCCACCCCTGCATAATGAATTTTTCCATTCTCTTCTGGGCATTTTGGTGTCTTGGAATATTGCAGGGTTAGGGAGCAAACATGCTCAAGGAGACTGGGGGCCTTTATTGAGACAGCCGACATAATCATGTTTTAGGAAAGCTGGGAGAATGATCCCTCCAATAGGAATGGTTTTAGGACATTTTATGTGCCAGCCCATAAGTCAAAATCAGTTAGACCTTCTGGTTGCATTGTCCACTTGGGTAAGGATCTCTCTGGGTTGCAACGTTAGTCAGCTACCCATTGACTCCCCTACCTTGCGCAGTCTTGAGGTTTCATTTGGGAAAAATGTGTAACTAGTCTTTTTTCATGTGTACAGCAGAAGTGTCTCTAAGACTGTAGACTCCCCTGTCCTATACCTTGTGAGCAACCTTCTCGCCTCTAAGATTTACGAGGTCACTGCCAGGATTGTTGTCGGAGATTTTAAGGTGCGCTTTGAACCCTCTGATTACAAAGAAAAAACTGATGATGAAGACCAGTTTTGGAGTCTTTCTCAAATCTCAGGTCCCTGTTTTCCAAAGGTAGCTCTGCAATTGCTGGATCTCTATATGTGTTGCCACCTGAGAGTCTGCAATGGTAGAACCAAATCTGACTTCGAGAGGCGTCCTACTTTTAAAAGGAATTCTTGCCAAAGCTGTATCGATTATTTTCTTATGGATCTTTGATCCTGTGAAAATTTTGTTGATATGGAAGTTCTACGTAGGTCTGAGATTTGTCATTTCTCCTTGCTTCCTACCCTCCGTGGTAATATTGATAAGGTAAGAAAAATCCACTAGGGATACAACCATTTGGAGTGATATTTTGAAAGTGGTGAGCACAGGGAAGCAATCAGCTGTAATTTCACATGGTGCTAAGACAAACAGGATGATTCCTGGATTTCTTATTCTCCCGCAGGACTTGGAGAACCACTTTAAAACTTTAAATAGTCACTTTCCCTCTCTCCCTAACTCCAGGATCCCAGACAAATCTGCCCCCATGCTGGCTACTACATCTTGTTTGTTTTCCATTAAAAGAAATATCTTCCCAAAGTTGAAGGGTTCTTTGTCCTGGCAGAAATTAGCCTAGCCATTAACTTAGAGTAGACCAGAAAGGCACCAGGACTGGATTGAATCCCAGCAGATCTTTTCATTTTTGAACCAGTCATTTGGGCACCCTACCTTACTTGTGATGCTTACGTCATTATGGCAGATGCAGATATACCTACATAATGAAAAGATGTGGAGATCATTACTTTTTTCAGAAAGACTTAAAATGAGACCCAGTGAACTACCAACCAATCAGTCTCATAGATTTGAGCAATTTTCTTTTATAAACTAATACATGATTGGTTACATTTTTGGCTCCAAAACCAGTATGGTAGACCACATTTTCAGGGTCCAGCTATTCAGATGGAAAGAGGTTGATCTAAAAAAAAAGGGCAGCCTCTATGTCACTTTTGTTGACCTCAAGGTGGCATTCAAAATGGCCCCTAGAGGCAAGTTATGGCATACACTCAGAAACCTAGGACACTCTGGTTCTCTTCTTGACATTATCATTCGGCTCCACTGTGATAACTTTGCACAAATCCGCTGGGATTTTAATGGGGAACTCACTAATCCTTTCAGAGTCAACAAGAGGCCGGCAAGGATGTATTTTTTTGCCCCTACATTGTTTTTGTTGTTCATCAATGGTTGTATTGAGTAATGTCTGGGCTGTGACAATGACTCCCCAGTACTCGAGGGAACTAAAACATCAACTTTATTGTTCGCAGACGATACCTTGTTAGTATCTAAAACTCCCAAAGGCCTTGAGACCCTTCTGAAAAAGTTTAATTAATTTTGCCTGGACCATGGCCTAGTAATCAACTCAAGTAAAGCAAAGTTCTTGGCCATTCAACCCACAGAGTATTTAGAGGAGCACTATTCCCATAAGGGGAGGAGCAAGAGTGCTTGATTTTGATTACCTTGGCATACATTTATCTAGTGCCAATACCAGGGTTAACCAGGTTACTAAAAGCATACTCATACTTAACCACAGGGCAACCACAATTTTAAAATATGTAAATAAAACTTCCCTTCATCCAATCTCCCCTATTCTTGAAGTTTGAAAGACCCAACCCACGCAGCGAAACCACAGATATCAATCCGTCCCAAGACCTCTGCGACAAGCTTTAAACCTTCTTCCACCACAAGATCAAAAACCTCTACGACAACTTAATCGACCATCCACCAGACGCCATAGCCGCCCCCAGAGACACCAACCAGCCAACCATCCCCAACTGGACACCGATCATGACCGAAGAGAACACCTCGACCATGAAAGGCATCCACTATGGGCCCCACCGACCCCTGCCCTCCCCACATCTAGCAAAGAGCTGTGGCCGCCATCGCACCCATATTACAACGCACCATCAACACCACCATCAAAATAGGCACCTTCCCAGATGACTGGAAGCCCGCAGAAGTCAGACCCCTGCACTAGAAGCCCACAGCCGACCCCACCGACTTCAAGAACTGCCGGCCCATCTCGCTCCTCCCCTTCACAGCCAAAGCTGCAGAGAAAACGGTCAACAGGGAACTGACATGATTCATCGAAGGCAACGCCCTCCTAGAACCTTCCTAATCCGGATTCAGAAGCAACCACAGCACCGAGACCGCCCAACTCACTGCCAAATACGACATCCGCACCCTCCTGGACCAAAGCCACTCCACAGCCCACATCCTACTTGACCTCTCAGTGGTCTTCACCAAGTCTCCCACCACACACTAGTCGCCAGACTACACAACGCCGGCATACAAGGAACAGCTGTGGACTGGCTCCAATCATTCCTCACGGGACGAAGCCAAAGGATCAGAATACCTCCCTTCCTCTCCAAGCCCATGAAAATTACCTGCGGAGTCCCACAGGGGGTCCTCACTGAGCCCGACGCTTTTCAACATCTACATGGCCCTCCTCGCAGCCATCGTGCAACAACATGGCCTCTACATCGTATCCTACGTGGACGACACCCAGCTCATCCTCTCCCTCACCAAAGACCCCACCACCTCCAATTTCAACTTCCAGAAAGGAATGCAGGACGTCGCAGTCTGGATGACAAACAGCTGCATGAAGCTCAACGCCGAAAAGACAGAAGTCCTCGCCCTTGGAACAACCCCGTCCGCATGTGACAACACCTGGTGGCCGACTGCCCTTGGACCACGTCAAAAACCGCAGTATCGTACTCGACGCATCACTCACCATTACCCGACAGGTCAACGCCGTCACCTCCAGCTGTTTCTACACCCTCTGCATCCTCCGCAAGACTTTCAAATGGATCCCCCCGAGTCAAGGAAGACAGTCACCCACGCACTCATCAGCAGCAGACTTGACTACGGAAACGCACTCTATGCTGGCATAAACAAGTCCTTTCTCCGCAAACTACAAAAGATACAGGACACAGCCACCAGACTCGTCCTTGGCATCCCCCAGCACACACACATCAGCCAACAACTATGAAGACTACACTGGCTCCCCGTGGAAAAAAGAATCACCTTCAAAATATTCATCCACGCCTACAAATGCCTACACAACAACGGACCCAAATACGTCAACGACAAAATCAACTTCCACGTACCCAACAGAAACCTCTGATCCTCCACCCTCGCACTGGCCGAAACCCCTCGCATCCGCAGAGCAAGAGCAGGCAGAAGATCCTTCTGTCACATTGCAGCTAAGACCTGGAACAAGCTACTGGCAGACATCAGACGCGTCCCCTCCCTGGAACATCTTTCTTAAGACCCTCAAGACCTGGCTCTTCGGCTAAACATACCTGCAGACCCTCCCCCTCGTTTCCCCCCCACCCCAGCGCCTTGAGACCCTTATGGTTGAGTAGCGCGCTTACAATTGCATGATTGATTGAAGCAAGAGAGAGCTAAACACAGCTGTGGTTGGCGTTAGTCTTACCCATGTGCCTTTAAAATGTGTGTTCATCTGTAGTCTGCCCTGATTAAACATATATAGAGAACAACAGCACAATAGTAAGTTACACAAGCGTTAGAAATTGGGTTTCTGGTTGGCAGAGGTATGCACCCTGTCCAAGCATGAACAACAATCCTAGTTAGGGTGAGTGCGATACACACCCTAAATTAACCTGTGCTCACCCCCTGGTAGCTTGGCACAGAGTAGTAGGGCTTAATTTAGGAGGCAATGTGTAAAGTATTTGTGCAGCACTTCAAACAGTAAAACATTGAAAACACCACACCTGGTTAGAAAATTCTAACCTACTTTTATGAACAAAACAAGACCAAAGGGACAAAAATCCAATAAGTAGAACTGGAGTCATGAATTTTCAAAGAATATCTGGCAATATAGTGCTTAAAAAAAGAGAGAAACCGGGGCTCTCCGGTCGCACTTAAGTGGAACAAAATCAAACGTTTAGGCCAACCACAATGGAGCACGGGCAGGCTACAGGGTCCAGACTTGAACCACTTCAAAGTACTTTAGATACATCATCGGCTATGGTGCACGGCGCAAAGAGGCGATGCGTTGACATTGAGCCGCCGTCTGTAGGCTTTGCATCGTCACTGTGCTGCGTAAATCGAGGATGCGTCCAGAATGGAGGTGATGCACTGCACAGCCAGTGAAGCGATGTACTGGATCCTTGTAATGTGTCACTATCGAAGGAGATGAGCCCGTTCCGAGTGGCACAACCTCCTCGATGCGTGGATTGTGTATGTTGCAGCAATTTATACCCACTTCCAAGGGCACAGGACTGGGTTGGCACCATATGGCAGGGCAAGACTCTCAGATGGCAGGTGTTGTTGAATAGTTGGAAGTATTTTGTGTCCCTGAGACTTCAAACAGAAGGCAAGCCCTTGGAGTCAACCTGGGTTCAAGTGGTGCAGGTCCAGTCCTTATCACCGAGGCAAGGAGGTAGCAGGAAGGTAAGCACTGAAGAAAAGCAGGTTTCTTCCAGAGAAGCAATCCAGCAGAGTGGCAGTCCTTCAACAGCACAGCAGTCATTCTTCCTGGCAGAGTATCCACAGGTTCAGAAGTGTACTGAGTTGGTAGGGTCCAGTGTTTACACCCAGTGGTGCATTTGCTGTGGGGGGAGACATCAAAGAGGGGCTTTGAAGTGTCCAGAGACCCACCCTATCTGCCCTGGCTCCAGACACACTACAGGGGTTAATCAGTCATTGTGTGGTAACAGGAAAAGGCCTATTCAGGTGTAAGTGGCTGTGTCCAGCTCCTACCTCCCATCCTGCCCAGGATGGCCCATCAGTTACACCTAAGCTCCCTTTGTGTATGGCTGTCTAGAGGGAAGTTGCAAGGCCCAGCTCTCATCCACCCCAGATGTGTAAGAGGGACGAATCTTGCTCCATGCATCTGGGGCATGTTGCAGGCACCGTTGGAAACATGGCATGCAATCGGTTCGGTGTGAGAAAGGCCTTGTGCAGTATTAAAATCTGTATGAATTTGAACCTGGAGTTAAGGGCGACTTTGTTTGGAAATCCAGTATGGCCTTCCACTCCTTGTCCTGGAGGTTCTTCCCCAGATCCCGCTCTCACTTCTCCTGCAGTTGTGTCCATGGTGCCGGCACATGTGTTAATAGGCCGTGGCATAACTGTAGGAAGGTGGCTACCTGACTATGGTTACCCCAGATTTTTTGCCTGTGTTTAGCTGGTTTTTTGACTTAGTTGACCTGGTTCCCTGCTAATCAGGGCCCCAGGCCATCTGCTCTCTCTGTAAAATGGATTCCATGTACCCTAGGTACATACCACAATTGGAAATGGACTCCTTGTCAGCCCCTGTATAATGCACTATAGGTGCCCAGGGCATAGGGGCCACCAAGGCCTACCAGGGGCTGCAGCATATCTTTTGCCACCCCTGGCTGGTTCTTAAATTGACACAACTGGCTGATCACTCAGCTGGGGTAAGGTGGTGTAGTCACCCCTTGCTTAGATATAGTATACCTATATCTAAACCTATATCTGGACACATATAAACCTGTGAGCCACTCCTATGGAAGGCCTCATCAATCCTGGAGGCAGAGTGCGTGGTTTAATGTGAGATGGAGCTCTAGCATGAGCTGAGCCTGTCTGCAGCTGTCGGGAACAACTCCCTAAGCTGTTTCAGGATAACGCCATACCATATACTCTTAAGTGCCTTATATAGCAACTCTGGTTTGGCTTTATCAAAACATGTCGTGTAAGGTGTCATACGATTTGGAATACTATCCCCTCGCCAGTTCTGGCGACGGGGATAGCATTCCACCCCTCTAGAGGGGTAAGACATGTTACTTTACTTAAATGCGGTTAATTTCTAAAAGGACCTTAGATCCACAAAATGGATGCCTCTGCCACAGACAAGAGTCTGACCCCCTGAAGCTGACCGAAACTCAGCCAAATGGGGCCTGGACAAAGGGTTTCCTGTTGCAGGGAGGTGTTACACCCCCTCAGACAGGAGATAGTGGATTGTAGCAGGGAGGTTTGAAAGAAACCAGACACTGCATGGGGAGCACAAGGCTGCCCCTTGCATAATCCGGCCAAACCGGTTCTGGGGCACTCCAGCCCTCGTGCCAGGGCGGCCTGGATCAAAGGAAGGGGGTGTATCCACCCACTTCCTGGGTCCCACCCATAGGAGGGGACCTAGCAGGTAATCCAGCCCCCCAGATTCGAATAAGAGTGGGAGCAGTGCCAAGACACTTTAGATCATCCTGAAATCACCTTTAAACTAAGAAGACAACTGTACTTCGACATTCTGATGAACAGAAGACTGAAGAGCATCTCCCTTGTGGCCTAGGAGGGGCCACCCTGGGAACACAGGCACCACCCAGCACCTCGACGTCTGCTTTGCCGCCGCCTCCCGCCGGAGCCCGAGTGCAGAGCCTGACAAGACCCAGCTTCCCAGACTTCTCCCAGCCCGATCCATAGTTCCTGCAAAGAAGGGACCCGTGGAGGCACCGAGAGACGTGGGAGTGGACATCTTGAAAGACCCCCGAGACGCTGACTGCGCAGCACCCGAGGCACCCTCGACTCTGTGCTTTGGGGTTTGAGAAGCCCCATAATCGAGCAGCATTTGCACCAAAGATCAGCCCTCCAGCATCTCCACGATCTGCGTGGGGCCCTTTTGCTTTGTGCCTCTCGACTCGCCATCCCGGCCGCTTGTCACGTGGCCATCTTGGCGACAAAACCTACAATTTACACTGTGGGTCTGGTTGCTCCAGATCTGCCCTCACTCCTGTAGAAAGGAGTACCTGCTCTGACCTTGCTGGTCCGAGTAATAAGCCTTTTTTACTTTCCCCGTGGCTTGCATTAGCCAAGGCTTGTTTGCTTCAATCGAGTTGCCGACATCGCCATAAGCTAGAACCTTCGAGGGACAGTTAGTGATCGACTCCTGGATGTCCTTGACCTCTTCGTGTCCACGTAGCTGCAGAGAGAAGCAACACCTCATCACCTGTTTGCACCCGACTTTGCCTGGTTCCAATCTGGTTCCACGGTGGTCACTGGTCAGTGACTTTGAACACTGTCCCCTCTGCTTTCAGGTCTTCACCACTTCAGATCCACCCTTGGATCCACCGGACACTTCTCCTTCACATCGCCTGCAGCATCTTCAGCTTCAAGCGCCAAGAACCTGCGTGTCAAAACCCGACGCCACTTCGACCCTGTGCACCCGCTTCCTGTGGGTGAGGTAACTTTGCTCCGCCGGTGTTCCCACACTGGTACACATCTCTAGGGTCTGTGTCTTAAGTTTTGTTTCTCTAGGTTCAGCGGAAGTGTCCTTAAACTCTAACTTTACAACTTTTACGCACCATTTGTTAACATTGGTGCATGCGTGGGCTTTCCGCACTGCTCCCGAATCCCGTGGGCCGTTCCCGACTTCAGCATTGCTTGTCCCGACTGCTCCCAGCAATTCCCTAGGCCCTAGGCCTAACCACTGCTCGAGTGGCATCTCTTATACCACTTGTTTAGTATATGGTTTGAGTGGCCCCCCGCCCTCATCCATAATTGTGCAACTTTGTATGTTTAAACTGTGCTTTTGATTTAAAGCTTGTGCCCCTTTATTCATAAAGAATACTGGGGATTGTTTTTAGTAATAAACACATATATTTTTATAATATATACTTGTGTGGTGTCCTTTCATTTGATATTACAGGATTGTATGTGGTAAAACAGCTCGCTTAACACGACCTCTTAAGTTAAGCCTTTAGGCTGCTTAGTCCATGCTACCCCTAGGATAGCTTGTCTAATAAGGTTGACTTACAACCAGACACCATAAGGGATTGTTTGGTCTGATAATAGGTGGTTCCAGAATTGGAAACATCACCTATCAGGCCAACTTCTCACAATAACCACCTAATCAGGTGCCTGCCATTGCTCATTAAGTATACTGAGTGGACAAATTTGTGCATGGTGGGTTCAAGGCTGTCTGGGGCTCAATGTGACATAATGTAACATACAATATTTGCATGGGTAAGAAACAGTGGGGCAGATTTATGTCAGACTTGCGCCACGTTTACGCCGCCGTTGCGTTACGCAACGGCGCGGAAACGTGGCGCATCCCTGCGACCTATTTACAATGTGACGCATTTAGGCAGATGCGTCACATTGTAAAGCCCTGCGCCACATGAAACCTGCGTCAGGTTTCATGTGGGCGTTCTGTCGCAGGGTGGGCGTTCCCTCGTAGGAAAGCCTCGTAAAACTTACGCAGTGAAATCTATAAGATTTCACTGAGTCAGTTTTACGACGCTGCTGGGTCAAATCCTTACGCCTGCTTGAAGCAGGTGTAAGGAGTGACGCACCACGTTATATATGGGTGGCCTCTGTACATTGCAGGAGTTGCGTCGCACTTGCGACGCTACTCCAGCAATGCGCCGCCCGTACACCACAAGATGCATCACGCATCTGCCCTTCCTTGCACCATGGTGCGCCGCATTGTAAATGCGGCGCATCTGTGGTGCCGCAAGGAGGGAATTGCGTGACGCATCAGTTCTGGCGCATCCCTGCTGATTTGCAGAGATGCGCCAGAACTCATAAATCTGCCCCAGTGAGTCCGGCAGGCCATGTTCGTGTATAAAGTCAGCATGATTCAACAGCATACCATCCCCATACAGCACCCAGATCGTTGTTACATCTGACTCTTCCCATGTACGTAGTCTGTGCTGTGTCAGCGTGCATATTAGAGAAGGAAAGTCTCCTAATGGGGAGTGATTCGGTTATGGCTTGTGTAGGTTGGAATCAAAAATATATACTGCAAGGGGGTACCTACCAGACTATGGATTAAATTTATTTGAAATGTGGAGGGCTGCTTACATCCCTCTACTTTGCTTAAATTAATAAGTTCTCTTATATAATATTTTGTTTTTGAAAAAGTTACCATTTCCCGTCTAATTTTCAATTCACACCCAACTGTCATTGTAAAAAAAAAGAATACTCCTAAGCCGGGTATTTCTCTCCATCAAGTGTTTATATTGTAGATTTCATCACATGTTTCTTCAAACATCAATGATACCGTGCAGTTCAGTATAATATTTCAATTGACAGAACATTCATATGTTGACAAAGAATTCATACTTACAAGTAACGTAATGACACAAAAACATGGTGAACATAACGACATAGAATAAAACAGCGATTAACACATGGAAAGTGCAATTATATTCATATAGTTAACATTTCCTGGGCAATGAGGTATGTCTTCCTACATTGCACACAACCTGTGGTGCATTCTAAATCCTTATATTTCAGTTTAATATTCAAGTGTACAACGTAAATTTTGGGGCCTAATACCCTTGAGTCCTCCTATGGTTTCACTGTGTGGTCCTGTAGAGACCAGAGTGTGAGTAAAGAGATTTTTGTGTAAGCCATCTTAATTGTACTTTAGCTGGTGGTGCCTTGTATGCTCCAATCATTTATTCAAGACTACGCTTGGCCTCTGTTGTAAATGCGCCGACGCGTTTCAACCTTCTGGGTTGGACCTACACATGTATTTGGGGGAAGGTCTTCTTCAGGGTGATGTGTGGTCTTGTAGGACACTGTTAAATGTATTAAGGGACTGGGTTAGTGAGATGCATTACTAGTTTTGGGTAAAGTACTGGTACTGTTTGTGTGTTTTTGTAACATACCTGGGTGAATTTTCATGGGCATTCGTGTTTCTTATATCAAGAATAGGAACCAGCATGGATCTGAACCTTCCATGAGTTTATGGGGGCATGACACCTCAATTCTCTTTATTTAAATGCCTTGGGGTTACAGGGAAGGAGATATTGGCTACATAGTTCACTAGAGCAATTCATTATTGCTTTATATTATGGTGTGTTTTATTGTGAACATGTTAGAATTGGGGGTCTCTGGTTGGCGCAAGTAGGTACTTGTGACAAGCAGGGACCCTCTCCTCTAAGTCAGGGCAAAGGATGACCCTTCAGAATTACCCTTGCTCACCCTCTAGGTGCGTGGCGTGAGCAGCCAAGGCGATTCTCCAGGCGTTAGTCAGTTAAGCATTTGTAGACACACACACAGTAAAACATACCAATCCCCCCACAAATGGACACCAGGCTGTGAGTATATAAAAATACGCTTCTTTATGTAAAATATATATATCTCTTAGGTCAGACTTATCACAAGATCAAATAACGTTTCTGGGGTGCCCACAGGTTGTAAATAGGCAAGCTTCTCTTTCAAATGTTCTACCAACAGTTCTTTGTTGTAGGTTAAATTGCACTTTCAGTCTTTAAAGCGGATGTTTCTGTTAAAATTCCCTCTTGGCAAGTTTCTCTGTCCCAAGTTACTTTGTTCTCGCTTCCGGGGCCGGTTCCAGGGACCTCAGGCCAGTCTTGGGCCCTCTGTGCGCTTCGCAGCGCTTCTGTGCACTCTACACGGGAGAAATCACGGCACCCTGCCAAGTCTCACGCTTCCCGCGTGAGGCGCGATCGGCCCGGTCCGGGCCTCGTGGAGCGGATGGCCCCCCTGGTCTACGGGACCCACACGGGGGGGGGACACCGACCTCAGAGCTGTCCAGGAGGAGGGAAGGCCCAAGGACCCAGCGCAGCCCCAGTCACTCGGGCAGGGGCTCAGATTGCAGCCTGCGGGACCCGACAGCTAAAGGATTCCAGCGGGAGGGGCTGGAGCGCTCTTCTCAGCGCGGAGCTGCAGGCAGGCACACAGAGCGGTGCGAGTCAGCGGAACAGGGGCGGCTCGCACCACAGCGGGTCTTTAGGCCGGGGGGCGCTTGTGAACAGGGCAGTGGGCAGAAAACAAAGGGGGTCAAGTAACGTTGCAGGCCACGAGCCCGATGACAGTCTCAGTGGCGGCTTTTCTCCGGTGACAGATGCGAGGTGCCCAGCGGCTCAGGCAGAGCGAGGCTGGCACCCGAGGCGTCCGTCCAGCGGAGGTCTGTCCCCTGGGTCTGTTTGAGTCCGGCAAAGGATTTCTGGCGGGAGGGTGAGGCACCGCAGCGAGCCTTCCCAGGCGGTCGACACAGCGATCCCCTCAGCGGGGGAAGAGCGGCTCAACGGAGCGGAGCTCTTCCTCGGCGGGGACGAGAGGACACAGTCGGTCACGGCCTGAGGAAAGGGCTGGGGGGCACCACAGCAGCGAGCCTTCCAGGCGGTCAACTCAGCGATCTCCTCAGCGGGGGAAGAGCGGCTCAACGGAGCGGAGCTCTTCCTCGGCGGGGACGAGGAGACACAGTCGGTCACGGCCTCAGGGAGGGGCTGGGGGGCACCAAAGTCACAGCTCCGGCAGTAGTAGATATCCCAGTTAATTACCGGCAGACGAGCAGAGGCAGGTTGAGCCAGATGGTCCTGTGGCTCAGGTCAGGGGGCAAGCTCAGTCAAGCCCTTGGAGAATGTTTAAGCACAAAGCAGCAAAGTCTTTTCTTATCAAGTCTTTTCCTCTCCTTTCTCAGCAAGGCAAGCAGCAGGCCAGTTCTCCCAGCGTCTCTTCTCCTTCTAGTCGGGCAGAGGTCCTTCGTGGTGAAACAGGATTCTAATTTACAAGGAGCAGGGCTCCTACTTTTATACACAGTTTCTTTTGTTCTCACTGGCCAGGGGGGCCTCTGCATAACTGCTTCAGTCTCTGAGTACTTGTTGTGGGTACTTATGACTTCTGTATTCAGTGTGAGGGCAGGCACATCAGCCGCTCCCCAGGGGGGCGGAGCCGGCATTGAGAGGGCAGGAGTGGCCTGAGTACTTTGTTGACAAGCTTCGGTCCTTCCTGGGCCAGGTGCAGGCTGAGTCATCAGTCGCTCCCCAGGAGGGCGGAGCCAGCATTGTGGTGGCAGAGCACAGCCTGATGCATCATTCAGGGGAAACTCCCACCACCCATTAAGGGGTCCTCCTGCTAATCACTACCTGTCAACTCCCAGCCCTGTCACTCACACACACCAGACAGTCAGATCCACATACAAGCAGAGGCGGGCTGAAAGGGTTAGGCAAGCAAATGCTGACTTTCTAAAAGTAGCATTTGCAAACACAGGATATTAAAATAAACTTTACTAAAAGAAGTATTTTATTATTCTGAGTTCAGGCATACTAAACATGAATTTCTACCATGTTCCCTGAGCCTGCTGGGATTATAGAGTGTAATAATTCCAGCAGCCCATCTGGCCTAGAAGGGAACTGGTAGCCTTACAATAGTGAAAAACGAATTTGGCAGTAGTTCACTATTAGAACATGCCACACACATCAGGGCATGTTCTACCTTACACTTACAATGCACCCTGCCCTCAGGCCTACCATAGGGGTGACTAATATGAAGTTAAGGGAAGGTTTAGGGGCTGGCAAGTGTGTGCACTTGCCCAGCCAGGGTGACAGTACCAGACTGCACGCAGGTTCTGCAATGGCAGACCCTAGACACATTTTAAGGCTGCTTCTGTGGGTGGCGCAACCAGCGCTACAGGCCCACTAGCAGTATTGGCATTCACAAGCCCTGGCACTCCTGGTGCACTTTACTAGGGACTGACAGTAAATCCAATGAACCAATCATGGACATCAATCACATGTATACTTTTCACAGGGAGAGCATATGCACTTTAGCACTGGTCAGCAGTGGTAAAAGTGCCCAGAGTCATTAAACCAACAAAAACAGGTCAGAGAGAGTATTGGAGGAAGGCAAAAAGTTTAGGGATGACCCTGCCAAGAGGCCCAGGTCCAACAGAACATAATCGTCATGCTGGAACTCATCAGCAAATTATCTATTATGAAGGTGCCATTTCATGCGTGTGTTTTATAACTTGTGCGACAACCGAGGCCCAGTGCTGGTGGTACGTACTATACAATGATGTGTAGCACCGCATAAAGGTGTTGTGGGGTTTAGAATAGGAATTGTCCCATGTGTGCATGTTAACAATATCTAATCAACATGATTGGGCCTAGTACCCATATTAAGATTGGCAAATATGATTTATGCCCAGAAATATATGACATTCATGATGCATTGATTAATGTGTGTGTTGATTACAAACAATATTTACCTACATCCCATGTGAAGTCTCTTATTTATGATGTGTTGTGTATTTAACTGACTGAGTGCTGTGCCTTTGCTTTACACATTGCCTCTGTGATAAGCCTGACTTCTCAGTGCCAAGCTACCCAAGCATCCCTTCAGCCAACCAGAAAGGGCCAGTTCCAACACACATCTCGTTCTTTCCTGGTTCCTTAAGGTTAAGCATGCCCAGTTATTTATATGCATATATGCATTGATGCAGTCCTGGCAAATGGATGCACATTAATAGTGCAGCACCCATCCTCCTAGACCTCTCTGCCACCTTCGACACCGTCTGCCACCGCACACTACGCGCACGCCTCCACGCCGCAGGGATCCGAGACAAGGCTCTGGATTGGACCACCTCCTTCCTCGCCAGCAGAACCCAGAGCATCTGCCTCCCCCCATTCCGTTCCAAAGCCTCTGAGATCATCTGCGGCGTACCCCAGGGATCCTCCCTCAGTCCGACGCTGTTCAACATTTACATGGCCCGCTCGCACATGTAGCACAACAGCATGACCTCAACATAATCTCCAACACCGACGACACTCAGCTGATCCTCTCCCTCACCAAGGACTCCATCACCGCCAAAGCCAACCTCCACGAAGGAATGAAGGCCGTCGCCGACTGGATGAAGACCAGCCGTCTGAAGCTGAGCTCGGACAAGACGGAGGTCCTCATCCTCGGCTCCAACCCTTCAGCCTGGGATGACTCCTGGTGGCCGATGGCACTGGGGGCAGCCCCGACACCCACCGACCATGCACGCAACCTGGGAATCGTCCTCGACTCAATGCTCTCAATGACCAAGCAAGTCAACGCCGTCTTCCCCTCCTGCTTCAACACCCTCCGCATGCTCCGCAAGATCTACAGGTGGATCCCGACAGTTACAAGAAAGACAGTCACCCAGACCCTCGTCAGCAGCAGACTCGACTACGGAAACGCCCTCTACGCGGGAGCCCCGATCAAGCTCAAACGACTATAAGGCATCCAAAACGCCTCGGCACGACTGATCCTCGGCATACAACGCCACAGCCACATCACCCCCCACCTGAGAAACCTGCACTGGCTCCACGTCAACAAGAGGATATCCTGCAAGCTCCTCACTCACGCACACAAGGCACTCCACAAGACCGGCCCAGCCTACCTCAACAGACGGCTCTCCTTCTACATACCCAACCGCCAGCTACGCTCCGCCGTCCTCTCACTCGTCACGCATCCGAAGAACAACCACCGGTGGGAGATTCTTCTCCACCTCCCCGTCAAGACATGGAACACCCTCCCACTGAGCCTACGACAGACCCAAGACCTGCTTTTACATTGCACCAGTTTCTTTATTTTGATGGCCAGATGTACGACTAGTTTTTTGCCAGCGCAAACCTGTTTGCGACCCATTTGCGCACGCAAAAACCTACATGGCCATGTACAAACACTATTTTGCGACTCACAAAAAATTGCTACGTGCTATTTGGAAGGGGCGTTTCCTTTCTAATAGCGAGTCTCTAGACATGTATGAATGTTTTGCGACCGCAATTGCGGTTGCAAAACACTCGCAATTCACCGCCCTGGTAATGGAGTCACACATGAGACAATGGGGACCCCTTCCCTTTCGTGACTGGCCCTAAAAATATTTTGTAAGATCAGGCAGTGGACCACTACCTGCCCTACAAAAATTAAAAAATGTAAGAATAACGTTATTTATTTATTTTTTTTAAATGCATCCCGTTTTCCCTTAAGGAAAACAGGCTGCATTTAAAAAAAAAAAAAAGACTGCTTCTTTTTAAAGAAGCCCCAGACAAGGAGGTCTGCTGAGCCCAGCAGGCCACCATCCCTGGGAGGGCTGGCAATTCCCAATGGGGTCGCAAATTGTGAGTGGCTCATTAATATTCATAAGCCTCACATTTAGCGACCCCATTGGGAATCGCAATCAGTGTCTCTGACACTGTTGTACATTGCAAATTGCGACTTGCAATTTGCGACTCACAATTGAACGTAAATTTCCAGTGGCAATTTGGAATGGTCGTACATCTGGCCCTTAGTGAATTATGTAAAAATCACAATAAATGTCTTCTTATGGCATGTTTCTGTGTTCTTGTTTCTCACATGTATGTACTGATATCCAGTCATTATTTCACTCTTTTATGCACTTGTAGATTAATCCTTGTTTATGCGCAAGTTGTGATAACGGTTTCCTGATTTATTCCTCAGATATTTAGTTATATTATTTTTTATGCTTACATTTCTCCTTCCTGAATCGTACACATTTACAGTTTAGGTGTCCCTCTTCCATAGGTGTTGTTAGACCTGTCAGCCCTAGGGTGGTCTTTCCCTATTTTTTTCGCCCTTGGCTCATTTTTCCCACCTTCTTTTTGTTGGCCCTTAGGCCTTCGGGCACCTTTTCATGGCTAATCCATGTTAGGGTGCAGGTGCTCTCTACTACAAACATGGCTGCCACTGGCCCCTGCTACTGCAGCGTGGTCTTTTAGTGTAGCACCCTAGTTGCCAGGAGCTGGCTGGGTCCCCATACATTGTTGCAATGCCAGCCTGCCATCCCCTGTCCATAGATAGAGTGTGGAAGCTCCTGGAACCTTCCAGAAGAAAGGCGAAGCTTATTTTTGCCGCCTTAGAGAGTGGTCACCTGACCTGGGCATACTTAAGCAAGGGAGGGAACTTTTTTTAGTCAGTTGGGGCATCACTGACCTGGGGGATATTTAGGCAGGAGGGCCTAGTCAGGGACTTATGCCACTGGGAGTGACAGGATTTAGGTGCTGCCTCTTAAGCTGAGTGAGGTATCCTAGACTAGCCCCCTGATCTGGCCCAGCGGTAGGGGAACCCAGGGACCATCTTCAGTGACCTGAGGAAACTTATCCAGCCTCCAACTCAAGCCCCCCCTCTTCAAGAAATCGCCTCATAAGGGCGCAGAACCAACTAAGCGCCGAGAAGACTACTTGCCCTTTACACAGAGACTACTGGGGGATCGACCAGGTACTGGACTGTGCTGCCCCTGCCCACTCCCTGCCTTCATCTGGGCCTATCTGGTCCTGCCTGCCTCCCCCTGACTGAATTGCTCTGCTTCCCATCCTGCCTGCATTACTTGCTGACTAGTAAGAAAAGTGCTGTAACTTGTTCCCCTGTCAAGCGCTGTGTCAGAGACTGCCTGCCCTGTCAAGAACTGCTGAGGGTGCCCCCCCTATCCTGCCTGCAACGAGCGCTGTAAAGTGCCCCTCAAGCGCTAGATTGCCCTCACGCTTATGCCCTGTGTGAGCGCTGACTGAAACTGCCCCTGCAGCGCTTTGAAAACCCCTGGCGCTAGACCCATGGAAGAGCGCTGTAATGCCCACCTCAAGCGCTCAACTGACTGGGCTCGTTGGGCGCTGTGCTTTGCCCCCGGGCGGCCCTCAGTGCCAGGAGAGGGCCGCCCTTGCATCGGGAGGAGTGAGGAAGAGAAGGCGCCGTTTTCCGGCATATCCCGGGGCCGCTGTCATCGCCGCAGCCCGGCCGGAGAGTGAGGGATTCCCGCGGCGGCCTCCGGAGCCTGTGGTAGGCCGCCGCGTCTGCGAGAAGGCCGCGCTAGGCCTGAAGGCGAGCTCTCCCTCCTCACGTGACGGGGAGCGCCCCCACCAGAGCCACGCAGCCATTGGCTGCCAAGATCGCGGCCCTTTTACCGAGGCCCGGCACCCGGGGAAGGCCCAGCCAAGCCCGGACTTGCAGCGGAGGGGGTCGGGGAGCACAGGAGCCCCCCTCCGATCTCCCTCTTTACGCTGGGCCTGCCCCTCCACCTGCGCCAGTGTCCCGCATCTGTCGCCTGCACCGCGCTGGGCCGCGGAGGTCCACGGGAGGGCCGAAGACAGCAGGTAACCCCAGGGGAGGAGGGCGAAAGGCCGGTCAAGGCCCGAGTTCGCCCCTCCCCCGGGGAGAACTGAGACTGGGCCTCGATGGCCCCATTGTGCCTCTAATAACTGTGATGTATCGATTAAGTATCTAGGGGACTCGGGGCAGAATACCGGTGCATGCCTGAAGACAGGCTCATTCCAAATTAACTGTGCACACCTGTTTACCTGCCTTATGCCTGCTAATTGAGCTGTGGATTTATACTTTGCACTGAATTTCTTGCAGGGGCGGGCTTCCCTGAGTATCTATGGGGATGTGCTATAATACTGATTGACCTACCCCCTCGCTACTTCAATGAAATGGTTACCTGTATTGAACTGTTTATATTTTACAAGATGAAATGCTCATAGCTGCTTCCTGAAATGCCAGTTCATGGTTCATGAAAGTACCCCCTTTGCCTGCTGAAGAGGTTATTGCAACAGGCTGTGTTATTTGATGATTTGCTACTGTTGCTCACATGATCAAAATGCTTTATTGACGTGTTCTTGGAAATGTTTATGAATTGACTACTTTGATCTGAAGCCTATATAAAAGACATTGCACCCACTTCTTGTCTCAGTGGATGAGTGTGTTGAGTAGCTACTTTACACGTAAGCCCCTGGTTGCTTTCCTGCTCGAGCCAAGCTACCCCCCCAGGGAACTGGCGGTCCCAGTTCTTACATTGTTGGCGAGCGGTGGGATTCAGGACCTGTAGCTACCCAGCACCCTCCAGTAGGACAGAGTGCACTGCAATTAGTTGGACACCTATCGTGCCTACAAGCTTACTCAAGACCCCCCCACTGTCTAGCCTGCAAAGCGTGTAGGGACCTGTGTTGACCCAGCATTGTTGCCTACGTCCTAGTATCTTTCTTTCAGGTTACCTGGGTCCCCACCTGACAAAATGGAGTTCCAGCTGGCTGACCTTGATAAGTACACGGTAGTGCAGTTAAGGGAGTTTTGTCAGGGGATGGGGGTGCCGGTGGGGCAGAGAGCTGTAAAAGAGCTCCACACCGCCTTGAGGGCATGGGTAAGGGCCCACCCAGAGGAGAGAGAGGATGAGGAACAGGAGGGACAGGTCACACAAGGGGAGGCAGACACTCAAGAAGACCCAGGCCTGCTCAACATTGATATGACTGACAATGTGTTGCCAGGAAGACGTTCCGGGGCAGGGAGTAGTGTATCCAGGGGGAGTGTGTCGTCGCAGGAGTACGAGGACAGGAGGGAGGAGAGGCGATTGAAGTGGGAGCTTGCCAAGCTAGAGCACGAGAGGGAGAAAGAAAGGGAAGACAAGAAGCTTGCTTTGGAGAGGGAAAGACTAGCTATGGAGGAAAGGAAATTGGGGCACGAGCTCCAGCTCAAGGAAATGGAGCTGAGAGCATTACAGTTGGGTGCGCCAGGAAGTCCGAATGGTGGCAGCGTACCAGAGGGTCAGCAGGAGCCCAGATTCTGGTTACCTAAGGAGGTGATAGCGAGCTACACCAAGGGGGATGACATTATGAGGTGGTTGGAGGCGTATGAAGTGGCCTTGACTGCCCATGGGGTGCCCAAGAAACATTGGGGAGGTGGCCTGTACCGTTATATACCTCCTGACGTCAGGGACACCCTCCTGTATTTGGATAAGGCAGACCAGTTTAGGTATTCCCCCATGAAAGAGGCACTCATTAAACACTTCGGGCTCAACCCCGAAAGGTATTGCCAGAAGTTCCGTGGCAGCCATAAGCTGTCCACGCAGAATTGGGTGGATTTTTTTGAGTATGCCTGTAAGGCTCTGGATGGTTGGGTGCGTGGCAGCAAGGTGCGTGAATATGAGGGTCTGTACAATCTTTTTTTGAGAGAGCACCTCTTGGATAAGTGTTTTCCGGAGCTGCGCCAACATCTGGTGGACCGCAAGCTGACTGATCCCCGTGAGCTTGCGGAGGAGGCGGATACCTGGGTCAGCACCCGGGTGTCACACAAGGGCCCCGGGGGAGATGGCCCGAAAGGCGGACAGGTCGCCCCCCAGAAGAAAGAGGGTAGAGATAAAAGGACGGAGTTCTCACAAGGCCCACAAACTAGACAGTTTGGGAGAGGAGTAGGTACCCCACCTCAGTCCCGTTCCCCGAAACCCACTTACCCTGACAAGAGTCAGCAGCCAAAAGTGGTCCGGTGCTATGAGTGCGGAGAAGTCGGACACTCCATGGGAGATGCCCAGTGTCGCAAACGACCCCCAGCCCCCACTGGTGGCAAGAGTCCCGGGGTGGCTAGTGTAGCGCTTGGGATGGAGCTGCCCCTAGATAGGGAAGGGGAGTGGACAGGCCTGACCCTGGTTTCACTTGGGGATAGAGAGATGGTCCCAGTGACGCCCTTACCATCGAATACTGCTAAGTACCAGCAGAGGGTGAAGGTCAATGGGGAGGAGGTGGACGCTCTGAGGGACACAGGAGCCAGCATGACCACCGTAGTGAGGCGGCTGGTGTCCCCTGAGCAGGTAGTACCTGATGCGTTCCATCTGGCCGTGTTGGCTGACGGCAGTATGAGCTACTATCCCGTGGCTCAAGTTCCCTTTGAGTGGGGAGGAGTGAAAGGCCCGTTGAGAGTTGCGATCAGCCCTGCCTTGCCTGTGGACTGTCTGCTAGGTAATGACCTGGAACATACCGCCTGGAAGGAAGTGGAGTTTAAGGCCCACACTGAGATGCTGGGGTTACCAGGGTGGACTTGCGTAGTCACGCGGTCCATGGCTGCCCGGCAGGAAGCTCAATCCGGGTTGGAGCCTGAGACAACGGTCCAACCCAATGCCGGTCCAGAGGAGAATGGAGTGGAGGACACGCCCCGTGCGATGGATGGGGAGCCCGCGGAGGTATCCCCGGAGTCCGTGGAGGTGGATGTCGTTCCCGTGGGGGACTTGCCGACCCTTGCCGAGTGGCATGTGGAAGGAGGGCCTACCCGGGAGGAATTATGTCGGGCGCAGAAGGAGTGCCCCACGCTTGAAGGCATGCGGCGACAGGCCTAAGCTCAAGCGGCTGATCAGGAGACCAGCAGTTTTCACGTGTATTGGGAGGATGGCCTCCTGTACAGTGAGCCTAAGGTTCCGGTGCATGGATCCTCGAGGGCCTTAGTGGTCCCCCAATGCTACCGGGCCTTTTTATTGGAACTGGCGCATGAGATATCCTTAGCCAGACACCTGGGCCAGAACAAGACATTTGCAAGGCTAGTCCCACCTTTTTATTGGCCCAGGATGAGAGTTGCCTCTGACACCTACTGCAAGACCTGCAAGACTTGCCAGGCAAGTGGCAAGACGAGGACCAAAGTGAAGGCTCCATTGGAACTGCTCCCGGTGGTCGGGACCCCTTTTGAGCGGGTCGGTATTGACATTAACCCTGGGCGGAGAACTACGCTCCGTTCGCGGAATTTGCGAATTTTCGGCAACTTCGCACTTCGTGGCGAGCGCGAAGCTGTCGACTACTTCGCAATCTACAGCGTAGCGTAGTAGTTTTTCTTCCTCGCGCGCTCAATAGCATTCTCGCATGCGCGGTAATGACTTACCGTGGTTCTGTGTTCGCTTTCTCGCTTTTCTCTCCCGGGCGCGTTCGCTACGATGTTTGGAATCCGGCCGCACAATCCCATGCGACTTTGAGAACGCGATTACGTCATTCGGACGCGCGAACATGTCATTGGGACGCGCGATCCTCCTTGCAGCGCCATGTTGGTAAGATCGCGTTTCCGAACACGCAGAAACTGCAATCTGGCACAGAATATCTCCCGAGCATGTTAAAATCTTCTAAAAAATGTTCATTTAACCCCTCAGATTGTGATTTGGCTGTATTTTTTTGGGCTAGGAGTCCTCTTTTTGTTTCTACTCTTTTTTTCAAGAGAAAGGAAGTGCCCCTGAGTCTCCAACTTCCTGTTCCTGTCCACCAGGCTCCTCCCAGTGCTTTGTCCATGTGGTGTTCACTTTCATTTGGATTTGGAGCTGGAAGGATCACTCTTTGTGTATCTCTGCTGCATCATAGCATTTCATTGGATTTATTGAGGAATTTTGGATTTGAACTTTTCTTTTACAAGTAAGTTTGAGAATTGAGAATTGGTGTACTGTAAATGTTTGTTTGGTTTGGTTTTTTTTTTTATTACAGTTTTCTGTGCTTCTCAATCTTTCTTACAAATTATTATTGAGGGAGGCCTGTACTTTCATGTGGGGCCAAGTTGTATGCGTTTGAAATTTCATCCAGTAGGCCTGGAGGTACCCAAGGGTCCACCCATGTTTCTGTTGTGTCTGTAAAACATCATGGATGGCATTGGATTTAATTGCATACTCTGTTGTAGTGGAATTATTTTTTTTTTTTAGTAAAATTAGGTAACCCTAGTAGTTCATGTAGTTAGTGTAGGCCTGCTTGAGTTCATTTAGTTTCTGTGGGTGGCTTGGCCAGGTGGTGGTGGCCATTTTGTGTTTGTAGCCACTGTGTTTTTGCCATAGGCCTCCAAGCTTGTGGCCTACTCTGCCAGTAGGCCCAAGGGTACTACTAGAGTCCTCATCATGGGTGCATGAAAGTTGTTCAACTGATTTTGGGGTGTTTAAGTTGTAAGTGTAACATCATAGGTCATGGATGGCTTTGGATTGATTAGCAACATGTGTTTTTGGTGTTGAATTGTAGATTTTGGGTGTGTGTTGAATAATATGGCTTTTTCTGCGCACTAGGTAACCCTAGAACTCAGCTCGCGTAGTTTTGGTAACTTTGCACAGTGCTACAACGCGACCTTACAGTTTTTGTCTTCTTCGCGCGCTCAATGTGCGTGCTCGGGCACGCGATAACGACGTTTTGTACAGTTCGCGCTGCCGAACACGCCGAATTTGCATTCTCGCGAGCAATATCTCTCGAGTTGCCTAAAACGTTCCCGAAAATGTAGATGCTGTTCATTTTCCTAAAAGAAACTCCTCAGGTTGTCATTTGCTTGTAGTTTTTGGAGCATGGACCACTTACTGTTTCTGTCCTCTATGTACTTTGTTGTTTGAGGGTGGCCTGACCATGTGGGCGGCTTGGCCGCCATTTTGTCAAGCCAAGCATTGTCCTTTTGCCATAGGAATGTATAGTCTGTCTTCTCTTTCTTTTCATGTTTTTGGGGGTGGCCAGGCCATGTGGGGTCGTCCATTTTGTGTGACCTTCCATCGTGGTTTAGTTTTTTTGCCGCAGTCCTACAAACTTGTGTGATTTTTTCTGCCAGTAGGCCTAGAGTCCCAGAGATATTTAGCAGGATGCTTGATGTAGCGTTGTCCATTTTGTCTGTTGAATTTAACATCATTTAGGGCATGGGTGGCAATGCATTGAATTTTCAAATGTGGTGTTTGGGGTGTAGTTAACTGTTTGGGTGAAAACTCTAAATGCCTTTGTTGTTTGTGTTGATGTGTAACTTTCAAACATTGCAGCCATGGGGATTTTCTTTTTTGCATTAACCTGTGATGTGTAACAGGCATCCTCCTTTTTCTGGCTATAGAGGGTTATTGATAGACCTGATTGAGTTTATTGAAATTGTATGTACTTTCTTGTTGGTGGGCTGACCATGGGGCTGATGCCCATTCCCATTTGGTGAAGCCATGCATTTTGCTTTTCCCATAGGCCTGCTTTGTCTGTTTTTTATTTTTATTCCTTTCTTATTTTTTTATTCCTTTTCTTTTTTTTATTGTGACCGCCTGTCCATGTCGTGGCGGCCATTTCCTGGTACTAGTAGTAGCCTCTGTGTTTTTGCCATAGGCCTCCAAGCTTGTGGCCTACTCTGCCAGTAGGCCCAAGGGTACTACTACAGTCCTCATCATGGGTGCATGAAAGTTGTTCAACTGTTATAGGGGTGTTTAAGTTGTAAGTGTAACATCATGTAGGTCATGGATGGCTTTGGATTAATTAGCAAAATGTGTGTTTGGTGTTGAATTGCAGGTTTTGGGTATGTGTTGAATAATATGGCTTTTTCTGCGCACTAGGTAACCTCAGAATTCAGCTCGCGTAGCTTTGGTAACTTTGCACAGTGCTACAACGCGACCTTACAGTTTTTGTCTTCTTTGCGCGCTCAATGTGCGTGCTCAGGCACGCGATATCGATGTTTTGTACAGTTCGCGCTGCCGAACACGCCGAATTTGCATTCTCGCGAGCAATATCTCTCGAGTTGCCTAAAACGTTCCCGAAAATGTAGATGCTGTTCATTTTGCTAAAAGAAACTCCTCAGGTTGTCATTTGCTTGTAGTTTTTGGAGCATGGACCACTTACTGTTTCTGTCCTCTATGTACTTTGTTGTTTGAGGGTGGCCTGACCATGTGGGCGGCAGGGCGGCCATTTTGTCAAGCCAAGCATTGTCCTTTTGCCATAGGAATGTATTGTCTGTCTTCTCTTTCTTTTCATGTTTTTGGGGGTGGCCACCAGGCCATGTGGGGGCGGCCGTTTTGTGTGACCTTCCATCGTGGTTTAGTTTTTTTGCCGCAGGCCTACAAACTTGTGTGATTTTTTCTGCCAGTAGGCCTAGAGTCCCAGAGATAGTCAGCGGGATGCTTGATGTATCGTTGTCCATTTTGTCTGTTGAATTTACCTTCATTTAGGGCATGGGTGGCAATGCATTGAATTTTCAAATGTGGTGTTTGGGGTGTAAACTGTTTGGGTGAAAACTCTAAATGCCTTTGTTGTTTGTGTTGTTGTGTAACTTTCAAACCTTGTAGCCATGGGGATTTTCTTTTTTGCATTAACCTGTGATGCAGGCATCCTCCTTTTTCTGGCCATATAGGGAGGGATATAGGCCTGCCTGAGTTTATTGTTTTTCTGGCCTTTACCCATGTCCCGGTGATGAGAGTGCCCATGTGGAGCTGTGGTGGTAGTAGTAGTGTGCTGTTTTGTTTTTGACAAATCGGCCTGTGTCTTGCCATTGTTCCTGTTGGCTTACTACTGTTCACATCCCCATTGCTATCTGCTGCAGGTCACTGATGCTGCATCCATCCGAAATGATGCACAAATTAAGGATAAACAAGTTGCACTTCCACTACATTTGCATTTTAGTTCTTTGCTATTCTTACTCTTACTGGTTGTACTAATACTTCTAGTAGTAATTAAAATTAAAGCTAAACAAAATCCACATTTGACAGATTTTGTTCTGCCTTCTTTGCTTGTAGGTGCACAAAAGACTGAAGAGGAGGTGTCTGTCATCATTCATCGCCTGTTTTACTGTCAGACGGACGTCCTTCTGTACTACGTCACGTGTGGTGTGACTAACCTGACCAGACATCATTCTCAGCAACGTGTGCAACTGAGTGCTGCTGCTGACATCTGAAGAAGATGGGCCCAAAGGAAGCAGGTACCAGGTCCTTCAAGACCAAGAAAGTTGCTGAGAAGAAGGAAGAACAGAAGAAGGAAGTGACACTTAAGTCTGGTGTTGACCTGAAAACCTTTTTTGGGCAAAAAAAAAGTACGCCTGCAGCAGCAGTGACTGGGGTCAAAGCTGGGACCAGCACCTCCGCATCAGTGGGCCCAAGCCACCAACCCAGGCCCAAGCAGATGAGTGGGGAAGAGGTAGCCAGGAAGAAGAGGGAGACATTCTATCTGGTAGTGGTACACTAAGTACCCCTGTCCGACTCCCCAGCACTGCAATGGTAGATCCCACATCCTCCGCATCAGCAACATCTCTGTGGCACCAGAGTAAGAGTAACCCGGAGACACCAAGGAGTATGGGTGCGAAGTCTGCGACACGAATGACAGCATCGGGCACAACTGAAAGAAATACCAAGCAGCGTACCATTGTTAGCATGTTTAGGCAGGAGGGAAAGTACGAGCGCAACCACCCAATAGCACGTTTGTACAATGCTAAGCTTGCTAAAATGTTAGCTCTGGACCTTCTCCCTTTTTCTTTTGTTTGGGTGGGTTTCCTGGAATTTGTGACAACCCTCTGCCCAAAATGGAATGTTCCCAGCCGCTACTATTTTGCCAGAGTTGCTGTTCCAGCACTACACCACGACGTGCTGGAATTGCTTGGAAAAGCCTTGCAGCAGAGTGCTGTGCATAGTATCCACCTGACAACAGACATGTGGACCAGTAGCCAAGCCACTGATTACATGTGCATCACTGCACACTGGATCGCTTTTACAGGTGTTAGAGACAAGATATCTACAGGCATTGACACTATTGAGATTTTTAATGATACTCGCAGACATGCTACTGTAGCCATGTTTGCTATGGAGACATCGCATACTGCTGCAAACATTTTGGATGAGTTCAACAGCAAGGTCTTTGAATGGCTGCGACCAAGAGGCCACAACATTGGTTTTGTTTCCACCGACAATGGCAGTAATGTAGTTAAAACCATGGAAGATGGTGGCTATTTCAGGGTCCCGTGTTTGGCACACTGCATTAACATTGTGGTTCAAGACTTTCTGAAAAATGAAAGCAAAGTCAGCAACTTACTGACCATTTGCAGAAGAATCTGCACGCATTTCAATCATTCTTTTAAAGCCCGGAAGCAGCTACGGGTCATTCAACGTGAGTATAAAATGCCAGTGAAAGCACTCATCCAGGAGGTACCAACACGTTGGAACTCTACTTATTACATGCTTGATCGGCTGTTTGAGCAGAACATACCACTTAATGCTTATGTCATGACAATGTCAAGAAGATCAGGGCAGGATCCAACTGTTATTAAAGCCATGACAGTTGAGATGTCGCAATGGGACCTCATTAAATGCCTGACAGAGATGCTACTTCCTTTTGAGGTCTTCACACGTGCAGTCAGCAGGGAGGACTGTACTATGGGTCAAGCTATCCCATTGTTGTACATGCTAGAGCAAGAGCTGAAGGAGGTGTCTGAAACATACAAATGTGTTGAAGGAAAACTTGAAGCATGTAATTTGGCGAAGTCCTTAGCCAGCTGCTTATCTGAGAATACAAGGATTCAAAATAAGATTGTGTCACATCAACATTACATTACTGCCACAATTTTGGATCCACGGTACAAATTATTTGTGAACAGTATTGCAGTAATTCCTTTTTCAGAAGGGGATGTTTCCAAGTACAAAACTGTAATAGCCAAGGAAGCCACTGATTTTGAAAACAAACGGCTCTCAATTAGAGGCCTGCCAGTGCCAGCCCAGTACAGTGCAAGTACTACTGAGCATCCTACAGAGTCAAGTTCTTCTTCACAGCATGCGAGCAGTGTGTTTCGTTCCCAGCAGTCACCAACACAAACAATAACAACAACGGCACCAACAGGATCTGAGTCATCAGACACAAGCAAAAAAATAGCTGCTTGGTTTCTACAGAAAGGGATGGGTAAGCCCGTTGCTGTCGCAAAGCAAAAAGAGGACGAGCAAACCCGAGCACCAATGAACATTGAGCGGTTGGTCCAGGCCTATCTGGATGACACAACAGAGGTGTTCATGGAGCAAAGCCCATTGGTGTATTGGTATAGGACAAGAAAGCAATGGCCACTGCTCAGCAGGCTGGCGATAAAGTATATAGCTTGCTCTGTTGCAAGTGTCTCTTCTGAGCGTGTTTTCAGTGCTGCTGGTGCCATTGTGACTGTGAAAAGGACCGGTCTCTCGCCCAAAAGCGTGGAGAGGTTAACCATGATCAAAATGAATCAGCACTTCATACCACCAGACTACAAAGTACGTGAATCAGAGCTGGAAGAGGAGAGCGAGTCGGAAGAAATAACTAGTGGGTTACAGGACCTACTTCTGTCAGAAGAACCACCAGGGTTTTGATGACGAGCTCCTCTTCCCTGACAACTAGGCTTTGAAATTGTTACATTCTCCCTTCCTTTATTTCTCCCTTCCTTATTTGTGTGTATCTGTCTTTCTGACTCAAACTTCAAAACCAACACCATCTTCCTTTCTCTTTTAATTACCTATTGGAGTTGCACATCTGAGCATTTACTGTGCATTCCACTCATCAGAGTCCTGCTCCATCTTCCTGACTCACCCTAAATACATTTCCATCTTGCCATACTCGTCATCACTTTCAGAAGACTCTGCTGCATCTGTGTTCTGACAGCCACAAAGAAGAGAAAGACAGGTATATGAAATAAATGATGCCATACATTGCATTGGCTGCTTGCTGACTCAGAGCAAATGTGCATGAAGTAGAAATATACTAGTAGTTTAATATAATAACAAAGTACTTGTGTCTCAAGTGATGGTCAATGTTTCCATGTTGTTTAATAATATGTATTCAATTGTACTCCTACTACTGCAGGTGCAGTCTGGACTTAATCGTAGTCACTCACTACAGACTGAGTTACTGTTGGTGGTCTGTTGGAGAACACGTACACGTGCCACACCGGATGATGATGATGATGACCACCATACCATCTTTGCACGCTGTCAGTCAGTTTGATCAGAGATGATTGATGGAATATGTTCAGGAAGTGGAATACAAGGTAAACACACAACCAATCAACAAGAACCACAGCAGACCTAGGCTACATGTGTGTGCAGTGGTGGAATAGAATAGTGGTATGATTGACTGACATTGGCGCATTGATTTAATCACTTGTTTTGGAAAACGCTAGGTTGATATATATGCCTTTTGTCTGAAACTGTGAAATATGTAGGTAAATGGAGTTTGGGCCACAGACTCACGGCCCGGTGTTGTGGTGTGGCCCTGTAACTGTTCTGTGCTGGCTCCTATCTTGTTGTTCTTTTCAATGACTGCTGTGCAACTAGAGGTGTAGAGTTAATCAATGTATCCAAGCAGCCTCAGTCTGAAAATCTTCTCGCTCACGGGTCTTGTCTTTTTTGCACTACACCGTAATTGATTTTTATGTTTTCATTCAGTTAACATATTTTGTAATACCCCATTTCTTCTTTCATCAACACTTACAGGCCGGCCTTTCACCCAGCGCTATTATATGTGGAGCAACAACTCACACTTACCTTACCAATCCTCCTCATCATCATCCAGCCAGAGGCGTTCAAGAATGATATAATCAGTCACAGTGTCCATGGCAGGGAGGACAAAGATGAATGACGAGATACAACTACACATTTGGCCCTGGATAATACATTAACTTTAGTATCATTTTCATATTTTTCTTTGATTCCTTTTTCCTCTTCATTTATTTTACGCTTGTGTTTGATAATTGATTGTTCACTTAAACTATCTCTTAATTTTCTTTGCAAGCTTTCAGCCCGCTACATCAGGTATTACGGTTTCTCAGAGGGCATACAGCCTAGGCAAAAGTCATATTCATATCATATATAAGAAATACTTCCTTTGAATTGTGTAGTAGTAGTTAAGTAATTACCACTTATTATTAACCATCAAGTTAATAATAAACCTTCATCATGCATCCATTTCGTTTTTCCTACTTTACATTTATTGGGTAGTTGTGGATCAGCAATCATCGTCTTCATTGTTTTTCTTTTGTTGTCTCCATGCGTACTGTTTTTCTTTGTCAAACCTTTCCCCAAACCCCCGTTCCCATCCATTCATCAAACCCTAGCCCTCTTCCCCCGGGCTGTGTGGTTTTATATTGAGGTGTGATGTTACTACATTAAATCTACACCAACAATTGCTCACACGCTTGCTGGGGCAGATGTGGTGAAAGCAACACTAATGAAATCAAATGTCAACGAGGCAGGGCGAGGATCTTCTTCTGCTTGCCCACCCAAGCTCACTTTATGTACTAGTGTACACGGCAATTAATTTCCCAAAGTGACCCAACGAATAAATGTAAATCATTGCTGCCATTGTTTGAATTTCATTTTAGAGCATTTACGTTTACGATTTGCATTGTGTTTTTATGACTCCAACGCAACTACAGTTATCTTCTTGTACTTGGCACAGTCCCCGACACCATTGATTTCTTTGAGTTCGTTTAGCAGTTGCAATATTGTTTGTATTTTTTTGTCAGTATTATGTACTGTAATTTTCTACTTCTCCCACACTCTCTCTCAGGCAAATGACTGTCTCTTTGTTTTTGTTTGCCAATGCTAGTGCCAGTGTCTAGTCTACTAATACCATCACACAACCACGGCATATTCTCCGTTGTCTTGGGAAACCATGCAGCCCTTGCGGTGCCAAACTTTATCATCATCAATCACAGGTAAGAAGAGAAGTTTGCTGGGAGGTATAATGGAGGAGAGGCTGGTAGTACTAACAGGACAAATATAACTGAGTGAGGGGTACCGCATCTATCTGTTTGCATGTTACACATGTGGTCAATTATTAAAGTATTTCAATCAAACACTGGCCGCTGCCCTGCATCTAGAGTAAACCTTGTGACGTACAACAGTAACCCCACCACAAAACAACATCATATGTGTAAGTTGAAAATAAATAACATTTATTCATGTAAAAAAATAAAATATCCTCCTAGTCCTCCTATCCCACCCCTATCCCCACCCTAACCCCAACCAATGTCCAAGTCCAAAGAATGTCCCACAAAAATAACCCCAACACCCAATTCCCACCCACCAACAAAAGTATTAAAAAAGGGGCAAATCAACAGGGTCCATTACAATTGGCGAGCTTTGAGGTGTTTGTCCACTATTATCTTAACGCGCTCCTCTAATTGGTCCTCCAGCTTGGCCACCCGGAGAAGTTGTTGCCGAAATGCACGGCACCTGCATTTACATCCATGCTGTGAGGGGGTGGCAGATGCTAAATGCCGGCGGTGAGCGGCTGCCTGGCTGCGGCGCCGTACTCCTGCAGGTGGGGCCTTGCTGGGGCCAGGCGCATTGGAAGAGGCAGCAGTTGCTGCCGCCGCCTCTTTCTCCTCCTCCTCTGCCTCAGCCACCAGCTGGCGGTACTCCTCCACAATGGCCTGCAGTTTCCTTTGCCGGGCCCTGGCTGCCAACTCCCTCCGTGATGGTTTTTGGGAAGGAGTATGAGTATCTATAAAAAAAGAAATAGAATTGTAACTGAAACTCTTCAAAATTGATTCAACTGTACATTGTGGCATAGTAGCACTACCAAGCGCAGTACATACAATTGGTATAAACTTTTAGTATCTATCTAATCTATCCTCCTGCTTCCCCTGCCTGTAACTTTTGTTGAAGTTTTTTCTGGCATTATACTGGCCCTAGTACTATGGGTGGACTTGAGTACACAGAAGAACACCAGTCTTTTTTGTATCTCCTTTTATTTTTTCAAAGTAAGACTCTGCTTCCAGTGACAGTCTTCACCTATGATAAATACAATACATTTAGGGGGGAACCACCCATTAAAAGTAAATGTCTATCATTCTTTATTATCGGCTTAGCTGGTTTCACTTTCACCAGCAACCACCTATGCGTCCACTCCTTCCTTGCCTTGGGTTTCATTGACACAAACTCCGCTCATGATTCTTGCTATCCACTATATCCATGCACCCATATTGTTTTGCCCAACCAGGCCTGCATTTTCTTTGACCTTCCAGTACTACCCATCCTTCAACAACCCATGCATCGGATTCATATCAGCCACGTGAATGAACCTTCCAAAGTATCCTTCTATGGTAGTTAGTCTTATTATTACATCTCTTTAGTCCTTCCTCCTTCCACCCTAGTTCACTTCTTTCCCTTTTTGTTCAACACATCCCTCAAGGTCATCTGATCTGACTTTTAGTCTTCTCCATAACTTTCACAGCTGAGTTGGAGTCTGATGGAAGAGGCCTTGTTTATTTACTCAACTCACACTGGTAATGCTACAAAGGGTGTCTTCTTCAACCATTGTATATTGTCCAGTACAACTTCAAATTCATACTTTCTTAATAAGTCTCATAGCACAGTGAGGGAAATGTCCCCCTTCCACATAGTAATGCAAATAAGTAATGAATATAACTTACCACCGCCCACCGCTGAAGTTTCCTCCCCCACTGATGCTCCTGCAGGTGCCGCAGCCACTGTCCCCTCCTGGATGGCAATCGCATCGCCGCTGGCCCCGTCGGCACTGTTGGTTGGTAGTGATTGTGCACCTATAAAAGCAAGTACGCCTTTTTAGATGCCTGCACACCTCCCCCTATTTTACTAGTTGTACTTTTTTCACCAGGAAGGAAGGTTGAAAAACAGTTACGTACAACATGAATCGTTGTGTAACTAGTCCAAATTGGGTCCTACTGTACAGCAGTCACATTAGACAGAGTTTAGTTTTAATTTATTAGATGGTCCCTAGGGTCATCTAATCTCTACTCCTTCTCTAGTCTTTGGAAAGTTAGGCAGAGCCATATAACCATTTTAGATCCGGGTCTACTGCTTTGCCCATGTTACCTCGCAGCTTGTTGCACAGTAAGAAAGACACCTTTGAGGCCACATGAGTGTTGCATACAACTAAAGAGGTTGACAAACCAGTATTGTTAGTCCCTTTTGCTTATCCATAATGTTGCACTTTTTGCCATGACTGCTAAAAACTGGCATAGTTGTATTCACTGTCTAACGTGCAACATTTTTCTCATAGGCAGCTGAGAAGAGAAGATTGACTTCTACAAAACAAGGGATTTGCAGAGCTTTCGAAAGATGCATGTGTAACCAGTATACGTTCAACGGTGAGGGGTCTCCCACAATTCACACATTTCTCTATCGTGCACTAGATGTACAAAATGTATAGTATTTAATCTTCTTCATTTTGCATGGTGGAGCAGGATGTTTTTCATGGAAATACTTACAAGTTACAACAATACAAAGCTTGTTATTAAAAAAATAAAGTTTTTGAACTTGCACATAGACTCTGTGGTATATTTTGAGTGTCTGGGGTGTTGTGGACTGAAACGAGTGAGTGAGCGAAAGGGTGTTCTTCTGTTCTGGTCTGGGTTGTGTAATAAAATCATTGGGTATATATATCTAACTTTCTTCGTGTGGGGGTCGTGAGTGGGACAAATGACTATGACCGAGACACTTAGGTAGGTAGACGGTCATTGGATTGTGGGTTCTTCTGACTGAGTTCTGTGACTAGGGTGTAAGGTCCAACCTCCCTATCACCAACCTCAACATCCTATTTTCTTGTGCATAGTTCTGTATGTTTATGTGCAGAGAATAATAACCACAACAACAATAGTAGTAGTATACTAACTGAACAAAAATTAGTAGGCAAACATCTGGTTGTGCATTTTGTTGGGGGGAATTGACAAAGACTGGAGATTACAGAGGACAACGCAAAAGACAGGAGTGGATCCAGTGGCTACAGCTATTCTATCACAGCTTTATTCAAAAGAATACCTTAACTAAAGAGTGGCCAACAGGGCAAGCTTAGCTACACACAGTCTAATAGTAGTTGCACAGAGAGTCTTAGGGCAGAGGCAGTTTGAAGAAACTGAAAGTCAGGGATGGCATTGGATACCCAAAATATGGAAAACAAATTTAAGACCAAAGAAGGTTTTGCTAACATTGAATTAGGAAGGAGGCTTAATAGGTTGGAAAAAATAAGGTGCGTTAAAAAGTTAGGGAAATATAATTGTTAATAATATAAGCACTGTAGGACTTACTGGGGCCAGCAGCAGGATCCTCGGTAGAGGAGCGCTCCTCTTGTGGTTGTCCCGCCAACTCGGACCCGGTCTTCTTGCCCTTGAGTGGTGCTGATCATGTAAGAAATAATAAAGAAAGAGAAACCTTAAGTGCTGTGAAACAAAGACCTCATTCAAAAATCCTCTCAAACGTTTTAGGAAACAACAATTCCAATAAAATTGACTTCAAAGTATAAATGACTACTGGCTTGCAGGATTCACAGACCGTCTACTTATAGAACACTAATCAAATGTTCCATAAACATTCTGATTGCAGAATATACTAACGAAGCCAGTACCACCTGACCTACACCACCTATTCAAGAATCCAGACGGGCCAATTGTTCAGTAAGTCGGCATTTCCATTTTATTTTTGCCCGCAAACATGCATAGATGATGATGAGATGGAGGACACATGCATAAATTTGTGCATACACGGAATTGTTGTTTGCTTGCGTCATATGAACTGCTACTGACTCACTTGACCATGCTATTGCTGCTAAGCCTACCACTCAGTAAGCAAACGTCAAACCGGTTCTATAGAGGGGTGGGGTAAATAAAGAACTAAGCATTCATTGACAGAGGTGGCGTCCTGCAGACCGTTAAAAAAATATGAACTAATACTATCCATCCACCACTATTTCACTAAAGGACAATGTAAGGAAGGACTAGACTCCAGCAATAGCATTAACTAACTTCAGTTCTCTAAAAACTCTAACATGAATAATCACCAGCCCAAGCTAGCGCAAAGTTGCAAACCAGTAAGAGAAGTGGCGAGCAGCACCTGTGTCATATAATAACAGAAGATTTTGAGACGGAATTGATCTGCAATGTAACGAAGCGCACCAGTAATCGTGTTACTTTTTCGTCCATGAAATATACACAATACTCATACTACTATATTATATATTAAATATTACTAGCTACTCACCAAGCCCCACGACCTTGACACCTAGCAGGTACAACAGGTCCTCCTCCCTGTCCAGAATGTCTGCCCACCGGTGGGCCAGCTGCTGGTGGGTGCGCCGGATATCCGAGCGATGGTAGACTGCCCGGCGCACCTTCGCCCGCCGACGGTGACGCTCCTCTGGGAGGTAACCAGAGCCTGGCCTGCCTCCTGCTGCCAAGGTCAAGGGAAGATGGCGCTGGATAAAAAAAACAAGGGCGGCCACCTCCGCCTCCCCGAAAAAATTCCGGGCCTTCACCCCTGAAGGTCGCATTCTGCCGCAAGGCAGCCGGCTCTTGGGCGCAGGCGCCTTGCCCTTTGAGCCGGTTCTGCTGCTCCCCTTTGCCATGGTTCTGGGGTGGAGGTGGAGGTGGAAAAGAAAAGTTAGAACAAAAGGAAAAATAGTTAGGGGGAAGAAGTAGGAGCTTAAATAAAGAAGTAAAATAAAACAGTAGAAAAGTTTTAAAAAAGGTGGAAAAGTAGAAATAAAATGCAAAATATAAACTTAGGGACAGAGAGAGATAGATGATAAGTAAAAACAGTAAGAAAAACTGTGAAAATAGGTAAAGATTACACAGATATAAGGTGGATAGAAAACTAGGCCCAGAACCATAGCATAGAGTGTGAAAAACAAGATGGCCGCGCCCATCACGACCACGTGGGTAAGTTCGAGCGTGATTTCACGCGAACACGCACTTTGTCAGCGTGAACAAGTAGTTGTGTTCCCGAACAAGACGTGCACCGCGCGAACACGTTATACGCGACCCGGAAGAGGAAATAGGGGACGCGAGCGGGCGGGACGATTGAAAAAACAAGATGGCCACACCATTAGCCCACCACATGGGTAAGGTCGCACGCTACAATCCACTGAACACGCAGACAGTGCCCCGAACACGCACAACGTGCTCCCGAGCAAGAAAAACGGCTCGCGAACGGGACCAGCAAGCTACTATGCATGCTTGCGAAGCTCGCGTAGTGCGAGAACGTCTTTGCGTAGCTTTGCGTAGCGCGACTACGCATACTACGCCCAGGGTTAATTGACATCGTTGGGCCGTTGGACCCTCCGACCTCAGCGGGACACCGGTCATCTTGGTGTTAGTGGACCACGCCACTCGGTACCCGGAGGCTATTCCTCTGAGGACCGTTACTGCACCTGTGGTGGCGCGGACACTGATGGGGATATTTACCCGAGTGGGATTCCCCAAGGTCGTGGTGTCAGACAGGGGCACAAATTTCATGTTGGCCTACATGCAGGCCATGTGGAAGGAGTGCGGAGTGACCTATCGGTTCTCTACTCCTTACCACCCCCAGACTAACGGGCTTGTAGAGCGCTTCAACAAGACCTTGAAGGGGATGATCCGAGCCTGCCAAAGGACTTGAGGCGGAAATGGGTCATCCTCCATCCTTGCCTGCTGTTTTCGTACCGCGAGGTACCACAGAAGGGAGTCGGGTTCAGCCCCTTCAAACTGCTCTATGGCCATCCCGTTAGGGGACCCCTCAGCCTTGTCAGAGAGGGATGGGAGAAAACTTCGAAGAAGCTTCCCCGTGATGTCGTCAGCTACATGCTGGCGTTCCGCAGCCAGATGGTCAAGCTGTGGAAGGAAGCCTCAGACAACTTAGAGGCTAGCCAAGCCGTCATGAAGGAGTGGTATGACCGCAACGCTCGGACGGTGGAGTTGGACGCTGGACAGAAGGTGTGGGTCATGGAACCTGGGGAGCTTAGTGCCCTCCAGGACCGGTGGACTGGTCCGTACGAGATTGTGGGGCGTCGAGGCCAGACCACCTACGTCGTGGACTTGAAGACCCCCCGTCAGCCCCATCGGCTGCTCCACGTCAACCGCCTGAAACCTCACCATGAGCGATCAGAGCTTGCTCTCCTCATGGTGACGGATGGGAGCGAGGAGGAGGAGAGTGAGCCTCTTCCTGACCTTCTGGCGGCTCAGGAGAAGGATGGTTCAGTGGAGGGAGTTGTCCTCTCCCCATCCTTGACCCCAGAACAACAGAGGGACTGCCGCCAGGTATTGGCGCAGCATGCCTCGTTGTTCTCCCTCACGCCTGGAATTACATATCTGTGTACCTATGATGTTGACACAGGGGACAGTCCGCCTGTAAAAACCAAGTCTTACCGGCTGTCCGAGAAAGTGAAGAACAGCATCCAGGGTGAGGTGACCAAAATGCTGGAGCTGGGAGTGATCGAACCCTCCAGCAGGCCGTGGGCTAGTTCGGTCGTGCTGGTGCCGAAAGCGGCTCCACCAGGCACCACACTAGAACTTCGGTTCTGCATGGACTATCGGGTATTGAACTCTGTCACCAAGACAGATGCTCACCCGATCCCACAGGCAGATGAGCTGATTGACCGGCTGGGAGCAGCCAAGTACCTCAGCACCATCGACTTGACATCAGGGTACTGGCAGATTGCCATGGCCGATGGAGCGAAGGAGAAGACAGCGTTGTCCACTCCCGAGGGCCACTTCCAGTTTCGAGTGATGCCCTTCGGGCTCAAGAATGCTCCAGCCACCTTCCAGCGGTTGGTGAACCAGGTGCTATCTGGTCTGGAGTCCTTCTCAGCGGTGTACCTGGATGACATAGCTGTCTTCATTAGCACCTGGGAGGACCATCTGCAGCATCTCCAGGAGGTGCTGCAGGCTTTGCAACGTGCTGGCCTCACCATCAAGGCTAGCAAGTGCCAGATTGGACAGGGATCTGTCGTTTACCTGGGACACCTGGTGGGCGGGTGTAAGGTGCAGCCCCTCCAGGCCAAAATTGAGACCATCATGGCCTGGGAGCCCCCCAAAACTCAGACTGAGGTCCGAGCTTTCCTCGGCCTCACTGGCTACTACCGCAGGTTCGTCAAGGGTTATGGCACCATCGTGGCCCCCTTGACCGAGTTAACGTCCAAAAAGCAGCCACGCAAGGTGATCTGGACAGCTGCTTGCCAGGAGGCATTTGAAACACTGAAGCGCGCGATGTGCACCGCTCTGATGCTGGCCACTCCGGACTTCCAAAAAGAATTCATCGTGCAGACAGATGCCTCAGAGCATGGCATAGAGGCCGTGCTGTCGCAACTCAACTATGATGGCCAAGATCAACCTGTGGCCTTCATCTCCAGAAGACTCCTCCCTCGGGAACGGCGATGGAGTACCATTGAGCGAGAAGCCTTCACTGTGGTCTGGGCCTTGAAGACGCTGAGTCCATACCTTTTTGGCTCTCACTTCCTAATTCAAACCGACCACCGTCCCCTTCGCTGGCTCATGCAGATGAGAGGCGAAAATCCCAAGTTGCTAAGGTGGTCCAATTCCCTACAGGGGATGGACTTTGGGGTGGAACATCGGCCCAGAGCTGACCACGCCAATGCTGACGGTCTCTCCCGGTTTTTCCGCCTTAACGATGAGAACTTCCTAGAGGTTGGGTAGCTCTCCCCTCTTTCAGCTGGGGGGGGGCGCATGTTAGACCTGTCAGCCCTAGGGTGGTCTTTCCCTATTGTTTTCACCCTTGCCTCATTTTTCCCACCTTCTTTTTGTTGGCCCTTAGGTCTTCGGGCACCTTTTCATGGCTAATCCATGTTAGGGTGCAGGGGTTCTCTACTACAAACATGGCTGCCACTGGCCCCTGCTACTGCAGCGTGGTCTTTTAGTGTAGCACCATAGTTGCCAGGAACTGTCTGGGTCCCCATACATTGTTGCAATGCCAGCCTGCAATCCCCTGTCCATAGGTAGAGTGGGGAAGCTCCTGGAACCTTCCAGAAGAAAGGCGGAGCTTATTTTTGCCGCCTTAGAGAGTGGTCACCTGACCTGGGCATACTTAAGCAAGGGAGGGAACTTTTTTTAGTCAGTTGGGGCATCACTGACCTAGGGGACCCACGCAGGAGATTTAGGCGGGAGGTTCTAGTCAGGGACTTATGCCACTGGGAGTGACAGGATTTAGGTGCTGCCTCTTAAGCTGAGTGAGGTATCCTAGACTAGCCCCCTGATCTGGCCCAGCGGTAGGGGAACCCAGGGACCATCTTCAGTGACCTGAGGAAACTTATCCAGCCTCCAACTCAAGCCCCCCCTCTTCAAGAAATCGCCTCATAAGGGCGCAGAACCAATTAAGCGCCGAGAAGACTACTTGCCCTTTACACAGAGACTACTGGGGGATCGACCAGGTACTGGACTGTGCTGCCCCTGCCCACTCCCTGCCTTCATCTGGGCCTATCTGGTCCTGCCTGCCTCCCCCTGACTGAATTGCTCTGCTTCCCATCCTGCCTGCATTACTTGCTGACTAGTAAGAAAAGTGCTGTAACTTGTTCCCCTGTCAAGCGCTGTGTCAGAGACTGCCTGCCCTGTCAAGAACTGCTGAGGGTGCCCCCCCATCCTGCCTGCAACGAGCGCTGTAAAGTGCCCCTCAAGCGCTAGATTGCCCTCACGCTTATGCCCCGTGTGAGCGCTGACTGAAACTGCCCCTGCAGCGCTTTGAAAACCCCTGGCGCTAGACCTCGTGGAAGAGCGCTGTAACGCCCACCTCAAGCGCTCACCTGACTGGGCTCGTTGGGCGCTGTGCTTTGCCCCCGGGCAGCCCCTAGTGCCAGGAGAGAACCGCCCTTGCATCCGGAGGAGTGAGGAAGAGAAGGCGCCGTTTTCCGGCGTATCCCGGGGCCACTGTCACCGCCGCAGCCCGGCCGGAGAGTGAGGGATTCCCGCGGCGGCCTCTGGAGCCTGAGGTAGGCCGCCGCGTCTGCGAGAAGGCCGCGCTAGGCCTGAAGGCGGGCTCTCCCTCCTCACGTGACGGGGAGCGCCCCCACCAGAGCCGCGCAGCCATTGGCTGCCAAGATCGCGGCCCTTTTACCGAGGCCCGGCACCCGGGGAAGGCTCAGCCAAGCCCGGACTTGCAGCAGAGGGGGTCGGGGAGCACAGGAGCCCCCCTCCGTTCTCCCTCTTTACGCTGGGCCTGCACATCCACTAGCGCCAGTGTCCCGCATCTGTCGCCTGCACCGCGCTGGGCCGCGAAGGTCCACGGGAGGGCCGAAGACAGCAGGTAATCCCAGGGGAGGAGGGCGGAAGGCCGGTCAAGGCCCCGAGTTTGCCCCTCCCCCGGGGAGAACTGAGACTGGGCCCGTTGGCCCCATTGCGCCTCTAATAACTGTGAGGCCTCGATTAAGTATCTAGGGGACTCGGGGCAGAATAACGGTGCATGCCTGAAGACAGGCTCATTCCAAATTAACTGTGCACACCTGTTTACCTGCCTTATGCCTGCTAATTGAGCTGTGGATTTATACTTTGCACTGAATTTCTTGCAGGGGCGGGCTTCCCTGAGTATCTATGGGGATGTGCTATAATACTGATTGACCTACCCCCTCGCTACTTCAATGAAATGGTTACCTGTATTGAACTGTTTATATTTTACAAGATGAAATGCTCATAGCTGCTTCCTGAAATGCCAGTTCATGGTTCATGAAAGTACCCCCTTTGCCTGCTGAAGAGGTTATTGCAACAGGCTGTGTTATTTGATGATTTGCTACTGTTGCTCACATGATGAAAATGCTTTATTGACGTGTTCTTGGAAATGTTTATGAATTGACTACTTTGATCTGAAGCCTATATAAAAGACATTGATTTTCAATCACGAGTACTGGTGTGGTCTCCATTATTGCACCCACTTCTTGTCTCAGTGAACAAGTGTGTTGAGTAGCTACTTTACACGTAAGCCCCTGGTTGCCTTCCTGCTCGAGCCAAGCTACCCCCCCCCCCCCGGAGAACTGGCATTCCCAGTTCTTACAGGTGTCCACTGCTGTGAGACTGTATCCTTTATGTTTTTCTTCTGGTTCTCCTACATTATATTCTGTTGATTTAAAGAAGCACATCATATTTTCACATCAATATTTGCTTGTCTCCTATCATAGCTCCTGGACATATGTCAGTGCACTGTTCATTTACATTCACATTATTGTTGCCATCCATTGATTTATTGCTACATTGAACACGGTGGGGGCTAACTTCCTCTTTCATATGCGTTGGCACCCGCTTTGTGGTGGTTTTAAGTGTGACATTTTCATATTGGTTTGACACCTTGAGTGTGACTTACCACCAGCTACAGGAAGAGGTGGTGTAGTTTTTACTGTTAGAGAATGAAAAAAGTTTTTTTCAGAGCTCATCTGATGCTAATGCAGACCTGGAAACGTCTTCACAGTTTGAGGCGGGGGAGGGCTTTGTAAGGGGTGGGGCTTTGTGCCGAGCATAGGACAAGGCACTTCATCTCACCGCCTCTTGTGAGGCACCCATGGATATCCTGGGGAGTTTCACATGCTGGAATGAACATGGACTGCCAGGGCCTTAAAATAATTAGCTGGAACCCGGCCCTCTGCAGGGGCTTATAGTTACTAGAGTGCGTACCATGTGATATCAACTCCTCACTGAGTGACTGTGTGAAGGGATCCGATATTGTGTGATACTCTGTGGCACCATGTGATATCAACTCCTCACTGGGTGACTGTGTGAAGGGATCTGATGACATGTGGCACTCAGTGGCAGAGTGTAATATCAGCTCCTCAGTGGGTGACCGTGTGAAGGGTGCCGGTATTGTGAGACACTCGGTGGCACCCTGTGAGTTGAAAGGTCCGCTCATATTAAGGTTTAAATCATACACCTCAGTCTGCAGGTAATTGGACACAGTCTCTCTTCTAAGCACCATCATTTGCTCTGTCCACCACCTTTCTTTCATGATATGAAAAGATATGATATGAAAAAGAAATGTATACAGCGCACGTTTACCAACGGTTTCTTGGTGCTTTAGGACAGGCAAAGGACAGGACTGCAATGAGGTGACCTTAATTAATCAAAGGCTTGGGAAAACAACCAAGTCTTCAGGGCTCTCCTAAATAAATGATAAGAAGGGACATGGCAGAGATCAGGAGGGAGGGTGTTCCAAAATGAGGTGCTTGGAAAGCGAATCTTAGTCCCCCAAGCCTTTTACGCTTGAAAGGAAAGAGACAACAGATTAGAACCAGAGGAGCGAAGGACTCGGGAAGGAATGTAGCAATGAAGGCGAGAGGCAATGAAGGCCGGGCCTTGATGAGAGAGGGCCTGGTGAGTCAGGCAACCCACCTTGAAGAGGCTGCGCTGGATTACAGGAAGCCAGTGCAGACTCCTCAAGAGAGGTTTAACAGAGCAAATCCTAGGTTGCCGGAAGATCAATCTGGCTGCTTGGTTTTGGATGAGTTGAAGTTGATGGGACTGGTAGAGAGGAATACCAATATACAATGAGTTCACATAGTCGACACGGGAAATCACCAGACCCAGCGTAACTTGAACCAGGGCTTCATAAGTAAGGAATCTGCTGATCTTTCTGATGCAAAAAAGTCCAGCCGGACAAGGGATTTATTTGTAGACAAATGTCAGATGAACATAATAATCCTACAGGATTAGCATGACACAAGCCTGTGCCGTACTAGAGGAGAGAGAAACAAGATAGAAAAAGGTGAAAGGGTGTTTTCAGGCAAGGTGAGTGGGCATGCGTATAATTTATTGTAAATGTGAATGTGTGCTTCACTCAAGGCGACACTGTTATTTATTTGAAAATCGACTGACAGTGCCCTGTTTTTGCTCTTCTTTCTTGCCTGAAAACACCCTTTCACCTTTTTCTATCTTGTTTCTCTCTCCTCTAGTACGGCACAGGCTTGTGTCATGCTAATCCTGTAGGATTATTATGTTCATCTGACATTTGTCTACAAATAAATCCCTTGTCCGGCTGGGCAAGGACTTTTTTGCATATAGTATTCCATTGTGGTCTATATTGTATTTTGGTGATCTTGAATGAGCTAGGAGCCCTTGTCTTTATAACATAGTTATACCCATGGTTCTTAGCTATCCGTTGGGTCCCCCTTGTCCTCCAAAACGATCTTTCTGATGCGGCGTAGATGAAAAAAGCACGCCGACATCACAGATTTAATTTGGGGTCTCATGGACAGGTCCTTACTGATGGTGACTCCAAGGCTCTTAACCGAGTTCACCGGACGGGGGCATTGCCCAGCGAATGCGACCAGAAGTTAGAGTTCCAGGGATTGCCCGGGGGTCCAGTGAGAACCAGCTCGGTCTTATCCGAGTTTAACTTAAGCTGGTTCGCATTCATCCAGCTGCTGATATACGTCATAGTCGACTGAAAGTTCTCAATGGAAGCGGGAGAGGGATCAATGTTAAAAATAAGCTGGAGGTCATCCGCATAATTGAAGATGACCACTGATCTTTCCCGCAGCATGGAAATGAGGGGAAAAATATAAGGATTGAATAATAACGGGGAGAGGGAAGAGCCTTGAGGGACCCCACAGGTAAGGCCCTTGGCTTCAGACAGGAAAGGGCCAAGACGAACCGCTTGCTTACGATCTTGTAGAAATGAGGCAAGCCACTTGAGCGGGGTGCCCCTGATGCCGGCGTTCTCGACCCGCTGAAGAAGGATGGAATGAGAAACGGTGTCGAACGCCGCCGACAAGTCAAGGAGCACCAGGGCCTGAGAGATATTTTGATCAGCCCCCTTTCCAAGTTCGTCATGGACTGCCACGATCACAGATTCGGTGGAATGCTGGGGTCTAAAACCCGCCTGATGTTGATCCAGGAACTGTGAGCTTTCTATGAAAGAGCCAAGGCAGCTGGAAACATGGGCCTCCAAAAGTTTACCCAAAAAAGGGAGCAAAGATATTGGGCAACAATTACACAGAGCCACCGGATCTGCCCCAGGTTTCTTGAGGATGGATGCAACAACCGCAGACTTGAATGTGCTGGGGACCACCCCCAAACCGAGGGAGTTGTTGAGCAAGGAGAGGGGAGCATCCGGAAGACTAAGGAAAACCTCGTGAGTGATGTGAGCAGGGCAGCTATCCGCGGGAGAGCCAGAGCGGACTCTGCTGAGAAGTAAGAAAAACATCTCTTGTGTAATCAGGGAAAAATTCAAGAATGAGGACGGGTTAATAAGGATACTACCAGTATTTAAGCTCGGATCAGATTTAGGGATACTCATTTTAATTAGATCTATCTTCTCAACAAAATAATTGCTAAGAGAGTCATAGACACGCTGAGAGGAAGAAGGGGTCATCGTGAAAGCATCAGGTTTGGCAAGTTTGTCAACTATGGTAAAAATGTCCTTTGATTTATTGATTTACATGCCCTTCCCTCATGATCGTTTCTCCATGCCAGCTCAGGTGCCCTCTGCTGCAACCCTGCTGATACAGGCTCTCCTCGCCTTCCTCTATTTTTCTTGCATCCTCCTCCCCTAAGGTACTCTCCCCTCCATCTATGGTCAAGTTCACTGTCCCTCCTATCCCCATCTCTAGCAGCCTTTCCTTACTGTCCTCTAACTCTGAACTGCTCTCTCCTCTATCCATGGTCGTCACCTGTCCCCCCTCCCATCTCCAGCAGCCTCACCTCACGGTCCTCCACCCGTCAGCTACTCTATCCTCCTTCCACGGTAAGCCTTCCTAGCTCAAGCAGCCTTTTCTCACTGCTCTTCACTCTTCAGCCATTCCCTCCTCCAGCCATGGTCACGTCACCTGTGTCCCATCCTGCCCCCATCTCAAGCAGCCTTTCCTCACTGCCCTTCAACCCTCAGCTGCTCTCCCCTTAATCTTTCCCACTTAGGCAGCCTCTTCTCATGGCCCTCCATGCCTCAGATGCTCTCCCCACCATCCCTCTACAAGTATTCCTTCACCACCTCTGGTACCATACATTTTTCTCTGATTCTTTCTATGGTTTCTTATAATGTGTATTAAGCCCTCTCAGGGTCCCTTCCTTCTCCAAATTAACTCTCAGGTGATCTCAGGGTTCTCTTTCTGTGCTCTCCCTGGGGTGCTCCGCTTCATCGCCTCATCTTCCACAGACATCAGGAGAGGAAGTCTCCTGCTACCTGCCTTTGTCAGGGGGAGGATCGGAGTCAGATTCAACCCACTTGAGGTCCTCCTCTGTTGTAGCACACGTGACATAAGAGCTGTCCTGTTCTGTGCCACAGGAAGAATGCTTGTACTATACTTTAGGTGTAGAAAGTGTCAAAATAAACAAAGAACCTGCAGCCCATACACAAAACAATGAATGAATAAGGAGTTTAGAGTTGTATTACTTTTCAATATGTAGGAAAGTTGTTTATAGAGTGTTTTTGTGTGTAGAAGGACCATTCTTAATGCTAATTTAATGCGACTTCTTCGGTGCATCCTTATAGTAGAACACCTTATATCCTAATACAGTATATATTAATCATCCTATTGTAAGTGCGTATTCATTATTTCTCTATATGAAAGTAGTTCCATCTAATAAGTAGCCACGATCTCTTCTGTAGGGAAACAAAATATAACCACCACAATGGGTATGGCTCCGCACTCAATTTGATCAATACTCTTATATTTTCTTCAATTTTGCACAGTGTGGTTGGTGCTCATGTGACGCTCCCACTGAGCATGGGAGATACAATGAATGTCGACACGCGTTACTTGCTCCCAAGTACCACAATCACATCGCACACATTCAGATCTCTTCAAAACTTGTGAAATAATGTCTTCTTCACATATTGTTCATGTTTACGTCTTTTTAATTTTCGTTATTCTGTTAATTGTTTCATCATTAACATTTCATTTTTTTATGTTGATTTCAAAACTTTTCAATCTGCCCAATGCATTTCAAGCACAAAAATGCCCTTCCTCAGGGGACTTCGTTCTGTAAAAGTATAACAATATGTCGGTACATTCATGTATATCTACAGGCTTGTATTCACAAAGTAATTCAACACAATGATTTAAATTCACCTCCGAACATTTCCATTCCGTGCTATCTAAGTAATACACCTTATAACCCTTGCTGTTGTTAACTGTGTATCCGGGCTACTTCCCAATGTCCTTCATGCTGTGCTAATATAGCTGTACTTACATGTGTGTATATAAGCTTCACTCGCTGTTCTACATAAATATGACTTCGTAACTGTAACCAATAACAAAAGTACATAGTCACTCAAAACGGTCTCATAACAGTAGTCAGAGCCATTCAAATCTCTCCCTATAACTCCTCTTACCGGGTAGCTTGTAAGCGAACGCCCATGGCGGTTACTCCTTTCCTCCGTCTTAGTGCGATGTTAAGCGTGCGTCGCTCTAGCCTACTTCTACTCTATCACCGCTCGTCCGAGCACGTGATCGATGTGTGAATACACCAAAGAAATCAATGATCGTAAGCTTAGGAAATTTAAAAGGGACACAACAGACTATCGTCTAGGAGAAGTGTACACGTGGGCTGACATTTACGCAAGAAGGAGACAACAAAAACCAAATAACGATAGGTCTTCGGACGAGACATCATCAGATGATGCACAACAAAGAAACACACAACAAACAAGGGTACCATTTGAAAATAGGAGACAACGTACGGTCCCACAAAGTAAACAAACAAGTACATTAGAAACATTCCAACCAACAACATCAAACATAGAAGGTGGATCATCAACAATTACTCCATCTCCATCTCCTTTTTTAGAGGTGGCTACTGGACCCCAAACAGAACCAGGAGGGGGAAAAAAACAAACATCAACAGAAGGGGTAGCCAAAAATACAAGGAGTCAGAAACTTTAGTCATTAACATATCTAAACACACCATGACCACCGATGAGATACAAGTGTTACAAAAAGGGTCATCATACGTACCAACATATCATTCAAACCTATTGGAGACAAAAGTATGCTTGTACAAGTTTTTAAGATCATTAAGATTGCGCCATTTCTTCACTAACATCATTGAGAAAACTAAATCTTCAGAACCAAAAGAGGACATCATGTTGGGTTTGAGACCTAAGAGCAAATTCATGGCTCCAGTGAGCCATAAGGTTTTAGACGCCTTCGAAAAGGTGGTGATGAAAGAAATAGAAGAAACGTTCAAAAAACCTAAATCAAAACAAACAAATCTCACTGGGAAAGAAAGACAAATCTTACAAAAATTAGCAGACAATCAGGAAATAACAATCAGACAAGCGGATAAAGGGGGTGCCCTTATCATTATGGATACAGAATACTATGAAAATCAAGTGGAAATGCATGTCAATGATCAGGACACATATATGACAATGGACACAGATCCCACCAAGGAATTCCTCAACATTCTGACAAAAATTATAGATAACGCTTTTGTACTGGGAATAATCAATCAAAAAGACAAAGAGTACCTATTGAATACCAACCCTGCAATACCATACATCTATATGACACCCAAAATTCACAAGGATGCCAAAAAACCACCACTACGGCCAATTGTCTCTACCATAGGTTCTATACATGAACCAATAGGCAGGTTCATAGATAAACATCTGCAGAACATTGTCCAGAAGTCGTCAACATATATAAAAGACACGACCCATTTTCTAAATATATTGGAAGAAGAAAAAACAAAATTCACAAAGGAGATGATAATGACAACAGTAGATGTAAAATCTCTTTATACATCTATTCCACATGACATGGGAATGACAGCTGTGGAAAGTTTCTTAGTACATGAGAAAAAGAGTGAACATCTCAAAATATTCATCATGGAACTTCTCCATTTCACGTTATTTCACAGTTATTTTACGTGGAAAGACAAAGATTATGTGCAATGTTCTGGTACAAGTATGGGAAATTGTGCAGCGCCGACGTATGCAAATACATTCATGCATCGATTTGAATTGGACAACATACTGAATCAACAGACATGGCAAAATAATTTAATCTTGTACAAACGTTATATAGATGATATTTTCATCTTATGGAAAGGTACCATGGAAAGTTTGGAAAGAGCGTTACGAAGTCTGAATGAAATTAATGAAAGAATTCAATTTACATTCACCATAAACAAAAAGAGCATCACATTTCTGGATGTAGCAATAACCAATGAGGAAGGACAGTTAACAACAAGCGTGTTTACAAAGAGTACGGACAGAAATAATCTGTTACATTACAGAAGTTTCCACCAACCACCCCTGAAAAAACACCTTCCGTTTTCGCAACTGGTCAGAGTAAAGAGAATAGCTTCAACAGAAGAGTTATACAACAAACACAAAGCAGAAACATTGAATAAATTCAAAAACAGAGGATATCCCGAACCCATTCTGGAAGCCGCTGCGGAAAGAGCGGATAAATTGCAGAGAAAACATTTGTTAGCATCCAAAACTAAGCAAGAGGAACAAAGATCTGTATTTGTATCAAAATTTTCTACACGCAGTTACAGTATCAAAAAAACAATAATCAAACATTGGCCATTGCTGGCGTTGGAGGAAGACTTTAAAGGCATCTTCTCAAATTCACCGATTTTTGCATATGAAAGAACAAAAAATTTGAAAGAAATTATCAAGAATCCTAAGAAGATCAACACGGAGAATTACAAAGGGACACTGCCATGCTACAATTGTGGTAATTGTTCTGCGATCATCAAAGGGAACGTGATTAATCACCCTACTAAAGGTACACCAGTCAAGCTTAAAGTAGCGGGAACGTGTGACAGCAGCAACCTTATATACATGCTAAGATGCCCGTGTGGATTGTCCTATGTGGGCAAAACCCAAAGAAAAATAAAAACTAGAATAACGGAACATAAGAGCAACATAAGATTGAAGAATACCAAATCAACTGTGGCAGTTCACTTCAATGAAGCGAAACACAATCCGGCACAATTAAAATTTTGTATACTAGAACTGGTGTCAATTCGACCTGGTACAGACAATAACACTGAACTCTTAAAAAGAGAAACATTTTGGATGAATTTTCTTTGCACGTTGCACCCGAAAGGGTTAAATGAGAGGATGGAACTCAGTTGCTTCATTTAAATTCATAAGTGTTCAACATTCTGACATATTTTGATGAGATTGGATGACATGTAGATGTTTGTTTTAATGAACAGGGTAAATTTAGAGTAGTTGACAGTCACGTTTAAATATGGGTATTTAATATGTTTCTGTCAAATTTATCCAGGTATTTACTGGTTTGTTTACAATGAGGGTGTTCACCCATATCCAATTACGGAGGCACCTCTCCCTACGTACTCAAGTCTAACACACTATGGCTGACACACTATCACTTTTAGTGAAGTCCGTTTTCTAGTTTAGTCATTCACACATCGATCACGTGCTCGGACGAGCGGTGATAGAGTAGAAGTAGGCTAGAGCGACGCACGCTTAACATCGCACTAAGACGGAGGAAAGGAGTAACCGCCATGGGCGTTCGCTTACAAGCTACCCGGTAAGAGGAGTTATAGGGAGAGATTTGAATGGCTCTGACTACTGTTATGAGACCGTTTTGAGTGACTATGTACTTTTGTTATTGGTTACAGTTACGAAGTCATATTTATGTAGAACAGCGAGTGAAGCTTATATACACACATGTAAGTACAGCTATATTAGCACAGCATGAAGGACATTGGGAAGTAGCCCGGATACACAGTTAACAACAGCAAGGGTTATAAGGTGTATTACTTAGATAGCACGGAATGGAAATGTTCGGAGGTGAATTTAAATCATTGTGTTGAATTACTTTGTGAATACAAGCCTGTAGATATACATGAATGTACCGACATATTGTTATACTTTTACAGAACGAAGTCCCCTGAGGAAGGGCATTTTTGTGCTTGAAATGCATTGGGCAGATTGAAAAGTTTTGAAATCAACATAAAAAAATGAAATGTTAATGATGAAACAATTAACAGAATAACGAAAATTAAAAAGACGTAAACATGAACAATATGTGAAGAAGACATTATTTCACAAGTTTTGAAGAGATCTGAATGTGTGCGATGTGATTGCGGGGAAACAAAATATGTCAGAAGAGAACACGTTAAAGAAGGTTTTACACTTTTTCTATTAAATGTCAGTTCTTCAGTGTGTTAACAGTAGTATTTGAACTGGTATTTAAAAAAATCAATTTCTACAGTAAGTGTTCAGGTTTAGTAACCCTATGTTACACCTCAGAAGTGTCTCACATGTATTGCTGAGTCTGTGTGCGTGTATGTATATATATATATTGAATTAGATAATTTGTACACACAGGGAAAGTAATTTAAGAACTACATTTTGTAAAAAGGGATGATGACTAAGAGCAGCACTTGAAATGTCAGTACATTTCAGGTAAAAGTAATTGTAAAAAATTCTTGATTTTTTTAAATTCCTTATTGATTTTTTAAAGTCAATATTAGTCCAGATATATAGTTTCACCGTGTTTGGGACTCTTTCAAGGCTACGGCGAGAGGTTAAATTATAAATTGTGTATCGAATTAAAAAAAAAAGGCTGATGCAAGAGAATCCGGCCCTCTTTTACGAAATATAAAGAAATTAGAACATACCTATTACTCATCTTCTAAAAACGATGTGTTAGATCAGCTCATTCAAGTTATAGCATACTTCAGATGAATGTAAATTATTATAGTGCTTCTAACAAAGCAGGCAAGACGCTGTCCAATTACCTAAAAATTAAAAAACAATATCTAGGATAGAGTTAATACATGATGCCTCCGGTAATAAATTATTTAAGGATCAAGAAATGTTGTCTTGCTTTGTCGAATATTATTCACAACTGTACACTGAGGACACTTTACCATCGGAAGATTCTATGGATTATTTTTTGGACGCGATTCCAAAACCACAAACCCCACAAGCTGACTTTTCTCAACTGTAAACTGAAATCATTCTTAGGGAGATGCATTTCAAAACTCCCAAAAGATAAAGCTCAGGACCCAGATGGCTTTACTGTTGAATTGTATTCTAAATTTCCTTCTCTTTTGTTTCCTCACATGTTCTCCTTTTTTCAACACATTTTATCTATTGAAACCAAAGCTGGTTCTTTTACTGAAGTCATGTTCTGTTCGATCCCTAAGAAAGATAAAGATTTGGCAGAATGTAAGAACTATAGACCAGTTTCCCTTATCAATACAGACTGCAAACTTCTCTCCAAAATTCTCGCTAGGCAGGCAAATGATTTTTAAATCTGTTCTTTAGTCGGCATTCAACAGGCCGGTTTTGTCAAGATCTGTAATAGCTTTTATAATTCTTGCACTTTCGTAAATATTATTTATGAAGCTAGCAATATTAAGATTCCTTTGGCTGCAGTTTCCTTGGATGTGGAAAAAAGTTTTCAACCAAGTGAATTGTGATTTTATTTTTAGAGCTCTCAAATGGCATGACTTTGGTCCTAAATTTTCGCAGTACATTCTGCAATTGTATTCTTACCCATCTACTTCCGTCTTTCTGAACGGTCTTCAGTTGTCATATTTTCCCCCTCACAAGAGGGACCAGACAAGTCTGCCCACTTTCCCCTGTATTGCTCATCCTTGCTTTGGAACCCTCTTTAGAATCCCTTCGTTTTTCTCAAAACCCTCACTGGTTATACCCACAAGCATCTGCATATCAAAAGAATGCACATGCTGACAATATATTACTCTATGGGGCATATTTACAAGGAGCTTACACCACAGGGTACGTCATTTTTTCCCATATTAAAAGTGATGCACTGGAGGCACCAGAGTCTTGTAAATAAGCCCCTATGTTTCTAACTCTCTAACCTCTGTCCCTGAAATCGTAAGCCTTTTGTCCCACTATTCCTTGGTATCCGGTAATGCCTGTTGATAAATTTTGTCTTAAAGAAATGTTTAAAGATACTGGTTTCTTATGGAATTCCTCCAGGATTAAATGCTTGGGAATTATTTACTCCCCATTCCTTAAAGAAACTGTCAAAGATAATACAGAAGAACTAAAATTGATAATCACCTCCCTCACTGCCAAATGGTCCCCTCGTTGTCTGTCTTGGTGGAGCAGAGTAGCTACTAAAAAAATGATAATCTTGCCTATTATTAATTTGTGTTTACAAATGCCCCCTCTTTGGTTCCCTCACATCTTTTTCTATTCAATAGGTAGCCTACTATCAATGTTCTTATGGAACAAATGTCCAGCTCGTATTTCCTTATTCAAACTCAACAAGTTGAAAATATATGTTGGTGTCAACTTACCTGACTTCTCACAATATAATTCAGCTTTTCTCCTTAAACAGATCTGGTCCTCTTTAGGTATTGCTAATCCTTCTTCTTCTCCCCTTTGGTGATCTCTTTAACTCTCTCTCATCTCTCCCATTATTTTTCTTCAATATGTTCTTATTTCTCAAAAGACTAGCCATATTCTCCTTTATTGAACCACTCTAGTAAGATCGCCAAAAAGTACATTTCCTAGAAATATTCTCCCTCTCAACTCTTGTTTTTATCCCCCATTTGGTACATTCCTGCTACATCCTTATCTAATAAAGTCTTCATTTGCCATCCTGGCTTGCCTGTAGAATAACTTCCATTTTTCAAATCACATCTAACAACAAGTTTATCTCTTTTGAGGAATTAGGTAGTTTTTTTCATATTCTCCGTGGCTTTTAACGTGGGAACACCTACTCTGCAAAAATTATGCCTGACACACGTATAATGTGACGCAGGCCTCCACAAACTGAAGCATTGGACCCAATGCGTCAGTTTGTAAATATGATGGGAGTGTGGAGCACTGATTGCACTGCCGCTGCGTCAAAAAAATAATTACACTAGGCTGTGCTAGCTCCTTGTAAATATGGCCCAGAGTCTGAACTTTATGTGATATAGCATCTTGTCTTGACTACTTACTGCTTCTGGTACTCGCATTATGTGATACGGCCCTGTAGCGCTCCCAGTGCTGGCTTTATGTGTTACAGTCTTGTGGGCGCATGGGCAAGATTTTATTTCCTCTGTCCTCACCAGTGGTCGAAGTGGGGGAAAAAAAAGTAGAGGAACTGTGGGAGGAGAATCAGGGGGCGGGAATAACCGAAGATTGAATCAGTGGGCGGAGTCAGGGGTGTGGCTAGAAATAGCAAAACATACCAATTTTTTGTACGTTTAGCATTTCTCTGACCAGTTACAGCTTATAACGTTATTTAATTAAAACAATGGATAAACCTGTTTGACGTTTAATTGGGGAAAAACCAAACACTCCTAGGGAATACAGGTTTATGTAAAGCGTGTGAAATATAAGCAGGAACAACATGTTACCTTAATGCTTTTACTCTCATTGTTCAGAAATCCATGATTATTTTTTGTCTCAAACATTGAGGTCATGAATACAGGGCTCCTCCTGTACATGTGTTAAGCAGGGCTCAGAAGAGAAAGGAACTCCTCAGGAGAATCTAGACTCACGGAAACCCACAAAGGCTCCTTCATATTCATGTCGCCAGCTAGCTGCTCAATCATAATATAGCAAAAAGAACAACTGAATGCAGAACAATATCATACATTCACCCCAGTACAGAGATCTGGGCCTAAATCCATTGTTTCTTTGCTCACCATGCCATTCCAGTTTGGACCCAGCCATATGCAAAATCAGTCTAGATTCTGCACTCAATGGGAACAGTCCTGCACCCTCCCTTCTCCTGCCACGTCATCGCTCCTGCCCCGTCACCGCTCCTTCCCCCGTCACTTCTCCTCCCCCGTCACTTCTCCTCCCCCGTCACTTCTCCTGCCCCCGTCACTTCACCTGCCCCCGTCACTTCTCCTGCCCCTGTCACTTCTCCTGCCCTCTCACTTCTCCTGTCCCGTCACTTCTCCTGCCCCGTCACTTCTCCTGCCCCGTCACTTCTCCTGCCCCGTCACTTCTCCTGCCCCGTCACTTCTCCTTTTCCTGTTCCGTCACTTCTCCTTCTCCTGTCCCATCACTTCTCCTGTCCCGTCACTTCTCCTGCCCCTGTCACTTCTCCTGCCCCGTCACTTCTCCTTTTCCTGTTCCGTCACTTCTCCTTTTCCTGTTCCGTCACTTCTCCTTCTCCTGTCTCTTCACTTCTCCTGTCCCTTCACTTCTCCTGTCCCTTCACTTATGCCCCGTTCACTGCTCCTGCCCCCGTCACTTCTCCGTCTCCTGTCCCCGTCACTTCTCCTTCTCCTGTCCCTTCACTTCATTTCTCCTTCTCCTGTCCCTTCACTTCACTTTCCTTGTCCTGTCCTGTCCCGTCACTTCTCCTGTCCCCATCACTTCTTCCAGTGGAGGATGGGCACATTTACTTATTTTGCTTGGTGTGCATCAGAGGTTTACTGCAAAATGGGGGGCATTCTAATTTTCTGACCACTCCCTTGGTTGGATGGAGAAGTGAAGGCCACTCTTTTAGGGAGTGCAAAGCACACTCTCATCACGTGCTGCTTGCCATTATAAATGTAGTTCAAAGTTCGGGGCATTTTGATTTTCTGGCTTCTCCCCTGAGCAGAGCCTCACACCTTAAAGGCCACAGGATCGCAGAGGAGGGCTTAAGATCACGTTGTCCTCCAGTTAAAGGGGTCTGGCAGTTTAAAGGAAAACCCCGTTCTCTTTATAACACCTCATGCAGATCTCACTGGCATATGCTAAAGGCAGGCAGCGGGCAGGCGCATTGTCATTCCAAAGGGGATAATCAGCCTCAATCGGAATGACAATGGGCCCGCCCTCGGTCAGTGCAAGCTCAGGGAGGGGCTGCTGCAGTCTCTGGAGTTCAACAGAGAAGTGTGAGCAGCCCCTGGAAGCTGAAAAAAAAGTTCTCGGTTTTAGTAGGACTATTCTCTCCGTCCCGGGATGCTTTTTTCAAAGAAAGAAGTAGGGGAACGGGCTGAAATTATTTTTAGAAGTAGGGGCACGCCGTGCCCTTCCGTCCCCGCCCACTTCTACCGCTGGTCCTCACACTCTAATATCTGAGCTCGATTCTGTCACCATCCTGCAGCTCAACACCCCCAGGTTCATGGGGAGCAAGATTTAACTCATACAACCCTGCCGAAAGACCCTCTGCCTTCACTCACCCCAGAGAAGGCTTGAACCAACCCTGCCCCAAGACCCTCTGCCTTCACTCCCCCCAGAGAGGGCAGGACCCAACCCTGCCCCAAGACCCTCTGCCTTCACTCACCCTAGAGAGGGCAGGAACCAACCCTACCCCAAGACCCTCTGCCTTCAATCACCCCGGAGAGGGCTTGAACCAACCCTGCCCCAAGACCCTCTGCCTTCACTCACCCCAGTGAGGGCTTGAACCAACCCTGCCCCAAGACCCTCTGCCTTCACTCACCCCAGAGAGGGCAGGAACTAACCCTGCCCCAAGACCCTCTGCCTTCACTCACCCCAGAGAGGGCATGAACCAACCCCGCCCGAAGACCCTCTGCCTTCACTCACCCCAGAGAAGGCAGGAACCAACCCTGCCCCAAGACCCTCTGCCTTCACTCACCCCAGAGAGGGCAGGAACCAATCCAGCCCCAAGACCCTCTGCCTTCACTCAACCCAGAGAGGGCAGGACCCAACCCTGCCCCAAGACCCTCTGCCTTCACTCACCCCAGAGAGGGCAGGAACCAACCCTGCCCCAAGACCCTCTGCCTTCACTCACCCCAGAGAGGGCATGAACCAACCCCGCCCCAAGACCCACTGCCTTCAATCACCCCAGAGAAGGCAGGAACCAACGCTGCCCCAAAACCCTCTGCCTTCACTCACCCCAGAGAGGGCAGGAACCAACCCTGCCCCAAGACCCTCTGCCTTCACTCACCCCAGAGAGGGCAGTAACCAATCCTGGCCCAGGACCCTCTGCCTGCACTCACCCAAGAGAGGGCTTGAACCAACCCTGCCCCAAGACCCTCTGCCTTCACTCACCCCAGAGAGGGCTTGAACCAACTCTGCTCCTAGACCCTCTGCCTTCACTCACCCCAGAAAGGGCTTGAACCAACCCTGCCCCAAGACCCTCTGCCATCACTCACCTCAGAGAGGCCAGGACCCACCCCTGCCCTAAAACCTTCTGCCTACACTCACCCCAGAGAGGGCTTGAACCAACCCTGCCCTAGGACTCTCTGCCTTCACTCACCCCAAAAAAGGGTTGAACCAATCCTGCCCCAAGACCCTCTGCCTTCACTCACCCCAGAGAGGGCAGGAACCAACCCTTCCCCAAGACCGTCTGCCTTCACTCACCCCAGAGAGGGCTTGAACCAACCCTGCCCCAAGACCCTCAGCCTTCACTCACCCCAGAGAGGGCTTGCACCAACCCTGCCCCAAGACCCTTTGCCTTCACTCACCCCAGAGAGTGCAGGAACCAACCCTGACCCAAGACCCTCTGCCTTCACTCACCCCAGAGAGGGCAGGAACCAACCCTGCCACAATACCCTCTGCCTTCACTCACCCCAAAGAGGGCAGGACCCAACCCTGCCCCAAGACCCTCTGCCTTCACTCACCCCAGAGAGGGCATGAACCAACCCCGCCCCAAGACCCTCTGCCTTCACTCACCCCAGAGAGTGCAGGAACCAACCCTGACCCAAGACCCTCTGCCTTCACTTACCCCAGAGAGTGCAGGAACCAACCCTGACCCAAAACCCTCTGCCTTCACTCACCCCAGAGAGTGCAGGAACCAACCCTGACCCAAGACCCTCTGCCTTCACTTACCCCAGAGAGTGCAGGAACCAACCCTGACCCAAGACCCTCTGCCTTCACTCACCCCAGAGAGTGCAGGAACCAACCCTGACCCAAGACCCTCTGCCTTCACTCACCCCAGAGAGTGCAGGAACCAACCCTGACCCAAGACCCTCTGCCTTCACTCACCCCAGAGAGGGCTTGAACCAACCCTGCCCCAAGACCCTCTGCCTTCACTCACCCCAGAGAGGGCATGAGCCAATGCTGCCCCAAGACCCTCTGTCTTCATTCACCCCAGAGAGGGCATGAACCAATGCTGCCCCAAAACCCTCTGCCTTCACTCACCCCAGAGAGGGCATGAACCAATCCTGCCAGCACTCCACTGGCTGCAGAGGCGAGACGAGCAATGCTCAAGGCACCCTGCATCACTCACAGGGACTCCAGGGGAGAGAACACTACAGTTACAAGTAAATTCAAACAGTGCAAGGAATACAGGATGCTTCACTCCAGGCTTGAACCAGAGATCATAACACCACCTCACAAAATGAAATCCCTAGGAACAACTGCTTTCACAGGTTTGTATGACAAAATATCAGGAACAAAATTATCGTGACACCAGAATATCTTTAACACAAATTTCGAGTTTTCATACAATGTATGTAAACTGTGAAAATATGGTGACAAAAATATTGTGGAACAGAATATCATCGCAACAGGTTAAGTGTATCAAAATATCTATCTATCTAGATATCTAAATATCGAGATATATAGATTTAGATATATACCAGTATAAATTGTAGTAATAGACTTTATTCAGTTGTATACAAAAACCATAAAAGCACACACACAAAGAAAGAAATAAAACAATATATACAATTTTTGACATTTGAACAGATTAAGATCACAGTTTAAAAAGTGGAGGAACCCTACTACATTGAGAAATTCCCATACTAAAAATATTCTAACAGCAATCCATGATAAAGACGTTATCATAATAATACATATTGCAGTCCAGACCAAACCTAGAATGCAATATGCAATAGTATTCTACAACTGTGTAAAAAACGCATTAAAAAATTGACAGCTAATCAGTAATTTAAAAAGAAAACTCTCAAGTATGAGTGGAAATTATCCCTCCATTACAACTAATTCAGACAACCTGAGCTGCTTATCCAGTTATACAACAGTATCATTATGAAGGGCCACCCTTTTTACTTATCATGATATGGCATGTCCTTGCATAACAGTATAATACAATTCTTAATAGCCAAAATTAAAATTAACAAGCACAAACAAATATATACACATATATATATATATATATATATATATAGATATACCAAATACATAAGAAACCTAATGCTAAAAAATGGGAGACAACGTTTACCACGCGGGAGTTTCACCGAGGTATGTTTACAACCCGGGTTTCACAACGCAAGTCATTTCAACAACTTGCGCTGGAGGGCGCTGTAAGCTAAGGAATAGTACGATTTACTATCCAACACCTTCCCTACTGTATGTAGACTGGTGTTGAAATAGTAAATCGTACTATCCCTAAGTCCAGCGCCCTCCAGCGCAAGTCGTTGAAAGGACTTGTGTTGTAAAACCCGTGTTGTAAGATACCGCGATCAACATGATCGCGTGGTATTGTCATATATTCCTAAAAAATATATAAACATGCAACCAAGAAAGATAGAGGTTAAATACATTTTTGGTAACTAATTTGATCATTGAATAAAAAAATACAAATTAATTTACAAGAAAGAATAACCATCCAAAACAAGCAAGACTAGAAATAGTGTTAGACTTCGGAGGGGCTCAATTTAATATGTGCACTCAAAAGTAAGCAATACAATGGAAAGTGTTGGATTTTGGAGAGGTCAGATTTACCATCCCCACTCTAATCTAAGCAATAGTATTGAAAGTGTTAAACCTTAGAGGGGTTAGATTGAGTATTCCCACTCCAATGAGAGCCGAAGCGGGGACAATGTTGAACGTAGGAAGTGTTAGACATACCATTCCAATTCTCAAAGTATTTTTAACAAAATGTTAATACATAATGAACTTAAAATATTTAAACGTATTTAAAATACAATTATATGAATTATGGATAAATAAAAAATATAACACAAAAAACTAATTTCATATTACAAAATGATTTTAGAAAAACAAACAAATGTAACATATTTAAAATAAATAAACGTCTGTCTGTACTACCCAAAACACCACTAACATGAAAAAGTAAAAACAGTTAAATAAAACATTACAAATATTAAATTAATTAAGTAAAACTAAATTAATCTAATAGAATTACAACAATTAAATGTAAATATTTTCAAATAATAGACAATTTATATTTTCAAATAACTTCTCACTCTAATCCCCTACAAACCCAATATCCCTGTACTAAATTAAAAGTGACTATTTACATGAACAAAGTTACTCAAAAGAAATTACAAATTCTACTAAAATAGCTATTAATCAGTTAAAAACATTTCATATTTACTTCCCAAATAATGATTTAATTAACTTAAAAAGTTAATTTATCGTATTATAAATAACATCCCACCCTAATCCACTAAAAACTCAACAACCATCCTCTAAATTAAAATGTACCAATTAAATGTAAAAACTATAAAATTGCACATTAAATATTACAGCCTATACTAAACAAATAAAACGCCATTATCATAATACTAATACCTAAAACAATTATTAACTTAATGAAAAAGATATTTAATCAAACTATATTGAATTAAATGATATTATATGCAACAATACTTAAATATATTATATCCCTAAAAAGTATATTTCACCTTCTATATTCTGTCCCACAATACATTTTAGTTGAAAATATTTTTGACACAATATTCTTCTATCAATCTCTTTTGTAATTCTTTATATATATATATATTCACTGAAAAAACCATAGGTTATAGACCATATATAGTTAGGAATTAGCATTTACAAAACCTTGAAAATTCACTGAAAAAACCATAGGTTATAGATCATATATAGTTAGGAATTAGCATTTAAAAAACCTTATTTTACTCACACAAAACCATTGAAATTCCATATATAGTTAGTTGCACTAACTATATATCGCGCACCTGCAATCCACTGCTCATCGTGTCACATATTACATCATTCATGACATGGTCAGTGACATCACTGATGACATCACTGATGACATCTCAAATGACATCACTGATGACATCACTGATGACAACATCCAGTGACTGTATGTTTCTGTAAAGTTAAAATATGTCTTACATATTGAAGAATGAGTGGATGTATAAGTGTCTGGATGAAGGATTTAGTAGGTGCGTGACTGACTGTATGAGTGAGTGATTAAATGTGTCTCACTGAATGCATGGGTTAGTGACTAAACTGTCTTAATTTGTGCATCATTATGTCTGTTGTTCTGTAAACTGCTGCATGTGTTGATCATTAGCTATACGAGAGGCTATATGTGTTATTAATTGGTTGCCCAAGTATTTCTATGGGAGATTGAGTTTGTGTGGGGGTGGCTGGAAGGTGTGTGACTCTATGCATAGATGTGTGAACAGTTTATTCACTAGGTGTATGAGTTCAAGAGTGCATGTGGAAACAGCTACATGGGCAGTTGACTGTGTGCATGAGTGTATTGATGAGTGAATGGATATCTCAATGCTACATGTCATAGTAAGTACATATGTAAAACACAGTACATGTGAGAGTTGGCATATATAAATAACTGTGCATGAGAGCCACCGAATGAGTGAGTGGTTGTATCGATCATTGTGAACTTGTATCAGGGATTGTATAAGAGAGTAAATATGTGTTAGTATATGTTTCAATAAGTAAGGTGTGTTTAAGTGTATAGTTGAAGAAATGGAGATGAGATTGGCAGTGTGTGAGTGTCTGTATACACTGAGTGTATCTAAGGTTATATTAGAGTCTGAAGAGGTTTATCGTATTAGCACAAGAATGATGTCAAATGAGATGTCATCAGTGATGTCATCAGTGATGTCATTTGAGATGTCATCAGTGATATCATCAGTGATGTCACTGACCATGTCATGAATGATGTAATATGTGACATGATCAGCAGTGGATTGCAGGTGCGCGATATATAGTTAGTGCAACTAACTATATATGGAATTTCAATGGTTTTGTGTGAGTAAAATAAGGTTTTTTAAATGCTAATTCCTAACTATATATGGTCTATAACCTATGGTTTTTTCAGTGAATTTTCAAGGTTTTGTAAATGCTAATTCCTAACTATATATGGTCTATAACCTATGGTTTTTTCAGTGAATTTCAATGGTTTTTTAATAGCAAATATCATAAGCTGTCGAATGTCAAGTACGTGGTAAGTGAAAACATTTTCGTGTTTATGCACACTGATCTGCTTTGAATGGTGCCCCCCCCCCCTCATTTCTATTAGGAGTACTCTCTCTTTGCAGATAGTGAAAGGTAGTTAACGCAGGTCTTTGCCCCCATTGTAATCCGTCGTGCCTGCTTCTCTCTCCATTTGATTGATTGTTATCCAAGTATTTACTGTTTTAGAATTAGTTCTCTTTGGTTCATTCTCTATTTACAAACAAACACAGAGTCGCAATACTCTGTTTAGTCTTTGCAGATAACGAAAAATCGTGTAAAAAAAAAGAAAAGGAATCGAGCAAAATCAGTAGGCCACTAATGGGATCTCTTTTTGACCTCGCTAAAATAGAAACATTAGGAACAACCCCTCATGACAAATACAAAACTAGTGAGATGAACTGAACTCCACACAATGATGGCTGCAAAACAGCTCGGCTCCGCCACCCACCCCGCCCAAAATAACGATAAAGAACGGCTGCCATGATTGGTTGCGGAATGACCACGACGGAGCTACGAAATGGTGCTGCTCTCATGCTAACCCCAGCTTCAGTCTGAAACATCCAGAAACACTGTAGACTACCAATTCGATCAGTTCCGGTAGCGCCCCAATGTAACCCGGTAGAGAAGAACTAGCTCTCCCCTCTTTGACTGATGGTTCTTGTTGCCTGTCCCTTCTGTTGTCATTTAACAGAACTATTTAGCCTGCTGAAAGGGGTTGTGTTCCGACCGCTGGTTGGTGGAGACATTTTGACTATATTCTGTACCTGCGTTGTCGCGTAATGCGTCATATGACGCGCCGCGTTAGCGCATCCGGAAGTCATCCGGGGCGCGCAGCGCGTAACGTAAGCATAACAAGTCATGTGACTTGTTAATAAAACTTTTCATTGGTTCATTTTACTTTTCTTATTGTAATGATGAAAGGCTTGGTCATATGACCTAAAAATTACGCTTTTCATTACTTCCGAACATTATTTTTTCTTAAATATATGTTATAATGTTCCAGGCTAATGTACTTTCCCGGAAATTTTACAACTGTCCTGCAAGTAAAATATATTCTTTTTTCGAGAAAAAGAGCGTTTCTTCGTCCCATGGCGGAGCCGTTGAGCAAAAGAGGGTCGACCTGCTGTCTTAGTCGCCGATACGCCTGAATATGAGATTCTTATCGATCACTTTATGTTGCAGGAATAGAAAACACAACAGCCCTTGACCATTTATCTTTACTGCGTTCCTTCGTATTATACCTTTTACCCTTCATGTAATTGGTCTGCTTTATTTCACTTGCCTTTTAATGATTCTAAAACAGTCACTATTATTAAAAACTTTACCAATGTATATACTACTACCACTATTTCTTTTAAAAACCTTTATTGTGAAAATTTCATTATACAAATACGAGCCTATAACCACGTGGGCCTGCCACAGAGCAAACTGTAATCGTATATGATGAATAGACATTTACACTGTAGAGGAACGTAACGGGCGGGCCATTAGGTTGCAAGAACTAAGGTGTCTAACAGTTACGGAATCGGTGGACGTACATTTTATAATTAAAATACGACAGGGCCAGTTACAATAAAATTATCTAGATATACATTTGCGGGCAAGTACCATGGGTGACGTTAATTCGAACTTTCAACAGTACAGTAATCAATAACACATCAGAACTTAATATCAATAGGGATGTCGAAATATTCAATCAATTCTCGTCCCCGCCCGCCATGTGCTTCAAAACTGCATACGTATCTCGTGATTTCAAGGTTCTGCAACCAGTACACAACAAGGAGTTACGAGTCCCATTTATTCCGGCGCCATTTTGGGCGAGGACGGGCAGGTCCAGGATATAGTCAAAATGTCTCTACCAACCATCGACTATGATGATGTTCATATGCTGTATTTATTAGAGTAACACTCATCTGTCCACATGAAATTAATTTGCCACAATCTAAACATGTCATTTTAATCTTTCCAAAGTTCTTCTAAATATTTGGGACCGTTTCCCTTGCCTCTGAAGCTCTCAGTGCCACTTCTTTGATGAATGTACTAGCAGGTCAGGGGTTCTCCTCCAAATCTCTCTTTTATGCAGCACTATAATTAATTGGTGCCACCTCTCCATATGACGATGCATGGTATAGTTACCACAACTATATTTTTTTTCGGTTCCTCTGGAGAGTTCATCGTGGCAGATGAAGCGTGTAACGTACCGGGCATTTACCTTTTTTTGCATGTACAGGAAAGGAAAAGAAAATCGAGCGTCCGAGTTCTAAGGTGTCCCAGGGCCATTTTAGTGGACCAGGCCCAAATCCAAAGAACAGGCCGCCATTTTGAGAGTCCTCTTGCAGCCGCCTGTCGCTGTAGCATCAAGAGCAGCCGAAACTCAGCTGAATGGCAACTGAAACGGTAAAGGGGCGCCCCACTACAGCAGACGAGCCTCCACCTAGGAAGGCCCATTCACGCCGGCTCCCCCCCCCTTCGGGCACCCCACGCCGTTATTCGGAGCAGTATTGTAGGATGGCCACACCAGTGCGGCAACTTGCTAGACATCACCTCGGTGGTAACCGAATCTCAACGCCTTGTGGTGTCTCCTATTCAGAAAACATTGTTATGCTGCCTTCGACCTATTCGCCGCAAGTGCGCACACAACTCAACTGCATAGCTTGCTAGACACCACCTCGGTGCCATCCGGATCTTGGAATGTCAGCACCTTTTGGTGTCTTCTCTTCAGAAAATATTGTTGCGCTGCCTTTGGCCCCATTCGCACATCGGTCCGCTACTGACGCCATCTCACAGGCTAATGGGGCGCCCCACGCCGAGTTTCAGCATTGTAGAATAACCACACCAGTACAGCAACTTGCTAGACATCACCTCGGTGCCATCCGGATCTCGGCGCCCCACTGCAGATGAAGTGCCTCTCAACTATGAAACCACCACGGTGACATCCGGATCTTGGCGCGTTGTGCTGCCTTCGGCCTATTCGCACATCGGTCCGCTACTGACGCCATCTCACAGGCTAATGGGGCGACCCACGCCGAGTTTCAGCATTGTAGGATGACCACACCAGTACAGCAACTTGCTAGACATCACCTCGGTGCCATCCGGATCTCGGCGCCCCACTGCAGATGAAGTGCCTCTCAACTATGAAACCACCACGGTGACATCCGGATCTTGGCGCGTTGTGCTGCCTTCGGCATATTCGCACATCGGTCCGCTACTGACGCCATCTCACAGGCTAATGGGGCGACCCACGCCGAGTTTCAGCATTGTAGGATGACCACACCAACTTGCTAGACATCACCTCAGTGCCATCCGAATCTTGGCATCTCAACGCCTAGTGGTATCTTCCATACAAAAAATATTGTTACGCTGCCTTTGGCCCCATTCGCACATCAGTCTGCAACTTAGACATCACCTCGGTGCCATCCGGATCTTGGCATCTCAGCGCCTTGTGGTGGCAGTCAGAAAATATTGTTGCGCTGCCTTTGGCCCCATTCGCACATCAGTCCGCTACTGACGCCATCTCACAGGCCAACGGGGCGCCCCACGCCGACTTTCAACATTGTAGGATGGCCACAGAAGTGCGACAACTTACTAGACACCACCTCGGTGCCATCCGGATCTTGGCGCGTTGTGCTGCCTTCGGCCTATTCGCACATCGGTCCGCTACTGACGCAAACTCACAGGCCAACGGGGCGCCCCACGCCGACTTTCAGCATTGTAGGATGGCCACACCAGTGCTGCAACTTGCTGGACACCACCTCGGTGCCATCCGGATCTTGGCGCGTTGTATTGCCTTCGGCCTATTCGCACATCGGTCCGCTACTGACGCCGCCACACGTGCCAACGTATTTTCTCCGCATTTTATACCCTATGCCGCATAACAGGTCATGTGACTTGTTTATAAAACTTTTCATTGGTTCATTTTACTTTTGGTTTCCGAATGATGGAAGGCTTGATCATATGACCTAAAAACAACACTTTTCATTGGATGAAAACTTTTTTTTTCCCCCAAACGATGAAAGCCCCACCTTGTTTCTGGATGTTTCAGACTAAACTGGCGTCAGCATGAGAGCACCACCATCTCGTAGCTCCGTCGTGGTCATTCCGCGAGCAATCATGGCAGCCGCTCCCCACCAGAAGCCTGCAGGAGTCGGGGCCCCCAAAACTTTTGATGAATTCTCAAGGCGGAGGGGACGCTTTCGAGAATGGGGTCCAAGACCTAGCAGACAAGCGTCCGATTTCCAAGGTGTCCCAGGGCCATTTCAGTGGACCACGCCCAAAAAGGAAAGAGCCTGCCGCCATTTTGAGAGTCCTGTGGCAGCCGCCTATCGCTGCACCGCAAGAGTGGGCGCAACTCAGCTGAATGGCGGATTTTGACACAGTGGACCAAAAGCGGACGGAATGGCAACTGAAACGGTAAAGGGGCGCCCCACTAAAACAGATGAGACTCCACCTGGAGAGGCCCGTTCACGCCGCCTCCCCCGGGGCGCCCCACGCCGTTATTCGGAGCAGCATTGTAGGATACCAAAACCAGTGCGGCAACTTACTGGACATCACCTTGGTGCCATCGTTCTGCTGCCTTGGAACTATTCGCACAACAGTTTGCTACTGATGACCCACCCCCCGCGACGCCCCACGCCGTTATTTGCTGGGTGGCAACTTACTAAACATCACTTTCGTGTCATCTAGATTTCGGCGCGTTCTGCTGCCTTGGAACTATTCGCACAACAGTTTGCTACTGATGACCCACCCCCCGCGACGCCCCACGCCGGAAATCTGGACGTTGTGCTGCGTTGGGACTATTCGCACAGCCGACCGCTACTTCGTTGTTTTTCCCTAAAAATGTTTATATGTTATTACTATTTTTGTTTTCTTGTATATATTTATAAATTATTAAAGTTTTATAATCTTACTACTTTGTCGGAGTGCTATATATTTTTAATGTGACACATACTTGTAAAAACTTTGATGTACAAAGAGTCATCCCTGGAATCTTCCGCTTCACGCTTGGTCCCCTCCCCAATCACAATACAGGATGGTTTTCAGATAATAGCAACGCTTCTGCTGTGACGGATCTCATCGAGTGTGGGCCTTGATCTACTATAACTCCTTTGAAGAGGGGTGATTCTTTACAGCTGTGGCCATAAACTACATCTGCAGGGCTAGCTGATAGCCTAGGACCGGCCTGGACAATCGGACACAGAGGAAAAGGAGTGTCAGAGGGTGCGGTAGTGAATAGGGCGAAAGGGAGGTGTCAGGCGGGCACAGGGTGTGATTCTCAGGGAAGAGCAGCGCAGATGGGGGGAGGTTTATTACCCATGCATAAGACAGAGAGCGGGGGTGACCACTGCCTGGGTGAGATGCTTGCGAGGGTGGGGAGCCATGCTAAGGATCGACAGCGTGCACAGAGTGGGTCTGGTCAAGGCATCTAAAATGGCTGCCGTGCACGACAAAAGTGTGGCGTTTGAAAAAAGACAAGATGGCGCACACAATGTTTTTCAACAATTCCTGATTTCCTTCGAATCGAACGTTAACAGACGTTGGGGCATATTACCAAAGTTAAGCGATATTTATCCCTAACGATGCATTGCAAAGATTTTTTTACCGTCAGAAATTATCGCAGATAAACCTTGCTATTATCAAGGTTTATCGCAAATACGATAAAAAACGACCGCAATGCATTAATATCGCTGAAAACTCAGCGATATTCATGCATTACCGAGCTAATGCTCTTAGCCATGTTATCCACCTCCCATTGGATAACATGGCTAAGAACTGCTCAGGGCAGCTGTTACTTTTTGGAGATATTCGCGCTTATCTCGAATATTTCCAAAAGTTGATAATAGGAGATAGCGATGTTAGCGACTGTTTCCAGTCGCTAACATCTTGGCATGCCCACTTTGCATGTCATTAGTGATAAATATCACTCACATGCAAAGTGGGACCCAAGATGGTCGCTATCTCCTACTAGCCGTCGCTAACTGGTGTTAGCAACAGCTAGGTAATACAGATATAATTTTATCTCCGCGAAGCGGAGCGCTGTTACAGATATATATCTTGTTTTTGAACGTTAATTTCTCAAAATGCACTGAAGCACATATATTGAGACATAGCAAAGGCACATCGGGCTACCAGTCCCTAGGAGATAGCGATGTTAGCGACTGTTTCCAGTCGCTAACATCTTGGCATGCCCACTTTGCATGTCATTAGTGATAAATATCACTCACATGCAAAGTGGGACCCAAGATGGTCGCTATCTCCTACTAGCCGTCGCTAACTGGTGTTAGCAACAGCTAGGTAATACAGATATAATTTTATCTCCGCGAAGCGGAGCGCTGTTACAGATATATATCTTGTTTTTGAACGTTAATTTCTCAAAATGCACTGAAGCACATATATTGAGACATAGCAAAGGCACATCGGGCTACCAGTCCCTAATATTTTACCAAGTTTCGTGCAAATCCATTCAGCCGTTCGATTATTATTATTATTATTTTTTTTTGCCCCGCGGGGCCCTTTTAAAACCTCCACATCAAACCTAGGGGGTCAGCGAGGATCTACTATGCCCCCTTATGGTCATTTGCCCCTTCGCTTTGGCCTCCTCTTGTCTCTCGATCCTACCGAGAGACAAGATGGCGGCCGCTACGTACTGTTTGGAATGTTTACAGACACCGGAGAGCCAATCAGCTTCGCTTCGCAAAGCTCCGTAACGCGAAAAGTACGCGAAGCGGTGCGCTGTTACAGATATATATTTTTTTGGAACGTTAATTTCTCAAAATCCACTGAAGCACATATATTGAGACCTAGCAAAGGCACATCGGGCTACCAGTCCCTACAATTTTGCCAAGTTTCGTGCAAATCCATTCAGCCGTTCGATTATTATTATTATTTTTTTTTTTTGCCCCGCGGGGCCCTTTTAAAACCTCCACATCAAACCTAGGGGGTCAGCGAGGATCTACTATGCCCCCTTATAGTTATTTCCCCCTTTGTTTTGACCTCCTCTTGTCTCTCGATCCTACCGAGAGACAAGATGGCGGCCGCTACGGACTGTTTGGAATGTTGACAGATGCCGGAGAACCAATCAGCTTCGCTTCACAAAGCTCCGTTGCGCGAAAAGTACGCGTCCTGGGCCGCTGCCCAGTCCGCTGTTACAGATATATATCTTTTTTTAAACGTTAATTTCTCAAAATCCACTGGAGCACATATATTGAGACCTACAAAAGGCACATCGGGCTACCAGTCCCTACAATTTTGCCAAGTTTCGTGCAAATCCATTCAGCCGTTCGGGCTAAAAGTGAGGCCAACCGCCCTATGGAAATTAACATGGGAAAAACGCGTTTTGGGACCCCCCTTTTTTCTCGGCCCCCACTGGACGAACCCCCCCCAAATTTTCAAGGGCTGCTCAGAAACAAACTGTGCCATTTTCCTGAAAATTTCAGCCAATTCCGTCCACAAACGCCAAAGTTATTAGACATAGAATTTTCAAAAAACCCATAGAGAAAAAATCCTAACTATATATACCTACTGGCGACCGCCAGTAGGTAATATATATATATATATATATATATATATATATATATATATATATATATATATATATATATATATATATATATATATATTACCTACTGGCGATCGCCAGTAGGTATATATAGTTAGGACCTAGTTACCATAGGAAATTCCGAACATTCCATTGGGAATAACTTTGGCGCAGATTGAGGGATCTGCCTGTAATTTTCCTTACATTTGTCTCGCTCCGCTCCTTCCCTGAAAGTTTCGGGGGGATTCGTCAAGCAGGGGCCGAGAAAAAAGGGGGGTCCCAAAACGTGTTTTCCCCATGTTAATTTCCATAGGGACATTCTGACACGGCTACAGCTCGAACAGCTAAACGGAATTACACCAGATTTGGCAAAATGGTAGGGACTGGTATGCAGCAGTGCCTTTTGTATGTTTGGTGTAAATCCCTCTAGTACTTCTTGAGAAAATTGAATTTGAAATTTTTCAAATGGCATTTTCTATGGGACCTTTAGACACGGCTACAGCCCGAACGGCTGATCGGAATTACACCAAACCTGGCAAAATGGTAGGGAAGGTATGCAGTAGTGTCTTTTCTATATTTGGTGAAAATCCCTCCAGTAGTTGTTGAGAAAATTGAATTGAGCAAATTATATATCTATATGCGCTCAACATTCTATTGGGAATAACTTTGGCGCAGATTGAGGAATCTGCGTGTAATTTTCCAGAATTTTGGCCAGCTCCGCTACGCTCCTTCCCTGAAAGTTTCGGGGGGATTCGTCAAGCGGGGGCCAAAAGGGGGGTCCCAAAACGTGTCTTCCCCATGTTAATTTCCAAAGGGACCTTTAGACATGGCTACAGCCCGAACGGCTGAATGGAATTACACAAAACTTGGCACAATGGTAGGGCCTGGTATTCAGATGTGCCTTTGCTATGTTTGGTGAAAATCCCTCCAGTAGTTCTTGAGAAAATTGAATTTGAAATTTTTCAAATGGCATTTTCTATGGGACCTTTAGACACGGCTACAGCCCGAACGGCTGAACTGAATTACACCAAACTTGGCAAAATGGTAGGGACAGGTATGCAGTAGTGTCTTTTCTATATTTGGTGAAAATCACCTCCAGTAGTTGTTGAGAAAATTGAATTTAAGCAAATTATATATCTATATGCGCTCACCGTACGCGCACCGTACGCGTACGGTATGCGTACCGTACGCGTACGTGCGCGTACCCCTACGTGCGCGAGCGAGTTTCTGATTGGCTGCCAGTCGACTGTCAACATTCCAAACTGTCCAAACCAGGAAGTGTTGGCCACCATCTTGTTTTTCAGGAGAACTGAGGCACAAGAGAGCCCAAAACCAGAGTGGAAAACACAAAAAGGGGGGCAGGGTACAGACCCCCCAACCCTCTAGCCCTTCTCATGGGGTCCCAGAAGGACCCCCAAGGGCAAAAAAAAAAAAATATTGGAAAAAATTACGGGGTACGCGCACCGTACGCGATTTAAAAAAAAATAAAAAAAATGTTTTGCACTTGGTGGTCCTTCTGGGACCCCCTGAGAAGGGCTAGGGGGTCAGGGGGTCTCTACCCTGCCCCCTTTTCACGTTTTCCACTCTTGTTTTGTGCTCTCTTGTGCCTCACTTCTCCTGAGAAACAAGATGGCTACTCAGGTGGTCCCAGAAGGATAATAACATATTTAAACGTTATCCGCTAATAGAATTAGCATTTAGAAAACCTTTGAAATGTATTGAAAAAAACTATAGGATTCATGCCTGATATAGTTATGAATTAGCCTTTAAAAAACCTTGCAAATTCACTAAAAAAAACATAGGTTTCAGGCCTTATATAGTTAGGAATTAGCATTTAAAAAACCTTGCAAATTCACTTAAAAAACCATAGGTTTCATGTCTTATATAGTTAGGAATTAGCATTTAAAAAACCTTGCAAATTTACTTAAAAAACCATAGGTTTCAGGCCTTATATAGTTAGGAATTAGCATTTTAAAAACCTTGCAAATTCACTTAAAAAACCATAGGTTTCAGGCCTTATATAGTTAGGAATTAGCATAAAAAAAACATTGAAATTGCTCCTATATAGCTAGTTGGACTAACTATATTTCGCACACCCGCAATCCACTGCTGATGATGTCACATATTACGTCATTCATGACATGGTCAGTGACATCACTGATGACATCACTGATGACATCTCAAATGACATCACTGATCACATCACTGATGGGGAAACATCCTTTACAACGCAACTTTTACCACGCAGTGCCTTTACGAAGCAACTATTACAACGCATGTCATTACAACACACAGCGCCGGGGGCGCTCTAGGATAGGGAATGGATTTAATTTACTATCCAACACCTTCCCTACTATCCACGGGGACTGGAGTTGGAATAGTAAATTAAACTATTCACTATCGAGCACCCCTCAACGCCATGCGTTGTAACAGAATGCGTTGTAAAACCTGCGATGTAAAGGCGTGCGTAGTAAAAGCATGTTTTGTAATGTCATACATCCCACTGATGATATCATTCATGTGATAAATACAGACTACCATTCTTGAAACCATTGACACACCAATACCAGTTACTACATACGCACTCACTGATTCCTAGGTCGACACACACATCCACTAATTCACCCATAGAATCACTCATACATACAGTCACTCATAAATACAACACTAACATATGCACTCATACACCTATACAGACACTCACACACTGCCACTCATCCATGGAGTTACTCACACACCTAGTCAGTCATGCAAAGAATCAATCACACTTCCATTTCCTCAACTATACAGTTATACACACAACACCTTACTTATTCAAACATATACTAACACATACTTACTCTCTTATACAATCACTGATACAAGTACACAATGATCCATACAGCCACTCGCACAATCACTGGCCCTCATGTATAGTCATTTATATATGCCAACTCTCACATGCACTGTGTTTTACATATGTACTTACTTGGACATGTAGCACTGACATATCCATTCACTCACCAACACACACATACACACAGTCAACCGCCCATACAGCTGTTTCCACATGCACTCTTGAACTCATACACCTAGAGAATCAATTACTCAGACATCTATGCACAGAGTCACACACCTCCCAGCCACCCACACACACTCTCAGTCTCCCAGACAAATACTTGGGCAACCAATCAATAACCCATATAGAAACTCATATAGCTACTGATCAACACATGCAGCAGCTTAAACAACAGCAGACATACTGATGCACACATTCAGACAGTTTAGTCACTAACCCATGCATTTAGTAAGACACATTTAATCACTCACTCATACAGTCAGTCACGCACCTACTAAATCCTTCATTCAGATACTTATACACCCACTCATTCTTCAATATGTAAAACATATTTAAACTTTACAGAAACACACAGTCACTGGATGATGTCATCAGTGATGTCATTTGAGATGTCATCAGTGATAATCATTTTTTTTCAATATTTTAAAATTAAATTTTATATATTTTCTTTTTGTATTTTTTTCAGTACTCGTACGTTACGCATACGGTGATCGCACCATCCTTTGTACGGGTAATCATACTGTGCGCTCAACCGCGCATACGTTACGAATACGTTTTCACGTTCCGCGTCGCAACGACGCTTCCGCGTGACGTCATGTACGTTTGTACGGTGCACTGTACGCATACCTCAAAAGTTTCTTAATGTTTAAAAAGATATATCTATGTATTTAATGTAAATATTAAGGGAAGACATTATCTAGGATAATTATTAAAATAATATTTATTGATTTTAGTAAGCGTATATTACTTTTAAAAGCAATTACGCATATGGCGGTGTATGTTGTCCACTCACGCACCGTAAGCGCACCTTACGTATACACCATGTAACTTTAAAACAAGAGATTTGATTGGGTCATAACACTTCCAATTCCAACTGTTGAAAGACCCCACCCATTTTAATAATTCTTCTTTGACTTTCTCAGAAGAACCATCTCTTGTCGGGAGCTCCTGTCATTTGACAAAACAATATTAATATGGCTGCATTTCTGGAATCTACTTCAGAACATTCTTCAGAGGAGGAATTTATAGTTGAGGAGTCACAGGGAAAAAGAAAAGAGGCACTAATCTGGACATTTTTCACCTTTCCAGAAGGACAGAAAAAGGTGAATGCTGCAAAGGTCACCTGCAAAATCTGTGACACCACACTGTCAAGAGGAGATCCGAGCAAGAAGTACTCATTTGGGACAGCAAGCATGGTTCGCCATGTGAAACACAGCCATTCTCGCAATTATGCAAGAGCTTGCTCTGATATGCTATGGGACAATCCATCACCTGCTGTTCCCAGCACTTCAAGAGCACACCCACACAGCCATGGACTCCGCATCCAAATATCGAACCGGATTTTGCTGAATTAATCATCCATTGCAAATTTTGCAGTGAGATGCTCTGCTACGGGGAGCAGTCAATTAATTTAATTAAACGGCGCAAACAGGAGCACCGTTGCTCACGATGCTATTTGTTTTTTGTTTCTTTGTTCCTGTTGGACACTGTTTTGTTTCCAGTTTATTTTTTTATGTTAAAAAAAAGACAAAAAAAACAGCTCTTTTCAGAACTAACTTCCCTGGTCAAAAAAAGAGCTATATTTCTATGATAGTGTGTAAAACATTGTTTGCATGAATGTGAAGTGAATTTACACCTGGTGTGCTCCTCTGTGGTCCATGTGTACACCTCCGAGATTGCTAGTTTCCGTTTTTTTTAATGCACCAGTTGTAGTCTCTACACATGCGCAGCCTCGTTTCCAAGACCACGCTTCTTTCTTTTTCTCAAGTTCGCCAAGCAACCCTCTCCTCATTTCAGGTAATAAATTGTCGCTTTGTTCTCCATATTCTATCTATATTTGTTTGAAACGTATTGCCTGGGGCGCCAAACCTTGATTACATACTCCGTCTTCTGCCATTTTAGTAGTTTTCCTCCGTCATTTTAATTATACTTGCCACTTTCATTTTTATTTTACCTCCCGCCTACCTTCTCTGTGAGCCATGAGATTTCCTGCCACAGACACCACAGTGTTTGTCCTTGGCCTCCAATCTTATCAGACTTGGTCACATGCATACCTAAAAACTAATTTGAAGCACGTAAGCCTCAGCCGTTACAACGCGTGACCGTCACCACAACACGCTTATGCCTTTATCATGCATGGCAAATGCATACTCATCGTAAAAGCATGCGTAGTAAAGTCAATCGTGGTAAAGCCATATGCGTGCTAATGGCTTCGTGGTGACAGTCACTCGTGCTTATGACTGCGTTGTAATGGCTGTTTCCCCCCCCAGGACATTGCAGGAACCAGGTCTACAGGGTTCTCGAGGGAACCAGGCGGAGGGCCACGCAGCCCCCTCACACAATATAGAAATATTCAGGGGGGTGGTTGTTTCCGGGGTTTGAGGGGCACCATTGAGGCCCACACACTTTTAATTTTGTAGGGGGTGGCTTTGCACGCGAAAGTGGTGAAAGGGGGTTGTAAATCTGGTACACATTGTTTTGTTTTACTTTGATTTCCTTTCTTTCTTGTAGAGGATCGAGACTAAATATAACTTATTGTACAGCCAGTACTTTTCAATCCTACTCTCAAACGGCTTACCATAGTACTTCAAATTATAAATATTATTTCTATTGTGGACCGTCACCTCCCCAAAAAAAAGACGAATATAGTTTTTTTTATTAACTTTTATTAAAACAACAATAACTGGAAACGTAACTTAAACATAACAATATAATAAAGAACTAGAAAAATTACTTTAATAAAACAATATTATAAACAAATTGTGATGTGGACTCCAATACACGTACGATAGGTAATCTGCACAACCAAAAGCAAAATTAGTGTTTAAAATTATGTTGATGTGACTAAATGAGATCAAACTTTACAAGTCAAGGTAACACTACAATTTTACGTGTGCAGTGTGCCTGGTACATTTCACTTCTGTTATAGTCCCGCGTTAAGTGGTCTCTACATGGAAGTGCCTACTGCGTTAGTGACACAAAAGTGGCGCAACGGGTTTGTAAATACGCTGATTTATTTCTAATGCATTTAATTGGAGGCATTGTATATCTAGGCCGCTGTGCTTACCTTGTATAAACACTGCGGCCACCAGAATTCATAACCTGAATTTATCTCTGCTTCTAAACGTCAAAGTAGACAGCAGTGTCTATAACTTTAAAAGAGAAAGAGAAATGATGTCACAGAGAGTGAGAGATAGAAAGAGAGAGAAAACAAAATTAAAACTGTGAGAGAAAGTTATAGATGGAGCAGGTAATACTGGAGAAAATACTCAAAGCTCACCTTTTGCCTCCATTGTGTCCACGGATATGCTGCTACAGACTGCACCCTCAAGTTTACTGATCTGAAAGATAGTATAAAGAGTTATTATAGCATAGTCCATACAACTGCACACGTATATTTTTGCTTTATTTTTATATATCCTCAGGATTCTATATTACAACAAGTTCCACTGTAAGGAGGTGTCTGTGTGTGCGCTGTTTTTCTTCCAAAGTAGTATATCCCATACACTCCCACTGCATAGCAGTGAGTTCTTAATATTGTGTGCCTAGACTTTTGCACCCCATTGACTCGCAGAGTCTAGAGTTGAGAGTTTTTCTTGAAAAGTCAGACGCAGATTTACAAGCTCCTTGCGCCACTTTTCCCATGTTAAAAGTGACACAAAAGTGGCGTAATAAGCTTGTAGATCTGTTCCTCAGTCTGTTGTAACCTATCTGTTGTCACTGCTCGGAGATAATTATACATTTCTACACAGTCAAGTTGCTGCACACTGCCCACTCTCTCCTTTCACAGATAATTTGTTATTGTTTCGGAAACAAGTTTCTTTGCTCACCTAGTGCCATTGGCGTGATTCAAAGAGGGTGCTCTACGTGTCGAAGCAGGCTTCACTGTAACCAAGAGAGATCACTTCTTCAACTCAGATAAGGTTCTATACAGCAAACTGGAGACAGCAGTGTCCAAAACTTTAAAATAGAAAGAGAAATGATGTAAGAGAGAGTAAGAAAGAGAAAGAGAGAAAAAAGGACATTAAAACGTGAGAGAGACACACACGACGGGGGGGGGACTGAAGCCAGAGGCACAACCAGAGTCATAAATATCGGGGGAGGGGCCAGAAACAAAATTCGGGGGGGGCTGAACTTCAAGCAAAAGGCAGAGTGGAGCTGCAGGGGCTCTAAGCAGGGAGGGGGGACATCAAAGCCTCATTAACAAGCAAAAGGTCTTCAAAAGACCTGTGAAATACTCTGGTGCGGCTGTGTGTGGGCCCGGGAAGCTATCTCATCCTAGCTGAAGCCCCGTTAGCCCAATGGGTGTTGCGCGCCTGCTGCATACTACACATTCTCTCCTTTCACAGATAACTTGTCGTTCTTTCGGAAACAAGCTTCTTTGCTCACCTTGTGCCATTGCCGTCATTCAAACAGGAGCACTATGAGTCAAAGCAGGCTTCTCAGTCGTTATTACAATGGCCACACATAATCGCAGAATAAACAAACGTAGAGCTTTGTAGGTTTCTTTTGGGGTGGTCTCGTCAATTTGTAAAACACAACCTATAAGATAAAAAGGAAGTCAACATTGTGTGTAATTTTTTTATGAAAGGAGAGAGGAAGGGAGAGAGTGACAGAAAACAATATTCGCAGCTCACCTTTCTGTTACCGGTGTTTTTCACCACGTGCCGGACATAATGCACCCTGAAGCTCTACATCTAAAAGATAGTAAAAGAAAGATGTTATGATTGGTAATTGTTACTATCTTAATGTGGAGTTGGATAACATCGCCCTTTCTTACATGTTCCTTCTCACATTTGATTCAACTATTTGTATAGGTTATATTCCGGACGTTTGAGCGATTATAAAAACGTTCCTGCTATTGGGAAAAAAATATATACATATAATTTGATACACTATATAGGAGTGCGTTCGTCTAAATCACTGCGTCGCCTTTTTGTATCTAGTCTGCTACAGCCCTTTGACTCCCTCTGATGCGTACCCAGACCTCACTGCTCACCTTTACGTGGACAAGACACCTTCTGCATCATGTAGTCCCGATCTGCCACAAAGAAGTCTCATATATGGTGCCGAGTCTTGATATCACTATGGCGAACGACATACTCGTGCTCCCATCATCATCATCGCAGGTTCTTCACCCACTCAGTGCTTCGGGTACCACTAACTCAGTGACCAAAGAGGCCACGCATGTGGTAGTGAGCCCCCTTGTTCGGTAGTTTGGGAGCAACTCTAAATGGCGTACAACATGTGGGCTCCGTCTTTTCTATAGGTAGGGTCACATGTGTAGTGACGGATGTGCTGGATGGGTGTGGTGTGGGTGTATACCAGCTATGAGGGAGTTTGTGTGCCAATCTGACAACTAGACCTGGAACTAAGAAATCACTACAATGGAAATCTGGGCCATGTAGTGTTGTTGTGTTTTCCCGGTAGCGTAAGCACAGGGGGCTGTACTAACGTATTCAGTCTCGATTAATTTATACCTCCCCCTAAGGCTTTTAAATGTTGGGTGGGGGGGCCACGCGGGTCCGGGACACTGCAGGAGCTAGTCTTGGGGCGTGGCAGTCGCCAGGGCCTTCGAGGGTTCTGGGCATAGGGTCACGCAGTCTACCTAATACAATACACAAAAAAAGAAGACAAAGTGATGAGAGATGATTTGTGACGTGTTTATGCTTCAGAGCTTGGATAATCATTAAATGGGGTCTGGCAGTGAAGTGCGTACTTATTCTGGAAGAAGCCTTTCGGGATCTTGCAAAAAGCAAGTCATCTTTAATAATTGCCTCTCGCTGCGTGTACATGCAAAGGTATCTGATTTGCTCGTATGTTAAAAACAGCAACTTTCAACACCTCTTTTTGATTGGTTGTGATGCATTGTAAGAAATCGTATTAGTGGCCTTTCCCTTCCATTGCGCAGATTTTGAAAAAAATTTGATTGGCTGTTGTGTACTTACGTCTACCTTCCTGATGCTATTTTTGATTGGCTTTCTTTTTTCTATGTGACGTTACGATACACTCACCGTGTATGTAGCCCATTTTGTGACGCACTTTATTTTACTACGCATTTCAAAAACTAGTTGTGGTAGGGTGCTTTTAACTTAAACTGTGTACTCTGCTTATGAGTTTGTTGACTATAAAAGTATTGAAAGAAAAATGCTCATGTTTTCAAAATATTTTTATTGAGTCTTTTATATTCATCATATGGGTGAAATGCAAAAATTCTTTGACATTCTTTGGTATCACACGTTGGACCACATTTATTTTATTTTATCATAAGCACTCATTCCTTATGTTTACATTACATACATGTTGCCCCTTCATCATTTTATAAATGTTTGGGCTTCTTTTACTTTCAGATAAAGTAGAATAGAAGTGCTACGACAAACACTCCCTCACTACTTCATCTTTCTTTTTTTATGTACATTTCATGTCATTATTACATTTAACAATCATAACATTTTAAACCACAATTATATTACTTTTTTCAAAAAAGTGCTTACGAAGATAATCCTCCTATTCTTCAAGAGTGAAAATTGGTAAAAGCACTACTTAATATAAATACTTTTAGCCCAATTTCATTCTAGAAGATAAAGAGTTTTGCTTTTAGTACATTTTTCAATCATAATGAAATACTTGCATACTAAAAAAAAAAAATTGTCGGTTGTAAGTCAATCAACTCCAGTTGAAGGATCTTACAGTTTAATATAAATTAAAATATACATTAACAATATGATCCCTCTCTGGAAATGAAAGATACATTGAAGATTATGACATCGCTCCTAATCAATATTTTGCACATACTAATTCGTTAAATAACCTATATTTCCATTCAGATAATTTACCTCTCTTCGATATTGTTTCCTTCCTCCGTTGAAATTCATCCAACTCCTCTGGAGGGGACATAATGTTTTATGTATTTTTAAATATACATTAACAATATGTTCCCTCTGAGGAAATGAAAGATATTCTCCAGATGCTTCCGCAGCCCCGAATCATTACCTTGCTCATAGTTTCTTCGCCCGTATTGATTCTCTGAAGCAAAAACTAATAATCCCACGGGTGTGGTTGATATACTTTTTGGTTACTTAACAGTGTATGGGATCAATTATTGCTCCTCCCACTATTAAGTCACGTTTTTCAGTTGATAGGTTTTTCTCATTTCCACTGTTTTAGCGTGTCACGTGTTTATGTAAATGTGCCTCTTTCCATACTTTTTAAATTTCGTATAATTTCTAAAATGCTTTCTATAAACTCATTTTTAATATTAAAGCCTTTCTATAGGTTACTTTTTTTAATAGGAGTATTAACATTCATTCCCCTTTTTTTCCACTTATTATTCTAGTAACTTCCCATTTTTAAAACTTTTTTTATTTCTCTTTATTACCGTATATTAATGTAATCATTCACTGAGTAAGCACGTACTCATGAAGTGAGGCAGGCTTTAGGGAATGCACTGATTCAAAGTGCTATGTATTATGCTTTTTGTGGTGTAATAACCTTTACATTTATGCTTCAGGATTACAATTCCCCACTCACTATATATACCAGGGGTCTCCAACTAGTAGCTCGGGAGCTACTGGTAGCTCACCAGCACCCTGAAAGTAGCTCTCAGACGTGAAGCTAAACCAAAACAATCTCAGAGATTCTGTGTATAGTAAAGAAGGTAGTACTGCTCATTTCACTGCCCTTAAGAGTTACAGACAGCCAAAGCAATGGCAGGGCCTGTTCATAACACTCAAACACAATCTGTGGTGGCGTATGAATTAATCAACTAGGGATGTATAGAGCTCACTATTCACCTGTGAGGATTTCCAGGCACTGGGGGAGTATGTGGGGGAGATTTGTGCAGCTTTGGTCATTCGAAAAGGCATGTGTTATGGCTCTTCCTGAATGCTTTCAGTGTGGGCGTTCATCTAATGCTGAGGGGGAGTTCTTGCCAGGTCTTGGCCATGATGTACAAGAAGGGTGTGCCTCTTGTCTGGTTATGTGATTACGGTGGATGTCAGCCAAGGCCTGGTCAGAGGAGTGGGCCCCCCTCTGGGCCACCCATTATAAATAAAAACATTCCCCCCGGTATTTAGCCCCCTGGGGGCTAATTAACAATTAAGCGAGCTGCGTTTTTTTTTCTTTTTCACAGCATACGTGTACCTTACGCGTATACCGCGACTTTAAACAAAATATATGTTTTTTGCCGTGGGGGTCCTTGTGGGACCCCCTGAGCAGGCCTAGGGGGTCAGGGTGTTTCTACTCTGCCCCCTTTGCGTGTTTTTTGCGTTTCTTTTGCTGCTTTCTTGTGCCTCGGTTCTACCGAGGCACAAGATGGCTGCCAACACTTCCTGGTTTGGAGTGTTGACAGACACTCGACAGCCAATTAGCATGCAGCCCGTGCTCGTAATGGTACGAATACTGTCCTCGGACAGTACTCGTACGGTAATCCGTCTATAGATATATCTATGGTTTTACTTTTGATTTTCTCAGGAACTACTGAATGAATTTACACCATTTAACAAAAAGCATAAACTGCGAACCGAACTCTACCTTTTTGCCAAATTTGGTGTAATTCCGTTCAGCAGTTCGGGCTGTAGCCTCACTTTAAGAACCCTATGGAAAATTGCATGGGGAAAACACGTTTTGGGACCCCCCTTTTTTCTTGGCCCCCGCTTCACGAATCACCCCCAAACTTTCGGGGAAGGAGCGGAGCAGGCCATTTTCTTGGAGAATTTCGTGAAGATTCATTGACCGGCGCCAAATTTATTCCAAATAGAATGTTGTGGATTTCCTATGGAAACTAGGTCCTAACTATAACTACCTACTGGCGACCGCCAGTAGGTAATATGTATATATATACATATGCACAAATACACTCTCACACACACATTTATCTGAAGTATACTTAGCTTGTGTGGTGAAGGCATATGCACGGTAAAGGCAGCATTTAAATGCTGTTTCCCATTGTTTGGAAATGTCTTTATAATTCTGTCTCTGAGTTTGTCACAGTTATCTTTTGACCAATGTACGATGTGAATGCTCCATACCAAATGGACACCATTTTTCTAATTTTATATACATGTGGCAGTACCTCTTCATGATAAAGTAATATACACACATTATTATCAGCCTCTAATTCTAATTACCTGATAATGAGAGCCAATAAGTACACCTACTTTTAAACAGAGTGTTTCTTAGTATTAGTTGATAAGTGATAGCAAAATAAAATTTCTGTTAATTGTCACATGATGTAACATCTACATAATGTTAGGACTTGGTGAGCACTAGACAAACGTTGAATTACTGTATCAAGACCGTACAATCTTCTTTGTTGTATCACTGTATCTGCATGCTTCCTCAGTGATTATTTTAATACATCACCAATATTTTGTTCGATCTCTAAGACAACTGTAAATCCATTTTGATATCTTCTCTATTTAGGATTATTCAGACACACATTCATTGGCACCTGTTGAAGTGCGAGATGTCCACAGGAGTGAGGAAAAGATTGATATTCTACACTTTTATATTAATTCTCCTTAACATCTCCCCGTCACTTCCAGGTAAGACCGCAGGCGGTATATAGTCCACTTGTGCATGATTTCCTGTAAAATTATCACATCAGTACCTCCTGGGTTTTCAATGGCATGACTTGTATGTAAAAGAACTGTTTTTCAGCACTGTAAGCTTGGATGCAGCCTTCTGACAAGTACATTCTCTTAAAATGTTGAAGTAAGTAAAACGGCTCAAAAACACTCGCTGTGAAATCAAATCTGATATTCTGATCACACCTACATCTTGTAAAATCCCATAGTAATAGGCTATGTGTTTGGTCTTATCCCTCCTCGGGCTGATTGACACTTTATGAGTGCTTCTTCATGTCCTTGTTTAGTAAGCTGCCAACCTGCAATCTCAGCAAGAGTTTTACCAAGCTGGCAAGTCTTGAGTGTCTTGAGTCTTGAGTTCCGGAGGCACTGGTAGCTTCAAGCAGCACACCAAGTTTGTCTACAACAAGTTGTGGTGTCAGGTTTTGTGCATGTGCAGGCGCTGTACTGGTCAAAGAAATCTTCATCTTGTGTGTTAATGCAGCTTTGTCTAAGTGTAAACAGATACAGCCTGAGGTTGGGTGGCAGTAATAATGGAGTTTACTGTGCTGATTGCACTGAAGGTAGGCACAGTCACAGGTAGGATAGCAGCAAACAGTTAGTTGCAGCCTTTGAACAGGCCTATGCTTTCAGGCAATTGCAACCTTTGTCCTTTGTGAATTCCTCACACAGACAGACACAATCACACAGTTGCAACAGTCGCAGCCTTTGTCTTGGTGAACAACAATCATGCAGGTATAGCCAGGAATGGGCCAACAAAGAGCCCAGTGCAGTGGTTTCTACAAGGAACCAAGATGAGAGATGATGACAGTTCATTCTCAAGTAGTCTGCTCTCCCTGAATGACTAACAGGCTAATAGAACAAGCTGGGACTTGTTCCTTCAAGACAGTCCTTACTACAGCAGGCCCCTTCTTACTCTGAGCCGGTGGGCAGGTTCCTAGGATCGTCAGGGCAAATCCACTGCTTCAGCAGTAGAAAGATTAGACTTCAAGTGATGTTCCTTCTTCTCTAGGACATTGGCTCTGAGGCAGACACCAGCCTTGGTTGCACAGAATTCTTTTGAATATTCTGTAAGCTCCTCCTTCTTTTGTTATAAAGAACTTGCAACTGGAACAAAGTGTAGAGGATGGGTTGGGTACCACTTATATACACACAATCTAAACAGGAGATGTGGTCCACTGTCTAAAACTGTTTAATCATTTCTGGGTGGCAGTCATTTCAAGTGTTCTGCTCAGGCTCCAGACACAGCCCTTGTTTAGAAGGATGCATCTAACAGTAGCTCGCACTGGAGTTGTCTCCACCCTGGCCCTCTCACAAGGAAGGCACAGAGTGGCGTGAGTTTCTTCAGCTACTGCCATCACCCCAACTCAACAAGAAATCAGAAACAGACAGGGCAGGCTTTAGCAAGAAACTTTCTCTCCTTTCAAAAGAGAATCTGCAATTATATCCCTCACTGCTACTATCCACCAAACAAACGTGCTAAGGGCCTATTACCAGCTCTTTGCTAATGAAAAGGCCCCAAAATGTATAAAGATATTCCTGTCTTCATCCTTTTCACTTCATTGTCCGGGTATCCTTCCTCGAGTTACAGGAATGTAGGTGATATACGTCCACTGTCTGGGAACACAGGCTTCACCCGTGATCTAATATAAAATCTGGGCGGTCCCCAGAGCCCCAGGAGTCAGATTTCTAACCCTTTGGTACAAGGACTTAGTTCAATTCATCAACATTGAGATAGACAACTAATTGGAATGCAGCTCTAGTATAAACCCTCTGAGCAATTCTGTGAAGCTGGTCTTTTAGGGTTACCATCAGCCTCTCTTGATGAGTTGCAATCCAAACAATGAGTTGTTTATGAATAACACACTCAAAGATAGCATTAAGTGCTAGGCCTGGGAGGTGAACTCTGGTCCGTTCGTGGAGTTTGCAGAGTTTTCTACACTCCTTACTCCGTGGAGCACGCGCACAGATAAGTATAAGTAATGCAGAGGTATAAACTTTATTTTTTTGTGGCTATCACTTTTTAGTATGTAGACTAAACTAACATGTCACAACATGTGTCAGCGCAAACCATATGTTGACATTAAGGGCCCAATTCCAATCCCGCTCATAAAACCCTCCGTACGGCTCGTATCCGGAGGGCTTTCCGACCGACTCGTGCTCCGGGGCTTTGAGTGCCTGAGTACGATGTGAGTATACGCTGACGGGCTCAGGTCGCTTGGAGCCCCTTTGAAGTCAATTGGAGTCTGTTGTATATTGCATACATAGGCTGCCATTGACGAAAAAGGTATGTTGCAGAAAAGAGCACCCCCGGTCATGGGGACGTGTCGGTGCCACCGCACCATACATGCATGTTTAAGGGGGATCCTTGGATCCCCCCTGTGTCCAACTAGTAAGGCTACGGGTGAAGGGGGCCCCTCTACGGCCCCCCCGAAGTCTGCTTCCCAGAGGTTTTACTTGGCGGCGACATCCAAGATGCGACGGCAACAGCTCCGATGCGGCGCTCTTCTCCGGGGATGCGAGGAGCTTTTCTCGATGCGGTGCAATACGACAGCTACAGCACCGACATCCACGATGCAACTGCAGCAGCAGCGACAGCAACACACTTCCTCTTCGATGCTAGATGCTTCTCTCAATGCGGTGCAATATGACAGCTACAGAGCTGACATTCAAGATGCGACGGCAGCAGCAGCAACGGCGACACACTTCTTCCTCGTTGATTCGCGCTTCCAGCTCCTTGCGACACGCCGTCCCTCAGAAGGCCCCAAAACAGCAGCAGGCACTTCCAAAAGAACTCGGGGAGCTGGGGGTTGAAGTTTGTTGTCCCTGAGACTTCAGCAGGAGGCAAGCTCTTTTCCAAGCCATTGGAGATCCTTCACAAGTTGAAAATAAAGCACACAATGTTCTTTCTCCTTTCTTTGGCAGTCAGGTAACCACGGCAGGCCATTGCCCCAAGCAGCACTTCAGCTTAGAGATAGTCTCTCCTCATTTTCTCCAGTTCCTCTCCTCAGCAAAGGTTTCTTCTTGTAGTCCAAAAGTGATCTAATTTCTTGGTATCAGGGTCCCAATACTTATACCCCAAAATCCTTTGTCCCGTAAGGGCAGAGGGGCCTTTGCCCAGTCCAAACCAGTTCTGGAGCACTCTGTTTACATGACTCCCTCTTTCATTTCACAGTGCAGGGCAGAAACATCAGACGCCCCCCAGGAGGTGGAGCCAGCATTGTGGAGGAAAAGTACAGCCTTGGAGCACTTTGTTGACAGGATTCCTTCTCTTCTTTCACTGTGCAGGGCAGAGACATCAGCCGCACCCCAGGAGGTGGAGCCAGCATTGTGGAAGGCAGGCACAACCCTATTCAAGGTTCCGGTGCAACTCCTCCCACCCATCTAGATGCAGATCTCTCTATTCACCACTGGGCTGACTCATTCTGTCTCTTGGAATCCCCCAGCCCTGTCACTCAAAAACACCAGACACGGAATACACAACCTAGCAGAGGCAGGCTTAAAAGGTTAGGCAAGAAAAAAGTATAATTTTCAAACACAGAATATTAAAACCAACTTAACTAAAATATGTATTTTATCATTCTGAGTTTAGGCCTTCTAATCTCAAATTCCTACCATGTTCTCTGAGTCAGTTAGGATTATAAAAATGTAACAATCTAACTGCCCATTCTGGCCTATGGAGAACAGGTAGCCTTGCAATAGTGAAAAACGAAAATGGCTGTAATTCACTATTAGGACATGCCACACACACCTTATACTTACAATGCACCCTGCCCTGGGGCCTACTATAGGGGTGTCTGATATGAAGAAAAGGGAAGGTGTAAGGACTGGCAAGTGGGTGCACTTGCCCAGTCAGCATGACAGTAGCAGGCTACATGCAGGCTCTGCAATGGCAGACCTTAGACACACTTTTACAGGCTGCTTCTGTGGGTGGCACAACCAGTGCTGCGAGCCCACCAGCAGCATTTAGTTTACCAGCCCTGGGGACTCCTGGTGCACTGTACTAGGGTCTGACAGGTAAACCAAAGCAGCCAATCATGGAATCACTGATCAATACATTAATTTACAATAGGGAGCACTTGCACTGTGGCACTGGACAGCAGTGGCACAGTGCCCAAAGCATCTAACACCAGCAAAAACACATGAGGCAACAGCAAAAATAGAAGGGAGACCCACGCCAATGGTGCCAGGTCTAACAGGTCCTAAGTGTTCATGTTTGTGAACAATAAGCTTACACTGCAAGGGGACATATTGTAATGGCTGTTCCTTAGAACATAAACGAAAAACATGTCAGCTTACAGAGTTGTTGGCCATAATTTTATCAGTATTTTTGAAGAAGCCTACCAAGGATGTCATGGCCCCTGGTGCAAGTAAGGAAAATAGTCACTATGACTGCTGTTTGGGCTATGAAATAAAACAATTGTCTGGATTGAATTGGACCCGGTGCACTGAACCTTCTGCAGCAATGTTAGCTACGCTCTTGATTTTTGCATGTACTCTAAAACCTGCACACATTCTATTAAGGACAAAGAAAAGCCTACTGCGAGCATGAAATGAAAACAGACTAAAGGAATTAGCCCTGTCACAGTTTTCATGACAATCCCCGGATTGTGTTTTGAGGTAAACTAATTTTGAGATATGTATCCTAATAAAAAGCATTGAAAATGATATATTAGTTCTCCAGAACAAATATTCATATAAAACATGGCTCATAAACGTATTTGAATGAAACCTTAAATTGCATTATGGTTACTTTTTCCCAATCAACGATGGTGTCATGTAATCACCATTCTGTCTGGGAGTTTTTGTTGCAGTAAGTGGTTCATTAGAAATGAATAAATGAAAGGCCACTTTTATCCTTTGTTTTTGCAGCGAGTGCTGGTGAAGTAGTTGGATATAGACACAGGAACAGATCCTGAACATACTGAGTACCCATGGATGGTGAAATTGCCTGTGCTTCAATTCTTGTCCGATCAGGTTTTTCGAGCATCAATGTTGTTGATGGTAACTTGAACATTAAAAATCTCATCCATCGCAAGGAGCATATTTCAGATTGGAAGATGCAGGGCTTGGCACTAGACCTAGTGCAATGTCAATGATCTCAGAAGTTGTTTCTCATTGTTTGATGGCATGGGGCCACCACCAATGGTCAATCAAGCATTGTGTCTTGCAGGGTTTCTCATTGTTTGATGGCATAGGGCCACTGCCAATGGTCAGTCAAGCATTGTGTCTTGCAGGCTTTCTCATTGGTGATGGCATAGGGCCACTGCCAATGGTCAGTCAAGCATTGTGTCTTACAGGGTTTCTCATTGTTTGATGGCATGGGGCCACCACCAATGGTCAGTCAAGCATTGTGTCTTGCAGGGTTTCTCATTGGTGATGGCATGGGGCCACCACCAATGGTCAATCAAGCATTGTGTCTTGCAGGGTTTTTCATTGTTTGATGGCATGGGGACACCGCCAATGGTCAATCAAGCATTGTGTCTTGCAGGCTTTCTCATTGTTTGATGGCATGGGGCCACCGCCAATGGTCAATCAAGCATTGTGTCTTACAGGGTTTCTCATTGTTTGATGGCATGGGCCACCGCCACTGGTCAATCAAGCATTGTGTCTTACAGGGTTTCTCATTGTTTGATGGCATGGGGCCACCGCCAATGGTCAGTCAAGCATTGTGTCTTAAATGGTTTCTCATTGTTTGATGGCATGGGGCCACCGCCAATGGTCAATCAAGCATTGTGTCTTAAATGGTTTCTCATTGTTTGATGGCATGGGGCCACCGCCAATGGTCAGTCAAGCATTGTGTCTTGCAGGGTTTCTCATTGTTTGATGGCATGGGGCCACCGCCAATGGTCGGTCAAGCATTGCGTCTTGCAGGGTTTCTCATTGTTTGATGGCATGGGGCCACCGCCAATGGTCGGTCAAGCATTGCGTCTTGCAGGGTTTCTCATTGTTTGATGGCATGGGGCCACCGCCAATGGTCAGTCAAGCATTGTGTCTTACAGGGTTTCTCATTGGTGATGGCATAGGGCCACTGCCAATGGTCAGTCAAGCATTGTGTCTTACAGGGTTTCTCATTGTTTGATGGCATGGGGTCACTGACAATGGTCGGTCAAGCATTGTGTCTTACAGGGTTTCTCATTGTTTGATGGCATGGGGTCACTGACAATGGTCAATCAATCATTGTGTCTTGCAGGGTTTCTCATTGTTTGATGGCATGGGGCCACCACCAATGGTCAATCAAGCATTGGGTCTTACAGGGTTTCTCATTGTTTGATGGCATGGGGTCACTGACAATGGTCAGTCAAGCATTGTGTCTTGCAGGGTTTCTCATTGTTTGATGGCATGGGCCACCGCCAATGGTTAATCAAGCATTGTGTCTTACAGGGTTTCTCATTGTTTGATGGCATGGGGCCTCCGCCAATGGTCAATCACGCATTGTGTCTTACAGGGTTTCTCATTGTTTGATGGCATGGAGCCACCGCCAATGGTCAATCAAGCATTGTGTCTTGCAGGGTTTCTCATTGTTTGATGGCATGGGGCCACCGCCAATGGTCAGTCAAGCATTGTGTCTTGCAGGGTTTCTCATTGTTTGATGGCATGGGGCCACCGCCAATGGTCCATCAAGCATTGTGTTTCGCAGGGTTTCTCATTGTTTGATGGCATGGGGCCACCACCAATGGTCAATCAAGCATTGTGTCTTGCAGGGTTTCTCATTGTTTGATGGCATGGGGCCACCACCAATGGTCAATCACGCATTTTGTCTTGCAGGGTTTATCATTGTTTGATGGCATGGGGCCACCACCAATGGTCAGTCAAGCATTGTGTCTTGCAGGGTTTCTCATTGTTTGATGGCATGGGGCCACCACCAATGGTCAGTCAAGCATTGTGTCTTACAGGGTTTCTCATTGGTGGTGGCATGGGGCCTCCGCCAATGGTCAATCACGCATTGTGTCTTACAGGGTTTCTCATTGTTTGATGGCATGGGGACACCACCAATGGTCAGTCAAGCATTGTGTCTTACAGGGTTTCTCATTGTTTGATGGCATGGGGTCACTGCCAATGGTCAATCAAGCATTGGGTCTTGCAGGGTTTCTCATTGTTTGATGGCATGGGGCCACTGCCAATGGTCAATCAAGCATTGTGTCTTACAGGGTTTCTCATTGTTTGATGGCATGGGGCCACCGCCAATGGTCAATCAAGCATTGTGTCTTACAGGGTTTCTCATTGTTTGATGGCATGGGGCCACCGCCAATGGTCAGTCAAGCATTGGGTCTTACAGGGTTTCTCATTGTTTGATGGCATGGGGCCACCGCCAATGGTCAGTCAAGCATTGTGTCTTGCAGGGTTTCTCATTGTTTGATGGCATGGGGCCACCATCAATGGTCAATCAAGCATTGGGTCCTGCAGGGTTTCTCATTGTTTGATGGCATGGGGTCACTGCCAATGGTCAATCAAGCATTGTGTCTTACAGGGTTTCTCATTGTTTGATGGCATAGGGTCACTGCCAATGGTCAATCAAGCATTGGGTCTTGCAGGGTTTCTCATTGTTTGATGGCATGGGGCCACCGCCAATGGTCAATCAAGCATTGTGTCTTGCAGGGTTTCTCATTGTTTGATGGCATGGGGCCACCATCAATGGTCAATCAAGCATTGGGTCCTGCAGGGTTTCTCATTGTTTGATGGCATGGGGTCACTGCCAATGGTCAATCAAGCATTGTGTCTTACAGGGTTTCTCATTGTTTGATGGCATGGGGTCACTGCCAATGGTCAATCAAGCATTGGGTCTTGCAGGGTTTCTCATTGTTTGATGGCATGGGGCCACCGCCAATGGTCAATCAAGGATTGTGTCTTACAGGGTTTCTCATTGTTTGATGGCATGGGGCCACCGCCAATGGTCAGTCAAGCATTGTGTCTTACAGGGTTTCTCATTGTTTGATAACATGAGGCCATCGCCAAAGGTCAATAACGCATTGTGTCTTACAGGGTTTCTCATTGTTTGATGGCATGGGGCCACCACCAATGGTCAATCAAGCATTGTGTCTTACAGGGTTTCTCATTGTTTGATGGCATGGGGCCACCATCAATGGTCAATCAAGCTTTGGGTCCTGCAGGGTTTCTCATTGTTTGATGGCATGGGGCCACCGCCAATGGTCAGTCAAGCATTGGGTCTTGCAGGGTTTCTCATTGTTTGATGGCATGGGGCCACCACCAATGGTCAGACAAGCATTGCGTCTTGCAGGGTTTCTCATTGTTTGATGGCATGGGGCCACCACCAATGGTCAATCAAGCATTGTGTCTTGCAGGGTTTCTCATTGTTTGATGGCATGGGGCCACCGCCAATGGTCAATCAAGCATTGTGTCTTAAATGGTTTCTCATTGTTTGATGGCATGGGGCCACCGCCAATGGTCAGTCAAGCATTGTGTCTTGCAGGGTTTCTCATTGTTTGATGGCATGGGGCCACCGCCAATGGTCGGTCAAGCATTGCGTCTTGCAGGGTTTCTCATTGTTTGATGGCATGGGGCCACCGCCAATGGTCGGTCAAGCATTGCGTCTTGCAGGGTTTCTCATTGTTTGATGGCATGGGGCCACCGCCAATGGTCAGTCAAGCATTGTGTCTTACAGGGTTTCTCATTGGTGATGGCATAGGGCCACTGCCAATGGTCAGTCAAGCATTGTGTCTTACAGGGTTTCTCATTGTTTGATGGCATGGGGTCACTGACAATGGTCGGTCAAGCATTGTGTCTTACAGGGTTTCTCATTGTTTGATGGCATGGGGTCACTGACAATGGTCAATCAATCATTGTGTCTTGCAGGGTTTCTCATTGTTTGATGGCATGGGGCCACCACCAATGGTCAATCAAGCATTGGGTCTTACAGGGTTTCTCATTGTTTGATGGCATGGGGTCACTGACAATGGTCAGTCAAGCATTGTGTCTTGCAGGGTTTCTCATTGTTTGATGGCATGGGCCACCGCCAATGGTTAATCAAGCATTGTGTCTTACAGGGTTTCTCATTGTTTGATGGCATGGGGCCTCCGCCAATGGTCAATCACGCATTGTGTCTTACAGGGTTTCTCATTGTTTGATGGCATGGAGCCACCGCCAATGGTCAATCAAGCATTGTGTCTTGCAGGGTTTCTCATTGTTTGATGGCATGGGGCCACCGCCAATGGTCAGTCAAGCATTGTGTCTTGCAGGGTTTCTCATTGTTTGATGGCATGGGGCCACCGCCAATGGTCCATCAAGCATTGTGTTTCGCAGGGTTTCTCATTGTTTGATGGCATGGGGCCACCACCAATGGTCAATCAAGCATTGTGTCTTGCAGGGTTTCTCATTGTTTGATGGCATGGGGCCACCACCAATGGTCAATCACGCATTTTGTCTTGCAGGGTTTATCATTGTTTGATGGCATGGGGCCACCACCAATGGTCAGTCAAGCATTGTGTCTTGCAGGGTTTCTCATTGTTTGATGGCATGGGGCCACCACCAATGGTCAGTCAAGCATTGTGTCTTACAGGGTTTCTCATTGGTGGTGGCATGGGGCCTCCGCCAATGGTCAATCACGCATTGTGTCTTACAGGGTTTCTCATTGTTTGATGGCATGGGGACACCACCAATGGTCAGTCAAGCATTGTGTCTTACAGGGTTTCTCATTGTTTGATGGCATGGGGTCACTGCCAATGGTCAATCAAGCATTGGGTCTTGCAGGGTTTCTCATTGTTTGATGGCATGGGGCCACTGCCAATGGTCAATCAAGCATTGTGTCTTACAGGGTTTCTCATTGTTTGATGGCATGGGGCCACCGCCAATGGTCAATCAAGCATTGTGTCTTACAGGGTTTCTCATTGTTTGATGGCATGGGGCCACCGCCAATGGTCAGTCAAGCATTGGGTCTTACAGGGTTTCTCATTGTTTGATGGCATGGGGCCACCGCCAATGGTCAGTCAAGCATTGTGTCTTGCAGGGTTTCTCATTGTTTGATGGCATGGGGCCACCATCAATGGTCAATCAAGCATTGGGTCCTGCAGGGTTTCTCATTGTTTGATGGCATGGGGTCACTGCCAATGGTCAATCAAGCATTGTGTCTTACAGGGTTTCTCATTGTTTGATGGCATAGGGTCACTGCCAATGGTCAATCAAGCATTGGGTCTTGCAGGGTTTCTCATTGTTTGATGGCATGGGGCCACCGCCAATGGTCAATCAAGCATTGTGTCTTGCAGGGTTTCTCATTGTTTGATGGCATGGGGCCACCATCAATGGTCAATCAAGCATTGGGTCCTGCAGGGTTTCTCATTGTTTGATGGCATGGGGTCACTGCCAATGGTCAATCAAGCATTGTGTCTTACAGGGTTTCTCATTGTTTGATGGCATGGGGTCACTGCCAATGGTCAATCAAGCATTGGGTCTTGCAGGGTTTCTCATTGTTTGATGGCATGGGGCCACCGCCAATGGTCAATCAAGGATTGTGTCTTACAGGGTTTCTCATTGTTTGATGGCATGGGGCCACCGCCAATGGTCAGTCAAGCATTGTGTCTTACAGGGTTTCTCATTGTTTGATAACATGAGGCCATCGCCAAAGGTCAATAACGCATTGTGTCTTACAGGGTTTCTCATTGTTTGATGGCATGGGGCCACCACCAATGGTCAATCAAGCATTGTGTCTTACAGGGTTTCTCATTGTTTGATGGCATGGGGCCACCATCAATGGTCAATCAAGCTTTGGGTCCTGCAGGGTTTCTCATTGTTTGATGGCATGGGGCCACCGCCAATGGTCAGTCAAGCATTGGGTCTTGCAGGGTTTCTCATTGTTTGATGGCATGGGGCCACCACCAATGGTCAGACAAGCATTGCGTCTTGCAGGGTTTCTCATTGTTTGATGGCATGGGGCCACCACCAATGGTCAATCAAGCATTGTGTCTTACAGGGTTTCTCATTGTTTGATGGAATGGGGCCACCGCCAATGGTCAATCAAGCATTGTGTCTTACAGGGTTTCTCATTGGTGATGGCATGGGGCCACCGCCAATGGTCAGTCAAGCATTGTGTGTTGCAGGGTTTCTCATTGTTTGATGGCATGGGGCCACCGCCAATGGTCGGTCAAGCATTGTGTCTTGCAGGGTTTCTCATTGTTTGATGGCATGGGGCCACCGCCAATGGTCAGTCAAGCATTGTGACTTACAGGGTTTCTCATTGTTTGATGGCATGGGGCCACCGCCAATGGTCCATCAAGCATTGTGTTTTGCAGGGTTTCTCATTGTTTGATGGCATGGGGCCACCACCAATGGTCAATCAAGCATTGTGTCTTGCAGGGTTTCTCATTGTTTGATGGCATGGGGCCACCACCAATGGTCAATCACGCATTGTGTCTTGCAGGGTTTCTCATTGTTTGATGGCATGGGGCCACCACCAATGGTCAGTCAAGCATTGTGTCTTGCAGGGTTTCTCATTGTTTGATGGCATGGGGCCACCACCAATGGTCAGTCAAGCATTGTGTCTTACAGGGTTTCTCATTGGTGGTGGCATGGGGCCTCCGCCAATGGTCAATCACGCATTGTGTCTTACAGGGTTTCTCATTGTTTGATGGCATGGGGCCACCACCAATGGTCAGTCAAGCATTGTGTCTTACAGGGTTTCTCATTGTTTGATGGCATGGGGTCACTGCCAATGGTCAATCAAGCATTGGGTCTTGCAGGGTTTCTCATTGTTTGATGGCATGGGGCCACTGCCAATGGTCAATCAAGCATTGTGTCTTACAGGGTTTCTCATTGTTTGATGGCATTGGGCCACCGCCAATGGTCAATCAAGCATTGTGTCTTACAGGGTTTCTCATTGTTTGATGGCATGGGGCCACCGCCAATGGTCAATCAAGCATTGTGTCTTACAGGGTTTCTCATTGTTTGATGGCATGGGGCCACCACCAATGGTCAATCAAGCATTGTGTCTTGCAGGGTTTCTCATTGTTTGATGGCATGGGGCCACCATCAATGGTCAATCAAGCATTGGGTCCTGCAGGGTTTCTCATTGTTTGATGGCACGGGGTCACTGCCAATGGTCAATCAAGCATTGTGTCTTACAGGGTTTCTCATTGTTTGATGGCATAGGGTCACTGCCAATGGTCAATCAAGCATTGGGTCTTGCAGGGTTTCTCATTGTTTGATGGCATGGGGCCACCACCAATGGTCAATCAAGCATTGTGTCTTGCAGGGTTTCTCATTGTTTGATGGCATGGGGCCACCATCAATGGTCAATCAAGCATTGGGTCCTGCAGGGTTTCTCATTGTTTGATGGCATGGGGTCACTGCCAATGGTCAATCAAGCATTGTGTCTTACAGGGTTTCTCATTGTTTGATGGCATGGGGTCACTGCCAATGGTCAATCAAGCATTGGGTCTTGCAGGGTTTCTCATTGTTTGATGGCATGGGGCCACCGCCAATGGTAAATCAAGGATTGTGTCTTACAGGGTTTCTCATTGTTTGATGGCATGGGGCCACCGCCAATGGTCAGTCAAGCATTGTGTCTTACAGGGTTTCTCATTGTTTGATAACATGAGGCCATCGCCAAAGGTCAATAACGCATTGTGTCTTACAGGGTTTCCCATTGTTTGATGGCATGGGGCCACCACCAATGGTCAATCAAGCATTGTGTCTTACAGGGTTTCTCATTGTTTGATGGCATGGGGCCACCATCAATGGTCAATCAAGCTTTGGGTCCTGCAGGGTTTCTCATTGTTTGATGGCATGGGGCCACCGCCAATGGTCAGTCAAGCATTGGGTCTTGCAGGGTTTCTCATTGTTTGATGGCATGGGGCCACCACCAATGGTCAGACAAGCATTGCGTCTTGCAGGGTTTCTCATTGTTTGATGGCATGGGGCCACCACCAATGGTCAATCAAGCATTGTGTCTTACAGGGTTTCTCATTGTTTGATGGAATGGGGCCACCGCCAATGGTCAATCAAGCATTGTGTCTTACAGGGTTTCTCATTGGTGATGGCATGGGGCCACCGCCAATGGTCAGTCAAGCATTGTGTGTTGCAGGGTTTCTCATTGTTTGATGGCATGGGGCCACCGCCAATGGTCGGTCAAGCATTGTGTCTTGCAGGGTTTCTCATTGTTTGATGGCATGGGGCCACCGCCAATGGTCAGTCAAGCATTGTGACTTACAGGGTTTCTCATTGTTTGATGGCATGGGGCCACAGCCAATGGTCAGTCAAGCATTGTGTCTTGCAGGGTTTCTCATTGTTTGATGGCATGGGGCCACCGCCAATGGTCAATCAAGCATTGTGTCTTGCAGGGTTTCTCATTGTTTGATGGCATGGGGCCACCGCCAATGGTCAGTCAAGCATTGTGTCTTGCAGGGTTTCTCATTGTTTGATGGCATGGGGCCACCGCCAATGGTCAGTCAAGCATTGTGTCTTGCAGGGTTTCTCATTGGTGATGGCATGGGGCCACCACCAATGGTCAATCAAGCATTGTGTCTTGCAGGGTTTCTCATTGTTTGATGGCATGGGGCCACCGCTAATGGTCCATCAAGCACTGGGTCTTGCAGGGTTTCTCATTGTTTGATGGCATGGGGTCACTGACAATGGTCAGTCTAGCATTGTGTCTTGCAGGGTTTATCATTGTTTGATGGCATGGGGTCACTGACAATGGTCAGTCTAGCATTGTGTCTTACAGGGTTTCTCATTGTTTGATGGCATGGGCCACCGCCAATGGTCAATCAAGCATTGTGTCTTAAATAATTTCTCATTGTTTGATGGCATGGGGCCACCATCAATGGTCCATCAAGCATTGTGTCTTGCAGGGTTTCTCATTGTTTGATGGCATGGGTCCACCGCTAATGGTCAATCAAGCATTGTGTCTTGCAGGGTTTCTCATTGTTTGATGGCATGGGGCCACTGCCAATGGTCAGTCAAGCATTGTGTCTTGCAGGGTTTCTCATTGTTTGATGGCATGGGGCCACCGCCAATGGTCAATCAAGCATTGTGTCTTACAGGGTTTCTCATTGTTTGATGGCATGGGGCCACCGCCAATGGTCAATCAAGCATTGTGTCTTACAGGGTTTCTCATTGTTTGATGGCATGGGGCCACCGCCAATGGTAAATCGAGCATTGTGTCTTGCAGGGTTTGTCATTGTTTGATGGCATGGGGCCACCGCCAATGGTCAGCCAAGCATTGTGTCTTGCAGGGTTTCTCATTGTTTGATGGCATGGGGTCACTGCCAATGGTCAATCAAGCATTGTGTCTTGCAGGGTTTCTCATTGTTTGATGGCATGGGGCCACCGCCAATGGTCAATCAAGCATTGTGTCTTACAGGGTTTCTCATCGTTTGATGGCATGGGGCCACCGCCAATGGTCAATCAAGCATTGTGTCTTGCAGGGTTTCTCGTTGTTTGATGGCATGGGGCCACCGCCAATGGTCAATCAAGCATTGTGTCTTGCAGGGTTTCTCATTGTTTGATGGCATGGGGCCACCGCCAATGGTCAATCAAGCATTGTGTCTTACAGGGTTTCTCATTGTTTGATGGCATGGGGCCACCGCCAATGGTCAATCAAGCATTGTGTCTTACAGGGTTTCTCATTGTTTGATGGCATGGGGCCACCGCCAATGGTCAGTCAAGCATTGTGTCTTGCAGGGTTTCTCATTGTTTGATGGCATGGGGCCACCATCAATGGTCAATCAAGCATTGGGTCCTGCAGGGTTTTCTCATTGTTTCATGGCATGGGGCCACCGCCAATGGTCAGTCAAGCATTGGGTCTTGCAGGGGTTCTCATTGTTTGATGGCATGGGGCCACCGCCAATGGTCAATCAAGCATTGGGTCTTGCAGGGTTTCTCATTGTTTGATGGCATGGGGCCACCGCCAATGGTCAATCAAGCATTGTGTCTTACAGGGTTTCTCATTGTTTGATGGCATGGGCCACCGCCACTGGTCAATCAAGCATTGTGTCTTACAGGGTTTCTCATTGTTTGATGGCATGGGGCCACCGCCAATGTTCAGTCAAGCATTGTGTCTTGCAGGGTTTCTCATTGTTTGATGGCATGGGGCCACCGCCAATGGTCAATCAAGCATTGGGTCTTGCAGGGTTTCTCATTGTTTGATGGCATGGGGCCACCGCCATTGATCAGTCAAGCATTGTGTCTTACAGGGTTTCTCATTGTTTGATGGCATAGGTCCACAGCCAATGGTCAATCAAGCATTGTGTCTTACAGGGTTTCTCATTGTTTGATGGCATGGGGCCACCGCCAATGGTCAGTCAAGCATTGTGTCTTGCAGGGTTTCTCATTGTTTGATGGCATGGGGCCACAGCCAATGGTCAATCAAGCATTGTGTCTTACAGGGTTTCTCATTGTTTGATGGCATGAGGCCACCGCCAATGGTCAATCAAGCATTGTGTCTTTCAGGGTTTCTCATTGTTTGATGGCATGGGGCCACCGCCAATGGTCAGTCAAGCATTGTGTCTTGCAGGGTTTCTCATTGTTTGATGGCATGGGGCCACCGCCAATGGTCAGTCAAGCATTGTGTCTTACAGGGTTTCTCATTGTTTGATGGCATGGGGCCACCGCCAATGGTCAATCAAGCATTGGGTCTTGCAGGGTTTCTCATTGTTTGATGGCATGGGGTCACTGACAATGGTCAATCAAGCATTGGGTCTTACAGCGTTTCTCATTGTTTGATGGCATGGGGCCACCGCCAATGGTCAATCAAGCATTGTGTCTTGCAGGGTTTCTCATTGTTTGATGGCATGGGGCCACCGCCAATGGTCAATCAAGCATTGTGTCTTACAGGGTTTCTCATTGTTTGATGGCATGGGGCCACCGCCAATGGTCAATCAAGCATTGTGTCTTACAGGGTTTCTCATTGTTTGATGGCATGGGGCCACCGCCAATGGTCAGTCAAGCATTGTGTCTTGCAGGGTTTCTCATTTTTTGATGGCATGGGGCCACCATCAATGGTCAATCAAGCATTGGGTCCTGCAGGGTTTCTCATTGTTTCATGGCATGGGGCCACCGCCAATGGTCAGTCAAGCATTGGGTCTTGCAGGGGTTCTCATTGTTTGATGGCATTGGGCCACCGCCAATGGTCAATCAAGCATTGGGTCTTGCAGGGTTTCTCATTGTTTGATGGCATGGGGCCACCGCCAATGGTCAATCAAGCATTGTGTCTTACAGGGTTTCTCATTGTTTGATGGCATGGGCCACCGCCACTGGTCAATCAAGCATTGTGTCTTACAGGGTTTCTCATTGTTTGATGGCATGGGGCCACCGCCAATGTTCAGTCAAGCATTGTGTCTTGCAGGGTTTCTCATTGTTTGATGGCATGGGGCCACCGCCAATGGTCAATCAAGCATTGGGTCTTGCAGGGTTTCTCATTGTTTGATGGCATGGGGCCACCGCCATTGATCAGTCAAGCATTGTGTCTTACAGGGTTTCTCATTGTTTGATGGCATGGGGCCACCGCCAATGGTCAGTCAAGCATTGTGTCTTGCAGGGTTTCTCATTGTTTGATGGCATGGGGCCACAGCCAATGGTCAATCAAGCATTGTGTCTTACAGGGTTTCTCATTGTTTGATGGCATGAGGCCACCGCCAATGGTCAATCAAGCATTGTGTCTTGCAGGGTTTCTCATTGTTTGATGGCATGGGGCCACCGCCAATGGTCAGTCAAGCATTGTGTCTTACTGGGTTTCTCATTGTTTGATGGCATGGGGCCTCCGCCAATGGTCAATCAAGCATTGAGTCTTGTAGGGTTTCTCAATGTTTGATGGCATGGGGCCACCGCCAATGGTCAATCAAGCGTTGGGTCTTGCAGGGTTTCTCATTGTTTGATGGCATGGGGTCACTGACAATGGTCAGTCTAGCATTGTGTCTTGCAGGGTTTCTCATTGGTGATGGCATGGGGCCACCGCCAATGGTCAGTCAAGCATTGTGTCTTACAGGGTTTCTCATTGTTTGATGGCATGGGGCCACCGCCAATGGTTAATCAAGCATTGTGTCTTAAATGGTTTCTCATTGTTTGATGGCATGGGGTCACTGCCAATGGTCAATCAAGCATTGTGTCTTGCAGGGTTTCTCATTGTTTGATGGCATGGGGCCACCGCCAATGGTCAATCAAGCATTGTGTCTTACAGGGTTTCTCATCGTTTGATGGCATGGGGCCACCTCCAATGGTCAATCAAGCATTGTGTCTTACAGGTTTTCTCATTGTTTGATGGCATGGGGCCACCGCCAATGGTCAATCAAGCATTGTGTCTTAAATGGTTTCTCATTGTTTGATGGCATGGGGCCACCGCCAATGGTCAATCAAGCATTGTGTCTTGCAGGGTTTCTCATTGTTTGATGGCATGGGGCCACCGCCAATGGTCAATCACGCATTGTGTCTTGCAGGGTTTCTCATTGTTTGATGGCATGGGGCCACCGCCAATGGTCAATCACGCATTGTGTCTTGCAGGGTTTCTCATTGTTTGATGGCATGGAGCCACAGCCAATGGTCAGTCAAGCATTGTGTCTTACAGGGTTTCTCATTGTTTGATGGCATGGGGCCACTGCCAATGGTCAATCAATCATTGTTTCTTGCAGGGTTTCTCATTGTTTGATGGCATGGAGCCACCGCCAATGGTCAATCAAGCATTGTGTCTTACAGGGTTTCTCATTGTTTGATGGCATGGGGTCACTGCCAATGGTCAATCAAGCATTGTGTCTTGCAGGGTTTCTCATTGTTTGATGGCATGGGGCCTCTGCCAATGGTCAATCACGCATTGTGTCTTACAGGGTTTCTCATTGTTTGATGGCATGGGGCCACCACCAATGGTCGGTCAAGCATTGTGTCTTGCAGGGTTTCTCATTGTTTGATGGCATGGGGCCACCGCCAATGGTCAATCAAGCATTGTGTCTTGCAGGGTTTCTCATCGTTTGATGGCATGGGGCCACCGCCACTGGTCAATCAAGCATTGTGTCTTGCAGGGTTTCTCATTGGTGATGGCATGGGGCCACCGCCAATGGTCAATCACGCATTGTGTCTTACAGGGTTTCTCATTGTTTGATGGCATGGGGCCTCCGCCAATGGTCAATCACGCATTGTGTCTTACAGGGTTTCTCATTGTTTGATGGCATGGGGCCACCACCAATGGTCAGTCAAGCATTGTGTCTTGCAGGGTTTCTCATTGTTTGATGGCATGGGGCCACCGCCAATGGTCAATCAAGCATTGTGTCTTGCAGGGTTTCTCATCGTTTGATGGCATGGGGCCACCGCCACTGGTCAGTCAAGCATTGTGTCTTACAGGGTTTCTCATTGTTTGATGGCATGGGGCCACCGCCAATGATCAATCAAGCATTGTGTCTTGCAGGGTTTCTCATCGTTTGATGGCATGGGGCCACCACCACTGGTCAGTCAAGCATTGTGTCTTACAGGGTTTCTCATTGTTTGATGGCATGGGGCCTCCGCCAATGGTCGGTCAAGCATTGTGTCTTGCAGGGTTTCTCATTGTTTGATGGCATGGGTCCACCGCCAATGGTCAATCAAGCATTGTGTCTTGCAGGGTTTCTCATTGTTTGATGGCATGGGGCCACCGCCAATGGTCAATCAAGCATTGTGTCTTACAGGGTTTCTCATTGTTTGACGGCATGGGGCCACCACCAATGGTCAATCAAGCATTGTGTCTTACAGGGTTTCTCATTGTTTGATGGCATGGGGTCACTGACAATGGTCAGTCTAGCATTGTGTCTTGCAGGGTTTCTCATTGGTGATGGCATGGGGCCACCGCCAATGGTTAGTCAAGCATTGTGTCTTACAGGGTTTCTCATTGTTTGATGGCATGGGGCCACCGCCAATGGTCAATCAAGCATTGTGTCTTAAATGGGTTCTCATTGTTTGATGGCATGGGGTCACTGCCAATGGTCAATCAAGCATTGTGTCTTGCAGGGTTTCTCATTGTTTGATGGCATGGGGTCACCGCCAATGGTCAATCAAGCATTGTGTCTTACAGGGTTTCTCATCGTTTAATGGCATGGGGCCACCTCCAATGGTCAATCAAGCATTGTGTCTTACAGGTTTGCTCATTGTTTGATGGCATGGGGCCACCGCCAATGGTCAATCAAGCATTGTGTCTTGCAGGGTTTCTCATTGTTTGATGGCATGGGGCCACCGCCAATGGTCAATCAAGCATTGTGTCTTAAATGGTTTCTCATTGTTTGATGGCATGTGTACCACCGCCAATGGTCAATCAAGCATTGTGTCTTGCAGGGTTTCTCATTGTTTGATGGCATGGGGCCACCGCCAATGGTCAATCACGCATTGTGTCTTGCAGGGTTTCTCATTGTTTGATGGCATGGGGCCACCGCCAATGGTCAATCACGCATTGTGTCTTGCAGGGTTTCTCATTGTTTGATGGCATGGAGCCACAGCCAATGGTCAGTCAAGCATTGTGTCTTACAGGGTTTCTCATTGTTTGATGGCATGGGGCCACCGCCACTGGTCAATCAAGCATTGTGTCTTGCAGGGTTTCTCATTGGTGATGGCATGGGGCCACCGCCAATGGTCAATCACGCATTGTGTCTTACAGGGTTTCTCATTGTTTGATGGCATGGGGCCTCCGCCGATGGTCAATCACGCATTGTGTCTTACAGGGTTTCTCATTGTTTGATGGCATGGGGCCACCACCAATGGTCGGTCAAGCATTGTGTCTTGCAGGGTTTCTCATTGTTTGATGGCATGGGGCCACCGCCAATGGTCAATCAAGCATTGTGTCTTGCAGGGTTTCTCATCGTTTGATGGCATGGGGCCACCGCCACTGGTCAGTCAAGCATTGTGTCTTACAGGGTTTCTCATTGTTTGATGGCATGGGGCCACCGCCAATGGTCAATCAAGCATTGTGTCTTGCAGGGTTTCTCATCGTTTGATGGCATGGGGCCACCGCCACTGGTCAGTCAAGCATTGTGTCTTACAGGGTTTCTCATTGTTTGATGGCATGGGGCCACCGCCAATGGTCGGTCAAGCATTGTGTCTTGCAGGGTTTCTCATTGTTTGATGGCATGGGTCCACCGCCAATGGTCAATCAAGCATTGTGTCTTGCAGGGTTTCTCATTGTTTGATGGCATGGGGCCACCGCCAATGGTCAATCAAGCATTGTGTCTTACAGGGTTTCTCATTGTTTGACGGCATGGGGCCACCACCAATGGTCAATCAAGCATTGTGTCTTACAGGGTTTCTCATTGTTTGATGGCATGGGGTCACTGACAATGGTGAGTCTAGCATTGTGTCTTGCAGGGTTTCTCATTGGTGATGGCATGGGGCCACCGCCAATGGTCAGTCAAGCATTGTGTCTTACAGGGTTTCTCATTGTTTGATGGCATGGGGCCACCGCCAATGGTCAATCAAGCATTGTGTCTTAAATGGTTTCTCATTGTTTGATGGCATGGGGTCACTGCCAATGGTCAATCAAGCATTGTGTCTTGCCGGGTTTCTCATTGTTTGATGGCATGGGGCTACCGCCAATGGTCAATCAAGCATTGTGTCTTACAGGGTTTCTCATCGTTTGATGGCATGGGGCCACCTCCAATGGTCAATCAAGCATTGTGTCTTACAGGTTTTCTCATTGTTTGATGGCATGGGGCCACCGCCAATGGTCAATCAAGCATTGTGTCTTGCAGGGTTTCTCATTGTTTGATGGCATGGGGCCACCGCCAATGGTCAATCAAGCATTGTGTCTTAAATGGTTTCTCATTGTTTGATGGCATGGGGCCACCGCCAATGGTCAATCAAGCATTGTGTCTTGCAGGGTTTCTCATTGTTTGATGGCATGGGGCCACCGCCAATGGTCAATCACGCATTGTGTCTTGCAGGGTTTCTCATTGTTTGATGGCATGGAGCCACCGCCAATGGTCAATCACGCATTGTGTCTTGCAGGGTTTCTCATTGTTTGATGGCATGGAGCCACAGCCAATGGTCAGTCAAGCATTGTGTCTTACAGGGTTTCTCATTGTTTGATGGCATGGGGCCACTGCCAATGGTCAATCAATCATTGTGTCTTGCAGGGTTTCTCATTGTTTGATGGCATGGAGCCACCGCCAATGGTCAATCAAGCATTGTGTCTTACAGGGTTTCTCATTGTTTGATGGCATGGGGTCACTGCCAATGGTCAATCAAGCATTGTGTCTTGCAGGGTTTCTCATTGTTTGATGGCATGGGGCCTCCGCCAATGGTCAATCACGCATTGTGTCTTACAGGGTTTCTCATTGTTTGATGGCATGGGGCCACCACCAATGGTCGGTCAAGCATTGTGTCTTGCAGGGTTTCTCATTGTTTGATGGCATGGGGCCACCGCCAATGGTCAATCAAGCATTGTGTCTTGCAGGGTTTCTCATCGTTTGATGGCATGGGGCCACCGCCACTGGTCAATCAAGCATTGTGTCTTGCAGGGTTTCTCATTGGTGAAGGCATGGGGCCACCGCCAATGGTCAATCACGCATTGTGTCTTACAGGGTTTCTCATTGTTTGATGGCATGGGGCCTCCGCCAATGGTCGGTCAAGCATTGTGTCTTGCAGGGTTTCTCATTGTTTGATGGCATGGGGCCACCGCCAATGGTCAATCAAGCATTGTGTCTTGCAGGGTTTCTCATCGTTTGATGGCATGGGGCCACCGCCACTGGTCAGTCAAGCATTGTGTCTTACAGGGTTTCTCATTGTTTGATGGCATGGGGCCACCGCCAATGGTCAATCAAGCATTGTGTCTTGCAGGGTGTCTCATCGTTTGATGGCATGGGGCCACCGCCACTGGTCAGTCAAGCATTGTGTCTTACAGGGTTTCTCATTGTTTGATGGCATGGGGCCACCGCCAATGGTCGGTCAAGCATTGTGTCTTGCAGGGTTTCTCATTGTTTGATGGCATGGGTCCACCGCCAATGGTCAATCAAGCATTGTGTCTTGCAGGGTTTCTCATTGTTTGATGGAATGGAGCCACCGCCAATGGTCAGTCAAGCATTGTGTCTTACAGGGTTTCTCATTGTTTGATGGCATGGGGTCACTGCCAATGGTCAATCAAGCATTGTGTCTTACAGGGTTTCTCATTGTTTGATGGCATGGGGTCACTGCCAATGGTCAATCAAGCATTGTGTCTTGCAGGGTTTCTCATTGTTTGATGGCATGGGGCCACCACCAATGGTCAGTCAAGCATTGTGTCTTGCAGGGTTTCTCATTGTTTGATGGCATGGGGCCACCATCAATGGTCAATCAAGCATTGTGTCTTACAGGGTTTCTCATTGGTGATGGCATGGGGCCACCGCCAATGGTCAATCAAGCATTGTGTCTTACAGGGTTTCTCATTGTTTGATGGCATGGGGTCACTGCCAATGGTCAATCAAGCATTGTGTCTTGCAGGGTTTCTCATTGTTTGATGGCATGGGGCCACCACCAATGGTCAGTCAAGCATTGTGTCTTGCAGGGTTTCTCATTGTTTGATGGCATGGGGCCACCATCAATGGTCAATCAAGCATTGTGTCTTACAGGGTTTCTCATTGGTGATGGCATGGGGCCACCGCCAATGGTCAATCAAGCATTGTGTCTTACAGGGTTTCTCATTGTTTGATGGCATGGGGTCACTGCCAATGGTCAATCAAGAATTAGGTCTTGCAGGGTTTCTCATTGTTTGATGGCATGGGGCCACCACCAATGGTCAATCAAGCATTGTGTCTTACAGGGTTTCTCATTTTTTGATGGCATGGGGCCACCGCCAATGGTCAATCAAGCGTTGTGTCTTGCTGGGTTTCTCATTGTTTGATGACATGGAGCCACCATAAATGGTCAGTCAAGCATTGGGTCTTGCAGGGTTTCTCATTGTTTGATGGCATGGAGCCACCATCAATGGTCAATCAAGCATTGTGTCTTACAGGGTTTCTCATTGGTGATGGCATGGGGCTACCGCCAATGGTCAATTAAGCATTGTGTCTTACAGGGTTTCTCATTGTTTGATGGCATGGGGCTACCGCCAATGGTCAATTAAGCATTGTGTCTTGCAGGGTTTCTCATTGTTTGATGGCATGGGGCCACCACCAATGGTCAGTCAAGCATTCGGTCTTGCAGGGTTTCTCATTGTTTGATGGCATGGAGCCACCATCAATGGTCAATCAAGCATTGTGTCCTACAGGGTTTCTCATTGGTGATGGCATGGGGCCACCACCAATGGTCAATCAAGCATTGTGTCTTGCAGGGTTTCTCATTGTTTGATGGCATGGAGCCACCATCAATGGTCAATCAAGCATTGTGTCTTACAGGGTTTCTCATTGGTGATGGCATGGGGCCACCACCAATGGTCAATCAAGCATTCGTTCTTGCAGGGTTTCTCATTGTTTGATGGCATGAGGCCACCGCCAATGGTCAATCAAGCATTGTGTCTTGCAGGGTTTCTCATTGTTTGATGGCATGAGGCCATCGCCAATGGTCAATCAAGCATTGTGTCTTGCAGGGTTTCTCATTGTTTGATGGCATGAGGCCATCGCCAATGGTCAATCACGCATTGTGTCTTGCAGGGTTTCTCATTGTTTGATGGCATGAGGCCATCGCCAATGGTCAATCAAGCATTGTGTCTTGCAGGGTTTCTCATTGTTTGATGGCATGAGGCCATCGCCAATGGTCAATCACGCATTGTGTCTTACAGGGTTTCTCATTGTTTGATGGCATGGGGCCACCGCCAATGGTCAGTCAAGCATTGTGTCTTACAGGGTTTCTCATCGTTTGATGGCTTGGGGCCACCGCCAATGCTCAATCAATCATTGTGTCTTGCAGGGTTTCTCATTGTTTGATGGCATGGGGCCACCGCCAATGGTCAATCAAGCATTGTGTCTTACAGTGTTTCTCATTGTTTGATGGCATGGGGCCACCGCAAATGGTCAATCAAGCATTGTGTCTTAAATGGTTTCTCATTCTTTGATGGCATGGGGTCACTGCCAATGGTCAATCAAGCATTGTGTCTTGCAGGGTTTCTCATTGTTTGATGGCATGGGGCCTCCGCCAATGGTCAATCACGCATTGTGTCTTACAGGGTTTCTCATTGTTTGATGGCATGGGGCCACCACCAATGGTCGGTCAAGCATTGTGTCTTGCAGGGTTTCTCATTGTTTGATGGCATGGGGCCACCGCCAATGGTCAATCAAGCATTGTGTCTTGCAGGGTTTCTCATCGTTTGATGGCATGGGGCCACCGCCACTGGTCAATCAAGCATTGTGTCTTGCAGGGTTTCTCATTGGTGAAGGCATGGGGCCACCGCCAATGGTCAATCACGCATTGTGTCTTACAGGGTTTCTCATTGTTTGATGGCATGGGGCCTCCGCCAATGGTCGGTCAAGCATTGTGTCTTGCAGGGTTTCTCATTGTTTGATGGCATGGGGCCACCGCCAATGGTCAATCAAGCATTGTGTCTTGCAGGGTTTCTCATCGTTTGATGGCATGGGGCCACCGCCACTGGTCAGTCAAGCATTGTGTCTTACAGGGTTTCTCATTGTTTGATGGCATGGGGCCACCGCCAATGGTCAATCAAGCATTGTGTCTTGCAGGGTGTCTCATCGTTTGATGGCATGGGGCCACCGCCACTGGTCAGTCAAGCATTGTGTCTTACAGGGGTTCTCATTGTTTGATGGCATGGGGCCACCGCCAATGGTCGGTCAAGCATTGTGTCTTGCAGGGTTTCTCATTGTTTGATGGCATGGGTCCACCGCCAATGGTCAATCAAGCATTGTGTCTTGCAGGGTTTCTCATTGTTTGATGGAATGGAGCCACCGCCAATGGTCAGTCAAGCATTGTGTCTTACAGGGTTTCTCATTGTTTGATGGCATGGGGTCACTGCCAATGGTCAATCAAGCATTGTGTCTTACAGGGTTTCTCATTGTTTGATGGCATGGGGTCACTGCCAATGGTCAATCAAGCATTGTGTCTTGCAGGGTTTCTCATTGTTTGATGGCATGGGGCCACCACCAATGGTCAGTCAAGCATTGTGTCTTGCAGGGTTTCTCATTGTTTGATGGCATGGGGCCACCATCAATGGTCAATCAAGCATTGTGTCTTACAGGGTTTCTCATTGGTGATGGCATGGGGCCACCTCCAATGGTCAGTCAAGCATTGTGTCTTGCAGGGTTTCTCATTGTTTGATGGCATGGGGCCACCATCAATGGTCAATCAAGCATTGTGTCTTACAGGGTTTCTCATTGGTGATGGCATGGGGCCACCATCAATGGTCAATCAAGCATTGTGTCTTGCAGGGTTTCTCATTGTTTGATGGCATGGGTCCACCGCCAATGGTCAATCAAGCATTGTGTCTTGCAGGGTTTCTCATTGTTTGATGGAATGGAGCCACCGCCAATGGTCAGTCAAGCATTGTGTCTTACAGGGTTTCTCATTGTTTGATGGCATGGGGTCACTGCCAATGGTCAATCAAGCATTGTGTCTTACAGGGTTTCTCATTGTTTGATGGCATGGGGTCACTGCCAATGGTCAATCAAGCATTGTGTCTTGCAGGGTTTCTCATTGTTTGATGGCATGGGGCCACCACCAATGGTCAGTCAAGCATTGTGTCTTGCAGGGTTTCTCATTGTTTGATGGCATGGGGCCACCATCAATGGTCAATCAAGCATTGTGTCTTACAGGGTTTCTCATTGGTGATGGCATGGGGCCACCGCCAATGGTCAATCAAGCATTGTGTCTTACAGGGTTTCTCATTGTTTGATGGCATGGGGTCACTGCCAATGGTCAATCAAGCATTGTGTCTTGCAGGGTTTCTCATTGTTTGATGGCATGGGGCCACCACCAATGGTCAGTCAAGCATTGTGTCTTGCAGGGTTTCTCATTGTTTGATGGCATGGGGCCACCATCAATGGTCAATCAAGCATTGTGTCTTACAGGGTTTCTCATTGGTGATGGCATGGGGCCACCGCCAATGGTCAATCAAGCATTGTGTCTTACAGGGTTTCTCATTGTTTGATGGCATGGGGTCACTGCCAATGGTCAATCAAGAATTAGGTCTTGCAGGGTTTCTCATTGTTTGATGGCATGGGGCCACCACCAATGGTCAATCAAGCATTGTGTCTTACAGGGTTTCTCATTTTTTGATGGCATGGGGCCACCGCCAATGGTCAATCAAGCGTTGTGTCTTGCTGGGTTTCTCATTGTTTGATGACATGGAGCCACCATAAATGGTCAGTCAAGCATTGGGTCTTGCAGGGTTTCTCATTGTTTGATGGCATGGAGCCACCATCAATGGTCAATCAAGCATTGTGTCTTACAGGGTTTCTCATTGGTGATGGCATGGGGCTACCGCCAATGGTCAATTAAGCATTGTGTCTTACAGGGTTTCTCATTGTTTGATGGCATGGGGCTACCGCCAATGGTCAATTAAGCATTGTGTCTTGCAGGGTTTCTCATTGTTTGATGGCATGGGGCCACCACCAATGGTCAGTCAAGCATTCGGTCTTGCAGGGTTTCTCATTGTTTGATGGCATGGAGCCACCATCAATGGTCAATCAAGCATTGTGTCCTACAGGGTTTCTCACTGGTGATGGCATGGGGCCACCACCAATGGTCAATCAAGCATTGTGTCTTGCAGGGTTTCTCATTGTTTGATGGCATGGAGCCACCATCAATGGTCAATCAAGCATTGTGTCTTACAGGGTTTCTCATTGGTGATGGCATGGGGCCACCACCAATGGTCAATCAAGCATTGGTTCTTGCAGGGTTTCTCATTGTTTGATGGCATGAGGCCACCGCCAATGGTCAATCAAGCATTGTGTCTTGCAGGGTTTCTCATTGTTTGATGGCATGAGGCCATCGCCAATGGTCAATCAAGCATTGTGTCTTGCAGGGTTTCTCATTGTTTGATGGCATGAGGCCATTGCCAATGGTCAATCACGCATTGTGTCTTGCAGGGTTTCTCATTGTTTGATGGCATGAGGCCATCGCCAATGGTCAATCAAGCATTGTGTCTTGCAGGGTTTCTCATTGTTTGATGGCATGAGGCCATCGCCAATGGTCAATCACGCATTGTGTCTTACAGGGTTTCTCATTGTTTGATGGCATGGGGCCACCGCCAATGGTCAGTCAAGCATTGTGTCTTACAGGGTTTCTCATCGTTTGATGGCTTGGGGCCACCGCCAATGCTCAATCAATCATTGTGTCTTGCAGGGTTTCTCATTGTTTGATGGCATGGGGCCACCGCCAATGGTCAATCAAGCATTGTGTCTTACAGGGTTTCTCATTGTTTGATGGCATGGGGCCACCGCAAATGGTCAATCAAGCATTGTGTCTTAAATGGTTTCTCATTCTTTGATGGCATGGGGTCACTGCCAATGGTCAATCAATCATTGTGTCTTGCAGGATTTCTAATTGGTGATGGCATGGGGCCTCCGCCAATGGTCAATCAATCATTGTGTCTTGCAGGGTTTCTCATTGGTGATGGCATGGGGCCACCACCAATTTTCAATCAAGCATTGTGTCTTGCAGGGTTTCTCATTGGTGATGGCATGGGGCCACCGCCAATGGTCAATCAAGCATTGTGTCTTACAGGGTTTCTCATTGGTGACGGCATGGGGCCACCGCCAATGGTCCATCAAGCATTGTGTCTTGCAGGGTTTCTCATTGTTTGATGGCATGGGGCCACCGCCAATGGTCAATCAATCATTGTGTCTTGCAGGGTTTCTCATCGTTTGATGGCTTGGGGCCACCGCCAATGCTCAATCAATCATTGTGTCTTGCAGGGTTTCTCATTGTTTGATGGCATGGGGCCACCGCCAATGGTCAATCAAGCATTGTGTCTTACAGGGTTTCTCATCGTTTGATGGCTTGGGGCCACCGCCAATGCTCAATCAATCATTGTGTCTTGCAGGGTTTCTCATTGTTTGATGGCATGGGGCCACCGCCAATGGTCAATCAAGCATTGTGTCTTACAGGGTTTCTCATTGTTTGATGGCATGGGGCCACCGCAAATGGTCAATCAAGCATTGTGTCTTAAATGGTTTCTCATTCTTTGATGGCATGGGGTCACTGCCAATGGTCAATCAATCATTGTGTCTTGCAGGATTTCTAATTGGTGATGGCATGGGGCCTCCGCCAATGGTCAATCAATCATTGTGTCTTGCAGGGTTTCTCATTGGTGATGGCATGGGGCCACCACCAATTTTCAATCAAGCATTGTGTCTTGCAGGGTTTCTCATTGGTGATGGCATGGGGCCACCGCCAATGGTCAATCAAGCATTGTGTCTTACAGGGTTTCTCATTGGTGATGGCATGGGGCCACCGCCAATGGTCCATCAAGCATTGTGTCTTGCAGGGTTTCTCATTGTTTGATGGCATGGTCCACCGCCAATGGTCAGTCAAGCATTGTGTCTTGCAGGGTTTCTCATTGTTTGATGGCATGGGGCCACCGCCAATGGTCAATCAAGCATTGTGTCTTGCAGGGTTTCTCATTGTTTGATGGCATGGGGCCACCGCCAATGGTCAATCAAGCATTGTGTCTTACAGGGTTTCTCATTGTTTGATGGCATGGGGCCACCGCCAATGGTCAATCAAGCATTGTGTCTTACAGGGTTTCTCATTGTTTGATGGCATGGGGCCACAGCCAATGGTCACTCAAGCATTGTGTCTTACAGGGTTTCTCATTGTTTGATGGCATGGGGCCTCCGCCAATGGTCAATCAAGCATTGTGTCTTACAGGGTTTCTCATTGTTTGATGGCATGGGGCCACCGCCAATGGTCAGTCAAGCATTGTGTCTTACAGGGTTTCTCATTGTTTGATGGCACGGGGCCACCGCCAATGCTCAATCAAGCATTGTGTCTTACAGGGTTTCTCATTGTTTGATGGCATGGGGTCACTGCCAATGGTCAATCAATCATTGTGTCTTACAGGGTTTCTCATTGGTGATGGCATGGGGCCTCCGCCAATGGTCAATCAAGCATTGGGTCTTGCAGGGTTTCTCATTGTTTGATGGCATGGGCCACCGCCAATGGTCAATCAATCATTGTGTCTTGCAGGGTTTCTCATTGTTTGATGGCATGGGGCCACTGCCAATGGTCAATCAAGCATTGTGTCTTACAGGGTTTCTCATTGTTTGATGGCATGGGGCCACCGCCAATGGTCAGTCAAGAATTGGGTCTTGCAGGGTTTCTCATTGTTTGATGGCATGGGGCCACTGCCAATGGTCAATCAAGCATTGTGTCTTACAGGGTTTCTCATTGTTTGATGGCATGGGGCCACCGCCAATGGTCGGTCAAGCATTGTGTCTTGCAGGGTTTCTCATTGTTTGATGGCATGGGCCACCGCCAGTGGTCAATCAAGCATTGTGTCTTGCAGGGTTTCTCATTGTTTGATGGCATGGGGCCACCGCCAATGGTCAGTCTAGCATTGTGTCTTGCAGGGTTTCTCATTGTTTGATGGCATGGGGCCACCGCCAATGGTCAGTCTAGCATTGTGTCTTGCAGGGTTTCTCATTGTTTGATGGCATGGGGCCATCACCAATGGTCAATCAAGCATTGTGTCTTGCAGGGTTTCTCATTGTTTGATGGCATGGGGCCACCGCCAATGGTCAGTCAAGCATTGGGTCTTGCAGGGTTTCTCATTGTTTGATGGCATGGGGCCACTGCCAATGGTCAGTCAAGCATTGGTTCTTGCAGGGTTTCTCATTGTTTGATGGCATGGGGCCACCGCCAATGGTCAGTCTAGCATTGTGTCTTGCAGGGTTTCTCATTGTTTGATGGCATGGGGCCACCGCCAATGGTCAATCAAGCATTGTGTCTTACAGGGTTTCTCATTGGTGATGGCATGGGGCCACCACCAATGGTCAGTCAATCATTGTGTCTTGCAGGGTTTCTCATTGGTGATGGCATGGGGCCTCCGCCAATGGTCAATCAATCATTGTGTCTTGCTGGGTTTCTCATTGTTTGATGGCATGGGGCCACCACCAATGGTCAATCAAGCATTGTGTCTTACAGGGTTTCTCATCGTTTGATGGCATGGGGCCACCACCAATGGTCAATCAAGCATTGTGTCTTGCAGGGTTTCTCATTGGTGATGGCATGGGGCCACCGCCAATGGTCAATCAAGCGTTGGGTCTTGCAGGGTTTCTCATTGTTTGATGGCATGGGGCCACCGCCAATGGTCAATCAAGCATTGTGTCTTACAGGGTTTCTCATTGTTTGATGGCATGGAGCCACCATCAATGGTCAATCAAGCATTGTGTTTTACAGGGTTTCTCATTGGTGATGGCATGGGGTCACTGCCAATGGTCAGTCAAGCATTGTGTCTTGCAGGGTTTCTCATTGTTTGATGGCATGGGGCCACCGCCAATGGTCAATCAAGCATTGTGTCTTACAGGGATTCTCATTGTTTGATGGCATGGGGCCACCACCAATGGTCAATCAAGCATTGGTTCTTGCCGGGTTTCTCATTGTTTGATGGTATGGGGCCACCACCAATGGTCAGTCAAGCATTGCGTCTTGCAGGGTTTCTCATTGTTTGATGGCATGGGGCCACCGCCACTGGTCAGTCAAGCATTGTGTCTTACAGGGGTTCTCATTGTTTGATGGCATGGGGCCACCGCCAATGGTCGGTCAAGCATTGTGTCTTGCAGGGTTTCTCATTGTTTGATGGCATGGGTCCACCGCCAATGGTCAATCAAGCATTGTGTCTTGCAGGGTTTCTCATTGTTTGATGGAATGGAGCCACCGCCAATGGTCAGTCAAGCATTGTGTCTTACAGGGTTTCTCATTGTTTGATGGCATGGGGTCACTGCCAATGGTCAATCAAGCATTGTGTCTTACAGGGTTTCTCATTGTTTGATGGCATGGGGTCACTGCCAATGGTCAATCAAGCATTGTGTCTTGCAGGGTTTCTCATTGTTTGATGGCATGGGGCCACCACCAATGGTCAGTCAAGCATTGTGTCTTGCAGGGTTTCTCATTGTTTGATGGCATGGGGCCACCATCAATGGTCAATCAAGCATTGTGTCTTACAGGGTTTCTCATTGGTGATGGCATGGGGCCACCGCCAATGGTCAATCAAGCATTGTGTCTTACAGGGTTTCTCATTGTTTGATGGCATGGGGTCACTGCCAATGGTCAATCAAGCATTGTGTCTTGCAGGGTTTCTCATTGTTTGATGGCATGGGGCCACCACCAATGGTCAGTCAAGCATTGTGTCTTGCAGGGTTTCTCATTGTTTGATGGCATGGGGCCACCATCAATGGTCAATCAAGCATTGTGTCTTACAGGGTTTCTCATTGGTGATGGCATGGGGCCACCGCCAATGGTCAATCAAGCATTGTGTCTTACAGGGTTTCTCATTGTTTGATGGCATGGGGTCACTGCCAATGGTCAATCAAGAATTAGGTCTTGCAGGGTTTCTCATTGTTTGATGGCATGGGGCCACCACCAATGGTCAATCAAGCATTGTGTCTTACAGGGTTTCTCATTTTTTGATGGCATGGGGCCACCGCCAATGGTCAATCAAGCGTTGTGTCTTGCTGGGTTTCTCATTGTTTGATGACATGGAGCCACCATAAATGGTCAGTCAAGCATTGGGTCTTGCAGGGTTTCTCATTGTTTGATGGCATGGAGCCACCATCAATGGTCAATCAAGCATTGTGTCTTACAGGGTTTCTCATTGGTGATGGCATGGGGCTACCGCCAATGGTCAATTAAGCATTGTGTCTTACAGGGTTTCTCATTGTTTGATGGCATGGGGCTACCGCCAATGGTCAATTAAGCATTGTGTCTTGCAGGGTTTCTCATTGTTTGATGGCATGGGGCCACCACCAATGGTCAGTCAAGCATTCGGTCTTGCAGGGTTTCTCATTGTTTGATGGCATGGAGCCACCATCAATGGTCAATCAAGCATTGTGTCCTACAGGGTTTCTCACTGGTGATGGCATGGGGCCACCACCAATGGTCAATCAAGCATTGTGTCTTGCAGGGTTTCTCATTGTTTGATGGCATGGAGCCACCATCAATGGTCAATCAAGCATTGTGTCTTACAGGGTTTCTCATTGGTGATGGCATGGGGCCACCACCAATGGTCAATCAAGCATTGGTTCTTGCAGGGTTTCTCATTGTTTGATGGCATGAGGCCACCGCCAATGGTCAATCAAGCATTGTGTCTTGCAGGGTTTCTCATTGTTTGATGGCATGAGGCCATCGCCAATGGTCAATCAAGCATTGTGTCTTGCAGGGTTTCTCATTGTTTGATGGCATGAGGCCATTGCCAATGGTCAATCACGCATTGTGTCTTGCAGGGTTTCTCATTGTTTGATGGCATGAGGCCATCGCCAATGGTCAATCAAGCATTGTGTCTTGCAGGGTTTCTCATTGTTTGATGGCATGAGGCCATCGCCAATGGTCAATCACGCATTGTGTCTTACAGGGTTTCTCATTGTTTGATGGCATGGGGCCACCGCCAATGGTCAGTCAAGCATTGTGTCTTACAGGGTTTCTCATCGTTTGATGGCTTGGGGCCACCGCCAATGCTCAATCAATCATTGTGTCTTGCAGGGTTTCTCATTGTTTGATGGCATGGGGCCACCGCCAATGGTCAATCAAGCATTGTGTCTTACAGGGTTTCTCATTGTTTGATGGCATGGGGCCACCGCAAATGGTCAATCAAGCATTGTGTCTTAAATGGTTTCTCATTCTTTGATGGCATGGGGTCACTGCCAATGGTCAATCAATCATTGTGTCTTGCAGGATTTCTAATTGGTGATGGCATGGGGCCTCCGCCAATGGTCAATCAATCATTGTGTCTTGCAGGGTTTCTCATTGGTGATGGCATGGGGCCACCACCAATTTTCAATCAAGCATTGTGTCTTGCAGGGTTTCTCATTGGTGATGGCATGGGGCCACCGCCAATGGTCAATCAAGCATTGTGTCTTACAGGGTTTCTCATTGGTGACGGCATGGGGCCACCGCCAATGGTCCATCAAGCATTGTGTCTTGCAGGGTTTCTCATTGTTTGATGGCATGGGGCCACCGCCAATGGTCAATCAATCATTGTGTCTTGCAGGGTTTCTCATCGTTTGATGGCTTGGGGCCACCGCCAATGCTCAATCAATCATTGTGTCTTGCAGGGTTTCTCATTGTTTGATGGCATGGGGCCACCGCCAATGGTCAATCAAGCATTGTGTCTTACAGGGTTTCTCATCGTTTGATGGCTTGGGGCCACCGCCAATGCTCAATCAATCATTGTGTCTTGCAGGGTTTCTCATTGTTTGATGGCATGGGGCCACCGCCAATGGTCAATCAAGCATTGTGTCTTACAGGGTTTCTCATTGTTTGATGGCATGGGGCCACCGCAAATGGTCAATCAAGCATTGTGTCTTAAATGGTTTCTCATTCTTTGATGGCATGGGGTCACTGCCAATGGTCAATCAATCATTGTGTCTTGCAGGATTTCTAATTGGTGATGGCATGGGGCCTCCGCCAATGGTCAATCAATCATTGTGTCTTGCAGGGTTTCTCATTGGTGATGGCATGGGGCCACCACCAATTTTCAATCAAGCATTGTGTCTTGCAGGGTTTCTCATTGGTGATGGCATGGGGCCACCGCCAATGGTCAATCAAGCATTGTGTCTTACAGGGTTTCTCATTGGTGATGGCATGGGGCCACCGCCAATGGTCCATCAAGCATTGTGTCTTGCAGGGTTTCTCATTGTTTGATGGCATGGGGCCACCGCCAATGGTCAATCAATCATTGTGTCTTGCAGGGTTTCTCATTGGTGATGGCATGGGGCCACCACCAGTGGTCAATCAATCATTGTGTCTTGCAGGGTTTCTCATTGGTGATGGCATGGGGCCTCCGCCAATGGCCAATCAAGCATTGTGTCTTGCAGGGTTTCTCATTGTTTGATGGCATGGTCCACCGCCAATGGTCAGTCAAGCATTGTGTCTTGCAGGGTTTCTCATTGTTTGATGGCATGGGGCCACCGCCAATGGTCAATCAAGCATTGTGTCTTGCAGGGTTTCTCATTGTTTGATGGCATGGGGCCACCGCCAATGGTCAATCAAGCATTGTGTCTTACAGGGTTTCTCATTGTTTGATGGCATGGGGCCACCGCCAATGGTCAATCAAGCATTGTGTCTTACAGGGTTTCTCATTGTTTGATGGCATGGGGCCACAGCCAATGGTCACTCAAGCATTGTGTCTTACAGGGTTTCTCATTGTTTGATGGCATGGGGCCTCCGCCAATGGTCAATCAAGCATTGTGTCTTACAGGGTTTCTCATTGTTTGATGGCATGGGGCCACCGCCAATGGTCAGTCAAGCATTGTGTCTTACAGGGTTTCTCATTGTTTGATGGCACGGGGCCACCGCCAATGCTCAATCAAGCATTGTGTCTTACAGGGTTTCTCATTGTTTGATGGCATGGGGTCACTGCCAATGGTCAATCAATCATTGTGTCTTACAGGGTTTTTCATTGGTGATGGCATGGGGCCTCCGCCAATGGTCAATCAAGCATTGGGTCTTGCAGGGTTTCTCATTGTTTGATGGCATGGGCCACCGCCAATGGTCAATCAATCATTGTGTCTTGCAGGGTTTCTCATTGTTTGATGGCATGGGGCCACTGCCAATGGTCAATCAAGCATTGTGTCTTACAGGGTTTCTCATTGTTTGATGGCATGGGGCCACCGCCAATGGTCAGTCAAGAATTGGGTCTTGCAGGGTTTCTCATTGTTTGATGGCATGGGGCCACTGCCAATGGTCAATCAAGCATTGTGTCTTACAGGGTTTCTCATTGTTTGATGGCATGGGGCCACCGCCAATGGTCGGTCAAGCATTGTGTCTTGCAGGGTTTCTCATTGTTTGATGGCATGGGCCACCGCCAGTGGTCAATCAAGCATTGTGTCTTGCAGGGTTTCTCATTGTTTGATGGCATGGGGCCACCGCCAATGGTCAGTCTAGCATTGTGTCTTGCAGGGTTTCTCATTGTTTGATGGCATGGGGCCACCGCCAATGGTCAGTCTAGCATTGTGTCTTGCAGGGTTTCTCATTGTTTGATGGCATGGGGCCATCACCAATGGTCAATCAAGCATTGTGTCTTGCAGGGTTTCTCATTGTTTGATGGCATGGGGCCACCGCCAATGGTCAGTCAAGCATTGGGTCTTGCAGGGTTTCTCATTGTTTGATGGCATGGGGCCACTGCCAATGGTCAGTCAAGCATTGGTTCTTGCAGGGTTTCTCATTGTTTGATGGCATGGGGCCACCGCCAATGGTCAGTCTAGCATTGTGTCTTGCAGGGTTTCTCATTGTTTGATGGCATGGGGCCACCGCCAATGGTCAATCAAGCATTGTGTCTTACAGGGTTTCTCATTGGTGATGGCATGGGGCCACCACCAATGGTCAGTCAATCATTGTGTCTTGCAGGGTTTCTCATTGGTGATGGCATGGGGCCTCCGCCAATGGTCAATCAATCATTGTGTCTTGCTGGGTTTCTCATTGTTTGATGGCATGGGGCCACCACCAATGGTCAATCAAGCATTGTGTCTTACAGGGTTTCTCATCGTTTGATGGCATGGGGCCACCACCAATGGTCAATCAAGCATTGTGTCTTGCAGGGTTTCTCATTGGTGATGGCATGGGGCCACCGCCAATGGTCAATCAAGCGTTGGGTCTTGCAGGGTTTCTCATTGTTTGATGGCATGGGGCCACCGCCAATGGTCAATCAAGCATTGTGTCTTACAGGGTTTCTCATTGTTTGATGGCATGGAGCCACCATCAATGGTCAATCAAGCATTGTGTTTTACAGGGTTTCTCATTGGTGATGGCATGGGGTCACTGCCAATGGTCAGTCAAGCATTGTGTCTTGCAGGGTTTCTCATTGTTTGATGGCATGGGGCCACCGCCAATGGTCAATCAAGCATTGTGTCTTACAGGGATTCTCATTGTTTGATGGCATGGGGCCACCACCAATGGTCAATCAAGCATTGGTTCTTGCCGGGTTTCTCATTGTTTGATGGTATGGGGCCACCACCAATGGTCAGTCAAGCATTGCGTCTTGCAGGGTTTCTCATTGTTTGATGGCATGGGGTCACCGCCAATGGTCAATCAAGCATTGTGTCTTACAGGGTTTCTCATTGTTTGATGGCATGGGGCCACCGCCAATGGTCAATCAAGCATTGTGTCTTGCAGGGTTTCTCATTGTTTGATGGCATGGGGCCACCGCCAATGGTCAATCAAGCATTGTGTCTTGCAGGGTTTCTCATTGTTTGATGGCATGGGGTCACCGCCAATGGTCAATCAAGCATTGTGTCTTACAGGGTTTCTCATTGTTTGATGGCATGGGGCCACCGCCAATGGTCAATCAAGCATTGGGTCCTGCAGGGTTTCTCATTGTTTGATGGCATGGGGTCACCGCAAATGGTCAATCAAGCATTGTGTCTTACAGGGTTTCTCATTGTTTGATGGCATGAGGCCACCGCCAATGGTCAATCAAGCATTGTGTCTTAAATGGTTTCTCATTGTTTGATGGCATGGGGCCACCGCCAATGGTCAATCAAGCATTGTGTCTTGCAGGGTTTCTCATCGTTTGATGGCATGAGGCCACCGCCAATGGTCCATCAAGCATTGGGTCTTGCAGGGTTTCTCATTGTTTGATGGCATGGGGTCACTGCCAATGGTCAATCAAGCATTGTGTCTTACAGGGTTTCTCATTGTTTGATGGCATGGGGCCACCGCCAATGGTCAATCTAGCATTGTGTCTTGCAGGGTTTCTCATTGTTTGATGGCATGGGGTCACTGCCAATGGTCAATCAAGCATTGTGTCTTACAGGGTTTCTCATTGTTTGATGGCATGGGGCCACCGCCAATGGTCAATCAAGCATTGTGTCTTAAATGGTTTCTCATTGTTTGATGGCATGGGGCAACCTCCAATGGTCCATCAAGCATTGTGTCTTACAGGGTTTCTCATTGTTTGATGGCATGGGGCCACCACCGATGGTCAATCAAGCATTGTGTCTTACAGGGTTTCTCATTGTTTGATGGCATGGGGCCACCGCCAATGGTCAATCAAGCATTGTGTCTTACAGGGTTTCTCATTGTTTGATGGTATGGGGCCACCGCCAATTGTCAGTCTAGCATTGTGTCTTAAAGGGTTTCTCATTGTTTGATGGCATGGGGCCACCGCCAATGGTCAATCAAGTGTTGGGTCTTGCAAGGTTTCTCATTGTTTGATGGCATGGGGTCACTGACAATGGTCAGTCTAGCATTGTGTCTTGCAGGGTTTCTCATTGTTTGATGGCATGGGGTCACTGACAATGGTCAATCAAGCATTGTGTCTTACAGGGTTTCTCATTGGTGATGGCATGGGGCCACCGCCAATGGTCAATCAATCATTGTGTCTTGCAGGGTTTCTCATTGGTGATGGCATGGGGCCTCCGCCAATGGTCAATCAAGCATTGTGTCTTAAATGGTTTCTCATTGTTTGATGGCATGGGGTCACTGCCAATGGTCAATCAAGCATTGTGTCTTGCAGGGTTTCTCATTGTTTGATGGCATGGGGCCACCGCCAATGGTCAATCAAGCATTGTGTCTTACAGGGTTTCTCATCGTTTGATGGCATGGGGCCACCGCCAATGGTCAATCAAGCATTGTGTCTTAAATGGTTTCTCATTGTTTGATGGCATGTGGTCACTGCCAATGGTCAATCAAGCATTGTGTCTTGCAGGGTTTCTCATTGTTTGATGGCATGGGGCCACCGCCAATGGTCAATCAAGCATTGTGTCTTACAGGGTTTCTCATCGTTTGATGGCATGGGGCCACCTCCAATGGTCAATCAAGCATTGTGTCTTACAGGTTTTCTCATTGTTTGATGGCATGGGGCCACCGCCAATGGTCAATCAAGCATTGTGTCTTGCAGGGTTTCTCATTGTTTGATGGCATGGGGCCACCGCCAATGGTCAATCAAGCATTGTGTCAGTGGAGAAGCGTGGCTCAGTGGTTAGAGGCGGCATACCCGGAAACTGAGATCGACCGTGGACCAGGGTTCGATTCCCCGCCTCGGCGGGTCTCGGGCTCAAAAAAAAATTCCACGGACTCGACAATTCTCGCTCTGGTGCCTACTCAACTCACGGGGTCACACTCTGTGACTCTGGGCAATAGCTTGCTTAATCTCCACTACGGCCCCTCGCGGCGGGATGCCTGGCTTTCACCTTGTGGACACCCGGCCGGGGTTTCTCACAGGGGAATACCAGGACGGGTTCCCTAAGCAAGCGCCGGGACGCTTACGGGCAGCCGTGCGCTTTACAAATCCAGCACATTTACATTTACATTTACAAATGGTTTCTCATTGTTTGATGGCATGGGGCCACCGCCAATGGTCAATCAAGCATTGTGTCTTGCAGGGTTTCTCATTGTTTGATGGCATGGGGCCACCGCCAATGGTCAATCACGCATTGTGTCTTGCAGGGTTTCTCATTGTTTGATGGCATGGGGCCACCGCCAATGGTCAGTCAAGCATTGTGTCTTGCAGGGCTTCTCATTGTTTGATGGCATGGGGCCACCGCCACTGGTCAATCAAGCATTGTGTCTTACAGGGTTTCTCATTGTTTGATGGCATGGGGCCACCGCCAATGGTCAATCAAGCATTGTGTCTTGCAGGGTTTCTCATTGTTTGATGGCATGGGGCCACCGCCAATGGTCAATCAAGCATTGTGTCTTGCAGGGTTTCTCATTGTTTGATGGCATGGGGTCACCGCCAATGGTCAATCAAGCATTGTGTCTTACAGGGTTTCTCATTGTTTGATGGCATGGGGCCACCGCCAATGGTCAATCAAGCATTGTGTCTTGCAGGGTTTCTCATTGTTTGATGGCATGGGGTCACCGCAAATGGTCAATCAAGCATTGTGTCTTACAGGGTTTCTCATTGTTTGATGGCATGGGGCACCGCCAATGGTCAATCAAGCATTGTGTCTTAAATGGTTTCTCATTGTTTGATGGCATGGGGCCACCGCCAATGGTCAATCAAGCATGGTGTCTTGCAGGGTTTCTCATCGTTTGATGGCATGAGGCCACCGCCAATGGTCAATCTAGCATTGTGTCTTGCAGGGTTTCTCATTGTTTGATGGCATGGGGTCACTGCCAATGGTCAATCAACCATTGTGTCTTACAGGGTTTCTCATTGTTTGATGGCATGGGGCCACCGCCAATGGTCAATCAAGCATTGTGTCTTACAGGGTTTCTCATTGTTTGATGGCATGGGGCCACCGCCAATGGTCAGTCTAGCATTGTGTCTTACAGGGTTTCTCATTGTTTGATGGCATGGGGCCACCGCCAATGGTCAATCAAGAGTTGGGTCTTGCAGGGTTTCTCATTGTTTGATGGCATGGGGTCACTGACAATGGACAGTCTAGCATTGTGTCTTGCAGGGTTTCTCATTGTTTGATGGCATGGGGTCACTGACAATGGTCAGTCTAGCATTGTGTCTTGCAGGGTTTCTCATTGGTGATGGCATGGGGCCACCGCCAATGGTCAATCAATCATTGTGTCTTGCAGGGTTTCTCATTGTTTGATGGCATGGGGCCACCGCCAATGGTCAATCTAGCATTGTGTCTTGCAGGGTTTCTCATTGTTTGATGGCATGGGGTCACTGCCAATGGTCAATCAAGCATTGTGTCTTACAGGGTTTCTCATTGTTTGATGGCATGGGGCCACCGCCAATGGTCAATCAAGCATTGTGTCTTCCAGGGTTTCTCATCGTTTGATGGCATGGGGCCACCGCCAATGGTCAATCAAGCATTGTGTCTTAAATGGTTTCTCATTGTTTGATGGCATGGGGTCACTGCAAATGGTCAATCAAGCATTGTGTCTTGCAGGGTTTCTCATTGTTTGATGGCATGGGGCCACCGCCAATGGTCAATCAAGCATTGTGTCTTCCAGGGTTTCTCATCGTTTGATGGCATGGGGCCACCGCCAATGGTCAATCAAGCATTGTGTCTTAAATGGTTTCTCATTGTTTGATGGCATGGGGTCACTGCCAATGGTCAATCAAGCATTGTTTCTTGCAGGGTTTCTCATTGTTTGATGGCATGGGGCCACCGCCAATGGTCAATCAAGCATTGTGTCTTACAGGTTTTCTCATTGTTTGATGGCATGGGGCCACCGCCAATGGTCAATCAAGCATTGTGTCTTACAGGGTTTCTCATTGTTTGATGGCATGGGGCCACAGCCAATGGTCACTCAAGCATTGTGTCTTACAGGGTTTCTCATTGTTTGATGGCATGGGGCCTCCGCCAATGGTCAATCAAGCATTGTGTCTTACAGGGTTTCTCATCGTTTGATGGCATGAGGCCACCGCCAATGGTCCATCAAGCATTGGGTCTTGCAGGGTTTCTCATTGTTTGATGGCATGGGGTCACTGCCAATGGTCAATCAAGCATTGTGTCTTACAGGGTTTCTCATTGTTTGATGGCATGGGGCCACCGCCAATGGTCAATCTAGCATTGTGTCTTGCAGGGTTTCTCATTGTTTGATGGCATGGGGTCACTGCCAATGGTCAATCAAGCATTGTGTCTTACAGGGTTTCTCATTGTTTGATGGCATGGGGCCACCGCCAATGGTCAATCAAGCATTGTGTCTTAAATGGTTTCTCATTGTTTGATGGCATGGGGCAACCTCCAATGGTCCATCAAGCATTGTGTCTTACAGGGTTTCTCATTGTTTGATGGCATGGGGCCACCACCGATGGTCAATCAAGCATTGTGTCTTACAGGGTTTCTCATTGTTTGATGGCATGGGGCCACCGCCAATGGTCAATCAAGCATTGTGTCTTACAGGGTTTCTCATTGTTTGATGGTATGGGGCCACCGCCAATTGTCAGTCTAGCATTGTGTCTTAAAGGGTTTCTCATTGTTTGATGGCATGGGGCCACCGCCAATGGTCAATCAAGTGTTGGGTCTTGCAAGGTTTCTCATTGTTTGATGGCATGGGGTCACTGACAATGGTCAGTCTAGCATTGTGTCTTGCAGGGTTTCTCATTGTTTGATGGCATGGGGTCACTGACAATGGTCAATCAAGCATTGTGTCTTACAGGGTTTCTCATTGGTGATGGCATGGGGCCACCGCCAATGGTCAATCAATCATTGTGTCTTGCAGGGTTTCTCATTGGTGATGGCATGGGGCCTCCGCCAATGGTCAATCAAGCATTGTGTCTTAAATGGTTTCTCATTGTTTGATGGCATGGGGTCACTGCCAATGGTCAATCAAGCATTGTGTCTTGCAGGGTTTCTCATTGTTTGATGGCATGGGGCCACCGCCAATGGTAAATCAAGCATTGTGTCTTACAGGGTTTCTCATCGTTTGATGGCATGGGGCCACCGCCAATCGTCAATCAAGCATTGTGTCTTAAATGGTTTCTCATTGTTTGATGGCATGTGGTCACTGCCAATGGTCAATCAAGCATTGTGTCTTGCAGGGTTTCTCATTGTTTGATGGCATGGGGCCACCGCCAATGGTCAATCAAGCATTGTGTCTTACAGGGTTTCTCATCGTTTGATGGCATGGGGCCACCTCCAATGGTCAATCAAGCATTGTGTCTTACAGGTTTTCTCATTGTTTGATGGCATGGGGCCACCGCCAATGGTCAATCAAGCATTGTGTCTTGCAGGGTTTCTCATTGTTTGATGGCATGGGGCCACCGCCAATGGTCAATCAAGCATTGTGTCAGTGGAGAAGCGTGGCTCAGTGGTTAGAGGCGGCATACCCGGAAACTGAGATCGACCGTGGACCAGGGTTCGATTCCCCGCCTCGGCGGGTCTCGGGCTAAAAAAAAAATTCCACGGACTCGACAATTCTCGCTCTGGTGCCTACTCAACTCACGGGGTCACACTCTGTGACTCTGGGCAATAGCTTGCTTAATCTCCACTACGGCCCCTCGCGGCGGGATGCCTGGCTTTCACCTTGTGGACACCCGGCCGGGGTTTCTCACAGGGGAATACCAGGACGGGTTCCCTAAGCAAGCGCCGGGACGCTTACGGGCAGCCGTGCGCTTTACAAATCCAGCACATTTACATTTACATTTACAAATGGTTTCTCATTGTTTGATGGCATGGGGCCACCGCCAATGGTCAATCAAGCATTGTGTCTTGCAGGGTTTCTCATTGTTTGATGGCATGGGGCCACCGCCAATGGTCAATCACGCATTGTGTCTTGCAGGGTTTCTCATTGTTTGATGGCATGGGGCCACCGCCAATGGTCAGTCAAGCATTGTGTCTTGCAGGGCTTCTCATTGTTTGATGGCATGGGGCCACCGCCACTGGTCAATCAAGCATTGTGTCTTACAGGGTTTCTCATTGTTTGATGGCATGGGGCCACCGCCAATGGTCAATCAAGCATTGTGTCTTGCAGGGTTTCTCATTGTTTGATGGCATGGGGCCACCGCCAATGGTCAATCAAGCATTGTGTCTTGCAGGGTTTCTCATTGTTTGATGGCATGGGGTCACCGCCAATGGTCAATCAAGCATTGTGTCTTACAGGGTTTCTCATTGTTTGATGGCATGGGGCCACCGCCAATGGTCAATCAAGCATTGTGTCTTGCAGGGTTTCTCATTGTTTGATGGCATGGGGTCACCGCAAATGGTCAATCAAGCATTGTGTCTTACAGGGTTTCTCATTGTTTGATGGCATGGGGCCACCGCCAATGGTCAATCAAGCATTGTGTCTTAAATGGTTTCTCATTGTTTGATGGCATGGGGCCACCGCCAATGGTCAATCAAGCATGGTGTCTTGCAGGGTTTCTCATCGTTTGATGGCATGAGGCCACCGCCAATGGTCAATCTAGCATTGTGTCTTGCAGGGTTTCTCATTGTTTGATGGCATGGGGTCACTGCCAATGGTCAATCAACCATTGTGTCTTACAGGGTTTCTCATTGTTTGATGGCATGGGGCCACCGCCAATGGTCAATCAAGCATTGTGTCTTACAGGGTTTCTCATTGTTTGATGGCATGGGGCCACCGCCAATGGTCAGTCTAGCATTGTGTCTTACAGGGTTTCTCATTGTTTGATGGCATGGGGCCACCGCCAATGGTCAATCAAGAGTTGGGTCTTGCAGGGTTTCTCATTGTTTGATGGCATGGGGTCACTGACAATGGACAGTCTAGCATTGTGTCTTGCAGGGTTTCTCATTGTTTGATGGCATGGGGTCACTGACAATGGTCAGTCTAGCATTGTGTCTTGCAGGGTTTCTCATTGGTGATGGCATGGGGCCACCGCCAATGGTCAATCAATCATTGTGTCTTGCAGGGTTTCTCATTGGTGATGGCATGGGGCCTCCGCCAATGGTCAATCAAGCATTGTGTCTTAAATGGTTTCTCATTGTTTGATGGCATGGGGTCACTGCAAATGGTCAATCAAGCATTGTGTCTTGCAGGGTTTCTCATTGTTTGATGGCATGGGGCCACCGCCAATGGTCAATCAAGCATTGTGTCTTCCAGGGTTTCTCATCGTTTGATGGCATGGGGTCACCGCCAATGGTCAATCAAGCATTGTGTCTTAAATGGTTTCTCATTGTTTGATGGCATGGGGTCACTGCCAATGGTCAATCAAGCATTGTTTCTTGCAGGGTTTCTCATTGTTTGATGGCATGGGGCCACCGCCAATGGTCAATCAAGCATTGTGTCTTACAGGTTTTCTCATTGTTTGATGGCATGGGGCCACCGCCAATGGTCAATCAAGCATTGTGTCTTACAGGGTTTCTCATTGTTTGATGGCATGGGGCCACAGCCAATGGTCACTCAAGCATTGTGTCTTACAGGGTTTCTCATTGTTTGATGGCATGGGGCCTCCGCCAATGGTCAATCAAGCATTGTGTCTTACAGGGTTTCTCATTGTTTGATGGCATGGGGCCACCGCCAATGGTCAGTCAAGCATTGTGTCTTACAGGGTTTCTCATTGTTTGATGGCACGGGGCCACCGCCAATGCTCAATCAAGCATTGTGTCTTACAGGGTTTCTCATTGTTTGATGGCATGGGGTCACTGCCAATGGTCAATCAATCATTGTGTCTTACAGGGTTTCTCATTGGTGATGGCATGGGGCCTCCGCCAATGGTCAATCAAGCATTGTGTCTTACAGGGTTTCTCATTGGTGATGGCATGGGGCCACCGCCAATGGTCCATCAAGCATTGTGTCTTGCAGGGTTTCTCATTGTTTGATGGCATGGGGCCACCGCCAATGGTCAATCAATCATTGTGTCTTGCAGGGTTTCTCATTGGTGATGGCATGGGGCCACCACCAGTGGTCAATCAATCATTGTGTCTTGCAGGGTTTCTCATTGGTGATGGCATGGGGCCTCCGCCAATGGCCAATCAAGCATTGTGTCTTGCAGGGTTTCTCATTGTTTGATGGCATGGTCCACCGCCAATGGTCAGTCAAGCATTGTGTCTTGCAGGGTTTCTCATTGTTTGATGGCATGGGGCCACCGCCAATGGTCAATCAAGCATTGTGTCTTGCAGGGTTTCTCATTGTTTGATGGCATGGGGCCTCCGCCAATGGTCAATCACGCATTGTGTCTTACAGGGTTTCTCATTGTTTGATGGCATGGGGCCACCACCAATGGTCGGTCAAGCATTGTGTCTTGCAGGGTTTCTCATTGTTTGATGGCATGGGGCCACCGCCACTGGTCAATGAAGCATTGTGTCTTACAGGGTTTCTCATCGTTTGATGGCATGGAGCCACCGCCAATGGTCAGTCAAGCATTGTGTCTTACAGGGTTTCTCATTGTTTGATGGCATGGGGTCACCGCCAATGGTCAATCAAGCATTGTGTCTTACAGGGTTTCTCATTGTTTGATGGCATGGGGTCACTGCCAATGGTCAATCAAGCATTGTGTCTTACAGGGTTTCTCATTGTTTGAAGGCATGGAGCCACCATCAATGGTCAGTCAAGCATTGGGTCTTGCTGGGTTTCTCATCGTTTGATGGCATGGGGCCACCATCAATGGTCAATCAAGCATTGGGTCCTGCAGGGTTTCTCATTGTTTGATGGCATGGGGCCACCGCCAATGGTCAATCAAGCATTGTGTCTTGCAGGGTTTCTCATTGTTTGATGGCATGGAGCCACCATCAATGGTCAATCAAGCATTGTGTCTTACAGGGCTTCTCATTGTTTGATGGCATGGAGCCACCATCAATGGTCAGTCAAGCATTGTGTCTTGTAGGGTTTCTCATTGTTTGATGGCATGGGGCCCCCGCCAATGGTCAACAAGCATTGTGTCTTACAGGGTTTCTCATTGTTTGACGGCATGGGGCCACCACCAATGGTCAATCAAGCATTGTGTCTTACAGGGTTTCTCATTGTTTGATGGCATGGGGTCACTGCCAATGGTCAATCAAGCATTGTGTCTTACAGGGTTTCTCATTGTTTGTTGGCATGGGGTCACTGCCAATGGTCAATCAAGCATTGGGTCTTGCAAGGTTTCTCATTGTTTGATGGCATGGGGCCACCACCAATGGTCAATCAAGCATTGTGTCTTACAGGGTTTCTCATTGTTTGATGGCATGGGGCCACCGCCAATGGTCAATCAAGCATTGTGTCTTGCAGGGTTTCTCATTGTTTGATGGTATGGGGCCACCGCCAATGGTCAATCAATCATTGTGTCTTACAGGGTTTCTCATTGTTTGATGGCATAGGGCCACCGCCAATGGTCAATCAAGCATTGTGTCTTGCAGGGTTTCTCATTGTTTGATGGCATGGGGCCACCGCCACTGGTCAATCAAGCATTGTGTCTTACAGGGTTTCTCATTGTTTGATGGCATGGGGCCTCCGCCAATGGTCAATCAAGCATTGTGTCTTACAGGGTTTCTCATTGGTGATGGCATAGGGCCACTGCCAATGGTCAGTCAAGCATTGTGTCTTACAGGGTTTCTCATTGTTTGATGGCATGGGGCCACCATCAATGGTCAATCAAGCATTGTGTCTTACAGGGTTTCTCATTGTTTGATGGCATGGGGCACCGCCAATGGTCAATCAAGCATTGTGTCTTGCAGGGTTTCTCATTGGTGATGGCATGGGGCCACCGCCAATGGTCAGTCAAGCATTGTGTCTTAAGGGTTTTCATTGTTTGATGGCATGGGGCCACCGCCAATGGTCAATCAAGCATTGTGTCTTACAGGGTTTCTCATTGGTGAAGGCATGGGGCCACCGCCAATGGTCAATCAAGCATTGTGTCTTGCAGGGTTTCTCATTGTTTGATGGCATGGGGCCACCGCCAATGGTCAATCAAGCATTGCGTCTTGCAGGGTTTCTCATTGTTTGATGGCATGGGGCCACCGCCAATGGTCAATCAAGCATTGTGTCTTACAGGGTTTCTCATTGTTTGATGGCATGGGGCCACCGCCAATGGTCAATCAAGCATTGTGTCTTACAGGGTTTCTCATCGTTTGATGGCATGGGGCCACCGCCAATGGTCAATCAAGCATTGTGTCTTGCAGGGTTTCTCATTGTTTGATGGCATGGGGCCACCGCCAATGGTCAATCAAGCATTGTGTCTTACAGGGTTTCTCATTGTTTGATGGCATGGGGCCACCGCCAATGGTCAATCAAGCATTGTGTCTTACAGGGTTTTTCATTGTTTGATGGCATGGGGCCACCGCCAATGGTCAATCAAGCATTGTGTCTTACAGGGTTTCTCATTGTTTGATGGCATGGAGCCACCATCAATGGTCAGTCAAGCGTTGGGTCTTGCAGGGTTTCTCGTTGTTTGATGGCATGGGGCCACCGCCAATGGTCAATCAAGCATTGTGTCTTGCAGGGTTTCTCATTGGTGATGGCATGGGGCCACCGCCAATGGTCAATCAAGCATTGTGTCTTACAGGGTTTTTCATTGTTTGATGGCATGGGGCCACCGCCAATGGTCAATCAAGCATTGTGTCTTACAGGGTTTCTCATTGTTTGATGGCATGGGGCCACCGCCAATGGTCAATCAAGCATTGTGTCTTACAGGGTTTCTCATTGTTTGATGGCATGGGGCCACCGCCAATGGTCAATCAAGCATTGTGTCTTACAGGGTTTCTCATTGTTTGATGGCATGGGGCCACCGCCAATGGTCAATCAAGCATTGTGTCTTACAGGGTTTCTCATCGTTTGATGGCATGGGGCCACCACCAATGGTCAGTCAAGCATTGGGTCTTGCAGGGTTTCTCATTGTTTGATGGCATGGGGCCACCGCCAATGGTCAGTCAAGCATTGTGTCTTACAGGGTTTCTCATTGTTTGATGGCATGGGGCCACCGCCAATGGTCAATCAAGCATTGGGTCCTGCAGGGTTTCTCATTGTTTGATGGCATGGGGCCACCGCCAATGGTCAGTCAAGCATTGTGTCTTGCAGGGTTTCTCTATGTTTGATGGCATGGGGCCACCGCCAATGGTCAATCAATCATTGTGTCTTACAGGGTTTCTCATTGTTTGATGGCATAGGGCCACCGCCAATGGTCAATCAAGCATTGTGTCTTGCAGGGTTTCTCATTGTTTGATGGCATGGGGCCACCGCCACTGGTCAATCAAGCATTGTGTCTTACAGGGTTTCTCATTGTTTGATGGCATGGGGCCTCCGCCAATGGTCAATCAAGCATTGTGTCTTACAGGGTTTCTCATTGGTGATGGCATAGGGCCACTGCCAATGGTCAGTCAAGCATTGCGTCTTACAGGGTTTCTCATTGTTTGATGGCATGGGGCCACCATCAATGGTCAATCAAGCATTGTGTCTTACAGGGTTTCTCATTGTTTGATGGCATGGGGCCACCGCCAATGGTCAGTCAAGCATTGTGTCTTACAGGGTTTCTCATTGTTTGATGGCATGGGGCCACCGCCAATGGTCAGTCAAGCATTGTGTCTTACAGGGTTTCTCATTGTTTGATTGCATGGGGCCACCGCCAATGGTCAATCAAGCATTGTGTCTTACAGGGTTTCTCATTGTGTTGATGGCATGGGGCCACCGCCAATGGTCAATCAAGCATTGTGTCTTGCAGGGTTTCTCATTGGTGATGGCATGGGGCCACCGCCAATGGTCACTCAAGCATTGTGTCTTACAGGGTTTCTCATTGGGGATGGCATGGGGACACCGCCAATGGTCAATCAAGCATTGTGTCTTGCAGGGTTTCTCATTGTTTGATGGCATGGGGCCACCGCCAATGGTCAAACAAGCATTGCGTCTTGCAGGGTTTCTCATTGTTTGATGGCATGGGGCCACCGCCAATGGTCAATCAAGCATTGTGTCTTACAGGGTTTCTCATTGTTTGATGGCATGGGGCCACCGCCAATGGTCAATCAAGCATTGTGTCTTACAGGGTTTCTCATTGTTTGATGGCATGGGGCCACCGCCAATGGTCAATCAAGCATTGTGTCTTACAGGGTTTCTCATCGTTTGATGGCATGGGGCCACCGCCAATGGTCAATCAAGCATTGTGTCTTGCAGGGTTTCTCACTGTTTGATGGCATGGGGCCACCGCCAATGGTCAATCAAGCATTGTGTCTTACAGGGTTTCTCATTGTTTGATGGCATGGGGCCACTGCTAATGGTCAATCAAGCATTGTGTCTTGAATGGTTTCTCATTGTTTGATGGCATGGGGCCACCATCAATGGTCCATCAAGCATTGTGTCTTACAGGGTTTCTCATTGTTTGATGGCATGGGGCCACCGCCAATGGTCAATCAAGCATTGTGTCTTACAGGGTTTCTCATTGTTTGATGGCATGGGGCCACTGCCAATGGTCAATCAAGCATTGTGTCTTAAATGGTTTCTCATTGTTTGATGGCATGGGGCCACCGTCAATGGTCAATCAAGCATTGTGTCTTAAATGGTTTCTCATTGTTTGATGGCATGGGGCCACCGCCAATGGTCAATCAAGCATTGGGTCCTGCAGGGTTTCTCATTGTTTGATGGCATGGGGCCACCATCAATGGTCCATCAAGCATTGTGTCTTACAGGGTTTCTCATTGTTTGATGGCATGGGGCCACCATCAATGGTCCATCAAGCATTGTGTCTTACAGGGTTTCTCATTGTTTGATGGCATGGGGCCACCGCCAATGGTCAATCAAGCATTGTGTCTTACAGGGTTTCTCATTGTTTGATGGCATGGGGCCACCGCCAATGGTCAATCAAGCATTGTGTCTTACATGGTTTCTCATTGTTTGATGGCATGGGGCCACCGCCAATGGTCAATCAAGCATTGTGTCTTACAGGGTTTCTCATCGTTTAATGGCATGGGGCCACCACCAATGGTCAGTCAAGCATTGGGTCTTGCAGGGTTTCTCATTGTTTGATGGCATGGGGCCACCGCCAATGGTCAGTCAAGCATTGTGTCTTGCAGGGTTTCTCATTGTTTGATGGCATGGGGCCACCTCCAATGGTCAATCAAGCATTGTGTCTTACAGGGTTTCTCATTGTTTGATGGCATGGGGCCACCGCCAATGGTCAATCAAGCATTGTGTCTTGCTGGGTTTCTCATTGTTTGATGACATGGAGCCACCATCAATGGTCAGTCAAGCATTGGGTCTTGCAGGGTTTCTCCTTGTTTGATGGTATGGAGCCACCATCAATGGTCAATCAAGCATTGTGTCTTGCTGGGTTTCTCATTGTTTGATGACATGGAGCCACCATCAATGGTCAATCAAGCATTGTGTCTTACAGGGTTTCTCATTGTTTGATGGCATGGGGCCACCGCCAATGGTCAATCAAGCATTGTGTCTTACAGGGTTTCTCATCGTTTAATGGCATGGGGCCACCACCAATGGTCAGTCAAGCATTGGGTCTTGCAGGGTTTCTCATTGTTTGATGGCATGGGGCCACCGCCAATGGTCAATCAAGCATTGTGTCTTACAGGGTTTCTCATCGTTTAATGGCATGGGGCCACCACCAATGGTCAGTCAAGCATTGGGTCTTGCAGGGTTTCTCATTGTTTGATGGCATGGGGCCACCGCCAATGGTCAGTCAAGCATTGTGTCTTACAGGGTTTCTCATTGTTTGATGGCATGGGGCCACCACCAATGGTCAATCAAGCATTGTGTCTCACATGGTTTCTCATTGTTTGATGGCATGGGGCCACCGCCAATGGTCAATCAAGCATTGGGTCCTGCAGGGTTTCTCATTGTTTGATGGCATGGGGCCACCGCCAATGGTCAGTCAAGCATTGTGTCTTGCAGGGTTTCTCATTGTTTGATGGCATGGGGCCACCTCCAATGGTCAATCAAGCATTGTGTCTTACAGGGTTTCTCATTGTTTGATGGCATGGGGCCACCGCCAATGGTCAATCAAGCATTGTGTCTTGCTGGGTTTCTCATTGTTTGATGATATGGAGCCACCATCAATGGTCAGTCAAGCATTGGGTCTTGCAGGGTTTCTCCTTGTTTGATGGTATGGAGCCACCATCAATGGTCAATCAAGCATTGTGTCTTGCTGGGTTTCTCATTGTTTGATGACATGGAGCCACCATCAATGGTCAATCAAGCATTGTGTCTTACAGGGTTTCTCATTGTTTGATGGCATGGGGCCACCGCCAATGGTCAGTCAAGCATTGCATCTTGCAGGGTTTCTCATTGTTTGATGGCATGGGGCCACCGCCAATGGTCAATCACGCATTGTGTCTTGCAGGGTTTCTCATTGTTTGATGGCATGGGGCCACCGCCAATGGTCAATCAAGCATTGTGTCTTGCTGGGTTTCTCATTGTTTGATGACATGGAGCCACCATCAATGGTCAATCAAGCATTGTGTCTTACAGGGTTTCTCATTGGTGATGGCATCGGGCCACCTCCAATGGTCAATCAAGCATTGTGTCTTACAGGGTTTCTCATTGTTTGATGGCATGGGGCCACCGCCAATGGTCAATCAAGCATTGTGTCTTGCTGGGTTTCTCATTGTTTGATGACATGGGGCCACCATCAATGGTCAATCAAGCATTGTGTCTTACAGGGTTTCTCATTGGTGATGGCATGGGGCCACCGCCAATGGTCAATTAAGCATTGTGTCTTACAGGGTTTCTCATTGTTTGATGGCATGGGGCCACCGCCAATGGTCAATCAATCATTGTGTCTTACAGGGTTTCTCATTGTTTGATGGCATGGAGCCACCGCCAATGGTCAATCAAGCATTGTGTCTTGCTGGGGTTCTCATTGTTTGATGGCATGGGGCCACCGCCACTGGTCAGTCAAGCATTGTGTCTTACAGGGTTTCTCATTATTTGATGGCATGGGGCCACCATCAATGGTCAGTCAAGCGTTGGGTCTTGCAGGGTTTCTCATTGTTTGATGGCATGGGGCCACCATCAATGGTCAGTCAAGCATTGGGTCTTGCAGGATTTCTCATTGTTTGATGGCATGGGGCCACCGCCAATGCTCAATCAATCATTGTGTTTTACAGGGTTTCTCATTGGTGATGGCATGGGGCCTCCGCCAATGGTCAATCAAGCATTGGGTCTTGCAGGGTTTCTCATTGTTTGATGGCATGGGGCCACTGCCAATGGTCAATCAAGCATTGGGTCTTGCAGGGTTTCTCATTGTTTGATGGCATGGGGCCACTGCCAATGGTCAATCAATCATTGTGTCTTACAGGGTTTCTCATTATTTGATGGCATGGAGCCACCATCAATGGTCAGTCAAGCGTTGGGTCTTGCAGGGTTTCTCATTGTTTGATGGCATGGGGCCACCGCCAATGGTCAATCAAGCATTGTGTCTTGCAGGGTTTCTCATTGGTGATGGCATGGGGCCACCGCCAATGGTCAATCAAGCATTGTGTCTTACAGGGTTTTTCATTGTTTGATGGCATGGGGCCACCGCCAATGGTCAATCAAGCATTGTGTCTTACAGGGTTTCTCATTGTTTGATGGCATGGGGCCTCCGCCAATGGTCAATCAAGCATTGTGTCTTACAGGGTTTCTCATTGTTTGATGGCATGGGGCCTCCGCCAATGGTCAATCAAGCATTGTGTCTTACAGGGTTTCTCATTGTTTGATGGCATGGGGCCTCCGCCAATGGTCAATCAAGCATTGTGTCTTGTAGGGTTTCTCATTGGTGATGGCATGGGGCCACCGCCAATGGTCAGTCAAGCATTGTGTATGGCAGGGTTTCTCATTGTTTGATGGCATGGGGCCACCGCCAATGGTCAATCAAGCATTGTGTCTTACAGGGTTTCTCATTGTTTGATGGCATGGGGCCACCGCCAATGGTCAATCAAGCCATGTGTCTTAAATGGTTTCTCATTGTTTTATGGCATGGGGCCACCGCCAATGGTCAGTCAAGCATTGTGTCTTGCAGGGTTTCTCATTGTTTGATGGCATGGGGCCACCGCCAATGGTCAATCAAGCATTGTGTCTTAAATGGTTTCTCATGGTTTGATGGCATGGGGTCACTGCCAATGGTCAATCAAGCATTGTGTCTTACAGGGTTTCTCATTGTTTGATGGCATCGGGCCTCCACCAATGGTCAATCAAGCATTGTGTCTTACAGGGTTTCTCATTGGTGATGGCATAGGGCCACTGCCAATGGTCAGTCAAGCATTGTGTCTTACAGGGTTTCTCATTGTTTGATGGCATGGGGCCACCATCAATGGTCAATCAAGCATTGTGTCTTACAGGGTTTCTCATTGTTTGATGGCATGGGGCCACCGCCAATGGTCAATCAAGCATTGTGTCTTGCAGGGTTTCTCATTGGTGATGGCATGGGGCCACCGCCAATGGTCAGTCAAGCATTGTGTCTTACAGGGTTTCTCATTGTTTGATGGCATGGGGCCACCGCCAACGGTCAATCAAGCATTGTGTCTTACAGGGTTTCTCATTGTTTGATTGCATGGGGCCACCGCCAATGGTCAATCAAGCATTGTGTCTTACAGGGTTTCTCATTGTGTTGATGGCCTGGGGCCACCGCCAATGGTCAATCAAGCATTGTGTCTTGCAGGGTTTCTCATTGGTGATGGCATGGGGCCACCGCCAATGGTCACTCAAGCATTGTGTCTTACAGGGTTTCTCATTGGTGATGGCATGGGGCCACCGCCAATGGTCAATCAAGCATTGTGTCTTGCAGGGTTTCTCATTGTTTGATGGCATGGGGCCACCGCCAATGGTCTATCAAGCATTGCGTCTTGCAGGATTTCCCATTGTTTGATGGCATGGGGCCACCGCCAATGGTCAATCAAGCATTGTGTCTTACAGGGTTTCTCATTGTTTGATGGCATGGGGCCACCGCCAATGGTCAATCAAGCATTGTGTCTTACAGGGTTTCTCATTGTTTGATGGCATGGGGCCACCGCCAATGGTCAATCAAGCATTGTGTCTTACAGGGTTTCTCATCGTTTGATGGCATGGGGCCACCGCCAATGGTCAATCAAGCATTGTGTCTTGCAGGGTTTCTCACTGTTTGATGGCATGGGGCCACCGCCAATGGTCAATCAAGCATTGTGTCTTACAGGGTTTCTCATTGTTTGATGGCATGGGGCCACTGCCAATGGTCAATCAAGCATTGTGTCTTGAATGGTTTCTCATTGTTTGATGGCATGGGGCCACCATCAATGGTCCATCAAGCATTGTGTCTTACAGGGTTTCTCATTGTTTGATGGCATGGGGCCACCGCCAATGGTCAATCAAGCATTGTGTCTTACAGGGTTTCTCATTGTTTGATGGCATGGGGACACTGCCAATGGTCAATCAAGCATTGTGTTTTAAATGGTTTCTCATTGTTTGATGGCATGGGGCCACCGTCAATTGTCAATCAAACATTGTGTCTTAAATGGTTTCTCATTGTTTGATGGCATGGGGCCACCGCCAATGGTCAATCAAGCATTGGGTCCTGCAGGGTTTCTCATTGTTTGATGGCATGGGGCCACCATCAATGGTCCATCAAGCATTGTGTCTTACAGGGTTTCTCATTGTTTGATGGCATGGGGCCACCGCCAATGGTCAATCAAGCATTGTGTCTTACAGGGTTTCTCATTGTTTGATGGCATGGGGCCACCGCCAATGGTCAATCAAGCATTGTGTCTTACAGGGTTTCTCATTGTTTGATGGCATGGGGCCACCGCCAATGGTCAATCAAGCATTGTGTCTTACAGGGTTTCTCATTGTTTGATGGCATGGGGCCACCGCCAATGGTCAATCAAGCATTGTGTCTTACAGGGTTTCTCATCGTTTGATGGCATGGGGCCACCACAATGGTCAGTCAAGCATTGGGTCTTGCAGGGTTTCTCATTGTTTGATGGCATGGGGCCACCGCCAATGGTCAGTCAAGCATTGTGTCTTACAGGGTTTCTCATTGTTTGATGGCATGGGGCCACCACCAATGGTCAATCAAGCATTGTGTCTCACAGGGTTTCTCATTGTTTGATGGCATGGGGCCACCGCCAATGGTCAATCAAGCATTGGGTCCTGCAGGGTTTCTCATTGTTTGATGGCATGGGGCCACCGCCAATGGTCAGTCAAGCATTGTGTCTTGCAGGGTTTCTCATTGTTTGATGGCATGGGGCCACCTCCAATGGTCAATAAAGCATTGTGTCTTACAGGGTTTCTCATTGTTTGATGGCATGGGGCCACCGCCAATGGTCAATCAAGCATTGTGTCTTGCTGGGTTTCTCATTGTTTGATGACATGGAGCCACCATCAATGGTCAGTCAAGCATTGGGTCTTGCAGGGTTTCTCCTTGTTTGATGGCATGGAGCCACCATCAATGCTCAATCAAGCATTGTGTCTTGCTGGGTTTCTCATTGTTTGATGACATGGAGCCCCCATCAATGGTCAATCAAGCATTGTGTCTTACAGGGTTTCTCATTGTTTGATGGCATGGGGCCACCGCCAATGGTCAGTCAAGCATTGCATCTTGCAGGGTTTCTCATTGTTTGATGGCATGGGGCCACCGCCAATGGTCAATCACGCATTGTGTCTTGCAGGGTTTCTTATTGTTTGATGGCATGGGGCCACCGCCAATGGTCAATCAAGTATTGTGTCTTGCTGGGTTTCTCATTGTTTGATGACATGGAGCCACCATCAATGGTCAATCAAGCATTGTGTCTTACAGGGTTTCTCATTGGTGATGGCATGGGGCCACCTCCAATGGTCAATCAAGCATTGTGTCTTACAGGGTTTCTCATTGTTTGATGGCATGGGGCCACCGCCAATGGTCAATCAAGCATTGTGTCTTACAGGGTTTCTCATCGTTTGATGGCATGGGGCCACCACCAATGGTCAATCAAGCATTGTGTCTAGCAGGGTTTCTCACTGTTTGATGGCATGGGGCCACCGCCAATGGTCAATCAAGCATTGTGTCTTACAGGGTTTCTCATTGTTTGATGGCATGGGGCCACTGCCAACGGTCAATCAAGCATTGTGTCTTGAATGGTTTCTCATTGTTTGATGGCATGGGGCCACCATAAATGGTCCATCAAGCATTGTGTCTTACAGGGTTTCTCATTGTTTGATGGCATGGGGCCACCACCAATGGTCAATCAAGCATTGTGTCTTACAGGGTTTCTCATTGTTTGATGGCATGGGGACACTGCCAATGGTCAATCAAGCATTGTGTTTTAAATGGTTTCTCATTGTTTGATGGCATGGGGCCACCGTCAATTGTCAATCAAGCATTGTGTCTTAAATGGTTTCTCATTGTTTGATGGCATGGGGCCACCGCCAATGGTCAATCAAGCATTGGGTCCTGCAGGGTTTCTCATTGTTTGATGGCATGGGGCCTCCATCAATGGTCCATCAAGCATTGTGTCTTACAGGGTTTCTCATTGTTTGATGGCATGGGGCCACCGCCAATGGTCAATCAAGCATTGTGTCTTACAGGGTTTCTCATTGTTTGATGGCATGGGGCCACCGCCAATGGTCAATCAAGCATTGTGTCTTACAGGGTTTCTCATTGTTTGATGGCATGGGGCCACCGCCAATGGTCAATCAAGCATTGTGTCTTACAGGGTTTCTCATTGTTTGATGGCATGGGGCCACCGCCAATGGTCAATCAATCATTGTGTCGTGCAGGGTTTCTCATTGGTGATGGCATGGGGCCACCGCCAATGGTCAATCAAGCGTTGGGTCTTGCAGGGTTTCTCATTGTTTGATGGCATGGGGCCACCGCCAATGGTCAATCAAGCATTGTGTCTTACAGGGTTTCTCATTGTTTGATGGCATGGAGCCACCATCAATGGTCAATCAAGCATTGTGTCATGCAGGGTTTCTCATTGGTGATGGCATGGGGCCACTGCCAATGGTCAGTCAAGCATTGTGTCTTGCAGGGTTTCTCATTGTTTGATGGCATGGGGTCAGTGACAATGGTCAATCAAGCATTGTGTCTTACAGGGTTTCTCATTGTTTGATGGCATGGGGCCACCGCCAATGGTCAATCAAGCATTGTGTCTTACAGGGTTTCTCATCGTTTGATGGCATGGGGCCACCACCAATGGTCAGTCAAGCATTGGGTCTTGCAGGGTTTCTCATTGTTTGATGGCATGGGGCCACCGCCAATGGTCAGTCAAGCATTGTGTCTTACAGGGTTTCTCATTGTTTGATGGCATGGGGCCACCGCCAATGGTCAATCAAGCATTGGGTCCTGCAGGGTTTCTCATTGTTTGATAGCATGGGGCCACCGCCAATGGTCAGTCAAGCATTGTGTCTTTCAGGGTTTCTCATTGTTTGATGGCATGGGGCCACCGCCAATGGTCAATCAATCATTGTGTCTTACAGGGTTTCTCATTGTTTGATGGCATAGGGCCACCGCCAATGGTCAATCAAGCATTGTGTCTTGCAGGGTTTCTCATTGTTTGATGGCATGGGGCCACCGCCACTGGTCAATCAAGCATTGTGTCTTACAGGGTTTCTCATTGTTTGATGGCATGGGGCCTCCGCCAATGGTCAATCAAGCATTGTGTCTTACCGGGTTTCTCATTGGTGATGGCATAGGGCCACTGCCAATGGTCAGTCAAGCATTGTGTCTTGCAGGGTTTCTCATTGTTTGATGGCATGGGGCCACCATCAATGGTCAATCAAGCATTGTGTTTTACAGGGTTTCTCATTGTTTGATGGCATGGGGCCACCGCCAATGGTCAATCAAGCATTGTGTCTTGCAGGGTTTCTCATTGGTGATGGCATGGGGCCACCGCCAATGGTCAGTCAAGCATTGTGTCTTACAGGGTTTCTCATTGTTTGATGGCATGGGGCCACCGCCAATGGTCAATCAAGCATTGTGTCTTACAGGGTTTCTCATTGTTTGATTGCATGGGGCCACCGCCAATGGTCAATCAAGCATTGTGTCTTACAGGGTTTCTCATTGTGTTGATGGCATGGGGCCACCGCCAATGGTCAATCAAGCATTGTGTCTTGCAGGGTTTCTCATTGGTGATGGCATGGGGCCACCGCCAATGGTCACTCAAGCATTGTGTCTTACAGGGTTTCTCATTGGTGATGGCATGGGGACACCGCCAATGGTCAATCAAGCATTGTGTCTTGCAGGGTTTCTCATTGTTTGATGGCATGGGGCCACCGCCAATGGTCAATCAAGCATTGCGTCTTGCAGGGTTTCTCATTGTTTGATGGCATGGGGCCACCGCCAATGGTCAATCAAGCATTGTGTCTTACAGAGTTTCTCATAGTTTGATGGCATGGGGCCACCGCCAATGGTCAATCAAGCATTGTGTCTTACAGGGTTTCTCATTGTTTGATGGCATGGGGCCACCGCCAATGGTCAATCAAGCATTGTGTCTTACAGGGTTTCTCATCGTTTGATGGCATGGGGCCACCGCCAATGGTCAATCAAGCATTGTGTCTTGCAGGGTTTCTCACTGTTTGATGGCATGGGGCCACCGCCAATGGTCAATCAAGCATTGTGTCTTACAGGGTTTCTCATTGTTTGATGGCATGGGGCCACTGCCAATGGTCAATCAAGCATTGTGTCTTGAATGGTTTCTCATTGTTTGATGGCATGGGGCCACCATCAATGGTCCATCAAGCATTGTGTCTTACAGGGTTTCTCATTGTTTGATGGCATGGGGCCACCGCCAATGGTCAATCAAGCATTGGGTCCTGCAGGGTTTCTCATTGTTTGATGGCATGGGGCCACCATCAATGGTCCATCAAGCATTGTGTCTTACAGGGTTTCTCATTGTTTGATGGCATGGGGCCACCGCCAATGGTCAATCAAGCATTGTGTCTTACAGGGTTTCTCATTGTTTGATGGCATGGGGCCACCGCCAATGGTCAATCAAGCATTGTGTCTTACAGGGTTTCTCATTGTTTGATGGCATGGGGCCACCGCCAATGGTCAATCAAGCATTGTGTCTTACAGGGTTTCTCATTGTTTGATGGCATGGGGCCACCGCCAATGGTCAATCAAGCATTGTGTCTTACAGGGTTTCTCATCGTTTAATGGCATGGGGCCACCACCAATGGTCAGTCAAGCATTGGGTCTTGCAGGGTTTCTCATTGTTTGATGGCATGGGGCCACCGCCAATGGTCAGTCAAGCATTGTGTCTTACAGGGTTTCTCATTGTTTGATGGCATGGGGCCACCACCAATGGTCAATCAAGCATTGTGTCTCACATGGTTTCTCATTGTTTGATGGCATGGGGCCACCACCAATGGTCAATCAAGCATTGTGTCTTACAGGGTTTCTCATTGTTTGATGGCATGGGGCCACCGCCAATGGTCAATCAAGCATTGTGTCTTACAGGGTTTCTCATTGTTTGATGGTATGGGGCCACCGCCAATTGTCAGTCTAGCATTGTGTCTTAAAGGGTTTCTCATTGTTTGATGGCATGGGGCCACCGCCAATGGTCAATCAAGTGTTGGGTCTTGCAAGGTTTCTCATTGTTTGATGGCATGGGGTCACTGACAATGGTCAGTCTAGCATTGTGTCTTGCAGGGTTTCTCATTGTTTGATGGCATGGGGTCACTGACAATGGTCAATCAAGCATTGTGTCTTACAGGGTTTCTCATTGGTGATGGCATGGGGCCACCGCCAATGGTCAATCAATCATTGTGTCTTGCAGGGTTTCTCATTGGTGATGGCATGGGGCCTCCGCCAATGGTCAATCAAGCATTGTGTCTTAAATGGTTTCTCATTGTTTGATGGCATGGGGTCACTGCCAATGGTCAATCAAGCATTGTGTCTTGCAGGGTTTCTCATTGTTTGATGGCATGGGGCCACCGCCAATGGTCAATCAAGCATTGTGTCTTTCAGGGTTTCTCATCGTTTGATGGCATGGGGCCACCGCCAATGGTCAATCAAGCATTGTGTCTTAAATGGTTTCTCATTGTTTGATGGCATGTGGTCACTGCCAATGGTCAATCAAGCATTGTGTCTTGCAGGGTTTCTCATTGTTTGATGGCATGGGGCCACCGCCAATGGTCAATCAAGCATTGTGTCTTACAGGGTTTCTCATCGTTTGATGGCATGGGGCCACCTCCAATGGTCAATCAAGCATTGTGTCTTACAGGTTTTCTCATTGTTTGATGGCATGGGGCCACCGCCAATGGTCAATCAAGCATTGTGTCTTGCAGGGTTTCTCATTATTTGATGGCATGGGGCCACCGCCAATGGTCAATCAAGCATTGTGTCAGTGGAGAAGCGTGGCTCAGTGGTTAGAGGCGGCATACCCGGAAACTGAGATCGACCGTGGACCAGGGTTCGATTCCCCGCCTCGGCGGGTCTCGGGCTCAAAAAAAAATTCCACGGACTCGACAATTCTCGCTCTGGTGCCTACTCAACTCACGGGGTCACACTCTGCGACTCTGGGCAATAGCTTGCTTAATCTCCACTACGGCCCCTCGCGGCGGGATGCCTGGCTTTCACCTTATGGACACCCGGCCGGGGTTTCTCACAGGGGAATACCAGGATGGGTTCCCTAAGCAAGCGCCGGGACGCTTACGGGCAGCCGTGCGCTTTACAAATCCAGCACATTTACATTTACATTTACAAATGGTTTCTCATTGTTTGATGGCATGGGGCCACCGCCAATGGTCAATCAAGCATTGTGTCTTGCAGGGTTTCTCATTGTTTGATGGCATGGGGCCACCGCCAATGGTCAATCACGCATTGTGTCTTGCAGGGTTTCTCATTGTTTGATGGCATGGGGCCACCGCCAATGGTCAGTCAAGCATTGTGTCTTGCAGGGCTTCTCATTGTTTGATGGCATGGGGCCACCGCCACTGGTCAATCAAGCATTGTGTCTTACAGGGTTTCTCATTGTTTGATGGCATGGGGCCACCGCCAATGGTCAATCAAGCATTGTGTCTTGCAGGGTTTCTCATTGTTTGATGGCATGGGGCCACCGCCAATGGTCAATCAAGCATTGTGTCTTGCAGGGTTTCTCATTGTTTGATGGCATGGGGTCACCGCCAATGGTCAATCAAGCATTGTGTCTTACAGGGTTTCTCATTGTTTGATGGCATGGGGCCACCGCCAATGGTCAATCAAGCATTGTGTCTTGCAGGGTTTCTCATTGTTTGATGGCATGGGGTCACCGCAAATGGTCAATCAAGCATTGTGTCTTACAGGGTTTCTCATTGTTTGATGGCATGGGGCCACCGCCAATGGTCAATCAAGCATTGTGTCTTAAATGGTTTCTCATTGTTTGATGGCATGGGGCCACCGCCAATGGTCAATCAAGCATGGTGTCTTGCAGGGTTTCTCATCGTTTGATGGCATGAGGCCACCGCCAATGGTCAATCTAGCATTGTGTCTTGCAGGGTTTCTCATTGTTTGATGGCATGGGGTCACTGCCAATGGTCAATCAACCATTGTGTCTTACAGGGTTTCTCATTGTTTGATGGCATGGGGCCACCGCCAATGGTCAATCAAGCATTGTGTCTTACAGGGTTTCTCATTGTTTGATGGCATGGGGCCACCGCCAATGGTCAGTCTAGCATTGTGTCTTACAGGGTTTCTCATTGTTTGATGGCATGGGGCCACCGCCAATGGTCAATCAAGAGTTGGGTCTTGCAGGGTTTCTCATTGTTTGATGGCATGGGGTCACTGACAATGGACAGTCTAGCATTGTGTCTTGCAGGGTTTCTCATTGTTTGATGGCATGGGGTCACTGACAATGGTCAGTCTAGCATTGTGTCTTGCAGGGTTTCTCATTGGTGATGGCATGGGGCCACCGCCAATGGTCAATCAATCATTGTGTCTTGCAGGGTTTCTCATTGGTGATGGCATGGGGCCTCCGCCAATGGTCAATCAAGCATTGTGTCTTAAATGGTTTCTCATTGTTTGATGGCATGGGGTCACTGCAAATGGTCAATCAAGCATTGTGTCTTGCAGGGTTTCTCATTGTTTGATGGCATGGGGCCACCGCCAATGGTCAATCAAGCATTGTGTCTTCCAGGGTTTCTCATCGTTTGATGGCATGGGGCCACCGCCAATGGTCAATCAAGCATTGTGTCTTAAATGGTTTCTCATTGTTTGATGGCATGGGGTCACTGCCAATGGTCAATCAAGCATTGTTTCTTGCAGGGTTTCTCATTGTTTGATGGCATGGGGCCACCGCCAATGGTCAATCAAGCATTGTGTCTTACAGGTTTTCTCATTGTTTGATGGCATGGGGCCACCGCCAATGGTCAATCAAGCATTGTGTCTTACAGGGTTTCTCATTGTTTGATGGCATGGGGCCACAGCCAATGGTCACTCAAGCATTGTGTCTTACAGGGTTTCTCATTGTTTGATGGCATGGGGCCTCCGCCAATGGTCAATCAAGCATTGTGTCTTACAGGGTTTCTCATTGTTTGATGGCATGGGGCCACCGCCAATGGTCAGTCAAGCATTGTGTCTTACAGGGTTTCTCATTGTTTGATGGCACGGGGCCAATGCTCAATCAAGCATTGTGTCTTACAGGGTTTCTCATTGTTTGATGGCATGGGGTCACTGCCAATGGTCAATCAATCATTGTGTCTTACAGGGTTTCTCATTGGTGATGGCATGGGGCCTCCGCCAATGGTCAATCAAGCATTGTGTCTTACAGGGTTTCTCATTGGTGATGGCATGGGGCCACCGCCAATGGTCCATCAAGCATTGTGTCTTGCAGGGTTTCTCATTGTTTGATGGCATGGGGCCACCGCCAATGGTCAATCAATCATTGTGTCTTGCAGGGTTTCTCATTGGTGATGGCATGGGGCCACCACCAGTGGTCAATCAATCATTGTGTCTTGCAGGGTTTCTCATTGGTGATGGCATGGGGCCTCCGCCAATGGCCAATCAAGCATTGTGTCTTGCAGGGTTTCTCATTGTTTGATGGCATGGTCCACCGCCAATGGTCAGTCAAGCATTGTGTCTTGCAGGGTTTCTCATTGTTTGATGGCATGGGGCCACCGCCAATGGTCAATCAAGCATTGTGTCTTGCAGGGTTTCTCATTGTTTGATGGCATGGGGCCTCCGCCAATGGTCAATCACGCATTGTGTCTTACAGGGTTTCTCATTGTTTGATGGCATGGGGCCACCACCAATGGTCGGTCAAGCATTGTGTCTTGCAGGGTTTCTCATTGTTTGATGGCATGGGGCCACCGCCACTGGTCAATGAAGCATTGTGTCTTACAGGGTTTCTCATCGTTTGATGGCATGGAGCCACTGCCAATGGTCAGTCAAGCATTGTGTCTTACAGGGTTTCTCATTGTTTGATGGCATGGGGTCACCGCCAATGGTCAATCAAGCATTGTGTCTTACAGGGTTTCTCATTGTTTGATGTCATGGGGTCACTGCCAATGGTCAATCAAGCATTGTGTCTTACAGGGTTTCTCATTGTTTGATGGCATGGAGCCACCATCAATGGTCAGTCAAGCATTGGGTCTTGCTGGGTTTCTCATCGTTTGATGGCATGGGGCCACCATCAATGGTCAATCAAGCATTGGGTCCTGCAGGGTTTCTCATTGTTTGATGGCATGGGGCCACCGCCAATGGTCAATCAAGCATTGTGTCTTGCAGGGTTTCTCATTGTTTGATGGCATGGAGCCACCATCAATGGTCAATCAAGCATTGTGTCTTACAGGGTTTCTCATTGTTTGATGGCATGGAGCCACCATCAATGGTCAGTCAAGCATTGTGTCTTGTAGGGTTTCTCATTGTTTGATGGCATGGGGCCACCGCCAATGGTCAATCAAGCATTGTGTCTTACAGGGTTTCTCATTGTTTGACGGCATGGGGCCACCACCAATGGTCAATCAAGCATTGTGTCTTACAGGGTTTCTCATTGTTTGATGGCATGGGGTCACTGCCAATGGTCAATCAAGCATTGTGTCTTACAGGGTTTCTCATTGTTTGTTGGCATGGGGTCACTGCCAATGGTCAACCAAGCATTGGGTCTTGCAAGGTTTCTCATTGTTTGATGGCATGGGGCCACCACCAATGGTCAATCAAGCATTGTGTCTTACAGGGTTTCTCATTGTTTGATGGCATGGGGCCACCGCCAATGGTCAATCAAGCATTGTGTCTTGCAGGGTTTCTCATTGTTTGATGGTATGGGGCCACCGCCAATGGTCAATCAATCATTGTGTCTTACAGGGTTTCTCATTGTTTGATGGCATAAGGCCACCGCCAATGGTCAATCAAGCATTGTGTCTTGCAGGGTTTCTCATTGTTTGATGGCATGGGGCCACCGCCACTGGTCAATCAAGCATTGTGTCTTACAGGGTTTCTCATTGTTTGATGGCATGGGGCCTCCGCCAATGGTCAATCAAGCATTGTGTCTTACAGGGTTTCTCATTGGTGATGGCATAGGGCCACTGCCAATGGTCAGTCAAGCATTGTGTCTTACAGGGTTTCTCATTGTTTGATGGCATGGGGCCACCATCAATGGTCAATCAAGCATTGTGTCTTACAGGGTTTCTCATTGTTTGATGGCATGGGGCCACCGCCAATGGTCAATCAAGCATTGTGTCTTGCAGGGTTTCTCATTGGTGATGGCATGGGGCCACCGCCAATGGTCAGTCAAGCATTGTGTCTTAAGGGTTTCTCATTGTTTGATGGCATGGGGCCACCGCCAATGGTCAATCAAGCATTGTGTCTTACAGGGTTTCTCATTGGTGAAGGCATGGGGCCACCGCCAATGGTCAATCAAGCATTGTGTCTTGCAGGGTTTCTCATTGTTTGATGGCATGGGGCCACCGCCAATGGTCAATCAAGCATTGCGTCTTGCAGGGTTTCTCATTGTTTGATGGCATGGGGCCACCGCCAATGGTCAATCAAGCATTGTGTCTTACAGGGTTTCTCATTGTTTGATGGCATGGGGCCACCGCCAATGGTCAATCAAGCATTGTGTCTTACAGGGTTTCTCATCGTTTGATGGCATGGGGCCACCGCCAATGGTCAATCAAGCATTGTGTCTTGCAGGGTTTCTCATTGTTTGATGGCATGGGGCCACCGCCAATGGTCAATCAAGCATTGTGTCTTACAGGGTTTCTCATTGTTTGATGGCATGGGGCCACCGCCAATGGTCAATCAAGCATTGTGTCTTACAGGGTTTTTCATTGTTTGATGGCATGGGGCCACCGCCAATGGTCAATCAAGCATTGTGTCTTACAGGGTTTCTCATTGTTTGATGGCATGGAGCCACCATCAATGGTCAGTCAAGCGTTGGGTCTTGCAGGGTTTCTCGTTGTTTGATGGCATGGGGCCACCGCCAATGGTCAATCAAGCATTGTGTCTTGCAGGGTTTCTCATTGGTGATGGCATGGGGCCACCGCCAATGGTCAATCAAGCATTGTGTCTTACAGGGTTTTTCATTGTTTGATGGCATGGGGCCACCGCCAATGGTCAATCAAGCATTGTGTCTTACAGGGTTTCTCATTGTTTGATGGCATGGGGCCACCGCCAATGGTCAATCAAGCATTGTGTCTTACAGGGTTTCTCATTGTTTGATGGCATGGGGCCACCGCCAATGGTCAATCAAGCATTGTGTCTTACAGGGTTTCTCATTGTTTGATGGCATGGGGCCACCGCCAATGGTCAATCAAGCATTGTGTCTTACAGGGTTTCTCATCGTTTGATGGCATGGGGCCACCACCAATGGTCAGTCAAGCATTGGGTCTTGCAGGGTTTCTCATTGTTTGATGGCATGGGGCCACCGCCAATGGTCAGTCAAGCATTGTGTCTTACAGGGTTTCTCATTGTTTGATGGCATGGGGCCACCGCCAATGGTCAATCAAGCATTGGGTCCTGCAGGGTTTCTCATTGTTTGATGGCATGGGGCCACCGCCAATGGTCAGTCAAGCATTGTGTCTTGCAGGGTTTCTCATTGTTTGATGGCATGGGGCCACCGCCAATGGTCAATCAATCATTGTGTCTTACAGGGTTTCTCATTGTTTGATGGCATAGGGCCACCGCCAATGGTCAATCAAGCATTGTGTCTTGCAGGGTTTCTCATTGTTTGATGGCATGGGGCCACCGCCACTGGTCAATCAAGCATTGTGTCTTACAGGGTTTCTCATTGTTTGATGGCATGGGGCCTCCGCCAATGGTCAATCAAGCATTGTGTCTTACAGGGTTTCTCATTGGTGATGGCATAGGGCCACTGCCAATGGTCAGTCAAGCATTGCGTCTTACAGGGTTTCTCATTGTTTGATGGCATGGGGCCACCATCAATGGTCAATCAAGCATTGTGTCTTACAGGGTTTCTCATTGTTTGATGGCATGGGGCCACCGCCAATGGTCAGTCAAGCATTGTGTCTTACAGGGTTTCTCATTGTTTGATGGCATGGGGCCACCGCCAATGGTCAGTCAAGCATTGTGTCTTACAGGGTTTCTCATTGTTTGATTGCATGGGGCCACCGCCAATGGTCAATCAAGCATTGTGTCTTACAGGGTTTCTCATTGTGTTGATGGCATGGGGCCACCGCCAATGGTCAATCAAGCATTGTGTCTTGCAGGGTTTCTCATTGGTGATGGCATGGGGCCACCGCCAATGGTCACTCAAGCATTGTGTCTTACAGGGTTTCTCATTGGGGATGGCATGGGGACACCGCCAATGGTCAATCAAGCATTGTGTCTTGCAGGGTTTCTCATTGTTTGATGGCATGGGGCCACCGCCAATGGTCAAACAAGCATTGCGTCTTGCAGGGTTTCTCATTGTTTGATGGCATGGGGCCACCGCCAATGGTCAATCAAGCATTGTGTCTTACAGGGTTTCTCATTGTTTGATGGCATGGGGCCACCGCCAATGGTCAATCAAGCATTGTGTCTTACAGGGTTTCTCATTGTTTGATGGCATGGGGCCACCGCCAATGGTCAATCAAGCATTGTGTCTTACAGGGTTTCTCATCGTTTGATGGCATGGGGCCACCGCCAATGGTCAATCAAGCATTGTGTCTTGCAGGGTTTCTCACTGTTTGATGGCATGGGGCCACCGCCAATGGTCAATCAAGCATTGTGTCTTACAGGGTTTCTCATTGTTTGATGGCATGGGGCCACTGCCAATGGTCAATCAAGCATTGTGTCTTGAATGGTTTCTCATTGTTTGATGGCATGGGGCCACCATCAATGGTCCATCAAGCATTGTGTCTTACAGGGTTTCTCATTGTTTGATGGCATGGGGCCACCGCCAATGGTCAATCAAGCATTGTGTCTTACAGGGTTTCTCATTGTTTGATGGCATGGGGCCACTGCCAATGGTCAATCAAGCATTGTGTCTTAAATGGTTTCTCATTGTTTGATGGCATGGGGCCACCGTCAATGGTCAATCAAGCATTGTGTCTTAAATGGTTTCTCATTGTTTGATGGCATGGGGCCACCGCCAATGGTCAATCAAGCATTGGGTCCTGCAGGGTTTCTCATTGTTTGATGGCATGGGGCCACCATCAATGGTCCATCAAGCATTGTGTCTTACAGGGTTTCTCATTGTTTGATGGCATGGGGCCACCATCAATGGTCCATCAAGCATTGTGTCTTACAGGGTTTCTCATTGTTTGATGGCATGGGGCCACCGCCAATGGTCAATCAAGCATTGTGTCTTACAGGGTTTCTCATTGTTTGATGGCATGGGGCCACCGCCAATGGTCAATCAAGCATTGTGTCTTACATGGTTTCTCATTGTTTGATGGCATGGGGCCACCGCCAATGGTCAATCAAGCATTGTGTCTTACAGGGTTTCTCATCGTTTAATGGCATGGGGCCACCACCAATGGTCAGTCAAGCATTGGGTCTTGCAGGGTTTCTCATTGTTTGATGGCATGGGGCCACCGCCAATGGTCAGTCAAGCATTGTGTCTTACAGGGTTTCTCATTGTTTGATGGCATGGGGCCACCACCAATGGTCAATCAAGCATTATGTCTCACATGGTTTCTCATTGATTGATGGCATGGGGCCACCGCCAATGGTCAATCAAGCATTGGGTCCTGCAGGGTTTCTCATTGTTTGATGGCATGGGGCCACCGCCAATGGTCAGTCAAGCATTGTGTCTTGCAGGGTTTCTCATTGTTTGATGGCATGGGGCCACCTCCAATGGTCAATCAAGCATTGTGTCTTACAGGGTTTCTCATTGTTTGATGGCATGGGGCCACCGCCAATGGTCAATCAAGCATTGTGTCTTGCTGGGTTTCTCATTGTTTGATGACATGGAGCCACCATCAATGGTCAGTCAAGCATTGGGTCTTGCAGGGTTTCTCCTTGTTTGATGGTATGGAGCCACCATCAATGGTCAATCAAGCATTGTGTCTTGCTGGGTTTCTCATTGTTTGATGACATGGAGCCACCATCAATGGTCAATCAAGCATTGTGTCTTACAGGGTTTCTCATTGTTTGATGGCATGGGGCCACCGCCAATGGTCAATCAAGCATTGTGTCTTACAGGGTTTCTCATCGTTTAATGGCATGGGGCCACCACCAATGGTCAGTCAAGCATTGGGTCTTGCAGGGTTTCTCATTGTTTGATGGCATGGGGCCACCGCCAATGGTCAATCAAGCATTGTGTCTTACAGGGTTTCTCATCGTTTAATGGCATGCGGCCACCACCAATGGTCAGTCAAGCATTGGGTCTTGCAGGGTTTCTCATTGTTTGATGGCATGGGGCCACCGCCAATGGTCAGTCAAGCATTGTGTCTTACAGGGTTTCTCATTGTTTGATGGCATGGGGCCACCACCAATGGTCAATCAAGCATTGTGTCTCACATGGTTTCTCATTGTTTGATGGCATGGGGCCACCGCCAATGGTCAATCAAGCATTGGGTCCTGCAGGGTTTCTCATTGTTTGATGGCATGGGGCCACCGCCAATGGTCAGTCAAGCATTGTGTCTTGCAGGGTTTCTCATTGTTTGATGGCATGGGGCCACCTCCAATGGTCAATCAAGCATTGTGTCTTACAGGGTTTCTCATTGTTTGATGGCATGGGGCCACCGCCAATGGTCAATCAAGCATTGTGTCTTGCTGGGTTTCTCATTGTTTGATGATATGGAGCCACCATCAATGGTCAGTCAAGCATTGGGTCTTGCAGGGTTTCTCCTTGTTTGATGGTATGGAGCCACCATCAATGGTCAATCAAGCATTGTGTCTTGCTGGGTTTCTCATTGTTTGATGACATGGAGCCACCATCAATGGTCAATCAAGCATTGTGTCTTACAGGGTTTCTCATTGTTTGATGGCATGGGGCCACCGCCAATGGTCAGTCAAGCATTGCATCTTGCAGGGTTTCTCATTGTTTGATGGCATGGGGCCACCGCCAATGGTCAATCACGCATTGTGTCTTGCAGGGTTTCTCATTGTTTGATGGCATGGGGCCACCGCCAATGGTCAATCAAGCATTGTGTCTTGCTGGGTTTCTCATTGTTTGATGACATGGAGCCACCATCAATGGTCAATCAAGCATTGTGTCTTACAGGGTTTCTCATTGGTGATGGCATCGGGCCACCTCCAATGGTCAATCAAGCATTGTGTCTTACAGGGTTTCTCATTGTTTGATGGCATGGGGCCACCGCCAATGGTCAATCAAGCATTGTGTCTTGCTGGGTTTCTCATTGTTTGATGACATGGGGCCACCATCAATGGTCAATCAAGCATTGTGTCTTACAGGGTTTCTCATTGGTGATGGCATGGGGCCACCGCCAATGGTCAATTAAGCATTGTGTCTTACAGGGTTTCTCATTGTTTGATGGCATGGGGCCACCGCCAATGGTCAATCAATCATTGTGTCTTACAGGGTTTCTCATTGTTTGATGGCATGGAGCCACCGCCAATGGTCAATCAAGCATTGTGTCTTGCTGGGGTTCTCATTGTTTGATGGCATGGGGCCACCACCACTGGTCAGTCAAGCATTGTGTCTTACAGGGTTTCTCATTATTTGATGGCATGGGGCCACCATCAATGGTCAGTCAAGCGTTGGGTCTTGCAGGGTTTCTCATTGTTTGATGGCATGGGGCCACCATCAATGGTCAGTCAAGCATTGGGTCTTGCAGGATTTCTCATTGTTTGATGGCATGGGGCCACCGCCAATGCTCAATCAATCATTGTGTTTTACAGGGTTTCTCATTGGTGATGGCATGGGGCCTCCGCCAATGGTCAATCAAGCATTGGGTCTTGCAGGGTTTCTCATTGTTTGATGGCATGGGGCCACTGCCAATGGTCAATCAAGCATTGGGTCTTGCAGGGTTTCTCATTGTTTGATGGCATGGGGCCACTGCCAATGGTCAATCAATCATTGTGTCTTACAGGGTTTCTCATTATTTGATGGCATGGAGCCACCATCAATGGTCAGTCAAGCGTTGGGTCTTGCAGGGTTTCTCATTGTTTGATGGCATGGGGCCACCGCCAATGGTCAATCAAGCATTGTGTCTTGCAGGGTTTCTCATTGGTGATGGCATGGGGCCACCGCCAATGGTCAATCAAGCATTGTGTCTTACAGGGTTTTTCATTGTTTGATGGCATGGGGCCACCGCCAATGGTCAATCAAGCATTGTGTCTTACAGGGTTTCTCATTGTTTGATGGCATGGGGCCTCCGCCAATGGTCAATCAAGCATTGTGTCTTACAGGGTTTCTCATTGTTTGATGGCATGGGGCCTCCGCCAATGGTCAATCAAGCATTGTGTCTTACAGGGTTTCTCATTGTTTGATGGCATGGGGCCTCCGCCAATGGTCAATCAAGCATTGTGTCTTGTAGGGTTTCTCATTGGTGATGGCATGGGGCCACCGCCAATGGTCAGTCAAGCATTGTGTATGGCAGGGTTTCTCATTGTTTGATGGCATGGGGCCACCGCCAATGGTCAATCAAGCATTGTGTCTTACAGGGTTTCTCATCGTTTAATGGCATGGGGCCACCACCAATGGTCAGTCAAGCATTGGGTCTTGCAGGGTTTCTCATTGTTTGATGGCATGGGGCCACCGCCAATGGTCAATCAAGCATTGTGTCTTACAGGGTTTCTCATCGTTTAATGGCATGCGGCCACCACCAATGGTCAGTCAAGCATTGGGTCTTGCAGGGTTTCTCATTGTTTGATGGCATGGGGCCACCGCCAATGGTCAGTCAAGCATTGTGTCTTACAGGGTTTCTCATTGTTTGATGGCATGGGGCCACCACCAATGGTCAATCAAGCATTGTGTCTCACATGGTTTCTCATTGTTTGATGGCATGGGGCCACCGCCAATGGTCAATCAAGCATTGGGTCCTGCAGGGTTTCTCATTGTTTGATGGCATGGGGCCACCGCCAATGGTCAGTCAAGCATTGTGTCTTGCAGGGTCTCTCATTGTTTGATGGCATGGGGCCACCTCCAATGGTCAATCAAGCATTGTGTCTTACAGGGTTTCTCATTGTTTGATGGCATGGGGCCACCGCCAATGGTCAATCAAGCATTGTGTCTTGCTGGGTTTCTCATTGTTTGATGATATGGAGCCACCATCAATGGTCAGTCAAGCATTGGGTCTTGCAGGGTTTCTCCTTGTTTGATGGTATGGAGCCACCATCAATGGTCAATCAAGCATTGTGTCTTGCTGGGTTTCTCATTGTTTGATGACATGGAGCCACCATCAATGGTCAATCAAGCATTGTGTCTTACAGGGTTTCTCATTGTTTGATGGCATGGGGCCACCGCCAATGGTCAGTCAAGCATTGCATCTTGCAGGGTTTCTCATTGTTTGATGGCATGGGGCCACCGCCAATGGTCAATCACGCATTGTGTCTTGCAGGGTTTCTCATTGTTTGATGGCATGGGGCCACCGCCAATGGTCAATCAAGCATTGTGTCTTGCTGGGTTTCTCATTGTTTGATGACATGGAGCCACCATCAATGGTCAATCAAGCATTGTGTCTTACAGGGTTTCTCATTGGTGATGGCATCGGGCCACCTCCAATGGTCAATCAAGCATTGTGTCTTACAGGGTTTCTCATTGTTTGATGGCATGGGGCCACCGCCAATGGTCAATCAAGCATTGTGTCTTGCTGGGTTTCTCATTGTTTGATGACATGGGGCCACCATCAATGGTCAATCAAGCATTGTGTCTTACAGGGTTTCTCATTGGTGATGGCATGGGGCCACCGCCAATGGTCAATTAAGCATTGTGTCTTACAGGGTTTCTCATTGTTTGATGGCATGGGGCCACCGCCAATGGTCAATCAATCATTGTGTCTTACAGGGTTTCTCATTGTTTGATGGCATGGAGCCACCGCCAATGGTCAATCAAGCATTGTGTCTTGCTGGGGTTCTCATTGTTTGATGGCATGGGGCCACCGCCACTGGTCAGTCAAGCATTGTGTCTTACAGGGTTTCTCATTATTTGATGGCATGGGGCCACCATCAATGGTCAGTCAAGCGTTGGGTCTTGCAGGGTTTCTCATTGTTTGATGGCATGGGGCCACCATCAATGGTCAGTCAAGCATGGGGTCTTGCAGGATTTCTCATTGTTTGATGGCATGGGGCCACCGCCAATGCTCAATCAATCATTGTGTTTTACAGGGTTTCTCATTGGTGATGGCATGGGGCCTCCGCCAATGGTCAATCAAGCATTGGGTCTTGCAGGGTTTCTCATTGTTTGATGGCATGGGGCCACTGCCAATGGTCAATCAAGCATTGGGTCTTGCAGGGTTTCTCATTGTTTGATGGCATGGGGCCACTGCCAATGGTCAATCAATCATTGTGTCTTACAGGGTTTCTCATTATTTGATGGCATGGAGCCACCATCAATGGTCAGTCAAGCGTTGGGTCTTGCAGGGTTTCTCATTGTTTGATGGCATGGGGCCACCGCCAATGGTCAATCAAGCATTGTGTCTTGCAGGGTTTCTCATTGGTGATGGCATGGGGCCACCGCCAATGGTCAATCAAGCATTGTGTCTTACAGGGTTTTTCATTGTTTGATGGCATGGGGCCACCGCCAATGGTCAATCAAGCATTGTGTCTTACAGGGTTTCTCATTGTTTGATGGCATGGGGCCTCCGCCAATGGTCAATCAAGCATTGTGTCTTACAGGGTTTCTCATTGTTTGATGGCATGGGGCCTCCGCCAAAGGTCAATCAAGCATTGTGTCTTACAGGGTTTCTCATTGTTTGATGGCATGGGGCCTCCGCCAATGGTCAATCAAGCATTGTGTCTTGTAGGGTTTCTCATTGGTGATGGCATGGGGCCACCGCCAATGGTCAGTCAAGCATTGTGTATGGCAGGGTTTCTCATTGTTTGATGGCATGGGGCCACCGCCAATGGTCAATCAAGCATTGTGTCTTACAGGGTTTCTCATTGTTTGATGGCATGGGGCCACCGCCAATGGTCAATCAAGCCATGTGTCTTAAATGGTTTCTCATTGTTTTATGGCATGGGGCCACCGCCAATGGTCAGTCAAGCATTGTGTCTTGCAGGGTTTCTCATTGTTTGATGGCATGGGGCCACCGCCAATGGTCAATCAAGCATTGTGTCTTAAATGGTTTCTCATGGTTTGATGGCATGGGGTCACTGCCAATGGTCAATCAAGCATTGTGTCTTACAGGGTTTCTCATTGTTTGATGGCATGGGGCCTCCGCCAATGGTCAATCAAGCATTGTGTCTTACAGGGTTTCTCATTGGTGATGGCATAGGACCACTGCCAATGGTCAGTCAAGCATTGTGTCTTACAGGGTTTCTCATTGTTTGATGGCATGGGGCCACCATCAATGGTCAATCAAGCATTGTGTCTTACAGGGTTTCTCATTGTTTGATGGCATGGGGCCACCGCCAATGGTCAATCAAGCATTGTGTCTTGCAGGGTTTCTCATTGGTGATGGCATGGGGCCACCGCCAATGGTCAGTCAAGCATTGTGTCTTACAGGGTTTCTCATTGTTTGATGGCATGGGGCCACCGCCAACGGTCAATCAAGCATTGTGTCTTACAGGGTTTCTCATTGTTTGATTGCATGGGGCCACCGCCAATGGTCAATCAAGCATTGTGTCTTACAGGGTTTCTCATTGTGTTGATGGCCTGGGGCCACCGCCAATGGTCAATCAAGCATTGTGTCTTGCAGGGTTTCTCATTGGTGATGGCATGGGGCCACCGCCAATGGTCACTCAAGCATTGTGTCTTACAGGGTTTCTCATTGGTGATGGCATGGGGCCACCGCCAATGGTCAATCAAGCATTGTGTCTTGCAGGGTTTCTCATTGTTTGATGGCATGGGGCCACCGCCAATGGTCTATCAAGCATTGCGTCTTGCAGGATTTCCCATTGTTTGATGGCATGGGGCCACCGCCAATGGTCAATCAAGCATTGTGTCTTACAGGGTTTCTCATTGTTTGATGGCATGGGGCCACCGCCAATGGTCAATCAAGCATTGTGTCTTACAGGGTTTCTCATTGTTTGATGGCATGGGGCCACCGCCAATGGTCAATCAAGCATTGTGTCTTACAGGGTTTCTCATCGTTTGATGGCATGGGGCCACCGCCAATGGTCAATCAAGCATTGTGTCTTGCAGGGTTTCTCACTGTTTGATGGCATGGGGCCACCGCCAATGGTCAATCAAGCATTGTGTCTTACAGGGTTTCTCATTGTTTGATGGCATGGGGCCACTGCCAATGGTCAATCAAGCATTGTGTCTTGAATGGTTTCTCATTGTTTGATGGCATGGGGCCACCATCAATGGTCCATCAAGCATTGTGTCTTACAGGGTTTCTCATTGTTTGATGGCATGGGGCCACCGCCAATGGTCAATCAAGCATTGTGTCTTACAGGGTTTCTCATTGTTTGATGGCATGGGGACACTGCCAATGGTCAATCAAGCATTGTGTTTTAAATGGTTTCTCATTGTTTGATGGCATGGGGCCACCGTCAATTGTCAATCAAACATTGTGTCTTAAATGGTTTCTCATTGTTTGATGGCATGGGGCCACCGCCAATGGTCAATCAAGCATTGGGTCCTGCAGGGTTTCTCATTGTTTGATGGCATGGGGCCACCATCAATGGTCCATCAAGCATTGTGTCTTACAGGGTTTCTCATTGTTTGATGGCATGGGGCCACCGCCAATGGTCAATCAAGCATTGTGTCTTACAGGGTTTCTCATTGTTTGATGGCATGGGGCCACCGCCAATGGTCAATCAAGCATTGTGTCTTACAGGGTTTCTCATTGTTTGATGGCATGGGGCCACCGCCAATGGTCAATCAAGCATTGTGTCTTACAGGGTTTCTCATTGTTTGATGGCATGGGGCCACCGCCAATGGTCAATCAAGCATTGTGTCTTACAGGGTTTCTCATCGTTTGATGGCATGGGGCCACCACAATGGTCAGTCAAGCATTGGGTCTTGCAGGGTTTCTCATTGTTTGATGGCATGGGGCCACCGCCAATGGTCAGTCAAGCATTGTGTCTTACAGGGTTTCTCATTGTTTGATGGCATGGGGCCACCACCAATGGTCAATCAAGCATTGTGTCTCACAGGGTTTCTCATTGTTTGATGGCATGGGGCCACCGCCAATGGTCAATCAAGCATTGGGTCCTGCAGGGTTTCTCATTGTTTGATGGCATGGGGCCACCGCCAATGGTCAGTCAAGCATTGTGTCTTGCAGGGTTTCTCATTGTTTGATGGCATGGGGCCACCTCCAATGGTCAATAAAGCATTGTGTCTTACAGGGTTTCTCATTGTTTGATGGCATGGGGCCACCGCCAATGGTCAATCAAGCATTGTGTCTTGCTGGGTTTCTCATTGTTTGATGACATGGAGCCACCATCAATGGTCAGTCAAGCATTGGGTCTTGCAGGGTTTCTCCTTGTTTGATGGCATGGAGCCACCATCAATGCTCAATCAAGCATTGTGTCTTGCTGGGTTTCTCATTGTTTGATGACATGGAGCCCCCATCAATGGTCAATCAAGCATTGTGTCTTACAGGGTTTCTCATTGTTTGATGGCATGGGGCCACCGCCAATGGTCAGTCAAGCATTGCATCTTGCAGGGTTTCTCATTGTTTGATGGCATGGGGCCACCGCCAATGGTCAATCACGCATTGTGTCTTGCAGGGTTTCTTATTGTTTGATGGCATGGGGCCACCGCCAATGGTCAATCAAGTATTGTGTCTTGCTGGGTTTCTCATTGTTTGATGACATGGAGCCACCATCAATGGTCAATCAAGCATTGTGTCTTACAGGGTTTCTCATTGGTGATGGCATGGGGCCACCTCCAATGGTCAATCAAGCATTGTGTCTTACAGGGTTTCTCATTGTTTGATGGCATGGGGCCACCGCCAATGGTCAATCAAGCATTGTGTCTTACAGGGTTTCTCATTGTTTGATGGCATGGGGCCACCGCCAATGGTCAATCAAGCATTGTGTCTTACAGGGTTTCTCATTGTTTGATGGCATGGGGCCTCCGCCAATGGTCAATCAAGCATTGTGTCTTACAGGGTTTCTCATTGTTTGATGGCATGGGGCCTCCGCCAATGGTCAATCAAGCATTGTGTCTTACAGGGTTTCTCATTGTTTGATGGCATGGGGCCTCCGCCAATGGTCAATCAAGCATTGTGTCTTGTAGGGTTTCTCATTGGTGATGGCATGGGGCCACCGCCAATGGTCAGTCAAGCATTGTGTATGGCAGGGTTTCTCATTGTTTGATGGCATGGGGCCACCGCCAATGGTCAATCAAGCATTGTGTCTTACAGGGTTTCTCATTGTTTGATGGCATGGGGCCACCGCCAATGGTCAATCAAGCCATGTGTCTTAAATGGTTTCTCATTGTTTTATGGCATGGGGCCACCGCCAATGGTCAGTCAAGCATTGTGTCTTGCAGGGTTTCTCATTGTTTGATGGCATGGGGCCACCGCCAATGGTCAATCAAGCATTGTGTCTTAAATGGTTTCTCATGGTTTGATGGCATGGGGTCACTGCCAATGGTCAATCAAGCATTGTGTCTTACAGGGTTTCTCATTGTTTGATGGCATGGGGCCTCCGCCAATGGTCAATCAAGCATTGTGTCTTACAGGGTTTCTCATTGGTGATGGCATAGGACCACTGCCAATGGTCAGTCAAGCATTGTGTCTTACAGGGTTTCTCATTGTTTGATGGCATGGGGCCACCATCAATGGTCAATCAAGCATTGTGTCTTACAGGGTTTCTCATTGTTTGATGGCATGGGGCCACCGCCAATGGTCAATCAAGCATTGTGTCTTGCAGGGTTTCTCATTGGTGATGGCATGGGGCCACCGCCAATGGTCAGTCAAGCATTGTGTCTTACAGGGTTTCTCATTGTTTGATGGCATGGGGCCACCGCCAACGGTCAATCAAGCATTGTGTCTTACAGGGTTTCTCATTGTTTGATTGCATGGGGCCACCGCCAATGGTCAATCAAGCATTGTGTCTTACAGGGTTTCTCATTGTGTTGATGGCCTGGGGCCACCGCCAATGGTCAATCAAGCATTGTGTCTTGCAGGGTTTCTAATTGGTGATGGCATGGGGCCACCGCCAATGGTCACTCAAGCATTGTGTCTTACAGGGTTTCTCATTGGTGATGGCATGGGGCCACCGCCAATGGTCAATCAAGCATTGTGTCTTGCAGGGTTTCTCATTGTTTGATGGCATGGGGCCACCGCCAATGGTCTATCAAGCATTGCGTCTTGCAGGATTTCCCATTGTTTGATGGCATGGGGCCACCGCCAATGGTCAATCAAGCATTGTGTCTTACAGGGTTTCTCATTGTTTGATGGCATGGGGCCACCGCCAATGGTCAATCAAGCATTGTGTCTTACAGGGTTTCTCATTGTTTGATGGCATGGGGCCACCGCCAATGGTCAATCAAGCATTGTGTCTTACAGGGTTTCTCATCGTTTGATGGCATGGGGCCACCGCCAATGGTCAATCAAGCATTGTGTCTTGCAGGGTTTCTCACTGTTTGATGGCATGGGGCCACCGCCAATGGTCAATCAAGCATTGTGTCTTACAGGGTTTCTCATTGTTTGATGGCATGGGGCCACTGCCAATGGTCAATCAAGCATTGTGTCTTGAATGGTTTCTCATTGTTTGATGGCATGGGGCCACCATCAATGGTCCATCAAGCATTGTGTCTTACAGGGTTTCTCATTGTTTGATGGCATGGGGCCACCGCCAATGGTCAATCAAGCATTGTGTCTTACAGGGTTTCTCATTGTTTGATGGCATGGGGACACTGCCAATGGTCAATCAAGCATTGTGTTTTAAATGGTTTCTCATTGTTTGATGGCATGGGGCCACCGTCAATTGTCAATCAAACATTGTGTCTTAAATGGTTTCTCATTGTTTGATGGCATGGGGCCACCGCCAATGGTCAATCAAGCATTGGGTCCTGCAGGGTTTCTCATTGTTTGATGGCATGGGGCCACCATCAATGGTCCATCAAGCATTGTGTCTTACAGGGTTTCTCATTGTTTGATGGCATGGGGCCACCGCCAATGGTCAATCAAGCATTGTGTCTTACAGGGTTTCTCATTGTTTGATGGCATGGGGCCACCGCCAATGGTCAATCAAGCATTGTGTCTTACAGGGTTTCTCATTGTTTGATGGCATGGGGCCACCGCCAATGGTCAATCAAGCATTGTGTCTTACAGGGTTTCTCATTGTTTGATGGCATGGGGCCACCGCCAATGGTCAATCAAGCATTGTGTCTTACAGGGTTTCTCATCGTTTGATGGCATGGGGCCACCACAATGGTCAGTCAAGCATTGGGTCTTGCAGGGTTTCTCATTGTTTGATGGCATGGGGCCACCGCCAATGGTCAGTCAAGCATTGTGTCTTACAGGGTTTCTCATTGTTTGATGGCATGGGGCCACCACCAATGGTCAATCAAGCATTGTGTCTCACAGGGTTTCTCATTGTTTGATGGCATGGGGCCACCGCCAATGGTCAATCAAGCATTGGGTCCTGCAGGGTTTCTCATTGTTTGATGGCATGGGGCCACCGCCAATGGTCAGTCAAGCATTGTGTCTTGCAGGGTTTCTCATTGTTTGATGGCATGGGGCCACCTCCAATGGTCAATAAAGCATTGTGTCTTACAGGGTTTCTCATTGTTTGATGGCATGGGGCCACCGCCAATGGTCAATCAAGCATTGTGTCTTGCTGGGTTTCTCATTGTTTGATGACATGGAGCCACCATCAATGGTCAGTCAAGCATTGGGTCTTGCAGGGTTTCTCCTTGTTTGATGGCATGGAGCCACCATCAATGCTCAATCAAGCATTGTGTCTTGCTGGGTTTCTCATTGTTTGATGACATGGAGCCCCCATCAATGGTCAATCAAGCATTGTGTCTTACAGGGTTTCTCATTGTTTGATGGCATGGGGCCACCGCCAATGGTCAGTCAAGCATTGCATCTTGCAGGGTTTCTCATTGTTTGATGGCATGGGGCCACCGCCAATGGTCAATCACGCATTGTGTCTTGCAGGGTTTCTTATTGTTTGATGGCATGGGGCCACCGCCAATGGTCAATCAAGTATTGTGTCTTGCTGGGTTTCTCATTGTTTGATGACATGGAGCCACCATCAATGGTCAATCAAGCATTGTGTCTTACAGGGTTTCTCATTGGTGATGGCATGGGGCCACCTCCAATGGTCAATCAAGCATTGTGTCTTACAGGGTTTCTCATTGTTTGATGGCATGGGGCCACCGCCAATGGTCAATCAAGCATTGTGTCTTACAGGGTTTCTCATTGTTTGATGGCATGGGGCCACCGCCAATGGTCAATCAAGCATTGTGTCTTACAGGGTTTCTCATCGTTTGATGGCATGGGGCCACCGCCAATGGTCAATCAAGCATTGTGTCTAGCAGGGTTTCTCACTGTTTGATGGCATGGGGCCACCGCCAATGGTCAATCAAGCATTGTGTCTTACAGGGTTTCTCATTGTTTGATGGCATGGGGCCACTGCCAATGGTCAATCAAGCATTGTGTCTTGAATGGTTTCTCATTGTTTGATGGCATGGGGCCACCATCAATGGTCCATCAAGCATTGTGTCTTACAGGGTTTCTCATTGTTTGATGGCATGGGGCCACCACCAATGGTCAATCAAGCATTGTGTCTTACAGGGTTTCTCATTGTTTGATGGCATGGGGACACTGCCAATGGTCAATCAAGCATTGTGTTTTAAATGGTTTCTCATTGTTTGATGGCATGGGGCCACCGTCAATTGTCAATCAAGCATTGTGTCTTAAATGGTTTCTCATTGTTTGATGGCATGGGGCCACCGCCAATGGTCAATCAAGCATTGGGTCCTGCAGGGTTTCTCATTGTTTGATGGCATGGGGCCACCATCAATGGTCCATCAAGCATTGTGTCTTACAGGGTTTCTCATTGTTTGATGGCATGGGGCCACCGCCAATGGTCAATCAAGCATTGTGTCTTACAGGGTTTCTCATTGTTTGATGGCATGGGGCCACCGCCAATGGTCAATCAAGCATTGTGTCTTACAGGGTTTCTCATTGTTTGATGGCATGGGGCCACCGCCAATGGTCAATCAAGCATTGTGTCTTACAGGGTTTCTCATTGTTTGATGGCATGGGGCCACCGCCAATGGTCAATCAATCATTGTGTCGTGCAGGGTTTCTCATTGGTGATGGCATGGGGCCACCGCCAATGGTCAATCAAGCGTTGGGTCTTGCAGGGTTTCTCATTGTTTGATGGCATGGGGCCACCGCCAATGGTCAATCAAGCATTGTGTCTTACAGGGTTTCTCATTGTTTGATGGCATGGAGCCACCATCAATGGTCAATCAAGCATTGTGTCATGCAGGGTTTCTCATTGGTGATGGCATGGGGCCACTGCCAATGGTCAGTCAAGCATTGTGTCTTGCAGGGTTTCTCATTGTTTGATGGCATGGGGTCAGTGACAATGGTCAATCAAGCATTGTGTCTTACAGGGTTTCTCATTGTTTGATGGCATGGGGCCACCGCCAATGGTCAATCAAGCATTGTGTCTTACAGGGTTTCTCATCAATTGATGGCATGGGGCCACCACCAATGGTCAGTCAAGCATTGGGTCTTGCAGGGTTTCTCATTGTTTGATGGCATGGGGCCACCGCCAATGGTCAGTCAAGCATTGTGTCTTACAGGGTTTCTCATTGTTTGATGGCATGGGGCCACCGCCAATGGTCAATCAAGCATTGGGTCCTGCAGGGTTTCTCATTGTTTGATAGCATGGGGCCACCGCCAATGGTCAGTCAAGCATTGTGTCTTGCAGGGTTTCTCATTGTTTGATGGCATGGGGCCACCGCCAATGGTCAATCAATCATTGTGTCTTACAGGGTTTCTCATTGTTTGATGGCATAGGGCCACCGCCAATGGTCAATCAAGCATTGTGTCTTGCAGGGTTTCTCATTGTTTGATGGCATGGGGCCACCGCCACTGGTCAATCAAGCATTGTGTCTTACAGGGTTTCTCATTGTTTGATGGCATGGGGCCTCCGCCAATGGTCAATCAAGCATTGTGTCTTACCGGGTTTCTCATTGGTGATGGCATAGGGCCACTGCCAATGGTCAGTCAAGCATTGTGTCTTGCAGGGTTTCTCATTGTTTGATGGCATGGGGCCACCATCAATGGTCAATCAAGCATTGTGTTTTACAGGGTTTCTCATTGTTTGATGGCATGGGGCCACCGCCAATGGTCAATCAAGCATTGTGTCTTGCAGGGTTTCTCATTGGTGATGGCATGGGGCCACCGCCAATGGTCAGTCAAGCATTGTGTCTTACAGGGTTTCTCATTGTTTGATGGCATGGGGCCACCGCCAATGGTCAATCAAGCATTGTGTCTTACAGGGTTTCTCATTGTTTGATTGCATGGGGCCACCGCCAATGGTCAATCAAGCATTGTGTCTTACAGGGTTTCTCATTGTGTTGATGGCATGGGGCCACCGCCAATGGTCAATCAAGCATTGTGTCTTGCAGGGTTTCTCATTGGTGATGGCATGGGGCCACCGCCAATGGTCACTCAAGCATTGTGTCTTACAGGGTTTCTCATTGGTGATGGCATGGGGACACCGCCAATGGTCAATCAAGCATTGTGTCTTGAAGGGTTTCTCATTGTTTGATGGCATGGGGCCACCGCCAATGGTCAATCAAGCATTGCGTCTTGCAGGGTTTCTCATTGTTTGATGGCATGGGGCCACCGCCAATGGTCAATCAAGCATTGTGTCTTACAGAGTTTCTCATTGTTTGATGGCATGGGGCCACCGCCAATGGTCAATCAAGCATTGTGTCTTACAGGGTTTCTCATTGTTTGATGGCATGGGGCCACCGCCAATGGTCAATCAAGCATTGTGTCTTACAGTGTTTCTCATTGTTTGATGGCATGGGGCCACCGCCAATGGTCAATCAAGCATTGTGTCTTGCAGGGTTTCTCACTGTTTGATGGCATGGGGCCACCGCCAATGGTCAATCAAGCATTGTGTCCTACAGGGTTTCTCATTGTTTGATGGCATGGGGCCACTGCCAATGGTCAATCAAGCATTGTGTCTTGAATGGTTTCTCATTGTTTGATGGCATGGGGCCACCATCAATGGTCCATCAAGCATTGTGTCTTACAGGGTTTCTCATTGTTTGATGGCATGGGGCCACCGCCAATGGTCAATCAAGCATTGGGTCCTGCAGGGTTTCTCATTGTTTGATGGCATGGGGCCACCATCAATGGTCCATCAAGCATTGTGTCTTACAGGGTTTCTCATTGTTTGATGGCATGGGGCCACCGCCAATGGTCAATCAAGCATTGTGTCTTACAGGGTTTCTCATTGTTTGATGGCATGGGGCCACCGCCAATGGTCAATCAAGCATTGTGTCTTACAGGGTTTCTCATTGTTTGATGGCATGGGGCCACCGCCAATGGTCAATCAAGCATTGTGTCTTACAGGGTTTCTCATTGTTTGATGGCATGGGGCCACCGCCAATGGTCAATCAAGCATTGTGTCTTACAGGGTTTCTCATCGTTTAATGGCATGGGGCCACCACCAATGGTCAGTCAAGCATTGGGTCTTGCAGGGTTTCTCATTGTTTGATGGCATGGGGCCACCGCCAATGGTCAGTCAAGCATTGTGTCTTACAGGGTTTCTCATTGTTTGATGGCATGGGGCCACCACCAATGGTCAATCAAGCATTGTGTCTCACATGGTTTCTCATTGTTTGATGGCATGGGGCCACCGCCAATGGGCAATCAAGCATTGGGTCCTGCAGGGTTTCTCATTGTTTGATGGCATGGGGCCACCGCCAATGGTCAGTCAAGCATTGTGTCTTGCAGGGTTTCTCATTGTTTGATGGCATGGGGCCACCTCCAATGGTCAATCAAGCATTGTGTCTTACAGGGTTTCTCATTGTTTGATGGCATGGGGCCACCGCCAATGGTCAATCAAGCATTGTGTCTTGCTGGGTTTCTCATTGTTTGATGACATGGAGCCACCATCAATGGTCAGTCAAGCATTGGGTCTTGCAGGGTTTCTCCTTGTTTGATGGCATGGAGCCACCATCAATGGTCAATCAAGCATTGTGTCTTGCTGGGTTTCTCATTGTTTGATGACATGGAGCCACCATCAATGGTCAATCAAGCATTGTGTCTTACAGGGTTTCTCATTGTTTGATGGCATGGGGCCACCGCCAATGGTCAATCAATCATTGTGTCGTGCAGGGTTTCTCATTGGTGATGGCATGGGGCCACCGCCAATGGTCAATCAAGCGTTGGGTCTTGCAGGGTTTCTCATTGTTTGATGGCATGGGGCCACCGCCAATGGTCAATCAAGCATTGTGTCTTACAGGGTTTCTCATTGTTTGATGGCATGGAGCCACCATCAATGGTCAATCAAGCATTGTGTCATGCAGGGTTTCTCATTGGTGATGGCATGGGGCCACTGCCAATGGTCAGTCAAGCATTGTGTCTTGCAGGGTTTCTCATTGTTTGATGGCATGGGGTCAGTGACAATGGTCAATCAAGCATTGTGTCTTACAGGGTTTCTCATTGTTTGATGGCATGGGGCCACCGCCAATGGTCAATCAAGCATTGTGTCTTACAGGGTTTCTCATCGTTTGATGGCATGGGGCCACCACCAATGGTCAGTCAAGCATTGGGTCTTGCAGGGTTTCTCATTGTTTGATGGCATGGGGCCACCGCCAATGGTCAGTCAAGCATTGTGTCTTACAGGGTTTCTCATTGTTTGATGGCATGGGGCCACCGCCAATGGTCAATCAAGCATTGGGTCCTGCAGGGTTTCTCATTGTTTGATAGCATGGGGCCACCGCCAATGGTCAGTCAAGCATTGTGTCTTGCAGGGTTTCTCATTGTTTGATGGCATGGGGCCACCGCCAATGGTCAATCAATCATTGTGTCTTACAGGGTTTCTCATTGTTTGATGGCATAGGGCCACCGCCAATGGTCAATCAAGCATTGTGTCTTGCAGGGTTTCTCATTGTTTGATGGCATGGGGCCACCGCCACTGGTCAATCAAGCATTGTGTCTTACAGGGTTTCTCATTGTTTGATGGCATGGGGCCTCCGCCAATGGTCAATCAAGCATTGTGTCTTACCGGGTTTCTCATTGGTGATGGCATAGGGCCACTGCCAATGGTCAGTCAAGCATTGTGTCTTGCAGGGTTTCTCATTGTTTGATGGCATGGGGCCACCATCAATGGTCAATCAAGCATTGTGTTTTACAGGGTTTCTCATTGTTTGATGGCATGGGGCCACCGCCAATGGTCAATCAAGCATTGTGTCTTGCAGGGTTTCTCATTGGTGATGGCATGGGGCCACCGCCAATGGTCAGTCAAGCATTGTGTCTTACAGGGTTTCTCATTGTTTGATGGCATGGGGCCACCGCCAATGGTCAATCAAGCATTGTGTCTTACAGGGTTTCTCATTGTTTGATTGCATGGGGCCACCGCCAATGGTCAATCAAGCATTGTGTCTTACAGGGTTTCTCATTGTGTTGATGGCATGGGGCCACCGCCAATGGTCAATCAAGCATTGTGTCTTGCAGGGTTTCTCATTGGTGATGGCATGGGGCCACCGCCAATGGTCACTCAAGCATTGTGTCTTACAGGGTTTCTCATTGGTGATGGCATGGGGACACCGCCAATGGTCAATCAAGCATTGTGTCTTGAAGGGTTTCTCATTGTTTGATGGCATGGGGCCACCGCCAATGGTCAATCAAGCATTGCGTCTTGCAGGGTTTCTCATTGTTTGATGGCATGGGGCCACCGCCAATGGTCAATCAAGCATTGTGTCTTACAGAGTTTCTCATTGTTTGATGGCATGGGGCCACCGCCAATGGTCAATCAAGCATTGTGTCTTACAGGGTTTCTCATTGTTTGATGGCATGGGGCCACCGCCAATGGTCAATCAAGCATTGTGTCTTACAGGGTTTCTCATCGTTTGATGGCATGGGGCCACCGCCAATGGTCAATCAAGCATTGTGTCTTGCAGGGTTTCTCACTGTTTGATGGCATGGGGCCACCGCCAATGGTCAATCAAGCATTGTGTCTTACAGGGTTTCTCATTGTTTGATGGCATGGGGCCACTGCCAATGGTCAATCAAGCATTGTGTCTTGAATGGTTTCTCATTGTTTGATGGCATGGGGCCACCATCAATGGTCCATCAAGCATTGTGTCTTACAGGGTTTCTCATTGTTTGATGGCATGGGGCCACCGCCAATGGTCAATCAAGCATTGGGTCCTGCAGGGTTTCTCATTGTTTGATGGCATGGGGCCACCATCAATGGTCCATCAAGCATTGTGTCTTACAGGGTTTCTCATTGTTTGATGGCATGGGGCCACCGCCAATGGTCAATCAAGCATTGTGTCTTACAGGGTTTCTCATTGTTTGATGGCATGGGGCCACCGCCAATGGTCAATCAAGCATTGTGTCTTACAGGGTTTCTCATTGTTTGATGGCATGGGGCCACCGCCAATGGTCAATCAAGCATTGTGTCTTACAGGGTTTCTCATTGTTTGATGGCATGGGGCCACCGCCAATGGTCAATCAAGCATTGTGTCTTACAGGGTTTCTCATCGTTTAATGGCATGGGGCCACCACCAATGGTCAGTCAAGCATTGGGTCTTGCAGGGTTTCTCATTGTTTGATGGCATGGGGCCACCGCCAATGGTCAGTCAAGCATTGTGTCTTACAGGGTTTCTCATTGTTTGATGGCATGGGGCCACCACCAATGGTCAATAAAGCATTGTGTCTCACATGGTTTCTCATTGTTTGATGGCATGGGGCCACCGCCAATGGGCAATCAAGCATTGGGTCCTGCAGGGTTTCTCATTGTTTGATGGCATGGGGCCACCGCCAATGGTCAGTCAAGCATTGTGTCTTGCAGGGTTTCTCATTGTTTGATGGCATGGGGCCACCTCCAATGGTCAATCAAGCATTGTGTCTTACAGGGTTTCTCATTGTTTGATGGCATGGGGCCACCGCCAATGGTCAATCAAGCATTGTGTCTTGCTGGGTTTCTCATTGTTTGATGACATGGAGCCACCATCAATGGTCAGTCAAGCATTGGGTCTTGCAGGGTTTCTCCTTGTTTGATGGCATGGAGCCACCATCAATGGTCAATCAAGCATTGTGTCTTGCTGGGTTTCTCATTGTTTGATGACATAGAGCCACCATCAATGGTCAATCAAGCATTGTGTCTTACAGGGTTTCTCATTGTTTGATGGCATGGGGCCACCGCCAATGGTCAGTCAAGCATTGCATCTTGCAGGGTTTCTCATTGTTTGATGGCATGGGGCCACCGCCAATGGTCAATCACGCATTGTGTCTTGCAGGGTTTCTCATTGTTTGATGGCATGGGGCCACCGCCAATGGTCAATCAAGCATTGTGTCTTGCTGGGTTTCTCATTGTTTGATGACATGGAGCCACCATCAATGGTCAATCAAGCATTGTGTCTTACAGGGTTTCTCATTGGTGATGGCATGGGGCCACCTCCAATGGTCAATCAAGCATTGTGTCTTACAGGGTTTCTCATTGTTTGATGGCATGGGGCCACCGCCAATGGTCAATGAAGCATTGTGTCTTGCTGGGTTTCTCATTGTTTGATGACATGGGGCCACCATCAATGGTCAATCAAGCATTGTGTCTTACAGGGCTTCTCATTGGTGATGGCATGGGGCCACCGCCAATGGTCAATTAAGCATTGTGTCTTACAGGGTTTCTCATTGTTTGATGGCATGGGGCCACCGCCAATGGTCAATCAATCATTGTGTCTTACAGGGTTTCTCTTTGTTTGATGGCATGGGGCCACCATCAATGGTCAGTCAAGCGTTGGGTCTTGCAGGGTTTCTCATTGTTTGATGGCATGGGGCCACCATCAATGGTCAGTCAAGCATTGGGTCTTGCAGGATTTCTCATTGTTTGATGGCATGGGGCCACCGCCAATGCTCAATCAATCATTGTGTCTTACAGGGTTTCTCATTGGTGATGGCATGGGGCCTCCGCCAATGGTCAATCAAGCATTGGGTCTTGCAGGGTTTCTCATTGTTTGATGGCATGGGGCCACTGCCAATGGTCAATCAAGCATTGGGTCTTGCAGGGTTTCTCATTGTTTGATGGCATGGGGCCACTGCCAATGGTCAATCAATCATTGTGTCTTACAGGGTTTCTCATTATTTGATGGCATGGAGCCACCATCAATGGTCAGTCAAGCGTTGGGTCTTGCAGGGTTTCTCATTGTTTGATGGCATGGGGCCACCGCCAATGGTCAATCAAGCATTGTGTCTTGCAGGGTTTCTCATTGGTGATGGCATGGGGCCACCGCCAATGGTCAATCAAGCATTGTGTCTTACAGGGTTTTTCATTGTTTGATGGCATGGGGCCACCGCCAATGGTCAATCAAGCATTGTGTCTTACAGGGTTTCTCATTGTTTGATGGCATGGGGCCTCCGCCAATGGTCAATCAAGCATTGTGTCTTACAGGGTTTCTCATTGTTTGATGGCATGGGGCCTCCGCCAATGGTCAATCAAGCATTGTGTCTTACAGGGTTTCTCATTGTTTGATGGCATGGGGCCTCCGCCAATGGTCAATCAAGCATTGTGTCTTGTAGGGTTTCTCATTGGTGATGGCATGGGGCCACCGCCAATGGTCAGCCAAGCATTGTGTCTTGCAGGGTTTCTCATTGTTTGATGGCATGGGGCCACCGCCAATGGTCAATCAAGCATTGTGTCTTACAGGGTTTCTCATTGTTTGATGGCATGGGGCCACCGCCAATGGTCAATCAAGCCATGTGTCTTAAATGGTTTCTCATTGTTTGATGGCATGGGGCCACCGCCAATGGTCAGTCAAGCATTGTGTCTTGCAGGGTTTCTCATTGTTTGATGGCATGGGGCCACCGCCAATGGTCAATCAAGCATTGTGTCTTAAATGGTTTCTCATTGTTTGATGGCATGGGGTCACTGCCAATGGTCAATCAAGCATTGTGTCTTACAGGGTTTCTCATTGTTTGATGGCATGGGGCCTCCGCCAATGGTCAATCAAGCATTGTGTCTTACAGGGTTTTTCATTGTTTGATGGCATGGGGCCACCGCCAATGGTCAATCAAGCATTGTGTCTTACAGGGTTTCTCATTGTTTGATGGCATGGGGCCACCGCCAATGGTCAATCAAGCATTGTGTCTTACAGGGTTTCTCATTGTTTGATGGCATGGGGCCACCGCCAATGGTCAATCAAGCATTGTGTCTTACAGGGTTTCTCATTGTTTGATGGCATGGGGCCACCGCCAATGGTCAATCAAGCATTGTGTCTTACAGGGTTTCTCATCGTTTGATGGCATGGGGCCACCACCAATGGTCAGTCAAGCATTGGGTCTTGCAGGGTTTCTCATTGTTTGATGGCATGGGGCCACCGCCAATGGTCAGTCAAGCATTGTGTCTTACAGGGTTTCTCATTGTTTGATGGCATGGGGCCACCGCCAATGGTCAATCAAGCATTGGGTCCTGCAGGGTTTCTCATTGTTTGATGGCATGGGGCCACCGCCAATGGTCAGTCAAGCATTGTGTCTTGCAGGGTTTCTCATTGTTTGATGGCATGGGGCCACCGCCAATGGTCAATCAATCATTTTGTCTTACAGGGTTTCTCATTGTTTGATGGCATAGGGCCACCGCCAATGGTCAATCAAGCATTGTGTCTTGCAGGGTTTCTCATTGTTTGATGGCATGGGGCCACCGCCACTGGTCAATCAAGCATTGTGTCTTACAGGGTTTCTCATTGTTTGATGGCATGGGGCCTCCGCCAATGGTCAATCAAGCATTGTGTCTTACAGGGTTTCTCATTGGTGATGGCATAGGGCCACTGCCAATGGTCAGTCAAGCATTGCGTCTTACAGGGTTTCTCATTGTTTGATGGCATGGGGCCACCATCAATGGTCAATCAAGCATTGTGTCTTACAGGGTTTCTCATTGTTTGATGGCATGGGGCCACCGCCAATGGTCAGTCAAGCATTGTGTCTTACAGGGTTTCTCATTGTTTGATGGCATGGGGCCACCGCCAATGGTCAGTCAAGCATTGTGTCTTACAGGGTTTCTCATTGTTTGATTGCATGGGGCCACCGCCAATGGTCAATCAAGCATTGTGTCTTACAGGGTTTCTCATTGTGTTGATGGCATGGGGCCACCGCCAATGGTCAATCAAGCATTGTGTCTTGCAGGGTTTCTCATTGGTGATGGCATGGGGCCACCGCCAATGGTCACTCAAGCATTGTGTCTTACAGGGTTTCTCATTGGGGATGGCATGGGGACACCGCCAATGGTCAATCAAGCATTGTGTCTTGCAGGGTTTCTCATTGTTTGATGGCATGGGGCCACCGCCAATGGTCAAACAAGCATTGCGTCTTGCAGGGTTTCCCATTGTTTGATGGCATGGGGCCACCGCCAATGGTCAATCAAGCATTGTGTCTTACAGGGTTTCTCATTGTTTGATGGCATGGGGCCACCGCCAATGGTCAATCAAGCATTGTGTCTTACAGGGTTTCTCATTGTTTGATGGCATGGGGCCACCGCCAATGGTCAATCAAGCATTGTGTCTTACAGGGTTTCTCATCGTTTGATGGCATGGGGCCACCGCCAATGGTCAATCAAGCATTGTGTCTTGCAGGGTTTCTCACTGTTTGATGGCATGGGGCCACCGCCAATGGTCAATCAAGCATTGTGTCTTACAGGGTTTCTCATTGTTTGATGGCATGGGGCCACTGCCAATGGTCAATCAAGCATTGTGTCTTGAATGGTTTCTCATTGTTTGATGGCATGGGGCCACCATCAATGGTCCATCAAGCATTGTGTCTTACAGGGTTTCTCATTGTTTGATGGCATGGGGCCACCGCCAATGGTCAATCAAGCATTGTGTCTTACAGGGTTTCTCATTGTTTGATGGCATGGGGCCACTGCCAATGGTCAATCAAGCATTGTGTCTTAAATGGTTTCTCATTGTTTGATGGCATGGGGCCACCGTCAATGGTCAATCAAGCATTGTGTCTTAAATGGTTTCTCATTGTTTGATGGCATGGGGCCACCGCCAATGGTCAATCAAGCATTGGGTCCTGCAGGGTTTCTCATTGTTTGATGGCATGGGGCCACCATCAATGGTCCATCAAGCATTGTGTCTTACAGGGTTTCTCATTGTTTGATGGCATGGGGCCACCATCAATGGTCCATCAAGCATTGTGTCTTACAGGGTTTCTCATTGTTTGATGGCATGGGGCCACCGCCAATGGTCAATCAAGCATTGTGTCTTACAGGGTTTCTCATTGTTTGATGGCATGGGGCCACCGCCAATGGTCAATCAAGCATTGTGTCTTACATGGTTTCTCATTGTTTGATGGCATGGGGCCACCGCCAATGGTCAATCAAGCATTGTGTCTTACAGGGTTTCTCATCGTTTAATGGCATGGGGCCACCACCAATGGTCAGTCAAGCATTGGGTCTTGCAGGGTTTCTCATTGTTTGATGGCATGGGGCCACCGCCAATGGTCAGTCAAGCATTGTGTCTTACAGGGTTTCTCATTGTTTGATGGCATGGGGCCACCACCAATGGTCAATCAAGCATTGTGTCTCACATGGTTTCTCATTGATTGATGGCATGGGGCCACCGCCAATGGTCAATCAAGCATTGGGTCCTGCAGGGTTTCTCATTGTTTGATGGCATGGGGCCACCGCCAATGGTCAGTCAAGCATTGTGTCTTGCAGGGTTTCTCATTGTTTGATGGCATGGGGCCACCTCCAATGGTCAATCAAGCATTGTGTCTTACAGGGTTTCTCATTGTTTGATGGCATGGGGCCACCGCCAATGGTCAATCAAGCATTGTGTCTTGCTGGGTTTCTCATTGTTTGATGACATGGAGCCACCATCAATGGTCAGTCAAGCATTGGGTCTTGCAGGGTTTCTCCTTGTTTGATGGTATGGAGCCACCATCAATGGTCAATCAAGCATTGTGTCTTGCTGGGTTTCTCATTGTTTGATGACATGGAGCCACCATCAATGGTCAATCAAGCATTGTGTCTTACAGGGTTTCTCATTGTTTGATGGCATGGGGCCACCGCCAATGGTCAATCAAGCATTGTGTCTTACAGGGTTTCTCATCGTTTAATGGCATGGGGCCACCACCAATGGTCAGTCAAGCATTGGGTCTTGCAGGGTTTCTCATTGTTTGATGGCATGGGGCCACCGCCAATGGTCAATCAAGCATTGTGTCTTACAGGGTTTCTCATCGTTTAATGGCATGGGGCCACCACCAATGGTCAGTCAAGCATTGGGTCTTGCAGGGTTTCTCATTGTTTGATGGCATGGGGCCACCGCCAATGGTCAGTCAAGCATTGTGTCTTACAGGGTTTCTCATTGTTTGATGGCATGGGGCCACCACCAATGGTCAATCAAGCATTGTGTCTCACATGGTTTCTCATTGTTTGATGGCATGGGGCCACCGCCAATGGTCAATCAAGCATTGGGTCCTGCAGGGTTTCTCATTGTTTGATGGCATGGGGCCACCGCCAATGGTCAGTCAAGCATTGTGTCTTGCAGGGTTTCTCATTGTTTGATGGCATGGGGCCACCTCCAATGGTCAATCAAGCATTGTGTCTTACAGGGTTTCTCATTGTTTGATGGCATGGGGCCACCGCCAATGGTCAATCAAGCATTGTGTCTTGCTGGGTTTCTCATTGTTTGATGATATGGAGCCACCATCAATGGTCAGTCAAGCATTGGGTCTTGCAGGGTTTCTCCTTGTTTGATGGTATGGAGCCACCATCAATGGTCAATCAAGCATTGTGTCTTGCTGGGTTTCTCATTGTTTGATGACATGGAGCCACCATCAATGGTCAATCAAGCATTGTGTCTTACAGGGTTTCTCATTGTTTGATGGCATGGGGCCACCGCCAATGGTCAGTCAAGCATTGCATCTTGCAGGGTTTCTCATTGTTTGATGGCATGGGGCCACCGCCAATGGTCAATCACGCATTGTGTCTTGCAGGGTTTCTCATTGTTTGATGGCATGGGGCCACCGCCAATGGTCAATCAAGCATTGTGTCTTGCTGGGTTTCTCATTGTTTGATGACATGGAGCCACCATCAATGGTCAATCAAGCATTGTGTCTTACAGGGTTTCTCATTGGTGATGGCATCGGGCCACCTCCAATGGTCAATCAAGCATTGTGTCTTACAGGGTTTCTCATTGTTTGATGGCATGGGGCCACCGCCAATGGTCAATCAAGCATTGTGTCTTGCTGGGTTTCTCATTGTTTGATGACATGGGGCCACCATCAATGGTCAATCAAGCATTGTGTCTTACAGGGTTTCTCATTGGTGATGGCATGGGGCCACCGCCAATGGTCAATTAAGCATTGTGTCTTACAGGGTTTCTCATTGTTTGATGGCATGGGGCCACCGCCAATGGTCAATCAATCATTGTGTCTTACAGGGTTTCTCATTATTTGATGGCATGGGGCCACCATCAATGGTCAGTCAAGCGTTGGGTCTTGCAGGGTTTCTCATTGTTTGATGGCATGGGGCCACCATCAATGGTCAGTCAAGCATTGGGTCTTGCAGGATTTCTCATTGTTTGATGGCATGGGGCCACCGCCAATGCTCAATCAATCATTGTGTTTTACAGGGTTTCTCATTGGTGATGGCATGGGGCCTCCGCCAATGGTCAATCAAGCATTGGGTCTTGCAGGGTTTCTCATTGTTTGATGGCATGGGGCCACTGCCAATGGTCAATCAAGCATTGGGTCTTGCAGGGTTTCTCATTGTTTGATGGCATGGGGCCACTGCCAATGGTCAATCAATCATTGTGTCTTACAGGGTTTCTCATTATTTGATGGCATGGAGCCACCATCAATGGTCAGTCAAGCATTGTGTCTTACAGGGTTTCTCATTGTTTGATGGCATGGGGCCACCGCCAATGGTCAATCAAGCATTGTGTCTTGCTGGGTTTCTCATTGTTTGATGACATGGAGCCACCATCAATGGTCAGTCAAGCATTGGGTCTTGCAGGGTTTCTCCTTGTTTGATGGTATGGAGCCACCATCAATGGTCAATCAAGCATTGTGTCTTGCTGGGTTTCTCATTGTTTGATGACATGGAGCCACCATCAATGGTCAATCAAGCATTGTGTCTTACAGGGTTTCTCATTGTTTGATGGCATGGGGCCACCACCAATGGTCAATCAAGCATTGTGTCTCACATGGTTTCTCATTGATTGATGGCATGGGGCCACCGCCAATGGTCAATCAAGCATTGGGTCCTGCAGGGTTTCTCATTGTTTGATGGCATGGGGCCACCGCCAATGGTCAGTCAAGCATTGTGTCTTGCAGGGTTTCTCATTGTTTGATGGCATGGGGCCACCTCCAATGGTCAATCAAGCATTGTGTCTTACAGGGTTTCTCATTGTTTGATGGCATGGGGCCACCGCCAATGGTCAATCAAGCATTGTGTCTTGCTGGGTTTCTCATTGTTTGATGACATGGAGCCACCATCAATGGTCAGTCAAGCATTGGGTCTTGCAGGGTTTCTCCTTGTTTGATGGTATGGAGCCACCATCAATGGTCAATCAAGCATTGTGTCTTGCTGGGTTTCTCATTGTTTGATGACATGGAGCCACCATCAATGGTCAATCAAGCATTGTGTCTTACAGGGTTTCTCATTGTTTGATGGCATGGGGCCACCGCCAATGGTCAATCAAGCATTGTGTCTTACAGGGTTTCTCATCGTTTAATGGCATGGGGCCACCACCAATGGTCAGTCAAGCATTGGGTCTTGCAGGGTTTCTCATTGTTTGATGGCATGGGGCCACCGCCAATGGTCAATCAAGCATTGTGTCTTACAGGGTTTCTCATCGTTTAATGGCATGGGGCCACCACCAATGGTCAGTCAAGCATTGGGTCTTGCAGGGTTTCTCATTGTTTGATGGCATGGGGCCACCGCCAATGGTCAGTCAAGCATTGTGTCTTACAGGGTTTCTCATTGTTTGATGGCATGGGGCCACCACCAATGGTCAATCAAGCATTGTGTCTCACATGGTTTCTCATTGTTTGATGGCATGGGGCCACCGCCAATGGTCAATCAAGCATTGGGTCCTGCAGGGTTTCTCATTGTTTGATGGCATGGGGCCACCGCCAATGGTCAGTCAAGCATTGTGTCTTGCAGGGTTTCTCATTGTTTGATGGCATGGGGCCACCTCCAATGGTCAATCAAGCATTGTGTCTTACAGGGTTTCTCATTGTTTGATGGCATGGGGCCACCGCCAATGGTCAATCAAGCATTGTGTCTTGCTGGGTTTCTCATTGTTTGATGATATGGAGCCACCATCAATGGTCAGTCAAGCATTGGGTCTTGCAGGGTTTCTCCTTGTTTGATGGTATGGAGCCACCATCAATGGTCAATCAAGCATTGTGTCTTGCTGGGTTTCTCATTGTTTGATGACATGGAGCCACCATCAATGGTCAATCAAGCATTGTGTCTTACAGGGTTTCTCATTGTTTGATGGCATGGGGCCACCGCCAATGGTCAGTCAAGCATTGCATCTTGCAGGGTTTCTCATTGTTTGATGGCATGGGGCCACCGCCAATGGTCAATCACGCATTGTGTCTTGCAGGGTTTCTCATTGTTTGATGGCATGGGGCCACCGCCAATGGTCAATCAAGCATTGTGTCTTGCTGGGTTTCTCATTGTTTGATGACATGGAGCCACCATCAATGGTCAATCAAGCATTGTGTCTTACAGGGTTTCTCATTGGTGATGGCATCGGGCCACCTCCAATGGTCAATCAAGCATTGTGTCTTACAGGGTTTCTCATTGTTTGATGGCATGGGGCCACCGCCAATGGTCAATCAAGCATTGTGTCTTGCTGGGTTTCTCATTGTTTGATGACATGGGGCCACCATCAATGGTCAATCAAGCATTGTGTCTTACAGGGTTTCTCATTGGTGATGGCATGGGGCCACCGCCAATGGTCAATTAAGCATTGTGTCTTACAGGGTTTCTCATTGTTTGATGGCATGGGGCCACCGCCAATGGTCAATCAATCATTGTGTCTTACAGGGTTTCTCATTATTTGATGGCATGGGGCCACCATCAATGGTCAGTCAAGCGTTGGGTCTTGCAGGGTTTCTCATTGTTTGATGGCATGGGGCCACCATCAATGGTCAGTCAAGCATTGGGTCTTGCAGGATTTCTCATTGTTTGATGGCATGGGGCCACCGCCAATGCTCAATCAATCATTGTGTTTTACAGGGTTTCTCATTGGTGATGGCATGGGGCCTCCGCCAATGGTCAATCAAGCATTGGGTCTTGCAGGGTTTCTCATTGTTTGATGGCATGGGGCCACTGCCAATGGTCAATCAAGCATTGGGTCTTGCAGGGTTTCTCATTGTTTGATGGCATGGGGCCACTGCCAATGGTCAATCAATCATTGTGTCTTACAGGGTTTCTCATTATTTGATGGCATGGAGCCACCATCAATGGTCAGTCAAGCGTTGGGTCTTGCAGGGTTTCTCATTGTTTGATGGCATGGGGCCACCGCCAATGGTCAATCAAGCATTGTGTCTTGCAGGGTTTCTCATTGGTGATGGCATGGGGCCACCGCCAATGGTCAATCAAGCATTGTGTCTTACAGGGTTTTTCATTGTTTGATGGCATGGGGCCACCGCCAATGGTCAATCAAGCATTGTGTCTTACAGGGTTTCTCATTGTTTGATGGCATGGGGCCTCCGCCAATGGTCAATCAAGCATTGTGTCTTACAGGGTTTCTCATTGTTTGATGGCATGGGGCCTCCGCCAATGGTCAATCAAGCATTGTGTCTTACAGGGTTTCTCATTGTTTGATGGCATGGGGCCTCCGCCAATGGTCAATCAAGCATTGTGTCTTGTAGGGTTTCTCATTGGTGATGGCATGGGGCCACCGCCAATGGTCAGTCAAGCATTGTGTATGGCAGGGTTTCTCATTGTTTGATGGCATGGGGCCACCGCCAATGGTCAATCAAGCATTGTGTCTTACAGGGTTTCTCATTGTTTGATGGCATGGGGCCACCGCCAATGGTCAATCAAGCCATGTGTCTTAAATGTTTTCTCATTGTTTTATGGCATGGGGCCACCGCCAATGGTCAGTCAAGCATTGTGTCTTGCAGGGTTTCTCATTGTTTGATGGCATGGGGCCACCGCCAATGGTCAATCAAGCATTGTGTCTTAAATGGTTTCTCATGGTTTGATGGCATGGGGTCACTGCCAATGGTCAATCAAGCATTGTGTCTTACAGGGTTTCTCATTGTTTGATGGCATGGGGCCTCCGCCAATGGTCAATCAAGCATTGTGTCTTACAGGGTTTCTCATTGGTGATGGCATAGGACCACTGCCAATGGTCAGTCAAGCATTGTGTCTTACAGGGTTTCTCATTGTTTGATGGCATGGGGCCACCATCAATGGTCAATCAAGCATTGTGTCTTACAGGGTTTCTCATTGTTTGATGGCATGGGGCCACCGCCAATGGTCAATCAAGCATTGTGTCTTGCAGGGTTTCTCATTGGTGATGGCATGGGGCCACCGCCAATGGTCAGTCAAGCATTGTGTCTTACAGGGTTTCTCATTGTTTGATGGCATGGGGCCACCGCCAACGGTCAATCAAGCATTGTGTCTTACAGGGTTTCTCATTGTTTGATTGCATGGGGCCACCGCCAATGGTCAATCAAGCATTGTGTCTAACAGGGTTTCTCATTGTGTTGATGGCCTGGGGCCACCGCCAATGGTCAATCAAGCATTGTGTCTTGCAGGGTTTCTCATTGGTGATGGCATGGGGCCACCGCCAATGGTCACTCAAGCATTGTGTCTTACAGGGTTTCTCATTGGTGATGGCATGGGGCCACCGCCAATGGTCAATCAAGCATTGTGTCTTGCAGGGTTTCTCATTGTTTGATGGCATGGGGCCACCGCCAATGGTCTATCAAGCATTGCGTCTTGCAGGATTTCCCATTGTTTGATGGCATGGGGCCACCGCCAATGGTCAATCAAGCATTGTGTCTTACAGGGTTTCTCATTGTTTGATGGCATGGGGCCACCGCCAATGGTCAATCAAGCATTGTGTCTTACAGGGTTTCTCATTGTTTGATGGCATGGGGCCACCGCCAATGGTCAATCAAGCATTGTGTCTTACAGGGTTTCTCATCGTTTGATGGCATGGGGCCACCGCCAATGGTCAATCAAGCATTGTGTCTTGCAGGGTTTCTCACTGTTTGATGGCATGGGGCCACCGCCAATGGTCAATCAAGCATTGTGTCTTACAGGGTTTCTCATTGTTTGATGGCATGGGGCCACTGCCAATGGTCAATCAAGCATTGTGTCTTGAATGGTTTCTCATTGTTTGATGGCATGGGGCCACCATCAATGGTCCATCAAGCATTGTGTCTTACAGGGTTTCTCATTGTTTGATGGCATGGGGCCACCGCCAATGGTCAATCAAGCATTGTGTCTTACAGGGTTTCTCATTGTTTGATGGCATGGGGACACTGCCAATGGTCAATCAAGCATTGTGTTTTAAATGGTTTCTCATTGTTTGATGGCATGGGGCCACCGTCAATTGTCAATCAAACATTGTGTCTTAAATGGTTTCTCATTGTTTGATGGCATGGGGCCACCGCCAATGGTCAATCAAGCATTGGGTCCTGCAGGGTTTCTCATTGTTTGATGGCATGGGGCCACCATCAATGGTCCATCAAGCATTGTGTCTTACAGGGTTTCTCATTGTTTGATGGCATGGGGCCACCGCCAATGGTCAATCAAGCATTGTGTCTTACAGGGTTTCTCATTGTTTGATGGCATGGGGCCACCGCCAATGGTCAATCAAGCATTGTGTCTTACAGGGTTTCTCATTGTTTGATGGCATGGGGCCACCGCCAATGGTCAATCAAGCATTGTGTCTTACAGGGTTTCTCATTGTTTGATGGCATGGGGCCACCGCCAATGGTCAATCAAGCATTGTGTCTTACAGGGTTTCTCATCGTTTGATGGCATGGGGCCACCACAATGGTCAGTCAAGCATTGGGTCTTGCAGGGTTTCTCATTGTTTGATGGCATGGGGCCACCGCCAATGGTCAGTCAAGCATTGTGTCTTACAGGGTTTCTCATTGTTTGATGGCATGGGGCCACCACCAATGGTCAATCAAGCATTGTGTCTCACAGGGTTTCTCATTGTTTGATGGCATGGGGCCACCGCCAATGGTCAATCAAGCATTGGGTCCTGCAGGGTTTCTCATTGTTTGATGGCATGGGGCCACCGCCAATGGTCAGTCAAGCATTGTGTCTTGCAGGGTTTCTCATTGTTTGATGGCATGGGGCCACCTCCAATGGTCAATAAAGCATTGTGTCTTACAGGGTTTCTCATTGTTTGATGGCATGGGGCCACCGCCAATGGTCAATCAAGCATTGTGTCTTGCTGGGTTTCTCATTGTTTGATGACATGGAGCCACCATCAATGGTCAGTCAAGCATTGGGTCTTGCAGGGTTTCTCCTTGTTTGATGGCATGGAGCCACCATCAATGCACAATCAAGCATTGTGTCTTGCTGGGTTTCTCATTGTTTGATGACATGGAGCCCCCATCAATGGTCAATCAAGCATTGTGTCTTACAGGGTTTCTCATTGTTTGATGGCATGGGGCCACCGCCAATGGTCAGTCAAGCATTGCATCTTGCAGGGTTTCTCATTGTTTGATGGCATGGGGCCACCGCCAATGGTCAATCACGCATTGTGTCTTGCAGGGTTTCTTATTGTTTGATGGCATGGGGCCACCGCCAATGGTCAATCAAGTATTGTGTCTTGCTGGGTTTCTCATTGTTTGATGACATGGAGCCACCATCAATGGTCAATCAAGCATTGTGTCTTACAGGGTTTCTCATTGGTGATGGCATGGGGCCACCTCCAATGGTCAATCAAGCATTGTGTCTTACAGGGTTTCTCATTGTTTGATGGCATGGGGCCACCGCCAATGGTCAATCAAGCATTGTGTCTTACAGGGTTTCTCATTGTTTGATGGCATGGGGCCACCGCCAATGGTCAATCAAGCATTGTGTCTTACAGGGTTTCTCATCGTTTGATGGCATGGGGCCACCGCCAATGGTCAATCAAGCATTGTGTCTAGCAGGGTTTCTCACTGTTTGATGGCATGGGGCCACCGCCAATGGTCAATCAAGCATTGTGTCTTACAGGGTTTCTCATTGTTTGATGGCATGGGGCCACTGCCAATGGTCAATCAAGCATTGTGTCTTGAATGGTTTCTCATTGTTTGATGGCATGGGGCCACCATCAATGGTCCATCAAGCATTGTGTCTTACAGGGTTTCTCATTGTTTGATGGCATGGGGCCACCACCAATGGTCAATCAAGCATTGTGTCTTACAGGGTTTCTCATTGTTTGATGGCATGGGGACACTGCCAATGGTCAATCAAGCATTGTGTTTTAAATGGTTTCTCATTGTTTGATGGCATGGGGCCACCGTCAATTGTCAATCAAGCATTGTGTCTTAAATGGTTTCTCATTGTTTGATGGCATGGGGCCACCGCCAATGGTCAATCAAGCATTGGGTCCTGCAGGGTTTCTCATTGTTTGATGGCATGGGGCCACCATCAATGGTCCATCAAGCATTGTGTCTTACAGGGTTTCTCATTGTTTGATGGCATGGGGCCACCGCCAATGGTCAATCAAGCATTGTGTCTTACAGGGTTTCTCATTGTTTGATGGCATGGGGCCACCGCCAATGGTCAATCAAGCATTGTGTCTTACAGGGTTTCTCATTGTTTGATGGCATGGGGCCACCGCCAATGGTCAATCAAGCATTGTGTCTTACAGGGTTTCTCATTGTTTGATGGCATGGGGCCACCGCCAATGGTCAATCAATCATTGTGTCGTGCAGGGTTTCTCATTGGTGATGGCATGGGGCCACCGCCAATGGTCAATCAAGCGTTGGGTCTTGCAGGGTTTCTCATTGTTTGATGGCATGGGGCCACCGCCAATGGTCAATCAAGCATTGTGTCTTACAGGGTTTCTCATTGTTTGATGGCATGGAGCCACCATCAATGGTCAATCAAGCATTGTGTCATGCAGGGTTTCTCATTGGTGATGGCATGGGGCCACTGCCAATGGTCAGTCAAGCATTGTGTCTTGCAGGGTTTCTCATTGTTTGATGGCATGGGGTCAGTGACAATGGTCAATCAAGCATTGTGTCTTACAGGGTTTCTCATTGTTTGATGGCATGGGGCCACCGCCAATGGTCAATCAAGCATTGTGTCTTACAGGGTTTCTCATCGTTTGATGGCATGGGGCCACCACCAATGGTCAGTCAAGCATTGGGTCTTGCAGGGTTTCTCATTGTTTGATGGCATGGGGCCACCGCCAATGGTCAGTCAAGCATTGTGTCTTACAGGGTTTCTCATTGTTTGATGGCATGGGGCCACCGCCAATGGTCAATCAAGCATTGGGTCCTGCAGGGTTTCTCATTGTTTGATAGCATGGGGCCACCGCCAATGGTCAGTCAAGCATTGTGTCTTGCAGGGTTTCTCATTGTTTGATGGCATGGGGCCACCGCCAATGGTCAATCAATCATTGTGTCTTACAGGGTTTCTCATTGTTTGATGGCATAGGGCCACCGCCAATGGTCAATCAAGCATTGTGTCTTGCAGGGTTTCTCATTGTTTGATGGCATGGGGCCACCGCCACTGGTCAATCAAGCATTGTGTCTTACAGGGTTTCTCATTGTTTGATGGCATGGGGCCTCCGCCAATGGTCAATCAAGCATTGTGTCTTACCGGGTTTCTCATTGGTGATGGCATAGGGCCACTGCCAATGGTCAGTCAAGCATTGTGTCTTGCAGGGTTTCTCATTGTTTGATGGCATGGGGCCACCATCAATGGTCAATCAAGCATTGTGTTTTACAGGGTTTCTCATTGTTTGATGGCATGGGGCCACCGCCAATGGTCAATCAAGCATTGTGTCTTGCAGGGTTTCTCATTGGTGATGGCATGGGGCCACCGCCAATGGTCAGTCAAGCATTGTGTCTTACAGGGTTTCTCATTGTTTGATGGCATGGGGCCACCGCCAATGGTCAATCAAGCATTGTGTCTTACAGGGTTTCTCATTGTTTGATTGCATGGGGCCACCGCCAATGGTCAATCAAGCATTGTGTCTTACAGGGTTTCTCATTGTGTTGATGGCATGGGGCCACCGCCAATGGTCAATCAAGCATTGTGTCTCGCTGGGGTTCTCATTGTTTGATGGCATGGGGCCACCGCCACTGGTCAGTCAAGCATTGTGTCTTACAGGGTTTCTCATTATTTGATGGCATGGGGCCACCATCAATGGTCAGTCAAGCGTTGGGTCTTGCAGGGTTTCTCATTGTTTGATGGCATGGGGCCACCATCAATGGTCAGTCAAGCATTGGGTCTTGCAGGATTTCTCATTGTTTGATGGCATGGGGCCACCGCCAATGCTCAATCAATCATTGTGTCTTACAGGGTTTCTCATTGGTGATGGCATGGGGCCTCCGCCAATGGTCAATCAAGCATTGGGTCTTGCAGGGTTTCTCATTGTTTGATGGCATGGGGCCACTGCCAATGGTCAATCAAGCATTGGGTCTTGCAGGGTTTCTCATTGTTTGATGGCATGGGGCCACTGCCAATGGTCAATCAAGCATTGTGTCTTGCAGGGATTCTCATTGGTGATGGCATGGGGCCACCGCCAACGGTCACTCAAGCATTGTGTCTTACAGGGTTTCTCATTGGTGATGGCATGGGGACACCGCCAATGGTCAATCAAGCATTGTGTCTTGCAGGGTTTCTCATTGTTTGATGGCATGGGGCCACCGCCAATGGTCAATCAAGCATTGCGTCTTGCAGGGTTTCTCATTGTTTGATGGCATGGGGCCACCGCCAATGGTCAATCAAGCATTGTGTCTTACAGAGTTTCTCATTGTTTGATGGCATGGGGCCACCGCCAATGGTCAATCAAGCATTGTGTCTTACAGGGTTTCTCATTGTTTGATGGCATGGGGCCACCGCCAATGGTCAATCAAGCATTGTGTCTTACAGGGTTTCTCATCGTTTGATGGCATGGGGCCACCGCCAATGGTCAATCAAGCATTGTGTCTTGCAGGGTTTCTCACTGTTTGATGGCATGGGGCCACCGCCAATGGTCAATCAAGCATTGTGTCTTACAGGGTTTCTCATTGTTTGATGGCATGGGGCCACTGCCAATGGTCAATCAAGCATTGTGTCTTGAATGGTTTCTCATTGTTTGATGGCATGGGGCCACCATCAATGGTCCATCAAGCATTGTGTCTTACAGGGTTTCTCATTGTTTGATGGCATGGGGCCACCGCCAATGGTCAATCAAGCATTGGGTCCTGCAGGGTTTCTCATTGTTTGATGGCATGGGGCCACCATCAATGGTCCATCAAGCATTGTGTCTTACAGGGTTTCTCATTGTTTGATGGCATGGGGCCACCGCCAATGGTCAATCAAGCATTGTGTCTTACAGGGTTTCTCATTGTTTGATGGCATGGGGCCACCGCCAATGGTCAATCAAGCATTGTGTCTTACAGGGTTTCTCATTGTTTGATGGCATGGGGCCACCGCCAATGGTCAATCAAGCATTGTGTCTTACAGGGTTTCTCATTGTTTGATGGCATGGGGCCACCGCCAATGGTCAATCAAGCATTGTGTCTTACAGGGTTTCTCATCGTTTAATGGCATGGGGCCACCACCAATGGTCAGTCAAGCATTGGGTCTTGCAGGGTTTCTCATTGTTTGATGGCATGGGGCCACCGCCAATGGTCAGTCAAGCATTGTGTCTTACAGGGTTTCTCATTGTTTGATGGCATGGGGCCACCACCAATGGTCAATCAAGCATTGTGTCTCACATGGTTTCTCATTGTTTGATGGCATGGGGCCACCGCCAATGGGCAATCAAGCATTGGGTCCTGCAGGGTTTCTCATTGTTTGATGGCATGGGGCCACCGCCAATGGTCAGTCAAGCATTGTGTCTTGCAGGGTTTCTCATTGTTTGATGGCATGGGGCCACCTCCAATGGTCAATCAAGCATTGTGTCTTACAGGGTTTCTCATTGTTTGATGGCATGGGGCCACCGCCAATGGTCAATCAAGCATTGTGTCTTGCTGGGTTTCTCATTGTTTGATGACATGGAGCCACCATCAATGGTCAGTCAAGCATTGGGTCTGGCAGGGTTTCTCCTTGTTTGATGGCATGGAGCCACCATCAATGGTCAATCAAGCATTGTGTCTTGCTGGGTTTCTCATTGTTTGATGACATGGAGCCACCATCAATGGTCAATCAAGCATTGTGTCTTACAGGGTTTCTCATTGTTTGATGGCATGGGGCCACCGCCAATGGTCAGTCAAGCATTGCATCTTGCAGGGTTTCTCATTGTTTGATGGCATGGGGCCACCGCCAATGGTCAATCACGCATTGTGTCTTGCAGGGTTTCTCATTGTTTGATGGCATGGGGCCACCGCCAATGGTCAATCAAGCATTGTGTCTTGCTGGGTTTCTCATTGTTTGATGACATGGAGCCACCATCAATGGTCAATCAAGCATTGTGTCTTACAGGGTTTCTCATTGGTGATGGCATGGGGCCACCTCCAATGGTCAATCAAGCATTGTGTCTTACAGGGTTTCTCATTGTTTGATGGCATGGGGCCACCGCCAATGGTCAATGAAGCATTGTGTCTTGCTGGGTTTCTCATTGTTTGATGACATGGGGCCACCATCAATGGTCAATCAAGCATTGTGTCTTACAGGGCTTCTCATTGGTGATGGCATGGGGCCACCGCCAATGGTCAATTAAGCATTGTGTCTTACAGGGTTTCTCATTGTTTGATGGCATGGGGCCACCGCCAATGGTCAATCAATCATTGTGTCTTACAGGGTTTCTCATTGTTTGATGGCATGGGGCCACCGCCAATGGTCAATCAAGCATTGTGTCTCGCTGGGGTTCTCATTGTTTGATGGCATGGGGCCACCGCCACTGGTCAGTCAAGCATTGTGTCTTACAGGGTTTCTCATTATTTGATGGCATGGGGCCACCATCAATGGTCAGTCAAGCGTTGGGTCTTGCAGGGTTTCTCATTGTTTGATGGCATGGGGCCACCATCAATGGTCAGTCAAGCATTGGGTCTTGCAGGATTTCTCATTGTTTGATGGCATGGGGCCACCGCCAATGCTCAATCAATCATTGTGTCTTACAGGGTTTCTCATTGGTGATGGCATGGGGCCTCCGCCAATGGTCAATCAAGCATTGGGTCTTGCAGGGTTTCTCATTGTTTGATGGCATGGGGCCACTGCCAATGGTCAATCAAGCATTGGGTCTTGCAGGGTTTCTCATTGTTTGATGGCATGGGGCCACTGCCAATGGTCAATCAATCATTGTGTCTTACAGGGTTTCTCATTATTTGATGGCATGGAGCCACCATCAATGGTCAGTCAAGCGTTGGGTCTTGCAGGGTTTCTCATTGTTTGATGGCATGGGGCCACCGCCAATGGTCAATCAAGCATTGTGTCTTGCAGGGTTTCTCATTGGTGATGGCATGGGGCCACCGCCAATGGTCAATCAAGCATTGTGTCTTACAGGGTTTTTCATTGTTTGATGGCATGGGGCCACCGCCAATGGTCAATCAAGCATTGTGTCTTACAGGGTTTCTCATTGTTTGATGGCATGGGGCCTCCGCCAATGGTCAATCAAGCATTGTGTCTTACAGGGTTTCTCATTGTTTGATGGCATGGGGCCTCCGCCAATGGTCAATCAAGCATTGTGTCTTACAGGGTTTCTCATTTTTTGATGGCATGGGGCCTCCGCCAATGGTCAATCAAGCATTGTGTCTTGTAGGGTTTCTCATTGGTGATGGCATGGGGCCACCGCCAATGGTCAGCCAAGCATTGTGTCTTGCAGGGTTTCTCATTGTTTGATGGCATGGGGCCACCGCCAATGGTCAATCAAGCATTGTGTCTTACAGGGTTTCTCATTGTTTGATGGCATGGGGCCACCGCCAATGGTCAATCAAGCCATGTGTCTTAAATGGTTTCTCATTGTTTGATGGCATGGGGCCACCGCCAATGGTCAGTCAAGCATTGTGTCTTGCAGGGTTTCTCATTGTTTGATGGCATGGGGCCACCGCCAATGGTCAATCAAGCATTGTGTCTTAAATGGTTTCTCATTGTTTGATGGCATGGGGTCACTGCCAATGGTCAATCAAGCATTGTGTCTTACAGGGTTTCTCATTGTTTGATGGCATGGGGCCTCCGCCAATGGTCAATCAAGCATTGTGTCTTACAGGGTTTCTCATTGGTGATGGCATAGGGCCACTGCCAATGGTCAGTCAAGCATTGTGTCTTACAGGGTTTCTCATTGTTTGATGGCATGGGGCCACCATCAATGGTCAATCAAGCATTGTGTCTTACAGGGTTTCTCATTGTTTGATGGCATGGGGCCACCGCCAATGGTCAATCAAGCATTGTGTCTTGCAGGGTTTCTCATTGGTGATGGCATGGGGCCACCGCCAATGGTCAGTCAAGCATTGTGTCTTACAGGGTTTCTCATTGTTTGATGGCATGGGGCCACCGCCAATGGTCAATCAAGCATTGTGTCTTACAGGGTTTCTCATTGTTTGATTGCATGGGGCCACCGCCAATGGTCAATCAAGCATTGTGTCTTACAGGGTTTCTCATTGTGTTGATGGCATGGGGCCACCGCCAATGGTCAATCAAGCATTGTGTCTTGCAGGGTTTCTCATTGGTGATGGCATGGGGCCACCGCCAATGGTCACTCAAGCATTGTGTCTTACAGGGTTTCTCATTGGTGATGGCATGGGGCCACCGCCAATGGTCAATCAAGCATTGTGTCTTGCAGGGTTTCTCATTGTTTGATGGCATGGGGCCACCGCCAATGGTCAATCAAGCATTGCGTCTTGCAGGGTTTCTCATTGTTTGATGGCATGGGGCCACCGCCAATGGTCAATCAAGCATTGTGTCTTACAGGGTTTCTCATTGTTTGATGGCATGGGGCCACCGCCAATGGTCAATCAAGCATTGTGTCTTACAGGGTTTCTCATTGTTTGATGGCATGGGGCCAACGCCAATGGTCAATCAAGCATTGTGTCTTACAGGGTTTCTCATCGTTTGATGGCATGGGGCCACCGCCAATGGTCAATCAAGCATTGTGTCTTGCAGGGTTTCTCACTGTTTGATGGCATGGGGCCACCGCCAATGGTCAATCAAGCATTGTGTCTTACAGGGTTTCTCATTGTTTGATGGCATGGGGCCACTGCCAATGGTCAATCAAGCATTGTGTCTTGAATGGTTTCTCATTGTTTGATGGCATGGGGCCACCATCAATGGTCCATCAAGCATTGTGTCTTACAGGGTTTCTCATTGTTTGATGGCATGGGGCCACCACCAATGGTCAATCAAGCATTGTGTCTTACAGGGTTTCTCATTGTTTGATGGCATGGGGCCACTGCCAATGGTCAATCAAGCATTGTGTTTTAAATGGTTTCTCATTGTTTGATGGCATGGGGCCACCGTCAATGGTCAATCAAGCATTGTGTCTTAAATGGTTTCTCATTGTTTGATTGCATGGGGCCACCGCCAATGATCAATCAAGCATTGTGTCTTACAGGGTTTCTCATTGTGTTGATGGCATGGGGCCACCGCCAAAGGTCAATCAAGCATTGTGTCTTGCAGGGTTTCTCATTGGTGATGGCATGGGGCCACCGCCAATGGTCAATCAAGCATTGTGTCTTACAGGGTTTTTCATTGTTTGATGGCATGGGGCCACCGCCAATGGTCAATCAAGCATTGTGTCTTACAGGGTTTCTCATTGTTTGATGGCATGGGGCCTCCGCCAATGGTCAATCAAGCATTGTGTCTTACAGGGTTTCTCATTGTTTGATGGCATGGGGCCTCCGCCAATGGTCAATCAAGCATTGTGTCTTACAGGGTGTCTCATTGTTTGATGGCATGGGGCCTCCGCCAATGGTCAATCAAGCATTGTGTCTTGTAGGGTTTCTCATTGGTGATGGCATGGGGCCACCGCCAATGGTCAGCCAAGCATTGTGTCTTGCAGGGTTTCTCATTGTTTGATGGCATGGGGCCACCGCCAATGGTCAATCAAGCATTGTGTCTTACAGGGTTTCTCATTGTTTGATGGCATGGGGCCACCGCCAATGGTCAATCAAGCCATGTGTCTTAAATGGTTTCTCATTGTTTGATGGCATGGGGCCACCGCCAATGGTCAGTCAAGCATTGTGTCTTGCAGGGTTTCTCATTGTTTGATGGCATGGGGCCACCGCCAATGGTCAATCAAGCATTGTGTCTTAAATGGTTTCTCATTGTTTGATGGCATGGGGTCACTGCCAATGGTCAATCAAGCATTGTGTCTTACAGGGTTTCTCATTGTTTGATGGCATGGGGCCTCCGCCAATGGTCAATCAAGCATTGTGTCTTACAGGGTTTCTCATTGGTGATGGCATAGGGCCACTGCCAATGGTCAGTCAAGCATTGTGTCTTACAGGGTTTCTCATTGTTTGATGGCATGGGGCCACCATCAATGGTCAATTAAGCATTGTGTCTTACAGGGTTTCTCATTGTTTGATGGCATGGGGCCACTGCCAATGGTCAATCAAGCATTGTGTCTTGAATGGTTTCTCATTGTTTGATGGCATGGGGCCACCATCAATGGTCCATCAAGCATTGTGTCTTACAGGGTTTCTCATTGTTTGATGGCATGGGGCCACCGCCAATGGTCAATCAAGCATTGTGTCTTACAGGGTTTCTCATTGTTTGATGGCATGGGGCCACTGCCAATGGTCAATCAAGCATTGTGTTTTAAATGGTTTCTCATTGTTTGATGGCATGGGGCCACCGTCAATGGTCAATCAAGCATTGTGTCTTAAATGGTTTCTCATTGTTTGATTGCATGGGGCCACCGCCAATGATCAATCAAGCATTGTGTCTTACAGGGTTTCTCATTGTGTTGATGGCATGGGGCCACCGCCAATGGTCAATCAAGCATTGTGTCTTGCAGGGTTTCTCATTGGTGATGGCATGGGGCCACCGCCAATGGTCACTCAAGCATTGTGTCTTACAGGGTTTCTCATTGGTGATGGCATGGGGACACCGCCAATGGTCAATCAAGCATCGTGTCTTGCAGGGTTTCTCATTGTTTGATGGCATGGGGCCACCGCCAATGGTCAATCAAGCATTGCGTCTTGCAGGGTTTCTCATTGTTTGATGGCATGGGGCCACCGCCAATGGTCAATCAAGCATTGTGTCTTACAGGGTTTCTCATTGTTTGATGGCATGGGGCCACCGCCAATGGTCAATCAAGCATTGTGTCTTACAGGGTTTCTCATTGGTGATGGCATGGGGCCACCTCCAATGGTCAATCAAGCATTGTGTCTTACAGGGTTTCTCATTGTTTGATGGCATGGGGCCACCGCCAATGGTCAATCAAGCATTGTGTCTTGCTGGGTTTCTCATTGTTTGATGACATGGGGCCACCATCAATGGTCATTCAAGCATTGTGTCTTACAGGGTTTCTCATTGGTGATGGCATGGGGCCACCGCCAATGGTCAATTAAGCATTGTGTCTTACAGGGTTTCTCATTGTTTGATGGCATGGGGCCACCGCCAATGGTCAATCAATCATTGTGTCTTACAGGGTTTCTCATTGTTTGATGGCATGGGGCCACCGCCAATGGTCAATCAAGCATTGTGTCTTGCTGGGGTTCTCATTGTTTGATGGCATGGGGCCACCGCCACTGGTCAGTCAAGCATTGTGTCTTACAGGGTTTCTCATTATTTGATGGCATGGGGCCACCATCAATGGTCAGTCAAGCGGTGGGTCTTGCAGGGTTTCTCATTGTTTGATGGCATGGGGCCACCATCAATGGTCAGTCAAGCATTGGGTCTTGCAGGATTTCTCATTGATTGATGGCATGGGGCCACCGCCAATGCTCAATTAATCATTGTGTCTTACAGGGTTTCTCATTGGTGATGGCATGGGGCCTCCGCCAATGGTCAATCAAGCATTGGGTCTTGCAGGGTTTCTCATTGTTTGATGGCATGGGGCCACTGCCAATGGTCAATCAAGCATTGGGTCTTGCAGGGTTTCTCATTGTTTGATGGCATGGGGCCACTGCCAATGGTCAATCAATCATTGTGTCTTACAGGGTTTCTCATTATTTGATGGCATGGAGCCACCATCAATGGTCAGTCAAGCGTTGGGTCTTGCAGGGTTTCTCATTGTTTGATGGCATGGGGCCACCGCCAATGGTCAATCAAGCATTGTGTCTTGCAGTGTTTCTCATTGGTGATGGCATGGGGCCACCGCCAATGGTCAATCAAGCATTGTGTCTTACAGGGTTTCTCATTGTTTGATGGCATGGGGCCACCGCCAATGGTCAATCAAGCATTGTGTCTTACAGGGTTTCTCATTGTTTGATGGCATGGGGCCTCCGCCAATGGTCAATCAAGCATTGTGTCTTACGGGGTTTCTCATTGTTTGATGGCATGGGACCTCCGCCAATGGTCAATCAAGCATTGTGTCTTGTAGGGTTTCTCATTGGTGATGGCATGGGGCCACCGCCAATGGTCAGTCAAGCATTGTGTCTTGCAAGGTTTCTCATTGTTTGATGGCATGGGGCCACCGCCAATGGTCAATCAAGCATTGTGTCTTACAGGGTTTCTCATTGGTGATGGCATAGGGCCACTGCCAATGGTCAGTCAAGCATTGTGTCTTACAGGGTTTCTCATTGTTTGATGGCATGGGGCCACCATCAATGGTCAATCAAGCATTGTCTCTTACAGGGTTTCTCATTGTTTGATGGCATGGGGCCACCGCCAATGGTCAATCAAGCATTGTGTCTTGCAGGGTTTCTCATTGGTGATGGCATGGGGCCACCGCCAATGGTCAGTCAAGCATTGTGTCTTACAGGGTTTCTCATTGTTTGATGGCATGGGGCCACCGCCAATGGTCAATCAAGCATTGTGTCTTACAGGGTTTCTCATTGTTTGATTGCATGGGGCCACCGCCAATGGTCAATCAAGCATTGTGTCTTACAGGGTTTCTCATTGTGTTGATGGCATGGGGCCACCGCCAATGGTCAATCAAGCATTGTGTCTTGCAGGGTTTCTCATTGGTGATGGCATGGGGCCACCGCCAATGGTCACTCAAGCATTGTGTCTTACAGGGTTTCTCATTGGTGATGGCATGGGGACACCGCCAATGGTCAATCAAGCATTGTGTCTTGCAGGGTTTCTCATTGTTTGATGGCATGGGGCCACCGCCAATGGTCAATCAAGCATTGTGTCTTACAGAGTTTCTCATTGTTTGATGGCATGGGGCCACCGCCAATGGTCAATCAAGCATTGTGTCTTGCAGGGTTTCTCATTGGTGATGGCATGGGGCCACCGCCAATGGTCACTCAAGCATTGTGTCTTACAGGGTTTCTCATTGGTGATGGCATGGGGACACCGCCAATGGTCAATCAAGCATTGTGTCTTGCAGGGTTTCTCATTGTTTGATGGCATGGGGCCACCGCCAATGGTCAATCAAGCATTGTGTCTTACAGAGTTTCTCATTGTTTGATGGCATGGGGCCACCGCCAATGGTCAATCAAGCATTGTGTCTTACAGGGTTTCTCATCGTTTGATGGCATGGGGCCACCGCCAATGGTCAATCAAGCATTGTGTCTTACAGGGTTTCTCATCGTTTGATGGCATGGGGCCACCGCCAATGGTCAATCAAGCATTGTGTCTTGCAGGGTTTCTCACTGTTTGATGGCATGGGGCCACCGCCAATGGTCAATCAAGCATTGTGTTTTACAGGGTTTCTCATTGTTTGATGGCATGGGGCCACTGCCAATGGTCAATCAAGAATTGTGTCTTGAATGGTTTCTCATTGTTTGATGGCATGGGGCCACCATCAATGGTCCATCAAGCATTGTGTCTTACAGGGTTTCTCATTGTTTGATGGCATGGGGCCACCACCAATGGTCAATCAAGCATTGTGTCTTACAGGGTTTCTCATTGTTTGATGGCATGGGGCCACTGCCAATGGTCAATAAAGCATTGTGTCTTAAATGGTTTCTCATTGTTTGATGGCATGGGGCCACCGTCAATGGTCAATCAAGCATTGTTCTTAAATGGTTTTCTCATTGTTTGATGGCATGGGGCCACCGCCAATGGTCAATCAAGCATTGGGTCCTGCAGGGTTTCTCATTGTTTGATGGCATGGGGCCACCATCAATGGTCCATCAAGCATTGTGTCTTACAGGGTTTCTCATTGTTTGATGGCATGGGGCCACCGCCAATGGTCAATCAAGCATTGTGTCTTACAGGGTTTCTCATTGTTTGATGGCATGGGGCCACCGCCAATGGTCAATCAAGCATTGTGTCTTACAGGGTTTCTCATTGTTTGATGGCATGGGGCCACCGCCAATGGTCAATCAAGCATTGTGTCTTACAGGGTTTCTCATTGTTTGATGGCATGGGGCCACCGCCAATGGTCAATCAAGCATTGTGTCTTACAGGGTTTCTCATCGTTTAATGGCATGGGGCCACCACCAATGGTCAGTCAAGCATTGGGTCTTGCAGGGTTTCTCATTGTTTGATGGCATGGGGCCACCGCCAATGGTCAGTCAAGCATTGTGTCTTACAGGGTTTCTCATTGTTTGATGGCATGGGGCCACCACCAATGGTCAATCAAGCATTGTGTCTCACATGGTTTCTCATTGTTTGATGGCATGGGGCCACCACCAATGGTCAATCAAGCATTGGGTCCTGCAGGGTTTCTCATTGTTTGATGGTATGGGGCCACCGCCAATGGTCAGTCAAGCATTGTGTCTTGCAGGGTTTCTCATTGTTTGATGGCATGGGGCCACCTCCAATGGTCAATCAAGCATTGTGTCTTACAGGGTTTCTCATTGTTTGATGGCATGGGGCCACCGCCAATGGTCAATCAAGCATTTTGTCTTGCTGGGTTTCTCATTGTTTGATGACATGGAGCCACCATCAATGGTCAGTCAAGCATTGGGTCTTGCAGGGTTTCTCCTTGTTTGATGGCATGGAGCCACCATCAATGGTCAATCAAGCATTGTGTCTTGCTGGGTTTCTCATTGTTTGATGACATGGAGCCACCATCAATGGTCAATCAAGCATTGTGTCTTACAGGGTTTCTCATTGTTTGATGGTATGGGGCCACCGCCAATGGTCAGTCAAGCATTGCATCTTGCAGGGTTTCTCATTGTTTGATGGCATGGGGCCACCGCCAATGGTCAATCACGCATTGTGTCTTGCAGGGTTTCTCATTGTTTGATGGCATGGGGCCACCGCCAATGGTCAATCAAGCATTGTGTCTTGCTGGGTTTCTCATTGTTTGATGACATGGAGCCACCATCAATGGTCAATCAAGCATTGTGTCTTACAGGGTTTCTCATTGGTGATGGCATGGGGCCACCTCCAATGGTCAATCAAGCATTGTGTCTTACAGGGTTTCTCATTGTTTGATGGCATGGGGCCACCGCCAATGGTCAATCAAGCATTGTGTCTTGCTGGGTTTCTCATTGTTTGATGACATGGGGCCACCATCAATGGTCAATCAAGCATTGTGTCTTACAGGGTTTCTCATTGGTGATGGCATGGGGCCACCGCCAATGGTCAATTAAGCATTGTGTCTTACAGGGTTTCTCATTGTTTGATGGCATGGGGCCACCGCCAATGGTCAATCAATCATTGTGTCTTACAGGGTTTCTCATTGTTTGATGGCATGGGGCCACCGCCAATGGTCAATCAAGCATTGTGTCTTGCTGGGGTTCTCATTGTTTGATGGCATGGGGCCACCGCCACTGGTCAGTCAAGCATTGTGTCTTACAGGGTTTCTCATTATTTGATGGCATGGGGCCACCATCAATGGTCAGTCAAGCGTTCGGTCTTGCAGGGTTTCTCATTGTTTGATGGCATGGGGCCACCATCAATGGTCAGTCAAGCATTGGGTCTTGCAGGATTTCTCATTGTTTGATGGCATGGGGCCACCGCCAATGCTCAATCAATCATTGTGTCTTACAGGGTTTCTCATTGGTGATGGCATGGGGCCTCCGCCAATGGTCAATCAAGCATTGGGTCTTGCAGGGTTTCTCATTGTTTGATGGCATGGGGCCACTGCCAATGGTCAATCAAGCATTGGGTCTTGCAGGGTTTCTCATTGTTTGATGGCATGGGGCCACTGCCAATGGTCAATCAATAATTGTGTCTTACAGGGTTTCTAATTATTTGATGGCATGGCGCCACCATCAATGGTCAGTCAAGCGTTGGGTCTTGCAGGGTTTCTCATTGTTTGATGGCATGGGGCCACCGCCAATGGTCAATCAAGCATTGTGTCTTGCAGGGTTTCTCATTGGTGATGGCATGGGGCCACCGCCAATGGTCAATCAAGCATTGTGTCTTACAGGGTTTTTCATTGTTTGATGGCATGGGGCCACCGCCAATGGTCAATCAAGCATTGTGTCTTACAGGGTTTCTCATTGTTTGATGGCATGGGGCCTCCGCCAATGGTCAATCAAGCATTGTGTCTTACAGGGTTTCTCATTGTTTGATTGCATGGGGCCACCGCCAATGGTCAATCAAGCATTGTGTCTTACAGGGTTTCTCATTGTGTTGATGGCATGGGTCCTCCGCCAATGGTCAATCAAGCATTGTGTCTTGTAGGGTTTCTCATTGGTGATGGCATGGGGCCACCGCCAATGGTCAGTCAAGCATTGTGTCTTGCAGGGTTTCTCATTGTTTGATGGCATGGGGCCACCGCCAATGGTCAATCAAGCATTGTGTCTTACAGGGTTTCTCATTGTTTGATGGCATGGGGCCACCGCCAATGGTCAATCAAGCATTGCGTCTTGCAGGGTTTCTCATTGTTTGATGGCATGGGTCCACCGCCAATGGTCAATCAAGCATTGTGTCTTACAGGGTTTCTCATTGTTTGATGGCATGGGGCCACCGCCAATGGTCAATCAAGCATTGTGTCTTACAGGGTTTCTCATTGTTTGATGGCATGGGGCCACCATCAATGGTCCATGAAGCATTGTGTCTTACAGGGTTTCTCATTGTTTGATGGCATGGGGCCACCGCCAATGGTCAATCAAGCATTGTGTCTTACAGGGTTTCTCATTGTTTGATGGCTTGGGGCCACTGCCAATGGTCAATCAAGCATTGTGTTTTAAATGGTTTCTCATTGTTTGATGGCATGGGGCCACCGTCAATGGTCAATCAAGCATTGTGTCTTAAATGGTTTCTCATTGTTTGATTGCATGGGGCCACCGCCAATGGTCAATCAAGCATTGTGTCTTACAGGGTTTCTCATTGTGTTGATGGCATGGGGCCACCGCCAATGGTCAATCAAGCATTGTGTCTTGCAGGGTTTCTCATTGGTGATGGCATGGGGCCACCGCCAATGGTCACTCAAGCATTGTGTCTTACAGGGTTTCTCATTGGTGATGGCATGGGGACACCGCCAATGGTCAATCAAGCATTGTGTCTTGCAGGGTTTCTCATTGTTTGATGGCATGGGGCCACCGCCAATGGTCAATCAAGCATTGCGTCTTGCAGGGTTTCTCATTGTTTGATGGCATGGGGCCACCGCCAATGGTCAATCAAGCATTGTGTCTTACAGGGTTTCTCATTGTTTGATGGCATGGGGCCACCGCCAATGGTCAATCAAGCATTGTGTCTTACAGGGTTTCTCATTGGTGATGGCATGGGACCACCTCCAATGGTCAATCAAGCATTGTGTCTTACAGGGTTTCTCATTGTTTGATGGCATGGGGCCACCGCCAATGGTCAATCAAGCATTGTGTCTTGCTGGGTTTCTCATTGTTTGATGACATGGGGCCACCATCAATGGTCATTCAAGCATTGTGTCTTACAGGGTTTCTCATTGGTGATGGCATGGGGCCACCGCCAATGTTCAATTAAGCATTGTGTCTTACAGGGTTTCTCATTGTTTGATGGCATGGGGCCACTGCCAATGGTCAATCAATCATTGTGTCTTACAGGGTTTCTCATTGTTTGATGGCGTGGGGCCACCGCCAATGGTCAATCAAGCATTGTGTCTTGCTGGGGTTCTCATTGTTTGATGGCATGGGGCCACCGCCACTGGTCAGTCAAGCATTGTGTCTTACAGGGTTTCTCATTATTTGATGGCATGGGGCCACCATCAATGGTCAGTCAAGCGTTGGGTCTTGCAGGGTTTCTCATTGTTTGATGGCATGGGGCCACCATCAATGATCAGTCAAGCATTGGGTCTTGCAGGATTTCTCATTGATTGATGGCATGGGGCCACCGCCAATGCTCAATCAATCATTGTGTCTTACAGGGTTTCTCATTGGTGATGGCATGGGGCCTCCGCCAATGGTCAATCAAGCATTGGGTCTTGCAGGGTTTCTCATTGTTTGATGGCATGGGGCCACTGCCAATGGTCAATCAAGCATTGGGTCTTGCAGGGTTTCTCATTGTTTGATGGCATGGGGCCACTGCCAATGGTCAATCAATCATTGTGTCTTACAGGGTTTCTCATTATTTGATGGCATGGAGCCACCATCAATGGTCAGTCAAGCGTTGGGTCTTGCAGGGTTTCTCATTGTTTGATGGCATGGGGCCACCGCCAATGGTCAATCAAGCATTGTGTCTTGCAGGGTTTCTCATTGTTTGATGGCATGGGGCCACCGCCAATGGTCAATCAAGCTTTGTGTCTTACAGGGTTTCTCATTGTTTGATGGCATGGGGCCTCCGCCAATGGTCAATCAAGCATTGTGTCTTACGGGGTTTCTCATTGTTTGATGGCATGGGGCCTCCGCCAATGGTCAATCAAGCATTGTGTCTTGTAGGGTTTCTCATTGGTGATGGCATGGGGCCACCGCCAATGGTCAGTCAAGCATTGTGTCTTGCAAGGTTTCTCATTGTTTGATGGCATGGGGCCACCGCCAATGGTCAATCAAGCATTGTGTCTTACAGGGTTTCTCATTGTTTGATGGCATGGGGCCACCGCCAATGGTCAATCAAGCCATGTGTCTTAAATGGTTTCTCATTGTTTGATGGCATGGGGCCACCGCCAATGGTCAGTCAAGCATTGTGTCTTGCAGGGTTTCTCATTGTTTGATGGCATGGGGCCACCGCCAATGGTCAATCAAGCATTGTGTCTTAAATGGTTTCTCATTGTTTGATGGCATGGGGTCACTGCCAATGGTCAATCAAGCATTGTGTCTTACAGGGTTTCTCATTGTTTGATGGCATGGGGCCTCCGCCAATGGTCAATCAAGCATTGTGTCTTGCAGGGTTTCTCATTGGTGACGGCATGGGGCCTCCGCCAATGGTCAATCAAGCATTGGGTCTTGCAGGGTTTCTCATTGTTTGATGGCATTGGGCCACCGCCAATGGTCAGTCAAGCATTGTGTCTTACAGGGTTTCTCATTGGTGATGGCATGGGGCCTCCGCCAATGGTCAATCAAGCATTGTGTCTTACAGGGTTTCTCATTGGTGATGGCATGGGGCCACCACCAATGGTCAGTCAATCATTGTGTCTTGCAGGGTTTCTCATTGGTGATGGCATGGGGCCTCCGCCAATGGTCAATCAATCATTGTGTCGTGCAGGGTTTCTCATTGGTGATGGCATGGGGCCACCGCCAATGGTCAATCAAGCGTTGGGTCTTGCAGGGTTTCTCATTGTTTGATGGCATGGGGCCACCGCCAATGGTCAATCAAGCATTGTGTCTTACAGGGTTTCTCATTGTTTGATGGCATGGAGCCACCACCAATGGTCAATCAAGCATTGTGTCATGCAGGGTTTCTCATTGGTGATGGCATGGGGCCACTGCCAATGGTCAGTCAAGCATTGTGTCTTGCAGGGTTTCTCATTGTTTGATGGCATGGGGTCAGTGACAATGGTCAATCAAGCATTGTGTCTTACAGGGTTTCTCATTGTTTGATGGCATGGGGCCACCGCCAATGGTCAATCAAGCATTGTGTCATACAGGGTTTCTCATCGTTTGATGGCATGGGGCCACCGCCAATGGTCAATCAAGCATTGTGTCTTGCAGGGTTTCTCATTGTTTGATGGCATGGGGCCACCGCCAATGGTCAGTCAAGCATTGTGTCTTACAGGGTTTCTCATTGTTTGATGGCATGGGTCCACCGCCAATGGTCAATCAAGCATTGGGTCCTGCAAGGTTTCTCATTGTTTGATGGCATGGGGCCACCGCCAATGGTCAGTCAAGCATTGTGTCTTGCAGGGTTTCTCATTGTTTGATGGCATGGGGCCACCGCCAATGGTCAATCAATCATTGTGTCTTACAGGGTTTCTCATTGTTTGATGGCATAGGGCCACCGCCAATGGTCAATCAAGCATTGTGTCTTACAGGGTTTCTCATTGGTGATGGCATAGGGCCACTGCCAATGGTCAGTCAAGCATTGTGTCTTACAGGGTTTCTCATTGTTTGATGGCATGGGGCCACCATCAATGGTCAATCAAGCATTGTGTCTTACAGGGTTTCTCATTGTTTGATGGCATGGGGCCACCGCCAATGGTCAATCAAGCATTGTGTCTTGCAGGGTTTCTCATTGGTGATGGCATGGGGCCACCGCCAATGGTCAGTCAAGCATTGTGTCTTACAGGGTTTCTCATTGTTTGATGGCATGGGGCCACCGCCAATGGTCAATCGAGCATTGTGTCTTACAGGGTTTCTCATTGTTTGATTGCATGGGGCCACCGCCAATGGTCAATCAAGCATTGTGTCTTACAGGGTTTCTCATTGTGTTGATGGCATGGGGCCACCGCCAATGGTCAATCAAGCATTGTGTCTTGCAGGGTTTCTCATTGGTGATGGCATGGGGCCACCGCCAATGGTCACTCAAGCATTGTGTCTTACAGGGTTTCTCATTGTTTGATGGCATGGGGCCACCGCCACTGGTCAATCAAGCATTGTGTCTTACAGGGTTTCTCATTGTTTGATGGCATGGGGCCTCCGCCAATGGTCAATCAAGCATTGTGTCTTACAGGGTTTCTCATTGGTGATGGCATAGGGCCACTGCCAATGGTCAGTCAAGCATTGTGTCTTACAGGGTTTCTCATTGTTTGATGGCATGGGGCCACCATCAATGGTCAATCAAGCATTGTGTCTTACAGGGTTTCTCATTGTTTGATGGCATGGGGCCACCGCCAATGGTCAATCAAGCATTGTGTCTTGCAGGGTTTCTCATTGGTGATGGCATGGGGCCACCGCCAATGGTCAGTCAAGCATTGTGTCTTACAGGGTTTCTCATTGTTTGATGGCATGGGGCCACCGCCAATGGTCAATCGAGCATTGTGTCTTACAGGGTTTCTCATTGTTTGATTGCATGGGGCCACCGCCAATGGTCAATCAAGCATTGTGTCTTACAGGGTTTCTCATTGTGTTGATGGCATGGGGCCACCGCCAATGGTCAATCAAGCATTGTGTCTTGCAGGGTTTCTCATTGGTGATGGCATGGGGCCACCGCCAATGGTCACTCAAGCATTGTGTCTTACAGGGTTTCTCATTGTTTGATGGCATGGGGCCACCGCCAATGGTCAATCAAGCATTGCGTCTTGCAGGGTTTCTCATTGTTTGATGGCATGGGGCCACCGCCAATGGTCAATCAAGCATTGTGTCTTACAGGGTTTCTCATTGTTTGATGGCATGGGGCCACCGCCAATGGTCAATCAAGCATTGTGTCTTACAGGGTTTCTCATTGATTGATGGCATGGGGCCACCGCCAATGGTCAATCAAGCATTGTGTCTTACAGGGTTTCTCATCGTTTGATGGCATGGGGCCACCGCCAATGGTCAATCAAGCATTGTGTCTTGCAGGGTTTCTCACTGTTTGATGGCATGGGGCCACCGCCAATGGTCAATCAAGCATTGTGTCTTACAGGGTTTCTCATTGTTTGATGGCATGGGGCCACTGCCAATGGTCAATCAAGCATTGTGTCTTGAATGGTTTCTCATTGTTTGATGGCATGGGGCCACCATCAATGGTCCATCAAGCATTGTGTCTTACAGGGTTTCTCATTGTTTGATGGCATGGGGCCACCGCCAATGGTCAATCAAGCATTGTGTCTTACAGGGTTTCTCATTGTTTGATGGCATGGGGCCACTGCCAATGGTCAATCAAGCATTGTGTCTTAAATGGTTTCTCATTGTTTGATGGCATGGGGCCACCGTCAATGGTCAATCAAGCATTGTGTCTTAAATGGTTTCTCATTGTTTGATGGCATGGGGCCACCGCCAATGGTCAATCAAGCATTGGGTCCTGCAGGGTTTCTCATTGTTTGATGGCATGGGGCCACCATCAATGGTCCATCAAGCATTGTGTCTTACAGGGTTTCTCATTGATTGATGGCATGGGGCCACCGCCAATGGTCAATCAAGCATTGTGTCTTACAGGGTTTCTCATTGTTTGATGGCATGGGGCCACCGCCAATGGTCAATCAAGCATTGTGTCTTACAGGGTTTCTCATTGTTTGATGGCATGGGGCCACCGCCAATGGTCAATCAAGCATTGTGTCTTACAGGGTTTCTCATTGTTTGATGGCATGGGGCCACCGCCAATGGTCAATCAAGCATTGTGTCTTACAGGGTTTCTCATCGTTTAATGGCATGGGGCCACCACCAATGGTCAGTCAAGCATTGGGTCTTGCAGGGTTTCTCATTGTTTGATGGCATGGGGCCACCGCCAATGGTCAGTCAAGCATTGTGTCTTACAGGGTTTCTCATTGTTTGATGGCATGGGGCCACCACCAATGGTCAATCAAGCATTGTGTCTCACATGGTTTCTCATTGTTTGATGGCATGGGGCCACCGACAATGGTCAATCAAGCATTGGGTCCTGCAGGGTTTCTCATTGTTTGATGGCATGGGGCCAACGCCAATGGTCAGTCAAGCATTGTGTCTTGCAGGGTTTCTCATTGTTTGATGGCATGGGGCCACCTCCAATGGTCAATCAAGCATTGTGTCTTACAGGGTTTCTCATTGTTTGATGGCATGGGGCCACCGCCAATGGTCAATCAAGCATTGTGTCTTGCTGGGTTTCTCATTGTTTGATGACATGGAGCCACCGTCAATGGTCAGTCAAGCATTGGGTCTTGCAGGGTTTCTCCTTGTTTGATGGCATGGAGCCACCATCAATGGTCAATCAAGCATTGTGTCTTGCTGGGTTTCTCATTGTTTGATGACATGGAGCCACCATCAATGGTCAATCAAGCATTGTGTCTTACAGGGTTTCTCATTGTTTGATGGCATGGGGCCACCGCCAATGGTCAGTCAAGCATTGCATCTTGCAGGGTTTCTCATTGTTTGATGGCATGGGGCCACCGCCAATGGTCAATCACGCATTGTGTCTTGCAGGGTTTCTCATTGTTTGATGGCATGGGGCCACCGCCAATGGTCAATCAAGCATTGTGTCTTGCTGGGTTTCTCATTGTTTGATGACATGGAGCCACCATCAATGGTCAATCAAGCATTGTGTCTTACAGGGTTTCTCATTGGTGATGGCATGGGGCCACCTCCAATGGTCAATCAAGCATTGTGTCTTACAGGGTTTCTCATTGTTTGATGGCATGGGGCCACCGCCAATGGTCAATCAAGCATTGTGTCTTGCTGGGTTTCTCATTGTTTGATGACATGGGGCCACCATCAATGGTCAATCAAGCATTGTGTCTTACAGGGTTTCTCATTGGTGATGGCATGGGGCCACCGCCAATGGTCAATTAAGCATTGTGTCTAACAGGGTTTCTCATTGTTTGATGGCATGGGGCCACCGCCAATGGTCAATCAATCATTGTGTCTTACAGGGTTTCTCATTGTTTGATGGCATGGGGCCACCGCCAATGGTCAATCAAGCATTGTGTCTTGCCGGGGTTCTCATTGTTTGATGGCATGGGGCCACCGCCACTGGTCAGTCAAGCATTGTGTCTTACAGGGTTTCTCATTATTTGATGGCATGGGGCCACCATCAATGGTCAGTCAAGCGTTGGGTCTTGCAGGGTTTCTCATTGTTTGATGGCATGGGGCCACCATCAATGGTCAGTCAAGCATTGGGTCTTGCAGGATTTCTCATTGTTTGATGGCATGGGGCCACCGCCAATGCTCAATCAATCATTGTGTCTTACAGGGTTTCTCATTGGTGATGGCATGGGGCCTCCGCCAATGGTCAATCAAGCATTGGGTCTTGCAGGGTTTCTCATTGTTTGATGGCATGGGGCCACTGCCAATGGTCAATCAAGCATTGGGTCTTGCAGGGTTTCTCATTGTTTGATGGCATGGGGCCACTGCCAATGGTCAATCAATCATTGTGTCTTACAGGGTTTCTCATTATTTGATGGCATGGAGCCACCATCAATGGTCAGTCAAGCGTTGGGTCTTGCAGGGTTTCTCATTGTTTGATGGCATGGGGCCACCGCCAATGGTCAATCAAGCATTGTGTCTTGCAGGGTTGCTCATTGGTGATGGCATGGGGCCACCGCCAATGGTCAATCAAGCATTGTGTCTTACAGGGTTTTTCATTGTTTGATGGCATGGGGCCACCGCCAATGGTCAATCAAGCATTGTGTCTTACAGGGTTTAACATTGTTTGATGGCATGGGGCCTCCGCCAATGGTCAATCAAGCATTGTGTCTTACAGGGTTTCTCATTGTTTGATGGCATGGGGCCTCCGCCAATGGTCAATCAAGCATTGTGTCTTGTAGGGTTTCTCATTGGTGATGGCATGGGGCCACCGCCAATGGTCAGTCAAGCATTGTGTCTTGCAGGGTTTCTCATTGTTTGATGGCATGGGGCCACCGCCAATGGTCAATCATGCATTGTGTCTTACAGGGTTTCTCATTGTTTGATGGCATGGTGCCACCGCCAATGGTCAATCAAGCCATGTGTCTTAAATGGTTTCTCATTGTTTGATGGCATGGGGCCACCGCCAATGGTCAGTCAAGCATTGTGTCTTGCAGGGTTTCTCATTGTTTGATGGCATGGGGCCACCGCCAATGGTCAATCAAGCATTGTGTCTTAAATGGTTTCTCATTGTTTGATGGCATGGGGTCACTGCCAATGGTCAATCAAGCATTGTGTCTTACAGGGTTTCTCATTGTTTGATGGCATGGGGCCACCGCCAATGGTCAATCAAGCATTGTGTCTTGCAGGGTTTCTCATTGTTTGATGGCATGGGGCCACCGCCAATGGTCAATCAAGCATTGTGTCTTACAGGGTTTCTCATTGTTTGATGGCATGGGGCCACCGCCAATGGTCAATCAAGCATTGTGTCTTACAGGGTTTCTCATTGTTTGATGGCACGGGGCCACCGCCAATGGTCAATCAAGCATTGTGTCTTACAGGGTTTCTCATCGTTTAATGGCATGGGGCCACCACCAATGGTCAGTCAAGCATTGGGTCTTGCAGGGTTTCTCATTGTTTGATGGCATGGGGCCACCGCCAATGGTCAGTCAAGCATTGTGTCTTACAGGGTTTCTCATTGTTTGATGGCATGGGGCCACCACCAATGGTCAATCAAGCATTGTGTCTCACATGGTTTCTCATTGTTTGATGGCATGGGGCCACCGCCAATGGTCAATCAAGCATTGGGTCCTGCAGGGTTTCTCATTGTTTGATGGTATGGGGCCACCGCCAATGGTCAGTCAAGCATTGTGTCTTGCAGGGTTTCTCATTGTTTGATGGCATGGGGCCGCCTCCAATGGTCAATCAAGCATTGTGTCTTACAGGGTTTCTCGTTGTTTGATGGCATGGGGCCACCGCCAATGGTCAATCAAGCATTGTGTCTTGCTGGGTTTCTCATTGTTTGATGACATGGAGCCACCATCAATGGTCAGTCAAGCATTGGGTCTTGCAGGGTTTCTCCTTGTTTGATGGCATGGAGCCACCATCAATGGTCAATCAAGCATTGTGTCTTGCTGGGTTTCTCATTGTTTGATGACATGGAGCCACCATCAATGGTCAATCAAGCATTGTGTCTTACAGGGTTTCTCATTGTTTGATGGCATGGGGCCACCGCCAATGGTCAGTCAAGCATTGCATCTTGCAGGGTTTCTCATTGTTTGATGGCATGGGGCCACCGCCAATGGTCAATCACGCATTGTGTCTTGCAGGGTTTCTCATTGTTTGATGGCATGGGGCCACCGCCAATGGTCAATCAAGCATTGTGTCTTGCTGGGTTTCTCATTGTTTGATGACATGGAGCCACCATCAATGGTCAATCAAGCATTGTGTCTTACAGGGTTTCTCATTGGTGATGGCATGGGGCCACCTCCAATGGTCAATCAAGCATTGTGTCTTACAGGGTTTCTCATTGTTTGATGGCATGGGGCCACCGCCAATGGTCAATCAAGCATTGTGTCTTGCTGGGTTTCTCATTGTTTGATGACATGGGGCCACCATCAATGGTCAATCAAGCATTGTGTCTTACAGGGTTTCTCATTGGTGATGGCATGGGGCCACCGCCAATGGTCAATTAAGCATTGTGTCTTACAGGGTTTCTCATTGTTTGATGGCATGGGGCCACCGCCAATGGTCAATCAATCATTGTGTCTTACAGGGTTTCTCATTGTTTGATGGCATGGGGCCACCGCCAATGGTCAATCAAGCATTGTGTCTTGCTGGGGTTCTCATTGTTTGATGGCATGGGGCCACCGCCACTGGTCAGTCAAGCATTGTGTCTTACAGGGTTTCTCATTATTTGATGGCATGGGGCCACCATCAATGGTCAGTCAAGCGTTGGGTCTTGCAGGGTTTCTCATTGTTTGATGGCATGGGGCCACCATCAATGGTCAGTCAAGCATTGGGTCTTGCAGGATTTCTCATTGTTTGATGGCATGGGGCCACCGCCAATGCTCAATCAATCATTGTGTCTTACAGGGTTTCTCATTGGTGATGGCATGGGGCCTCCGCCAATGGTCAATCAAGCATTGGGTCTTGCAGGGTTTCTCATTGTTTGATGGCATGGGGCCACTGCCAATGGTCAATCGAGCATTGGGTCTTGCAGGGTTTCTCATTGTTTGATGGCATGGGGCCACTGCCAATGGTCAATCAATCATTGTGTCTTACAGGGTTTCTCATTATTTGATGGCATGGAGCCACCATCAATGGTCAGTCAAGCGTTGGGTCTTGCAGGGTTTCTCATTGTTTGATGGCATGGGGCCACCGCCAATGGTCAATCAAGTATTGTGTCTTGCAGGGTTTCTCATTGGTGATGGCATGGGGCCACCGCCAATGGTCAATCAAGCATTGTGTCTTACAGGGTTTTTCATTGTTTGATGGCATGGGGCCACCGCCAATGGTCAATCAAGCATTGTGTCTTACAGGGTTTCTCATTGTTTGATGGCATGGGGCCTCCGCCAATGGTCAATCAAGCATTGTGTCTTACAGGGTTTCTCATTGTTTGATGGCATGGGGCCTCCGCCAATGGTCAATCAAGCATTGTGTCTTACAGGGTTTCTCATTGTTTGATGGCATGGGGCCTCCGCCAATGGTCAATCAAGCATTGTGTCTTGTAGGGTTTCTCATTGGTGATGGCATGGGGCCACCGCCAATGGTCAGTCAAGCATTGTGTCTTGCAGGGTTTCTCATTGTTTGATGGCATGGGGCCACCGCCAATGGTCAATCAAGCATTGTGTCTTACAGGGTTTCTCATTGTTTGATGGCATGGGGCCACCGCCAATGGTCAATCAAGCCATGTGTCTTAAATGGTTTCTCATTGTTTGATGGCATGGGGCCACCGCCAATGGTCAGTCAAGCATTGTGTCTTGCAGGGTTTCTCATTGTTTGATGGCATGGGGCCACCGCCAATGGTCAATCAAGCATTGTGTCTTAAATGGTTTCTCATTGTTTGATGGCATGGGGTCACTGCCAATGGTCAATCAAGCATTGTGTCTTACAGGGTTTCTCATTGTTTGATGGCATGGGGCCTCCGCCAATGGTCAATCAAGCATTGTGTCTTACAGGGTTTCTCATTGGTGATGGCATAGGGCCACTGCCAATGGTCAGTCAAGCATTGTGTCTTACAGGGTTTCTCATTGTTTGATTTCATGGGGCCACCATCAATGGTCAATCAAGCATTGTGTCTTACAGGGTTTCTCATTGTTTGATGGCATGGGGCCACCGCCAATGGTCAATCAAGCATTGTGTCTTGCAGGGTTTCTCATTGGTGATGGCATGGGGCCACCGCCAATGGTCAGTCAAGCATTGTGTCTTACAGGGTTTCTCATTGTTTGATGGCATGGGGCCACCGCCAATGGTCAATCAAGCATTGTGTCTTACAGGGTTTCTCATTGTTTGATTGCATGGGGCCACCGCCAATGGTCAATCAAGCATTGTGTCTTACAGGGTTTCTCATTGTGTTGATGGCATGGGGCCACCGCCAATGGTCAATCAAGCATTGTGTCTTGCAGGGTTTCTCATTGGTGATGGCATGGGGCCACCGCCAATGGTCACTCAAGCATTGTGTCTTACAGGGTTTCTCATTGGTGATGGCATGGGGCCACCGCCAATGGTCAATCAAGCATTGTGTCTTGCAGGGTTTCTCATTGTTTGATGGCATGGGGCCACCGCCAATGGTCAATCAAGCATTGCGTCTTGCAGGGTTTCTCATTGTTTGATGGCATGGGGCCACCGCCAATGGTCAATCAAGCATTGTGTCTTACAGGGTTTCTCATTGTTTGATGGCATGGGGCCACCGCCAATGGTCAATCAAGCATTGTGTCTTACAGGGTTTCTCATTGTTTGATGGCATGGGGCCAACGCCAATGGTCAATCAAGCATTGTGTCTTACAGGGTTTCTCATCGTTTGATGGCATGGGGCCACCGCCAATGGTCAATCAAGCATTGTGTCTTGCAGGGTTTCTCACTGTTTGATGGCATGGGGCCACCGCCAATGGTCAATCAAGCATTGTGTCTTACAGGGTTTCTCATTGTTTGATGGCATGGGGCAACTGCCAATGGTCAATCAAGCATTGTGTCTTGAATGGTTTCTCATTGTTTGATGGCATGGGGCCACCATCAATGGTCCATCAAGCATTGTGTCTTACAGGGTTTCTCATTGTTTGATGGCATGGGGCCACCGCCAATGGTCAATCAAGCATTGTGTCTTACAGGGTTTCTCATTGTTTGATGGCATGGGGCCACTGCCAATGGTCAATCAAGCATTGTGTTTTAAATGGTTTCTCATTGTTTGATGGCATGGGGCCACCGTCAATGGTCAATCAAGCATTGTGTCTTAAATGGTTTCTCATTGTTTGATTGCATGGGGCCACCGCCAATGGTCAATCAAGCATTGTGTCTTACAGGGTTTCTCATTGTGTTGATGGCATGGGGCCACCGCCAATGGTCAATCAAGCATTGTGTCTTGCAGGGTTTCTCATTGGTGATGGCATGGGGCCACCGCCAATGGTCACTCAAGCATTGTGTCTTACAGGGTTTCTCATTGGTGATGGCATGGGACCACCTCCAATGGTCAATCAAGCATTGTGTCTTACAGGGTTTCTCATTGTTTGATGGCATGGGGCCACCGCCAATGGTCAATCAAGCATTGTGTCTTGCTGGGTTTCACATTGTTTGATGACATGGGGCCACCATCAATGGTCATTCAAGCATTGTGTCTTACAGGGTTTCTCATTGGTGATGGCATGGGGCCACCGCCAATGGTCAATTAAGCATTGTGTCTTACAGGGTTTCTCATTGTTTGATGGCATGGGGCCACCGCCAATGGTCAATCAATCATTGTGTCTTACAGGGTTTCTCATTGTTTGATGGCGTGGGGCCACCGCCAATGGTCAATCAAGCATTGTGTCTTGCTGGGGTTCTCATTGTTTGATGGCATGGGGCCACCGCCACTGGTCAGTCAAGCATTGTGTCTTACAGGGTTTCTCATTATTTGATGGCATGGGGCCACCATCAATGGTCAGTCAAGCGTTGGGTCTTGCAGGGTTTCTCATTGTTTGATGGCATGGGGCCACCATCAATGGTCAGTCAAGCATTGGGTCTTGCAGGATTTCTCATTGATTGATGGCATGGGGCCACCGCCAATGCTCAATCAATCATTGTGTCTTACAGGGTTTCTCATTGGTGATGGCATGGGGCCTCCGCCAATGGTCAATCAAGCATTGGGTCTTGCAGGGTTTCTCATTGTTTGATGGCATGGGGCCACTGCCAATGGTCAATCAAGCATTGGGTCTTGCAGGGTTTCTCATTGTTTGATGGCATGGGGCCACTGCCAATGGTCAATCAATCATTGTGTCTTACAGGGTTTCTCATTATTTGATGGCATGGAGCCACCATCAATGGTCAGTCAAGCGTTGGGTCTTGCAGGGTTTCTCATTGTTTGATGGCATGGGGCCACCGCCAATGGTCAATCAAGCATTGTGTCTTGCAGGGTTTCTCATTGGTGATGGCATGGGGCCACCGCCAATGGTCAATCAAGCATTGTGTCTTACAGGGTTTCTCATTGTTTGATGGCATGGGGCCACCGCCAATGGTCAATCAAGCATTGTGTCTTACAGGGTTTCTCATTGTTTGATGGCATGGGGCCTCCGCCAATGGTCAATCAAGCATTGTGTCTTACTGGGTTTCTCATTGTTTGATGGCATGGGGCCTCCGCCAATGGTCAATCAAGCATTGTGTCTTGTAGGGTTTCTCATTGGTGATGGCATGGGGCCACCGCCAATGGTCAGTCAAGCATTGTGTCTTGCAAGGTTTCTCATTGTTTGATGGCATGGGGCCACCGCCAATGGTCAATCAAGCATTGTGTCTTACAGGGTTTCTCATTGTTTGATGGCATGGGGCCACCGCCAATGGTCAATCAAGCCACGTGTCTTAAATGGTTTCTCATTGTTTGATGGCATGGGGCCACCGCCAATGGTCAGTCAAGCATTGTGTCTTGCAGGGTTTCTCATTGTTTGATGGCATGGGGCCACCGCCAATGGTCAATCAAGCATTGTGTCTTAAATGGTTTCTCATTGTTTGATGGCATGGGGTCACTGCCAATGGTCAATCAAGCATTGTGTCTTACAGGGTTTCTCATTGTTTGATGGCATGGGGCCTCCGCCAATGGTCAATCAAGCATTGTGTCTTGCAGGGTTTCTCATTGGTGATGGCATGGGGCCTCCGCCAATGGTCAATCAAGCATTGGGTCTTGCAGGGTTTCTCATTGGTGATGGCATGGGGCCTCCGCCAATGGTCAATCAAGCATTGTGTCTTACAGGGTTTCTCTTTGGTGATGGCATGGGGCCACCACCAATGGTCAGTCAATCATTGTGTCTTGCAGGGTTTCTCATTGGTGATGGCATGGGGCCTCCGCCAATGGTCAATCAATCATTGTGTCGTGCAGGGTTTCTCATTGGTGATGGCATGGGGCCACCGCCAATGGTCAATCAAGCGTTGGGTCTTGCAGGGTTTCTCATTGTTTGATGGCATGGGGCCACCGCCAATGGTCAATCAAGCATTGTGTCTTACAGGGTTTCTCATTGTTTGATGGCATGGAGCCACCACCAATGGTCAATCAAGCATTGTGTCATGCAGGGTTTCTCATTGGTGATGGCATGGGGCCACTGCCAATGGTCAGTCAAGCATTGTGTCTTGCAGGGTTTCTCATTGTTTGATGGCATGGGGTCAGTGACAATGGTCAATCAAGCATTGTGTCTTACAGGGTTTCTCATTGTTTGATGGCATGGGGCCACCGCCAATGGTCAATCAAGCATTGTATCTTACAGGGTTTCTCATTGTTTGATTGCATGGGGCCACCGCCAATGGTCAATCAAGCATTGTGTCTTACAGGGTTTCTCATTGTGTTGATGGCATGGGGCCACCGCCAATGGTCAATCAAGCATTGTGTCTTGCAGGGTTTCTCATTGGTGATGGCATGGGGCCACCGCCAATGGTCACTCAAGCATTGTGTCTTACAGGGTTTCTCATTGGTGATGGCATGGGGCCACCGCCAATGGTCAATCAAGCATTGCGTCTTGCAGGGTTTCTCATTGTTTGATGGCATGGGGCCACCGCCAATGGTCAATCAAGCATTGCGTCTTGCAGGGTTTCTCATTGTTTGATGGCATGGGGCCACCGCCAATGGTCAATCAAGCATTGTGTCTTACAGGGTTTCTCATTGTTTGATGGCATGGGGCCACCGCCAATGGTCAATCAAGCATTGTGCCTTACAGGGTTTCTCATTGTTTGATGGCATGGGGCCACCGCCAATGGTCAATCAAGCATTGTGTCTTACAGGGTTTCTCATCGTTTGATGGCATGGGGCCACCGCCAATGGTCAATCAAGCATTGTGTCTTGCAGGGTTTCTCACTGTTTGATGGCATGGGGCCACCGCCAATGGTCAATCAAGCATTGTGTCTTACAGGGTTTCTCATTGTTTGATGGCATGGGGCCACTGCCAATGGTCAATCAAGCATTGTGTCTTGAATGGTTTCTCATTGTTTGATGGCATGGGGCCACCATCAATGGTCCATCAAGCATTGTGTCTTACAGGGTTTCTCATTGTTTGATGGCATGGGGCCACCGCCAATGGTCAATCAAGCATTGTGTCTTACAGGGTTTCTCATTGTTTGATGGCATGGGGCCACTGCCAATGGTCAATCAAGCATTGTGTTTTAAATGGTTTCTCATTGTTTGATGGCATGGGGCCACCGTCAATGGTCAATCAAGCATTGTGTCTTAAATGGTTTCTCATTGTTTGATGGCATGGGGCCACCGCCAATGGTCAATCAAGCATTGGGTCCTGCAGGGTTTCTCATTGTTTGATGGCATGGGGCCACCATCAATGGTCCATCAAGCATTGTGTCTTACAGGGTTTCTCATTGTTTGATGGCATGGGGCCACCGCCAATGGTCATTCAAGCATTGTGTCTTACAGGGTTTCTCATTGTTTGATGGCATGGGGCCACCGCCAATGGTCAATCAAGCATTGTGTCTTACAGGGTTTCTCATTGTTTGATGGCATGGGGCCACTGCCAATGGTCAATCAAGCATTGTGTCTTACAGGGTTTCTCATTGTTTGATGGCATGGGGGCACCGCCAATGGTCAATCAAGCATTGTGTCTTACAGGGTTTCTCATCGTTTGATGGCATGGGGCCACCACCAATGGTCAGTCAAGCATTGGGTCTTGCAGGGTTTCTCATTGTTTGATGGCATGGGGCCACCGCCAATGGTCAGTCAAGCATTGTGTCTTACAGGGTTTCTCATTGTTTGATGGCATGGGGCCACCACCAATGGTCAATCAAGCATTGTGTCTCACAGGGTTTCTCATTGTTTGATGGCATGGGGCCACCGCCAATGGTCAATCAAGCATTGGGTCCTGCAGGGTTTCTCATTGTTTGATGGCATGGGGCCACCGCCAATGGTCAGTCAAGCATTGTGTCTTGCAGGGTTTCTCATTGTTTGATGGCATGGGGCCACCTCCAATGGTCAATCAAGCATTGTGTCTTACAGGGTTTCTCATTGTTTGATGGCATGGGGCCACCGCCAATGGCCAATCAAGCATTGTGTCTTACAGGGTTTCTCATTGTTTGATGGCATGGGGCCACCGCCAATGGTCAGTCAAGCATTGCATCTTGCAGGGTTTCTCATTGTTTGATGGCATGGGGCCACCGCCAATGGTCAATCACGCATTGTGTCTTGCAGGGTTTCTTATTGTTTGATGGCATGGGGCCACCGCCAATGGTCAATCAAGCATTGTGTCTTGCTGGGTTTCTCATTGTTTGATGACATGGAGCCACCATCAATGGTCAATCAAGCATTGTGTCTTACAGGGTTTCTCATTGGTGATGGCATGGGGCCACCTCCAATGGTCAATCAAGCATTGTGTCTTACAGGGTTTCTCATTGTTTGATGGCATGGGGCCACCGCCAATGGTCAATCAAGCATTGTGTCTTGCTGGGTTTCTCATTGTTTGATGACATGGGGCCACCATCAATGGTCATTCAAGCATTGTGTCTTACAGGGTTTCTCATTGGTGATGGCATGGGGCCACCGCCAATGGTCAATTAAGCATTGTGTCTTACAGGGTTTCTCATTGTTTGATGGCATGGGGCCACCGCCAATGGTCAATCAATCATTGTGTCTTACAGGGTTTCTCATTGTTTGATGGCATGGGGCCACCGCCAATGGTCATTCAATCATTGTGTCTTACAGGGTTTCTCATTGGTGATGGCATGGGGCCTCCGCCAATGGTCAATCAAGCATTGGGTCTTGCAGGGTTTCTCATTGTTTGATGGCATGGGGCCACTGCCAATGGTCAATCGAGCATTGGGTCTTGCAGGGTTTCTCATTGTTTGATGGCATGGGGCCACTGCCAATGGTCAATCAATCATTGTGTCTTACAGGGTTTCTCATTATTTGATGGCATGGAGCCACCATCAATGGTCAGTCAAGCGTTGGGTCTTGCAGGGTTTCTCATTGTTTGATGGCATGGGGCCACCGCCAATGGTCAATCAAGCATTGTGTCTTGCAGGGTTTCTCATTGGTGATGGCATGGGGCCACCGCCAATGGTCAATCAAGCATTGTGTCTTACAGGGTTTTTCATTGTTTGATGGCATGGGGCCACCGCCAATGGTCAATCAAGCATTGTGTCTTACAGGGTTTCTCATTGTTTGATGGCATGGGGCCTCCGCCAATGGTCAATCAAGCATTGTGTCTTACAGGGTTTCTCATTGTTTGATGGCATGGGGCCTCCGCCAATGGTCAATCAAGCATTGTGTCTTACAGGGTTTCTCATTGTTTGATGGCATGGGGCCTCCGCCAATGGTCAATCAAGCATTGTGTCTTGTAGGGTTTCTCATTGGTGATGGCATGGGGCCACCGCCAATGGTCAGTCAAGCATTGTGTCTTGCAGGGTTTCTCATTGTTTGATGGCATGGGGCCACCGCCAATGGTCAATCAAGCATTGTGTCTTACAGGGTTTCTCATTGTTTGATGGCATGGGGCCACCGCCAATGGTCAATCAAGCCATGTGTCTTAAATGGTTTCTCATTGTTTGATGGCATGGGGCCACCGCCAATGGTCAGTCAAGCATTGTGTCTTGCAGGGTTTCTCATTGTTTGATGGCATGGGGCCACCGCCAATGGTCAATCAAGCATTGTGTCTTAAATGGTTTCTCATTGTTTGATGGCATGGGGTCACTGCCAATGGTCAATCAAGCATTGTGTCTTACAGGGTTTCTCATTGTTTGATGGCATGGGGCCTCCGCCAATGGTCAATCAAGCATTGTGTCTTACAGGGTTTCTCATTGGTGATGGCATAGGGCCACTGCCAATGGTCAGTCAAGCATTGTGTCTTACAGGGTTTCTCATTGTTTGATTTCATGGGGCCACCATCAATGGTCAATCAAGCATTGTGTCTTACAGGGTTTCTCATTGTTTGATGGCATGGGGCCACCGCCAATGGTCAATCAAGCATTGTGTCTTGCAGGGTTTCTCATTGGTGATGGCATGGGGCCACCGCCAATGGTCAGTCAAGCATTGTGTCTTACAGGGTTTCTCATTGTTTGATGGCATGGGGCCACCGCCAATGGTCAATCAAGCATTGTGTCTTACAGGGTTTCTCATTGTTTGATTGCATGGGGCCACCGCCAATGGTCAATCAAGCATTGTGTCTTACAGGGTTTCTCATTGTGTTGATGGCATGGGGCCACCGCCAATGGTCAATCAAGCATTGTGTCTTGCAGGGTTTCTCATTGGTGATGGCATGGGGCCACCGCCAATGGTCACTCAAGCATTGTGTCTTACAGGGTTTCTCATTGGTGATGGCATGGGGCCACCGCCAATGGTCAATCAAGCATTGTGTCTTGCAGGGTTTCTCATTGTTTGATGGCATGGGGCCACCGCCAATGGTCAATCAAGCATTGCGTCTTGCAGGGTTTCTCATTGTTTGATGGCATGGGGCCACCGCCAATGGTCAATCAAGCATTGTGTCTTACAGGGTTTCTCATTGTTTGATGGCATGGGGCCACCGCCAATGGTCAATCAAGCATTGTGTCTTACAGGGTTTCTCATTGTTTGATGGCATGGGGCCAACGCCAATGGTCAATCAAGCATTGTGTCTTACAGGGTTTCTCATCGTTTGATGGCATGGGGCCACCGCCAATGGTCAATCAAGCATTGTGTCTTGCAGGGTTTCTCACTGTTTGATGGCATGGGGCCACCGCCAATGGTCAATCAAGCATTGTGTCTTACAGGGTTTCTCATTGTTTGATGGCATGGGGCAACTGCCAATGGTCAATCAAGCATTGTGTCTTGAATGGTTTCTCATTGTTTGATGGCATGGGGCCACCATCAATGGTCCATCAAGCATTGTGTCTTACAGGGTTTCTCATTGTTTGATGGCATGGGGCCACCGCCAATGGTCAATCAAGCATTGTGTCTTACAGGGTTTCTCATTGTTTGATGGCATGGGGCCACTGCCAATGGTCAATCAAGCATTGTGTTTTAAATGGTTTCTCATTGTTTGATGGCATGGGGCCACCGTCAATGGTCAATCAAGCATTGTGTCTTAAATGGTTTCTCATTGTTTGATTGCATGGGGCCACCGCCAATGGTCAATCAAGCATTGTGTCTTACAGGGTTTCTCATTGTGTTGATGGCATGGGGCCACCGCCAATGGTCAATCAAGCATTGTGTCTTGCAGGGTTTCTCATTGGTGATGGCATGGGGCCACCGCCAATGGTCACTCAAGCATTGTGTCTTACAGGGTTTCTCATTGGTGATGGCATGGGACCACCTCCAATGGTCAATCAAGCATTGTGTCTTACAGGGTTTCTCATTGTTTGATGGCATGGGGCCACCGCCAATGGTCAATCAAGCATTGTGTCTTGCTGGGTTTCACATTGTTTGATGACATGGGGCCACCATCAATGGTCATTCAAGCATTGTGTCTTACAGGGTTTCTCATTGGTGATGGCATGGGGCCACCGCCAATGGTCAATTAAGCATTGTGTCTTACAGGGTTTCTCATTGTTTGATGGCATGGGGCCACCGCCAATGGTCAATCAATCATTGTGTCTTACAGGGTTTCTCATTGTTTGATGGCGTGGGGCCACCGCCAATGGTCAATCAAGCATTGTGTCTTGCTGGGGTTCTCATTGTTTGATGGCATGGGGCCACCGCCACTGGTCAGTCAAGCATTGTGTCTTACAGGGTTTCTCATTATTTGATGGCATGGGGCCACCATCAATGGTCAGTCAAGCGTTGGGTCTTGCAGGGTTTCTCATTGTTTGATGGCATGGGGCCACCATCAATGGTCAGTCAAGCATTGGGTCTTGCAGGATTTCTCATTGATTGATGGCATGGGGCCACCGCCAATGCTCAATCAATCATTGTGTCTTACAGGGTTTCTCATTGGTGATGGCATGGGGCCTCCGCCAATGGTCAATCAAGCATTGGGTCTTGCAGGGTTTCTCATTGTTTGATGGCATGGGGCCACTGCCAATGGTCAATCAAGCATTGGGTCTTGCAGGGTTTCTCATTGTTTGATGGCATGGGGCCACTGCCAATGGTCAATCAATCATTGTGTCTTACAGGGTTTCTCATTATTTGATGGCATGGAGCCACCATCAATGGTCAGTCAAGCGTTGGGTCTTGCAGGGTTTCTCATTGTTTGATGGCATGGGGCCACCGCCAATGGTCAATCAAGCATTGTGTCTTGCAGGGTTTCTCATTGGTGATGGCATGGGGCCACCGCCAATGGTCAATCAAGCATTGTGTCTTACAGGGTTTCTCATTGTTTGATGGCATGGGGCCACCGCCAATGGTCAATCAAGCATTGTGTCTTACAGGGTTTCTCATTGTTTGATGGCATGGGGCCTCCGCCAATGGTCAATCAAGCATTGTGTCTTACTGGGTTTCTCATTGTTTGATGGCATGGGGCCTCCGCCAATGGTCAATCAAGCATTGTGTCTTGTAGGGTTTCTCATTGGTGATGGCATGGGGCCACCGCCAATGGTCAGTCAAGCATTGTGTCTTGCAAGGTTTCTCATTGTTTGATGGCATGGGGCCACCGCCAATGGTCAATCAAGCATTGTGTCTTACAGGGTTTCTCATTGTTTGATGGCATGGGGCCACCGCCAATGGTCAATCAAGCCACGTGTCTTAAATGGTTTCTCATTGTTTGATGGCATGGGGCCACCGCCAATGGTCAGTCAAGCATTGTGTCTTGCAGGGTTTCTCATTGTTTGATGGCATGGGGCCACCGCCAATGGTCAATCAAGCATTGTGTCTTAAATGGTTTCTCATTGTTTGATGGCATGGGGTCACTGCCAATGGTCAATCAAGCATTGTGTCTTACAGGGTTTCTCATTGTTTGATGGCATGGGGCCTCCGCCAATGGTCAATCAAGCATTGTGTCTTGCAGGGTTTCTCATTGGTGATGGCATGGGGCCTCCGCCAATGGTCAATCAAGCATTGGGTCTTGCAGGGTTTCTCATTGGTGATGGCATGGGGCCTCCGCCAATGGTCAATCAAGCATTGTGTCTTACAGGGTTTCTCTTTGGTGATGGCATGGGGCCACCACCAATGGTCAGTCAATCATTGTGTCTTGCAGGGTTTCTCATTGGTGATGGCATGGGGCCTCCGCCAATGGTCAATCAATCATTGTGTCGTGCAGGGTTTCTCATTGGTGATGGCATGGGGCCACCGCCAATGGTCAATCAAGCGTTGGGTCTTGCAGGGTTTCTCATTGTTTGATGGCATGGGGCCACCGCCAATGGTCAATCAAGCATTGTGTCTTACAGGGTTTCTCATTGTTTGATGGCATGGAGCCACCACCAATGGTCAATCAAGCATTGTGTCATGCAGGGTTTCTCATTGGTGATGGCATGGGGCCACTGCCAATGGTCAGTCAAGCATTGTGTCTTGCAGGGTTTCTCATTGTTTGATGGCATGGGGTCAGTGACAATGGTCAATCAAGCATTGTGTCTTACAGGGTTTCTCATTGTTTGATGGCATGGGGCCACCGCCAATGGTCAATCAAGCATTGTATCTTACAGGGTTTCTCATTGTTTGATTGCATGGGGCCACCGCCAATGGTCAATCAAGCATTGTGTCTTACAGGGTTTCTCATTGTGTTGATGGCATGGGGCCACCGCCAATGGTCAATCAAGCATTGTGTCTTGCAGGGTTTCTCATTGGTGATGGCATGGGGCCACCGCCAATGGTCACTCAAGCATTGTGTCTTACAGGGTTTCTCATTGGTGATGGCATGGGGCCACCGCCAATGGTCAATCAAGCATTGCGTCTTGCAGGGTTTCTCATTGTTTGATGGCATGGGGCCACCGCCAATGGTCAATCAAGCATTGCGTCTTGCAGGGTTTCTCATTGTTTGATGGCATGGGGCCACCGCCAATGGTCAATCAAGCATTGTGTCTTACAGGGTTTCTCATTGTTTGATGGCATGGGGCCACCGCCAATGGTCAATCAAGCATTGTGCCTTACAGGGTTTCTCATTGTTTGATGGCATGGGGCCACCGCCAATGGTCAATCAAGCATTGTGTCTTACAGGGTTTCTCATCGTTTGATGGCATGGGGCCACCGCCAATGGTCAATCAAGCATTGTGTCTTGCAGGGTTTCTCACTGTTTGATGGCATGGGGCCACCGCCAATGGTCAATCAAGCATTGTGTCTTACAGGGTTTCTCATTGTTTGATGGCATGGGGCCACTGCCAATGGTCAATCAAGCATTGTGTCTTGAATGGTTTCTCATTGTTTGATGGCATGGGGCCACCATCAATGGTCCATCAAGCATTGTGTCTTACAGGGTTTCTCATTGTTTGATGGCATGGGGCCACCGCCAATGGTCAATCAAGCATTGTGTCTTACAGGGTTTCTCATTGTTTGATGGCATGGGGCCACTGCCAATGGTCAATCAAGCATTGTGTTTTAAATGGTTTCTCATTGTTTGATGGCATGGGGCCACCGTCAATGGTCAATCAAGCATTGTGTCTTAAATGGTTTCTCATTGTTTGATGGCATGGGGCCACCGCCAATGGTCAATCAAGCATTGGGTCCTGCAGGGTTTCTCATTGTTTGATGGCATGGGGCCACCATCAATGGTCCATCAAGCATTGTGTCTTACAGGGTTTCTCATTGTTTGATGGCATGGGGCCACCGCCAATGGTCATTCAAGCATTGTGTCTTACAGGGTTTCTCATTGTTTGATGGCATGGGGCCACCGCCAATGGTCAATCAAGCATTGTGTCTTACAGGGTTTCTCATTGTTTGATGGCATGGGGCCACTGCCAATGGTCAATCAAGCATTGTGTCTTACAGGGTTTCTCATTGTTTGATGGCATGGGGGCACCGCCAATGGTCAATCAAGCATTGTGTCTTACAGGGTTTCTCATCGTTTGATGGCATGGGGCCACCACCAATGGTCAGTCAAGCATTGGGTCTTGCAGGGTTTCTCATTGTTTGATGGCATGGGGCCACCGCCAATGGTCAGTCAAGCATTGTGTCTTACAGGGTTTCTCATTGTTTGATGGCATGGGGCCACCACCAATGGTCAATCAAGCATTGTGTCTCACAGGGTTTCTCATTGTTTGATGGCATGGGGCCACCGCCAATGGTCAATCAAGCATTGGGTCCTGCAGGGTTTCTCATTGTTTGATGGCATGGGGCCACCGCCAATGGTCAGTCAAGCATTGTGTCTTGCAGGGTTTCTCATTGTTTGATGGCATGGGGCCACCTCCAATGGTCAATCAAGCATTGTGTCTTACAGGGTTTCTCATTGTTTGATGGCATGGGGCCACCGCCAATGGCCAATCAAGCATTGTGTCTTACAGGGTTTCTCATTGTTTGATGGCATGGGGCCACCGCCAATGGTCAGTCAAGCATTGCATCTTGCAGGGTTTCTCATTGTTTGATGGCATGGGGCCACCGCCAATGGTCAATCACGCATTGTGTCTTGCAGGGTTTCTTATTGTTTGATGGCATGGGGCCACCGCCAATGGTCAATCAAGCATTGTGTCTTGCTGGGTTTCTCATTGTTTGATGACATGGAGCCACCATCAATGGTCAATCAAGCATTGTGTCTTACAGGGTTTCTCATTGGTGATGGCATGGGGCCACCTCCAATGGTCAATCAAGCATTGTGTCTTACAGGGTTTCTCATTGTTTGATGGCATGGGGCCACCGCCAATGGTCAATCAAGCATTGTGTCTTGCTGGGTTTCTCATTGTTTGATGACATGGGGCCACCATCAATGGTCATTCAAGCATTGTGTCTTACAGGGTTTCTCATTGGTGATGGCATGGGGCCACCGCCAATGGTCAATTAAGCATTGTGTCTTACAGGGTTTCTCATTGTTTGATGGCATGGGGCCACCGCCAATGGTCAATCAATCATTGTGTCTTACAGGGTTTCTCATTGTTTGATGGCATGGGGCCACCGCCAATGGTCAATCAAGCATTGTGTCTTGCTGGGGTTCTCATTGTTTGATGGCATGGGGCCACCGCCACTGGTCAGTCAAGCATTGTGTCTTACAGGGTTTCTCATTATTTGATGGCATGGGGCCACCATCAATGGTCAGTCAAGCGTTGGGTTTTGCAGGGTTTCTCATTGTTTGATGGCATGGGGCCACCATCAATGGTCAGTCAAGCATTGGGTCTTGCAGGATTTCTCATTGTTTGATGGCATTGGGCCACCGCCAATGCTCAATCAATCATTGTGTCTTACAGGGTTTCTCATTGGTGATGGCATGGGGCCTCCGCCAATGGTCAATCAAGCATTGGGTCTTGCAGGGTTTCTCATTGTTTGATGGCATGGGGCCACTGCCAATGGTCAATCAAGCATTGGGTCTTGCAGGGTTTCTCATTGTTTGATGGCATGGGGCCACTGCCAATGGTCAATCAATCATTGTGTCTTACAGGGTTTCTCATTATTTGATGGCATGGAGCCACCATCAATGGTCAGTCAAGCGTTGGGTCTTGCAGGGTTTCTCATTGTTTGATGGCATGGGGCCACCGCCAATGGTCAATCAAGCATTGTGTCTTGCAGGGTTTCACATTGGTGATGGCATGGGGCCACCGCCAATGGTCAATCAAGCATTGTGTCTTACAGGGTTTCTCATTGTTTGATGGCATGGGGCCACCGCCAATGGTCAATCAAGCATTGTGTCTTACAGGGTTTCTCTTTGTTTGATGGCATGGGGCCTCCGCCAATGGTCAATCAAGCATTGTGTCTTACGGGGTTTCTCATTGTTTGATGGCATGGGGCCTCCGCCAATGGTCAATCAAGCATTGTGTCTTACAGGGTTTCTCATTGTTTGATGGCATGGGGCCTCCGCCAATGGTCAATCAAGCATTGTGTCTTGTAGGGTTTCTCATTGGTGATGGCATGGGGCCACCGCCAATGGTCAGTCAAGCATTGTGTCTTGCAGGGTTTCTCATTGTTTGATGGCATGGGGCCACCGCCAATGGTCAATCAAGCATTGTGTCTTACAGGGTTTCTCATTGTTTGATGGCATGGGGCCACCGCCAATGGTCAATCAAGCCATGTGTCTTAAATGGTTTCTCATTGTTTGATGGCATGGGGCCACCGCCAATGGTCAGTCAAGCATTGTGTCTTGCAGGGTTTCTCATTGTTTGATGGCATGGGGCCACCGCCAATGGTCAATCAAGCATTGTGTCTTAAATGGTTTCTCATTGTTTGATTGCATGGGGTCACTGCCAATGGTCAATCAAGCATTGTGTCTTACAGGGTTTCTCATTGTTTGATGGCATGGGGCCTCCGCCAATGGTCATTAAAGCATTGTGTCTTGCAGGGTTTCTCATTGGTGATGGCATGGGGCCTCCGCCAATGGTCAATCAAGCATTGGGTCTTGCAGGGTTTCTCATTGTTTGATGGCATAGGGCAACCTCCAATGGTCAATCAAGCATTGTGTCTTGCAGGGTTTCTCATTGTTTGATGGCATGGGGCCACCGCCAATGGTCAGTCAAGCATTGTGTCTTACAGGGTTTCTCATTGGTGATGGCATGGGGCCTCCGCCAATGGTCAATCAAGCATTGTGTCTTACAGGGTTTCTCATTGGTGATGGCATGGGGCCACCACCAATGGTCAGTCAATCATTGTGTCTTGCAGGGTTTCTCCTTGGTGATGGCATGGGGCCTCCGCTAATGGTCAATCAATCATTGTGTCGTGCAGGGTTTCTCATTGGTGATGGCATGGGGCCACCGCCAATGGTCAATCAAGCGTTGGGTCTTGCAGGGTTTCTAATTGTTTGATGGCATGGGGCCACCGCCAATGGTCAATCAAGCATTGTGTCTTACAGGGTTTCTCATTGTTTGATGGCATGGAGCCACCATCAATGGTCAATCAAGCATTGTGTCATGCAGGGTTTCTCATTGGTGATGGCATGGGGCCACTGCCAATGGTCAGTCAAGCATTGTGTCTTGCAGGGTTTCTCATTGTTTGATGGCATGGGGTCAGTGACAATGGTCAATCAAGCATTGTGTCTTACAGGGTTTCTCATTGTTTGATGGCATGGGGCCACCGTCAATGGTCGGTCAAGCATTGTGTCTTGCAGGGTTTCTCATCGTTTGATGGCATGAGGCCACCGCCAATGGTCAATCAAGCATTGTGTCTTACAGGGTTTCTCATTGTTTGATGGCATGGGGCCACCACCAATGGTCAGTCAAGCATTGTGTCTTGCAGGGTTTCTCATTGTTTGATGGCATGGGGTCACCGCCAATGGTCAATCAAGCATTGTGTCTTGCAGGGTTTCTCATTGTTTGATGGCATGGGGTCACCGCCAATGGTCAATCAAGCATTGTGTCTTACAGGGTTTCTCATTGTTTGATGGCATGGGGCCACCGCCAATGGTCAATCAAGCATTGTGTCTTGCAGGGTTTCTCATTGTTTGATGGCATGGGGCCACCGCCAATGGTCAATCAAGCATTGTGTCTTACAGGGTTTCTCATTGTTTGATGGAATGGGGCCACCGCCAATGGTCAATCAAGCATTGTGTCTTGCAGGGTTTCTCATTGTTTGATGGCATGGGGCCACCACCATCAATGGTCAATCAAGCATTGTGTCTTAAATGGTTTCTCATTGTTTGATGGCATGGGGCAACCTCCAATGGTCCATCAAGCATTGTGTCTTACAGGGTTTCTCATTATTTGATGGCATGGGGCCACCATCAATGGTCAATCAAGCATTGGGTCTTGCTGGGTTTCTCATTGTTTGATGGCATGGGGCCACCATCAATGGTCAATCAAGCATTGGGTCTTGCAGGGTTTCTCATTGTTTGATGGCATGGGGCCACCGCCAATGGTCAATCAAGCATTGTGTCTTGCAGGGTTTCTCATTGTTTGATGGCATGGGGCCACCGCCAATGGTCCATCAAGCATTGTGTCTTACAGGGTTTCTCATTGTTTGATGGCATGGGGCCACCGCCAATGGTCAGTCAAGCATTGCGTCTTGCAGGGTTTCTCATTGTTTGATGGCATGGGGCCTCCGCCTATGGTCAATCAAGCATTGTGTCTTACAGAGTTTCTCATTGTTTGATGGCATGGGGCCACCGCCAATGGTCAATCAAGCATTGTGTCTTACAGGGTTTCTCATTGTTTGATGGCATGGGGCCACCACCAATGGTCCATCAAGCATTGTGTCTTACAGGGTTTCTCATTGTTTGATGGCATGGGGCCACCACCAATGGTCAATCAAGCATTGCGTCTTACAGGGTTTCTCATTGTTTGATGGCATGGGGCCACCGCCAATGGTCAATCAAGCATTGGGTCTTGCAGGGTTTCTCATTGTTTGATGGCATGGGGCTACCGCCAATGGTCAATCAAGCATTGTGTCTTACAGGGTTTCTCATTGTTTGATGGCATGGGGCCACCATCAATGGTCAATCAAGCATTGGGTCTTGCAGGGTTTCTCATTGTTTGATGGCATGGGGCCACCATCAATGGTCAATCAAGCATTGGGTCTTGCAGGGTTTCTCATTGTTTGATGGCATGGGGCCACCATCAATGGTCAATCAAGCATTGGGTCTTGCAGGGTTTCTCATTGTTTGATGGCATGGGGCCACCATCAATGGTCAATCAAGCGTTGGGTATTGCAGGGTTTCTCATTGTTTGATGGCTTGGGGCCACCGCCAATTGTCAATCAAGCATTGTGTCTTACAGGGTTTCTCATTGTTTGATGGCATGGGGCCACCATCAATGGTCAATCAAGCGTTGGGTCTTGCAGGGTTTCTCATTGTTTGATGGCATGGGGCCATCGCCAATTGTCAATCAAGCATTGTGTCTTACAGGGTTTCTCATTGTTTGATGGCATGGGGCCACCGCCAATGGTCAATCAAGCATTGTGTCTTACAGGGTTTCTCATTGTTTGATGGCATGGGGCCACCACCAATGGTCAATCAAGCATTGGGTCTTGCAGGGTTTCTCATTGTTTGATGGCATGGGGCCACCATCAATGGTCAATCAAGCATTGGGTCTTGCAGGGTTTCTCATTGTTTGATGGCATGGGGCCACCATCAATGGTCAATCAAGCGTTGGGTCTTGCAGGGTTTCTCATTGTTTGATGGCATGGGGCCACCATCAATGGTCAATCAAGAATTGGGTCTTGCAGGGTTTCTCATTGTTTGATGGCATGGGGCCACCATCAATGGTCAATCAAGCATTGGGTCTTGCAGGGTTTCTCATTGTTTGATGGCATGGGGCCACCATCAATGGTCAATCAAGCGTTGGGTCTTGCAGTGTTTCTCATTGTTTGATGACATGGGGCCACCGCCAATTGTCAATCAAGCATTGTGTCTTACAGGGTTTCTCATTGTTTGATGGCATGGGGCCACCGCCAATGGTCAATCAAGCATTGTGTCTTACAGGGTTTCTCATTGTTTGATGGCATGGGGCCACCGCCAATGGTCAATCAAGCATTGTGTCTTACAGGGTTTCTCATTGTTTGATGGCATGGGGCCACCGCCAATGGTCAATCAAGCATTGTGTCTTACAGGGTTTCTCATTGTGTTGATGGCATGGGGCCACCGCCAATGGTCAATCAAGCATTGTGTCTTGCAGGGTTTCTCATTGGTGATGGCATGGGGCCACCGCCAACGGTCACTCAAGCATTGTGTCTTACAGGGTTTCTCATTGGTGATGGCATGGGGACACCGCCAATGGTCAATCAAGCATTGTGTCTTGCAGGGTTTCTCATTGTTTGATGGCATGGGGCCACCGCCAATGGTCAATCAAGCATTGCGTCTTGCAGGGTTTCTCATTGTTTGATGGCATGGGGCCACCGCCAATGGTCAATCAAGCATTGTGTCTTACAGAGTTTCTCATTGTTTGATGGCATGGGGCCACCGCCAATGGTCAATCAAGCATTGTGTCTTACAGGGTTTCTCATTGTTTGATGGCATGGGGCCACCGCCAATGGTCAATCAAGCATTGTGTCTTACAGGGTTTCTCATCGTTTGATGGCATGGGGCCACCGCCAATGGTCAATCAAGCATTGTGTCTTGCAGGGTTTCTCACTGTTTGATGGCATGGGGCCACCGCCAATGGTCAATCAAGCATTGTGTCTTACAGGGTTTCTCATTGTTTGATGGCATGGGGCCACTGCCAATGGTCAATCAAGCATTGTGTCTTGAATGGTTTCTCATTGTTTGATGGCATGGGGCCACCATCAATGGTCCATCAAGCATTGTGTCTTACAGGGTTTCTCATTGTTTGATGGCATGGGGCCACCGCCAATGGTCAATCAAGCATTGGGTCCTGCAGGGTTTCTCATTGTTTGATGGCATGGGGCCACCATCAATGGTCCATCAAGCATTGTGTCTTACAGGGTTTCTCATTGTTTGATGGCATGGGGCCACCGCCAATGGTCAATCAAGCATTGTGTCTTACAGGGTTTCTCATTGTTTGATGGCATGGGGCCACCGCCAATGGTCAATCAAGCATTGTGTCTTACAGGGTTTCTCATTGTTTGATGGCATGGGGCCACCGCCAATGGTCAATCAAGCATTGTGTCTTACAGGGTTTCTCATCGTTTAATGGCATGGGGCCACCACCAATGGTCAGTCAAGCATTGGGTCTTGCAGGGTTTCTCATTGTTTGATGGCATGGGGCCACCGCCAATGGTCAGTCAAGCATTGTGTCTTACAGGGTTTCTCATTGTTTGATGGCATGGGGCCACCACCAATGGTCAATCAAGCATTGTGTCTCACATGGTTTCTCATTGTTTGATGGCATGGGGCCACCGCCAATGGGCAATCAAGCATTGGGTCCTGCAGGGTTTCTCATTGTTTGATGGCATGGGGCCACCGCCAATGGTCAGTCAAGCATTGTGTCTTGCAGGGTTTCTCATTGTTTGATGGCATGGGGCCACCTCCAATGGTCAATCAAGCATTGTGTCTTACAGGGTTTCTCATTGTTTGATGGCATGGGGCCACCGCCAATGGTCAATCAAGCATTGTGTCTTGCTGGGTTTCTCATTGTTTGATGACATGGAGCCACCATCAATGGTCAGTCAAGCATTGGGTCTTGCAGGGTTTCTCCTTGTTTGATGGCATGGAGCCACCGCCAATGGTCAATCAAGCATTGTGTCTTGCTGGGTTTCTCATTGTTTGATGACATGGAGCCACCATCAATGGTCAATCAAGCATTGTGTCTTACAGGGTTTCTCATTGTTTGATGGCATGGGGCCACCGCCAATGGTCAGTCAAGCATTGCATCTTGCAGGGTTTCTCATTGTTTGATGGCATGGGGCCACCGCCAATGGTCAATCACGCATTGTGTCTTGCAGGGTTTCTCATTGTTTGATGGCATGGGGCCACCGCCAATGGTCAATCAAGCATTGTGTCTTGCTGGGTTTCTCATTGTTTGATGACATGGAGCCACCATCAATGGTCAATCAAGCATTGTGTCTTACAGGGTTTCTCATTGGTGATGGCATGGGGCCACCTCCAATGGTCAATCAAGCATTGTGTCTTACAGGGTTTCTCATTGTTTGATGGCATGGGGCCACCGCCAATGGTCAATGAAGCATTGTGTCTTGCTGGGTTTCTCATTGTTTGATGACATGGGGCCACCATCAATGGTCAATCAAGCATTGTGTCTTACAGGGCTTCTCATTGGTGATGGCATGGGGCCACCGCCAATGGTCAATTAAGCATTGTGTCTTACAGGGTTTCTCATTGTTTGATGGCATGGGGCCACCGCCAATGGTCAATCAATCATTGTGTCTTACAGGGTTTCTCATTGTTTGATGGCATGGGGCCACCGCCAATGGTCAATCAAGCATTGTGTCTCGCTGGGGTTCTCATTGTTTGATGGCATGGGGCCACCGCCACTGGTCAGTCAAGCATTGTGTCTTACAGGGTTTCTCATTATTTGATGGCATGGGGCCACCATCAATGGTCAGTCAAGCGTTGGGTCTTGCAGGGTTTCTCATTGTTTGATGGCATGGGGCCACCATCAATGGTCAGTCAAGCATTGGGTCTTGCAGGATTTCTCATTGTTTGATGGCATGGGGCTACCGCCAATGCTCAATCAATCATTGTGTCTTACAGGGTTTCTCATTGGTGATGGCATGGGGCCTCCGCCAATGGTCAATCAAGCATTGGGTCTTGCAGGGTTTCTCATTGTTTGATGGCATGGGGCCACTGCCAATGGTCAATCAAGCATTGGGTCTTGCAGGGTTTCTCATTGTTTGATGGCATGGGGCCACCGCCACTGGTCAGTCAAGCATTGTGTCTTACAGGGTTTCTCATTATTTGATGGCATGGGGCCACCATCAATGGTCAGTCAAGCGGTGGGTCTTGCAGGGTTTCTCATTGTTTGATGGCATGGGGCCACCATCAATGGTCAGTCAAGCATTGGGTCTTGCAGGATTTCTCATTGATTGATGGCATGGGGCCACCGCCAATGCTCAATTAATCATTGTGTCTTACAGGGTTTCTCATTGGTGATGGCATGGGGCCTCCGCCAATGGTCAATCAAGCATTGGGTCTTGCAGGGTTTCTCATTGTTTGATGGCATGGGGCCACTGCCAATGGTCAATCAAGCATTGGGTCTTGCAGGGTTTCTCATTGTTTGATGGCATGGGGCCACTGCCAATGGTCAATCAATCATTGTGTCTTACAGGGTTTCTCATTATTTGATGGCATGGAGCCACCATCAATGGTCAGTCAAGCGTTGGGTCTTGCAGGGTTTCTCATTGTTTGATGGCATGGGGCCACCGCCAATGGTCAATCAAGCATTGTGTCTTGCAGTGTTTCTCATTGGTGATGGCATGGGGCCACCGCCAATGGTCAATCAAGCATTGTGTCTTACAGGGTTTCTCATTGTTTGATGGCATGGGGCCACCGCCAATGGTCAATCAAGCATTGTGTCTTACAGGGTTTCTCATTGTTTGATGGCATGGGGCCTCCGCCAATGGTCAATCAAGCATTGTGTCTTACGGGGTTTCTCATTGTTTGATGGCATGGGACCTCCGCCAATGGTCAATCAAGCATTGTGTCTTGTAGGGTTTCTCATTGGTGATGGCATGGGGCCACCGCCAATGGTCAGTCAAGCATTGTGTCTTGCAAGGTTTCTCATTGTTTGATGGCATGGGGCCACCGCCAATGGTCAATCAAGCATTGTGTCTTACAGGGTTTCTCATTGGTGATGGCATAGGGCCACTGCCAATGGTCAGTCAAGCATTGTGTCTTACAGGGTTTCTCATTGTTTGATGGCATGGGGCCACCATCAATGGTCAATCAAGCATTGTCTCTTACAGGGTTTCTCATTGTTTGATGGCATGGGGCCACCGCCAATGGTCAATCAAGCATTGTGTCTTGCAGGGTTTCTCATTGGTGATGGCATGGGGCCACCGCCAATGGTCAGTCAAGCATTGTGTCTTACAGGGTTTCTCATTGTTTGATGGCATGGGGCCACCGCCAATGGTCAATCAAGCATTGTGTCTTACAGGGTTTCTCATTGTTTGATTGCATGGGGCCACCGCCAATGGTCAATCAAGCATTGTGTCTTACAGGGTTTCTCATTGTGTTGATGGCATGGGGCCACCGCCAATGGTCAATCAAGCATTGTGTCTTGCAGGGTTTCTCATTGGTGATGGCATGGGGCCACCGCCAATGGTCACTCAAGCATTGTGTCTTACAGGGTTTCTCATTGGTGATGGCATGGGGACACCGCCAATGGTCAATCAAGCATTGTGTCTTGCAGGGTTTCTCATTGTTTGATGGCATGGGGCCACCGCCAATGGTCAATCAAGCATTGTGTCTTACAGAGTTTCTCATTGTTTGATGGCATGGGGCCACCGCCAATGGTCAATCAAGCATTGTGTCTTGCAGGGTTTCTCATTGGTGATGGCATGGGGCCACCGCCAATGGTCACTCAAGCATTGTGTCTTACAGGGTTTCTCATTGGTGATGGCATGGGGACACCGCCAATGGTCAATCAAGCATTGTGTCTTGCAGGGTTTCTCATTGTTTGATGGCATGGGGCCACCGCCAATGGTCAATCAAGCATTGTGTCTTACAGAGTTTCTCATTGTTTGATGGCATGGGGCCACCGCCAATGGTCAATCAAGCATTGTGTCTTACAGGGTTTCTCATTGTTTGATGGCATGGGGCCACCGCCAATGGTCAATCAAGCATTGTGTCTTACAGGGTTTCTCATCGTTTGATGGCATGGGGCCACCGCCAATGGTCAATCAAGCATTGTGTCTTGCAGGGTTTCTCACTGTTTGATGGCATGGGGCCACCGCCAATGGTCAATCAAGCATTGTGTTTTACAGGGTTTCTCATTGTTTGATGGCATGGGGCCACTGCCAATGGTCAATCAAGAATTGTGTCTTGAATGGTTTCTCATTGTTTGATGGCATGGGGCCACCATCAATGGTCCATCAAGCATTGTGTCTTACAGGGTTTCTCATTGTTTGATGGCATGGGGCCACCACCAATGGTCAATCAAGCATTGTGTCTTACAGGGTTTCTCATTGTTTGATGGCATGGGGCCACTGCCAATGGTCAATAAAGCATTGTGTCTTAAATGGTTTCTCATTGTTTGATGGCATGGGGCCACCGTCAATGGTCAATCAAGCATTGTTCTTAAATGGTTTTCTCATTGTTTGATGGCATGGGGCCACCGCCAATGGTCAATCAAGCATTGGGTCCTGCAGGGTTTCTCATTGTTTGATGGCATGGGGCCACCATCAATGGTCCATCAAGCATTGTGTCTTACAGGGTTTCTCATTGTTTGATGGCATGGGGCCACCGCCAATGGTCAATCAAGCATTGTGTCTTACAGGGTTTCTCATTGTTTGATGGCATGGGGCCACCGCCAATGGTCAATCAAGCATTGTGTCTTACAGGGTTTCTCATTGTTTGATGGCATGGGGCCACCGCCAATGGTCAATCAAGCATTGTGTCTTACAGGGTTTCTCATTGTTTGATGGCATGGGGCCACCGCCAATGGTCAATCAAGCATTGTGTCTTACAGGGTTTCTCATCGTTTAATGGCATGGGGCCACCACCAATGGTCAGTCAAGCATTGGGTCTTGCAGGGTTTCTCATTGTTTGATGGCATGGGGCCACCGCCAATGGTCAGTCAAGCATTGTGTCTTACAGGGTTTCTCATTGTTTGATGGCATGGGGCCACCACCAATGGTCAATCAAGCATTGTGTCTCACATGGTTTCTCATTGTTTGATGGCATGGGGCCACCACCAATGGTCAATCAAGCATTGGGTCCTGCAGGGTTTCTCATTGTTTGATGGTATGGGGCCACCGCCAATGGTCAGTCAAGCATTGTGTCTTGCAGGGTTTCTCATTGTTTGATGGCATGGGGCCACCTCCAATGGTCAATCAAGCATTGTGTCTTACAGGGTTTCTCATTGTTTGATGGCATGGGGCCACCGCCAATGGTCAATCAAGCATTTTGTCTTGCTGGGTTTCTCATTGTTTGATGACATGGAGCCACCATCAATGGTCAGTCAAGCATTGGGTCTTGCAGGGTTTCTCCTTGTTTGATGGCATGGAGCCACCATCAATGGTCAATCAAGCATTGTGTCTTGCTGGGTTTCTCATTGTTTGATGACATGGAGCCACCATCAATGGTCAATCAAGCATTGTGTCTTACAGGGTTTCTCATTGTTTGATGGTATGGGGCCACCGCCAATGGTCAGTCAAGCATTGCATCTTGCAGGGTTTCTCATTGTTTGATGGCATGGGGCCACCGCCAATGGTCAATCACGCATTGTGTCTTGCAGGGTTTCTCATTGTTTGATGGCATGGGGCCACCGCCAATGGTCAATCAAGCATTGTGTCTTGCTGGGTTTCTCATTGTTTGATGACATGGAGCCACCATCAATGGTCAATCAAGCATTGTGTCTTACAGGGTTTCTCATTGGTGATGGCATGGGGCCACCTCCAATGGTCAATCAAGCATTGTGTCTTACAGGGTTTCTCATTGTTTGATGGCATGGGGCCACCGCCAATGGTCAATCAAGCATTGTGTCTTGCTGGGTTTCTCATTGTTTGATGACATGGGGCCACCATCAATGGTCAATTAAGCATTGTGTCTTACAGGGTTTCTCATTGGTGATGGCATGGGGCCACCGCCAATGGTCAATTAAGCATTGTGTCTTACAGGGTTTCTCATTGTTTGATGGCATGGGGCCACCGCCAATGGTCAATCAATCATTGTGTCTTACAGGGTTTCTCATTGTTTGATGGCATGGGGCCACCGCCAATGGTCAATCAAGCATTGTGTCTTGCTGGGGTTCTCATTGTTTGATGGCATGGGGCCACCGCCACTGGTCAGTCAAGCATTGTGTCTTACAGGGTTTCTCATTATTTGATGGCATGGGGCCACCATCAATGGTCAGTCAAGCGTTGGGTCTTGCAGGGTTTCTCATTGTTTGATGGCATGGGGCCACCATCAATGGTCAGTCAAGCATTGGGTCTTGCAGGATTTCTCATTGTTTGATGGCATGGGGCCACCGCCAATGCTCAATCAATCATTGTGTCTTACAGGGTTTCTCATTGGTGATGGCATGGGGCCTCCGCCAATGGTCAATCAAGCATTGGGTCTTGCAGGGTTTCTCATTGTTTGATGGCATGGGGCCACTGCCAATGGTCAATCAAGCATTGGGTCTTGCAGGGTTTCTCATTGTTTGATGGCATGGGGCCACTGCCAATGGTCAATCAATAATTGTGTCTTACAGGGTTTCTAATTATTTGATGGCATGGCGCCACCATCAATGGTCAGTCAAGCGTTGGGTCTTGCAGGGTTTCTCATTGTTTGATGGCATGGGGCCACCGCCAATGGTCAATCAAGCATTGTGTCTTGCAGGGTTTCTCATTGGTGATGGCATGGGGCCACCGCCAATGGTCAATCAAGCATTGTGTCTTACAGGGTTTTTCATTGTTTGATGGCATGGGGCCACCGCCAATGGTCAATCAAGCATTGTGTCTTACAGGGTTTCTCATTGTTTGATGGCATGGGGCCTCCGCCAATGGTCAATCAAGCATTGTGTCTTACAGGGTTTCTCATTGTTTGATTGCATGGGGCCACCGCCAATGGTCAATCAAGCATTGTGTCTTACAGGGTTTCTCATTGTGTTGATGGCATGGGTCCTCCGCCAATGGTCAATCAAGCATTGTGTCTTGTAGGGTTTCTCATTGGTGATGGCATGGGGCCACCGCCAATGGTCAGTCAAGCATTGTGTCTTGCAGGGTTTCTCATTGTTTGATGGCATGGGGCCACCGCCAATGGTCAATCAAGCATTGTGTCTTACAGGGTTTCTCATTGTTTGATGGCATGGGGCCACCGCCAATGGTCAATCAAGCATTGCGTCTTGCAGGGTTTCTCATTGTTTGATGGCATGGGTCCACCGCCAATGGTCAATCAAGCATTGTGTCTTACAGGGTTTCTCATTGTTTGATGGCATGGGGCCACCGCCAATGGTCAATCAAGCATTGTGTCTTACAGGGTTTCTCATTGTTTGATGGCATGGGGCCAACGCCAATGGTCAATCAAGCATTGTGTCTTACAGGGTTTCTCATCGTTTGATGGCATGGGGCCACCGCCAATGGTCAATCAAGCATTGTGTCTTGCAGGGTTTCTCACTGTTTGATGGCATGGGGCCACCGCCAATGGTCAATCAAGCATTGTGTCTTACAGGGTTTCTCATTGTTTGATGGCATGGGGCCACTGCCAATGGTCAATCAAGCATTGTGTCTTGAATGGTTTCTCATTGTTTGATGGCATGGGGCCACCATCAATGGTCCATGAAGCATTGTGTCTTACAGGGTTTCTCATTGTTTGATGGCATGGGGCCACCGCCAATGGTCAATCAAGCATTGTGTCTTACAGGGTTTCTCATTGTTTGATGGCATGGGGCCACTGCCAATGGTCAATCAAGCATTGTGTTTTAAATGGTTTCTCATTGTTTGATGGCATGGGGCCACCGTCAATGGTCAATCAAGCATTGTGTCTTAAATGGTTTCTCATTGTTTGATTGCATGGGGCCACCGCCAATGGTCAATCAAGCATTGTGTCTTACAGGGTTTCTCATTGTGTTGATGGCATGGGGCCACCGCCAATGGTCAATCAAGCATTGTGTCTTGCAGGGTTTCTCATTGGTGATGGCATGGGGCCACCGCCAATGGTCACTCAAGCATTGTGTCTTACAGGGTTTCTCATTGGTGATGGCATGGGGACACCGCCAATGGTCAATCAAGCATTGTGTCTTGCAGGGTTTCTCATTGTTTGATGGCATGGGGCCACCGCCAATGGTCAATCAAGCATTGCGTCTTGCAGGGTTTCTCATTGTTTGATGGCATGGGGCCACCGCCAATGGTCAATCAAGCATTGTGTCTTACAGGGTTTCTCATTGTTTGATGGCATGGGGCCACCGCCAATGGTCAATCAAGCATTGTGTCTTACAGGGTTTCTCATTGGTGATGGCATGGGACCACATCCAATGGTCAATCAAGCATTGTGTCTTACAGGGTTTCTCATTGTTTGATGGCATGGGGCCACCGCCAATGGTCAATCAAGCATTGTGTCTTGCTGGGTTTCTCATTGTTTGATGACATGGGGCCACCATCAATGGTCATTCAAGCATTGTGTCTTACAGGGTTTCTCATTGGTGATGGCATGGGGCCACCGCCAATGTTCAATTAAGCATTGTGTCTTACAGGGTTTCTCATTGTTTGATGGCATGGGGCCACTGCCAATGGTCAATCAATCATTGTGTCTTACAGGGTTTCTCATTGTTTGATGGCGTGGGGCCACCGCCAATGGTCAATCAAGCATTGTGTCTTGCTGGGGTTCTCATTGTTTGATGGCATGGGGCCACCGCCACTGGTCAGTCAAGCATTGTGTCTTACAGGGTTTCTCATTATTTGATGGCATGGGGCCACCATCAATGGTCAGTCAAGCGTTGGGTCTTGCAGGGTTTCTCATTGTTTGATGGCATGGGGCCACCATCAATGATCAGTCAAGCATTGGGTCTTGCAGGATTTCTCATTGATTGATGGCATGGGGCCACCGCCAATGCTCAATCAATCATTGTGTCTTACAGGGTTTCTCATTGGTGATGGCATGGGGCCTCCGCCAATGGTCAATCAAGCATTGGGTCTTGCAGGGTTTCTCATTGTTTGATGGCATGGGGCCACTGCCAATGGTCAATCAAGCATTGGGTCTTGCAGGGTTTCTCATTGTTTGATGGCATGGGGCCACTGCCAATGGTCAATCAATCATTGTGTCTTACAGGGTTTCTCATTATTTGATGGCATGGAGCCACCATCAATGGTCAGTCAAGCGTTGGGTCTTGCAGGGTTTCTCATTGTTTGATGGCATGGGGCCACCGCCAATGGTCAATCAAGCATTGTGTCTTGCAGGGTTTCTCATTGTTTGATGGCATGGGGCCACCGCCAATGGTCAATCAAGCTTTGTGTCTTACAGGGTTTCTCATTGTTTGATGGCATGGGGCCTCCGCCAATGGTCAATCAAGCATTGTGTCTTACGGGGTTTCTCATTGTTTGATGGCATGGGGCCTCCGCCAATGGTCAATCAAGCATTGTGTCTTGTAGGGTTTCTCATTGGTGATGGCATGGGGCCACCGCCAATGGTCAGTCAAGCATTGTGTCTTGCAAGGTTTCTCATTGTTTGATGGCATGGGGCCACCGCCAATGGTCAATCAAGCATTGTGTCTTACAGGGTTTCTCATTGTTTGATGGCATGGGGCCACCGCCAATGGTCAATCAAGCCATGTGTCTTAAATGGTTTCTCATTGTTTGATGGCATGGGGCCACCGCCAATGGTCAGTCAAGCATTGTGTCTTGCAGGGTTTCTCATTGTTTGATGGCATGGGGCCACCGCCAATGGTCAATCAAGCATTGTGTCTTAAATGGTTTCTCATTGTTTGATGGCATGGGGTCACTGCCAATGGTCAATCAAGCATTGTGTCTTACAGGGTTTCTCATTGTTTGATGGCATGGGGCCTCCGCCAATGGTCAATCAAGCATTGTGTCTTGCAGGGTTTCTCATTGGTGACGGCATGGGGCCTCCGCCAATGGTCAATCAAGCATTGGGTCTTGCAGGGTTTCTCATTGTTTGATGGCATTGGGCCACCGCCAATGGTCAGTCAAGCATTGTGTCTTACAGGGTTTCTCATTGGTGATGGCATGGGGCCTCCGCCAATGGTCAATCAAGCATTGTGTCTTACAGGGTTTCTCATTGGTGATGGCATGGGGCCACCACCAATGGTCAGTCAATCATTGTGTCTTGCAGGGTTTCTCATTGGTGATGGCATGGGGCCTCCGCCAATGGTCAATCAATCATTGTGTCGTGCAGGGTTTCTCATTGGTGATGGCATGGGGCCACCGCCAATGGTCAATCAAGCGTTGGGTCTTGCAGGGTTTCTCATTGTTTGATGGCATGGGGCCACCGCCAATGGTCAATCAAGCATTGTGTCTTACAGGGTTTCTCATTGTTTGATGGCATGGAGCCACCACCAATGGTCAATCAAGCATTGTGTCATGCAGGGTTTCTCATTGGTGATGGCATGGGGCCACTGCCAATGGTCAGTCAAGCATTGTGTCTTGCAGGGTTTCTCATTGTTTGATGGCATGGGGTCAGTGACAATGGTCAATCAAGCATTGTGTCTTACAGGGTTTCTCATTGTTTGATGGCATGGGGCCACCGCCAATGGTCAATCAAGCATTGTGTCTTACAGGGTTTCTCATCGTTTGATGGCATGGGGCCACCGCCAATGGTCAATCAAGCATTGTGTCTTGCAGGGTTTCTCATTGTTTGATGGCATGGGGCCACCTCCAATGGTCAGTCAAGCATTGTGTCTTACAGGGTTTCTCATTGTTTGATGGCATGGGTCCACCGCCAATGGTCAATCAAGCATTGGGTCCTGCAAGGTTTCTCATTGTTTGATGGCATGGGGCCACCGCCAATGGTCAGTCAAGCATTGTGTCTTGCAGGGTTTCTCATTGTTTGATGGCATGGGGCCACCGCCAATGGTCAATCAATCATTGTGTCTTACAGGGTTTCTCATTGTTTGATGGCATAGGGCCACCGCCAATGGTCAATCAAGCATTGTGTCTTGCAGGGTTTCTCATTGTTTGATGGCATGGGGCCACCGCCACTGGTCAATCAAGCATTGTGTCTTACAGGGTTTCTCATTGTTTGATGGCATGGGGCCTCCGCCAATGGTCAATCAAGCATTGTGTCTTACAGGGTTTCTCATTGGTGATGGCATAGGGCCACTGCCAATGGTCAGTCAAGCATTGTGTCTTACAGGGTTTCTCATTGTTTGATGGCATGGGGCCACCATCAATGGTCAATCAAGCATTGTGTCTTACAGGGTTTCTCATTGTTTGATGGCATGGGGCCACCGCCAATGGTCAATCAAGCATTGTGTCTTGCAGGGTTTCTCATTGGTGATGGCATGGGGCCACCGCCAATGGTCAGTCAAGCATTGTGTCTTACAGGGTTTCTCATTGTTTGATGGCATGGGGCCACCGCCAATGGTCAATCGAGCATTGTGTCTTACAGGGTTTCTCATTGTTTGATTGCATGGGGCCACCGCCAATGGTCAATCAAGCATTGTGTCTTACAGGGTTTCTCATTGTGTTGATGGCATGGGGCCACCGCCAATGGTCAATCAAGCATTGTGTCTTGCAGGGTTTCTCATTGGTGATGGCATGGGGCCACCGCCAATGGTCACTCAAGCATTGTGTCTTACAGGGTTTCTCATTGTTTGATGGCATGGGGCCACCGCCACTGGTCAATCAAGCATTGTGTCTTACAGGGTTTCTCATTGTTTGATGGCATGGGGCCTCCGCCAATGGTCAATCAAGCATTGTGTCTTACAGGGTTTCTCATTGGTGATGGCATAGGGCCACTGCCAATGGTCAGTCAAGCATTGTGTCTTACAGGGTTTCTCATTGTTTGATGGCATGGGGCCACCATCAATGGTCAATCAAGCATTGTGTCTTACAGGGTTTCTCATTGTTTGATGGCATGGGGCCACCGCCAATGGTCAATCAAGCATTGTGTCTTGCAGGGTTTCTCATTGGTGATGGCATGGGGCCACCGCCAATGGTCAGTCAAGCATTGTGTCTTACAGGGTTTCTCATTGTTTGATGGCATGGGGCCACCGCCAATGGTCAATCGAGCATTGTGTCTTACAGGGTTTCTCATTGTTTGATTGCATGGGGCCACCGCCAATGGTCAATCAAGCATTGTGTCTTACAGGGTTTCTCATTGTGTTGATGGCATGGGGCCACCGCCAATGGTCAATCAAGCATTGTGTCTTGCAGGGTTTCTCATTGGTGATGGCATGGGGCCACCGCCAATGGTCACTCAAGCATTGTGTCTTACAGGGTTTCTCATTGTTTGATGGCATGGGGCCACCGCCAATGGTCAATCAAGCATTGCGTCTTGCAGGGTTTCTCATTGTTTGATGGCATGGGGCCACCGCCAATGGTCAATCAAGCATTGTGTCTTACAGGGTTTCTCATTGTTTGATGGCATGGGGCCACCGCCAATGGTCAATCAAGCATTGTGTCTTACAGGGTTTCTCATTGATTGATGGCATGGGGCCACCGCCAATGGTCAATCAAGCATTGTGTCTTACAGGGTTTCTCATCGTTTGATGGCATGGGGCCACCGCCAATGGTCAATCAAGCATTGTGTCTTGCAGGGTTTCTCACTGTTTGATGGCATGGGGCCACCGCCAATGGTCAATCAAGCATTGTGTCTTACAGGGTTTCTCATTGTTTGATGGCATGGGGCCACTGCCAATGGTCAATCAAGCATTGTGTCTTGAATGGTTTCTCATTGTTTGATGGCATGGGGCCACCATCAATGGTCCATCAAGCATTGTGTCTTACAGGGTTCCTCATTGTTTGATGGCATGGGGCCACCGCCAATGGTCAATCAAGCATTGTGTCTTACAGGGTTTCTCATTGTTTGATGGCATGGGGCCACTGCCAATGGTCAATCAAGCATTGTGTCTTAAATGGTTTCTCATTGTTTGATGGCATGGGGCCACCGTCAATGGTCAATCAAGCATTGTGTCTTAAATGGTTTCTCATTGTTTGATGGCATGGGGCCACCGCCAATGGTCAATCAAGCATTGGGTCCTGCAGGGTTTCTCATTGTTTGATGGCATGGGGCCACCATCAATGGTCCATCAAGCATTGTGTCTTACAGGGTTTCTCATTGATTGATGGCATGGGGCCACCGCCAATGGTCAATCAAGCATTGTGTCTTACAGGGTTTCTCATTGTTTGATGGCATGGGGCCACCGCCAATGGTCAATCAAGCATTGTGTCTTACAGGGTTTCTCATTGTTTGATGGCATGGGGCCACCGCCAATGGTCAATCAAGCATTGTGTCTTACAGGGTTTCTCATTGTTTGATGGCATGGGGCCACCGCCAATGGTCAATCAAGCATTGTGTCTTACAGGGTTTCTCATCGTTTAATGGCATGGGGCCACCACCAATGGTCAGTCAAGCATTGGGTCTTGCAGGGTTTCTCATTGTTTGATGGCATGGGGCCACCGCCAATGGTCAGTCAAGCATTGTGTCTTACAGGGTTTCTCATTGTTTGATGGCATGGGGCCACCACCAATGGTCAATCAAGCATTGTGTCTCACATGGTTTCTCATTGTTTGATGGCATGGGGCCACCGACAATGGTCAATCAAGCATTGGGTCCTGCAGGGTTTCTCATTGTTTGATGGCATGGGGCCAACGCCAATGGTCAGTCAAGCATTGTGTCTTGCAGGGTTTCTCATTGTTTGATGGCATGGGGCCACCTCCAATGGTCAATCAAGCATTGTGTCTTACAGGGTTTCTCATTGTTTGATGGCATGGGGCCACCGCCAATGGTCAATCAAGCATTGTGTCTTGCTGGGTTTCTCATTGTTTGATGACATGGAGCCACCATCAATGGTCAGTCAAGCATTGGGTCTTGCAGGGTTTCTCCTTGTTTGATGGCATGGAGCCACCATCAATGGTCAATCAAGCATTGTGTCTTGCTGGGTTTCTCATTGTTTGATGACATGGAGCCAGCATCAATGGTCAATCAAGCATTGTGTCTTACAGGGTTTCTCATTGTTTGATGGCATGGGGCCACCGCCAATGGTCAGTCAAGCATTGCATCTTGCAGGGTTTCTCATTGTTTGATGGCATGGGGCCACCGCCAATGGTCAATCACGCATTGTGTCTTGCAGGGTTTCTCATTGTTTGATGGCATGGGGCCACCGCCAATGGTCAATCAAGCATTGTGTCTTGCTGGGTTTCTCATTGTTTGATGACATGGAGCCACCATCAATGGTCAATCAAGCATTGTGTCTTACAGGGTTTCTCATTGGTGATGGCATGGGGCCACCTCCAATGGTCAATCAAGCATTGTGTCTTACAGGGTTTCTCATTGTTTGATGGCATGGGGCCACCGCCAATGGTCAATCAAGCATTGTGTCTTGCTGGGTTTCTCATTGTTTGATGACATGGGGCCACCATCAATGGTCAATCAAGCATTGTGTCTTACAGGGTTTCTCATTGGTGATGGCATGGGGCCACCGCCAATGGTCAATTAAGCATTGTGTCTAACAGGGTTTCTCATTGTTTGATGGCATGGGGCCACCGCCAATGGTCAATCAATCATTGTGTCTTACAGGGTTTCTCATTGTTTGATGGCATGGGGCCACCGCCAATGGTCAATCAAGCATTGTGTCTTGCCGGGGTTCTCATTGTTTGATGGCATGGGGCCACCGCCACTGGTCAGTCAAGCATTGTGTCTTACAGGGTTTCTCATTATTTGATGGCATGGGGCCACCATCAATGGTCAGTCAAGCGTTGGGTCTTGCAGGGTTTCTCATTGTTTGATGGCATGGGGCCACCATCAATGGTCAGTCAAGCATTGGGTCTTGCAGGATTTCTCATTGTTTGATGGCATGGGGCCACCGCCAATGCTCAATCAATCATTGTGTCTTACAGGGTTTCTCATTGGTGATGGCATGGGGCCTCCGCCAATGGTCAATCAAGCATTGGGTCTTGCAGGGTTTCTCATTGTTTGATGGCATGGGGCCACTGCCAATGGTCAATCAAGCATTGGGTCTTGCAGGGTTTCTCATTGTTTGATGGCATGGGGCCACTGCCAATGGTCAATCAATCATTGTGTCTTACAGGGTTTCTCATTATTTGATGGCATGGAGCCACCATCAATGGTCAGTCAAGCGTTGGGTCTTGCAGGGTTTCTCATTGTTTGATGGCATGGGGCCACCGCCAATGGTCAATCAAGCATTGTGTCTTGCAGGGTTGCTCATTGGTGATGGCATGGGGCCACCGCCAATGGTCAATCAAGCATTGTGTCTTACAAGGTTTTTCATTGTTTGATGGCATGGGGCCACCGCCAATGGTCAATCAAGCATTGTGTCTTACAGGGTTTAACATTGTTTGATGGCATGGGGCCTCCGCCAATGGTCAATCAAGCATTGTGTCTTACAGGGTTTCTCATTGTTTGATGGCATGGGGCCTCCGCCAATGGTCAATCAAGCATTGTGTCTTGTAGGGTTTCTCATTGGTGATGGCATGGGGCCACCGCCAATGGTCAGTCAAGCATTGTGTCTTGCAGGGTTTCTCATTGTTTGATGGCATGGGGCCACCGCCAATGGTCAATCATGCATTGTGTCTTACAGGTTTCTCATTGTTTGATGGCATGGTGCCACCGCCAATGGTCAATCAAGCCATGTGTCTTAAATGGTTTCTCATTGTTTGATGGCATGGGGCCACCGCCAATGGTCAGTCAAGCATTGTGTCTTGCAGGGTTTCTCATTGTTTGATGGCATGGGGCCACCGCCAATGGTCAATCAAGCATTGTGTCTTAAATGGTTTCTCATTGTTTGATGGCATGGGGTCACTGCCAATGGTCAATCAAGCATTGTGTCTTACAGGGTTTCTCATTGTTTGATGGCATGGGGCCTCCGCCAATGGTCAATCAAGCATTGTGTCTTACAGGGTTTCTCATTGGTGATGGCATAGGGCCACTGCCAATGGTCAGTCAAGCATTGTGTCTTACAGGGTTTCTCATTGTTTGATGGCATGGGGCCACCATCAATGGTCAATCAAGCATTGTGTCTTACAGGGTTTCTCATTGTTTGATGGCATGGGGCCACCGCCAATGGTCAATCAAGCATTGTGTCTTGCAGGGTTTCTCATTGTTTGATGGCATGGGGCCACCGCCAATGGTCAATCAAGCATTGTGTCTTACATGGTTTCTCATTGTTTGATGGCATGGGGCCACCGCCAATGGTCAATCAAGCATTGTGTCTTACAGGGTTTCTCATTGTTTGATGGCACGGGGCCACCGCCAATGGTCAATCAAGCATTGTGTCTTACAGGGTTTCTCATCGTTTAATGGCATGGGGCCACCACCAATGGTCAGTCAAGCATTGGGTCTTGCAGGGTTTCTCATTGTTTGATGGCATGGGGCCACCGCCAATGGTCAGTCAAGCATTGTGTCTTACAGGGTTTCTCATTGTTTGATGGCATGGGGCCACCACCAATGGTCAATCAAGCATTGTGTCTCACATGGTTTCTCATTGTTTGATGGCATGGGGCCACCGCCAATGGTCAATCAAGCATTGGGTCCTGCAGGGTTTCTCATTGTTTGATGGTATGGGGCCACCGCCAATGGTCAGTCAAGCATTGTGTCTTGCAGGGTTTCTCATTGTTTGATGGCATGGGGCCGCCTCCAATGGTCAATCAAGCATTGTGTCTTACAGGGTTTCTCGTTGTTTGATGGCATGGGGCCACCGCCAATGGTCAATCAAGCATTGTGTCTTGCTGGGTTTCTCATTGTTTGATGACATGGAGCCACCATCAATGGTCAGTCAAGCATTGGGTCTTGCAGGGTTTCTCCTTGTTTGATGGCATGGAGCCACCATCAATGGTCAATCAAGCATTGTGTCTTGCTGGGTTTCTCATTGTTTGATGACATGGAGCCACCATCAATGGTCAATCAAGCATTGTGTCTTACAGGGTTTCTCATTGTTTGATGGCATGGGGCCACCGCCAATGGTCAGTCAAGCATTGCATCTTGCAGGGTTTCTCATTGTTTGATGGCATGGGGCCACCGCCAATGGTCAATCACGCATTGTGTCTTGCAGGGTTTCTCATTGTTTGATGGCATGGGGCCACCGCCAATGGTCAATCAAGCATTGTGTCTTGCTGGGTTTCTCATTGTTTGATGACATGGAGCCACCATCAATGGTCAATCAAGCATTGTGTCTTACAGGGTTTCTCATTGGTGATGGCATGGGGCCACCTCCAATGGTCAATCAAGCATTGTGTCTTACAGGGTTTCTCATTGTTTGATGGCATGGGGCCACCGCCAATGGTCAATCAAGCATTGTGTCTTGCTGGGTTTCTCATTGTTTGATGACATGGGGCCACCATCAATGGTCAATCAAGCATTGTGTCTTACAGGGTTTCTCATTGGTGATGGCATGGGGCCACCGCCAATGGTCAATTAAGCATTGTGTCTTACAGGGTTTCTCATTGTTTGATGGCATGGGGCCACCGCCAATGGTCAATCAATCATTGTGTCTTACAGGGTTTCTCATTGTTTGATGGCATGGGGCCACCGCCAATGGTCAATCAAGCATTGTGTCTTGCTGGGGTTCTCATTGTTTGATGGCATGGGGCCACCGCCACTGGTCAGTCAAGCATTGTGTCTTACAGGGTTTCTCATTATTTGATGGCATGGGGCCACCATCAATGGTCAGTCAAGCGTTGGGTCTTGCAGGGTTTCTCATTGTTTGATGGCATGGGGCCACCATCAATGGTCAGTCAAGCATTGGGTCTTGCAGGATTTCTCATTGTTTGATGGCATGGGGCCACCGCCAATGCTCAATCAATCATTGTGTCTTACAGGGTTTCTCATTGGTGATGGCATGGGGCCTCCGCCAATGGTCAATCAAGCATTGGGTCTTGCAGGGTTTCTCATTGTTTGATGGCATGGGGCCACTGCCAATGGTCAATCGAGCATTGGGTCTTGCAGGGTTTCTCATTGTTTGATGGCATGGGGCCACTGCCAATGGTCAATCAATCATTGTGTCTTACAGGGTTTCTCATTATTTGATGGCATGGAGCCACCATCAATGGTCAGTCAAGCGTTGGGTCTTGCAGGGTTTCTCATTGTTTGATGGCATGGGGCCACCGCCAATGGTCAACCAAGCATTGTGTCTTGCAGGGTTTCTCATTGGTGATGGCATGGGGCCACCGCCAATGGTCAATCAAGCATTGTGTCTTACAGGGTTTTTCATTGTTTGATGGCATGGGGCCACCGCCAATGGTCAATCAAGCATTGTGTCTTACAGGGTTTCTCATTGTTTGATGGCATGGGGCCTCCGCCAATGGTCAATCAAGCATTGTGTCTTACAGGGTTTCTCATTGTTTGATGGCATGGGGCCTCCGCCAATGGTCAATCAAGCATTGTGTCTTACAGGGTTTCTCATTGTTTGATGGCATGGGGCCTCCGCCAATGGTCAATCAAGCATTGTGTCTTGTAGGGTTTCTCATTGGTGATGGCATGGGGCCACCGCCAATGGTCAGTCAAGCATTGTGTCTTGCAGGGTTTCTCATTGTTTGATGGCATGGGGCCACCGCCAATGGTCAATCAAGCATTGTGTCTTACAGGGTTTCTCATTGTTTGATGGCATGGGGCCACCGCCAATGGTCAATCAAGCCATGTGTCTTAAATGGTTTCTCATTGTTTGATGGCATGGGGCCACCGCCAATGGTCAGTCAAGCATTGTGTCTTGCAGGGTTTCTCATTGTTTGATGGCATGGGGCCACCGCCAATGGTCAATCAAGCATTGTGTCTTAAATGGTTTCTCATTGTTTGATGGCATGGGGTCACTGCCAATGGTCAATCAAGCATTGTGTCTTACAGGGTTTCTCATTGTTTGATGGCATGGGGCCTCCGCCAATGGTCAATCAAGCATTGTGTCTTACAGGGTTTCTCATTGGTGATGGCATAGGGCCACTGCCAATGGTCAGTCAAGCATTGTGTCTTACAGGGTTTCTCATTGTTTGATTTCATGGGGCCACCATCAATGGTCAATCAAGCATTGTGTCTTACAGGGTTTCTCATTGTTTGATGGCATGGGGCCACCGCCAATGGTCAATCAAGCATTGTGTCTTGCAGGGTTTCTCATTGGTGATGGCATGGGGCCACCGCCAATGGTCAGTCAAGCATTGTGTCTTACAGGGTTTCTCATTGTTTGATGGCATGGGGCCACCGCCAATGGTCAATCAAGCATTGTGTCTTACAGGGTTTCTCATTGTTTGATTGCATGGGGCCACCGCCAATGGTCAATCAAGCATTGTGTCTTACAGGGTTTCTCATTGTGTTGATGGCATGGGGCCACCGCCAAAGGTCAATCAAGCATTGTGTCTTGCAGGGTTTCTCATTGGTGATGGCATGGGGCCACCGCCAATGGTCACTCAAGCATTGTGTCTTACAGGGTTTCTCATTGGTGATGGCATGGGGCCACCGCCAATGGTCAATCAAGCATTGTGTCTTGCAGGGTTTCTCATTGTTTGATGGCATGGGGCCACCGCCAATGGTCAATCAAGCATTGCGTCTTGCAGGGTTTCTCATTGTTTGATGGCATGGGGCCACCGCCAATGGTCAATCAAGCATTGTGTCTTACAGGGTTTCTCATTGTTTGATGGCATGGGGCCACCGCCAATGGTCAATCAAGCATTGTGTCTTACAGGGTTTCTCATTGTTTGATGGCATGGGGCCAACGCCAATGGTCAATCAAGCATTGTGTCTTACAGGGTTTCTCATCGTTTGATGGCATGGGGCCACCGCCAATGGTCAATCAAGCATTGTGTCTTGCAGGGTTTCTCACTGTTTGATGGCATGGGGCCACCGCCAATGGTCAATCAAGCATTGTGTCTTACAGGGTTTCTCATTGTTTGATGGCATGGGGCAACTGCCAATGGTCAATCAAGCATTGTGTCTTGAATGGTTTCTCATTGTTTGATGGCATGGGGCCACCATCAATGGTCCATCAAGCATTGTGTCTTACAGGGTTTCTCATTGTTTGATGGCATGGGGCCACCGCCAATGGTCAATCAAGCATTGTGTCTTACAGGGTTTCTCATTGTTTGATGGCATGGGGCCACTGCCAATGGTCAATCAAGCATTGTGTTTTAAATGGTTTCTCATTGTTTGATGGCATGGGGCCACCGTCAATGGTCAATCAAGCATTGTGTCTTAAATGGTTTCTCATTGTTTGATGGCATGGGGCCACCGCCAATGGTCAATCAAGCATTGTGTCTTGCTGGGTTTCACATTGTTTGATGACATGGGGCCACCATCAATGGTCATTCAAGCATTGTGTCTTACAGGGTTTCTCATTGGTGATGGCATGGGGCCACCGCCAATGGTCAATTAAGCATTGTGTCTTACAGGGTTTCTCATTGTTTGATGGCATGGGGCCACCGCCAATGGTCAATCAATCATTGTGTCTTACAGGGTTTCTCATTGTTTGATGGCGTGGGGCCACCGCCAATGGTCAATCAAGCATTGTGTCTTGCTGGGGTTCTCATTGTTTGATGGCATGGGGCCACCGCCACTGGTCAGTCAAGCATTGTGTCTTACAGGGTTTCTCATTATTTGATGGCATGGGGCCACCATCAATGGTCAGTCAAGCGTTGGGTCTTGCAGGGTTTCTCATTGTTTGATGGCATGGGGCCACCATCAATGGTCAGTCAAGCATTGGGTCTTGCAGGATTTCTCATTGATTGATGGCATGGGGCCACCGCCAATGCTCAATCAATCATTGTGTCTTACAGGGTTTCTCATTGGTGATGGCATGGGGCCTCCGCCAATGGTCAATCAAGCATTGGGTCTTGCAGGGTTTCTCATTGTTTGATGGCATGGGGCCACTGCCAATGGTCAATCAAGCATTGGGTCTTGCAGGGTTTCTCATTGTTTGATGGCATGGGGCCACTGCCAATGGTCAATCAATCATTGTGTCTTACAGGGTTTCTCATTATTTGATGGCATGGAGCCACCATCAATGGTCAGTCAAGCGTTGGGTCTTGCAGGGTTTCTCATTGTTTGATGGCATGGGGCCACCGCCAATGGTCAATCAAGCATTGTGTCTTGCAGGGTTTCTCATTGGTGATGGCATGGGGCCACCGCCAATGGTCAATCAAGCATTGTGTCTTACAGGGTTTCTCATTGTTTGATGGCATGGGGCCACCGCCAATGGTCAATCAAGCATTGTGTCTTACAGGGTTTCTCATTGTTTGATGGCATGGGGCCTCCGCCAATGGTCAATCAAGCATTGTGTCTTACGGGGTTTCTCATTGTTTGATGGCATGGGGCCTCCGCCAATGGTCAATCAAGCATTGTGTCTTGTAGGGTTTCTCATTGGTGATGGCATGGGGCCACCGCCAATGGTCAGTCAAGCATTGTGTCTTGCAAGGTTTCTCATTGTTTGATGGCATGGGGCCACCGCCAATGGTCAATCAAGCATTGTGTCTTACAGGGTTTCTCATTGTTTGATGGCATGGGGCCACCGCCAATGGTCAATCAAGCCACGTGTCTTAAATGGTTTCTCATTGTTTGATGGCATGGGGCCACCGCCAATGGTCAGTCAAGCATTGTGTCTTGCAGGGTTTCTCATTGTTTGATGGCATGGGGCCACCGCCAATGGTCAATCAAGCATTGTGTCTTAAATGGTTTCTCATTGTTTGATGGCATGGGGTCACTGCCAATGGTCAATCAAGCATTGTGTCTTACAGGGTTTCTCATTGTTTGATGGCATGGGGCCTCCGCCAATGGTCAATCAAGCATTGTGTCTTGCAGGGTTTCTCATTGGTGATGGCATGGGGCCTCCGCCAATGGTCAATCAAGCATTGGGTCTTGCAGGGTTTCTCATTGGTGATGGCATGGGGCCTCCGCCAATGGTCAATCAAGCATTGTGTCTTACAGGGTTTCTCTTTGGTGATGGCATGGGGCCACCACCAATGGTCAGTCAATCATTGTGTCTTGCAGGGTTTCTCATTGGTGATGGCATGGGGCCTCCGCCAATGGTCAATCAATCATTGTGTCGTGCAGGGTTTCTCATTGGTGATGGCATGGGGCCACCGCCAATGGTCAATCAAGCGTTGGGTCTTGCAGGGTTTCTCATTGTTTGATGGCATGGGGCCACCGCCAATGGTCAATCAAGCATTGTGTCTTACAGGGTTTCTCATTGTTTGATGGCATGGAGCCACCACCAATGGTCAATCAAGCATTGTGTCATGCAGGGTTTCTCATTGGTGATGGCATGGGGCCACTGCCAATGGTCAGTCAAGCATTGTGTCTTGCAGGGTTTCTCATTGTTTGATGGCATGGGGTCAGTGACAATGGTCAATCAAGCATTGTGTCTTACAGGGTTTCTCATTGTTTGATGGCATGGGGCCACCGCCAATGGTCAATCAAGCATTGTATCTTACAGGGTTTCTCATTGTTTGATTGCATGGGGCCACCGCCAATGGTCAATCAAGCATTGTGTCTTACAGGGTTTCTCATTGTGTTGATGGCATGGGGCCACCGCCAATGGTCAATCAAGCATTGTGTCTTGCAGGGTTTCTCATTGGTGATGGCATGGGGCCACCGCCAATGGTCACTCAAGCATTGTGTCTTACAGGGTTTCTCATTGGTGATGGCATGGGGCCACCGCCAATGGTCAATCAAGCATTGCGTCTTGCAGGGTTTCTCATTGTTTGATGGCATGGGGCCACCGCCAATGGTCAATCAAGCATTGCGTCTTGCAGGGTTTCTCATTGTTTGATGGCATGGGGCCACCGCCAATGGTCAATCAAGCATTGTGTCTTACAGGGTTTCTCATTGTTTGATGGCATGGGGCCACCGCCAATGGTCAATCAAGCATTGTGCCTTACAGGGTTTCTCATTGTTTGATGGCATGGGGCCACCGCCAATGGTCAATCAAGCATTGTGTCTTACAGGGTTTCTCATCGTTTGATGGCATGGGGCCACCGCCAATGGTCAATCAAGCATTGTGTCTTGCAGGGTTTCTCACTGTTTGATGGCATGGGGCCACCGCCAATGGTCAATCAAGCATTGTGTCTTACAGGGTTTCTCATTGTTTGATGGCATGGGGCCACTGCCAATGGTCAATCAAGCATTGTGTCTTGAATGGTTTCTCATTGTTTGATGGCATGGGGCCACCATCAATGGTCCATCAAGCATTGTGTCTTACAGGGTTTCTCATTGTTTGATGGCATGGGGCCACCGCCAATGGTCAATCAAGCATTGTGTCTTACAGGGTTTCTCATTGTTTGATGGCATGGGGCCACTGCCAATGGTCAATCAAGCATTGTGTTTTAAATGGTTTCTCATTGTTTGATGGCATGGGGCCACCGTCAATGGTCAATCAAGCATTGTGTCTTAAATGGTTTCTCATTGTTTGATGGCATGGGGCCACCGCCAATGGTCAATCAAGCATTGTGTCTTACAGGGTTTCTCATTGTTTGATGGCATGGGGCCACTGCCAATGGTCAATCAAGCATTGTGTCTTACAGGGTTTCTCATTGTTTGATGGCATGGGGGCACCGCCAATGGTCAATCAAGCATTGTGTCTTACAGGGTTTCTCATCGTTTGATGGCATGGGGCCACCACCAATGGTCAGTCAAGCATTGGGTCTTGCAGGGTTTCTCATTGTTTGATGGCATGGGGCCACCGCCAATGGTCAGTCAAGCATTGTGTCTTACAGGGTTTCTCATTGTTTGATGGCATGGGGCCACCACCAATGGTCAATCAAGCATTGTGTCTCACAGGGTTTCTCATTGTTTGATGGCATGGGGCCACCGCCAATGGTCAATCAAGCATTGGGTCCTGCAGGGTTTCTCATTGTTTGATGGCATGGGGCCACCGCCAATGGTCAGTCAAGCATTGTGTCTTGCAGGGTTTCTCATTGTTTGATGGCATGGGGCCACCTCCAATGGTCAATCAAGCATTGTGTCTTACAGGGTTTCTCATTGTTTGATGGCATGGGGCCACCGCCAATGGCCAATCAAGCATTGTGTCTTACAGGGTTTCTCATTGTTTGATGGCATGGGGCCACCGCCAATGGTCAGTCAAGCATTGCATCTTGCAGGGTTTCTCATTGTTTGATGGCATGGGGCCACCGCCAATGGTCAATCACGCATTGTGTCTTGCAGGGTTTCTTATTGTTTGATGGCATGGGGCCACCGCCAATGGTCAATCAAGCATTGTGTCTTGCTGGGTTTCTCATTGTTTGATGACATGGAGCCACCATCAATGGTCAATCAAGCATTGTGTCTTACAGGGTTTCTCATTGGTGATGGCATGGGGCCACCTCCAATGGTCAATCAAGCATTGTGTCTTACAGGGTTTCTCATTGTTTGATGGCATGGGGCCACCGCCAATGGTCAATCAAGCATTGTGTCTTGCTGGGTTTCTCATTGTTTGATGACATGGGGCCACCATCAATGGTCATTCAAGCATTGTGTCTTACAGGGTTTCTCATTGGTGATGGCATGGGGCCACCGCCAATGGTCAATTAAGCATTGTGTCTTACAGGGTTTCTCATTGTTTGATGGCATGGGGCCACCGCCAATGGTCAATCAATCATTGTGTCTTACAGGGTTTCTCATTGTTTGATGGCATGGGGCCACCGCCAATGGTCAATCAAGCATTGTGTCTTGCTGGGGTTCTCATTGTTTGATGGCATGGGGCCACCGCCACTGGTCAGTCAAGCATTGTGTCTTACAGGGTTTCTCATTATTTGATGGCATGGGGCCACCATCAATGGTCAGTCAAGCGTTGGGTTTTGCAGGGTTTCTCATTGTTTGATGGCATGGGGCCACCATCAATGGTCAGTCAAGCATTGGGTCTTGCAGGATTTCTCATTGTTTGATGGCATTGGGCCACCGCCAATGCTCAATCAATCATTGTGTCTTACAGGGTTTCTCATTGGTGATGGCATGGGGCCTCCGCCAATGGTCAATCAAGCATTGGGTCTTGCAGGGTTTCTCATTGTTTGATGGCATGGGGCCACTGCCAATGGTCAATCAAGCATTGGGTCTTGCAGGGTTTCTCATTGTTTGATGGCATGGGGCCACTGCCAATGGTCAATCAATCATTGTGTCTTACAGGGTTTCTCATTATTTGATGGCATGGAGCCACCATCAATGGTCAGTCAAGCGTTGGGTCTTGCAGGGTTTCTCATTGTTTGATGGCATGGGGCCACCGCCAATGGTCAATCAAGCATTGTGTCTTGCAGGGTTTCACATTGGTGATGGCATGGGGCCACCGCCAATGGTCAATCAAGCATTGTGTCTTACAGGGTTTCTCATTGTTTGATGGCATGGGGCCACCGCCAATGGTCAATCAAGCATTGTGTCTTACAGGGTTTCTCTTTGTTTGATGGCATGGGGCCTCCGCCAATGGTCAATCAAGCATTGTGTCTTACGGGGTTTCTCATTGTTTGATGGCATGGGGCCTCCGCCAATGGTCAATCAAGCATTGTGTCTTACAGGGTTTCTCATTGTTTGATGGCATGGGGCCTCCGTCAATGGTCAATCAAGCATTGTGTCTTGTAGGGTTTCTCATTGGTGATGGCATGGGGCCACCGCCAATGGTCAGTCAAGCATTGTGTCTTGCAGGGTTTCTCATTGTTTGATGGCATGGGGCCACCGCCAATGGTCAATCAAGCATTGTGTCTTACAGGGTTTCTCATTGTTTGATGGCATGGGGCCACCGCCAATGGTCAATCAAGCCATGTGTCTTAAATGGTTTCTCATTGTTTGATGGCATGGGGCCACCGCCAATGGTCAGTCAAGCATTGTGTCTTGCAGGGTTTCTCATTGTTTGATGGCATGGGGCCACCGCCAATGGTCAATCAAGCATTGTGTCTTAAATGGTTTCTCATTGTTTGATTGCATGGGGTCACTGCCAATGGTCAATCAAGCATTGTGTCTTACAGGGTTTCTCATTGTTTGATGGCATGGGGCCTCCGCCAATGGTCATTAAAGCATTGTGTCTTGCAGGGTTTCTCATTGGTGATGGCATGGGGCCTCCGCCAATGGTCAATCAAGCATTGGGTCTTGCAGGGTTTCTCATTGTTTGATGGCATAGGGCAACCTCCAATGGTCAATCAAGCATTGTGTCTTGCAGGGTTTCTCATTGTTTGATGGCATGGGGCCACCGCCAATGGTCAGTCAAGCATTGTGTCTTACAGGGTTTCTCATTGGTGATGGCATGGGGCCTCCGCCAATGGTCAATCAAGCATTGTGTCTTACAGGGTTTCTCATTGGTGATGGCATGGGGCCACCACCAATGGTCAGTCAATCATTGTGTCTTGCAGGGTTTCTCCTTGGTGATGGCATGGGGCCTCCGCTAATGGTCAATCAATCATTGTGTCGTGCAGGGTTTCTCATTGGTGATGGCATGGGGCCACCGCCAATGGTCAATCAAGCGTTGGGTCTTGCAGGGTTTCTAATTGTTTGATGGCATGGGGCCACCGCCAATGGTCAATCAAGCATTGTGTCTTACAGGGTTTCTCATTGTTTGATGGCATGGAGCCACCATCAATGGTCAATCAAGCATTGTGTCATGCAGGGTTTCTCATTGGTGATGGCATGGGGCCACTGCCAATGGTCAGTCAAGCATTGTGTCTTGCAGGGTTTCTCATTGTTTGATGGCATGGGGTCAGTGACAATGGTCAATCAAGCATTGTGTCTTACAGGGTTTCTCATTGTTTGATGGCATGGGGCCACCGTCAATGGTCGGTCAAGCATTGTGTCTTGCAGGGTTTCTCATCGTTTGATGGCATGAGGCCACCGCCAATGGTCAATCAAGCATTGTGTCTTACAGGGTTTCTCATTGTTTGATGGCATGGGGCCACCACCAATGGTCAGTCAAGCATTGTGTCTTGCAGGGTTTCTCATTGTTTGATGGCATGGGGTCACCGCCAATGGTCAATCAAGCATTGTGTCTTGCAGGGTTTCTCATTGTTTGATGGCATGGGGTCACCGCCAATGGTCAATCAAGCATTGTGTCTTACAGGGTTTCTCATTGTTTGATGGCATGGGGCCACCGCCAATGGTCAATCAAGCATTGTGTCTTGCAGGGTTTCTCATTGTTTGATGGCATGGGGCCACCGCCAATGGTCAATCAAGCATTGTGTCTTACAGGGTTTCTCATTGTTTGATGGAATGGGGCCACCGCCAATGGTCAATCAAGCATTGTGTCTTGCAGGGTTTCTCATTGTTTGATGGCATGGGGCCACCACCATCAATGGTCAATCAAGCATTGTGTCTTAAATGGTTTCTCATTGTTTGATGGCATGGGGCAACCTCCAATGGTCCATCAAGCATTGTGTCTTACAGGGTTTCTCATTATTTGATGGCATGGGGCCACCATCAATGGTCAATCAAGCATTGGGTCTTGCTGGGTTTCTCATTGTTTGATGGCATGGGGCCACCATCAATGGTCAATCAAGCATTGGGTCTTGCAGGGTTTCTCATTGTTTGATGGCATGGGGCCACCGCCAATGGTCAATCAAGCATTGTGTCTTGCAGGGTTTCTCATTGTTTGATGGCATGGGGCCACCGCCAATGGTCCATCAAGCATTGTGTCTTACAGGGTTTCTCATTGTTTGATGGCATGGGGCCACCGCCAATGGTCAGTCAAGCATTGCGTCTTGCAGGGTTTCTCATTGTTTGATGGCATGGGGCCTCCGCCTATGGTCAATCAAGCATTGTGTCTTACAGAGTTTCTCATTGTTTGATGGCATGGGGCCACCGCCAATGGTCAATCAAGCATTGTGTCTTACAGGGTTTCTCATTGTTTGATGGCATGGGGCCACCACCAATGGTCCATCAAGCATTGTGTCTTACAGGGTTTCTCATTGTTTGATGGCATGGGGCCACCACCAATGGTCAATCAAGCATTGCGTCTTACAGGGTTTCTCATTGTTTGATGGCATGGGGCCACCGCCAATGGTCAATCAAGCATTGGGTCTTGCAGGGTTTCTCATTGTTTGATGGCATGGGGCTACCGCCAATGGTCAATCAAGCATTGTGTCTTACAGGGTTTCTCATTGTTTGATGGCATGGGGCCACCATCAATGGTCAATCAAGCATTGGGTCTTGCAGGGTTTCTCATTGTTTGATGGCATGGGGCCACCATCAATGGTCAATCAAGCATTGGGTCTTGCAGGGTTTCTCATTGTTTGATGGCATGGGGCCACCATCAATGGTCAATCAAGCATTGGGTCTTGCAGGGTTTCTCATTGTTTGATGGCATGGGGCCACCATCAATGGTCAATCAAGCGTTGGGTATTGCAGGGTTTCTCATTGTTTGATGGCTTGGGGCCACCGCCAATTGTCAATCAAGCATTGTGTCTTACAGGGTTTCTCATTGTTTGATGGCATGGGGCCACCATCAATGGTCAATCAAGCGTTGGGTCTTGCAGGGTTTCTCATTGTTTGATGGCATGGGGCCATCGCCAATTGTCAATCAAGCATTGTGTCTTACAGGGTTTCTCATTGTTTGATGGCATGGGGCCACCGCCAATGGTCAATCAAGCATTGTGTCTTACAGGGTTTCTCATTGTTTGATGGCATGGGGCCACCACCAATGGTCAATCAAGCATTGGGTCTTGCAGGGTTTCTCATTGTTTGATGGCATGGGGCCACCATCAATGGTCAATCAAGCATTGGGTCTTGCAGGGTTTCTCATTGTTTGATGGCATGGGGCCACCATCAATGGTCAATCAAGCGTTGGGTCTTGCAGGGTTTCTCATTGTTTGATGGCATGGGGCCACCATCAATGGTCAATCAAGAATTGGGTCTTGCAGGGTTTCTCATTGTTTGATGGCATGGGGCCACCATCAATGGTCAATCAAGCATTGGGTCTTGCAGGGTTTCTCATTGTTTGATGGCATGGGGCCACCATCAATGGTCAATCAAGCGTTGGGTCTTGCAGTGTTTCTCATTGTTTGATGACATGGGGCCACCGCCAATTGTCAATCAAGCATTGTGTCTTACAGGGTTTCTCATTGTTTGATGGCATGGGGCCACCGCCAATGGTCAATCAAGCATTGTGTCTTACAGGGTTTCTCATTGTTTGATGGCATGGGGCCACCGCCAATGGTCAATCAAGCATTGTGTCTTACAGGGTTTCTCATTGTTTGATGGCATGGGGCCACCACCAATGGTCAATCAAGCATTGTGTCTTACAGGGTTTCTCATTGTTTGATGGCATGGGGCCACCGCCAATGGTCAATCAAGCATTGGGTCTTGCAGGGTTTCTCATTGTTTGATGGCATGGGGCCACCATCAATGGTCAATCAAGCATTGGGTCTTGCAGGGTTTCTCATTGTTTGATGGCATGGGGCCACCATCAATGGTCAATCAAGCATTGGGTCTTGCAGGGTTTCTCATTGTTTGATGGCATGGGGCCACCATCAATGGTCAATCAAGCGTTGGGTCTTGCAGGGTTTCTCATTGTTTGATGGCATGGGGCCACCGCCAATGGTCAATCAAGCATTGTGTCTTACAGGGTTTCTCATTGTTTGATGGCATGGGGCCACCGCCAATGGTCAATCAAGCATTGCGTCTTGCAGGGTTTCTCATTGTTTGATGGCATGGGGCCACCGCCAATGGTCAATCAAGCATTGTGTCTTACAGGGTTTCTCATTGTTTGATGGCATGGGGCCACCACCAATGGTCAATCAAGCATTGTGTCTCACAGGGTTTCTCATTGTTTGGTGGCATGGGGCCACCGCCAATGGTCAATCAAGCATTGTGTCTTACAGGGTTTCTCATTGTTTGATGGCATGGGGCCACCACCAATGGTCAATCAAGCATTGTGTCTCACAGGGTTTCTCATTGTTTGATGGCATGGGGCCACCGCCAATGGTCAATCAAGCATTGTGTCTTACAGGGTTTCTCATTGTTTGATGGCATGGGGCCACCGCCAATGGTCAATCAAGCATTGTGTCTTACAGGGTTTCTCATTGTTTGATGGCATGGGGCCACCACCAATGGTCAATCAAGCATTGTGTCTCACAGGGTTTCTCATTGTTTGATGGCATGGGGCCACCGCCAATGGTCAATCAAGCATTGTGTCTTACAGGGTTTCTCATTGTTTGATGGCATGGGGCCACCGCCAATGGTCAATCAAGCATTGTGTCTTACAGGGTTTCTCATTGTTTGATGGCATGGGGCCACCACCAATGGTCAATCAAGCATTGTGTCTCACAGGGTTTCTCATTGGTGATGGCATGGGGCCACCGCCAATGGTCAATCAAGCATTGGGTCCTGCAGGGTTTCTCATTGTTTGATGGCATGGAGCCACAGCCAATGGTCAGTCAAGCATAGTGTCTTACAGGGTTTCTCATTGTTTGATGGCATGGGGCCACTGCCAATGGTCAATCAATCATTGTGTCTTGTAGGGTTTCTCATTGTTTGATGGCATGGGGCCACCGCCAATGGTCGGTCAAGCATTGCATCTTGCAGGGTTTCTCATTGGTGATGGCATGGGGCCACCGCCAATGGTCAATCAAGCATTGGGTCTTGCAGGGTTTCTCATTGTTTGATGGCATGGGGCCACCGCCAATGGTCAATCAAGCATTGTGTCTTACAGGGTTTCTCATTGTTTGATGGCATGGGGCCACCGCCAATGGTCAATCAAGCATTGTGTCTTACAGGGTTTCTCATTGTTTGATGGCATGGGGCCACCGCCAATGGTCAATCTAGCATTGGGTCCTGCAGGGTTTCTCATTGTTTGATGGCATGGGGCCACCGCCAATGGTCAATCAAGCATTGGGTCCTGCAGGGTTTCTCATTGTTTGATGGCATGGGGCCACCGCCAATGGTCAATCTAGCATTGGGTCTTGCAGGGTTTCCCATTGTTTGATGGCATGGGGCCACCGCCAATGGTCAATCAAGCATTGTGTCTTACAGGGTTTCTCATTGTTTGATGGCATGGGGCCACCGCCAATGGTCAGTCAAGCATTGTGTCTTACAGGGTTTCTCATTGTTTGATGGCATGGGGCCACCGCCAATGGTCGGTCAAGCATTGTGTCTTACAGGGTTTCTCATTGTTTGATGGCATGGGCCACGGCCAATGGTCAGTCAAGCATTGTGTCTTACAGGGTTTCTCATTGTTTGATGGCATGGGGCCACCGCCAATGGTCAATCAAGCATTGTGTCTTGCAGGGTTTCTCATGGTTTGATGGCATGGGGCCACCGCCAATGGTCAGTCTAGCATTGTGTCTTACAGGGTTTCTCATTGTTTGATGGCATGGGGCCACCGCCAATGGTCAGTCAAGCATTGTGTCTTGCAGGTTTTCTCATTGTTTGATGACATGGGGCCACCGCCAATGGTCAATCACGCATTGTGTCTTACAGGGTTTCTGATTGTTTGATGGCATGGGGCCACCGCCAATGGTCAATCAAGCATTGTGTCTTACAGGGTTTCTCATTGTTTGATGGCATGGGGCCACCGCCAATGGTCAATCAAGCATTGTGTCTTACAGGGTTTCTCATCGTTTGATGGCATGGGGCCACCGCCAATGGTCAATCAAGCATTGTGTCTCACAGGGTTTCTCATTGTTTGATGGCATGGGGCCACCGCCAATGGTCAGTCAAGCATTGTGTCTTGCAGGGTTTCTCATTGTTTGATGGCATGGGGCCACCGCCAATGGTCAATCAAGCATTGTGTCTTACAGGGTTTCTCATTGTTTAATGGCATGGGGCGACCGCCAATGGTCAATCAAGCATTGTGTCTTACAGGGTTTCTCATTGTTTGATGGCATGGGGCCACCGCCAATGGTCAGTCAAGCATGGTGTCTTGCAGGGTTTCTCATTGTTTGATGGCATGGGGCCACCGCCAATGGTCAGTCATGCATTGTGTCTTGCAGGGTTTCTCATTGTTTGATGGCATGAGGCCACCGCCAATGGTCAGTCAAGCATTGTGTCTTACAGGGTTTCTCATCGTTTGATGGCATGGGGCCACCGCCAATGGTCAATCAAGCATTGTGTCTTGCAGGGTTTCTCATTGGTGATGGCATGGGGCCACCACCAATGGTCAATCAAGCATTGTGTCTTACAGGGTTTCTCATTGTTTGATGGCATGGGGCCACCGCCAATGGTCAATCAAGCATTGTGTCTTACAGGGTTTCTCATCGTTTGATGGCATGGGGCCACCACCAATGGTCAATCAAGCATTGTGTCTTACAGGGTTTCTCATTGTTTGATGGCATGGGGCAACCTCCAATGGTCAATCAAGCATTGTGTCTTACAGGGTTTCTGATTGTGTGATGGCATGGGGCCACCACCAATGGTCAGTCAAGCATTGTGTCTTGCAGGGTTTCTCATTGTTTCATGGCATGGGGCCACCGCCAATGGTCAGTCAAGCATTGTGTCTTACAGGGTTTCGCATTGTTTGATGGCATGGGGCCACCACCAATGGTCAGTCAAGCATTGTGTCTTGCAGGGTTTCTCATTGTTTGATGGCATGGGGCCACCGCCAATGGTCAGTCAAGCATTGTGTCTTACAGGGTTTCTCATTGTTTGATGGCATGGGGCCACCGCCAATGGTCAATCAAGCATTGTGTCTTGCAGGGTTTCTCATTGTTTGATGGCATGGAGCCACCGCCAATGGTCAATCAAGCATTGTGTCTTACAGGGTTTCTCATCGTTTGATGGCATGGGGCCACCACCAATGGTCAGTCAACCATTGTGTCTTGCAGGGTTTCTCATTGTTTGATGGCATGGGGCCACCGCCAATGGTCAATCAAGCATTGTGTCTTGCAGGGTTTCGCATTGTTTGATGGCATGGGGCCACCGCCAATGGTCAGTCAAGCATTGTGTCTTGCAGGGTTTCGCATTGTTTGATGGCATGGGGCCACAGCCAATGGTCAATCAAGCATTGTGTCTTACAGGGTTTCTGATTGTTTGATGGCATGGGGCCACCGCCAATGGTCAGTCAATCATTGTGTCTTGCCGGCAATTTATAGACCAGAAGAGGGTCTCACTTGAGGAGCGTTCATTTTGCGAAAGGATAGAGAACGGTACTCAATCAATCCCGATGGCCTTCCAAAGGTTGATAGAATGCCAGGGTTTCATGGTTTTCTTTTCTGTTCCATTGGATAACCCAACTCCATGCTCTTGGTTGGATTACTTTATAATAGCATGGCCAATAATGAGAAGGATTGCAGGGAATTCACCAAATAAACAGGAGAACAGAGAATAGAAAAAATAAGGAATCAGAATGAAAATAGTCCTAAAACTGGTCAATATTGCAGATGCAAACGTTTTGTAGAAGTTCCACTATGCTAGTGGCATGTGATGAGTTGAAGATAGTGAGCACAAAGTCATCAAAATGGGTATAAAACTGAGTCTCGAAGAGTTTTTGAATCTCTGATGCAGAACATACTGTTTGTCAAACGCTTCTGCCGCTGAGGTCAGAGGAACCAATTTTTGGTTCTGAACTGCAAAGAGCCTCTTCAGGTTTTCAGAATGCATAGTCTCAGTATCTATTCGTGGAGATGTTTTCAAGTACCGGTCGAGGAGAGGGACGCAAGGTTATTCAAGAACATCGTACTATCTCTGATCCTGTGAATAAATATTGCTGGCCTTAACTTTCATTAGTTAATATTAAATAGTCACCATTGTTCATGAGTATGTGACGGTTGGAATGGATAAAATAGGTGAAACCGACCTGAAGATGTGCAGCTCAGACCTAGCTTCCAAAAGCTGCAGAGTCCTTGTAAAGTGATGGAGTGAGTGACTCAGAGGGTTTGTTCATCCAGATGTGCCGATGAATGCAGCCTGTCTTTTGTGAGGCACAAGAAGGCAAAAGGTAATGTCGGCAGATGCTGGAGGAAAGAATGAGCATTTTTCCATACAAATCCAAGGACTTGTATTTCTTGCACTCTTGAAAGTGAAAAGCTTTAGTAGGAAGGGAGATTACTCCACGCAGGAGCCATGGAGTATGTAGACATTTGGCAGCAGAATAACAGGGCTTCTTCCATTTCTTCTATGCTTAACAGGGTATCAGCACCTTCTTTATTTCACCTTTGTTATGTAAATTAAGGTTAGATGTGGGGTTGAAACACCGCACTTTTGTTGATAGGCTGCCAATGTACGTCTCCAGACTGTAGCTTCTGCAGTGCCCCATTTCATCTGTGTGATTGCTCGCGACTGAGCCTGACCATGTCGTACAAGACTTAACCCCTTCGATGCTGGCCCGTTTCCGCCGTTGTGCGGTAAACAAATGAACAGGGCGGGGCCGTGACGAACCACAGCCGTCATCCACACACGAGCGCCGCGGAGCGTGACGGCTGGGGTACGTCACCAGCATGGAAGGGGTTAAATCCTCTTCTAGAAGATCAACAGTGGAGTCAATATGTAACTCAGGGAATGCACTCTTTTGGAGAGTGCTTGTATAACATTATCACATAATTTTTGTTTGTATGCCTTATTTAAATGTAATTTGTAAAACTTTCCTATAAGCTTGTCTGATTCTTTCTGCAACCTCTTTCTCTGAATATGTTTACCATTCATTGTAAATTGCATAACCTGCTTCAAATATGAAACATTTAACTTTTGCTGGATGTGGAGCTGGAATTAAATCATTAAAATCCATATTTTTACAAAGTTTGTACAAGTGCTCCTTCACAACTGTTACGGTTAGAGTGTGCTAGCCATCAGCAAAGCTTACCCACACTATGGGGCATATTATCAAGCACCGGTGTTATAATTATCGCCGTTTTATCGGCAGGAAACTGTCGATAAAACAGCGATAATGGGCTTGATAATACGCCCTTGTGAATTCCCATAGAAGCCCAGTTTCTGGTGTTAACCTGGGCTTCTATGGGAAGTAACAAGGGTGTATTATCAAGCCCATTATCGCCGTTTTATCGGCAGTTTCCTGCCGATAAAACGGTGATGATTTTAATACTGGTCCTTGATAATATGCCCCCTGATGTACTAACAGTCACATGTATATATGTCATAGCTGGGGTCTGGGCAATTAGCTGAAGGACTAGGAGTTTTGGGAAGAAATTGTTGCATGCATATATCAGTATCAACAGGCCAAATGGCTATACTTTAAGGATGTAACTTGGCAAATTGTATGTACTATTTTGCATTGTATCATTCAATGTAGCATCCGTGGTATTTTTTCTCTACCAATTTGGAAATTGTTTTGAATTAGATTGTGGAGTTTCATTGCGCAAGTGTGGACTTTGGCTCATCTGACAGAACAAATACTTCACCTCTGATTGAAGCAACTGAATAGGAGCCCTGTTTAAAAGGAAATTGTTTCTACCATCACATCATATCTAACAGAAGGAACTTAACAATTTGAAAGGGGGCTCTGTGTGAAAGAAAAGTGTTTCTAGATTGCCGAACACGACGATCAACACGTCTTTCTGTATTAATTTAATTTAGTATTTTTATTTGATCAACCCTGAGAGTGATATTTACATCAAAGCTTTAGGTTATTTATGAAAAAAATATATATAACACTATAATCCTTAAAAGGTGTTACATATTAGAAATTCTAGACGCATCGTGAGTGGTGTTTGCTGGCAGGAGCCAGCGGGGGCAAAAGCGAACAGCGGACTTACCGCCCAGGGGCCTCATTTATGAAGGCCTTGCGCCACTGGTGCGTCACTTTTTCCCATGTTAAAAGTGACGCACCGGCGGCGCAAGCCCTTCATAAATAAGCCCCCAGGAGCCTGCAGGGCGAAGAGCGGCCATCTAGCCCCGCCCCCTTGACACTCGGCGGTACTTAACCAATAATCCTCTCCCCTCCCTCGGGACGCGCGCAGGCGTGCGCCGGGCTAGGCCCGGGCAAAGGGGGGGCCATCTTAGGCCGTCAGTGGCTGGAGGAGGCAGGGCTGGGCCCCCCCTCTAAAAACCGACTTGAGGACTTTGAGGACATTACCACTTTCTCCTACTTCGAACTTTGTATGTAACTTTTTATATTTACTTTATTTTATTTTTATTTCTTCTGGTTCAATAGAAGCTTTGTATTGTGGAGTGTATAGTAATAGATGTCAACAATGGCAAGGAGACGTGCAAAGCCACTGTTAGAAACCTGATGGCAACTAAAAGTTACGAAAATCCAAGCTTTAACTATAATAGTAATCCCAACAAAATGCTATCACTTCCAAAACCATGGTTCTGTTTTCAGGCTCTGGATTCATTAGAAGATAATGATTGACTTATGTGGGGTTACGATAAGGATCAGAATTATGACCCTACAGAGTCTCATCAGGAGGAAGTATATGATACAGTTACTGAGGTTTTATCACCATCCACCCTGACGTTATATGGCAGCGAAAGACTGTATTCAGCAACAAGAGTTAATGAGTTAGGAGGCAGAAATAGCTTGTCCCCGGGGGCAGTAATAACAATTCCACCAATGACACCTGTGATGATGTCTGTTATACCTGAAAGAGCGAGTTTAGCTATCCCTGCGTGCAGGTCTGTAACTGCCATTCCAGAGGAAGGATACAACATTGTAACATGGAATATTGCAGGCCTTAGCGGGACGTTAGACACACCGTTTTGGAAGCAAATCATTACCTTAGGCTATGATTTTATTTGTTTACAAGAAACCTGGTGTACAGAGTCTATTTTCGTTGAAGGATATACATCCCATTGGTTAAATGCTGTTAAATCTGCAGCTGGTAGAGCAAAGGGCGGTCTCTTGATTCTAGTATCCAAGAGACTAACCATGTGTAAAATTAAGAGTTGCATAACAGTTGATACCCATAGTCGGGTAATGTGGCTTGAGTTCCACAAGGGAAATGATTTGGTTTTAATCCACTATTACAACAACATCTTCAATAACAGTAGGGGGCTTATTGTGCCGGCATTGTGGAAGGAAATCGAGAGAATGCTGGCACTGTCAAGCAAACAAGTCACTATACTCTGGGTTGGTGATTTTAACATCCAAGCTTGTTCTCTGACCCAAAGTAAGGCATGTGGATTTATGAGAGAGTCCGATGAGGATGACTATATTGAACATATGCATTTTCCCCATTGTGATTATGGCACAGCCTTAAATACTTTAATAGAGGAATTAGACCTAGACCTCTTGAATTGCACCAAGAAGAGGGGCAATGACAAGTGTCCGACCTTTAATTAGTTAATTAATTAGCAGGAATGCTAATACTAATATTGACCGCATCCTGATCTCCCATAATACTGATTTCACCAATTTATGGATTACAGAACAGGCCGTAAGCAACCATAACAGTATTTCAATATTGTTGTTATGTTGGAGTTATAAACACCCCTCTATAAGTACTTGTATTACTGATCTTGCCGCCATAAGACCTAATGGTATGAGGATCAAATGGGCTGGCATTGATCCCCAGAGGATGCAAAGGGATGTGGTGGGGAAATGTAACAATACATAGATTATTGTTTAATTATTGAGGTTCATCCACACAAATTGCTTTACTGTTTCTTTAAGATAAATGAAACTGTAGAAGGTCTATTAACTAAAAGTAATAGGGTAACTAAACAGGCTAATTGTGGATGGTTTGATAAAAGTTGCTCTCAAGCCTTGCATAACCTGAAGCAGGCACTTAGTATAAAACCATGAAACACCATACATATCCAAGCACAACGTCATAACTATAGAGTAACGTTGGCAGTACGGAAAAGAGAACTCCAAACAGAGGCTTGGAATAAACTTAGCCTAGCAGCAGACACAAATAATAGTAAATTGTTTTGGTAGACTGTAAATATCCCCTTTTAAAAAAATTATTGTGTACCTGAATTAACTTCACATGTAAATTGCAATGCTTGAATCGAACATTTTACAGCTATTTTTAATCCAGATAGGTTGGTTTTAGACATTTCACTGTGTAATGACTCCACTTGGCCAATACTACCCTTACTAATTAATTTGGAGGAGGTGTATGAAGGGTTAGTAAGTAGTAAAGGAGGTAAAGCCCCGGGTCCTGATGGAGTGCTGGTGGACCTATACAAAAGTGAAATGAATTTGTGGGCTCCGATTTTATGAAGGTTTTTTAATGTTGTCGCAGAAGGTAATCTCCCGCTGTCCTGGGCCCAATCAATTCCCCTTTTTAAAAAAGGTTCAAAATCTGAAACATGTAACTACCTCCCAATTTCATTGTTGGGCTCCTCTATTAAAATTATGAGCCGGATTTTATTGATAAGGCTGGAAACATGGGCTTCAGAAAATGATATTTTATCACAAGCCCAATATGGGTTCAGAAAGGGTTTAGGAACACTGGAGCAGTGTGTTGATCTCGACCTTCTCATTAATAAATATACATCTGTGAAAAAGGGGAACCTGTTTTTATGTTTTGCAGATTTGAGTAGTGCTTTTGATCTCGTAGACCACTCTATCTTGTGGTCCACGCTACTTGCTTCTGGTGCCCATAAGGAAATTATATATTTTCTGGCTAGATTATATGAGAAGTTATCCTGTAAAGTGCGATACGGGCCTGCTGTTGAATGCGCTCCCTTTTTTAACGTGAAAAGAGCAATCTGTCAGGGTTGCGTTTTGGCTCCACTTTTATTTTCCTTATTTATTAATCAAGTCGATGCAACATGAAAAGAAATTCCTGCGGATGCCCCATTAATAGACGGGAAAGGTGTTCCAATTTAGTTATATGCAGACGATGTTGTTTAAATATCCCGTACTCAAATTAGCCACCAGCGACTTATTGATAATTTTGCTATATTTATAACCGGAAGAGAACTTTTAATTAATAAGACGAAGACTTTTAATTATGACATGCGGGAAGAAAGTTAAGTCAACTAGGACCTTTTACATAGATAATACCAAAGTGCAATTGGTTAAAATGTTCTGTTATCTTGGTATAACATTTGCAGGGAATGGGAAATGGTCCCATGAACATGAAAACGTGCATTTTAAAATGAGTAGGAATGTTAATAGTATATTCAGATTTTCTACCAAGTTACGGGATCGAAGAATAAAAGATATGATGACCATTTATAACGCTAGGTGCATATCCTTTGCATTATATGGGGCAGGAGTGTGGGGTTATTGTAGTGGGAAGTCGCTTCAGCAAGATGAAAATACATTCCTTAAACGCTTGCTATGTGTGCCAAAATCAGCCTCTACAGAACTAACACATCAGGAAGTGGGAATTAACTACATCATAGATCTAGCCGGCCTACGCCCATTGCTATTATGGCGTTCAATATGGTCAAAAAATGAAACCCTATTTACACAATCTATTATAAGAGACTGTATGAAGCTGGATTACTGCTCCCGTATCCCCTGGTTTAGCTATATTCATCACTGGTATAATCTCTTGTTCAACTGTAATATCTTTGTGGAGCCAGAATTTGCAGCCTCAATATCAAAAAAGTGCTTAAAGTAATTTTTTTAGCCCATGTCATCGAGGCTAGGGAGAGCGTGACTGTGAAGCAACCTACTTTTGTATTTTACCAAGAATTAAATCTTAGAACTGGCTTCCAGTCATATTTGACTGAAGTAACAAGAAACTCCCACCGCTTTGTTCTGACGCGCCTTAGGTTAGGGATTGTCCATCACCTAGTGGCCTTTCCACATATGAAAAGGAGTACTAATTCCGCATGTCCATGTGATGGTATAGCAATACAAAGTTGTTTCCACTTTTTAATGTTTTGCAAATTTTATTGCTTTTTAAGAAGTTTTATTTGAAACCTATCTTTTTAAAATATAATGTTCGAACCACTAAAAATGCTATGAAGTTGTCATCCACTTTGGAAGGCACAGATGTTTGTTTTTATGTTGCATCATATATTTTAAAAGGTATAGCTGCTAGGAAATCTATTATTCCCTGAGTATGTATATGGTATTTTCACAATATAGTAAACGTTAGTTTTATTGATATTTTTATGGTATTTAGTATCAGCTGCACATGGCACTTTTTGAAAATTTTGCACAAAATATATACTGCTGATACGTGATATTTTATTGCAGAGTTTTGCACATGATGTATTAACTGTTTGCACATGCCATTTGGAAAATGTATTCTTCCTTTGTATAAGGTACTGTATTGCATTATTTGCACATTATGTATATGGGAAGTTCATGACAATTTCACCCCGTTGTATATTTGTTATGCAGGGTGATTTGGTGATGATTGAGTCATATTATGAAAATTGCACAAAGTGCGTATCTGTGGAACATTGCACCTTATTGTTAGATGTGCACATGATGCGATATTTGCACATTTTGTAATACAGAGAAGATTAGGTACCTATTTATAATTCCTGTATGCACTTTAGTTAGGCAATTATGATATTCTGTGAACTTAATAATGATAAATGTAAATAGAATCGTTGTAATGTCTGCTTGTATGGTTGTGTTACGCAAACCGAATAAAGCATTGAAACCAAACGAAACTAAACGAGATTGTGGAATGGAAGATGTTTTGAATTCGCTCCTGGGCCTAAATCCTAGACAAATGCTCTGCTGGATTGTTTTAGTCAGAACATTTATTTCTCTAGTTATTACGCATTCTCTAAAAGGGGTGCCTTTATGATGAATCCGCCAAAATGTTGTTCCCCAATGACATTTTTCCATCAATCCCTTCTTTCCAATGCTAATAATCTAGTATAGCATTATTTTAAATAAATAATCTAGCGTAGATTCGTTTGTTATTGGTAATACGGTTCTTTAGTAATCCTACTGAGTTTTTGAAAAATAAAAATCTGAAGGATCCATTTTGGCAGCACTGTTAAAACATATGATTTTCTTTAAGCAATTCTTGTGACTATATAACGGTGAAGCCCTGCAGTGTTCCCACTGTGTGGAGCTATACATCTCTATTAACTGGTGCCATGTAAATAAGGATGGACAAAACGGTGGAATATTTATCAGCATTTAGAGATGAATCCTCATTGTAGAGGGGTGTTTGTGCCTATAAATCTAACGTCATACTTTTATAATGTCTCAGCCATCTGTTAAGGAACAAGGTATTTACATATCGTCCATTGAAAGCTTTAAAACATAAGGGATCCGCAACAGTTCAGTGGGTCCATTATTTGATAAGGAACTATTTCCCAAACTATGCCGTCCACAAAAGTATAAGCAGTGATATTCATAGCAGGATGATCGTCTTGTGCTCTGTGAGAAGAAGAATGTGGCTGCTGTGCTGGAACCCCAGGTAAGGCACACATTCAGCAGAAATGCAATGTTTGTTTAACAAAAGCAAGAGCGCAGTCAGCTGCTGAGTCACATTAGAAGGTCAAAGTATGACCATTGTGGCAGTAGATACCTGTCACTAAACTAATAATAATAATCAGTAGGTGACGTTGAGTGACTGTGGAGTATATGTCACATCATTTATTTCAAAATTAGAGCCATTTTCAGAAAGTGATATTTCTTCCGTAGACATCACTTCAGTTGATGTTGGCTCAGTCTGAGGTTCATAGTAAACCACAGCAGTAGTGGAATCTGTTGGAATTGTCAAGATCCCTCCAACAGGCTCCTCTGTGAAATCTGGCACTTTGTGTGTAGCTGGAGACAGACACAGCAGGCTGAAGGGTCCCCAGATTGGGAGTTAATTTATCAGCATAGCTGATCTCTTCTAGGGTAGCTCCTTCGGAGTAGGGAGAGGTTGTGAGGCTCTACTCTGAAGGAGTCTTGGTGTCAGAGGTGGGCTGCTGAACAGAATCAGCCTCATTAAGCTTTTTAACATGTACAATGGAGACTTCTCTTATAGTTTGTGTGTCTTATACCCAGAAACTGGGATGGGTAGTATGTAGGATGGACAAGATACTTGTTTATCTGAGATGTGTTCTTGAATTCGATCACATACTTTGGGAATCCACCCATCAGCACCTTTCTTTTCACCAATGCAGTCAGAAGACCTCAAATTAGACAATCAAATGTTGGTCCAGGTCGAAATGTTATTCTTCCGCCACTGTTCCAGGATTACGTAGGTTAGGTATATATACTGATACTCTGAACAGCATCTTGTATGGAATGCGACCACTTAATACGACTGTAGGCAAAATATTTAATGCTCTTTGGACCTCACTCAGATTACTTAGCCAACTTACTCTTACACCGACACCCTACTGGTCAAGGCTTGTTTAATGGTAATGTTGGAACGCTTTAGTAACCCGTTGCTCTTTGAGTGTAAGGAATTCGAGTAATACAGACATACTCCCAGAGACAACCGCATCCCTGAATGCCTTTGTTGCAAACTCAGGATCATTATCTGAATGAAAAGTATGATCTGCGCATGTTCTTCCGCCATGAAAGGGATGGTGGAAAGTGGGAAACATCCTTTACAACGCATGTCAATACAACACAACCATTACATTGCATGTCACTACAACGCATGAAACTGCAATGCATGTCACTACAACGCAGGCATTACATCACATGTCATTACAACACACACCATTATAACGCCTAATGCCCCTGCACTATCCAACACCTACCCTACTGTTGCTCCCACTGGAGTTAGAATAGTCATTTTTACCCCTACACTATCTAACACTTACCTTAAATGCAATGTAATGGTATGCGCTGTAACGTTATGTATTGTAAATGTACAATGCGATGTAATGCAATGCATTGTAAATGTAGTTTTAAAAGATTCATTGTAATGGCATGCGATGTAAATGTATGCATTGTAAAGGATGTTGCTTTGTAAAAACTGTGTTGTAAAGGCATGCGCTGTAAATGTATGTGTTGTAATGTCATACCTTTGTGGAAAGTTGTTTTGGGGTACCTAGCCGGGCCCCTGTCCCCCGTGGCCCTCCGCTATGGGTCCTGGAGTACACCTGTGGCGGCCCCTTAAACATCCATGCATCATGTTGCAGCCACCGTATAGTGCCTGCCACACAGTGCATGGATGTTTCAAAAGTGTATTTTTCCTATTGCAGCTTGTGCTGTGGACCGCCTACCCAGATCATAGTAGCTGGTCTGCGACTCCTTGTCGGGGGGGTCTCATTTCTGCTATGATGCCGATCAGGCACTAATCTGACTGGCATCGTACTGAGGCCCCTAGTATTTAGCTTTTGTAGGTAGATAGTGCCACCAGTATCTCGGTTGGTGCATTGCTATGGTGGCACTCATGCCAACAGGGGCAGCCGGTAACCCATTGTGAGCTGTTTTATTTAGACCTAGTCTAACATGCTCCTTTGGCATTATTATTTCTCCAAGTCCAGGTAGTGATACCTTAGGAGTGTTATGTGAACAGAGAGTGGAGTTGTACCTACAAGGACAGTAATCTGGAGGCTTTTCATCTTTAGCAGTTGCTTGTAAATGTCTGTGTTGAGCTTTATTTGAGATCTGGTTACCTCTGCTATTTTAAAAGTACGAGCCACTGCCCTTGTGGCTAAATCTCTTTAGCAAGACTTCCCTCACATTTAATAGCCAATAGTATGTTGATCAGTGGCGGCTGTTGGAATTTGAAAGTGGTGGAGTGTATGCAGAGCGAATCAACGTATGTGAGCGAGCGCTGCGAGCGATCCCGACGGCAATGAAGTGGGTTCGGGGGGGTTCTCCCTTGTAAAGAAATTATTAAAAAATTGGCATCTTTTTGGTGCAATGTTCAGCACTATTTCTGTGATAAATGGACTAAAAATTCTGTTCTTCTAGGCATTCATAAAAGAAAACATATACATTATTTCAAAGAATTTCTGTGTTGCCAAGCAAGTCTGACTTCTGAAGGGGGCTAGGGTACTAAGCAAGACTGCTCTACTCTTTCCAATAGAAAACACTATAAGCGATTTGAACAAGGCATTCATTCAAGTTTATCAGGACTAACTCTAACAGTCACACCAACAACATATTCCTAGGTGACTTCAATTTACACTGGGACGACAACAATGACAAACAGGTTAACGCACTTAAAGATGCTTTAACAGGGCTAAACCTTACTCAAGCTTGCACACAGCCAACAGGTTCAAAAGGGGCAACCTTAGATTGGGTAATTTCGAGAAGTGAAGATACTACTATCCTCTCAATTGTTCCATGCGACTGGTCAGATCACCATGCCATAACCTTCCTGATTCCCACCATAAAGAATAGTAAGACCACGCAGTCAGTCACACCTAAAAAGTGGAGTACTGTTTAAAAGTAGTTCTACCACTCAGGGCAGTTTTCAAACTGATCTTAGGCTTCAGTAAATGCACACATGTAAGTATAGAATGCACAGCTGACCTCTATACTGCTAGAAAAGCACACCGCACACTACTTACAAATGTAAATAAGTATAAAAACCAGCAGAAGTTATTATCCTACCTTTAAATTACTAGCAAACAGGAACGGATTAGGACTGCTTTTCAGCTGGAGGTCTCCAAAATTGGCTTTTCCAATTCAAAGCCATATGGAAAGCCTTGCACAAAAATAGGACAGCTGGTAAGGATTAAAGGTCAAGTTCTGCATTTAGCAGCCTAGCAGGGCTAAAGACAAGGTTTGCTTTGACCTCTGAAAGTTTTTTGAAAGACGAGATGACAGCGCAGAGAGAGTAAGAGAAGTTTTGCTTACTATTTTTAGCAAAAGCAAGTTTTTGCACACTCATATGAACAGAAGGAAATATAGTGGTATATGTGGACCCTGATTAGAGCATAGCTCTGCCATGTATATAAAATAATGGTTTTAGCTTCAAGATTACTGTTCAAGGGCGATGATAAGGAGGCAATGGGATTTAGTTTGCATTTATGCGCCCTCATGTTACAACTGGTTGGTTATTAATGTTTTCTAAGCTAGCTCAATGTGCTATTTACCTCCTACAAGTTTATTTGTGCCCAGTTGCCACAAATAGGGGTTGATAGTGTCAACAGAAGTGAAACCTGTTTCAGGTTTCCGACTGTCGAAATGGGGGAACGAAGTTAGCTCCTCTGCAAATTAAGGGTTGGCACATTTTGTTTTCCCTCTCTTTTTCTCGCTCTCTTTTGAGTCTGTCTAAGCTGTCTGAGAAACAGCCATGAGACATTTAATTGGCTATTCAGTAATACTGTTTTAAAATTGTTAGCATTAATAAAATGAACCAATAAATATGCTATGTTACTGCCCATCCTGTCTGTTGAAATTTTGAAAGGACGAGTAGTCTAGATTGCTGCTCCCTTATTTCACCTTTAAGGGGAACTAGATGTGGGTAGTTGTTTGTTCCAAAATTCTCAGGTGAAAACATCCTTATTGTTTATGTTATTCTCATGCTACACACAGTTTTGCAAGGGCATTGCTTGTCGTTTATTAGCCAGTCTGTGTAAATAAGCTGACAGTCCTCATTAGAGCTGATGTTGCATAGTTTGGATCGTGAAAAGTAGAATGCAGGGAAGACGCCCATGGGATCCTCAGCAAACATTTTTGAAGAAAATATTGTTTTATAGGAGTTTGTTTGTCTCTAGATGTTCTGCTGGAGAAATTTATGTACCCACTATGTTGAAGTTTTTTTAGTTCATTATGTAATAAGAATACCTTTTAAATTAGCGTTTTTTGATTTTTTTCTGCTGCGTCTATAACATGAGAGCATGGTCCTAAGCGTACAATGTAGGTGCTTTTATTAAGAAAAATGATTTTAGAAGTGTCTGCAGTCCTGTACATGTAATGTAAAGTCTATGAGTAAAAGTGTAGAACATTTCCTTTTTTCTTGAGGGTTCTTCAGATGAATAATATAGGAATACACAAATTTAAGGATTTAGATTATGTCTGTATTGTTTTTCTCTTTTCCTTAGAATTTAGTAAATGAACACAGGCTTCCTTAGCTGCTTCAAATAGTGTAGTCGGTCCAGGGTTTTTTACTCTCAGATAGATGAAGTGGGTCTTGGGTGCCTTGCTAATATATGGGGCGTCCCAAGACTAGAAAGTATTCTGAGACTATCCTCTCCGTTGATAGACTATTTGTATGCCTTGTCTAAAGACCTTTTGTTCTGTCCACCAATAGATATTTGCTGCCTTACAACCTTTGCCAGAGGGGCCCGGATATCAGATCCAGCCTGGGGAGTTGGCACCAGTCCAGCTTGAAGCCAATGTGAAGGTAACCAGCACTGGCGTTGTTGGCAACTAGGACCCGCAGTGAAGCGGAAGCACTAGGATGTGAAGTGTGTACCTCTGCCACTGTCTTGGGTGAAAGACGGGGTCACAAATCAGAAAGGAGAAGTTGTGGGTCAAGTTGTTGATGCCCAGCTGAGAGAGTCCCAGGCCGACCAGAACGGGCAAGGAGGCTTTTGCTTGAGGTGACCCCTTTTGAAACGAGGATTGCTTCAGAGATCCTAGCATCAGGCCTCTGAATCCTGGTCCCAAAGTGAATGCAAGTTTGCACCTTTATTTTTTGATCAAGAGTGCCTGGGCATACTGGATACAATCTTTGGCCCCAACAAAAGAGCAGTGCGCCTGCAGAGCAATACAGGAGTTAGGGAAGGACTTGAGTTTAGGGTACAGGTGCTGTGTTCTTCGTGGCTGCTAGATCAAAGTGAAGAAAACTAGTGCACTGCCTGAAACACTGGACAGGATAGTTGAGGGCATTTGCTCTGGGGAGGTGATTGCCCTATCCTGAAAGAAAGACTTTTTCTTCTCAAACTGGGCTGTGATTTCTGAGTTGCGAGTTGTGCAGCTCCACCGTGGGAACAACAAGAGCCTGCCTGTAAGGCTCAAATGGACACAGGGAGAAGACTCCCCTCTGGCTGGTTGTACAGCGGCTTCAATTTCCCAAGGAATTCTTTTTGTTATTAATGTACTGTAGCAGGGATTCTGTTCCTACACAAAGTCAAAGTCAAAATTTTTATTTGTGATGGTACTCGACAGAGGACCACAAAAGAAATCAACATATTACAAAAAATGCAACAATATTAATACAAAGATAAAAATTGTTTTAAAAATTTGTACAGATTATAACAAATAAATTCATTCAAGGGTAGACTACACATATCTAAAAGTTCACTCCCCTTAGTTATTCTACAGCAGCGAAATATAGGATTAAGGTATCTTGTACGAGCTAAAATTACTTTTTGATTGGGACACACAAGTAATAAATGTTCGATAGTTTGGTCACCCCCTGTGCACAAAGTACATATAGGAGATCCTCCTGGAAGCCATCTGGAGGTAAATGCTAATAGTGGTAAAATACCCAACCGGTACATAGTGATCGCTCTTCTTACGCCATGTGTCAGGGTAAACCCAATGTACGGTCGAGTTTGCTTGAATTCAAGTTTTTCTACAAATGGCTTATAGATAGTTAATTTATTGCAGTGCAGATAGTCCAATTCATAGCTCAATTTAGGGGTAAAAGTTTTTAAGAACAATTTTAAATGTGCCGGAGACCAGGTACTCAACATTTCCATTTTAATGTTTGCCAACCGAAATGCAACAGCCAAGTTTTCCAAAAAGACTTGCTTATTAGGCACTGCCCCAAAAGACTCTTTTTTCAGCACTGACCTTAAAGTATTCTTCTTCGCATGGATCAGGTTGTAGGCCCACCTTATTACATTAGCGATAGCTATAGCATATGAGCTTACGATTGACAGTTCTAATCTCAATGCCTGTACAGGTACAGCATCTGAAACTTTCATGATCCTTCTTAATATTTTCCCTTCTTTTTGGTCCATGAAAACCCATTGTTTTATGGGGATGTATTCCATCGCATATGATAATACAGGTGGAATTTTTACTCTGTATGTGCCTAACAGTGCAGAGAAATGTCTATTCCCGGTTGCGCTGTAAAGTTTCAGGAGAGCAGAGACATGTATATCGGCTTTCCTTTGTAGGTTTGATACCTGTGCTGAGTTTGTTAGATTTTTGGAGAGAATCCTTCCGAGATAAGGATAGTTGTCTACCTCTTCTATTTTTTCTTCGCCGATCTTCCAGGAGTACTTGGCGCTTTGTTTTCTTCCTGAAAAAGCTATCACTTTAGTTTTCTTTATATTTGGTATTAGATAGTTTTCCTTCGAATATTGATACAAAATATCCAGTGATGCTTGCAGTCCGAAAAGGGTTAGATCTAATAATACAATATCATCAGCGTAGAGTAAGGAGATTATATTTTGCTGAGCAATCTTCGGCGGTAGATTAGAACCAGATTGCAATTGGTAAGGCAGGTCACTTAGATAGAGGGAAAAGAGGAGCGGGGCTAAAAGGCACCCTTGTTTCAGCCCATTCTCTGTTTCGATTCTTTTTGTAAGACCTTTTTCTCCCCCCATCTGGACTTGGCACCAGGTGTTGGTGTGGAGGCTTATGATTGCTTGCAGCAATTGTTCTTGGATTCCAAGGCTCCTAAGTTTTTTCCATAGGGTAGATCGATCAACCCGATCAAACGCCGTTGAATAATCGATGAATGCGGCATAAACTACCTGGGCTTTTAAAGTAATGTACTTATCAAAGATAACCTGGATTACTGCTATGTTATCTGTGACCGAGTGCCTAGGCCTAAAGCCTGCTTGACACATGGGAATCAGACCTAACGAAAAGGCCCATTCTTTCAGGCGATCTAATACCTCTGCCGCAAACACTTTACCTGCTGCATCCATGAGTGCAATCTGACGATAATTTCCAGCTTGGGTTTTACTTCCCTTTTTATGGATAGGGATAATTATGCTTCCCTGCCAAGATTTTGGAACATGACCACTCTCAAAGATGTAATTGAAGAGAGGGCATAATAGCTTGCTCCATTCTTTTGGTGCTACTTGTAATGCCTTAATCGGGATTTCATCTGGTCCAGAGGCACCTGTGGTTCTTGCTTTGCGTATACTATGTTCCACCGAGATGGCTGTAGTTTGTATTAGAGAACTCTCATCTTTATCATAATTCAAATCTGTACTACTTACTTTGGTTTTTATAGGATTTGCTAGATTTACTTTGTAAAGATCTGAGAGGTATAGTTTCCAGTCATTCGGGGGAACCGGGATGGTTTGTAGATTTTTCTTTGTGCCAGTTAATTTCGCTATTAAGGACCAATATTTACGTTGATTGCAATTACTTGCAGCAATCTGAATGTCCACCCAATTTCGATCTTCTTTGGCTCTTTTTTCCTTTTGGTTCTCCCGCCTCAGTTGGTTCTTCAATCTATTTATTTCCTTCTTTACACTTGATGAAAAGTTCATGTATTGAGCACGTAAAAGTTTATTTAATTGTTTCTTAACTTCTGAATGCTTGTGGGAACATACATTTTTACCTTCCTTCTTTTTAATCTTACCTCTTGCACCCGATGATGTCTTACTTAGGATGAGTTTTTTGAAATCCTTAATTATATATTCAAAGTTTTCTGTAGGATTTTTGGAGAATCTCTGCTCCAGGAACTTTGAATGATCAATCTTCGTCATGATTTTCTCAAGGGTCAAGGAATTCCAGTAGATACGTCTCCGTTCACTTTCTATTAGAACAGTACTATCAATGTAAATAATATGTCTAGGTTGGGATGTTTTGGGTAACAGATCTGCTGTTAGTTGCATAATCGCATGATCGCTCTCCAGACAAAATTGATTAGATAATAGCAGAGCAGTATCAAACAAATCCATACTACTTATGATATAATCTATGATGGATGGAGACCCATTGCCTCGCCTGGTATACTTTGCTGGAATGTCACCTTCAACGGCTCCATTCAACGTTAGTCCATTAAGATTTGTTATTGCTGATAATAGCAATCCGCCTCTTTTATTGGTTAAAATACCCTCGGGGAATTGTGGAATTATAATTTCCTGACCTTCTTCTGCATATAAATTTGCCCACCTGTTAATTTCAGAATTGGAGATTTTGCTATTGAAATCCCCCGCAATTAAGAAAGACGAATGTGTATGGGTCTCCGTAATATGCGTAATCATTTCAATTATGTCCAAAAATGTATTGTCATTTTCTTTCCCAGGAGGAGCATAGACATTGAAAAGTAAGACTGCCTGTGGAGAAGCAGTGCTATGTTTTTTTACAAATATTCCTACACAGTACTGTTCATAGAGACCTAGAACCTCAGTGAATTAGGGTGTACCAAAACTCACCTTATTAACCAAAATCCCCTACCAGACTGGCATCAGTGACTCATTGGCTCTTCGTCCTATAGCAAAACCCCAATGATTACTCAACCCAAAACATGAAATTTAGGATACCTCCTGATGTGGAAAACAAGAACACTCTTTCGTTACACTCTCATATCAGTCCAAAATAAGGGAGTAAATGAGACACGAGCAAGTTTGAAATGTTTATTTCTAACGCCGTGATCTCAAGCACAGCATCTTAGCAAATACAAGCAGACATATTATTAGAATCAATACTGTCAGCATAGTTACTATTCCATAAAATACAAAGGGAGAAAGCATGTTATAATGCTAAATGGAAACAGGTTGAATATACACCTATATTTCACCCTCCCTTGCTAGTAAATTAGTTTATAACTAATAGAAGGTCTCATAGGCTTAGATAGGCGGCCCCATACCTCTGGTACTTAGCAGAACTGGATCAAATTGTTTTCTGCACAAGCTCTCAGCATAAGAATGTTCTCCAAGTGTGTGTGATCATGCCTACGCAGTGCATTATTAAACACGCCAATATCCGAGGTGGCCACAGCTGCATATATGTTATGGCTAGAACGTGCGCTGATCATTCAGAACAACAGACACAGTGTCCAAGATAACCTTGACTGTCTAGACGCGCACTGTACAGACAAAACTAACTAGGCAGTTTAGAAATGCAGAAAAACAGCTTTCTTTCTCATGTGAAGCAAAATACTTGGCCTTCTCTACACAATAGCGCAAATGCGTTCCATGTGCAAAGCAGAGCAGGAAAGTAAAATGGCGTTTAAACTTCTTAATAAACCCATGCTAACTTAACACTGTGTGAATGTATGGGTCATCTCCATAACAGTATCCTTTCGGTCGTCCCATTTTTGAGGAGGAGCAGCCCTTTGCGGCTCCCCATCCTAATTCCTATGGCCCTGTGTGGTCCTCCTGGTCCCCTGGAGCCAGGATTGTTTTTGTAATAATAAGTCTGACTGCTTTAATATTTGTATTAGGAATAATGGTTTTCTGCAAGAAAGACATTCTTCTGAGCAGTTGACAAATGTGACTTTGCCCTTTCCTTAACTATAATGAATGATACTCTAGCCCTCATAAAAGGAACACTGGAAAAGTCTATTGAAAATATTTTTTTTACATAGAATTAGACTATATGGTTCTAGGATTCGCTTTTTGTTAAGGGTTGGAAAAATGTTGATAGTTTTGTTTGTAATAATAGTCATTACTCTCTCCTGCTACCTGTATGTTAATTATGACCCAAAGCTCTGTTCCCTTTGTACTCCTGCTTATACCTTATATATAGCTGCTTAATGAAACGTTTAGAATGAAAAATGCCCACCTAGGAATGGATTAGGATATTGATGAATTTATGAGAATAAATGTGCAAAATATTTTCTATGTTCCTACTAGATCATAGGAATGTCTTTAGCTCATGCTAAAAGGACTGTCTGTTAAAGATTGCAGGAGTCGCTGTTAGCATGAGCAGAAAGCCATTGTATTCTTGGCAGCCATTTTAGTTAGCCATGTGCTCGCCATGTGCTTTCTCCCTCTTCCAGAGCCTTGCACATGCTCAGAAAGGCCTAGCTGGAAGAATGCACCTGCTTCTAGTATGTAACTGGAAGCACGCCGAACTCAGCGCTCTACTCAAGAAACCATCAGCCGACCCCACCGACCTCAAGAACTACCGCCCCATCTCGCTGCTCCCGTTTCCGGCAAAAGTCATCGAGAAGACCGTCAACAAGCAACTGGCCGCCTTCCTCGAGACGAACGGTTCCCTCGACCTCTCGCAGTCTGGCTTCCGGGCCAACCACAGCACCGAGACCGCCCTGATCGCAGCTACCGATGACATCCGAACCCTGCTCGACAACGGAGAAACAGCGGCCCTCATCCTCCTGGACCTCTCCGCGGCCTTCGACACGGTCTGCCACCGTACCCTAGTACAGCGCCTCAGCAACGTCGGAATCCAGGAGAAGGCACTGGAGTGGATCATCTCCTTCCTCGCCGGAAGGACACAGAGAGTCCGCCTCCCCCGTTCAGATCGGAGGCCACCAAAGTCATCTGCGGCGTTCCTCAGGGCTCCTCGCTCAGCCCAACACTCTTCAACGTCTACATGAGCCCCCTCGCAGCCATCGCACGCCAGCACAACCTCAACATCATCACCTACGCCGACGACACCCAGCTGATCCTCTCCCTCACCAACGACCCCGCCACCGCCAGAGCCAACCTGCACGAAGGGATGACAGACGTAGCCAAATGGATGTCGAACAGCGGCCTGAAACTGAACTCGGACAAGACGGAAGTCCTCATCCTGGGATCATCACCCTCCGCCTGGGACGACTCCTGGTGGCCCCCCGCCCTAGGCAGCGCACCCAAACCCACAGACCACGCACGCAACCTGGGCTTCATCCTGGACTCCTCCCTCTCCATGACCAGACAAGTCAACGCTGTCTCCTCATCGTGCTTCAACATCCTGCGCATGCTACGTAAGATCTTCCGATGGATCCCCACCGAGACCAGGAAGACGGTCACTCAGGCCCTCGTCACCAGCCGTCTGGACTACGGCAACTCCCTCTACGCCGGAACCACCGCCAAGCTCCAGAAGAAACTACAGCGGATCCAGAACACCTCAGCACGACTCATCCTGGACATCCCTCGCCGCAGCCACATCTCCGGACACCTGAGAGACCTGCACTGGCTCTCGGTCAACAAAAGAATCACCTTCCGGCTCCTCACCCACGCACACAAAGCCCAACACAACCAAGGCCCAGGATACCTCAACAGCCGCCTCAACTTCTACGCTCCCAAACGCCAGCTTCGATCGACCGGCCACGCCCTCGCCACCGTCCCCCGCATCCGAAGAGCCACCACAGGAGGAAGGTCCTTCTCCTACCTGGCCGCCAAGACTTGGAACTCCCTTCCGACCCACCTCCGCCTGACCCAGGACCACCTCGCCTTCAGGAAGCAGCTCAAGACCTGGCTGTTCGAGCAGTAGCGGACCCCCCACCCCCCAGCGCCTTGAGACCCTCCGGGTGAGTAGTGCGCTATATAAATGCTTTGATTGATTGATTGATTGAGATAACTGTCAGGCTATTCCTGCTGATGTAAGTAGAAATGTCTCTCCTCCACTGTGATGAACAAGCACATTTTGTATACCCATATTAGTCCATTAGCATGCTTGTATGTGCCAGGACCTCCCCTTGGTTGTATGCTGACTATGTAATCTATGCCTATATCAATCAATCAATCAATCAATCAACAAATTTGTACAGCGCGCTACTCACCCGCTAGGGTCTCAAGGCGCTGGGAGGAGGGGGGAGTCACTACTGCTCGAACAGCCAGATCTTGAGTTGTTTCCTGAAGGAGAGATGGTCCTGGGTCAGCCGTAGGTGGGTGGGGAGGGAGTTCCATGTCTTGGCCGCCAGGTAGGAGAAGGATCTTCCTCCGGCGGTGGGACGGTGGCAAGGGCGAGGCTGGCGGATCGGAGCTGGCGGGTGGGTGTGTAGAATATGAGGCGGCTGTTGAGGTATTTGGGGCCCATGTCGTGGAGAGCCTTGTGTGCGTGGGTGAGGAGTCTGAACGCGATCCTCTTGCTGACGGGGAGCCAGTGCAGGTCTTTCAGATGGGCAGAGCTGTGGCTGTGACGGTGGATGTCCAGGATGAGTCGTGCAGAAGCGTTCTGTATGCGTTGGAGTCTTTTCTGGAGTTTGGCTGTGATTCCAGCGTAGAGGGTGTTCCCGTGGTCCAGTCGGCTGGTTACAAGGGCCTGGGTTCGATGGGGATCCACCAGAAGATCTTTCGGAGCATGCGCAGGGTGTTGAAACAGGATGACATACCGGCGTTGACTTGCTTGGTCATCGTGAGGGAGGAGTCCAGGATGAAGCCCAGGTTGCCTGCATGGTCCGTTGGCTTGGGGGCGGTGCCCAGGGCAGGGGGTCACCAGGAGTCGTTCCAGGCAGAGGGGGATGGTCCCAGGATGAGGACTTCCGTCTTGTCTGAGTTCAGTATCAGACGGCCGAACATCATCCATCCAGCGACGTCTTTCATTCCTTCCTTTAGGCTGGCTCTGGCGTTGCCGGGGTCGTTGGAGAGAGAGAGGAACAGCTGGTTGTCGTCAGCGTAGGAGATGATGTTTAGGTTGTGTTGGCATGCAATGGCTGCAAGGGGGCTCATGGAGATGTTGAAGAGGGTGGGGATGAGCGAGGAGCCTTGCCGAACGCCGCAGATGACTTGGGTGGCCGTGGATCAGAACGGGGGGAGGCGGACTATCTGGGTTCGTCCGGCGAGGAACGAGATGATCCACTGCAAGGCCGTTCCTTGGATTCCGGTGTTGCTGAGGCGGTGTATCAGGGCGCGGTGGCATATGGTGTTGAAGGCTGCTGAGAGGTCCAGGAGGATGAGGGCTGCTGTTTCCCCGTTGTCGAGCAGGGACCTGATGTTGTCGGTAGCTGCGATGAGGGCAGACTCGGTGCTGTGGTTTGCTCGGAAACCAGACTGCGAGGGGTTGAGGGATCTGTTTGTCTCGAGGAAGGCGGAGAGTTGTTTGTTGACGGTCTACTCTATGACTTTGGCAGGAAAAGAGAGGAGCGAGATGGGGCGTAAGTTCTTGAGGTCCGTGGGGTCCGCAGTGGGTTTCTTCAGGAGGGCGCTGAGCTCGGCATGTTTCCAGCTCTCCGGGAAGGTGGCGGATGTGAAGGAGCTGTTAATGATGTCCCAGAGTTGGGGTGCGATGCTAGATTCGGCTTTGTTGAAGATGTGGTGTGAACAGGGGTTGGTTTGAGAGCCGGAGTGGATGGTGTTCATCGTGCAGGAGGTGTCTTCGGTGCTGACCAGGGTCCAGGTGCAGAGGGTGGTGGTGGGGGGCGCTGGTTCGGTGGTTGGGTGCGTGGTCTGTGTGCCCAAGCTGTGGTGTATGTCGGCGATCTTGCGGTGAAAGAAGGAGGCGAGTGAGTCGCAGAGGTCTTGCAAGGGTGTGATGTCGTTGTTGCAGGCGCTGGGGTTGGAGAGCTCTTTAATGATGCTGAAGAGTTCCTTGCTGTTGTTGGTGTTGTCCAGTCATTCTTTGAATGTTGTCCTTTTGGTGGTGCGTATCAGCTGGTGGTGTTTGCGGGAGGCGTTCTTGAGGGCTGTCAAGTTTTCTGTTGCCTGGTCGTGGTGCCAGGCTTTCTCGAGGGTGCGGCAGGTTTTCTTGGAGTTTTTGAGGTCATTGGTGAACCACGAGGCTTTCTTGCTGCCGGACCTGCTGGGAGGGTTCTTCAGTGGTGCGAGGTCATCGGAGCAGTTGGCGAGCCACTGTGTGAGGTTGCGGGCTGCTTCGTTGGGGTCCGTCGTGTTGGTGGGAGGGTTCTGGCTGAGGGAGGTGGTGAGTTGGTCGGCGGTGATCTTGCTCCAGCTTCTGCGGGGAACCTGTTGCGGGTGGTGGTGGGTCGTGGTTCTCCTGATTCTCCTGAAGTTGAAGTGGATGCAGCTGTGATCTGTCCAGTGTAGTCCGGTAGAGTGGCTGAAGGAGATGTGCTTGCTGGAGGAGAAGATGGGGTCTAGCGTGTGGCTGGTGTAATGGGTGGGGGTGTTCACCAGTTGCTTGAGTCCGAGGTTGCCGAGGTTGTCCAGCAGGGCGGCGGTGTTGCTGTCATTGTTGTTCTCCAGGTGGAAGTTGAGGTCCCCTAGGAGGATGTAGTCTGAGGAGGTTAGGGCGTGCCGGCTGACGAAGTCTGCGATGGATTCGCTGAATTGTGTGCGTGGTCCCGGGGGTCTGTAGATGAGGGTGCCTCTGAGGGTGGTCTTGGGGTCGGTGTGTATCTGGAAGTGAAGGTGCTCAGCGGCGGTGAGGGTGTCGTCGGAGTTGGTCGTGATTCGGATGGTGTTTCTGTGGACGATGGCGATGCCTCCTCCGGTTTTGGTTGACGTGGTCCCTCCGGGTGATCTTGTAGCCATTCGGATGACTATGGCGATGTCGGGGGCAGAGGAGGCGTTCATCCAGGTTTCTGTGAGGAAGGCGACGTCTGGTGATGTTGTGTCGAGGAGGTTCCAGAGTTCGACGGCGTGTCTGTGGACGGAGCGGGTGTTGAGCAGGATGCACTTGAGGTGATTGTTGCTGGTGCCTGGCTTGGTGGGTGCGGTGCAGGTTCGGAGGCAGGTGAATTTGCAGGCTTGGCAGGTGAAGGGTCCGTGGGTGCGTTTCAGGATGGCTCGGTAGCAGGGGGGGTTTCGGCCGGCGTTGAGTTCGTGGAGGGTGGCGACGTCGTAAGTCCGTCGTGTGGGCTGGCATCGCCGGGAGCCAGGGGTCCTGACGCTGGGCGCGGTCCAAGCATGGACAGGCGCAGATGGGCTTGCCTTAGGCGCCGCCTCCATTTAAGGGTTAGTGGGAGGGAGGAGCAGCTGGGAGGTGGGAGCGGGGTGGGGAATGGGGCAGCAGGGTGCGGAGCCGCAGGGACGTAGCGGCAGGAAGGAGGACCGAGGGGCAGCGGGAAAAGGGGGTCACAGGAGGACGGGCACAATCACGGGGGCAAACGGGGCACAGAGCAAAAAACCAGACACAATCACGGGGGCATACGGGGCACAGAAGCAAAAACGGCCACAATCACGGGGTCACACGGGACACAGAGGCAAACGGCAACAATCACGGGGGCACACTGGGCACAGAAGCAAAAAGGGCCACAATCACGGGGGCACATGGGGCACAGAGGAGAAGAGGGCAACAACAGGGCATGGGACAGAGGCACAGAAGCGGCAGGCACAGGAGAGCTTACCGGGTGGGAGCAGCAGCGAGGGCACAGGCGGACAGCTGCGCAGGAGGACTGTGCGGCAGCTGGGGGGGCGACCTACCTGCTGGCAGGGTCAAAGGGTCAAAGGGTATATAAGGCCCCGTTCTCTGTATCCTTAGACTGGCTCCTACAGTGGCCTGAGGGTACCGTATGATGCAGTCTCCCTCTTCTGAGGTTAAAAAATGCCTTATTTTTAAATTACAGCTTCCGTGCCAATTTCTTCTTTGTTGGTTTAAGGACCAGGTGTATCAGTGAACCCCTTAGAAGGTGCCTATTTCTTCACTGCAGACACCTCTAAAATTATTTTCCTTGCATAAAAACAACCATGTTTTGCTGGTATGACCACGCTCTCATATTTTAGGTGTAGTGGAAAACTCTGAAACTGTGAATGTAACATGTATAACTAATAAATTAAACATAACCTAATAGGTACATGAATGTTGCAGTAGAACTTGTTTGTGGCAGACAAGAAAACAAGCAAAGAACATTTTGTTCTTAAAAATGTGTGCTCAGGGCATATGGGCATCTTTCGTAGCATTGTGAACCATATGCATCATACTTTTCACGATTCGGGCCATGTAACATCATATTCAGGGGAGAAACCAATTCACCAGCTCTAGCAAGGGCTGTCACTAGATTACATAGACTAACTAATAAGGGACTTGTGATGCCCCTGTGACTTATGTAGTGCTGTAATAACATAAACAATAATGGTGTGAAATGAATGACTGAAGCTAGCCCAACCGATTGTCTCATGGCCGTTCCTAGACAGCTTAGACAGGTGAGAGAGAGAGATAGAGAGAGAAAAAGCACAGTGTGTTACTTAATTTTGCTTACCCTTAATTTGCCAAGGAGATAGTCTCCTACCCCCCATTTGACTTTAGGTAACCTAAGCAGGTGACCTCCTGCCAACAACATGTACCCATTTTGGCAACTGGGCACGGACAGACTTGTCAGAGGTAAATAACTAGGGGAACCATATCAAGGAGGCCATGTCCAATACTATTGGACTGTACCACTTTGTAAATGTTGCTTTACAAGCACATTGAGCTAACTAGAAAGCATCAATCCAATGACCAACTACCAATTCCTTTAGCTATTGTGCTGTTTAACATGATGACGCATTAGTGCAAACTTTATTTGATTGCTTCCTCATATAGCCCTGGCACAGCAACCTTAATTTGAAAACCATTATTCTGTATTCATGGTAGAGCTACTCTCTGTGTCAGTAGCTGCACATGGCCCACAGACGCTGCTGCCCCTGCTTCGGAATGTCTACTAAGGTCGAAGTGCCAGAGCAAGCCTTGCTTTCAGCCGTGCTAGTTTGCTAAATACAGAACTTGACCTCTGACCCTTAAACCTGTTGTCCCTTGTCTGATCAAAGTTATCCCCATGTGGCCATCACAATTTAAAGTAACTCTTCGAGAAGCATGACTGAGGGGCATCCAAGCTCCGTGCCTGTGTGCTGCTATTTTAAAGGTAGGATGTGACGTTTTCTCTTTTTTTTTTTCTTCCTGTGCACTGTGCTGTCTAGCACCTAAAAAACTGTCTCAAAATTTTTGTTTTCAGAATGCCATAATGCACTCAGAACTATTGTGCATTAAGAAGTGCAATGTAATTCACATGTCTCTAGAGCTACTCTTTTTCTATAACGTTTAATTGTATTTGAGACTGCAGCCATTAGGCCATATTAGAAATCAGATTTTAAGTTTGTCATTAAGACACAGTAATATTGTCATTGTTAGAGAAACTAATATTCACCTTTTTAATGTTGATGCACAATATATTTATCCATTTAGACACTGAAATCGTAATGCACACTTTGCACAGAATAATTTTCTACATTGCTAAATATTATTGAATTTTCACAGTAGTGTTATTAGACATTATAAAGATTATAATAATACAAAAATGATTTTGTACAATGACTTTTAATATTTGTTTTCATGTTGTCATTTTTGAATAATGATCACTAACCCTACTGGTTGTTTCTACATATGAAAAGCAAGCCTCATTCCTTTCCTTTTGTCTTTAAATGCATTTATTTATAACACTTAAAAAACGTATTTTGAAACTAAGCACAAAAGCTTTACTGAAACATGGAATGTTTGTTTCACTCTGTAGAAAGTAGTAATTATTTACCATCAGATTCACAGATGTGCTTCTTAGGAAAGCAACAGGAAAGAAAGTCCTTACTTTTATCATTTCTCTATTATCCAAAATAATGAAGCTGTATTTCTAACTTTCAAAATTAGTAGTCTTTAATGCACATGCTTTTATGCCATTTTGCACTAACTTGAAACCTAGTTGCCACAGTGTTTATTTGTAGCTTGTGCCTAAGTAAGGCCTGTCTTATTTATTTAGCTATGTTTTATGACCGGCAGGTATTATCTTCTTAATTTTTTTCAGGAGAGAAGGTATCCTCTTCTAAGACTGATAAATCCTGTCTGACAATTAGTAGCCCAGGGCCCCTTATCATGCTATCCATTTGCAATATGACAGCAATGTGCTGTATTCTAATGTCCTCACAGAAACCCAAAAAGGTTAATAAACCACTCATTACCTCCCTCTGCTCTGACAGACAGCTTCCTTCAGACAGACAGCTTGAGCTGCTGTTAAAAGCTCTCTTTCTGGTGCCGGGAATGAGGCTCAGTTCATTCTATTAAAAACCAGGCATTCCAAGCCAGTCACAATCTATTGTTGGCAGCAGCCGCGGCCGGTAGTGGGAGTACCTGCCGGGCGGTGATGTGGGGAGGGTCAAGGTGGGGGGTAGTAATGTATGTATTACGGACCTTAACAGGTAAGTAAAGATATAAATAAATAAAATGAATTTCATTGCGTGCACTGCATCACTAAATTAGTTTTATTTATTTATATGTTTACTTACCTGTTAAGGTCCATAATCCATACATTACTACCCCCCACCTTGCCCCTCCCCCTCCACACGTCACCACCCGGCAGGTACACACACTACCCGCCGCGGCTGGTTGGCAGTGTGGTAAAATGAGAGCGCTTTTATTTTAGCAGCAACCAATTACTCATATATTGTAAATGCCTTTCAATATTTAATATGATGTATCTAAGGATAGTGCTGCAAAGCACAGCAGTACTAACAAAATGTTGGGCATCTATTTATAATTTTGTTAAGTCTTAGTCATGTAACACGCAATAATTTGTTTTACTCTGTGAGGCCTATTTTTTCCTATTGAGTTTTTAATTCAATTTTTTTTTCCATAGTCGCAATATAATCATTGAATGTTCACATATCTAACGTTGTTACTGCTTTACTTTTTATAGCAGAGTGCAGCTACTTAACATATTTCATATAATTAATTCTTTGATATTTAAAGTGTAATTCTTCCAATGGCAATGGCACAATGACGACAACAAACCAAATTGAGCTCATTCCAGATATTTTCAGGTTTGGGGGCGACACACTCATAACACACAACACAGCTTGCTGAGGCAAGCCATTCTTACACAAAGAGCACAGTTGCTACTCACTCAAACAAGTACTTCCCAAGCATCACCACCGGTGCCAGTCAACAATCGTCATAGACACTCGAACACACAATCAAACCACAAATCAACACCAGGACAAAAACAAGAGGCAACCCACAGACTGTTCTCAAACCAAACAATTATAAATCATATTTACAAACAAAAGAGCTCTCAAAAGGTGTCCCGAGCCTGCACCAAGACAAGCAAACAGCCCAAAGACTGTTTCATATTCAAGAAGACAGGCTCTAGCCCCAGACCTTTTCCAAAATACGCCAATTTACCAGTTGGTCTGGCAGAATGTTCGCAAACACTCTGTGACTTTACCAAATCATACTTATTCCAGAAGGCATGCCTATTACAGGGGTCCGCAGACCCACCCAAAACAAGACAGGGTAAAACCCCCAGACCTTTGCAAGAAGAGACTGAATTACCAATTGGCCTGGCAGAACACTCAACAGCGCCCTGTATCACCACTTATGAATTTCACTAAGTGCGTTTGATCAGGATACTTTTTCGTACATTAGTTTCACACTGTACTATACATTATGGAAAAAATACCATATTTAATATACATAAACCTATTAGGTGTCCCTTCTAGGGGAGCCGGCTGACTACTTTCTAGATCCATATTGGTACCTCCAAGGCAGCAACACATTCTATGAAGTGTGCTAGGAGCAGGCATGCCAAAAATATTATAATCAAGTATCATATTATAATTAAATAGTATTTATCCTAAGTATATAAAAAGTAGAGACAAAACATCTCCTCATTACCTGTCTTTGTTTATTGCAATAGACAAATCAAACAAAACCAGAATCTTGGCCAAGCAAATCCAAAACAAGAGTGTTGCTTCAGCGACCTTACCAAACTAAAGTCTCCAACCTCCATCTGCCAAGCTCTGGGTTGACCTAATGGTCTCTAGAAACTTACACCAAAGGAGATCTCAGTCGGAACCGGCCAACACCTGGAGGGTCAGATTGGGAAAACAGGAAAAACACTTCGGTCTGCAAAGACAAAGGGTCTCCTCGTGCATGGTACCTCCTCAGTAGATTCCTGTCCTCCATCAAGACTACTCATTCGGATGGCCGCATCTGATGAGCCCGAGTTGGGCGCCATTTTTGTGGAAATTATCCTTTTTAGGGGCCCACCGGTGCAGGTGTTAGCCCTTATCTGTCCACTGGTTCTTAAAAATAACAAGTTTATTAATCACTCATGAGTGGGACTACATCAATACAATACCTTCAGGCACTGTATGAGATAGTCCCCAGAATACAGAGGCCTTGGGCCTTTTATACAGATGTGTTGCAGAGTAAGCATGGAGACTCAAATGGGAGGTACAGGCATACCCAGAAATAGCTATTGACTAACATTGGCAGGGAAATATTACTTAGTCAACAAAGTAGGAGAAGAGACTGAACTGCTTACATCAGTCGAAATAGCCTGACAGTTAGACTCTAAGACAGGTGCATTCTAGCAGCTACAGGCCTTTCTGAGCATATGCATAGCTCTGGCTCAGTACTGAAGGAGTTAACTACAGTTGATGACTCAAGCAGAATATAAAGGCAAGCAACAGTGAAGACGGAAAGAATCACATGGCTAGCAAAAATGGATGCCACAACTAAGATGGATTCAGCTCATGCTGTCGATTTCCAAAGTACAGGGCTCATGCCTCTGTGCCCTCACCTTAGGGTTAGTGCACTCTGCTAGAGGGGGACTTACCTAGGCCTCTGGCAGTTGATTGCAGGCATGGCACAATGGGATGTGTGCCATGCCGACTCTTCACTTTTCTCTGCACCAAAATATGCAGCCTGCAGTGGCAGAATGTGTTGGTTAAGGTTCCAAGCCTCTAAGGGTGGCACAATAGGTGCTGTAGCCCGCAGAGGCCTTCCTTGGTCACAGCGCCCTAGGTACCCATAGTACCTTTAAAAAAGGGCTTCCCTGTGGCAAAGGCCATGGCAATTGTGGGTTCAAAGGTACAGTTTTGGAAAAGAACACCGGCCCTGGAAACCTGATTGTCAGGAACCCAGGGAACATCAAGTCAAGTCAAGTTGCATCAGATGATGGGCAAAAAGTGGGGATAACCATACAAAAAGGGACACTTTCCTACCCAACCCCTCCAAACGATGTCAGGCAAAAAGTGGTGGGTAACTAACCATGCAAAAGGTGGCACTTTCCTACATGGTGAAAAACTGATGTTTGCATTGAAGAGAAGTTGTAATCTTCAAGACCTTCTTGTTAAAGCATACATTGAACCATCCTCCAAGTCTATTCAGCAGACCTTTAATCCACCACTAATCATTGGCCACTATAGGTGCAATATTTGGATTGCTAGTAGTACCACTGATACAATTAAAAACTTTAACGTCAATGGGCTGAATTTCACAGTCAAACATTTCTCTAATTGTAATACAACCAACCAAAAGTCCCTGCGGTCTACCCTGTATAGGGAAAACCACACAATGCCTCAGAAAGCGCATTGTCCATCATCAGTCTAGACTCTGATACTCTTTCTTGTCCACAATCTTTTCTCTGACCAGTTCCTCTATCTTTGGGATCCAGCCAGTTCTTGCCAGAAAAACCTTCACTTTTACAGTAGCGGTGCGGTTTAATCATTGAATTCCTGTAAAACAATGTGTCTGCCACCACTGTGCTGGCATTATCGAGGTCTGGGACCCAACTCTTATTGCCACACAGGATCTCATAAGGAGTCCAACCACCCAGGGATTTTCTTGGCATGTTATTCAATGCCCTTCGGACCCCATGTAGGTGATGGACTCAACTGTGACCAGAGCCTAGTATCCTTGTTGTTAAAGACTGCTTTAAGTCCCATTTCTTTCTCTCCACAACTGCGTTTTGCTCTGGATGGTATGTGAACCACCGGGTCACCAGAGAGTAAGGGTTCCCTTGGGACAGAGTTAAGAACAGATTGTTATACCAAACCTTATAATATCACAAATACATACAACAGAAACATACTAGAAGTTAAAAATTCATTTATTTTGACTTAAGTAAAATTAAAAGACACACAATTGTAGGGTTGACTAATCTAAATCCCTGATCTAAAACATAGATAAAATAATACAATAAAATAATACAACCAATTGCGACCTGCACAATTGAGTACGGACAGAAGCGGGACAACATAGAATTGTTGAATGCATGTTGTATATTCAGGCTCTGTTGTGGTTACACCGGTATTGTATTACTACGACATCAGCATATCAACTTCGGTGTTGGAGATTTGAATTATACCAGTCAGTGCATCGACGCGTTTCGGTGGGTTCTCCTTATAATTTCCACCTTTATCAAGACAAATAATTATCTGTCACAACCAGGCGGGTATATAGGATCGCCCTGCAAATGAATTGTATACAAACGATCAACTTCAATCTAGTTGGGTGCACTTTTCTACTTATCAATATATCATAGCATATGTAAAGTTCATAGGTGCCTTAGGACATTTTATGATATCACGTTACATCTAGAATCCTGTAGTGTAAGAAACATGACTAGCTATTCTTAAAAATTGTCCTTACTATCATGCTGTCAGAGACTTGGATGGAAAAAATGTCAGACTGGGGATTATTGCTAACATATTATTCATCTTAACTTGTTATTATAATTACCACCTACGGATATACATCTATTACATATGTATCTTTCCAATTACACATGGTATAGTGAAATGAATACAACCATTTTGAACCACCTTATAATTAAAAAGAAGGCGGAGGGGGGTTGGCGAGTCCTAAATGTACTGTCAATGTAGATGTCGGCAGACAGACTGTTGTTATGAAAGAATAAAGGACTAACAAGCCTGACTCGATTGCTGATTACCGTGGAGCACCCAAACTTCACAGTGGTTGGCTTATGTGAGGGGGTATGTATGATAACTGCTTACCCTGAATTCCTGAAGGTGATCACTTCTTATGCATGAAATTCTATTTCTGATCCGATAGTAGACTTCGACTGGGAGCGTGAGAATTTGCTGTTATCAGTAGTCTATCCTGCAGTGCCAGGATTATTAGGTTAATACACACATAAATCTTGCATTGTAGTCTCTAATTAATAAAGTTAAGAGACAACGCCTACCTTTTTTTAAAAACTTTAAACAACTTATTTATTGTCCCACTTGATATCGGTTTTCCAAGTTTAATTGGTAAATATAAAACCTCCTTAAGTATATTTATTTCTAACTCTCGATTATCTAAAGAGAAAAGAGGATCATAGAAAAATAAATAAATTATGCATATTCCAATTTGTTATATTAATGCCCTATAGGCGAGAGTGTATAAGTTTGAGAAAGTGGTATACCTTCAGCGGTATCTAGGTAATCCCTACTTCTTGCATTGGTCAAGGGAGAGGATTGTTTGAAATACGTGCCGTTTACTTGACTTTATAGGGCCTACCTAAAAGTAAATGGGACAAATTGTTGGGAAAAATTATATATATATATATATATCACTATATTGGCGAATAAGGTCTTATACTTTCATTTAACTGCTCTACAGTATTAAATGCAGGACCTATTTGGTTGCTCACCTGATGAGTAGCAATAGGTTCCTCTGTTCGAAATTGCCTCTTTCTTGATTTAGTTAGGGAATTACCTGAGGGCAGATAAAGATAACCAAATATTTTTTTAATAAAAGGAGTCTTGAAGGAATTATTGGATTCTCTAAAGCAAAAGAACAGGGCCATATCGTACACTCACCAGATAAAAAGTGTGTGGTTCCGCTGTCTATGGGGGTCGTTTGCGAGACACTCCATAAACCTCACGGTTAAAAGTAGTTAAGTCACTCGTGATTGGTCAATGTAAGGATACTTGGCACCAATCACGTAGGGGCTATTACAAGTCCTAATATGTTAATGGGGTCTTCGAATATCATTGGGCCAAGTTAGCCAATCAGGTTGCCTCCGTATCTAAGCGCGCCCTCGTTCACTCTCTGGTCCGCCACAGAAGTACCATCAGCAAAGGGCAACACCCTTAGTCCGAAACGGTATATGGGACCGAAGGACCACGGTAGCTGCACATATAACTGTGATTTAAACAGTCCAAAGTGTATATAAATGATTGTATTATTAAAACGACACAATATGGACGCGCCCGGCTAGTTACGTCCCGTGGGCCCAGATTATACCGCGGAAGTGCATACCCACTTGTCTATGGGAGGCTGCTGATTAGCTGCGAATTTTAATGCCGGCAAATCTCTACAATTGGGGAGGGCTCGTCACACGAATCGAACCCTGTGCAGTCGTGGTGGCTGTCCGGTAATTTAAACTTATAATATCTTTATCGCACACGAATCTAAAGCTGGTACACTGATCTATATCTAGAAAAATTTGAATAATGCAAGTTATAACGGGGGTCTGAGAAAGATACTATAGTAAGGGCTTACAAGAGGATAAATCTAGATACTTGTTGGGACATATGCGGTTGATGGCAGCATCACTGTGAGCATGTGATACATCGTAAGGGGGGAGAAGGGAGGAATAATTGATGTAAGTCTAGGGTGAAACTATAAGCTTTAGAGCATTTGATACATTATAAGGGAGGGGAGAGAATTAATTGGTATAAGTCTAGGGTGATACTATAAACATTTAGTCCAGTCTTCCCTCGTGTTTAGTCCATGGTGGATGGTATTTAGGTGGCAGAAATACCACTGCTCCCTTATTTTTCTGGTTCTGTCAATATCCCCTCCTCTTCTGCTGATTCTAATTTTTTCTAAAATAAACCATCTTAGGTCCTCGCATGTATGGTTGAATGCCTGAAAGTGTTCAGTTAATGGGGCATTTGGTTTATTAGTCCGTATTGCTGATTTATGTTCCAGCACACGGATGCGTAACTCCCTACTCATTTCTCAAACGTATCCCAAGTTGCATGGGCATAGGAGTAGATAAACCACATTTTGGCTTCTGCAGTTGTTAAAGGTGGTGGGAGTTAATTTTTTACCGTTGTGCTCTAGGTTTTTTCCGGTAATGCAATGGAGACATATGGAACAAGTCCCACATTTGTAATTGCCGTATGCTACAGCCCCGGTTAGGGTTAGTTGGATGTCTTTGACGGGCTTGTAAGTGTGAACAAAGTTATTCCTAATTGTCTTGTTTCTACGGAAGGAAAAAAGGGGTTTGTTTAACTGCTTGTCCGCGTTGAAGTTAAGAATTTTCCAGTTTCTATTGACGATGTTTTTGATTTGATTACTAACTTGCGAGTATTGTGTCACAAAGACTATTCTGTTTAAAGTCACATCCTGTCTCTTGTTAGTTTTGTTCTGTTCTAGCAGGCTGTCTCTATCATAAAACCGTGCACATTTAAGTGCATGTTTAATGAGTTTATTAGGGTATCCTCTTGCCTTTAACCTAATTTTAGTGTTTTCTGCATGTTTGTAGAAGTCCTCTAGGTTGGAGCAATTACGCCTCAACCTGAGGAACTCGCCGAAAGGTACGTTATCTTTCTGGGCTCTCGGATGATTGCTGGAATAATGGAGTATAGAGTTTTTGTCCATGGGTTTGGTGTATAGTTCTACCTTAAGCGTACCATCCTCTTCTTTTATATTGATATCCAAGAATGCAACTCTGTCATTGCTGTAATGTCCAGTAAATTTCAAATCTGGGTCTCCCAAATTGAGCCATGTTAGGAAGAAGTCTAGATCACTGCTAGCACCGCTCCTGATGAAGATGATTGATGTCATCTATGTAGCGGTGCCAGCAGGATCACACAGGGTCACCCCCAAAGTTTCCATGGTCGCTTTGTAAGCCCAAGAGCTGATCGCCGGACCCTGGTTGGAAAGCGATGTGCCATTTGCATATGCCCTGATAAAGAATCGCAGATCCTTTATAACAGTTCAGGTGTCAGTCGACCGCTCTCGCCTTACCCACAGGAATTGAGAGCAGAAATCTAATGCCACCAAGATGTACTTGTAAGCCCCATCAGAGGATAAGGGGCCACAGTGGTCCAGATAAACACAATCAAGGACTTGTTTGAAATCAAGAGAGGGGTCTGTGGTGGACACGCTACGGTGGAACCTTTCATCAGCTTGCAGGTTTCGCATCTCAGCACAAAGTCCTTGGTCTGTTTGTAAAGACTCGGCCACCAATAGTGTTGCTGCAATAGTGAAATTGTAGCAGCTGCCCCTGAGTGGCAGAAGCCAGACCCTCATGTGCAGCAAGAATCAATCCTAGTGTGTGATCACTGTTCAGTATTACTCTGTCCGACACTCTTGGAATATGAGTATAAAGTGTGTTTTGTGCATCTAGTTTGTAGGAGCACTTGAGTGGGAATCCTTACTGCAGGTGTGTGTCATTGCACACACCATTGATGGCCACCATGATGTCTTTGTCAATCCTCGTACTTGAACAAGTTATTGCAGCAACAGCAGCAGTGTGAACCATCACCTTTGTGGCTTCATCAGCCAGTGAATTCCCTGCAACATGCACTCCTGTATGAATGACATGAGCCTATGGCAAGCACTGTTTCAGCTTTGCCACCTGTTCCTGAAGCAACTTGTGCTTCACTGTGCAGCCTTTCAAATCCATTAATCCGTTCGTTCGTTAATCTTTATTTCGGCAATTTTGCCATAAAAGATACAGCATAACATCAGTACAAATAAAAAGAAAACAGACATCACTGCTCCATCAATGACGGGGTAGCGGATAAGTACAGGCTAGTAGTTCTCAAGACAGGGCCCCAGTACACCAGAATCATACTGTTAAAACAATCAAATGATTCAGAACTAGTTAAATATTTAGAAACAATCTATAATATTACGGAATGTGAAAAATAAAAACAATTTAACACTAACAACTAAGAATCTAACCTAAAATGATATAGTACATAAAAATGTATTACACTAACTAGTGCATAGTCTGAATCAAGATTGGAGTGCCCTAGAAATTGAAGACAATCTCTTGTGCCACACTGCTTCGAGAAATTTAGCCACTGCAAAGACAGTTACACTTGAGAGATCAGTCTTAAGTATTCTAAAGGCCTCGGAGCAATTAGCAAACCCTAAATTTTTACAAAGTGGAATTATCCAAAACCTTCTAGCAGCAATGTAGGCAGGGCAAAAGAAAACTAGATGCAATTCATCTTCTAGCCTACAATTGCAGCTGGGAAAGTTTTCCAAGGAATGCTGTTTCCATTTGCTGGTGAAGGCGCTTAGCAGCAGGGTGCCATAGCGCCATTGCAGGTATAATTTCCTGGCAAGATTCGGGGAAATGTCATCTAGAACAGTCTCAAACTTGTAGTATTCTTTGACTCCAAGGAAAATGTTAGTTATGGAATCTGGACATATACCCTGTATGTGGGATGCAAGATTGCATGCATGGAAAGTTGCCACCAGATATTTACGGGATAGTCCCTGGCACGCCGCTTCAGGATCGCTCCAGAGGGTCGGAAGACCCAGCCGGGCAAACTCAGATTTTAGATATTTAAACCACGGGATGTTCTCTATAGTAGGAAGAGCAAGAATTTCCTGCAGTTCCTGCCTATAGTTAGCTAACTCAGGAGTGGACTATAATCTTCGCCAAAAGGTTAAAGGTTTTACACCCAGTACTTCGTCCAGAGGTTTCAAGCCCAGATCCAATCTGAGGGGCAAAAGGGGAGTGCTAGCTGGTAACTTCAGGAGTTGTCTGAGAAACTTATTTTCAGCAATAACTAGATATTTTTTGCAGACATGGCCCCAGAGTTCACTACCGTAGAGAATCGCACCTCTGGCCTGGAGTCTATAGATCTCCAGCGGGGGACCTATCGGTCTAGCAGATGATTTATTAGAATTAACTAGCCTGATTATTCCCCCTGCAATTTGGGCTAGTTTGAGCTGGGACTTAGCTTGATGATCACCCCATTCCAATTTATCATTCATGGTAACACCCAGATACTCAAACGTATACATTCTTTGCAACTTGTTCAGGCCTATAGAGGGATTAAGGCGTGGTTTTTTTGGGGGGGGTTAAAAATCATGTACTTGGTTTTGAGAGCATTAATTTCGAGACCATGCTCTCCACAAAATGCCTCAAAACCCTCCAAGATACGCTGGATCCCCATTGGGGATTTCAACAGCAGCAGGGTGTCATCCGCAAACATAATTGCGGGCACCCTGCTGCCGCCGAGACTTGGTGCGTCTTGTAGTGTAGTTCCTATATTGCCAATAGGCTCTGCGCATTGGAATAATATCTTCAGTAGTGTAGACGTAGGACAGAGGTTAACTAGGTCTTCTACTGACTATATTAGACTTAAGTTTTGTGTGCCAGCTAGCTCAGAGTTCACTAGAAACTTTCTCGAATAGGCAAGGAGGAGTTTAACCTCCCTGGATAGACAAGAAGGGATTTAGTTTCTGACAACCATAGAACATGACAACTTTGCTCTCCCTGATTAAGAGTGTATCTCTAGAGTCGTGTGAAAACAAAAGACAGCTATTTCACTCAGTCAATACGTGCGTACTTAGTTTCACCAGATTGTAGAGAAAAGAAGAGACGGGCGTTTTCAATAAAAGGTGTTATTTATTGAGCAGTCTCTTTTCTCATTCAAGAGAAATGAATCGCTACAATTGCAATACTTAGGGTTAAGTAGAATGCATATAGTAAAAGCAGGATTATGAAATAATACTGTAAAAGCATGGATATGGTTTCTTAGCCATATGACATTTTAAAATGGATAAAATAGATACATACATATATACATTGACTAATCGTACTCAACTGGTGCTTCTAACTACGCCTACCCCGGTGTACCTGACCTAAGCCTAATACGTGGGAGGGAGTAAGTAAGTAGCAGTTTAAGTTAAGTTTGTTGTGCCAAGAATCTGACTCAAGAATTATCTGTAAGGGTTTAGTCAGTTCAGTACCTGGGATTTAGAAGGCAGGAGGGCTGGTATCTCTTTCTCAGGACTCAGTATCCCAGTCACCCGCAAAGGTGGGCTGGAAACGCCGGAGGCTGGATTTCTCGGCAAGAGAAAAGACAGCGTCTCTCTCAGCGCTTCAAAAAGGGAGGGGCAGCGTCCGTGGGCTCCCGCATCAGCTGGGCTCTCCAGCAAGTAGTCGCTGCTCCAGGTTCATCACCACCGTGTGTTTGCTTAGGGCAACGTTGGTATATTTATACCTGAAAGGTGCTGGGTTTGACATAAGGATGGACATAAGACGTCAATAAAGATGTCACTAAGAACTGGTCGTTCTTACAGTGCTTCACAGGAGTTCTCTTGAGGAAAATTATATTTTGCCCAGTCATGTGTCCCTACGTGTTCCCCATTGTATGTTATATGTGCATGATTAATATGCATATGCTCCCCTATGACCGAATAAAGACGCAATTATAGTTGTGTCCAACGTTAGTATGCCAGTTATCCAGTCCTCCTGAAAGCAACAAGTATTAGGCCTATGTTGCCAACGTTTTACATTATGCACGTCTAGTTATCAAGTTGCACCCGTTTTCTAGGCCTCATAAGGGCCCGGACACCAGATTCGAGCCTCAAAGTCTCCTGAAGCACTGCTCCGAGAGAAGCAGCCCCCACCTGCATCCCTGACCCTTCGCTTACTTTCTGTCAAGCAGCGCGGTGCCCGGCCTGGTCTGCCTGCCTGTCTGCCAAGAATATGTTATGCCTCTAGTTATCAGTTCAGCTCCCCGGCTTCACATTCCTAGCTAACGAACTGCATAAACATCTTCAGCTAAAGTCTAGTCTTCCTGTTTCCATGCAAGTGAATTACTGTATTAATATCCATAGAAGATTCATAGCACACGCAATACATGAAGAATATATGCATGCACCAGCCTTAGTGTCAAGTAGCCTTTGCCCTGATGACTTTTAGATTCAAGCAACATGTTCTCCAAACACAAGATATCAGATATGCTCTAGGCACATGTCGTCCTGACATCCCAGACTTTAGTCTCCTCTTCTAGTGCAGAAGTCAGAGCCCCCAGCTCTCCCCAGTTACACGTCATGGCCCGTTTGCGCGCACCAGTAGGTTAAAGGTTCCAGCTGCCCAGGTAGCCCCCTCCATGTATCCACCCATTCATGACACTTCTGTGACGTTTACATCACATGTCCCTGTGCACGCCTTCATTTCACGCCCATATGTTCTTATCTTTCGTTTGTCACTTGTTACGCCTACTGTATTCAATGCAATTGTATTATTTTACTATATATACTGTATAATGTTGATGAGACGGAGCAGCTGCCATTCCAGGCCAGTCCCTTTTATTGTGTGTCTGTCCCTTCCTGAACCTTCGCAGGTGATGGAACCCGATGGTCCATTGGCTCGAGCCATCTAAATTAAAGCCTGTTCGACTCAGATTCCCCGGATCCTGCCTCTTATTTATTGAGCTATCTGTTTTATTTAATGCATAGAAAAATAGTACCGGTAATTAATTATTTATTTACCACATAAATGGTGCCCGAACAGGGACGAGCCCCTTCCCCACGCGCCGGCGATGTAACGCAGGCCCCCTGACCCTTCTACAGCCGTGACGGAACTCTACTGCGCATCTGCAGATATTTCTGCTTCAAGTCTCCCTCAGGCCCACGGAGGAGACGGAGACTGCGGTCCGGCATCCAGACGAGGCGGTGAGGAAGGCGGGTCGTCCCGACCAGAGCCCAAGCCGAGAGAGCAAGGTCCGAGGTATCCGGAGGCCCACCTGTTTTCCGAAGTCCGAAGCCCGAGGCGCATGCGTAGTGTGTAGCAGTAACCAGACGTCGTAGCAGTCCAGTCCACTCCGAGGCCTTCAGTTTGCTTCCCGGTGAGTACCGTTGCTGGGGGTATCTAGACGGGTTCATTAATTTGTGCCCGGTCCGACGGGTTTGAGGTACACAGATCCGGTCCGACGTGTTCACCTAGGTGGATACGATATGACGTGTCTCTTTAGGAGACCAGTATGTTCTGTACTGTTTTAGCAGTGCATCCAGAAATTCTAGTAAGTCCGTTCTCGAGAAATTCAAGTATTGTGTTTTCAATGTATCAGGTAGTATTCTGTTCGAACTGTTATTAACTGTCATTAATGTGTTCTTGATGTCGTGGTATGAATGATTGTTTTGCTATTCATTACTGTGTTCATTGTGTATTGTGTCCAAGTTCAAGTACGGTTTAAATATGCCGCTGTTTTCGAAGTTACGTCAGATAAAAACGAGAAAAGGGTTACTCGAAGAATCAGTCCCTGTCCCTCCCAGGGACAGTCCTGGACATTTCATGTATTATAAGCATGGCTTAGATGCCATACTGTATCTAGATTTATGGGTGGATTACACCAAACATCTTGAAGAGAAATATAGATGGCCTGTATCAGGAACATGGGATGCCGAGTGCATCATGAGAGTAGAAGAAGCATTATGGAAAAAGAAAGCCAGACAGTCTCAGAAAGATGCCATAGAATTTTGGCGTAAAGAATCGCATAGGAGATCAGAGAAAGAATTCAGAAAAGCAGAATTAAGTAGGGAATCTTCTGAAAAAGCCCAAGAAAGGGAAATTCTAGAAGAAGGTGAACGAGTTAGAGCAGAACAGTCAGACAGACAGAGAAATGCCCTTATTAAAGGTATGTATCCCCTTCTCGCCGAGGGTTTGCCGAAAGCGGCCCCGGAAATATCCCGTAATTTACCGCCACCCTTGGTCCCGACTAAGCTACGTCATAAACCGACTGCAGCTGAAATTTTCCTTTCTTCCTATTTAGACGATACTGTCCCGGAATATGCTAATACAGATCCTACTCCGCCAGTTCAAGCCCAGCCCCCGGTTAATAATGTAATTACCGCGCCTTCAGTTGTGGGTCCCGGGAATCCTGTTCATGTACCCGTTCCCCAGGACCAACCCACATTACGTATGCCTACTTTACCAGTCACGTTACCAGCACCCGCACATCCAGTATTAACCGACGATTCTAGTGCAGGAGGAGCAGGGGGAGGTGCTCCTATCACCCCGCCTCAAACCAGGCGACGGACGCTGAGAGATGTAGCGTTACAGCGTACGCCAAAACTGGCTACGTATGACTCCCTCAGAAAGTATCTTACAGAGTGCGGACCTGATTGTAGATATGATCCAGTACCAGGCGAAGATAGCATGTTAATATATTCCATACGTTTACGACGAGTTGCAAGCTTCCTGGTTACCATATCCAATATGGAACAACATTTAGACAGAATATATCACTTTATCCAAACAGGGGAGAATCCAGAAAGTATTCACGAAGCTATGGCACACAGAAAAGTCGAGATTCAAGGCATGATTTTGCAATTTCTGATAAATTGTTTAATAAGAGAACAAGATTATCCTGATAAAAACAAGGACGATATGAAAGTCCTGACAAGATGGAGTGATAATATAACAGAAGGAAAACACAGAACACAAAATTGTATAGAATCAATGTACAAAAAGATCCGTAAAGAAATTATAAGTATACACCAAAAGGAGGAAGAAAAGAGAGTAGCCGAAAAAGAGAATGACTCTTCAGACGAAGATATAAACAACGAGAATCCAACCAGAATAGCGTATGTAGGTAGAGCGAGACTTTCCGATAGACATTCACGCCCAGACTACAAGAAAGCTCTTCCTCCTCCCGTACCAGAACAGTGTTCTCTTGAACAAGTATTCCAGGCTACCGATAAAGTTCTGAAATTACGAATAGGTTATAGTAAGCTTAATACCATGCATGAACAAGAACTAGCCCGATCAGCGGTCCGATGGGTTAGTGATTCTGCCACGTTTCCAGACGAAGTAGTGGCCCAAATGTTTCTGAAACTGCCCCCAGCCGAGCAGCGACTGGTGGGTACGTACATGATCCAGCACCTCATGACCCTGTACGAGAATCAGCATTCTGATCCAGGTCCCTTATATAATGTATTGAATGAGTTACTCCTAAACAGATGGAAAGGTCTAGGTACCGATCTAATTAGTGTCATTTTAGAACAGCGCCACAAATACAGTACATTCCTGACTCCACATTTTGTTCCTGTTCCACCACCAGTAAGAAAGACATTCTACATAGACAGACAGAATCCGCTGCGAGAAGTGCACCCAGTTAGAGGAACGGGAGGTACACTCGAACGAGTATTTGTTTACACCCCTATCACGAAAATAGAATTACTAGAAATGAAAAAGTTAATACCCTGTCACGATAAAGATCCAGCAGGGTTCCACCGTGAATTAAAAGACATGCTCCGTATGGGAGAATACACGTATCCTGATATCATTAAAATGTTAAAGGTCCTGTTGCCCGCGGGCATATATGAAAAACTCAAAGAAAAAGAATGGGAGGTGGGAGAGAAAAAGATTGATTGGACCGCGTTAGAGAACGAAGATAACACACGAGTTCCAGGTACTGGTCTTGGGGAAAAAGCTAAAGAATTGCCCGAACTGTTAATACAAGTCTTGCCAAGATTACTAGCCACGAAAAAGGAAGACTGGGATGCCATCTCAGCCTGTAAACAGAAACAAGACGAAGACACTAGTGATTTTTATTCCAGATTTGAGAAATGTTTCATTATTAATAGCGGTTTGAAAACAAGTAGTGAATCGTACCCACATCTGTTTGTTACCAAACTAGTTGAGAATTCTTTACCACAAGTTAAAAGTAGAGTATTGAAAGTCGAGAGTACCTGGCAAGCTAATACCCCGTCTCAAATGCTCCAGATGTTGCAATACCATCAGAACAAAATCAGGGAAGAGCAAGAACACGAAAGGAGACGTATGAAAGACACGAAAATGAAAGTACTAGTTGCACAGTCTGTTCCACAAGACAGTCAGAAGAGGGGTACGAATCAAACCAGTCATTCTGCAGCTCCCGTTAAAGGGACATGCAATTACTGTAAACAGCCAGGTCACTATATAAACGAATGTGCAGTTCTGAAACACAACATAGCTACTGGTAAGACGAAAGAGAGACCACGTCCGCCTAGACAAGAACATGTTCCGCAGAATGCCCAGCCACCGCAGAATGCACAACAGACAGTTACAGTACCGCAGCCTATAGCTGCCACACAACACGTTACACAACAGATGTATCAGTATGCACAGTCTGATTATCCAGAATATCAGCAGTATTCATGAAACAGCCTAGAGAGGGAGGTTGGCTTGCCTCTCATCGAGGTTCCTGTAGATCAAGAGGGTCCCTATGTGCACAGTCAAGTATTAGGGAAAGACAGAAAGTTTCTTATTGATACAGGGGCAAGTAGGACTACCATCAGTTATGACGAGGTTCCAGGGGCTCCACTCTCAGGCTCAAGAAACGTTTCCCTGGGTTTTTCAGGAAAGCCTATTGTTAATGAAATATCGAAACCAGTTTCCCTAGAAGTTGGTCCATTGTCCCGAACTACAGACTTGTTACTTACGAAATCATGTCCAGAAAATGTACTTGGTATTAAAACATTGAAAGAGTTAGGTGCTATAATTTGCTGTTCTCCGGAAGGAGTGAGATTGTTTTTACGTGATTTTAAAGGTCATTATGTGTTACGTGATTTTGATCCTAGATTATTGAATGTACCACAGCATTTATGGGCGCAAGGTCCAACTGATGTAGGTTGTATGCACATTACACCCTATCGTGTCACCCTGAAGCAAGGTGTTGTATTACCCAGAATTCGACAATACAAGTTGCCACCTGAGGCTGTAGCCGCCTTATCCAAAATTATTGACGAGCTCATTGCTCAAGGAGTAGTTGTAGAAACTGACTCCAATATATGTAATTCTCCTGTCATTCCGATTCTTAAACGTACTGACCCAAATGCACCTCCAGTATATCGATTAGTGATTGACCTTCGAGAACTTAATAAATGTATCATACCGCAGTACCCTGTGGTGCCAGATATCTCTTCCCCATTGACTGCCATTGATTCTGAAGCTACGTTCTTCACTGTTATTGATCTCAAGAATGCATTCTTTAGTGTTCCCATTCATCCAGACAGCCAGTTCCTTTTCGGATTCTGTTTAAATGGAAAAAGCTATAAATTCACACGAGCTCCTCAAGGTTTCACAGAAAGTCCTAGTATTTACAGTCAAGCACTTAAGAGACAACTAGACAGTATTCACATGCCAACTGATACTGCCCTGCTCCAGTATGTCGATGATCTGTTAATCACAGCCCGTACAGAACGTGACTGCGAACGTGCGTCACTGACAGTCTTGTATTTTCTGGCCGAGATGGGGCATAAGGTGTCCCCTTCGAAACTACAGTTCTGTGTCCAGCAAGTGGTATACCTTGGACACTTACTGTCCAAGAGGGGTAGGCAGTTGACACCAGACCGTATCCAGTTAATAGCGCATCTTCCGCAGCCCAAGACGCAGAAGGAGGTACGAGCTTTTATCGGCCTCACTGCTTACTGTAGACAATGGATTCCTCAGTACGCATATCTAGCCAAACCACTGATACAGTTAACGACACAGGAGGCAGCGACATCGACTGTCCTCCCTTGGACCCAGGAACATACACTTGTTTTTAATGAGTTAAAGAAAGCTTTATGTAATGCACCTGTATTAGCGACACCAAACTACAGTAAGCCTTTTACACTTTTTGATACTGAACGTGATGGTACAGCATTATCAGTCCTCACACAAGATCAAGCAGGACAACACAAGCCTTGTGCTTATTTTTCTAGCACATTAGATCCGGTGGCCCAGGCTTTGCCTGCGTGCCTCAAGTCAGTTGCAGCCACAGCTCTAGCTATCAGACAAAGTGATTCCATAGTGTTAGGGCACTCCCTGACAGTACAAGTTCCACACTCCGTGGAAGTTCTTTTAAACCGAACACAGACTCAGCACTTGACAATTGCACGTTTAACAGGATATGAACTGACATTGTTTCAGCCACACATAGAAATCAGACGCTGCAACATTTTAAATCCTGCTACACTGTTACCTTCGATTACATCAAATCCTGCCACACATGACTGTGTGGAAGTTATTAACATCATGACAAAGCCAAGACAAGACTTGACTGACATTGCACTACCTGATCCAGACCTGACACTTTACGTGGATGGTTCATGTATGAGAACAAGTACAGGAGAGTTAGTAGCTGCGTATGCAGTGACTACTGAAACCGAAGTCATAGAAACACATCGTATTGACACCCTGTCTGCTCAAGCAGCAGAGCTCATCGCTCTGACCCAAGCCTGCATACGAGCCAAGAACCTGAAAGTAAACATATACACAGATTCACGTTATGCATTCGGAGTCGTACACGACTTTGGAGTCCTCTGGCAAGAAAGAGGTTTTATGACCTCTCATGGAGCCAAGATTCAGCATGGCACCCTCATTCAAGCTCTGTTAGATGCAATACATTTACCGACAGCCATTGCCATTATGAAGTGCAAAGCACATACGAAAGCCACTGACACTATTTCCCCAAGGTAACGATCTAGCAGATCGAACAGCCAAGCTTACAGCTCAGACTCCAGACATTCCAGTTAACACGACAAAGACAGATGTTCCAGTCCAGACTACTTGTATGACAGTTAAAGACCCTACACAAGATGTACTAGACATACAGACACATGCTACTCCCGACGAAATCAAGAAATGGTCTGAACAAGGAGGGGTCCAGACTGATCAGGGATGGTTGACGAAGGGAAAAGCCACATGGTTTCTCCCCGACTCTATGGTTCAAGTCATTATTAATACAGTACACAGTCCAGCACATTTAGGTGAAAAAGCCATGTTAGATAGCATCCAGAATATTTGGTTTAACAAGCATTTACGAGCAGCAGCCAAGCAGAAAGTGCGTACCTGCATGATCTGTTGTCAATTCAATCCAGGTAAAGGTGTCCCGGTGGAACAAGGTGGATTCCATCCTCCTGACCACCCTTTTGAAGTCCTCCAGATGGATTATATTCAGATGGATCGATGTCGAGGTTTCAAGTATGTCCTCGTAGTTGTATGCGCTTTGTCCAGATGGACAGAAGCATATCCAGTCCCAGATTACACTGCCGCGACCACTGCCAGGCAGTTGGTTCGTGAGTATTTCCCTCGCTATGGTTTGCCCAGGGTCGTGTATTCAGACAACGGCCAGCCATTCTCATCCGAACTCATGAAACAAGTATCTCTTTTGTTAGGGTACCAGTGGAAGTTCCATTGCGTACGACACCCCGAGGCAGCTGGCCTCGTCGAGAGACACAATCAGACTCTGAAAATCCGCATTGCTAAGGTCTGTGCCGAGAAAGGCGTAGATTGGTTGGTAGCTCTGCCAGTCGCCCTTTTTTACATGAGAATGGTTGCTCACTCCCGTTCAGGTCTGTCATCTTTCGAGGTTGTTTTCGGTCGTCCCCCGAACATGTGGGGTACACCTATGCCACGTAGAATTACAGATGTTGACAGTAATATGCTGACAGATTACCTAGCTTCCTTGATGTCTGCACTACTCTCTTGTCGTTCACAGGTTGCGGCTGCCTTTCCAGACAACACTCAGGTGAAACCGCACGAGGTCGTTCCAGGCGACCTCGTTCTTATAAGGAACTTTGATCGTTCAAGTCCGCTGGAGCCCCGCTGGAAGGAGCCTAAACTCGTTCTGATGACCACAAGGACCGCCGTCAAAGTGGAGGGCCGCAAGGGAAGGCTCCACTCCAGTCACGTTAAACGATTCCATGGACTCCGTCCAAAGACTTTTTTCAAGGACTGCCCCGTTCTCATGGACTGCCCAGATACTGACTCTAAACTTCCCCTGTTAGAGAAAACTCCGCAGCAGGAGTATAAACTGAAGCTCAGGTCTAGCAAGTCAGACAGTTTAATTGTTTAAGTCCCTCTCGGGTGAAGCGGTTAGACAGGTTCCTGACATGTATGAGATAGACCCCCATAGTGAGAGAGTTAGACGAAACTCCAAGAAAATACGTTACTGCAAAAATTGGCGCAGCCGATGTGTTGTTACATTATTGATTATGTTATTTCTGAGTCTTACGATTACATGCATAAGTTATGTTTTATATGTATTTTTTCCTCCTCTTGATACGCATGTACATCTTTCTTCTAATAATACAGTAGAACACACATTTAGTGAACTACCTCCTCACGAGTTATCCTACCGTCTTGCCATGCGCAACAATACTTTTATCCGAATGTTACACTATTCACACCAGACTAGCAATGCCACAAATTGTTGGGTGTGTGGTCGACTCCCCCCTTTCCAGACCGTGAAGGGAGTTCTACCACTCTTTCCCTATCCGTTTTCACACAATGGTTCGTGTGGAGCATGGTTCACGTTAACATCATCCTCAGACGATAAGTCCCTTCTGAATAGAACATGTTTCCCAGACAAGGAAGGTCTTTCCCATAGGACAGGGTTAGATCTAGAAAATGAAGTATATGGTCTAGGTAATTTCTCCTCGAATTTCATGATTTTGAATGTTCAGTCTGAAACTACTCCAGACTTGCCTGCTATTACAGTTTTACCAGTGAAAGGCGAATTATGTGTCAGAAAGAATGGTTCTGTACATCTAGGACACAGTGATTGTACTACTGTGGTCGAGTATAGTGACAGTGGGAAATCTATTTTCAAAGCCTCACGTCATTCGTATTTTGTGTGTGGTCAGACCGCATATGTACGTTTGCCCCTAGATTGGGATGGAACATGTTACATTGCCTTCCTACTGCCACCAGTTTTTCTAGCCCCATCCGATTATCACAGAAATACACATCTAGTACACGTCAGACATAGAAGGGAGATCGAGTCCCCAATTGTCGATCAAACTGAAACTGCATTAGAACAGTATACAGATTTCAATAAAGGTTTCTTCTTCTTTATAGGTCCCGTCCAGAATAGTAAATTAATACGTAGGCTAACTAGAACCCTTGAAGCAGTAGTGAATGAGACTACTTCCGCTTTAGGTAATTTAACTGAGGAACAATCTGCTATGAGATTTGTTGTCCTTCAGAACCGCCTTGTTCTTGACGTCATACTGGCCGATAGGGGCGGAGCTTGTAGCGTCATCGGATCTAGTTGTTGCATTTTCATTCCTAATAACGCACCGTCTGTGTATTCAGCAATAACTAGACTTCATAAAATAGCCCTTCAGCTACACCAAAATCCAGGCACCTGGACATGGTCCGGTTGGCTCTGGAGTATGATATCTGCCTGGGGATGGAAAGTACTGTCATTCCTAGGTATAGCAGTAATGATCATATTCAGTTGCTGTCTCTGTTTACAATGTGGCCCTGCGATTTGCGGCTTGTGCGCTACATCTTGTATTCCAAGTCCTAAGCCCCGTTCCAAGAAGATTCGAGACGAGCAAATGATGCTATATGAACAGATAGATGGTATCATGAATATTGATGTTTCCTGAAGGAAACATAGGGCACAAGGAGGGAATGAGGAAAATTATATTTTGCCCAGTCATGTGTCCCTACGTGTTCCCCATTGTATGTTGTATGTGCATGATTAATATGCATATGCTCCCCTATGACCGAATAAAGACGCAATTATAGTTGTGTCCAACGTTAGTATGCCAGTTATCCAGTCCTCCTGAAAGCAACAAGTATTAGGCCTATGTTGCCAACGTTTTACATTATGCACGTCTAGTTATCAAGTTGCACCCGTTTGCTAGGCCTCATAAGGGCCCGGACACCAGATTCGAGCCTCAAAGTCTCCTGAAGCACTGCTCCGAGAGAAGCAGCCCCCACCTGCATCCCTGACCCTTCGCTTACTTTCTGTCAAGCAGCGCGGTGCCCGGCCTGGTCTGCCTGCCTGTCTGCCAAGAATATGTTATGCCTCTAGTTATCAGTTCAGCTCCCCGGCTTCACATTCCTAGCTAACAAACTGCATAAACATCTTCAGCTAAAGTCTAGTCTTCCTGTCTCCATGCAAGTGAATTACTGTATTAATATCCATAGAAGATTCATAGCACACGCAATACATGAAGAATATATGCATGCACCAGCCTTAGTGTCAAGTAGCCTTTGCCCTGATGACTTTTAGATTCAAGCAACATGTTCTCCAAACACAAGATATCAGATATGCTATAGGCACATGTCGTCCTGACATCCCAGACTTTAGTCTCCTCTTCTAGTCCAGAAGTCAGAGCCCCCAGCTCTCCCCAGTTACACGTCATGGCCCGTTTGCGCGCACCAGTAGGTTAAAGGTTCCAGCTGCCCAGGTAGCCCCCTCCATGTATCCACCCATTCATGACACTTCTGTGACGTTTACATCACATGTCCCTGTGCACGCCTTCATTTCACGCCCATATGTTCTTATCTTTCGTTTGTCACTTGTTACGCCTACTGTATTCAATGCAATTGTATTATTTTACTATATATACTGTATAATGTTGATGAGAAGGAGCAGCTGCCATTCCAGGCCAGTCCCTTTTATTGTGTGTCTGTCCCTTCCTGAACCTTCGCAGGTGATGGAACCCGATGGTCCATTGGCTCGAGCCATCTAAATTAAAGCCTGTTCGACTCAGATTCCCCGGATCCTGCCTCTTATTTATTGAGCTATCTGTTTTATTTAATGCATAGAAAAATAGTACCGGTAATTAATTATTTATTTACCACACTCTGACGAAATCAAAACATAGCAGGCAGGGATTTCCCAGGTTGCTGGAGGCTTGGATTTGTTTAAGAACTCGGTGTGCTTTCTAGGGGGCTGGAGGAATAGTGCTTGCTTAATGTGACAGCATGTGCTATGACTAATTTATGAAACGGTTTCTGTGCCGTTGTAGGGATATTATTGATTTATAACCGGACAAGGGCCAGGAATAGGAATATCGATACAGGTACCTAGATAAACATACTACACCCACTCCACGCATTCATGTCCATAATTACTAACCTAAGCAATAGTAAACATATCCAATAGTGCATGTGTATACCGAACCACCCAAAAATACATTTTTGTTGCATTTGAAAATGGCATATGCGAAATACACGAAAAAATGAGTATAGTTACAGTATTTCAAGCAGAGTAATCATTCATAAAATAGGATGCATATATCAGTGGAATGATTTTGCGAAATTACACATTAAATGGCTCTTATTACAGAAAAAAAAGTTCGAGACCACTTCATCACATATAAATACAGTTATCTGTAAATATGCTAGAGGCTGAGGTAATATTTTTGTCTCTAGAGTTCCTAAAAATAGAAGCTCTGTTCTCTAAGAATAGTTCTACTTTAAGCAGAAGAATCGTGCCAAAAACAAAGTAAATATTTTGGAATCGGGAAAAATTTTCGTTTTCAAGGGAAGAAGAAAAAAGTTCCAAATAGTCCCAGTAGCTTTTGTTTTTCAAAGCTGAAGGCCAAATACAGTGTTCAAGGAACGCTGTGTGCTCGTTTTGCTTAAAGTTATTCATTCTGTTCGGGGGGGAAAACATCATTTCAGACAGACTTTCAAAAAAACAGTTTACTGCCTCAGGTGAAAGTTCGACCAAGTTGGAGAATGTCGCTACCATGCAGTCGCGCGCATGATCGCTTTCAATGATGTTTCGATCAGCATTGCTTACAGAAGGTCGCACCTGGTTGATGCTGCTCTCATCTTGTACTTCCCTACCCTTCAATCGCAGTGGTGAAGTCTCCACGAATGCCGTCATCAGGATGGTAACTTCTGGGGACAACACGATGCATTAGCCTTTACTGGACCCAACAAAGTATCTGTATCCAATGGTACTTCTGTTTGTAGTGTAAGACAGGTGTCCAACACGCATTCTTCGCCGCACAGCATACATCTTAACACAGGTAAGATACAATTCTGCCATATGGGTCTGAATGAAAGAAACCAGGTCATATTCAGATCTCTTAGCCGGGCTAATCCAAGGACTTTAGTTATGCGGTCCTGATAGCGCATAGCTAGGATCGTTTCTTCCATTGTTGCTGGAGTCTTGTCTGTGACATGGCTTGCCATAACGAAGCAGGAGTATCAAAAATAAAATGCCTGCTACGAGTCCCAACAGGAGTGAAAGGCCACCAAAGACCGAATGGACAAAGTTAGGAAAAATGCCCAGGACTTCTTTAAAGGGGGTCAATACACTCGCGATACTATTCGTATCAGAAATGTTTAAGATTTCGTTCAGCATTTCTGCGAAGTGTAGGGGGCAATTTGTTGATAATAATACAGTATCTCTGTCGTTGTCCTTGCAACTTGGAGATCATACGTTTCTTTCGATGACGTCAAGGGCACAGGCGTCTGTAGAAGCACAGACTTCATTCTGCTCAAAGTATCAATTTCAATAGAAGAGATTTTCAAACTGGGCCAAATTTTTTCCTCCCTTTTTGGAGTGTCGTTTGGATATAATACTTGCATACAACAAGTGACTATGGAACTCACGCTTACCAGATAAGCTTTTCCTGGCACTAAGCCACAACATCTGTGATCCACAATTAGAATGTAGCTCCCGTTAGAAAGCCGTCTAAAGAATGGCTCTATTCTAGCTGCAGGTGTGCCAAGCTGGTGACATGAAAGGTTATTGGAAGTCCCCTCACAGGCCCCATGTAAATTTATACCCTGACACAGAAGTATACCACTTAGTGATTTTTCACAATTATTACCACTAAGAAATACACTCTGTCCTTTTTCACTAAAACACGTGTGTGTTTAAGGTAATTTCCATGTTGACTTAATGTATCCTTTACTAAGCATGGGCGGATCTAGCGGATCTAGCGTACGCAAATTAGCGAATTTACGGATTCGCAATACGCAAAATCCGCGAACTCTCGCGGATTTGTGGATTTTTACGTTTTTTGTGTTGGCGAGCGTTCGCGAGGATTTGTGGACCATTTCGCAATTGCGAACGTACTTTTCGGCTCGCAACGGCCGCGACTATGTTGTTTCTACGTCTGGTTTATCACCACAGGTTCACAGCACCCTCTGTTTCACCACTGTAAAAACAGTTTCAATCGGGTCGGGGACAATCGATATTTGCCCGGCGGTATTGCCTCTGTGACCCTCTAGTCATTTAAATCAATGAAGAGGCAGGCGCTGGAGACTGGAAAGCAGGAAACAAGGTTTTTTATTCTCTCCGGAGGAGAACACAACGAAACGGACAGAAGGTATCGTTCTGAGGTGCTCTAACTTACGTTTGAGGCCTGGCCCCTTATATACAGTGTTTATGGTTTTTATTGCAGTTTACATACATGTGACAAAGCTTTGATATACGGAAAGACATACCCGGAATCCCCCTTTTGGGGCCCGCTCCCACACACATTTACAGTTGAAGTCCCCACCCTAATCACAACAGGTGATGAGCATCGCGCAGCTGGATAATCCGCCGATTCACGGAATGTGGGGAGTTTGATTGGATCTCATGGGGTGGGGGCTTTGATCAACCCGGGGATTTCTTTGATGGGGGAAGCTTTCTATTGTACGGGGAGGGGCGAGGGTGGTATCGGCAGAGCTGGGTGTCGGCTTGGGAACGGGGAGGACAAAACGGGCACACGGGGAAAAAGGGGGTTTGCATCTAAGGGCCGGAGATCATGAAAGGAAAGCAGGGAGGTGTCGCGCTGGGAACAGGATGAGGGCCGGGGGCAGAGCAGCGCCGAAGAGGGGTTTATGACTCAAGGCAGGTGCAAGCAGGGGGTGGTCAGCGGGCAGGCTTAGCGAAGGCAAAGGGCTATGTCAGGGGCCAGCGGCATGCAAAAGGGTTGGTTCTGATCGGGGCATCTTAAAATGGCGGGCGCGCACGACAAAAGTGTGGCATCAGGGGAAGAGGCAAGATGGCGCAGATAATGTTCACCAAAACGCACTAATTTTCCACAGTCCCTCCTTTAACATATTCAAGACATCTTGTTGGTTCATTTTCTACTCGGGTCTATTGTGGTGAGCATGAGAGAGAAAACGGTAGGAAACCCAAGATAAAGAGTTGTAAACAATACATTTTGAGGTTTCTAGTTTTTAGGAGGTGCACCTATTTGATGAACTTTGATAAATTTGTTCAGCAGGAAAGTCATAGGAATGAAATACAAAAACGGCGAGCAGCAAGTACATATCATAACGTAAACTGGCAGGTTAATACATATTTCGGATTCGGATTGGAGCAGGATCAATACAATGGTGGCTGGGAGAGAAATGAGGCGTAGAAAAAAAACGGTGGTTGAGGATGTCAAATGTTCGAAGTTTACGAGTTCTCATTGTTCTTCGTGGTCTTTCGTTGGCGCTGTTGAGCACCGGCGGTGGAGCTACAAGTCCGGCTCTGGTCTAAGTTCTGCGTTGCAGGGCACGACCCTTTCCTCGCGTTTCTGGTCGGAAAGGTCCTTTTCGCCCTGTGTCCTTTGAGGTGATTGTCAGAAAGTTCCGATGGAAGAAGAGCGTTCAAAACAGTCTATAGGGTAGGTCAGAGGAAAAAGGGGGATGGAGCAAGGCCAAATTAGGAACAAACTAGGGGAACGAGAGACTTCAAATAGGCGGGCGTGTGACGGAATTCAGAGAGCGGGGACTTGTCGACAGGCATTGGACGTCGTGCAGGGGCATCAGGTCGACCCTTTCTTTTCATGCTGTCGAAAACAGTGCCTCGTCCTGCAGCTCTTTTCAGTCGTGGTCTCGCCTTGGCCAATGTCGCAGGTGTCCCTTAGTCTGCAGTCGGGCCTCGTGCTCCCACATCCGGTCCTTCTCTCCTCCAACAGCAGTACCCTTAAACAAGTTTGAAAAGACAGTCTTTTAGAAAATTTTCGGATGAAGATAATCAAAAAGTCTATTTCTCTCCCAGCTCCAGGCAAAGAATGAAAATGTCCGTCATTTTTAACGTTCACAACTGGCATATGAATGACCGGTGGCGGACCTGCTGGATTTACTATGACTTTCCTTCATAATCATTTATTACAGGCTTGACAGTTCATCTGATGGTAACCCACCTTCGGGAGATAAATCTGGCAAAGATATGCCGTTCTCTAGAGTTTCACATTTACAAAAGGGTACAGTGAGTCGTCAACATGGTACTACACAGGTATTTTGCTGAGAGACGAACATGGCTAAACATTTCCTTTCTATCGGTGCATCCTGTTTTTCAACTACTGCGGGGTTCATTTTGATGATTTCTTTACCTTGGTCTAGTCTGTTAACCTTGTAAAACATCATTCTGGGTCCTACGTAACCTTTTACAGCCCGGTTACTTAACTAGGAAGGACAGGGGTTTTATGGGAGACAACCAGGGACATAGACAGGGGAGGTAGCGGGGGTGATCGTTTTTCTGGTTTGAGTATTGCGACGATTCGTGGAGGGTAGGGTCGCGTATTCTGAGGTCCTTGTTTTATACTATAGGAGCCGTTGACATGTAGTTCCCTTATTTCGGGCCAGATTAGGGAACCTCTGTCGTCTTACCTGTCCTTTCCCTTACGGCCCAACCTGGGTTCATTGACTTCTAGCGGAAAAGGAGAGGTAATGACGCGGCCTCAGGGTGATTGTATTAAAGACAAATGTTTGTGCAAATACTGACGGTATTTGAAGCCAATTAGGTGGTGTGCTAGGGGTGGCAATCTGCCAATTTCGGGGCTAACCACTCGGAAGAGTGGTAGTGCAAAAATAGAGAGAGAGAGTGAGAGAGAGAGGGAGAGAGAGAGAGAGAGAGAGTGCAACGGCAGGCTAAATAGTACACGTGCAACAGAGAGGGCGGCAGTGCATTCAAGAAAGGCTATTTAGTGCATTACACAGTAAAGGGTATTCACGAGTCCGCGTTAGAATCTTGTAATCATGCAGTTTGAGCATTAGACAGGGTAGAGGGGACGTGCTTTGAGAAAAGGAAAGAAGAAAAAGGAGGTACCATTTTGTCGCACTTTCTCGCATTCTCGGTCCTTTGACCAGCTGGGTCAACGCCTCAGTCACACACACACACATTCCCTCACAATTTCGCATCATACGTAACGTGGGTTCATTCGTCCGATCTGGTTTAAGGGTGATCACTTTTTATCAGGTTGTGCTAATTTTTCGGGTTTGTTCGATACGTGAGTAGTTTGCAGGCGTGTTTAGACACCACCCTGCGGCGCTAGTCCGTTTCGTGCACTTAGACATGGCAAGGTCTCAGATCTTCGCCACACCTTGGCTGTAATCTCTGATGTAACCTGCAGAGGGAGGAAAAAAGGGGGGGTGGGGGAGACAGCATTCGCGCGCATTCAAATACATGGATTCATAAGTCCTTTACTTACCTTTTACTCGTCTTTCCTCCTTGGGGCAGGGTCCCCGGGGATATGGTTTTCGGAGTCGAGGGGGGGGTAGTGTGTTCATGTAGGGCGTGTGCGGGGAAACATAAAAAGGAAACCAGAGGTGCCTAGTGCGAGGTATCTAGTCAAAGGATATATCTCACTATCGGGATCCTTAAACCTCTTTCGACGCCGTGGCGTTCTAAAGTTCTTCGGTTCTTGGGTCCCTGCTACTTCGGAACGTTGTACTTTACAATATTTACATTATTTCATTTCACCCTCCTTTTACATTCCCTCATTTACACCATTCGTTTTACCCATCCTTGGAAGTCACGGTCTTCCTCTACGCGAGAGTTCATGAGTCAGTCGCGTACTTTTAAGGCGGAGTGTCGTGTTGTCGATCCGATCCGTCCTCCAGGGCTGGGCAACCATCTTCCTTTAACCTTAAAGAGAGAGCAGAGTAGGGTGCACAGAAAAAGAACTTTCCTACCCATCCCATATTGTTTTAAAATAAAGCATGCAATACCCGTCCATAGTTTCAAAGACTTTATTTTGCAAATTCATTTCAGCATATGGATTAGGAGGGGGTGGTCGTATTTGGTCGGTCGTGGCAATGGCTAAAGTGCGTACAGTGGGGGGGGTGTCGTTTGCAACAGTAAAAAAACATCGGAAAGTTTTACTCATTCATTTGTAAGAGACTAAAACGTCTATTAATTGGCCGGGGGTTCGGGGGCATATATTTTCATAATTTAGAAACATAATCATAACAGTTGTAATCAGATTTCCTATATGCATACCGTACGTATGCATCGTAAATGAGGTTTACATCAGTTATAAAAATATAATACATTGTATATTCGTAATCAACATTTGTAACGGGGATCTTTTCATACTGTTCGTCGAGTGAGCTCTCCTTGTCTTTTCTAGCCAAGTGTACAAAGGATCACAAAAATCTCAGAACATCAAGTTTATATTAGTGCGAAGGAACACCACGAGGTGTTCGTAAGTTCCGATTGATACCAGCGCCATTTTGGGCGGGGCCGGCACAGTCCGGAAGCAGCATCAGGGGGAAATGTTTCCATTACTGGCAGTTTGGACCAGAGTCCTTTTCGGCAGTTCTAGAATTCACGCTAACAGAAGGTGTGGCAATGTCATGTTTGTTTCGTTGGCGATCGAAGCAGCCGTCCCTTACCGGAAACCTGCAAAGGCCGAAGGCTCCGCCGGGGACCTTTGTATGATCTTCAAGGCTGCGGAGATGCTGCCGGAGATGGGGGCTCGTGCTCCATGGGACAAATGTTCGAGTTGTATGGCTGGCCAAAGTTACTCTAGTGGCCGGGGCCCGCCTTCCAGCGGATCCAGACGCCATTTTGAGGCCCTACAGGGGCCACTCTCGTCGAGTTTGCAAGAATGGAGGAGACCCTTCGGAGTGAAAGGAAGAGGTCCCTGTTTTGTGAGAGCGGGACGTTCAGCTGGGGTGCAGCTGTGATGCCCCCACCTGGGGGGCGAGGGAGACTCGTTCACATCGTCTCCTTCTCCCGGTGCACTCCATGCCGCTCCTTTTCATCGCCCTGCATGAAGGCCTCTCCACATCCGGTGTTCCCCAAGTGGCACCATTGTACGTTCGGTGCTGCGCAAGTACTGGGGTGCCACCATTGTACGTTCGATGCTGCGCAAGTACTGGGGTGCCACCATGGTGTGTCCGGTGCTGTGGAAGTATGGGCACCATCGCCTGACTGGGGGTGTTCGGCGCCGGGCTGGGGGCTGGGAAACCTCCTACCGGTGGAGGTGGGAGAGGCTCGTCCGCGTCGCCTCTCCCTCCCAGCCCAACTTGGACAAATTGTTGTGGAGGTACGTGCAGGGCATCCCGCCGTCCAGGACTGCTGCGGCTGTGACGGAAGAGAAAAGGAAGAGGTGCCTCGTTCTCCTCTTGACATGTGGCGGGACTACCTTAGTCTTTCCAGGCCCGTTGCGGCCGGCCAAGGAGACATGTGGCGGGACTACCTGCAAATGCCCAGACTGCGGGCTCCTGTCTCTCCTCCGGCTCCCCCATACGTTAAGATTTCCTGACCAAGAGTTGGCGGCGGGGCTCGCCTTATATGGGTTGCCGTTGGTTGGGCGTAGCCGTAACCCTGCCCTACTTTGGAAGGTTCCAGAATGGGGGGGGGGCGAATGTTCTGTTTGACTTTCATTTTCTACAGTTTATCGTTATTATTCCTTGTTTGTTGTGTTAAATTAAAAGTTCAAGTTTATTAGTGGTCTACGGATTTTGTTTTATCATTTCTTTCTTTCCAGGTTGCTTTTATGCTAAGTTTCTGCTAACAGGGGTCGAGTAACACGGAAACACGTATAGAGGGATGACGCAGATTTGTACATTACATACACACAAACTCAGACGGGGGACAGTACAAGTACGACATACAAAGACCCAAGACAAATATAAGAAACAGTTATTGGTCATAATTATCTCTTTCCGTCTGTGAATTTTAAACGAGGCTGGGTTCCCGTCTTGACATTGCCCGACCTAGGAGAACTTGATCATGCCGCTGAGATTTTCCTGGCGAAATCTGTGCCATCGGGCATAATCAAACGTGGTGGTTCTGTCTGGCCCGTCTATGTAAGTCGGGTTCTTCTCTGTCTCGCGCCTTTTCTCGTACTGTCGGTCTGTCGTTCCTGTCGGCCCTTTGCTTCTACTCACGCTCAGTAGAGTCGGGCATTGGGCTTTCCAGTGTCCGACATACCTACAAAAAGCGCATTGGTTTGACCCTAAGTCTGGTCGTCCTTTGTATAGTGTCGGGGGATAAGTTGTGGGTAGCGGTGTCCTGGGGTTGTCCTGTCGGTATATTTCCCTACTTGGTTTATCCTCGTCTTTTCTCTGTCGTTTCGTAGCCTCTCTGCGCCACATACCGAGACTGTCGAGCATAATTGGCGTCGTCTTATTATTTCGAAGGGCTATTTCTAACGTTTCTATTTTATCAAGGTCGAAGGATCCTGCCAGTGGCCACTGTTTGTCTTGGCTATCTTCGGTATACCTGTGCCATAATTTATTATAAGCTATGGTGACTAACCCATAGTTTATGAACATGTCCTTATTAGGGGTGCCTTCTAGTGGAGCCATATGGTCCACCTCTAACACCCGGTCCGGGCTAAACAGGCTATTTATCAATGGGGAGAAGACAGACATGACGGCTCGTAACGAGGGACTAAAAAGTCAGCACTGCCTATCTTATCACTAGGTGCAAAGACTAGACAGAATATTTCTATTCTACGTTGTTTGCAGGCAGTGAATACCTCATGGATCCAAAAAAAACCAATAGACCAACAAAATAACAATGGGGAGAATGAGTAGGACCGCAAAGATCTGCGTTACCTACCCTTTTCACTATCTGCAAAAAGGATGGTCTCTTCCCTGCTTGCAGACAGAGAATCTCCAGGAAACAATAGTTTGTGAACAACAGTTCAGTTTCAAGCAATTATTGAGTGGGGGAGAAAAAGAACAAGCACGGCTGCTACCCTACTTATCCTCCACTGCTTGCAAAGGGAGAGAGAGCCTGTTGCTTCTCCGTTTGCAGACAGTGAATCTCTAAATAAAAATAAACAAGGCAATACTAGTATTTTGAACAATCAAGCAATCAAAACAAATTTCGCAACTAGTCGTGGCAACACGACCTTACCCGGACCATGTGGACAGTTTCTTGTCTTCCGAATCCAGCGCCCGATCGTCCTCTTTTTCTCGTATTTCTCACGGCACTCCTGATGGTTCCCAGTCAGGACCGTAGATCACTCGAGAGAGGTCTGTTCGGAACTAGTGAAGTTCGGATGATCGGCTGCCAGACGAGGGTCTATTGGGCAAGAGCTCTCCCGATCGTTGCAGTCGTTCACTCTGTCGTCGGGACCTCTCCCACTGGATCCACGAGTCGCTGATGGGCCCCACGCTTGGGACGCCAATTGTAAAAACAGTTTCAATCGGGTCGGGGACAATCGATATTTGCCCGGCGGTATTGCCTCTGTGACCCTCTAGTCATTTAAATCAATGAAGAGGCAGGTGCTGGAGACTGGAAAGCAGGAAACAAGGTTTTTTATTCTCTCCGGAGGAGAACACAACGAAACGGACAGAAGGTATCGTTCTGAGGTGCTCTAACTTACGTTTGAGGCCTGGCCCCTTATATACAGTGTTTATGGTTTTTATTGCAGTTTACATACATGTGACAAAGCTTTGATATACGGAAAGACATACCCGGAATCCCCCTTTTGGGGCCCGCTCCCACACACATTTACAGTTGAAGTCCCCACCCTAATCACAACAGGTGATGAGCATCGCGCAGCTGGATAATCCGCCGATTCACGGAATGTGGGGAGTTTGATTGGATCTCATGGGGTGGGGGCTTTGATCAACCCGGGGATTTCTTTGATGGGGGAAGCTTTCTATTGTACGGGGAGGGGCGAGGGTGGTATCGGCAGAGCTGGGTGTCGGCTTGGGAACGGGGAGGACAAAACGGGCACACGGGGAAAAAGGGGGTTTGCATCTAAGGGCCGGAGATCATGAAAGGAAAGCAGGGAGGTGTCGCGCTGGGAACAGGATGAGGGCCGGGGGCAGAGCAGCGCCGAAGAGGGGTTTATGACTCAAGGCAGGTGCAAGCAGGGGGTGGTCAGCGGGCAGGCTTAGCGAAGGCAAAGGGCTATGTCAGGGGCCAGCGGCATGCAAAAGGGTTGGTTCTGATCGGGGCATCTTAAAATGGCGGGCGCGCACGACAAAAGTGTGGCATCAGGGGAAGAGGCAAGATGGCGCAGATAATGTTCACCAAAACGCACTAATTTTCCACACCACTGCCACCCTCTGGTACACCCATGCCACCCTCTGGTACATCCTCACTGCCACCCATTAGGTTTGTTTATCACTGTAGATTATGGGGGTGAAAAAAAGCAAGCACACCTGCCCTGCTTCAACTGCCATTAATTAATTTGGGGTTGATTAATTGTGTCAGTGATTTTGAAACTTCCAGTCTGGCTGGCACCTGCTTCCTTCCTTATCTGTAATTTGCTTTCTGTTGCAGTGAAAGCAAGCACACCTGCCCTTTTTCAACTGCCATGAATTAATTTGGGGGTGATTAATGTGTCAGTAATTTTGAAACTTCCAGTCTGGCTGGCACCTGCTTCCTTCCTTATCTGTAATTTGCTTTCTGTTGCAGTGCAATTTTTTTTCACAGGACCTTTATGGTCTACTTGTAGCTATTCTATGAGCCTGCTGTTTGGGTCATAGCAGGGTCATGGAATAGTTGCAAATAGGCAACTGAACTCTGGAGGGGACCCTCAGGAAGCACTAGAGTGAATGGTTACTAATGTTAAGTTTGAACTTTTGCACCTGCTGATTGCTTTCAGTTTAGCAAAAATCGTTTTTCTGCAATTTCGCGCGATTTGCGGGGCGCGAATCCGTGAAAGATCGATTTCGGAAGCCACGAATGCGTGCAAATACACAATTTGTTTTTTTTGCGGCGTGTATGTTCGCGTAATTTTTTGCGTGTTCGCAAGGCGCTTGTAGCTATACGTTTGCGAAGTTACCCTAGCGGTCGTACACGGGCGCGGCCATCTTGTTTGCGTGACATAATTCCGTTTCCGGCCGCTATGTGTAATCTCGCAAAGTGTGCTGCTCGCTAGTACAATTTCGCGCGTGATCGCGAGGAAAATCTCGCCCGAACTTACCCACGCGGTCGTGAATGGGCGTGGCCATCTTGTTTCTCATTCATTGCTATGGTTCTGGGCATGCTTTCTGTATCGTCTCTGAATCTCTGCCATCCTTTGCTTGTTTGAAGTTTATTTGATCTATTTTACTTATTATCTATCCCTCTATTTTTCTAGCTCTATATTTTTGTGTTTTCTGCTACTTTTTGTTAATTTTAAACTACTTTTTTTAAACTCTTTTCTTTTCTTCTTCCCTATTCTATTTCTTCTTTATTATTTAACTAAGTTCTGCCGGAAGCACCCTGCCGGGAAGCACCCTGAGAAGGGGAAGGGTCCCGCACCCCGTGCCCGGCTCCCGTGCGGGCGTTTGAGGGGGGAGCTAGTGATGCCACGGGAGATCTTTAGCGCGGAGGAGGTGGCCGCACTCATCTTCCACGTCCAGCGCCGCCTCCCTAAGACCATCCTGGGAGGCGGCAAGATCGCAACCGGCTATGGCATCCGGGAGCGCCGGAAGCGGTGGGAGAAGGTGTGCCGGGCCATGTTTAAGCTCTCTGGGGTCCGGCGCACCTATAACCAGGCCACCCACCGCTGGACGGATGTCATGGACCGGGAACGGGACTTGCTGGACGCGCTCGGCGTAGAGGTCCCCGGGCTTGGTGAGTAGTAGTAGCTATTTCTAGCTATTTCATCACTGCTCTGTTTTATCCCGATCTGTGTGTTATTATATTACAAATTGTTGTTTTTTACCAAGAGCAATAATGCTGCCGATTACATTGTAGGTAAATTATATTTCAAAATCTTCTATGCATTTCAGGTGCACTGCTCTCCTTCTCAGTAGCCTTGCTTGCTACTATGCTTATTTGTTTTGTATTTTGTGTTCATTTCATTGGCCTGAGAAATTATGTATGAGTGTAGTGTAAAGAACTGCGTAATGCTAGACACTAAGGGTCATATTTTCAATTACCGGCGCATCCCTGCAAAGTAGCAGGGATGCGGCAGTAATTGTGCGCCATGCCACCACCACCCATTGGCCCAAAACGTCACAGAAGCCTTACGCATCTGTGCCGTAAAGGCGGAGCATTGCTGGAGTTGCGTGCCAACGATGGTGCAGCTCCAGCAATGCTCTGGGGTGCCCTATCTCCCCAATGCTGCATCAAGCCGTACGTCGGCTTCAAGCAGGCACAGGGTTTGAGTCACGCATCATTGTCCTAAAAGTGACTGATTGACATCTTGTAGATTTCCCTCAGCCACTTTTAGGATTCGTTCCTGCGCAGGAACGCCCTCCCTTGCGCCGGAACGCCCCCTCCTGGCGCAGGGCTTTACAACGTGATGCATCTCCCATATGCGTTTTTTTTTTATATATAGGCCGCACCATGGCGACTCTTTTGTTCTGCC